>NC_090438.1:254347262-255597262 GCF_031143425.1 Pleurodeles waltl | reverse complement strand
TCCACTCTTCACCATTCTACAACACTCCACACCATTCTCCTCTATGCCACTAACTTTTAGCCATGATGAACAGCAGCCATGCTAGTGTACAACATTGCTAAAACATATTGGCAAAGCCAATAGCTCTTGCATAGACAAAACCTATTTGCTTTGCCAATGCTTATTAGTACTGTGAGGTCCAGAGGTCCCTAAAATCACTATAAATGTGTAAATCATTATTTTAAACATGCATCACACATGTCATACTATAGGCTTCCACAAAATGTACATATAAATTTATGTTGAAGATAAAAAGTACTTCTAAAGTATATATTTCAATAATAATATACAGATTATACAGAGTGCAAACATTTTTATAACTGCCCAGTAAGAGCACACACTCCACAGCTCAGCTTGGAACACCCTTACAAAACCTCTCAAAAAGAAAAATATCTTTGCCATCAGAAAGCTTCATGGGACTCCATCAATTTAAGCAAATACAGGTTTCCAAGCACCTTTTACATTTCAAGGTTTAGCAGTTGTGCCCATTTCTTTCAGGTAGCAGGCACCCTGGAAAAAAGGCCTGTTTCTTATCTGTCTGCCCCTCCCTCAGGAGCAAAGCACAAGAAACTCCCTGCCTTCCTTTCAAGCTGGGGACAGATGGTAGATCTGAATTATAGAAAGTCCATGAAAATTACCGACGGGTGGTCACCCTACCCATCGCCTCTAATTGGTTGTATTGATCAGCCATGCATCTCTAAATAATAGAGGAAGGGAGCTGACAGGTTGTTGCCCTTGGTTGCAGTAAGGCATTTAAGAACACGGATCCAGGTACAGCTGAATTTGATCAGCTGTGCAACCCTGGGAAGTGTTATTCTTTGCGTGCAATACCAGGCAGTGTGTTATGTGGGAACGTGTGTTAGTCTAAAGCGAGATTCATGTCACCTGCAGGGCCGGCGCTAGGCATGGGCAGTGTGGGAAGCTGCCCAAGACCCTGCACTCTATCCACCGGCATGGGGCCCTGCAGCAGTACACTGCAGCCAGGCCACAGCACAACAGTCCTCTTGTTCATCTAAGTAAAAGCAAGATGTCTTGTTGCAATTGTGCCAACGGGATGGGTAGGGGGCTCAATGCTGCGATGTAGTGAACAGCCCTGAAGGTGTCAGGTTTATGTAAATGAGAGGGGCCTCGCACATTCCCTTTCTGCCGGCATCTAAAAAATCCTAGAACCACCCGTGGGTACTTGGCAAGGCTGCGGCATGCACGTTACTAAAAGCAAAAAGGTATGGGTGAGGTACAGAGGTCCGAATTCCTAACTTCTGATTTTGCATGCTCGGATTTCTTAAACATGCCTTCTGCTGACATCTGCTGGTAATCCTAAGAACTGCCTTGGCTTTATGTCACTACTTGAATTGTTTTCAGCTGCAATGTAAAGGTGAATACTGGGGAGCAAATTCTATGTCAGGCCCGGAGGCACCGATTATGTTTCTCTTTCTTCACTTTAATTTCTTAAGCAGCCAATCAGAAACTTAAAACATAAAAACTACAAATCCTAAGTATATACACAACATGTTATAACCATAGAGGAAGCCCCCCATATAATGATCATAATAATGTAACAACTCCTCTTTATTTGCTTCTTCATAGCCAGTTAACTACTTTTGATCCTTCTATTTACGCTTCTCTGTGCGGCTTAAGAGTGTTTCTGTCAGTCGCTTAATAGCTTGTAGGCATTCACGCAGTGCGCGCATTGTTGTTTTAGTATCTGAGAGCGTCCTTGTTCTTTCCGTCGTGTCTGCTCGGCCTTCGTCCTATTTGTGGAGCGGGAGCAGGGGAGTGAGGACCCGCGGCTTGCCCCACAGTCTTCTTTCTGTTTTGATGGTTTTGGCACTATTGCGCGTTCACAAAGGCTCCTTTCAGCTCAAAACACGAAGAGACGCGTGTTAATGTCTTGGGCACTTGTGCAGAGCTGTGTACTCACCGTGATACGCCCCAAGTGTGCTCCCCTTGGGGTTCCTATAATTGTTACACAGGCTGGGCCTGTTTATATATAGGCAGAGCTCCATCCACCTCCTATCTGTTTTTCCCTGTATTTTCAGGGCTAATATTCTGCCCTTGGACTGAATCACCTTGTGGACTGCTCCATTGGAGTTTTTTTTATCTAATCCAATCAGCATGGCTGCCTATAGTGCTCAATTGGGTGATGAATATTATGTGGATGATCCTGCTGGATCTTTTGAACAAGACCTTTTCTATGCCTTAGATGCTGGTGTGCGTCATACAGTCAATCAAGCCTTGGCCCAGGCTATCAGGCCTATTAAACATCATCTCATTGGTTTTGCTGAGTAGCAGGGATGGGTGGTCCCCTTTGTGTCTCAGATTGTCGAAGATCCCTTCCTGTCTGATGGTTCACAGGCCCTCAAGCAGGGTAAGAATCCGCATACTGCGGACTTTGAGAGTCAGATCCCTGTCCAGGGAGCATGTCTATAATACTTCTTCTTCTACCCCGGAGTCTAAGTCCAAGGAGGATTTGGACTCCTCCTCGTCAGAGCAATCCGCAGACCAGGGGAATTACCCCCCTGGAAACGTAAAAAGAAGACGCACCTCCAGGAAGATTCTAGCCCTACCCCAAAAGTACTTACTTTTGAACCGGAGGATATTCTTCATCCCCAATCTAACCTATGGTTGCCTCCGGCGGAGTTCACAGACTATGTTGAGTCCCACATTAGGCATGGGTTCTAGAAGGAGGTTTGCTCCAGGTTACGCTCAGAATTTTCAAGACCAGGCTTCACTTCTAAGGTGACAGAGACCCCAGAACTGGATCCTACTCTGGTCACATTTTTAAAAAAGTTTTCAAAGGACACAAGAAGGGCATAGACCGTGCCTAGTGCTGCTGCCAGGACAAGCATATGGATGTGACAGGCCCCTTGGCCAAGATTCTGGAGATGGGGTTTCAGGCCAAGGATTCCGGGAATTCCATTGACGGTGATGTTTTGGTGGGTTGGGCTCAAAGGGCCCTATTCTTCCAGGGGAACGCAAATTGTGCGATTTTCAATGAACGTCATCGTTCCATATTGATAAAAGTGGACCTCAAGTTGGCGGACCTTGCTTCATCTGAGTCAGGACCTTCGGCAAAGGGCTTGCTTTTCGGTTCTCTTTTCCTGAAGGAGCTTTCTAAATTTGCGGCAACTTATGCCAATTTGGACAAAGCCCAAAGGTCTATCAAAAAGGTTCTTTGCTCACTTTTTCATAGGGCCGGACACTACAGAGGGCGTGCTTTTGGCCGATTCAGTCATCAAGGCCCTTAGCAGGTTTACTATCATCAGGGAAGAGATGACTTCCAAAACTATGACTCATCCGCGTCCCCCTTCTACCCTTCCTGGCCGAGAGCAGGTTGTTCCAAGTTCCACAGAGGGAGATCTAGATCTACAGGTGAGCCTAATTTCAAGGTTTTTGGGCAGGACAGAGTGGTTTCTGCAGGCATGGCGCAAGATCACTTCAGACTCTTGTGTCCTGGAGACCATTCAGGGCTTCAAGATAGAATTTTCCAAATCCCCCTCACAGTCGTCCCCTCCCTGTCCGACGTATTTTTCCCTCCAAGATCGCAATTTAATTTCTGCCTAAATTGCATTGCTTTTGCACAAAAGTACTATTGTTGAGGCTTCGACTCATCCTATAGGGTTTCTCAACTAGATATTTTTGATGTACAGGAAAGGAGCAGGCTCCCTTCTTGTCTTGAACCTCAAAGAGTTCAACAGATGCTTGTTTTGTCGCCATTTCAAAATGGAGGGCATCCTCTTACTGAGGGATATTCTTCAGGAATGAGACTGGATGGTTTGTTTGGATTTAAAGAATGCTTATTTGACCATTCCTATTTTTCCTCCCCACAGTCGGTTTCTCCAGCTTCTGTGGGAGGCAAATTTAGAGGGCCTTTGTTACGAATACCAGGTCCTTCCTTTCCGCCTCTCATGAGCTCCTTGGTGCTTCACGAAGGTGATGTGGCCAGTCGTGGAGTTCCTCCGAGCAAGAGGGATGCATCCAATAATTTACCTCAATGACATTCTCATTATGGCTCAATGTCCCCGTCTAATCCTTTCCCATCTGTAATTGTCCATTTCCCTTCTCCACAGTCTGGGGTTCATAATCAACACCCTGAAGTCGGTCTTAATCCCATCTCAGTGTTTGGACTTTCTGGGTTTTCAAGTGGACTCTACCATAGCTCAGTTGATCCTTCTCCCTCAAAAGATGTCTAATCAAGAAGGAATTGAGGTTACTGTTGTCAAGATAGACTGTGTCATTGAGGAAGATAGCCCGCATGGTGGACCTGCTCTCTTCCTGCCAAATTCTAAATACAGAAGAATTTTGTTCTGATATAGGGAGACAGTTATTAATTTCGTTGGTTAAACTTTATCATCCTGTTTCGTCAGCCACTCTGGCCAGATGGGTTCACTTGGGTGAGCCAGGCATTGATATTTCCAAGTTTGGTGCCCATTCCACTAGAGGAGCCATGGCCTCCAAATCTTTTGCCTTGGTTTCCCAGTTAGAAGACATTTAAGGGCTGCAGATTGGTCATCTGAATCTACTTCCAAATCATTTTATTATAAGCCTATTGTGGAAATTGTTTTTGTGGTTGTGGGTCAGCTTTAAACAAGCATAATCAGTGCCTCTGCTCCCAACATAGAATAATGCATTTGCAATAAGAATGTTTAAATTCTATTAAGGACACGGATGCCAAAATGATCCCACCCACACTGTTTGAAGTGTTCTTTGATTTATTATTTGATTGTTGTGATGACTGGACCGTTTCAATGGTTATCACTGTATTTTCAGTGGTTTTTTCCCTCCCTGATTCGGTCTCTATTGTCATTTTGTCCTGGTTTAGTTTTATGGCCTGTTTTTTTTCATCTCCTTGTAGGTAATGAGGACTAATGATTCATTGGTGTGTCCAGTGGATATTTTTGGCTGTTGACGTCGATGTAGGATTTTTGTTCCTCTTCGTTCTTCAAAGTTGGTCTTCATGGTTGCTCCTCTACATTTTGTGTGGTATTCTTCAAGCTTATGTTCTTATGAACTTGAATAGTCTTTTCCTGTGTATTCAAGCAAAGAAAGAGGAGTTGTTATGAGCATTATTTAGGGGGGGGCTTCCTCTATGGTTATCATGTGTTGTATATACACTTGGGATTTGTAGTTTTTCTGTTTTAACTTTCTGATAGGGTGCTGAAGAAATTAAAGTGAAGAAAGAGAAGCATAATCCTTGCCTCTGTGTCCTTATTAGAATGTGAAAATTCTTAACACAAATTTTTTTTACTGACTGGTATGTCCACTCAGAATTCATAAGAGCAGCTACATCGCAATACGTCTAGCAGAACTCATCCCAAGAGCCAAAAATAATCTGACAGAGAACCTGCAACACAAAGATCCATTAATGCAGTTTTAAAGAACTGTCTGTGTGCCATATGTATTTATTTAGGTCTATGCATCTTTTTCTCTCCCTCCTATTTTCCCTTCCTTTCTCCTCTCTCCTTTTATTTCTCTCCAAGCTCACATTTGTTTCTCTCTATTCTTCTACCATCCTCTCTCGTATTCTCTCTCTCTCTATTCTCCTTTTTTACTTTCCCTCAAGTCAACTCAACTGCCTGTCCCACGTTCTGCCTCAGCGTCCCACCACTCTCTCTATTGTTTGCATGTGTTCTCTTTCACTCCCTCCCATTCTCTCTTTTGCTACTATCCCCTCTATTGCTGGTTCTCACACTTTTTTGATCTGCCTTTCTCTCGCTTACCTTATGACGGCCTCCTTTATCGCTCACCTTATGGTGATCTCTTTCTATGTCATCCCCTCCTTTTGCACTCTCCCTTCTCCTTCGTGTACCATGATATCTTTTGCCTTTTTCTATGTCTCCCCACCACTTGTCTCTTTCACTCTGTATTGTACGCATTCACATAAGAATGCATGGAACTCCAGGAATTTATTTTTCTACTAGGTAGTCTCTTGTCAAATTGAATCACTATGATCACATGCTGTTAATGAAATCTTTTCTTTTCTATATGTAGAACAAAAAGGGTTGTACGGCATTGTAAAATATTTTGCGTATATGTTCAGGAAAATGTGTCAGTGGTCTTGATTTGTTCTGATTGTGTTTTAACATTGTGAACGCTACATTCAACAAATAATAAAATCTCTCCAGTTGGATTGTTGTTGGCTTCTCGGGCTGTTGATATTTCTGTGCACCATATGAAGGCCCTGCTTTGTTGATGAAACCATCTAACTGGTACATGCAAGCATTGGCAAGGCCAGTAATTCTGTTTTTCATGTGCTGTTGCATACAGGCATCACTTGTGTATACTTGTGTTTGTGTGTATTAAAACATTCCCAAACATATTGGCTTTACCAATGCTTGTTTTCTATTGTGTTTGACCGTGCATTAATTGAGTTGGTGAAATTGAATGAAAAAAATGGATATGGTGGAAACGTATATATTTACTAAATGTGCGCAAGATAATTATTTTAGAAACAGAGGAAATTTGAATAGCTCTGAATTTGGGGATTATCCATACTATCACAACATTCAAGGGGCATTTTGAAAAATGTGTTCTGTCTTGCACTCTGGCTTACAATTGGAAGCCAAAATGGCAATAAATTAATTTGGTAATAACAAATGTTATACTATTCTCTGATGTCACAGTTTCCCCATAAATACTGTACTCCAATTTTGTGGGTAGGTCTATAAGCCACAATGGGAACTACCTCAAAATATGATAGGAGAAGTATGGTAATACAGTAATGGTAAGTGTATTTCACAGAAATGTGAGGAAAGTGCATGCATTTAGCAACACTTAGAAGGTTTGCAGAGCATTGTGGTTAGGAAAACATACTGGAATTCTTGCAAATGACACCACCCTGAACTAAACCGTGTATCTAGTTTTCAGAAATGTCTGGGTCTAGTATGTTAATATAGGTGACGGCTAAGCCTGAGCCCAAATACAAGAGCTACACACATACCCAAATTGTACATATTTTGATGAGAAACACTTAATGCTGCCATGTTGAGTTTTGTGGCCTTTTCTGCCGCAAGTTGTTAGCCCAAACACACAAGTGGGGTATCGTTTGTATTGGGAGACATTTGGGAATGCTGGATAGTAGGAATCTTATCTATCATCACAGACAGCCCACTCTGGACTCTTCTGGGTGTCTAACTTTCAGAAACGTTTCATTATAGTAGGGTTTCCTGGTTGCTGGTTGACCATGAGGATGAATACTGCAGACACTGAGCATGCAAGTGAGATAAAATTGGAATTGACCCCCCCTCTGCTGGCCCATATGTCAAAACTACACCCAAACAAATCCTAATCCAAATGTCCTTTCTGTTGCCATGGGAAGGTATGCTGTAGCCACCAGGTGGGTAATAGAGCTGTTGGTGTTCTGGGGATGTGCGATAAACGTGCTCCCTGAGATGCTAGCCTCAACGCTATATATTATCTTAAAGAAAACAAAAGAAATTATATTATATGACCCACAGAAAATCTCCAGTTATAGTACATTTAAGTAACTATCACTTCCACCCCTGCTATGCACAGTATTGCCAATGATGTAATTTCAGATGCAATCAGTGATGTTATCACTGATGTCGTAGGATATGCCATAAGTGACATAATAACTGAGGTAATAAGCAGTGCATGGCGAGGACGAGAATTATAGTTACTTCCGGTAACTGTAACTGGAGACTTTCAGAGGATTTTTTAGTTTAAAATGTTACATTTGCCCCTAATTATAATGTCACTTTAACCTTTGTTTTTTTCAGGGAATTTGTTAATGTAAAGGAACATAATATTGTATGATCTAAGTATAACATAACTTTAACATTTATTTTTTTCAGTGGTTATTGCAAATTAACAATATAAAGAAATATATTTTAAGTAAAAGAGACCTACAGGGTTTGTCAACAAATCACACAATGATTTAGCAATACATATAGGCCCATATTTATACTTTTTGACGCAAAACTGCGCTAGCGCAGTTTTGCACCAAAAAAATTAGCGCCGGCTAACGCCATTCTGAAGCACCATGCGGGCGCAGTATTTATTCAATGACGTTAGCCGGCGTTAGCCGCCGGCGCTGTCTGGTGTGCGTTAAAAAAAAACAACGTACACCAGGCAGCGCCGGCGTAGGGGGAAAATGGCGTATGGGCGTCCACAAATGGTGCAAGTCAGGCTGAGGCAAAAAAATCGCCACAACCCGATTTGCGCCATTTTTTTACGACGCCCATCCCCCATTGAAATGACTCCTGTCTTAGCAAAGACAGGAGTCATGCCCCCTTGCCCAATGGCCATGCCCAGGGGACTTCTGTCCCCTGGGCATGGTCATTGGGCATAGTGGCATGTAGGGGGGCACAAATCAGGCCCCCCTATGCCACAAAAAAAAATACAAAAAAATACTTACCTGGACTTACCTTAATGTCCCTGGGGTGGGTCCCTCCATCCTTGGGTGTCCTCCTGGGGTGGGCAAGGGTGGCAGGGGGTGTCCCTGGGGGCAGGGGAGGGCACCTCTGGGCTCATTCTGAGCCCACAGGTCCCTTAATGCCTGCCCTGACCCAGGTGCTAAAATCCGGCACAAATGCGGGTTTTTTAGACCCGCCCACTCCCGGGCGTCATTTTTGCCCGGGAGTATAAATACGACGCGTATGCATCGCAGTCATTTTTTAAGACGGGAACGCCTACCTTGCATATCATTAACGCAAGGAAGGTGTTCACGCAAAAAAATGACGCTAACTCCATGAACTTTGGCGCTAGACGCGTCTAACGCCAAAGTATAAATATGGAGTTAGTTTTGCGTCGAATTTGCGTCGAAAAAAACGACGCAAATTCGGCGCAAATGGAGTATAAATATGCCCCATAATCTATTGCATTTCCATGCACATGTTTAGAAATGAATAATAATTATCACTGTCTCAAAAACATTTTAAATAAAGCATCTTTATTCCAAACAATCATAAACATGTGTTGAGTTGTTTTTTACACTCTCATGGCCACAATATTCATTCTTACCACCACAGCTCCAGCACTAAGGTGCTTATTTGAAAGCCACTTACGCTGCCAGTGCATCACTTTTTCCCATATAAAAAAAAGCCCCAATTTGTTTTAAAAAGGTGGCAAGCTCTCTTGGTGCCATGTGTTCAATGACCCAGGAGACGTACTGCAACATGTTGTAAAATGTTTGTAGGGAGCTACTGTGCTTGCTGCAGCTCCCCACCACATTTCAAAAACATCCTTTGTGGTGCCCCTGCCCCTTTTAGGGTCAACATGAGGATGCACAGATACACGTAAATAGCCCTTGCAGGGCATTATGGGAAGCTCACTGGCAGGGATTGGAATATGAAATATGCAGCTGTTCCGCTCATTTTCTTTAGTGTTTTTTGGGTGCCCAGTATCACTAAGAGCGCCCAAGAACTGTTCCATAAGTTGTGAACCATGGTGTGATGCTCAAGGCTACATGGCTGCTTAACTAGCCAGCAAATGGGAGTTGGTCATAATGTTTTCTTTTTTTAAGGGTGCCCTGGTCCCACTCATGGCACTCAACAATGAGAAATCAATAGGGGCCATTGAGAGAGGCTCATGGGCTCTGTGGCCTGGGCAGCTCCCCAGCCAGCACCCATCTTGGGTGCAGGCAGGCAGGCACCAGTAATGTTTGTTTTGTGGGTGTCCAAGCACCACACTACTGAGAGCCCAATGCCTCCTCCTGAAGTATTTACGAGTGAGCTGGAGCTTCGCGTTGGCAGTCCCCCATGGGTTGTCAATGGTGCTATGAAAAGAGGCAGGCTGGCAGTGGTTTGCATGGATTTTGCAGTGTGAGTTTGCAGTTCTGGGGCAAACTGGCCCATTCATGGCTGTGAAGGGCCCAAAAGCTTGAATTAAGAGCCCACTGAGTCACACCAAGGGTCAAGGATCTAAGGGTACCACTTAGGGTTCAGGATCTCATTGAAGTCAGATCCAGGAGCTGTTTGGGAGTCTTTTATGTCCCTGAGGCTCAGATAAGGAGGCCAGGAGACTAACCCTTTGAGATATTCTAGGATTCTGGGTTCAAGATGGGTTGCAGGCCCAGTTCTTTTTTCCCAGGTAAGAGGGCATCAGTCAGCAGGTCAGCACAGCAGAGCAGCAGTTCCTTCAGAGCAGCAGTTCAGCAGAGTAGCAGTCCTTGTATTAGCACAGCAGTTCTTATTCCTAGCAGAGTATCCACAAGTCCAGTAATATACTCAGGCTAGCTTCAGCAAGTATTTAGCTCTTTGTAGACACATGACATGGCCTATTCAAATGTAAGTGGGGCTGTGTCCAGTTTTTTCCTCCCATCCTGTCAGCAATGGCCCATCCACTCCCGGCTAAGCTCCCATTATGTGTGGCTGTCTAGGAGGAATACACAAAGCCCAGCTGTCAGCTGCACCCAGTCATGTGACCAGAGAGAGGCTACAGGCACCAAATGGCTAAGACAAGGAAATGCCAACTTTCTAAAAGTAACTTTTTCAGAACTGTAATTTAAAATCCAACTTTACCATGAGCTATGATTTTAAAGTTGGATTCCAGAGATTCAAAAAATGATCCAATCATCGGAAATTACAATTAAAAATGTAATAAGGCAGCTCAAATGTTATCCGATGTCCTCGCTGTAGTGAAAAACCAATTTGAAATTTTCGCTACCCGGACATATAAAAGTTAAAAGTTCATGTACAAACTTCCAAATACTTTGCACCATGCCCTTTGGACTGTCGAGGGCCTACCATTGAGATGACTTACTTGTATTAAAAAGTGAGGTGTGGGCCTGGAATTTCTTTTTTTTTTTTTTTCTTTTTGCCAGTTGGAATTGGCAATTTAAACTGCACACATATGCTCTGCAATGGCAGGCCTCAGACATGTTTAAAGGGCTACTTAAGTGGGTGGCACAATCAGTGCTGCATGCCTACTAGTAAAAATTTTTGGTGCCCTGGACACTTGACTAGGGACTTATAAATAAATTAAATATGCAAATGGGATATAAGCAAATTTAACATGCTTTAAGGAGAAAGCACGTTAGCACTGGTTAGTAGTGGTTACACAAAATACCAAAATAAATTCAGCAAAACATAGAAGGCAAAATGTCTGGGAATGACCATATATATATATATATATATATATATATATATATATATATATATAAAAAACAAAGGAGAACTCTGGGAAGTTCCCAATTTAGGTGGAGAGCTGCTCTAGTAAGGAGCACTCTGCAACACCAGCGACACATTAAGCAGATTGTGCTTTTTGTTATTTGGTGTAAATCCATTTGGTAGTTTAGGATATATTTAATGGCAAATACATTTGTATATACCTGGTTGAGATTATTTTGCAATTGTTTCACAAATAATTCACAAAAATTTGTGAAAATTCATGAATACACATGCGAAAAGAAGCATTGGCTGACTGCAACCTGATTAGAAATTTGCAACCACCAGTTTATTTCACAGAACATGGTCCTCGCGGGTGAAAATTCAAATTGAAAGTGGCATAAGGGGTCAGGGTGAAAGTACTCTGAACTCAGGTATGTGATATAGGTGGATTTGAGGGGCGAATTATAGGTTTAATATAATTTTGCTTCACGGTATGGGATATTTGCAAAAAATCAAACATTTTCATGAGCTTCTGTGAATTATTCGCGATTATGGACAACTTTCAAAGAAAAAATCACAGACTCATTCATATGCGAATTAATTCACTCATACATGCACTCAGAGGCTCAGGTGCCCACTCACACACCCACTCAGACACTCATGCACCCACTCAGACTGACTCATAGACTCACCCACCCACTTGCAGAACCACTCAGACACTCACGCACCTATTTAATTTAAACATTCCGAGATGTGGACTGAAATAAGCAATTTCAATACCAGCAGCAGACTGTGACTTAACTGGTGATTAGCTGCTTATAGTGTTCTAATGAGCAACTAGAGTGGTAACAGTCGGAATTTATGCCAAAAGTGTGCCACATCTCAATGCCATCTTGATGGAATTCAAGTGGAAAACTGAAAGGATTTTCTACAGAGGATACTGCAGTAAATAAGGGAATTAGGGAGCAACGACCTGCGCCCAGCCCCCCCCACCTCATCATGCATTGCAATGGGCAACCTACTTAACATTTACAAAAAAAAGAAATTTACTGAAGACACCAAAGGTTACAGGGGTGTTATAGTTAGGTGCAAATTTCACAAGCACAAAACCATTGAAATTCAGCTGTTATAATTAGAGTTATTTCAAGTAACTATAACTTGTGCCCTAAGGTAACTATGACTCATGCCCTCACGATGCACTGCTAATTACCTGAGATGTTATATCACTCATGACATCTTCTTTGACATCATTGATAATATCACTGTAACATTTGTAGTAAAATTATTGATGAAGAAACTGTGTATTTCAAGGGAGCGAGTTACGGTTACTTTAGGGCACAAGTTAGAGTTACTTGAAAGAACTATAACAGCTGAATTTCTACGTGGTTCTGTGCTTGTAAAATCTGAAACTAACTATAACGTCCCTGTTACCTTTGGCTTTTTTGTGAATATGGGAGTTACGGTTAGGTTAGCTGTTCCACAGGAAAAGCGTTTTTTTGTTTTGCTAATAGCTTTGACCCTGTTTAGCAAATCTGTTAAAAAAAAATTCAAAAAAGTGCTACTTTTTGACTAGTTTGTGCATGGAAAAGTTTGGGTAATGCATCAAGTGCTGGCCGAGAAGAAAAGGGGGCCCAAAATGCAAAATTCAAATGCATTTTCTTTTGACTTCTTTAAGAAAGGCTACAGCAAAAACTGCTGAACAAAATGACACAAGATTTGTCAGGAATCTAGATCTTGGTCCGCAAATTGTGCTTTTTGTAATTTAATGTACATGTATTCAGTAGTTTTTCAGAAATTAAGAATCAGAAATATTTGTATATCTCGATGGTTGGGTCTGCAAGAGGTTTGAAAGACTCATGTGGGAGCGTCAGTTTAAAATTGGAGTGTTCTGATTGGCCTAGGAATCTTTTTCCCCTTCGGCCAATGCACTCCCATGAGAATCAGTTTCCTGTCTGAGAGAGTGCTCTGATTGGCTGCCAGTAACATAAGAATAATGTTAATAACAGTTATTAAATGACTCTGGAACTTAATCCTCTGTCCTGAAGTTTTACAAAAAGTAATCTATCTGGACAGGGTAGACTACCCTGCCCTCCTAGACTCCATGGGGGGGTACCCAGAGTGAATCCCTGGGGCCACAATACAAAATAAATTAGTAATTGTTGATGCAATTCTGCAAAATGCCAGCCAGGGCCACATTTGACAATCATAGGCCCGAGGGGACGCATTGTTTATGTGATGCCATCAGTGATCTCATCAATAATGTAATTTAAGATAGAATCAGTGATGTCATAGAACATGCCATTAGTGATGGAATATGTGAGGTCATTAGCAGGACATGGTGGGCACGAGATATAGTTAGCTCTTCTAACTATAACTAGTGAATTACTGCATTATTTCTAGTTCAAAACATTAATGTGATCACTGACACATTCACCTAACTATAATGTTACTTTAACATTTGTTTTTATTTTCAGTGGATATATGTTTATGCTCTCTGCAAAGGCAAAGGTAGATTGCTTCCCCCTTTCCCGAAAAGGCAGATTGGTAGTCAAAGCCCACAATCTGCCCCTAAGAGGGGAAAAACTGTTTTGCTCTTTAGGGGTGGCAACACTGCTCAATGCCAGGTTGGGCCGCCCCATACTTTTTTCTGGGTGGGGGGGTCTTTTTTCCTGTGTCTAAAGGGCTTTCTGCCTGCCTCCTCAGGGCTAGATTGGGAGTAAAACCCCTAAGCTGCCTCAAGGTGGGTAGACTGACTGTTCTGTTCTTGGGTGGTACCATGGTCTGATGTCTGGGAGCTATGCCACACACCTTTTTTAAGCATTTTTCTCTGCTGGCCAGTGGGTTTTCTCCACCCCCTGTGGTAGCAGACCAGTATTAAACTACCCCTCTCCATCAATGAGCGGGTCAGAAAGAGAGTTTGTCCCATCCTGGGATGAGGCATCTAGCAGGCTTTGTAGTCAATGGGGGCAGATTGGTATAATCTCCCAAACTGCCCATCGGGGTGGGGTCAGAAAGACTGAATGGCTGAGTTGGCTGGAACATTCAGTGCCCTCCATCTCAATATTTGAAGCACCACTGTGGAGCCACAACGGAATGCAGAGCGACCCCTGACACCAGCTTGATTGTGCACTGGGGATCAAGGATTCCCAAAGCTTTCAATGTATGTGCCAAAAAAGGGAGCCCCAATCACCCAACCAACAGCATCAGGTTTCCCACCAGTTTGAATGCCCATATTGTATTTGGTCTTTCCTGGGCTTTCACAAGGCTGCCACTGACATGTCCAGCCTGCCCAGGAACTGTAGTTATACTAAAGCTTTGAAGGAAGACATGCAGCCGGCTGTCTGGAAAGCTCATCCAACTCATTCAAGAATTGAGGCCCAAGGAAATCTGACTTGTTGTCCAGTTTCTGCTTAAAGTTGTCACATTGCCTTTAGGCCCTAGTACAATTTGGAATACGCAGGTGTAATCCAGCGTGATTACTATATTTTGTGTTATCTAAAGTGGGCAATCCTTTTGTTTTCAAAACACAAGATTTCTCATTAATTTTTCCCACAGGAGACTGCTTCGAGCTGAAAAGGTCTTGGTGAGAAACATTTTCTGCTTGGCCGCTCTCCTGCAACACCTTATGTATATTTATACAAACTAGAAAAGTCAACAGAAATATCCACTCAAAATATTTTTCCTACCATAGGCAATTTTGCATACCTTTCTTCAAATTTTGTCAAAATTTGCAGGGGTAAGACATTTCCTAGATTATGCACAGGACTAATTTAATTCTTGTCTAGATATGTCATAAACCAAAAGTGCTATGTGGATGGTGTTCATGGGTTTGTGCCCAGAAAGGACAAATATTAACAATGAAGGTTCTCTTGCTAAATTGTAACTGCCATATAGAATTGGGATATTCTTATGTAAGGACAAAGAGGTGAAGAGCCATGTGGGACCTTCTTTGAGTTCTGAACCCAGCTAGCAAGGAACCAAGATGGTGCTGGTCCTTTGTACAGCAAGTCAGCGCTAGTGGACCTCTAGCTATAGAGAGGAACACTTTTGATGACACAGAGAGCATTGTAGATGGTCACACTAAGGGAAAAACACAAACCAATGATGATCACCAGGAAGTCATCACTCAGTCGACCTGCACTTTTAAGCTGATCTTGGACAGCCATCCTTGAATCTTTCTTCAGACTTTTTCATAAGCAAGGGCATCAGCAGGGACGGCCAAAATAGGTTCAGCAGGTTATTATCTTTAACTATAGCCCAGAAATATCGTGCAGCCTCATTTCTATATTCATAAAAGCAATTGGAAGGATTCCAAACAGGTGTATTGAGGATAGAGAATTCAATGACCTGACTGTGAGTCACCATTAGATATGTCTATACCATTCACTTGGGCAGCAGTACGCTCTCAGTGCCAAGCATTGAATCTTGAAAGATTGAGGTCACTCATTGTAATTCACATCGGGAGCAAGAGATATCATCTGCAGGTCAAGGAATTTCTCAATAACATTCATCACCGCGTTCTCATAATGTTGTAAGACAAAATCTGTACTGATAGTTAACTGACTGCAGGTTCTTTTCTATAGAATTGTTTTATTGTCAGGTTAATCAGTTCAAAATATTTGTCCAAGTAACTTAGGGCATACATTCTGATTTATTGCTGAAAATTGTCATGGGGATTGTTAAACTTGCCATCTTTAGTGTGGTCTCCCCTAATGTTTTGCCTCTGCTTCCCAGGTTGTTGATGTGTGCCGGACTCTGTTTGTGCTGTTTTCATACTTTGGGCACTTTATCATTGCTCACCAGT
This sequence comes from Pleurodeles waltl, assembly GCF_031143425.1. Lineage (NCBI taxonomy): Eukaryota > Metazoa > Chordata > Amphibia > Caudata > Salamandridae > Pleurodeles > Pleurodeles waltl. Next base: position 255,581,350 of record NC_090438.1, on the reverse strand, counting down.
GCTAAAGTGCAAGTGCTCCTATGTAAAATGTATGTGTAATTGGCTTATCCATGATTGGCATATTTGATTTACTAGTATGTCCCTAGTTAAGTGCATTAAAGGTGCCCAGGGCCTGTAAATCAAATGCTACTAGTGGACCCCTGCAGCACTGGTTGTACCACCACATGAGTAGCCATGTAAACAGGGTTCAGACTTGCCACTGCAGCGTCTGTGTGTGCAGTTTTAAACTGCCAATTGAACTTGGCAAGTGTACCTAATTGCCAAGCCTACACCTTCCCTTTTCATATATGTAAGGCACTCCTAAGGTAGGCCCTAGGTAGCCCCATGGGCAGAGTGCAGTGTATGTTAAAGATGGGACATGTACTGATGTGTGTTACGTGTCCTAACAGGAAAATACTGTTAAATTCAGTCTTCACTTTTGCAAGGCGTATCTCTTTTATAGGTTAACATAGGGCTGCCTTTAAATAACTTTAAAGTGTAGATTCCCCTTGAGAGCAGATAGAAATATGGAGCTTGGGGTCTCTGAACTCACTATTTAAAAATACATCTTATAGTGACGTTGTTTTTTAGATTGTTGGTTTGATACTGCCACTTTTAGAAAGTAGGCATTTTCTTGCATAACCATTCTATGCCTGTTTGTGGATTGCCTGTCTGGGTCAGTTTGACAGTTGGGCTGTTTGAGAATTCTTTAGACAGTGAGACAAAGGGAACTGGGTTGTAGCCTGCAGATCCTGATGAGCCATCTGTGCTAGAGTAGAGGGAGGAGTGGTCACGTATACCTGAATGGGCCATGCCTGCCCTCACACAATGCAGTCTGCAACCCTCTGGTGTGTGTCTGGGGCCTGGATCTTGTGAACAACAGAGACTTTCCTTTGAAGTAGGCCTTCAAAGGCAGAAAAGGAGAAGAGCTGAAGAACTGAGAAGTGCTGCTCCTGCCTGTGACTGTGCTTTGTTGGGCTATCTTGCAGTTGCTGCTTCTGCCTGTGAAAGGGGACAAAGACTGGACTTTGTGGTATAATCCTGCTTGTGAAGAATCTTGAAGAGCTTGAACTGAGATTTCCTCCTGTTTTGAAGTATCTGGGCTATCAAAGACTTCCTCTGCTAACATCTGAGCTCTCTGCTGAGACTCCTGTCCTGCCAAGGAGTGTCCTATCCAGTCTCTAGGCCCTTGAAAGTGAAGTTGGCAGACAAGAGCTGAAAATCCATGCACAGAATGCCATGTGGGGAAATTTTTGATGCATCATCTGCCACACGGCTGATAAACGACGTGCCGCCTGCTTTGCAGCTAAAATCAATGCTCCACCTGCATCACAGCTGGGAGATCGATGCATCGCAGGTGGAGAAACGACGTGCAACACATGCTTGCGGCTGCTAATAATGACGCAAACCCCACTCAGCGCAGTTTTCTCAAACCGTGTGACAGGATTTTCCATGCAACGTCCCTGGGTGTCAAAGTCAACCCGTGTCTCTGCAGATCCAAGGTGTCCCATCTGGAAATCGATGGATCACTCTCTTGCGAGGGAGAAAAAAAAATGCCTCAGCGACCCTAACGGAGAAGAAACGATGCATGGCCTCCCTTGTGTGGAAGGAATTGACGCATCCCTGCTATTTCCGACACACGCTCACCTGTGAAACTTTATTTTTGACGCTAACCAAGTACTTTGTGTAAAATCATCGATTCCATTGTTTTCTATGGAGTAAGACTCTTACTCTTTTGAAAATTCATATTTTAACTTGGGTATGTTGGATTTTTGTTGTTTTGCTCTTGCTTGATTTAGATAAATATTACCTATTTTTCTAAACTGGTGTAGTGACCATTTTGTCGTGTTTTCACTGTATTACTGTGTGTGTTGGTACAAATACTTTACCAATTGCTTCTGAGATAAGCCTGGCAACTTGTGCCAAGCTACCAAGGGGATAAGTAGGTGCCCTGACTAGAGTGAGGGCTTGCTTGAAAAGGGATAACCTGACTGCCAAACAAAGACCCCATTTTTAACATGGATATATCATGATAACATATTGTACATTTGCATATACTCAGAAGTGGGTCATACACCGGTATTCATTAAAACTGTGCTGTTTGAAATGCATATACATACTCTTTATCCTTACAAGGTAGAACATGAGCTGTTCTATTTGCAACTCATGCACTAATTGATAAAGTTACAGCTGGTGCATGTCTAATGTTTTCAAGCTGCAGGTGACTGCACAGCTTGGAACCACATAGTAATGGTTGCTTAGCCCTGATTTTGAAGTGTGCTATCTGCATCTTGTGCACTAATTTGTAGAGTTACTGAGTCACTGTAGGTAAAGTAATCAGTGCTGTAGTTAGCACAGGTTGGAAATGCAGAACAATCGCTGCTGTTCATTTTTAGGAGCCGTGCTATCTGCAGCACATGCACTTAGTTGTCAAGCTTCCCTGCCAGAGTATGCATTTTTAAACACCAGAAATACTTTGAAATTGAGTTCATGACTCAAGTGGTACTATGAAGAGAACAAAGGGTGATGGGTATAATGCCTGAAATAGCTCAGCCATTGGTATTTACTCTGGTCCATCTTCCAGTCTACTGTGAACTGGAGAAATCTGCATGGACACCTTTTTATAATTTTTCCCTCTATCGTTTTTCTCATCAACCCAATACATGACTTTCTGTTAATGAGCTACATAAAGTTCAACTACTCCCTTTTAATCTCATCTCTATACCCCACCCATCATTTTTGTATTCACACTTTTTGTTGCTCCTTTTCTATCTCCACAGTTCTTTCTGTAACAGTGTAGATTTTTCTAGCAATTTATGAAGGAAAGTCTTAATTTTATTAACCATGGAGGTGAGTATTAGGCTTTCTAATCCTACTTTACTTTAACATCAGCAGTCAAGATATACAGAACAAACCTACAAATCCTATAAGGCATGGGAAACAGAGCCAATGGGAAAAAACAGTAGTACATATAAATAACCAACAGCAATCTAGCAACACATATAATACCTAACTTGACTGGGAACAGTCCTCTTTTTGTTGTGCTAGAAGTTGTAAAGTGTGAAACAAATGGAGAATGGATAATATAATAGCAAAATTACACAGTCAAAGAAAAACATTCTTGGCAAAGTTCATAACTCCAAGATGCAGAGAAACAGCTGCAGATGAAGTAGTTGTAGAAGTACTGCAAAAAGATGATTCAGTAGATGTCTGAAGGAAAGGTTCAGGCATAGATGAGACATCCTTAAGATGAGGCAGACAGAGAAGCTGGTCCCACTGTCCGGGAGGTAATGAAATATTAAATTAATCAATGTTGGGGTGGGAAAATACTCACCTCCATGTCTTTAATAAAATTGCGACTTTCCTTCATAAATTACTAGGAAATTCTACCTTGTATTGCAAGACCGAAAGCTCATATGCGTGTTTAAAGAATGTTAACAACAATAGAAGAAGCAGTGTGTACAGGTTTGCAATAAAACATTCTGAATACATTATCATTGGACCAATCAGATGATGTCAGAATGCCTTCAAGATGGGAGCTGACTCAAAAGGCCTTTGAAGCCATGGCGCCCCTGCAAGAATGGGTTCCTAATATGGAGGTATCAATTTCTGCCAAAGACATGACCCATCTCACCCAACAAGCTAGAGTAGGGGAAGAAACAGGCTAGTGGATTTTTTTGAAAGAAAAAAGTAGTTGACTGAGGATATTCTGAGATAGTAAGTTGTTCATATACTTTTAGACCTTGTCCAACATAGAGTTTCAGTTGATCTGGAAAATAGGGATAAAAAACTGAGGTTAAACTTGTCTTAGTGTGTTTCTGAACAGTAAAAAGTACCCCTGTAGATGTACACTGACAAGAAGAAATATCTAATCTCTTACATCAGATAAATGTTTGATAGAAATTAATCATAGTAACATGGTAAGTTGTGCAGATATTCTCAAGGAAAGGAGAACATTATCAGGCCATGAAATAAACAATTTCAAAACAACATTTACATCCCATAAAGCCCAATACTTGGGAATGGGAGGATTACACAGTTTTACAGTCTGCAGAGAAGTGGATGTCTTCCAAAAGGTTTTTCATTGATGTATGGATGATTGGTAGAGATGTGGGATCTATTCAAATTGATGGTTCAGTAAGTCTTACCTGCACTAGCTTCAGCTGCTAAGTTAATGATGTAGATTCTATCTGCTGAAAAGGGATCCATATGTTTTGCCAAACACCAGCTTGCCCATAAAGACCGAGCTGATTTGTAAGCTTTTGTAGTTCTTGGAGCCCAGGATTTGTTAATGTACTCAGAAGCTTTTGGTGAAAAAAAGGGGCAGATTGGGGAATTCTGTTATCTTCCAAGCTGAGAGAACCAGAGAGTTGTTCATTATTAGATTGTTTGGATGGCCTGATGGATCCAAGAGTAGTTTTGGAAAGTAGGGTAGAAGAACTGGAAAGTCCATTGATAATTCTCAAAGTGGAGGGAACCACACTTGTGATTGCCAGAAGAAAGCCACCAGGACAAGAGTTGCTTGGACCTGAGCTAGAACCCTGTTTATCATTATGTAAAGAGGAAAACTGTAATTCATGGATGGGAACAAGTCCTGAAGAAAAACACCTGAAACTAAGGCAAAGGGATCTCTTCATCAAATGAAGAATTAGGGAAGTAAGCAAATCAACCTGAATGAGAAGAGATCTATCTGAAAAGGAACACATTTCTGAAAAAGGTAGTAGAACACTGGTGAAGTTTCCAATCGCTGGAGTCGCAAAGGTGAGGGGAAAACCAATCTGTGACAGAGTTGAGATTTCCTGGCAAGTATTCTGCGAGTACAGAAATGTTCTTTAGCAGGCAGAATTCCCAAAAACCTTTTGTGATTGATGCAAAGGGCAGCAGAGATATTGTTCATCCGATGAAGAATGAAACAACAAACGATGTTCTTTGCTAGGCTTTTGATTGCATCTCTAAACAATTTATGTGAATTTGGGCTTCTTTAGAGACCATGGGGGTGATTCTAATTCTGGCGGGCGGCAGAGGCCGCCCGCCAGAATTCCGCCCCCATAATACCGCTCCGCGGTCAGAAGACCGCGGAGGGTATTATGAGTTTTTCCCTGGGCTGGCGGGCGGTCTCCAAAAGACCGCCCGCCAGCCCAGGGAAAAACTCCCCTCCCACGAGGATGCCGGCTCGTAATCGAGCCGGCGGAGTGGGAAGGTGCGACGGGTGCAGTAGCACCCGTCGCGTATTTCAGTGTCTGCAAGGCAGACACTGAAATACCTTGCGGGGCCCTCTTACGGGGGCCCCTGCCGTGCCCATGCCATTGGCATGGGCACGGCAGGGGCCCCCAGGGGCCCCGCGACCCCCCCTACCGCCATCCTGTTCATGGCGGCTTTCCCGCCATGAACAGGATGGCGGTAGGGGGGGTCAGAATCCCCCATGGCGGCGCAGCAAGCTGCGCCGCCATGGGGGATTCTGAGGGCAGCGGTAAACCGGCGGGAGACCGCCGGTTTACCCTTTCTGACCGCGGCCAAAGCGCCGCGGTCAGAATGCCCTGCGGGGCACCGCCGGCCTGTCGGCGGTGCTCCCGCCGACCCTCGCCCCGGCGGTCAAAGACCGCCGGGGTTAGAATCAGCCCCCATGTGCCCACAGTCGAAATTGGTCCACACCGGATGCCCCAGCCTCTTCTGCTTGCATCTGATTCTAATACAAGATTGGGGGCTAAAGCACAGATAGCCCTGCTGTTACAAGTGTCTGAACGTTCTATCCACCATTGAAGTTCTAGCTGTGATTCTTGATCTAGTGAGATGGTGTCAGAATGAGACAGGCCTTTTTGTAAATGACAAATTTTCAACCTTTGGAGTGAGCGATAATGTAAAGGGACAGGAAAGATGGTTTGAATCGAGGGGGAAAGGAGACCTATAATTCTCGCTAGAATTCTGAGGGAAATTACTGAGCTGTGGAGTATCTATAGAATGCCGGATTTTATTGTCTTTACTTTTGCAGAGGAAAGATGAAGAGAGACTGTAGATGAATTTATTTGGAAGCCAAAAACCTCTATTTGTTTTGAGGGGGATAACAGAGATTTTTCTGAATTGATGAGAAAACCTAGATCTGACAAGGAGAATGTTGTCTGAATAGATAATCAGCCTGACACAATGGACCCTGAGAAACAATATTAGTGATTTCATAAGTTTAGTAAAGCACCAAGGTGCTGAAGAGAGACCGAAAGGGTAGAAGGAAAATGATAGTTTTGTCCAAACCATTGGAATTGGAGATATTCTCTGTAGTCTGGATGGATGAGGACCTTAAGGGGAGTGTCCTGTAAATCCAAACGAATGATCCAGGCATGCTGGAGTAAGGAATCTCTGAGATGAATGATCATTTCCATTTTAACGGTATACAACAAACTGGTTGAATAGTTTGAGGTTGATAACTGGTCTCATTTTTTTGTTCTTCTTTTGAACAAGAAAAAGGGAACTAAAAGAATCTGAGGGGTCTCGTAGAAAAATTGCATCACTTGTTTGTCTAGTAAGGATTGAATCTCTAGATAAATGAGTTTGGACATTTTGGATGAGAAATGTGGAAAGCAAGGAAACACAGTCTGGAAAGGCTTGGATTAAAGCTCTATAACGTAACCTTGAACTGTGTGTAAGACCTATGGATCTAATGTTATGAAACAACACTTTTGTAGCAATAGACAAAGACGGACCCCTATGGAAGGAGGGCCAGAAGAGAGAATCACCTGTTTGGAAATTGTATCTGGAACCTTTGTTTCCTCAACCACTGTAATTTCGCCCTCTTTGGGGGTAAAACTGGACCTTGTTTTCCTGGTATGAGGAACTGAAGGATCCTCTGGAGCTTGAGTTATGAAAATTGTGGCCGGTAAAGCAGCTCCTGTCTCTACTGACTCTGACAAAAACATGTTGTGAGAAGACTTTTCGCAAAGATGGTTGAGCCTTGTCTAGAGATGTGAAAGTAGACAAATATTTGCTCACTTCTTTGGTAAATGAATCCCCAAACAGAAGCCCTTCCGCTTGTCACCAATTTGGGGTCTAGTTTTAATGAGTCCTTTTTTGCGCTCATGTGGTATGGCAGAGTTGGCATTGCCAAGTAAGCAGAAAGCTTGTTGAACCCAGAGAGAGAGGTCTTCAGGATCAATCGTTGAGTTGTCAATTCTAGCAGACTTGTCAAAAAAATGGGCCAGTGGGTCAACAATATTCTAATAATTTACCTTGGCAAGTGGACCAGGCTTTCTGCACTCCCTCATGGGGATCTTTGATGAAGTTGGAGAAGAAGGTGAGTAAAGAAGGGTCTATGGTAGGGGAAACAGTGATTTTTGAAGGAAGGGAAGGACGGAGACATTCGGACCAGAGTTTTGCTATTATTTGCTTGTCCAAGGGTAAGCATAGCCTAGAGGCCACATACTCTCCCAGGATTGGTCGAACATGGGAACACCCTCGGAGACCATAATCGTCTTGGCCTTAAAGCGGTCATGGAAAGAGGAGACCAATTTAGGTTTCTCTGGAGAAGGTGCAGAGAAAAGATCTGCGTCCCCAACTCCATCATTATCTTGATCAAAATATAGATTGCCACCATCATCATCCATATCTATGATATGAGAAATCACAAGAGGAGATTACAAAAGTTTAGATTTGTCTTTACATTTGGTGTGAGCTGATTTTAAACTATGTTTGTTTTTGTTTTGGTTGTTCCCCTCCTGAGTTACAGGCCTGGGATGAACCAGGTCCCCTACCATATGTGAAGGATCCTCACTTATCAAAAGCACATAATTATTTTTTAATTTAGAGTTAACATTTGCCATAGGAGGAAATCCCACATTTTTGTGCTTTCTACTTTTCCCCGCAGAATGAGCCAAAATGAGCACTGACATTAAATTCAGTACAGAATGTTCTAAATTCTTTGTAATTTAGCTCATGGAGGCAGAAACAGACTGCTCCACGGAGGATTGTATGAATTCATTAAGATTATCTTTAAGGGAATCCTCATCAGTGTTATTGGCCAATAATAGGAGAACTGTCAAACTCCATCATTTTAATATACTGTGGAAAGTGCCATAAAACTATGGCATAGACCTATTGAGTTTCCCACGTTCAGTCCTGCCTTTCCCTCAGCATGCCAGGACTCGTAGAGCAGTGTTTATAATGGCTAAATAGGACTACAAGGCCCAGAATGCAAAGTAAACTCATGAAGCAAATGAGCGCTAAACATGAGGACCTGAGGAACTTGAGGATCCTGTTGGCATCTCTGAGTCGTCCATAGTACCGGACTCTGAGGGGGTTGTTGAAAGTAAGGATTGGTGAGGGCTGCATGGATGGAGATGTGTGATGGACTCTGTACTGGCAGGACAGGATTAGTGTAAGTTGGCAGGGCTCAGGGTTTAGCGATCCTTGCCCTCTGTTGAAATGCCTATTTAGGCACTGTGCATGGGTCTCTCTTCTAAGTGTTTATTCTGGTTCATTTTATTTAAATTTTTCATGAGTCTTTCTCTTTACTGTTCCCTGAACTCTCATCCAAACACATGAAAGGCCTGGAAACTGGCAGGACAGCCGTAATCAGAGCAGGACTTGCACTGTCACTGTTTCAACACAAGAGCATTCAGAGTGTATTGTAACCATAAAAATATTGCTGTGTCTGGTGACACCGGATTCACACTCTTGAAACTGTGTGAACACAGCAGAGAACATGTACCAGCTTTCTCCATGCCATAAGCAGAGCGGTCTCACCCTGCACTTGGCGTCTCTCCCTAGCACTGACGTCTCACCCTGAGTGCCAGAAAAACAGAATCGTTGACGGCCCACCCCCAAGAGCAGCAGCATTTCATCCTGCCAGTGTCCTAACACTAGAGTGCTTCCTCCCAAGCACAGGCCTTCTTAACCCCTGGAGCAGAGATGGCTCAACCTGTTACTGCCCGAGAGCAGTAGGACTTAACCTTTGGTCCAGGGGGTCTGCAAAGCCTACTCAGGGGGTCCGCAAATGCTTAGAAAATTAAATAATATTAGCAGATTTAAAAAGTGCATATAACTGAAGAGCCAAAATGTACAATTGAAAAATGTTAAGTGTTCTTTCAATACGAAGGATTTTGAAAGTGGACCCTAAAAATTAAGTTAGTACCCTAAGATCGATTTGTGGGAATGGTCAGTGCAAGTGCATACACAGTGTATAGTAAGGTTAATAAGTGGCCTCAATTGAATTTAGAAAAGCTTAAATTTTCCTATTAAATAAAAAAATAAATGTTTTGTGCTTAAATAAAATAGTTCACCATTTGTGGGTTTGTATGATAAATACTGTTTCTGTATTTTTTGTGTATTGTTTTGTGGTTCAAATCTTCAACAATGCTTAGACCGGTGGTTCCTGGCTTCTAGTAATGACTCAGTGGGGGGTCCCTGGATTCCAATAATGGTTCAGTGGGGGTCCCTGGCTTTCACTGATGATTAAGTGGGATCCACAGAAGTCAGAAGGTTAACAACAGAGTGTTCCCACTGACACATTAAGGTCCATATTTATACTTTATTTTGCGCCGTATTCGCGTAATTTTTTGACACAAAAGCGGCGCAAACTTGCAAAATACAATTGTATTTTGTAAGTTTGCCCCGTTTTTGCGTCAAAAAGTGGCATAAATGCGGCGCTAAAAAAGTATAAATATGGGCCTAAATGTCCTCGACTTCATAGTAGAGAGATTTCATCCTGGCATTTGTCATAACATTAAAGTGTTCCTCAACAACACTGTGGTCTCAACCACACAGCAAGTTGTCACCCTGACAATGGCCTAACTCTAGAGCAATCCATCTGCAGTTTTGACAGTCTCAACCCTATCAACACAGGGAAGTCACATGGATACTGTCCTAATGCTAATGTGCTGAATCACCCAGCTGTTACGTGTTGTCCTTAACTTATGTTTAAAGGCCTAGAGAGAGCTTTTAGCTGCCTTTCATCAAGAAATAGGGTATTTGATAAAAGAGGATGGCTGTGCACTTACTCTGTACAGTCATCTTATTGTGCCTTCATACCCCACTTCCATGGCAGAGACTCAATGGGAGAGAGAGCTTTAATTATGGTGGGCTGCACAACACATGGACTAGTTTACTGGTCTGAGTAAAGAGGGCATGGCAGACTGGGGAAGAGGGTTTGAGAGGAGATTGCTTCTTGTGGTCTTTGTTATTTGCACTTTATTTCTGTTCTTTAATTCTTGGTCTTTATTGGTTGCACTTTAATGGTTGCACCAGTATTGACGTAAACTCCTCATACTATCCTTTTTATCTTTCCCTTACCCTTATTAGGTCGAGCACGCAAGCTCTCTGACCTGTTGTAAGTATTGTGGGTTTTTAACAATGCTCATCTCACGCCAATCACTTTCATTCATTCCTCGGCTTGCCTTTTAAAAATCACTTGTTGACATTGGTAAATGCTTTATGTTTGTCCTGCCTTGAGGCTGTTTTTGTCACGCCTTGTAGACTGCCCCCGTTACATGAATTATTGCATGATTGCTGATATACCTCAGAGTGGTTGAACTTGTTTTTTTCTTCTTTTGTCTCTCCCTTTCATGCTGCATGGCAGCCATGGCACTCACAGCACCAACAGGCACAATAGCGTGAACTCGATCTGTGGTATTGGGGTGCTGGTCACATTGTTCACAGTTAACTAGTCAGAGTCATTTCGTGTGGCTATCCACTTAAAAAACTTGAAAATTGGTAAATGCTTTACATAAAACAGTAATTCTCAAAGCAGAAGTGACTCTCTCAGAACAGCGGGAGAGCTGATACTACAATATTCACTGCACTCTGGAAACTCGCCTCATGATGCTTTGCAATGCATTACTTTTAGAAAACATTTTTGCTCATACCCAGCCTGTGGTGGTCCTAGAACTATGCTACCACCTACAAAATGTTCAGCACACCATGCTCTTTTTGTCTATATCATCACCCACACCAGGTTAGTGGGGACCTCAAAGTAAAAACCCCTCCCACCATTCAATGTCTTTTGGAAAACTATCATGGTTAGAACTTTTGTTTTATAGCTGGGAATAGTTTGTGTTTTGAAGGCCTTATATGTAATAACATTATCGTAGGCTTGCTACCCCAGAAAATGTGTAATGTGCTGTGCTCTCTAGGGGCTAAATATATGGTTGCATTGCATTATTTAATGATGTTTTCTTTTTGTGTGGTAAGCATGCTAATTATATAGTTACATGATTATGGTGGTCATTATGATATTGGCAGTCACCTGAGTGCCATTGTGGTGGTTGTTGGTCCACCGGCATGCCATCGGTGAAGACTGCTATATTATGACCTCAGCGGTAAACCAACCCAAACATAGCCACAACACTGCCAGTACGGCCAGTGCAGTCTGACCGCCGATGGCGGCGGTTGCCATCCTCAGGCTGGTGGGAGGCATATCCCCGCACACCATATTACAAGTCAGCAGACTGACCCAATTTCTGGGCAGCCGACCGCCACGAAGAGCCTGTCGGAAATTACCAGTATATAAGGTGACACACACCTCCAGGGACACAGATGAGTCCGCATCCGACATTGAAGCAGAACTGGAAGTCTTCCCAATGCTCTACCACGCAATTCAAGTACAGGAACAGCAACAACAACAAAGAAGGTAACACCAGTACAGCCGTCTAGCACACAAGAGAGGGGAGAGTTACACACCCACATGCAACACACACATCCACAACAATCTGCAAGGCACATATAAACACGTACACAAAAACCCATCCTGATACACACACACAGCCACAAAAACACAAGCACACACAAATCACAGACAGGCACAACCAAAACTCACACACCGCTTCCAACACACACAGCACACACATAGAATACACAGGTGTGAGAAAGTAGCCTCTTTCTAGCATGGTTACCCCCATTTCTGGACTGTTTGTCAGTGTTTTTGACTGTGTCACTGGGATCCTGCTAACCAAGACCACAGTGCTTATGCTCTCTCCCCTTTAAATTTGGTTGTTGGATACTGTTAACTCAGTATTCCACTCATAATTGGCATACTGGTGCCCCCTTATAAGTCCCTAGTATATGGTACTGAGGTATCCAGGGCATTGGGGTTCCAGGGGATCCCTATGGGCTGCAGAATTGCTTTTGCCACCCATAGGGAGCCCATGCAAAGGCTTCTACTGGACTGCCATTGCAGCCTGTGTGAAATGGTGCATGTACTATTTAACAACCATTTACACTGAACCAGCTCACTTATAAGTCACCCATTTACCAGGTCTTCCACCCTTTAAGGCTGGGTGCAGAGTACCCGTGTGTGAGGGCACCCCTGCACTAGCAGAGGTGCCCCCCCATCATCCAGGACCATTTTCCCAGACTTCATGAGTGTGGGGACACCATTTTAATGCATGCAGTGGACATATGTCAACACCCATGTCCAGCTTCACAATGGTACACAATGGTAACTCCGAATATGGCCATGTAAGGTGTCTAACATCTCGGAATTGTACCCCAATGCTGATTCTAGCGTTGGATGTATAATTCCAGGCACTCTGGGGGCTCCACAGAGGACCTCCAGGACTGCCATACCAGCCTTCTGAGGTTTTCCAGGCAGCCCAAGCTGCTGCCACCTCACAGACAGGTTTGTGCCCTCCTGTTACTCAAGCAGCTCAAGCCCAGGAAGGCAGAACAAAGAATTTCCTTTGGGAAAGGGGTGTTACATCCTCTCCCTTTGGAAATAGGTGTTACAGGCATGGAAGAGGCAGATCCTCTGGAAATGCTTGGAAGGGCATAGATGGTGCCCTCCTTGTGTAATCCAGTCTACATCAGTTCAGAGACCCCCAGTCCCTGCTCTGGTGTGAAACTGGACAAAGGAAAGGGGAGTGACCACTCCCCTGTCTATCACCATCCCAGGGGTGGTGCCCAGAGTTCCACCAGATTGACCCTGGGTTTTGTCATCTTGGATTCCAAGGTGGTGGGGCACTCTGGGAGCATCTGAGTGGCCAGTGACAGCAGGTGACGTCAGAGCCCTCCCCTGATAGGTGTTTACCTGTGTAGCCCGCCAATTCCCATTTCAGAGCTATTTAGGGTCCCTCTTCTGGGTGTTTACTCTGATTCGGATTGCAAGACTCCAGCAAGAGTCCTCTGCATCCTTCACTTCACCTTCTACATACGAAACTGCACCTGGACCCTCCAGGAACTCTACAAACTGCAACAATGAAGCAAAGACGACTTCTGCAACATTGTATCTTCAGCTCCTTCCATCAACTGCGACTGTTTCTAGGTCGTACATCCTCACAGGACAGCCAGTCTTCCGCCTGCCCCGGGAGAATGAAGGAATCTCCCTTAAAGTGATGGAGTCACTTCCCTGCTTCAGCAGGCACCCCTCTGCAGTGACGACTTGAGGTTTGGGTCTCCTCTCCTGAAGAAGTGCATGGATCCAACAACATAGGTGGTGGTCTGAAATGGTCCAGACGGTCCTGAAGTCCAGCTGTCCAACTTTGGTGGAGGTAAGAGCTTGCCTCCCCATCCAAGACAGTACCTCCATGCACCACATGTTGTGCAGTTGCCAAGGCTAGTTGGCATCCTTCTATGAAGTTCTTCGTGCACCGTGCAGCTCTGTCCCCCAGCACTGTATTCTGTGACGTACAGCTTCCTGAGTGATTCTCCGGCGGCGTGAGATCCCTTTGTGTATTGCTGCGTGGACCTCCTTTTGCACTTTCTTTGACTCCATGCTATGGGACTCCTGTGCATGCTGCCTAGTCTTCTGAGGGCTCTCTGAGTTGCTGAGAGTCCCCTCTGTCTCACCCTCCTGGGTAGAGGCCACCAGGTCCCTCCCGGTCCCGGTAGCACCATTTTCTCGTAACCACATGCTTTGGTGTGCCAAGGCTTGTTGGAAGAATCCAGCAACGTAAATCAGACTGCAATCATCCATCCGGCGTAGGACACCATCTGCACCAACCAGGAACCCACATCTGTATTCTTGGGTGTAGTACTGACTGTTCGTCTTCACCATTTGTTCTTCTTTTGCACCTTCATCCGGGTTTGAGGGGCTCCTGTTCTCCCTGGACTCTTTAGTGCTTCTTGGACTTGGTCCCCTTCTTCCACGTGTCTTCAGGTTCAGGAATCCATCATTGGTGTCTTGCAGTCTCTTCTGGTTCTTGCAAAATCTTCTACCATGTGTTATTTTTTGTTCTAGGAAACTTACTGTGATTTACTCCTGCTTTCCTGGGCTCTGGGGTTGGTTCTATTACTTACCTTTGGCGTTTTCTTACACTCCCGGCACCCCTCTACACTACACTTACCTAGGTGGGAAACTGACTTTCACATTCGGCTATTTTAGTATATCATTTGTGTTCCCCAGGCCCATTGCCAACTATTGTGATTGTCACTATTTGCACTGTTTTGTAACTGTTTTTACAGCTATTACTATATTCTAGTGTATATACTTTGTATATTACTTACCTCCTAAGGAAGTATAGTATCTAATGAATTTTTGACATTTGTGTCACCAAAATAAAGTACCTTTATTTTTGTAACACTGAAGGCCATATTTATACTCTCTTTGCACCGAATTAGTGTCATTTTTTTTTACTCTAATTCGGTGCAAAACTAACTCCATATTTATACTTTGGTGCTAGACCCCTCTAGCACCAAATTTATGGAGTTAAAGTCATTTTTTGAAAGTGGAGACCTACTTTGCCTTAATGAGATGCAAGGTAGGCGTTCCCGTGCAAAAAATGACTCTATGGCCTTAACGCCATATTTAAGGGCATATTTATACTCTGCGGCATATTTATACTCTGTTTGCACCGAATTAGTGTCATTTTTTTTTTACTCTAATTCGGTGCAAAACTAACTCCATATTTATACTTTGGTGCTAGACCCATCTAGCACCAAGGCCCTGATTTAAACTTTTTTTGCACCGCATTAACGTCATTTTATGACACAAAAGTGGCGCAAACTTACAAAATATTGGCCCTTATTTATACTTTTTGTTGCAAAACTGCACTAACTCAGTTTTGCACCAAAAAGTTTAGCACCGGCTTGCACCATTTCTGTGCACCAGCCGGGCACCATATTTATGGAATGGTGCAAGCCGGTGCAAAGGGTAGGCTAGAGTTTGAAAAAATGACTTTAGTCGGTGGGGCTGGCAGTATAGAAGAAGAGGGTTTAGCACCAAAAAATGGCTTTAGGCAGGTTAGAGTAAAAAAAAATGACTCTAACCAGATTAGCGTCATTTTATGGTGCTAAACCTACCATGCCACATGACTCCTGTCTTAGAAAAGGCAGAAGTCATGCCCACCACCCCAGTGGCCAGCTCAGAGGACAGGGGTCCCCTGGGCATGGCCATTGCACCCGGTGCCATGTATGGGGGCCCATTTCAGGGCCCCCTATGGCACTTTCAAAAATAAAATGCACTTACCTGTACTTACCTGGGATGGGGTCCCCCATCCTCGCAGTCCCTCTAGTGTGGGTGGGGGTGCCCCTAGGGCCTAGGGAGGGCACCTCTGGGCTTATTCCATGGTGTTCCACCATGGAAATAGGGCCACAGGTCCCCTAACACCTGCCATGACCCAGGTCTTAAAAAATGGGGCAAAGTAAGCTTTGCCCCATTTTTTGACTGCTCCTCCCTCCCTTGCACCATTTTTACATGGGAGTATAAATATGGTGTTAAGGCCATAGAGTCATTTTTTTGCACGGGAACGCCTACCTTGCATCTCATTAAGGCAAGGTAGGTTTCCACTTCCAAAAAATGACTTTAACTCCATAATTTTGGTGCTAGACGGGTCTAGCACCAAAGTATAAATATGGAGTTAGTTTTGCACTGAATTTGAGTTAAAAAAAAATGACGCTAATTCAGTGCAAACAGAGTATAAATATGCCCCTTAGCGTCAAAAAATGATGCTAATCTGGTCAGAATCATTTATTTTGACTCAAAACTGCCTAATGTTATTTTTTTTCAAGCTAGCCTACCCTTTGCACCGGCTTGCACCATTCCATAAATATGGTGCCCAGCTGGTGCTAAAAAAATGGTGCAAGCCGGTGCAAAACTTTTTGGGGCAAAACTGCCTCAGTGCAGTTTTGCACCAAAAAGTATAAATAAGGCCCTGAGTATTTTTCTTCATGTGTGTAAGTACTGTGTGACTACAGTGGTATTGCATGAGCTTTGTATAACTCCTAGTTAGGCCTTGGCTTCTCACCCACACTACCCCTAGTAAGGAATAACTGGGCCAGGTATCAGGTGTAAGTACCTTTGGTACTGACTACAAACCAGGCCAGCCTCCTACAACAGGGATAAAAAAAGGCTAAAAAAATACAGAAATAAAATAAGCTCACAAAATTAAAGGCCAGACAAATCACTGAAATCAACACCAATGTCATCAGTTTGGGCAGATGTATTATTTGTAAATGTCCCAATGAAAAACTATATACAAGAATGGGCCATTGACCAGTCCAACAAGTGCAATATGCACACATAGGCATGAATTTGCCCCAACTTGACACCTGACAGCCTCATGGCCTCCACTGGGCAGGGACATCTATGGGGTAGGCAGGCACCTTAGGGGTCAGGGGTAGAGGTGGAGACTGTGGTTTATGTTTGGAAGGGGGCGTCCTTGGGCTTCGGTTAGGGAGTGGGCGGGGCTTTGGCCCTAGCTTTTAAATGGCGGGGGAGTGATCTTGACTGCAGTCATTGCCTTAGAGGGAGGCTTTTTGGCTGGGGAGGGACATGGGAAACACTAGGGGGGCCATGGGAGGACTGGGAGCTGGAGGGAGTGGGCTAGGAGAGGGGAACATGATGCTTAGGGACAACATGGGGTTGGGCTGGAGGAGGGAACAGATCAAGGCGGGCAAGGAAAAATATTTTTACCAACAGGTTTTCGGAATGGAGGCAGAGGGAGTGGTTGTAGGACGTGTAGGTGTGGTGGACTTGGATATAGGTGCATGCAAAGTGTGCATGTGTGAGGTGGATGACTTTTGGGTGGGTGAGTGGGGGTGTTTGTGTCTTGGGAGGAGGGGGAAGAGAGGCTGAGAGAAGACAGACAGGTTGTGTGAATGTATGTTGAGGTGGTGTCTGCAAGTACGGTTGGTGTGCTGCATGTGGGTGTGATGGTGGTCAGCGCGGATGTAGTGCATGGGCTGCATGTCTGCTGTGGTGGTGACTGTTGACAAGGCTGAACTTGTGGCGGGATCCGGGAGTGATGATACATGGCTGGTAGGTGTGAGTAGTGATGTGACTGTGAGGGATGAGGTATGGGGGAGACAGTGAAGGCAATGGCTGTTGTGTTTGCTGGTGTGTGTTGTGTGTGTGCAAGCTTGTGATCTGACCTGTGGTTCTTGTATTTGTCTTTGCACAACTTGTTTGTTGTCTTGGGTGCATGCAGCTCTGATGGTGTGCTTGGGATGGGTTGGGGGAGAGGGCTCTTGGACTAGGCACAGGTAGCTGGAGGGGGACAGATGAAGTAGGGACACTGGCTGCCATCAAAGAGGAGGCCAGAGCCTGAAACAATCTCTGCAGGCCAGCCAATGCACTGTGAATGTCTTACAGGGAGGCATTGCTTTGCTTCTTCTGGGATGCAAGCACCTGGATGGCATTCACTATGGCTGAATGCCCTATAGAGATGGATCTCAGAGGTCAATTGGCTCCTCATTGAGAGCAGCAGGGCTGACTGAGGCAGGGGCAGAGGTGCCTACGGCGTAGGAGATGCCCACCCTCTTAGGTGAGTGGGCACTAGCAACTCGGTGGGGAGTTACTGGGAGGGTGGTGCTGCTAATTGGGGTGGCAGACGATGCAGTTGCTGGGGTATTCCCAGAGGGGTGCACCACCACCAGGGAGCTTCCATTGGAGGAGGAATCAGAGTCAGATGTAGCAGTTCCTGTCTCCCCATGGTGCTCCCTTTGCCCTCCAACCCACTGGTCTGCTCTGCATTGGTGGACTCTGCCTCCTGGGTCCCATGGGCTGCAGCCTCCCTACTCACCGGTGTCCCTTCTCCTTTGCCTGATGATGCTAATGCACACAAGGACAGAGGAAGACAAAGAGGTAGGGAGAGGGAGAAAGAAAGGGAGCATTGGGTCAATAACCATACTTATGCTACAAATGAGCCACGATTCAGTATGCTGTGCCAAACACCAGGTCAAACTAATGACTACTGACAACAAGAGACCTTGCAAGTTGAAGCCCCTACAACCCTCCATCGACAACACTACAATGATACAGCAGCAGACTGTGACTACTCAACAAACAATGTGTGGGAGTTAATTGATGGACATCTACACTTACCGCATGACAGTCTGTGAACAACCTACATTTGTGTGGACACACCATATAGCTAGTTCAAACAGCAGTACATGAGCATCACCAATCTTCACATTAGTCCCAGGATGTAGCACTCTACATATGGAGCCATGTCTGTAGCTTACAACTATCTATCAGACAGATCAATTAGCATTACAATGAGGACCTCCGCTACAATCCACTAGCTATTAGCTAACCATAAATCACCATGCAACCCAGTACCAACATGAACACTGTGAGTACTCACCCCCATGTGGCTGCTGTGCTGCCCTCAAGCACCCATCCAACTCTGGGAAGGCCACTGCCAGTGTGCTGGCCATTAGGGGGTCAGGGTCTTACAGACACCCCTGCCTTGTTGGGAGGATGTCCCCAGCTGGGCCTTTGCGGTCTTCCGGGCCCAGCGTCTCAGGTCCTCCCACCGCTTTCTGCAGTGGGTGGTACGCTGGCTATGGACCCCCAGGGTTCACACTTCTTTGGCGATGGCTCAGCATCAACCCTTCTCCCTGCATGGGAGACACAGAGATGAGGACACATTTATGTAGACACCTCAACCAGTTTCAGTATCAAACTACATACTGCATACATGTCACAGTCATGCTACACATGACATGTACCTATGTGCACATTAAGGTTGCATGACACAACACTTTCAAAAGGACATAGTGCATGCACACACATGCAACCATGTCACATCTTCTGTACAGAAAAGGTGCTTAACTGCTTATCTGGAGCCCCATACAACTGTCCATACAGGGGTAAGACCCCATCCACAAGCTTCCCAATTTCTTCCAGTGTGAAGGCGGGGGCCCTATACCCTGTAGAATGTGCCATTGTGGCTTCCAGATTCAGGACACAGCAGCACACGCAGTGGAGATCTTGATAACTTCACAGTCAGGATTCAAGAGAAATGGCATGTAGAAAATGGTGGTCATGGCCGCAGCGGTGTTCACCGTCACCGCCGGCGGTTGTCTTCATAAGCCCTAGTTCCCCAAAGACATCAATGTTATCCAATTGGGAGTTGCACAGTGGTTCAGACCGCCCACCGTCATGATAAATAACGCCAGTGGAGGGAGGTCACTTCCATCTGTTCTCTGCATGCAGGACAGGCAGCTGCCATTTTACACTCTCATTTATCTTTTTACCCAATTATATGTGCACCATAGCTCGATCTGTCACACTACATGCCAGGCCCTACACATTGTGAAGTAGCTCATCTGAATGATAATGCCTTACACCATTTGCACCGTAATCCATCCTCTACTCACAACTAACTGACCTAGGGAACTGTGATGTACGAAATGGTTTCATGACTCATATCTTCAAATGTCTCTATTCATTGTACATTTGAGCTGTAGACATGCAATATAATTAAAGGGGGTTGTATTTTATGTCCGTCAGTCTGTAGGAGAAACCAGAGAACAGATGGCAAATAGGTTGCCTGTGAGGTTGATATTTGAGCATCGATTGATAAAATGGGTGCTCAATATGTTTATTCTTTGTTCCATTTGTATTGTGTGCTATGTGTAGACACTGACCAATGCGGAGGTGGAGGAATGCACCCGTGTACCTGCCCCTAGTTGACCTGGCTACAATGGAAGAACAACATGTACTGCTCACCTAGGGCCAGATGTAGCATTTTCCGATTTTGTGAATCGGAAATTGCGAGTCGGTGCGACTCGCAATTTCCAATTCGCAAAATCGGATGCATTACGGTGTCTCAGACACCGACTGCGAGTCGCTATGGGGTCGCAAAGACCCACCTCATTAATATTAATGAGGTGGGTCGCATTTTGCGACCCCATAGCGAGTCCCTGCACTCACAGGGATGGTGGCCTGTGAAGCAGTTATTTTTTTTATTTTGCAGCCCGTTTTCCTTAAAGGAAAACGAGTTGCAAAATAAAAAAAATAATGAAACCGTTTTGGCAACATTTACAAAGGGGAAGGGGTCCCATAGGAACCCCTTCCCTTTTGCGAATGGGTTACCATCAGTGTGACACTGGTGGTAACTGCGAATTGCTTTGCGACCGCATTCGCAATCACAAAGCAATTTAGGATAGCGATGCGAGTCGCAAATAGAAAGGGGACACCCCTACCTATTTGCGAGTTGCATTCACCATTTGCGAGTCGGTACCGACTCGCAAATTGTGAATGTGCATCGCATTCGGCATTTTGCATGGCGCAAACTGCGATTTTTGCAGTTTGCACCATGCAAAATGCATGCTACATCTGGCCCCTATTGTCTAAATAGTGTGACAATCAGAGAACTGTGTGCACAATTGGAGCCAGATCTCATGCCTGTTAATTATCATCCAAATACTATTCCTACTACTGTACTGGTGTTTTCAGTGATCCACGCTTTGGCCACTGGCTCATTTCAGGTGATAATGGCCTTGGCAGCAGGAATGTCTCAACCAATGGTCAGTTTGGTGTTGAAGGAAGTTCTATCTGCTCAAACACATTGATAGCTACATCAAATTCTCACATGGTGCAGATTTGGCCACAGTTAAGGCAAATTGTTATGCAATGGGACACATCCCACATGTCATTGGGGCCATTGATGGTACCCATATATCTTAGGCGCCTCCCAGGATAAATAAGCAAGTATTCAGAAACAGAAAAAGTTATCATTATATTATTGTGCAGATGGTGTGCCTCGCTGACATTATATCTCACAAGTGACTACCAAGTTCCCTGAATCTGTGCATGACGCTTACGTTATGTGGAACAGCATTGTCCCACACTTGATGGTACAACTACAGACAGAGAGGGGCTGGCTCATTGGTGGGTATGACGTTTGTATTCACTGTCTGTCACAGCATTTATACTTTCCCTTCTCCTCTTTTATTGTACGTATGATATCAGTCATTCCACTATTCCCTGATGACTCAGGCTACCCAAACCTATCCTGGCTGTTGACACCCATGAGGAGTCCGAGAACAGAGGCTGACAATTGCTACAATGAGGACCAGAAGAGTGATAGAAAGGACCTTTGGCCTTCTGAAAGCAAGATTTAGGTGTCTGTAAATGCCGGGGGATCCCTGGCCGACTCCCCTGATAAGGTCTGCCAGATAGTTGTGGAATGCTGGTCAATTTGGCCCTCAGAAGGCATGTGCCATTACTGGAAGAGGAGGGGAGTTCCAATGCACCGGTGGCAGCAGAGGGACCAGAAGACAGAGATGAAGATGGGGAGTAGGATGGTGTGGACATCAGGACTCAGCTGATTCAGCAGTACTTCCAATGGCAGGTAGGCTTGTGGTTGAGTTTCTTATAATCACCTTGTGAAGTGCAGTGTACCAGCTCTCATATTCATTTCAGTAGTATGTGGGTTGCTCTACCTCAGTCAATTCAGTGTGATTAGTGGTACAGGAGGGAGATGTGGGGTTTCTGTACTCCTGCCTTTGCTTTGTCTCAACTGTATGTTTGCTCAGATTGGTTTGGCTAAATCACATGTTCAACTCAGAGTGCCTCTGTAGTTGGGAAGTGCTGTTGGTAGTGTAATGGCTGTACTGATGGCCTCACATTTCACCTCTGTGATTGGGTCTCCCTGACAGTTTCTCCAGCAATGGTGTGCCAAACAGACAACATGGCATTGCTCTATTCTTGCTATGTGCTCTAAGGCCATTACTGAGGTTGTGTCATGTGTGTAGTAATGTTGATAGTTCATTACAATGCTGTAAATGTAGAACATGAGGCCTGTGAATCTAGTATGGTATTTGAAACTGGATCATGATGTTTGACAATCACCTATTTCCAATGTGTATGACATGGAGTTTTTATCATTTTTACAGATCTTTCAGTGGTCACTACTGTATACCCATGGAATAGCTGCGGATTGCTATCATTGAGATTGGTGGATGGTGAATGGTGAAAAGCACTTACACTGAGAAACATTATAACACGTTGACAATACTATGGATGGAAACTGATCTCCAGTAACATTTACACTGTCACATTGTAGTGCAGACATTACATAGTGATTGAATGAAAGCAGAACTACATCAGTTGTGTTTAAGTATGTTTATTCTCATTACAAAAAGGAAAGGATAGTGCAAAAGAGTGGGCTGATGGTGGATGAAGTCTTCAGTGTAGTGGCCCAAGCAGTTGGTAGCAAAGGTCCAGTATCCATGGGGCCATAGGAAAAGGCAACAATGGCAGCCCAAAGTCAACAAGGTGTGTTAGTGGCACACAAGGGAGACATGTTAGGAGAGGGCCACTTCCTGGCAGTGGTGTTGGTCTTGGCTACAGTTTCTGTAGGATGTCTTGCTCACAGGGAATATTTGTGTTCCTGAGCTACAGAGGGGGTGGCGGGGTGCTGGTGGCCTGTGAGCCCTCTGGCAGGGCCTCCAGTCCACTAGCTGCAGCAGATGTAGAGGGCTGGCCATGACTCTGGCTAGTGGAATAGGCCTGCTGATGGGTGGAGGACACACGCAGACTGATAGCTATATTCCAACGCCCCCCTGCAACGGAGGCCATGGTGGCATTGGGGGTCTGTTACTGTTGCATGGCCTCCTAGTGGTGTTCCCTCTGCAGCCTCTGGTTCTCCTGCAAAGTGGTGTGACCAGCCCCATCGTGTCCTGGGTGTTTTGGTAGGCTCGTAGGACTTGTGATAGTGCTTCCTGGGCAGTCGGTTCCCTGGGTTGCCCCACCCCTTGGCCCACAGATGACACCTAACTACTGTTAAATTTACAATATGTATGAGATAACTTTCGTATTAGTGTCCATTTTGTTGTCACATCTTTATATAGGGCAAGACAATGACCTTACACAATTTCCAGCATGCCATTCAGAGCCGCCACCATCTCACTGCTTGGTTGAGCCTATATTATGTAAACCCTCTCTATGGGAAGACCTGTAAATCAGCTAAACCTGAGTAATTTCCTTCTCCCCGCAGCCCAGTTTTAACTTAGGATAGCTACACCATGCACTTTACTGGAAAGGCTTTGATGCCTAATTCAAACCATACATTTAGAATTGGGTAGTGCAGCGAGCAGTCTAGCTCTACCTTGATGGTGACGCATAGAAAGTACGAATCCCATTTCCTGGTCATCCATGCTCAGTGGATCACACCTCTTTCCTCAGCAAAAATCACATGCTCCCTTTGGGCTTAGCACAATGTAGTAACCCACGACCCCGGGCAGGCCCGTTTATTAGTTATGGATGATAATTAACATGACTGCGTGATAGGTAGGGCAGTGACTACTCCAAGATGGCATCACATCCTCAACGCACATCACGTGACCCCCCAGTGGTTTCGTCATTTCAATTCTATAGATTACTCAGTAATCCAATCTGTATATACGTGTTCCATTTGAAAATCATTTAGACACAAGTTCATTCAAAGATTGCAGCACTTGTCTCCATACAGGTCACATGATCTGAGCCAGCACGTTCCTTTGAAAATGTTTCTTTTAACCACCGCATCAGCTGCGGCACATTTACTTGCCCAAGCAGCGTGATCCTTAATCCAAGTACCATGGACCAGCGTGGAACACCGGCTGCATGTCCCTGGCAGCCACAGACATTCTCAAGGCAGAGAGAGGATCATCTGACCTGCATGACACACGCTTTTAGCGTTTTAAGCGGAGAGAAATCCCACCCAGTCGACCCAGTAAGTGTTTGGATGCAGTTTTTGCCTCTGCAGAGTCGGAAAGTTGTTTCCTTGAGATTGTACTTAATGCCCCACCTCTCTTTCAGTTTCGGTTTTAATTCACCAGAGGTTCTCCCTAGTTATGTGCACGTTGTTTTGTTGTTCAAGCCTAGTGGATTGCATTTACGGTAACCATGCCTCAAGGTCAGGTGACTCTTGGTGAAGGCACACCCTAGGCCAATGGTCTTAAAACTTTATAATACAGGGACCCTCTTGAGCAAAATATTATGGAATCAGCCCACTCAAACCTTTAAAGGGGCAGATTGAGACATGTGCAAGGACACTGCTAAACAGGGTGGATTTATAGCTTGTGAAACCTTTCAAACACAAGTAAAAGGGATCGGGGCACAAGCATCCATGCTTGTTCAGGCCAATGCCCTTGCGGGCAACTCTGCAGCAAATTGTTTGTTATAGGGATGGTGGTTTTCTTATGTTAGAGCAGTTAGCGCAGTGGGTGTAGCATCTTGGCATTGCTGTCCATTAGAGAGCAACAATGCAAAGCAATAGGAGCAAAAGAAGGTAACCAATCGTTCAAGGCTTATCCCTGTGGAAGTATCACTGATGTGAATTGTCCACAGAAAGGTGTACTTTGGAAAGTAAGCCAAATGTCTGAAAACACACTTTCTGCAAACTAACCAATACTTAAAACACACATACATACCTTGAGAAACGTTGAGTGGGCCCTCTTGATCCATTCATCTGTTCAATTGCCATTCACTTTTTGCCTACACTCAGCACAGCACAAAACATAGAACAGTAGTTCAACCCACTTTAGACATTGAGCCCCTTGCATTGTGAGTGAAAGCATTTTGTCTGATTATCTAAGTACATCAGTCCAAAAAGAAATGCACTACAACAACAGGATGGCGGGCCTATAATTCATGATGCTGTTTTTCAATCGTTATTTTTTATTTTATATCAGCTTTTCTTATGTGTTTAATCTTTGTCTTAATTTACAGAACTTCAGTGCCAATAGTACCTATTATTAACAGCGATAAGAATCATATTTTCCTGTCGTGCATTAAAACTTAAAGGTATTTCTCTGCTTGTTCTAAGTACACCTGTAGTAAGCACACCTACTGTTCTAAAAGTATATGCAATGATTTGATTAGATTTAAAAATTATATTGCAATCATATGGCCACCATGTTTTAGCAGTGGAATGTTTTCTATTTTTCTTATTTCTTTTTGCATTGAACTTTGATGCTCTATCTTGCACTGTATTAGCTTTCAGTTTGGTTTAAATGAACTTTTTTTTTCGTTCTGAAATTTGTACTTGCCCTTTTTAACGTCCCTGCATTTATTTAGGTTTTAGGGGTAGGTGTACTATAGTACAATTTACTGATTTCAAATTTGCAATCAATAAGAAATCACATTTTGTGAATCGGTAAATGAAATGTGCTATGTGCAAATTAGGCATTTCTTAGGAATTTGCTAAAATATGGAACTGCAAGATACAATTGTGCATATTGCACCTGGCACACAAATACGTACTGATTTAATCACAATCAGGAAATGCTATGTTGCACTTCAATGGCACAATTGTAGCAGCACACGCTATAAGTTATACACATATAATGATTTATAGTAACACAATTGAGTATAGAGAGTCCTCATCAAATCAGTTCCATGAACAGAAAGTGTTTTATTCTTCTTAAACGTGTTCACAACTTCATCGGTCAAATGATTTTCAAAATTGTTCACAACTTCACCCGTCAACACGTGTTTCGTCTGGGGAATACCCCTTGACTTCTTCAGGACTTCCTATAACAACATTTCCATTTTATATAACTAGTATATAGTATTAATAATTTAATTTCCTCAACCTCCTAAGTGAATTTCTTGCTGTGCATGCTTTTATGTGGAAACCGTAATTTGTTAAATAATGTGTTCATAACAAAGTGCCCCTACCAAATACATTCATTAATCAATACCTGGCTTGTCCCAATATAATCAGTTAGTGGCCCAAGTTTCTATATATTAATCCCAACAAACTATGTTCCTATAAATAATGTATTAAGTGAAGGATAATGACATAAATAATAATAATAATAAAGACATGCTAAAAAGTGTGGCAATGGTGTAGGTTTCTCTATGTTGCACTTCCAGTCTGCAACACCAGAGCTTGCTCAGAGGACCTGTTTGTACTCACAGATATGTTTGTAGGGCAAAATTGCCTTCTCATTAAGGCGAAATTGAGGAGTCTGAAGGA
The DNA here is from genome assembly GCF_031143425.1 of Pleurodeles waltl. Lineage (NCBI taxonomy): Eukaryota > Metazoa > Chordata > Amphibia > Caudata > Salamandridae > Pleurodeles > Pleurodeles waltl. The sequence continues at coordinate 255,555,260 of NC_090438.1, read as the reverse complement.
AAGTGGAACCAGACGTTTGCAGATGCTGAAACAGGAACCATCTGCTTGGAAAATCCTCTCTAACTTTGCCTGATGCCACAACTAAGTGTATTTGGAATTGAAATCAAGAAAGAACCAATGCTGTTGGAGTAACAGCTTGCGGCATCCTGGAAATATGCTAGCACCTGTAAGACCTTTGTTCACGTACAAGGGAGAAGCTGGCCACATAGAGGAAGGCAGCCGTTGCCACTGGGGACGTTTGTTCAATCAAGCTACCATCATCAGTAATAGATGATATTGAAAGTACCTTCACTAAGGTAGCTATATCTGGGCTTACTGATACTGATACCTTGGAACATCTTCAACAGCACCCAGGTTAGATTTTTTCATTAGTTGTAAAAATGACACTACAAATGTTGTTATAATTTAGAAATGTAATTGAGTATGATGCACCCTTATATGCTTTGTATCAGGTTCATGTAAGAGCTCAATACATTAAGATGTGTTAAGTCTAAAATATTGTATAATGAGAGATGTAGTCCCATGACAGTCTTAGTGATTTTTGGAGTATTAAGTTAGATAAAGGTAAACATTGTGTCACAGTAAAATCCGGTAATTAATATAGATGATTGTTAAACACATGCAAAATGATTCCGTAAAAATAGTGCATCACAGACTTAATAGGTTTACACCAAAACGTAGCCTGTCATGTGTCACTTCACATTAAATATGTTAATTTCGAACATATGACATTTTCTATACAGAGATAAAGGATAATAAGAGCTCATCTTCAGACCAATGACCGTGACATGGATAAAGCAATGGACGTCACACCATCACTGATAATACATTAAATAGCTTCTCCTACAAGAAGAGACACACCTAGAATTACGAGAAGACTTGGTAAAACTGCATTATGTAGAACAAACTCTTTAATAGAGAGACTCCAGAGTCAAATATATTTACCACTCCATTAAACAGATATGGTGATAGAGACACAACACCATTTAGAGCTTTCAAAATTAAAAAAGAATGATAGGCATGCATACCAAACAATTTAAAACAATAGATGTTAGAAATGGGGTCTTTGGTTGGCAGTCAGGTTAACCCCTGTCCAATCAAGGACCCTCACTCTAGTCAGGATAAAGGAGAATCACCCTCAGCTAACCCCCGCTCACCCCCTTGGTAGCTTGGCACGAGCAGGCAGGCTTAACTTCAGATTTCTAGGTGTAAAATATTTGTACCAACACACACAGTAACTTAATGAAAACACTACAAAATGACACAACACAGGTTTAGAAAAATAGACAATATGTATCTAAACAAAACAAGACCAAAACAACAAACATCCGACATACACAAGTCAAGTTATTAATTTAAAAAGCAAAAGAGTTTAAATCCTTTTGTAAACCTTTTGTAAACAGGCAAAACACTGTTAGTACCTGGGTAGATCAAAATAACACGCACAGGCGAGTGTGCGTTGAAAAGGTAAGCGGTGCGTCTATTTCTCACCCGCATGGGAGACCGTGCATTGCTTCTCCGTCTCTGGTCGGGTCAGCGTGCTCCGTTTTTCCTACTGGCAGTAGAACAATGCATTGATCTGGGCAGCACTCGGTTCTGGGCAGGCGTTGCATGTTTTTTTCTGGGCCTAGCAAGGTTTGCGTCGAAAACCCTGCCGCACGGCGTTAGCAAAACCACGCTCTGTGGGTTGCAATGTTACCAGCCTCCATTAGCGATGTGGCACGTCGTTTCTCCAGCCACATGTGTTGATCTTCCAACCGTGCTGCAGATGGTGCGTCAATTTCAGCTGCGAAGCCGGCGGTGTGCTGTTTCTTCAGCCGCGTCTCGGAGGTGGCGTCGGAAATTTCCCCGTATGGCGGTTTATACGTGGATTTTCAATCTTGGTCTGCCAGCTACACCTGTCAAGGCCCCAGGAACTCGATAGGGCACCACTTGGCAGGGCAGGTGTGTCAGCAGAGAGTCCAGTTGCTGGCAGGGGAAGTCTTTGATGGCCATGAGACTTAACCAACAGGAGGCAAGCTCTGGACAAGCCCTTGGAGATTTCATCACAAGCAGGAATGCACAACAAAGTCCAGTCTTTGTCCCCTTTCACCAGGCAGGAGCACCAACTGCAGGATAGCTCCACAAAGCACAGTCACAGGCAGGGCAGCACTTCTCCTCAGCTCTTCAGCTCTTCTCCAGGCAGAGGTTCCTCTTGATGTCTAGAAGTGATCTAAAGTCTGTGGTTTGGGGTGCCCTTCTTATACCCATTTTGGCCTTTGAAGTAGGCTTACTTCAAAGGAAAGTCTCTCTTGTTTGTTAAATCCTGCCTTGCCCAGGCCAGGCCCTAGACACACACCAGGGGGTTGGAGACTACATTGTGTGAGGGCAGGCAAGCCCTTTCAGGTGTGAGTGACCACTCCTCCCCTCCCTCCTAGCCCAGATGGCTCATCAGGATATGCAAGCTACACCCCAGCTCCATTTGTGTCACTGTCTAGAGAGAGGTGCAAACAGCCCAAATCTCAAACTGACCCAGACAGGGAATCTACAAACAGGCAGAGTCACAGAATGGGTTAAGAAAGAAAATGCTAAATTTCTAAAAGTGGCATTTTCAAACACACAATCTGAAAATCAACTTTACTAAAAGATGTATTTTTAAATTGTGAGCTCAGAGACCCCAAACTCCACATGTCTAACCACTCCCAAAGGGAATCTATGCTTTATTCATTTTTAAAGGCAGCCCCCATGTGAACCTATGAGAGGGATAGGCCTTGCAACAGTGAAAAACTAATTTGGCAGTATTTCACTGTTAGGACATATAAAACACATTAGGATATGTCCTACCTTAAACATACACTGCACCCTGAACATTGGGGCTACCTAGGGCCTACCTTAGGAGTGTCTCACATGTTAGAAAAGGGAAGGTTTAGGCCTGGCAAGTGGGTGCACTTGCCCAGTTGAATTGGCAGTTAAAAACAGCACACACAGACACTGCAGTGGCAGGTCTGAGCCATGTTTACAGAGCTGCTATTGTGAGTGGTACAACCAGTGCTGCAGGCCCAATAGTAGCATTTGATTTACAGGCCCTGGGCACCTCTAGTGCACTGTACTAGGGACTTACCAGTAAATCAAATATGCCAATCATGGATAAACCAATTACATACACATTGTGTATAGGAACACTTGCACTTTAGCACTGGATAGCAGTGGAAAACTGCCCAGAGTAACAAAAACAGCAAAAACAGAGTCCATCACACATCAACAACCTGGGAAATGGAGGCAAAAAGTTAGGGGAGACCACGTCAAGGATGCCAAGTCTAACAATAGAGATGCTTACAAGGAACTTGGATGGGGGAATATTCACTACAATAAATAGTACAGATAATCTAAATGCAACAATAACGTCAATAACAGATGTTATTGTTCAAGAGACACAGCAACAACCTAGAAGACATCAACATGTTGTATTCAAAATACAAAGTTTAGATAAAAGTGTTGAAAAGTTAGCAACTTTAATAGGAATAGTCAGTCATTGCAGCATACACATTCAGTATGATTTTTGTGAACATAAGTAACACTTATAACCACAAAGCTCCGCTCATCGTTACCTGATTGCTTTAGACTTGGGGAAAAGTCCCAAGTTCAGGCAGAAAATGATGGAGCGTGGAGCTGGTTCTGGGACCTGTTTTGTGCTTCTCATTTTGGCATGAAGAGTCCTGTCCACTTTGGAGGAGGCCTTAAGGAAGATGCTGAGCATTGCAAATGGTCATTGATGTGTCGCCAAGAGCAGATCAAGCATCACAGATGATTGTTGCCGGAGCACCAAGAGCCAGTCAGTTGTTGAGGATGGTCATTGCTGTAGATTCATGCTGGGTGTCGTTGCTGTAGTGCCAAGTGCAAGACTCACATCGCCGGTCGTGGATGCCGGTCACTGTCAACAGAAAGAGCTTTGTGTTGGCCTTCATTGTGGGTGGCAGAGTTTTGGCATGGATGAGCCTGTTCACAAATGCAGGAAGCCCAAACATCATGACCATCACCTTTTCTTTAGGAGAAATATTTTGTGATGCAGCCAAAGGTCCAGGACCTTTGAAGGCACCTGTTGGGGAGCAGGAACTCACTCCAGGAGAGGTCAGCAGGGTTGAGGCAGGTCCAGTTGGAGGTCCAAGCATATCCAGTTGCAGCAGGTCAGTTGCAGGGAGTGTTCTGGAGCTTGTTTTTATTTAACCACAAAATGATCCTCCTAAATTAGTAAAGTGGTATAACCAGTCATCACATACATTCACCCAAGCTCCTCTATATACTGAAGGGAAATAGTTCACATCCTCTCCTTAGGACAGATGCCAGAGGAACCTAATGATGAAGCATTCCACCCATTGGGTGGGTGAGGGCCTTCGTCCTTAAACTGCAAGCGTTACCTATAAGGTTGCTGTGACTTCTGGGTTATTTTTAGTTATATTGCATTTGGTTCATTTTGTGGTTAATTGTAATAAGGGAGTTTAGACTGACGCTCAATCAGTCCTCCCATGCAGCTCTGTGTTAATAATAGATTTATTTTGCTTGGTCAAAATGGCAGTTTAAATTTCACTACAGGCTGAGACATGCTTTACAGTGCTACTGTAGTGGGTGGCACCAAGAGTACTGCAGGTCCATAAGTAGCATTTAATGTACCTACCCTAAAAACATGTAGTACAATTTACTAGGGTTTTACAAGTAAATTAAGGCCCGTATTTATACTCCGTTTGCGCCGAATTAGCGTCGTTTTTTTCGACGCAAATTCGGCGCAAAACGAACGCCATATTTATACTTTGGCGTTAGACGCGTCTAGCGCCAAAGTATGGGCAAATAGCGTCATTTTTTTGCGTGAACGCCTTCCTTGCGTTAATGAGATGCAAGGAAGGCGTTCCCGTCTAAAAAAATGACGGCGACGCAAATGCGTCGTATTTATACTCCCGGGCAAAAATCACGCCCGGGAGGTGGCGGGTCAAAAAACCCCGCATTAGCGCCACTATTTAACGCCTGGGTCAGGGTAGGCGTTAAGGGGCCTGTGGGCTCAAAATGAGCCCACAGGTGCCCTCCCCTGCCCCCAGGGACCCCCCCTGCCACCCCTGCCCACCCCAGGAGGACACCCAAGGATGGAGGGACCCACCCCAGGGACATTCAGGTAAGTTCAGGTAAGTATAATTTTTTATATTTTTTAATCTTTTTTGGGTGGCATAGGGGGGCCTTATTTGTGCCCCCCTACATGCCACTATGCCCAATGACCATGCCCAGGGGACACAAGTCCCCTGGGCATGGCCATTGGGCAAGGGGGCATGACTCCTGTCTTTACTAAGACAGGAGTCATGAAATGGCGTCTGGGCGTCGTAAAAAAATGGCGCAAATCGGGTTGAGGCAATTCTTTTGCCTCAACCTGACTTGCCCCATTTTAAGACGCCCTAACGTCATTTTTTCCCAACGCCGGCGCTGCCTGGTCTACGTGGTTTTTTTCCACGCACACCAGGCAGCGCCGGTCTGCTTGCGCCGGCTAACGCCATTCCATAAATACGGCGCCCGCATGGCGCTTCAGAATGGCGTTAGACGGCGCTCAATTTTTTGACGCAAAACTGCGTTAGCGCAGTTTAGCGTCAAAAAGTATAAATATGGTCCTAAATGTGCCAATTAGGTGTAGGCCAATTTTACCATATTTGAAGGAGAGAGCACAGGCATCATTTTGGCACTGGTTAGCAGTGGTAAGAAGCACAGAGTCCTCAAACAAATTCAGCAAAAAAGAAGGGATGAGGGCAAAATGTTTTTTGTGTCACTAGGAGGGCACAGTAAGACATTTGTCCCACCATCACAGCCTATGACCTAGGGGAAATGTGCCAAATGGAGAACAATCTAATTTTATATGTAACATGCTGTGCTGTGAGTTTGGAAAACATATGTGGCAATGAATGTTTAGCAGCATTGTTTCTAAAAATCTGCACAAAAAGATGTGGAAGAACAATTCATGAATCCCCTCCTGCTGTGGCATCAACCCCTTAATAGCTTCCTGAGGGTAAAAGGTTTGGGTAGCAAAGAGACTGAACGTGGGTTGGTACAACAATTCCCCTGTACGTGTCCCTATAAAACACAGGGTCTAATTCACAGTTAAATCTGAAATAACATTGGGGCTGAGCCTATATTTTATATATAGCTCCTCCTCAGTCTGCTGAAACAAAGACACCCGCATTCTGAAAATGTGCTCCTGTCTTTCCTTTCTCATATGGTGGTGTGGAGCAAACAGCCTAATCCTCCTTGTCATAACATATGGAGCCAGGGGTGTAGGAGACACTAAGGGGCAGATTTATAGCCTCTAGAGCCACCTTAGCTCCACCATAGCATTATTTTTTTTTACATTAAGACAATGATAAAGTGGCAATTTCCACGTGCATGCATTGCGCCACTTTGTTAACCTTTGCGCCACATTATGCCTGCACCAGGCATAATGTATGCAAAGGGGGGCATTCCCCTGATAGGGGGACTAAAAAATGGCACAAGGAAGTCTAAAAGAGTTCCCTGTGCTCTTTCTTTCTGCACTTTTAACGCCTGCTCAGAGCAGGCATTAAAAGGGGGCTTCCATTAATTATAATGGACGCCCATGTACTCTGCAGGAATATCACCTGCGTTTTGCTGCTACTCCTGCAGAGTACATTAACCCCTTCGCTGCTAGGGATTTTCCCCCTCCTGTGCCAGGCCTTTTTTTGCCTATTTGGGGCAGTTCGCACTTAGGCCCTCATAACTTTTTGTCCACATAAGCTAACCAAGCCAAATTTGCGTCCTTTTTTTCCAACATCCTAGGGATTCTAGAGGTACCCAGACTTTGTGGGTTCCCCTGAAGGAGGCCAAGAAATTGGCCAAAATACAGGGAAAATTTTGTTTTTTTCAAGAAAATTGGAAAAAGTGGCTGCAGAAGAAGGCTTGTGATTTTTCCCCTGAAAATGGCATCAACAAAGGGTTTGTGGTGCTAAACTCAGCAGCTTCCCAGCTTTCAGGAACAGGCAGATTTGAATCAGAAAACCCAATTTTTCAACACAATTTTGGCATTTTACTGGGACATACCCCATTTTTGCAATTTTTTGTGCTTTCAGCCTCGTTCCAGTCAGTGACAGAAATGGGCATGAAACCAATGCTGGATCCCAGAAACCTAAACATTTATGAAAAGTGGACAAAATTCTGAATTCAGCAAGGGGTCATTTGTGTAGATCCTACAAGGGTTTCCTACAGAAAATAACAACTGAAAAAGAAAAATATTGAAATTGAGGTGAAAAAAACATAAATGTTTCTCTACGTTTTACTCTGTAACTTTTCCCTGCAATGTCAGATTATCGAAAGCAATATACTGTTACGTCTGCTGGACTCCTCTGGTTGCGGGGATATATAGGGCTTGTAGGTTCATCAAGAACCCAAGAAACCCAGAGCCAATAAATGAGCTGCACCCTTCAGTGCGTTTTCATTCTATACCGGGTATACAGCAATTCATTTGCTGAAATATAAAGAGTAAAAAATTGCTATCAAGAAAACCTTTGGCCCATATTTATACTTTTTGACGCTAAACTGCGCTAACGCAGTTTAGCGTCAAAAAATTGAGCGCCGTCTAACGCCATTCTGAAGCGCCATGCGGGCGCCGTATTTATGGAATGGCGTTAGCCGGCGCAAGCAGACCGGCGCTGCCTGGTTTGCGTGGAAAAAAACCACGTAGCCCAGGCAGCGCCGGCGTTGGGAAAAAATGACGTTAGGGCGTCTTAAAATGGGGCAAGTCAGGTTGAGGCAAAAAAATCGCCTCAACCCGATTTGCGCCATTTTTTTACGACGCCCAGACGCCATTTCATGACTCCTGTCTTAGTAAAGACAAGAGTCATGCCCCCTTGCCCAATGGCCATGCCCAGGGGACTTGTGTCACCTGGGCATGGTCATTGGGCATAGTGGCATGTAGGGGGGCACAAATAAGGCCCCCCTATGCCACCCAAAAAAAAGTAAAAAAATATAAAAAATAATACTTACCTGAACTTACCTGAATGTCCCTGGGGTGGGTCCCTCCATCCTTGGGTGTCCTCCTGGGGTGGGCAGGGGTGGCAGGGGGGGTCCCTGGGGGCAGGGGAGGGCACCTGTGGGCTCATTTTGAGCCCACAGGCCCCTTAACGCCTACCCTGACCCAGGCGTTAAATAGTGGCGCAAATGCGGGGTTTTTTGACCCGCCAACTCCCGGGCGTGATTTTTGCCCGGGAGTATAAATACGACGCATTTGCGTCGCCGTCATTTTTTTAGACGGGAACGCCTTCCTTGCATCTCATTAACGCAAGGAAGGCGTTCATGCAAAAAAATGACGCTATTTGCCAATACTTTGGCGCTAGACGCGTCTAACGCCAAAGTATAAATATGGCGTTAGTTTTGCGCCAAATTTGCGTCATAAAAAACGACGCAAATTCGGCGCAAACGGAGTATAAATACGGGCCTTTGTATTTCCAAAAAGGGCACAAGATAAGGTGTTGAGGAGCAGTGGTTATTTGCACATCTCTGAATTCCGGGGTGACCATACTAGCATGTGAATTACAGGGCATTTCTCAAATAGATGTCTTTTTTACACACTCTCCTATATTTGGAAGGAAAAAATTTAGAGAAAGACAAGGGGCAATAACACTTGTTTTGCTAATCTATGTTCCCCCAAGTCTCCCGATAAAAATGATACCTCACTTGTGTGGGTAGGCCTAGCGCCCGCCACAGGAATCGCCCCAAAGCGCAACGTGGACACATCCAAATTTTTGAAAGAAAACAGAGGTATTTTTTGCGAAGTGCCTACCTGTAGATTTTGGTCTCTAGCTTAGCCGGCACCTAGGGAAACCTACCAAATCTGTGCATTTCTGAAAACTAGAGACCTAGGGGAATCCAAGATGGGGTGACTTGCGGGGCTCGGACCAGATTCTGTTACCCAGAATCCTTTGCAAACCTCAAAATTTGGCTAAAAAAACACATGTTCCTCACATTTCTGTGGAAGAAAGTTCTGGAATCTGAGAGGAGCCACAAATTTCCTTCCACCCAGCGTTCCCCCAAGTCTCCCGATAAAAATGATACCTCACTTGTGTGGGTAGGCCTAGCGCCCACGACAGGAAACGCCCCAAAGCGCAACGTGGACACATCCAAATTTTTTAAAGAAAACAGAGGTGTTTTTTGCGAAGAGCCTACCTGTAGATTTTGGCCTCTAGCTCAGCCGGCACCTAGGGAAACCTACCGAACCTGTGCATTTCTGAAAACTAGAGACATAGGGGAATCCAAGATGGGGTGACTTGCGGGGCTCGGACCAGGTTCTGTTACCCAGAATCCTTTGCAAACCTCAAAATTTGGCTAAAAAAAACACATGTTCCTCACATTTCTGCGGCAGAAAGTTATGGAATCTGAGAGGAGCCACAAATTTCCTTCCACCCAGCGTTCCCCCAAGTCTCCCGATAAAAATGATACCTCACTTGTGTGGGTAGGCCTAGTGCCCGCGACAGGAAACGCCCCAAAGCGCAACGTGGACACATCAAAATATTTGAAAGAAAACAGAGGTGTTTTGTACGAAGTGCCTACCTATAGATTTTGGCCTCTAGCTCAGCCGGCACCTAGGGAAACCTACCAAACCTGTGCATTTCTGAAAACTAGAGACCTAGGGGAATCCAAGATGGGGTGACTTGCGGGGCTCGGACCAGGTTCTGTTACCCAGAATCCTTTGCAAACCTCAAAATTTGGCTAAAAAAACACATGTTCCTCACATTTCTGTGGCAGAAAGTTCTGGAATCTGAGAGGAGCCACAAATTTCCTTCCACCCAGCGTTCCCGCAAGTCTCCCGATAAAAATGATACCTCACTTGTGTGGGTAGGCCTAGCGCCCGCGACAGGAAACGCCCCAAAGCGCAACGTGGACACATCCAATTTTTTTAAAGAAAACAGAGGTGATTTTTGCGAAGTGCCTACCTGTAGATTTTGGCCTCTAGCTCAGCCGGCACCTAGGGAAACCTACCGAACCTGTGCATTTCTGAAAACTAGAGACCTAGGGGAATCCAAGATGGGGTCACTTGCGGGGCTCGGACCAGGTTCTGTTACCCAGAATCCTTTGCAAACCTCAAAATTTAGCTAAAAAAAAACAAATGTTCCTCACATTTCTGTGGCAGAAAGTTCTGGAATCTGAGAGGAGCCACAAATTTCCTTCCACCCAGCGTTCCCCCAAGTCTCCCGATAAAAATGATACCTCACTTGTGTGGGTAGGCCTAGCGCCCGCGACAGGAAACGCCCCAAAGCGCAACGTGGACACATCCAATTTTTTTGAATGAAAACAGAGGTGATTTTTGCGAAGTGCCTACCTGTAGAATTTGGCCTCTAGCTCAGCCGGCACCTAGGGAAACCTACCAAATCTGTGCATTTCTGAAAACTAGAGACCTAGGGGAATCCAAGATGGGGTGACATGCGGGGCTCGGAAAAGGTTCTGTTACCCAGAATCCTTTGCAAACCTCAAAATTTGGCTAAAAAAACACATGTTCCTCATATTTCTGTGGCAGAAAGTTCTGGAATCTGAGAGGAGCCACAAATTTCCTTCCACACAGCGTTCCCCCAAGTCTCCCGATAAAAATGATACCTCACTTGTGTGGGTAGGACTAGCGCCCACGAAAGGAAAGGGCCCAAAACACAACGTGGACACATCACATTTTTTTATAAAAAGAAGTGCCTACCTGTGGATTTTGGCCTGTAGCTCAGCCGGCGCCTGGGGAAACCTAGCAAACCAGCGCATTTTTGAAAACTAGAAACCCAGGGGAATCCAAGATGGGGAGACTTGCGGGGCTCGGACCAGGTTCTGTTACCCAGAATCCTTTGCAAACCTCAAAATTTGGCTAAAAAAAACAAATGTTCCTCACATTTCTGTGGCAGAAAGTTCTGGAATCTGAGAGGAGCCACAAATTTCCTTCCACCCAGCGTTCCCCCAAGTCTCCCGATAAAAATGATACCTCACTTGTGTGGGTAGGCCTAGCACCCGCGACACGAAACGCCCCAAAGCGCAACGTGGACACATCCAATTTTTTCAAAGAAAACAGAGGTGATTTTTGTGAAGTGCCTACCTGTAGATTTTGGCCTCTAGCTCAGCCGGCACCTAGGGAAACCTACCGAACCTGTGCATTTCTGAAAACTAGAGACCTAGGGGAATCCAAGATGGGGTGACTTGCGGGGCTCGGACCAGGTTCTGTTACCCAGAATCCTTTGGAAACCTCAAAATTTGGCTAAAAAAAACAAATGTTCCTCACATTTCTGTGGCAGAAAGTTCTGGAATCTGAGAGGAGCCACAAATTTCCTTCCACCCAGCGTTCCCCCAAGTCTCCCGATAAAAATGATACCTCACTTGTGTGGGTAGGCCTAGCGCCCGCGACAGGAAACGCCCCAAAGCGCAACGTGGACACATCCAATTTTTTTGAATGAAAACAGAGGTGATTTTTGCAAAGTGCCTACCTGTAGATTTTGGCCTCTAGCTCAGCCGGCACCTAGGGAAACCTACCAAACCTGTGCATTTCTGAAAACTAGAGACCTAGGGGAATCCAAGATGGGGTGACTTGCGGGGCTCGGACCAGGTTCTGTTACCCAGAATCCTTTGCAAACCTCAAAATTTGGCTAAAAAAACACATGTTCCTCACATTTCTGTGGCAGAAAGTTCTGGAATCTGAGAGGAGCCACAAATTTCCTTCCACCCAGCGTTCCCGCAAGTCTCCCGATAAAAATGATACCTCACTTGTGTGGGTAGGCCTAGCGCCCGCGACAAGAAACGCCCCAAAGCGCAACGTGGACACATCCAATTTTTTTAAAGAAAACAGAGGTGATTTTTGCGAAGAGCCTACCTGTAGATTTTGGCCTCTAGCTCAGCCGGCACCTAGGGAAACCTACCGAACCTGTGCATTTCTGAAAACTAGAGACCTAGGGGAATCCAAGATGGGGTCACTTGCGGGGCTCGGACCAGGTTCTGTTACCCAGAATCCTTTGCAAACCTCAAAATTTGGCTAAAAAAAACAAATGTTCCTCACATTTCTGTGGCAGAAAGTTCTGGAATCTGAGAGGAGCCACAAATTTCCTTCCACCCAGTGTTCCCCCAAGTCTCCCGATAAAAATGATACCTCACTTGTGTGGGTAGGCCTAGCGCCCGTGACAGGAAACGCCCCAAAGCGCAACGTGGACACATCCAATTTTTTGGAATGAAAACAGAGGTGATTTTTGCGAAGTGCCTACCTGTAGAATTTGGCCTCTAGCTCATCCGGCACCTAGGGAAACCTACCAAATCTGTGCATTTCTGAAAACTAGAGACCTAGGGGAATCCAAGATGGGGTGACATGCGGGGCTCGGACCAGGTTCTGTTACCCAGAATCCTTTGCAAACCTCAAAAATTGGCTAAAAAAACACATGTTCCTCACATTTCTGTGGCAGAAAGTTCTGGAATCTGAGAGGAGCCACAAATTTCCTTCCACACAGCGTTCCCCCAAGTCTCCCGATAAAAATGATACCTCACTTGTGTGGGTAGGACTAGCGCCCACGAAAGGAAAGGGCCCAAAACACAACGTGGACACATCACATTTTTTTATAAAAAGCAGTGCCTACCTGTGGATTTTGGCCTGTAGCTCAGCCGGCACCTGGGGAAACCTAGCAAACCAGCGCATTTTTGAAAACTAGAAACCCAGGGGAATCCAAGATGGGGAGACTTGCGGGGCTCGGACCAGGTTCTGTTACCCAGAATCCTTTGCAAACCTCAAAATTTGGCTAAAAAAAACAAATGTTCCTCACATTTCTGTGGCAGAAAGTTCTGGAATCTGAGAGGAGCCACAAATTTCCTTCCACCCAGCGTTCCCCCAAGTCTCCCGATAAAAATGATACCTCACTTGTGTGGGTAGGCCTAGCGCCCGCAACAGGAAACGCCCCAAAGCGCAACGTGGACACATCCAATTTTTTTAAAGAAAACAGAGGTGATTTTTGCGAAGTGCCTACCTGTAGATTTTGGCCTCTAGCTCAGCCGGCACCTAGGGAAACCTACCGAACCTGTGCATTTCTGAAAACTAGAGACCTAGGGGAATCCAAGATGGGGTGACTTGCGGGGCTCGGACCAGGTTCTGTTACCCAGAATCCTTTGCAAACCTCAAAATTTGGCTAAAAAAAACAAATGTTCCTCACATTTCTGTGGCAGAAAGTTCTGGAATCAGAGAGGAGCCACAAATTTCCTTCCACCCAGCGTTCCCCCAAGTCTCCCGATAAAAATGATACCTCACTTGTGTGGGTAGGCCTAGCGCCCGCGACAGGAAACGCCCCAAAGCGCAACGTGGACTCATCCAATTTTTTTGAATGAAAACAGAGGTGATTTTTGCGAAGTGCCTACCTGTAGAATTTGGCCTCTAGCTCAGCCGGCACCTAGGGAATCCTACCAAACCTGTGCATTTCTGAAAACTAGAGACCTAGGGGAATCCAAGATGGGGTGACATGCGGGGCTCGGACCAGGTTCTGTTACGCAGAATCCATTGCAAACCTCAAAATTTGGCTAAAAAAACACATGTTCCTCACATTTCTGTGGCAGAAAGTTCTGGAATCTGAGAGGAGCCACAAATTTCCTTCCACACACCGTTCCCCCAAGTCTCCCGATAAAAATGATACCTCACTTGTGTGGGTAGGACTAGCGCCCACGAAAGGAAAGGGCCAAAAACACAACGTGGACACATCACATTTTTTTATAAAAAGCAGTGCCTACCTGTGGATTTTGGCCTGTAGCTCAGCCGGCACCTGGGGAAACCTAGCAAACCAGCGCATTTTTGGAAACTAGAAACCCAGGGGAATCCAAGATGGGGAGACTTGCGGGGCTCGGACCAGGTTCTGTTACCCAGAATCCTTTGCAAACCTCAAAATTTGGCTAAAAAAACCACATGTTCCTCACATTTCTGTGGCAGAAAGTTCTGGAATCTGAGAGAAGCCACAAATTTCCTTCCACCCAGCGTTCTCCCAAGTCTCCCGATAAAAATGATACCTCACTTGTGTGGGTAGGCCTAGCGCCCGCGACAGGAAACGCCCCAAAGCGCAATGTGGACACATCCAAATTTTTGGAAGAAAACAGAGGTGTTTTTTGTGAAGTGCCTACCTGTAGATTTTGGCCTCTAGCTCAGCCGGCACCTAGGGAAACCTACCAAACCTGTGCATTTCTGAAAACTAGAGCCGTAGGGGAATCCAAGATGGGGTGACTTGCGGGGCTCGGACCAGGTTCTGTTACCCAGAATCCTTTGCAAACCTCAACATTTGGCTAAAAAAACACATGTTCCTCACATTTCTGTGGCAGAAAGTTCTGGAATCTGAGAGAAGCCACAAATTTCCTTCCACCCAGCGTTCCCCCAAGTCTCCCGATAAAAATGATACCTCACTTGTGTGGGTAGGCCTAGCGCCCGCGACAGGAAACGCCCCAAAGCGCAATGTGGACACATCCAAATTTTTGGAAGAAAACAGAGGTGTTTTTTGTGAAGTGCCTACCTGTAGATTTTGGCCTCTAGCTCAGCCGGCACCTAGGGAAACCTACCAAACCTGTGCATTTCTGAAAACTAGAGCCGTAGGGGAATCCAAGATGGGGTGACTTGCGGGGCTCGGACCAGGTTCTGTTACCCAGAATCCTTTGCAAACCTCAACATTTGGCTAAAAAAACACATGTTCCTCACATTTCTGTGGCAGAGAGTTCTGGAATCTGAGAGGAGCCACAAATTTCCTTCCACCCAGCGTTCCCCCAAGTCTCCCGATAAAAATGATACCTCACTTGTGTGGGTAGGCCTAGCGCCCGCGACAGGAAATGCCCCAAAGCGCCACGTGGACACATCCAAATTTTTGGAAGAAAACAGAGGTGTTTTTTGCGAAGTGCCTACCTATAGATTTTGGCCTCTAGCTCAGCCAGCACCTAGGGAAACCTACCAAACCTGTGCATTTCTGAAAACTAGAGACCTAGGGGAATCCAAGATGGGGTGACTTGCGGGGCTCGGACCAGGTTCTGTTACCCAGAATCCTTTGCAAACCTCAAAATTTGGCTAAAAAAACACATGTTCCTCACATTTCTGTGGCAGAAAGTTCTGGAATCTGAGAGGAGCCACAAATTTCCTTCCACCCAGCGTTCCCCCAAGTCTCCCGATAAAAATTATACCTCACTTGTGTGGGTAGGCCTAGCGCTCGCGACAGGAAACTCCCCAAAGCGCAACGTGGACACATCCAAATTTTTGGAAGAAAACAGAGGTGTTTTTTGTGAAGTGCCTACCTGTAGATTTTGGCCTCTAGCTCAGCCGGCACCTAGGGAAACCTACCAAACCTGTGCATTTCTGAAAACTAGAGACGTAGGGGAATCCAAGATGGGGTGACTTGCGGGGCTCGGACCAGGTTCTGTTACCCAGAATCTTTTGCAAACCTCAACATTTGGCTAAAAAAACACATGTTCCTCACATTTCTGTGGCATAAAGTTCTGGAATCTGAGAAGAGCCACAAATTTCCTTCCACCCAGCGTTCCCCCAAGTCTCCCAATAAAAATGATACCTCACTTGTGTGGGTAGGCCTAGCGCCCGCGACAGGAAATGCCCCAAAGCGCAACGTGGACACATTCAAATTTTTGGAAGAAAACAGAGGTGTTTTTTGCGAAGTGTCTACCTGTAGATTTTGGCCTCTAGCTCAGCCGGCACCTAGGGAAACCTACCAAACCTGTGCATTTCTGAAAACTAGAGACCTAGGGGAATCCAAGATGGTGTGACTTGCGGGGCTCGGACCAGGTTCTGTTACCCAGAATCCTTTGCAAACCTCAAAATTTGGCTAAAAAAACACATGTTCCTCACATTTCTGTGGCAGAAAGTTCTGGAATCTGAAAGGAGCCACAAATTTCCTTCCACCCAGCGTTCCCCCAAGTCTCCCGATAAAAATGATACCTCACTTGTGTGGGTAGGCCTAGTGCCCGCGACAGGAAACGCCCCAAAGCGCAACGTGGACACATCAAAATTTTTGAAAGAAAACAGAGGTGTTTTGTACGAAGTGCCTACCTATAGATTTTGGCCTCTAGCTCAGCCGGCACCTAGGGAAACCTACCAAACCTGTGCATTTCTGAAAACTAGAGACCTAGGGGAATCCAAGATGGGGTGACTTGCGGGGCTCGGACCAGGTTCTGTTACCCAGAATCCTTTGCAAACCTCAAAATTTGGCTAAAAAAACACATGTTCCTCACATTTCTGTGGCAGAAAGTTCTGGAATCTGAGAGGAGCCACAAATTTCCTTCCACCCAGCGTTCCCCCAAGTCTCCCGATAAAAATGATACCTCACTTGTGTGGGTAGGCCTAGCGCCCGCGACAGGAAACGCCCCAAAGCGCAACGTGGACACATCCAATTTTTTTAAAGAAAAGAGAGGTGATTTTTGCGAAGTGCCTACCTGTAGATTTTGGCCTCTAGCTCAGCCGGCACCTAGGGAAACCTACTGAACCTGTGCATTTCTGAAAACTAGAGACCTAGGGGAATCCAAGATGGGGTGACTTGCGGGGCTCGGACCAGGTTCTGTTACCCAGAATCCTTTGCAAACCTCAAAATTTGGCTAAAAAAAACAGATGTTCCTCACATTTCTGTGGCAGAAAGTTCTGGAATCTGAGAGGAGCCAGAAATTTCCTCCCACCCAGCGTTCCCCCAAGTCTCCCGATAAAAATGATACCTCACTTGTGTGGGTAGGCCCAGCGCCCGCGACAGGAAACGCCCCAAAGCGCAACATGGACACATCCAATTTTTTTGAATGAAAACAGAGGTGATTTTTGCGAAGTGCCTACCTGTAGAATTTGGCCTCTAGCTCAGCCGGCACCAGGGAAACCTACCAAATCTGTGCATTTCTGAAAACTAGAGACCTAGGGGAATCCAAGATGGGGTGACATGCGGGGCTCGGACCAGGTTCTGTTACCCAGAATCCTTTGCAAACCTCAAAATTTGGCTAAAAAAACACATGTTCCTCACATTTCTGTGGCAGAAAGTTCTGGAATCTGAGAGGAGCCACAAATTTCCTTCCACACAGCGTTCCCCCAAGTCTCCCGATAAAAATGATACCTCACTTGTGTGGGTAGGACTAGCGCCCACGAAAGGAAAGGGCCCAAAACACAACGTGGACACATCACATTTTTTTATAAAAAGCAGTGCCTACCTGTGGATTTTGGCCTGTAGCTCAGCCGGCACCTGGGGAAACCTAGCAAACCAGCGCATTTTTGAAAACTAGAAACCCAGGGGAATCCAAGATGGGGTGACTTGCGGGGCTCGGACCAGGTTCTGTTACCCAGAATCCTTTGCAAACCTCAAAATTTGGCTAAAAAAACACATGTTCCTCACATTTCTGTGGCAGAAAGTTCTGGAATCTGAGAGGAGCCACAAATTTCCTTCCACACAGCGTTCCCCCAAGTCTCCCGATAAAAATGATACCTCACTTGTGTGGGTAGGACTAGCGCCCACGAAAGGAAAGGGCCCAAAACACAACGTGGACACATCACATTTTTTTATAAAAAGCAGTGCCTACCTGTGGATTTTGGCCTGTAGCTCAGCCGGCACCTGGGGAAACCTACCAAACCAGCGCATTTTTGAAAGTTCTGGAATCTGAAAGGAGCCACAAATTTCCTTCCACCCAGCGTTCCCCCAAGTCTCCCGATAAAAATGATACCTCACTTGTGTGGGTAGGCCTAGCACCCGCGACAGGAAACGCCCCAAAGCGCAACGTGGACACATCCAATTTTTTCAAAGAAAACAGAGGTGATTTTTGTGAAGTGCCTACCTGTAGATTTTGGCCTCTAGCTCAGCCGGCACCTAGGGAAACCTACCGAACCTGTGCATTTCTGAAAACTAGAGACCTAGGGGAATCCAAGATGGGGTGACTTGCGGGGCTCGGACCAGGTTCTGTTACCCAGAATCCTTTGGAAACCTCAAAATTTGGCTAAAAAAAACAAATGTTCCTCACATTTCTGTGGCAGAAAGTTCTGGAATCTGAGAGGAGCCACAAATGTCCTTCCACCCAGCGTTCCCCCAAGTCTCCCGATAAAAATGATACCTCACTTGTGTGGGTAGGCCTAGCGCCCGCGACAGGAAACGCCCCAAAGCGCAACGTGGACACATCCAATTTTTTTGAATGAAAACAGAGGTGATTTTTGCAAAGTGTCTACCTGTAGATTTTGGCCTCTAGCTCAGCCGGCACCTAGGGAAACCTACCAAACCTGTGCATTTCTGAAAACTAGAGACCTAGGGGAATCCAAGATGGGGTGACTTGCGGGGCTCGGACCAGGTTCTGTTACCCAGAATCCTTTGCAAACCTCAAAATTTGGCTAAAAAAACACATGTTCCTCACATTTCTGTGGCAGAAAGTTCTGGAATCTGAGAGGAGCCACAAATTTCCTTCCACCCAGCGTTCCCGCAAGTCTCCCGATAAAAATGATACCTCACTTGTGTGGGTAGGCCTAGCGCCCGCGACAAGAAACGCCCCAAAGCGCAACGTGGACACATCCAATTTTTTTAAAGAAAACAGAGGTGATTTTTGCGAAGTGCCTACCTGTAGATTTTGGCCTCTAGCTCAGCCGGCACCTAGGGAAACCTACCGAACCTGTGCATTTCTGAAAACTAGAGACCTAGGGGAATCCAATATGGGGTCACTTGCGGGGCTCGGACCAGGTTCTGTTACCCAGAATCCTTTGCAAACCTCAAAATTTGGCTAAAAAAAACAAATGTTCCTCACATTTCTGTGGCAGAAAGTTCTGGAATCTGAGAGGAGCCACAAATTTCCTTCCACCCAGTGTTCCCCCAAGTCTCCCGATAAAAATGATACCTCACTTGTGTGGGTAGGCCTAGCGCCCGTGACAGGAAACGCCCCAAAGCGCAACGTGGACACATCCAATTTTTTGGAATGAAAACAGAGGTGATTTTTGCGAAGTGCCTACCTGTAGAATTTGGCCTCTAGCTCATCCGGCACCTAGGGAAACCTACCAAATCTGTGCATTTCTGAAAACTAGAGACCTAGGGGAATCCAAGATGGGGTGACATGCGGGGCTCGGACCAGGTTCTGTTACCCAGAATCCTTTGCAAACCTCAAAATTTGGCTAAAAAACACATGTTCCTCACATTTCTGTGGCAGAAAGTTCTGGAATCTGAGAGGAGCCACAAATTTCCTTCCACACAGCGTTCCCCCAAGTCTCCCGATAAAAATGATACCTCACTTGTGTGGGTAGGCCTAGCGCCCACGAAAGGAAAGGGCCCAAAACACAACGTGGACACATCACATTTTTTTATAAAAAGCAGTGCCTACCTGTGGATTTTGGCCTGTAGCTCAGCCGGCACCTGGGGAAACCTAGCAAACCAGCGCATTTTTGAAAACTAGAAACCCAGGGGAATCCAAGATGGGGAGACTTGCGGGGCTCGGACCAGGTTCTGTTACCCAGAATCCTTTGCAAACCTCAAAATTTGGCTAAAAAAAACAAATGTTCCTCACATTTCTGTGGCAGAAAGTTCTGGAATCTGAGAGGAGCCACAAATTTCCTTCCACCCAGCGTTCCCCCAAGTCTCCCGATAAAAATGATACCTCACTTGTGTGGGTAGGCCTAGCGCCCGCAACAGGAAACGCCCCAAAGCGCAACGTGGACACATCCAATTTTTTTAAAGAAAACAGAGGTGATTTTTGCGAAGTGCCTACCTGTAGATTTTGGCCTCTAGCTCAGCCGGCACCTAGGGAAACCTACCGAACCTGTGCATTTCTGAAAACTAGAGACCTAGGGGAATCCAAGATGGGGTGACTTGCGGGGCTCGGACCAGGTTCTGTTACCCAGAATCCTTTGCAAACCTCAAAATTTGGCTAAAAAAAACAAATGTTCCTCACATTTCTGTGGCAGAAAGTTCTGGAATCTGAGAGGAGCCACAAATTTCCTTCCACCCAGCGTTCCCCCAAGTCTCCCGATAAAAATGATACCTCACTTGTGTGGGTAGGCCTAGCGCCCGCGACAGGAAACGCCCCAAAGCGCAACGTGGACACATCCAATTTTTTTGAATGAAAACAGAGGTGATTTTTGCGAAGTGCCTACCTGTAGAATTTGGCCTCTAGCTCAGCCGGCACCTAGGGAATCCTACCAAATCTGTGCATTTCTGAAAACTAGAGACCTAGGGGAATCCAAGATGGGGTGACATGCGGGGCTCGGACCAGGTTCTGTTACGCAGAATCCATTGCAAACCTCAAAATTTGGCTAAAAAAACACATGTTCCTCACATTTCTGTGGCAGAAAGTTCTGGAATCTGAGAGGAGCCACAAATTTCCTTCCACACACCGTTCCCCCAAGTCTCCCGATAAAAATGATACCTCACTTGTGTGGGTAGGACTAGCGCCCACGAAAGGAAAGGGCCCAAAACACAACGTGGACACATCACATTTTTTTATAAAAAGCAGTGCCTACCTGTGGATTTTGGCCTGTAGCTCAGCCGGCACCTGGGGAAACCTAGCAAACCAGCGCATTTTTGGAAACTAGAAACCCAGGGGAATCCAAGATGGGGAGACTTGCGGGGCTCGGACCAGGTTCTGTTACCCAGAATCCTTTGCAAACCTCAAAATTTGGCTAAAAAAACCACATGTTCCTCACATTTCTGTGGCAGAAAGTTCTGGAATCTGAGAGAAGCCACAAATTTCCTTCCACCCAGCGTTCTCCCAAGTCTCCCGATAAAAATGATACCTCACTTGTGTGGGTAGGCCTAGCGCCCGCGACAGGAAACGCCCCAAAGCGCAATGTGGACACATCCAAATTTTTGGAAGAAAACAGAGGTGTTTTTTGTGAAGTGCCTACCTGTAGATTTTGGCCTCTAGCTCAGCCGGCACCTAGGGAAACCTACCAAACCTGTGCATTTCTGAAAACTAGAGCCGTAGGGGAATCCAAGATGGGGTGACTTGCGGGGCTCGGACCAGGTTCTGTTACCCAGAATCCTTTGCAAACCTCAACATTTGGCTAAAAAAACACATGTTCCTCACATTTCTGTGGCAGAAAGTTCTGGAATCTGAGAGAAGCCACAAATTTCCTTCCACCCAGCGTTCCCCCAAGTCTCCCGATAAAAATGATACCTCACTTGTGTGGGTAGGCCTAGCGCCCGCGACAGGAAACGCCCCAAAGCGCAATGTGGACACATCCAAATTTTTGGAAGAAAACAGAGGTGTTTTTTGTGAAGTGCCTACCTGTAGATTTTGGCCTCTAGCTCAGCCGGCACCTAGGGAAACCTACCAAACCTGTGCATTTCTGAAAACTAGAGCCGTAGGGGAATCCAAGATGGGGTGACTTGCGGGGCTCGGACCAGGTTCTGTTACCCAGAATCCTTTGCAAACCTCAACATTTGGCTAAAAAAACACATGTTCCTCACATTTCTGTGGCAGAGAGTTCTGGAATCTGAGAGGAGCCACAAATTTCCTTCCACCCAGCGTTCCCCCAAGTCTCCCGATAAAAATGATACCTCACTTGTGTGGGTAGGCCTAGCGCCCGCGACAGGAAATGCCCCAAAGCGCCACGTGGACACATCCAAATTTTTGGAAGAAAACAGAGGTGTTTTTTGCGAAGTGCCTACCTATAGATTTTGGCCTCTAGCTCAGCCGGCACCTAGGGAAACCTACCAAACCTGTGCATTTCTGAAAACTAGAGACCTAGGGGAATCCAAGATGGGGTGACTTGCGGGGCTCGGACCAGGTTCTGTTACCCAGAATCCTTTGCAAACCTCAAAATTTGGCTAAAAAAACACATGTTCCTCACATTTCTGTGGCAGAAAGTTCTGGAATCTGAGAGGAGCCACAAATTTCCTTCCACCCAGCGTTCCCCCAAGTCTCCCGATAAAAATTATACCTCACTTGTGTGGGTAGGCTTAGCGCCCGCGACAGGAAACTCCCCAAAGCGCAACGTGGACACATCCAAATTTTTGGAAGAAAACAGAGGTGTTTTTTGTGAAGTGCCTACCTGTAGATTTTGGCCTCTAGCTCAGCCGGCACCTAGGGAAACCTACCAAACCTGTGCATTTCTGAAAACTAGAGACGTAGGGGAATCCAAGATGGGGTGACTTGCGGGGCTCGGACCAGGTTCTGTTACCCAGAATCTTTTGCAAACCTCAACATTTGGCTAAAAAAACACATGTTCCTCACATTTCTGTGGCATAAAGTTCTGGAATCTGAGAAGAGCCACAAATTTCCTTCCACCCAGCGTTCCCCCAAGTCTCCCAATAAAAATGATACCTCACTTGTGTGGGTAGGCCTAGCGCCCGCGACAGGAAATGCCCCAAAGCGCAACGTGGACACCTCCAAATTTTTGGAAGAAAACAGAGGTGTTTTTTGCGAAGTGTCTACCTGTAGATTTTGGCCTCTAGCTCAGCCGGCACCTGGGGAAACCTACCAAACCAGCGCATTTTTGAAAGTTCTGGAATCTGAAAGGAGCCACAAATTTCCTTCCACCCAGCGTTCCCCCAAGTCTCCCGATAAAAATGATACCTCACTTGTGTGGGTAGGCCTAGCACCCGCGACAGGAAACGCCCCAAAGCGCAACGTGCACATCCAATTTTTTCAAAGAAAACAGAGGTGATTTTTGTGAAGTGCCTACCTGTAGATTTTGGCCTCTAGCTCAGCCGGCACCTAGGGAAACCTACCAAACCTGTGCATTTCTGAAAACTAGAGACCTAGGGGAATCCAAGATGGGGTGACTTGCGGGGCTCGGACCAGGTTCTGTTACCCAGAATCCTTTGCAAACCTCAAAATTTGGCTAAAAAAACACATGTTCCTCACATTTCTGTGGCAGAAAGTTCTGGAATCTGAGAGGAGCCAGAAATTTCCTTCCACCCAGCGTTCCCCCAAGTCTCCCGATAAAAATGATACCTCACTTGTGTGGGTAGGCCTAGCGCCCGTGACAGGAAACGCCCCAAAGCGCAACGTGGACACATCCAATTTTTTTAAAGAAAACAGAGGTGATTTTTGCGAAGTGCCTACCTGTAGATTTTGGCCTCTAGCTCAGCCGGCACCTAGGGAAACCTACCGAACCTGTGCATTTCTGAAAACTAGAGACCTAGGGGAATCCAAGATGGGGTGACTTGCGGGGCTCGGACCAGGTTCTGTTACCCAGAATCCTTTGCAAACCTCAAAATTTGGCTAAAAAAAACAGATGTTCCTCACATTTCTGTGGCAGAAAGTTCTGGAATCTGAGAGGAGCCAGAAATTTCCTCCCACACAGCGTTCCCCCAAGTCTCCCGATAAAAATGATACCTCACTTGTGTGGGTAGGCCTAGCGCCCGCGACAGGAAACGCCCCAAAGCGCAACATGGACACATCCAATTTTTTTGAATGAAAACAGAGGTGATTTTTGCGAAGTGCCTACCTGTAGAATTTGGCCTCTAGCTCAGCCGGCACCTAGGGAAACCTACCAAATCTGTGCATTTCTGAAAACTAGAGACCTAGGGGAATCCAAGATGGGGTGACATGCGTGGCTCGGACCAGGTTCTGTTACCCAGAATCCTTTGCAAACCTCAAAATTTGGCTAAAAAAACACATGTTCCTCACATTTCTGTGGCAGAAAGTTCTGGAATCTGAGAGGAGCCAGAAATTTCCTTCCACACAGCGTTCCCCCAAGTCTCCCGATAAAAATGATACCTCACTTGTGTGGGTAGGACTAGCGCCCACGAAAGGAAAGGGCCCAAAACACAACGTGGACACATCACATTTTTTTGAATGAAAACAGAGGTGATTTTTGCGAAGTGCCTACCTGTAGAATTTGGCCTCTAGCTCAGCCGGCACCTAGGGAAACCTACCAAATCTGTGCATTTCTGAAAACTAGAGACCTAGGGGAATCCAAGATGGGGTGAGATGCGGGGCTCGGACCAGGTTCTGTTACCCAGAATCCTTTGCAAACCTCAAAATTTGGCTAAAAAAACACATGTTCCTCACATTTCTGTGGCAGAAAGTTCTGGAATCTGAGAGGAGCCACAAATTTCCTTCCACACAGCGTTCCCCCAAGTCTCCCGATAAAAATGATACCTCACTTGTGTGGGTAGGACTAGCGCCCACGAAAGGAAAGGGCCCAAAACACAACGTGGACACATCACATTTTTTTATAAAAAGCAGTGCCTACCTGTGGATTTTGGCCTGTAGCTCAGCCGGCACCTGGGGAAACCTAGCAAACCAGCGCATTTTTGAAAACTAGAAACCCAGGGGAATCCAAGATGGGGTGACTTGCGGGGCTCGGACCAGGTTCTGTTACCCAGAATCCTTTGCAAACCTCAAAATTTGGCTAAAAAAACACATGTTCCTCACATTTCTGTGGCAGAAAGTTCTGGAATCTGAGAGGAGCCACAAATTTCCTTCCACACAGCGTTCCCCCAAGTCTCCCGATAAAAATGATACCTCACTTGTGTGGGTAGGACTAGCGCCCACGAAAGGAAAGGGCCCAAAACACAACGTGGACACATCACATTTTTTTATAAAAAGCAGTGCCTACCTGTGGATTTTGGCCTGTAGCTCAGCCGGCACCTGGGGAAACCTAGCAAACCAGCGCATTATTGAAAGTTCTGGAATCTGAAAGGAGCCACAAATTTCCTTCCACCCAGCGTTCCCCCAAGTCTCCCGATAAAAATGATACCTCACTTGTGTGGGTAGGCCTAGCACCCGCGACAGGAAACGCCCCAAAGCGCAACGTGGACACATCCAATTTTTTCAAAGAAAACAGAGGTGATTTTTGTGAAGTGCCTACCTGTAGATTTTGGCCTCTAGCTCAGCCGGCACCTAGGGAAACCTACCGAACCTGTGCATTTCTGAAAACTAGAGACCTAGGGGAATCCAAGATGGGGTGACTTGCGGGGCTCGGACCAGGTTCTGTTACCCAGAATCCTTTGTAAACCTCAAAATTTGGCTAAAAAAAACAAATGTTCCTCACATTTCTGTGGCAGAAAGTTCTGGAATCTGAGAGGAGCCACAAATTTCCTTCCACCCAGCGTTCCCCCAAGTCTCCCGATAAAAATGATACCTCACTTGTGTGGGTAGGCCTAGCGCCCGCGACAGGAAACGCCCCAAAGCGCAATGTGGACACATCCAAATTTTTGGAAGAAAACAGAGGTGTTTTTTGTGAAGTGCCTACCTGTAGATTTTGGCCTCTAGCTCAGCCGGCACCTAGGGAAACCTACCAAACCTGTGCATTTCTGAAAACTAGAGCCGTAGGGGAATCCAAGATGGGGTGACTTGCGGGGCTCGGACCAGGTTCTGTTACCCAGAATCCTTTGCAAACCTCAACATTTGGCTAAAAAAACACATGTTCCTCACATTTCTGTGGCAGAGAGTTCTGGAATCTGAGAGGAGCCACAAATTTCCTTCCACCCAGCGTTCCCCCAAGTCTCCCGATAAAAATGATACCTCACTTGTGTGGGTAGGCCTAGCGCCCGCGACAGGAAATGCCCCAAAGCGCCACGTGGACACATCCAAATTTTTGGAAGAAAACAGAGGTGTTTTTTGCGAAGTGCCTACCTATAGATTTTGGCCTCTAGCTCAGCCGGCACCTAGGGAAACCTACCAAACCTGTGCATTTCTGAAAACTAGAGACCTAGGGGAATCCAAGATGGTGTGACTTGCGGGGCTCGGACCAGGTTCTGTTACCCAGAATCCTTTGCAAACCTCAAAATTTGGCTAAAAAAACACATGTTCCTCACATTTCTGTGGCAGAAAGTTCTGGAATCTGAGAGGAGCCACAAATTTCCTTCCACCCAGCGTTTCCCCAAGTCTCCCGATAAAAATGATACCTCACTTGTGTGGGTAGGCCTAGCGCCCGCGACAGGAAACTCCCCAAAGCGCAACGTGGACACATCCAAATTTTTGGAAGAAAACAGAGGAGTTTTTTGTGAAGTGCCTACCTGTAGATTTTGGCCTCTAGCTCAGCCGGCACCTAGGGAAACCTACCAAACCTGTGCATTTCTGAAAACTAGAGACGTAGGGGAATCCAAGATGGGGTGACTTGCGGGGCTCGGACCAGGTTCTGTTACCCAGAATCTTTTGCAAACCTCAACATTTGGCTAAAAAAACACATGTTCCTCACATTTCTGTGGCATAAAGTTCTGGAATCTGAGAAGAGCCACAAATTTCCTTCCACCCAGCGTTCCCCCAAGTCTCCCAATAAAAATGATACCTCACTTGTGTGGGTAGGCCTAGCGCCCGCGACAGGAAATGCCCCAAAGCGCAACGTGGACACATCCAAATTTTTGGAAGAAAACAGAGGTGTTTTTTGCGAAGTGTCTACCTGTAGATTTTGGCCTCTAGCTCAGCCGGCACCTAGGGAAACCTACCAAACCTGTGCATTTCTGAAAACTAGAGACCTAGGGGAATCCAAGATGGTGTGACTTGCGGGGCTCGGACCAGGTTCTGTTACCCAGAATCCTTTGCAAACCTCAAAATTTGGCTAAAAAAACACATGTTCCTCACATTTCTGTGGCAGAAAGTTCTGGAATCTGAAAGGAGCCACAAATTTCCTTCCACCCAGCGTTCCCCCAAGTCTCCCGATAAAAATGATACCTCACTTGTGTGGGTAGGCCTAGTGCCCGCGACAGGAAACGCCCCAAAGCGCAACGTGGACACATCAAAATTTTTGAAAGAAAACAGAGGTGTTTTGTACGAAGTGCCTACCTATAGATTTTGGCCTCTAGCTCAGCCGGCACCTAGGGAAACCTACCAAACCTGTGCATTTCTGAAAACTAGAGACCTAGGGGAATCCAAGATGGGGTGACTTGCGGGGCTCAGACCAGGTTCTGTTACCCAGAATCCTTTGCAAACCTCAAAATTTGGCTAAAAAAACACATGTTCCTCACATTTCTGTGGCAGAAAGTTCTGGAATCTGAGAGGAGCCAGAAATTTCCTTCCACCCAGCGTTCCCCCAAGTCTCCCGATAAAAATGATACCTCACTTGTGTGGGTAGGCCTAGCGCCCGCGACAGGAAACGCCCCAAAGCGCAACGTGGACACATCCAATTTTTTTAAAGAAAACAGAGGTGATTTTTGCGAAGTGCCTACCTGTAGATTTTGGCCTCTAGCTCAGCCGGCACCTAGGGAAACCTACCGAACCTGTGCATTTCTGAAAACTAGAGACCTAGGGGAATCCAAGATGGGGTGACTTGCGGGGCTCGGACCAGGTTCTGTTACCCAGAATCCTTTGCAAACCTCAAAATTTGGCTAAAAAAAACAGATGTTCCTCACATTTCTGTGGCAGAAAGTTCTGGAATCTGAGAGGAGCCAGAAATTTCCTCCCACCCAGCGTTCCCCCAAGTCTCCCGATAAAAATGATACCTCACTTGTATGGGTAGGCCTAGCGCCCGCGACAGGAAACGCCCCAAAGCGCAACATGGACACATCCAATTTTTTTGAATGAAAACAGAGGTGATTTTTGCGAAGTGCCTACCTGTAGAATTTGGCCTCTAGCTCAGCCGGCACCTAGGGAAGCCTACCAAATCTGTGCATTTCTGAAAACTAGAGACCTAGGGGAATCCAAGATGGGGTGACATGCGGGGCTCGGACCAGGTTCTGTTACCCAGAATCCTTTGCAAA
Organism: Pleurodeles waltl; assembly: GCF_031143425.1. NCBI lineage: Eukaryota > Metazoa > Chordata > Amphibia > Caudata > Salamandridae > Pleurodeles > Pleurodeles waltl. The sequence goes on along the minus strand of NC_090438.1, from coordinate 255,527,688 downwards.
CCTCAAAATTTGGCTAAAAAAACACATGTTCCTCACATTTCTGTGGCAGAAAGTTCTGGAATCTGAGAGGAGCCAGAAATTTCCTTCCACACAGCGTTCCCCCAAGTCTCCCGATAAAAATGATACCTCACTTGTGTGGGTAGGACTAGCGCCCACGAAAGGAAAGGGCCCAAAACACAACGTGGACACATCAAATTTTTTTGAATGAAAACAGAGGTGATTTTTGGGAAGTGCCTACCTGTAGAATTTGGCCTCTAGCTCAGCCGGCACCTAGGGAAACCTACCAAATCTGTGCATTTCTGAAAACTAGAGACCTAGGGGAATCCAAGATGGGGTGACATGCGGGGCTCGGACCAGGTTCTGTTACCCAGAATCCTTTGCAAACCTCAAAATTTGGCTAAAAAAACACATGTTCCTCACATTTCTGTGGCAGAAAGTTCTGGAATCTGAGAGGAGCCACAAATTTCCTTCCACACAGCGTTCCCCCAAGTCTCCCGATAAAAATGATACCTCACTTGTGTGGGTAGGACTAGCGCCCACGAAAGGAAAGGGCCCAAAACACAACGTGGACACATCACATTTTTTTATAAAAAGCAGTGCCTACCTGTGGATTTTGGCCTGTAGCTCAGCCGGCACCTGGGGAAACCTAGCAAACCAGCGCATTTTTGAAAACTAGAAACCCAGGGGAATCCAAGATGGGGTGACTTGCGGGGCTCGGACCAGGTTCTGTTACCCAGAATCCTTTGCAAACCTCAAAATTTGGCTAAAAAAACACATGTTCCTCACATTTCTGTGGCAGAAAGTTCTGGAATCTGAGAGGAGCCACAAATTTCCTTCCACACAGCGTTCCCCCAAGTCTCCCGATAAAAATGATACCTCACTTGTGTGGGTAGGACTAGCGCCCACGAAAGGAAAGGGCCCAAAACACAACGTGGACACATCACATTTTTTTATAAAAAGCAGTGCCTACCTGTGGATTTTGGCCTGTAGCTCAGCCGGCACCTGGGGAAACCTAGCAAACCAGCGCATTATTGAAAGTTCTGGAATCTGAAAGGAGCCACAAATTTCCTTCCACCCAGCGTTCCCCCAAGTCTCCCGATAAAAATGATACCTCACTTGTGTGGGTAGGCCTAGCACCCGCGACAGGAAACGCCCCAAAGCGCAACGTGGACACATCCAATTTTTTCAAAGAAAACAGAGGTGATTTTTGTGAAGTGCCTACCTGTAGATTTTGGCCTCTAGCTCAGCCGGCACCTAGGGAAACCTACCGAACCTGTGCATTTCTGAAAACTAGAGACCTAGGGGAATCCAAGATGGGGTGACTTGCGGGGCTCGGACCAGGTTCTGTTACCCAGAATCCTTTGGAAACCTCAAAATTTGGCTAAAAAAAACAAATGTTCCTCACATTTCTGTGGCAGAAAGTTCTGGAATCTGAGAGGAGCCACAAATTTCCTTCCACCCAGCGTTCCCCCAAGTCTCCCGATAAAAATGATACCTCACTTGTGTGGGTAGGCCTAGCGCCCGCGACAGGAAACGCCCCAAAGCGCAACGTGGACACATCCAATTTTTTTGAATGAAAACAGAGGTGATTTTTGCAAAGTGCCTACCTGTAGATTTTGGCCTCTAGCTCAGCCGGCACCTAGGGAAACCTACCAAACCTGTGCATTTCTGAAAACTAGAGACCTAGGGGAATCCAAGATGGGGTGACTTGCGGGGCTCGGACCAGGTTCTGTTACCCAGAATCCTTTGCAAACCTCAAAATTTGGCTAAAAAAACACATGTTCCTCACATTTCTGTGGCAGAAAGTTCTGGAATCTGAGAGGAGCCACAAATTCCTTCCACCCAGCGTTCCCGCAAGTCTCCCGATAAAAATGATACCTCACTTGTGTGGGTAGGCCTAGCGCCCGCGACAAGAAACGCCCCAAAGCGCAACGTGGACACATCCAATTTTTTTAAAGAAAACAGAGGTGATTTTTGCGAAGTGCCTACCTGTAGATTTTGGCCTCTAGCTCAGCCGGCACCTAGGGAAACCTACCGAACCTGTGCATTTCTGAAAACTAGAGACCTAGGGGAATCCAATATGGGGTCACTTGCGGGGCTCGGACCAGGTTCTGTTACCCAGAATCCTTTGCAAACCTCAAAATTTGGCTAAAAAAACAAATGTTCCTCACATTTCTGTGGCAGAAAGTTCTGGAATCTGAGAGGAGCCACAAATTTCCTTCCACCCAGTGTTCCCCCAAGTCTCCCGATAAAAATGATACCTCACTTGTGTGGGTAGGCCTAGCGCCCGTGACAGGAAACGCCCCAAAGCGCAACGTGGACACATCCAATTTTTTGGAATGAAAACAGAGGTGATTTTTGCGAAGTGCCTACCTGTAGAATTTGGCCTCTAGCTCATCCGGCACCTAGGGAAACCTACCAAATCTGTGCATTTCTGAAAACTAGAGACCTAGGGGAATCCAAGATGGGGTGACATGCGGGGCTCGGACCAGGTTCTGTTACCCAGAATCCTTTGCAAACCTCAAAATTTGGCTAAAAAAACACATGTTCCTCACATTTCTGTGGCAGAAAGTTCTGGAATCTGAGAGGAGCCACAAATTTCCTTCCACACAGCGTTCCCCCAAGTCTCCCGATAAAAATGATACCTCACTTGTGTGGGTAGGACTAGCGCCCACGAAAGGAAAGGGCCCAAAACACAACGTGGACACATCACATTTTTTTATAAAAAGCAGTGCCTACCTGTGGATTTTGGCCTGTAGCTCAGCCGGCACCTGGGGAAACCTAGCAAACCAGCGCATTTTTGAAAACTAGAAACCCAGGGGAATCCAAGATGGGGAGACTTGCGGGGCTCGGACCAGGTTCTGTTACCCAGAATCCTTTGCAAACCTCAAAATTTGGCTAAAAAAAACAAATGTTCCTCACATTTCTGTGGCAGAAAGTTCTGGAATCTGAGAGGAGCCACAAATTTCCTTCCACCCAGCGTTCCCCCAAGTCTCCCGATAAAAATGATACCTCACTTGTGTGGGTAGGCCTAGCGCCCGCAACAGGAAACGCCCCAAAGCGCAACGTGGACACATCCAATTTTTTTAAAGAAAACAGAGGTGATTTTTGCGAAGTGCCTACCTGTAGATTTTGGCCTCTAGCTCAGCCGGCACCTAGGGAAACCTACCGAACCTGTGCATTTCTGAAAACTAGAGACCTAGGGGAATCCAAGATGGGGTGACTTGCGGGGCTCGGACCAGGTTCTGTTACCCAGAATCCTTTGCAAACCTCAAAATTTGGCTAAAAAAAACAAATGTTCCTCACATTTCTGTGGCAGAAAGTTCTGGAATCTGAGAGGAGCCACAAATTTCCTTCCACCCAGCGTTCCCCCAAGTCTCCCGATAAAAATGATACCTCACTTGTGTGGGTAGGCCTAGCGCCCGCGACAGGAAACGCCCCAAAGCGCAACGTGGACACATCCAATTTTTTTGAATGAAAACAGAGGTGATTTTTGCGAAGTGCCTACCTGTAGAATTTGGCCTCTAGCTCAGCCGGCACCTAGGGAATCCTACCAAATCTGTGCATTTCTGAAAACTAGAGACCTAGGGGAATCCAAGATGGGGTGACATGCGGGGCTCGGACCAGGTTCTGTTACGCAGAATCCATTGCAAACCTCAAAATTTGGCTAAAAAAACACATGTTCCTCACATTTCTGTGGCAGAAAGTTCTGGAATCTGAGAGGAGCCACAAATTTCCTTCCACACACCGTTCCCCCAAGTCTCCCGATAAAAATGATACCTCACTTGTGTGGGTAGGACTAGCGCCCACGAAAGGAAAGGGCCCAAAACACAACGTGGACACATCACATTTTTTTATAAAAAGCAGTGCCTACCTGTGGATTTTGGCCTGTAGCTCAGCCGGCACCTGGGGAAACCTAGCAAACCAGCGCATTTTTGGAAACTAGAAACCCAGGGGAATCCAAGATGGGGAGACTTGCGGGGCTCGGACCAGGTTCTGTTACCCAGAATCCTTTGCAAACCTCAAAATTTGGCTAAAAAAACCACATGTTCCTCACATTTCTGTGGCAGAAAGTTCTGGAATCTGAGAGAAGCCACAAATTTCATTCCACCCAGCGTTCTCCCAAGTCTCCCGATAAAAATGATACCTCACTTGTGTGGGTAGGCCTAGCGCCCGCGACAGGAAACGCCCCAAAGCGCAATGTGGACACATCCAAATTTTTGGAAGAAAACAGAGGTGTTTTTTGTGAAGTGCCTACCTGTAGATTTTGGCCTCTAGCTCAGCCGGCACCTAGGGAAACCTACCAAACCTGTGCATTTCTGAAAACTAGAGCCGTAGGGGAATCCAAGATGGGGTGACTTGCGGGGCTCGGACCAGGTTCTGTTACCCAGAATCCTTTGCAAACCTCAACATTTGGCTAAAAAAACACATGTTCCTCACATTTCTGTGGCAGAAAGTTCTGGAATCTGAGAGAAGCCACAAATTTCCTTCCACCCAGCGTTCCCCCAAGTCTCCCGATAAAAATGATACCTCACTTGTGTGGGTAGGCCTAGCGCCCGCGACAGGAAACGCCCCAAAGCGCAATGTGGACACATCCAAATTTTTGGAAGAAAACAGAGGTGTTTTTTGTGAAGTGCCTACCTGTAGATTTTGGCCTCTAGCTCAGCCGGCACCTAGGGAAACCTACCAAACCTGTGCATTTCTGAAAACTAGAGCCGTAGGGGAATCCAAGATGGGGTGACTTGCGGGGCTCGGACCAGGTTCTGTTACCCAGAATCCTTTGCAAACCTCAACATTTGGCTAAAAAAACACATGTTCCTCATATTTCTGTGGCAGAAAGTTCTGGAATCTGAGAGGAGCCACAAATTTCCTTCCACCCAGCGTTCCCCCAAGTCTCCCGATAAAAATGATACCTCACTTGTGTGGGTAGGCCTAGCGCCCGCGACAGGAAATGCCCCAAAGCGCAACGTGGACACATCCAAATTTTTGGAAGAAAACAGAGGTGTTTTTTGTGAAGTGCCTACCTGTAGATTTTGGCCTCTAGCTCAGCCAGCACCTAGGGAAACCTACCAAACCTGTGCATTTCTGAAAACTAGAGCCGTAGGGGAATCCAAGATGGGGTGACTTGCGGGGCTCGGACCAGGTTCTGTTACCCAGAATCCTTTGCAAACCTCAACATTTGGCTAAAAAAACACATGTTCCTCACATTTCTGTGGCAGAAAGTTCTGGAATCTGAGAGAAGCCACAAATTTCCTTCCACCCAGCGTTCCCCCAAGTCTCCCGATAAAAATGATACCTCACTTGTGTGGGTAGGCCTAGCGCCCGCGACAGGAAACGCCCCAAAGCGCAATGTGGACACATCCAAATTTTTGGAAGAAAACAGAGGTGTTTTTTGTGAAGTGCCTACCTGTAGATTTTGGCCTCTAGCTCAGCCGGCACCTAGGGAAACCTACCAAACCTGTGCATTTCTGAAAACTAGAGCCGTAGGGGAATCCAAGATGGGGTGACTTGCGGGGCTCGGACCAGGTTCTGTTACCCAGAATCCTTTGCAAACCTCAACATTTGGCTAAAAAAACACATGTTCCTCACATTTCTGTGGCAGAGAGTTCTGGAATCTGAGAGGAGCCACAAATTTCCTTCCACCCAGCGTTCCCCCAAGTCTCCAGATAAAAATGATACCTCACTTGTGTGGGTAGGCCTAGCGCCCGCGACAGGAAATGCCCCAAAGCGCAACGTGGACACATCCAAATTTTTGGAAGAAAACAGAGGTGTTTTTTGCGAAGTGCCTACCTATAGATTTTGGCCTCTAGCTCAGCCGGCACCTAGGGAAACCTACCAAACCTGTGCATTTCTGAAAACTAGAGACCTAGGGGAATCCAAGATGGGGTGACATGCGGGGCTCGGACCAGGTTCTGTTACCCAGAATCCTTTGCAAACCTCAAAATTTGGCTAAAAAAACACATGTTCCTCACATTTCTGTGGCAGAAAGTTCTGGAATCTGAGAGGAGCCACAAATTTCCTTCCACCCAGCGTTCCCCCAAGTCTCCCGATAAAAATTATACCTCACTTGTGTGGGTAGGCCTAGCGCCCGCGACAGGAAACTCCCCAAAGCGCAACGTGGACACATCCAAATTTTTGGAAGAAAACAGAGGTGTTTTTTGTGAAGTGCCTACCTGTAGATTTTGGCCTCTAGCTCAGCCGGCACCTAGGGAAACCTACCAAACCTGTGCATTTCTGAAAACTAGAGACGTAGGGGAATCCAAGATGGGGTGACTTGCGGGGCTCGGACCAGGTTCTGTTACCCAGAATCTTTTGCAAACCTCAACATTTGGCTAAAAAAACACATGTTCCTCCCATTTCTGTGGCATAAAGTTCTGGAATCTGAGAAGAGCCACAAATTTCCTTCCACCCAGCGTTCCCCCAAGTCTCCCAATAAAAATGATACCTCACTTGTGTGGGTAGGCCTAGCGCCCGCGACAGGAAATGCCCCAAAGCGCAACGTGGACACATCCAAATTTTTGGAAGAAAACAGAGGTGTTTTTTGCGAAGTGTCTGCCTGTAGATTTTGGCCTCTAGCTCAGCCGGCACCTAGGGAAACCTACCAAACCTGTGCATTTCTGAAAACTAGAGACCTAGGGGAATCCAAGATGGTGTGACTTGCGGGGCTCGGACCAGGTTCTGTTACCCAGAATCCTTTGCAAACCTCAAAATTTGGCTAAAAAAACACATGTTCCTCACATTTCTGTGGCAGAAAGTTCTGGAATCTGAAAGGAGCCACAAATTTCCTTCCACCCAGCGTTCCCCCAAGTCTCCCGATAAAAATGATACCTCACTTGTGTGGGTAGGCCTAGTGCCCGCGACAGGAAACGCCCCAAAGCGCAACGTGGACACATCAAAATTTTTGAAAGAAAACAGAGGTGTTTTGTACGAAGTGCCTACCTATAGATTTTGGCCTCTAGCTCAGCCGGCACCTAGGGAAACCTACCAAACCTGTGCATTTCTGAAAACTAGAGACCTAGGGGAATCCAAGATGGGGTGACTTGCGGGGCTCGGACCAGGTTCTGTTACCCAGAATCCTTTGCAAACCTCAAAATTTGGCTAAAAAAACACATGTTCCTCACATTTCTGTGGCAGAAAGTTCTGGAATCTGAGAGGAGCCACAAATTTCCTTCCACCCAGCGTTCCCCCAAGTCTCCCGATAAAAATGATACCTCACTTGTGTGGGTAGGCCTAGCGCCCGCGACAGGAAACGCCCCAAAGCGCAACGTGGACACATCCAATTTTTTTAAAGAAAACAGAGGTGATTTTTGCGAAGTGCCTACCTGTAGATTTTGGCCTCTAGCTCAGCCGGCACCTAGGGAAACCTACCGAACCTGTGCATTTCTGAAAACTAGAGACCTAGGGGAATCCAAGATGGGGTGACTTGCGGGGCTCGGACCAGGTTCTGTTACCCAGAATCCTTTGCAAACCTCAAAATTTGGCTAAAAAAAACACATGTTCCTCACATTTCTGCGGCAGAAAGTTATGGAATCTGAGAGGAGCCACAAATTTCCTTCCACCCAGCGTTCCCCCAAGTCTCCCGATAAAAATGATACCTCACTTGTGTGGGTAGGCCTAGTGCCCGCGACAGGAAACGCCCCAAAGCGCAACGTGGACACATCAAAATATTTGAAAGAAAACAGAGGTGTTTTGTACGAAGTGCCTACCTATAGATTTTGGCCTCTAGCTCAGCCGGCACCTAGGGAAACCTACCAAACCTGTGCATTTCTGAAAACTAGAGACCTAGGGGAATCCAAGATGGGGTGACTTGCGGGGCTCGGACCAGGTTCTGTTACCCAGAATCCTTTGCAAACCTCAAAATTTGGCTAAAAAAACACATGTTCCTCACATTTCTGTGGCAGAAAGTTCTGGAATCTGAGAGGAGCCACAAATTTCCTTCCACCCAGCGTTCCCGCAAGTCTCCCGATAAAAATGATACCTCACTTGTGTGGGTAGGCCTAGCGCCCGCGACAGGAAACGCCCCAAAGCGCAACGTGGACACATCCAATTTTTTTAAAGAAAACAGAGGTGATTTTTGCGAAGTGCCTACCTGTAGATTTTGGCCTCTAGCTCAGCCGGCACCTAGGGAAACCTACCGAACCTGTGCATTTCTGAAAACTAGAGCCGTAGGGGAATCCAAGATGGGGTGACTTGCGGGGCTCGGACCAGGTTCTGTTACCCAGAATCCTTTGCAAACCTCAACATTTGGCTAAAAAAACACATGTTCCTCACATTTCTGTGGCAGAAAGTTCTGGAATCTGAGAGAAGCCACAAATTTCCTTCCACCCAGCGTTCCCCCAAGTCTCCCGATAAAAATGATACCTCACTTGTGTGGGTAGGCCTAGCGCCCGCGACAGGAAACGCCCCAAAGCGCAATGTGGACACATCCAAATTTTTGGAAGAAAACAGAGGTGTTTTTTGTGAAGTGCCTACCTGTAGATTTTGGCCTCTAGCTCAGCCGGCACCTAGGGAAACCTACCAAACCTGTGCATTTCTGAAAACTAGAGCCGTAGGGGAATCCAAGATGGGGTGACTTGCGGGGCTCGGACCAGGTTCTGTTACCCAGAATCCTTTGCAAACCTCAACATTTGGCTAAAAAAACACATGTTCCTCATATTTCTGTGGCAGAAAGTTCTGGAATCTGAGAGGAGCCACAAATTTCCTTCCACCCAGCGTTCCCCCAAGTCTCCCGATAAAAATGATACCTCACTTGTGTGGGTAGGCCTAGCGCCCGCGACAGGAAATGCCCCAAAGCGCAACGTGGACACATCCAAATTTTTGGAAGAAAACAGAGGTGTTTTTTGTGAAGTGCCTACCTGTAGATTTTGGCCTCTAGCTCAGCCAGCACCTAGGGAAACCTACCAAACCTGTGCATTTCTGAAAACTAGAGCCGTAGGGGAATCCAAGATGGGGTGACTTGCGGGGCTCGGACCAGGTTCTGTTACCCAGAATCCTTTGCAAACCTCAACATTTGGCTAAAAAAACACATGTTCCTCACATTTCTGTGGCAGAAAGTTCTGGAATCTGAGAGAAGCCACAAATTTCCTTCCACCCAGCGTTCCCCCAAGTCTCCCGATAAAAATGATACCTCACTTGTGTGGGTAGGCCTAGCGCCCGCGACAGGAAACGCCCCAAAGCGCAATGTGGACACATCCAAATTTTTGGAAGAAAACAGAGGTGTTTTTTGTGAAGTGCCTACCTGTAGATTTTGGCCTCTAGCTCAGCCGGCACCTAGGGAAACCTACCAAACCTGTGCATTTCTGAAAACTAGAGCCGTAGGGGAATCCAAGATGGGGTGACTTGCGGGGCTCGGACCAGGTTCTGTTACCCAGAATCCTTTGCAAACCTCAACATTTGGCTAAAAAAACACATGTTCCTCACATTTCTGTGGCAGAGAGTTCTGGAATCTGAGAGGAGCCACAAATTTCCTTCCACCCAGCGTTCCCCCAAGTCTCCAGATAAAAATGATACCTCACTTGTGTGGGTAGGCCTAGCGCCCGCGACAGGAAATGCCCCAAAGCGCAACGTGGACACATCCAAATTTTTGGAAGAAAACAGAGGTGTTTTTTGCGAAGTGCCTACCTATAGATTTTGGCCTCTAGCTCAGCCGGCACCTAGGGAAACCTACCAAACCTGTGCATTTCTGAAAACTAGAGACCTAGGGGAATCCAAGATGGGGTGACATGCGGGGCTCGGACCAGGTTCTGTTACCCAGAATCCTTTGCAAACCTCAAAATTTGGCTAAAAAAACACATGTTCCTCACATTTCTGTGGCAGAAAGTTCTGGAATCTGAGAGGAGCCACAAATTTCCTTCCACCCAGCGTTCCCCCAAGTCTCCCGATAAAAATTTTACCTCACTTGTGTGGGTAGGCCTAGCGCCCGCGACAGGAAACTCCCCAAAGCGCAACGTGGACACATCCAAATTTTTGGAAGAAAACAGAGGTGTTTTTTGTGAAGTGCCTACCTGTAGATTTTGGCCTCTAGCTCAGCCGGCACCTAGGGAAACCTACCAAACCTGTGCATTTCTGAAAACTAGAGACGTAGGGGAATCCAAGATGGGGTGACTTGCGGGGCTCGGACCAGGTTCTGTTACCCAGAATCTTTTGCAAACCTCAACATTTGGCTAAAAAAACACATGTTCCTCCCATTTCTGTGGCATAAAGTTCTGGAATCTGAGAAGAGCCACAAATTTCCTTCCACCCAGCGTTCCCCCAAGTCTCCCAATAAAAATGATACCTCACTTGTGTGGGTAGGCCTAGCGCCCGCGACAGGAAATGCCCCAAAGCGCAACGTGGACACATCCAAATTTTTGGAAGAAAACAGAGGTGTTTTTTGCGAAGTGTCTGCCTGTAGATTTTGGCCTCTAGCTCAGCCGGCACCTAGGGAAACCTACCAAACCTGTGCATTTCTGAAAACTAGAGACCTAGGGGAATCCAAGATGGTGTGACTTGCGGGGCTCGGACCAGGTTCTGTTACCCAGAATCCTTTGCAAACCTCAAAATTTGGCTAAAAAAACACATGTTCCTCACATTTCTGTGGCAGAAAGTTCTGGAATCTGAAAGGAGCCACAAATTTCCTTCCACCCAGCGTTCCCCCAAGTCTCCCGATAAAAATGATACCTCACTTGTGTGGGTAGGCCTAGTGCCCGCGACAGGAAACGCCCCAAAGCGCAACGTGGACACATCAAAATTTTTGAAAGAAAACAGAGGTGTTTTGTACGAAGTGCCTACCTATAGATTTTGGCCTCTAGCTCAGCCGGCACCTAGGGAAACCTACCAAACCTGTGCATTTCTGAAAACTAGAGACCTAGGGGAATCCAAGATGGGGTGACTTGCGGGGCTCGGACCAGGTTCTGTTACCCAGAATCCTTTGCAAACCTCAAAATTTGGCTAAAAAAACACATGTTCCTCACATTTCTGTGGCAGAAAGTTCTGGAATCTGAGAGGAGCCACAAATTTCCTTCCACCCAGCGTTCCCCCAAGTCTCCCGATAAAAATGATACCTCACTTGTGTGGGTAGGCCTAGCGCCCGCGACAGGAAACGCCCCAAAGCGCAACGTGGACACATCCAATTTTTTTAAAGAAAACAGAGGTGATTTTTGCGAAGTGCCTACCTGTAGATTTTGGCCTCTAGCTCAGCCGGCACCTAGGGAAACCTACCGAACCTGTGCATTTCTGAAAACTAGAGACCTAGGGGAATCCAAGATGGGGTGACTTGCGGGGCTCGGACCAGGTTCTGTTACCCAGAATCCTTTGCAAACCTCAAAATTTGGCTAAAAAAAACACATGTTCCTCACATTTCTGTGGCAGAAAGTTCTGGAATCTGAGAGGAGCCAGAAATTTCCTCCCACCCAGCGTTCCCCCAAGTCTCCCGATAAAAATGATACCTCACTTGTGTGGGTAGGCCTAGCGCCCGCGACAGGAAACGCCCCAAAGCGCAACATGGACACATCCAATTTTTTTGAATGAAAACAGAGGTGATTTTTGCGAAGTGCCTACCTGTAGAATTTGGCCTCTAGCTCAGCCGGCACCTAGGGAAACCTACCAAATCTGTGCATTTCTGAAAACTAGAGACCTAGGGGAATCCAAGATGGGGTGACATGCGGGGCTCGGACCAGGTTCTGTTACCCAGAATCCTTTGCAAACCTCAAAATTTGGCTAAAAAAACACATGTTCCTCACATTTCTGTGGCAGAAAGTTCTGGAATCTGAGAGGAGCCACAAATTTCCTTCCACACAGCGTTCCCCCAAGTCTCCCGATAAAAATGATACCTCACTTGTGTGGGTAGGACTAGCGCCCACGAAAGGAAAGGGCCCAAAACACAACGTGGACACATCACATTTTTTTTATAAAAAGCAGTGCCTACCTGTGGATTTTGGCCTGTAGCTCAGCCGGCACCTGGGGAAACCTAGCAAACCAGCGCATTTTTGAAAACTAGAAACCCAGGGGAATCCAAGATGGGGTGACTTGCGGGGCTCGGACCAGGTTCTGTTACCCAGAATCCTTTGCAAACCTCAAAATTTGGCTAAAAAAACACATGTTCCTCACATTTCTGTGGCAGAAAGTTCTGGAATCTGAGAGGAGCCACAAATTTCCTTCCACACAGCGTTCCCCCAAGTCTCCCGATAAAAATGATACCTCACTTGTGTGGGTAGGACTAGCGCCCACGAAAGGAAAGGGCCCAAAACACAACGTGGACACATCACATTTTTTTATAAAAAGCAGTGCCTACCTGTGGATTTTGGCCTGTAGCTCAGCCGGCACCTGGGGAAACCTAGCAAACCAGCGCATTTTTGAAAGTTCTGGAATCTGAAAGGAGCCACAAATTTCCTTCCACCCAGCGTTCCCCCAAGTCTCCCGATAAAAATGATACCTCACTTGTGTGGGTAGGCCTAGTGCCCGCGACAGGAAACGCCCCAAAGCGCAACGTGGACACATCAAAATTTTTGAAAGAAAACAGAGGTGTTTTGTACGAAGTGCCTACCTATAGATTTTGGCCTCTAGCTCAGCCGGCACCTAGGGAAACCTACCAAACCTGTGCATTTCTGAAAACTAGAGACCTAGGGGAATCCAAGATGGGGTGACTTGCGGGGCTCGGACCAGGTTCTGTTACCCAGAATCCTTTGCAAACCTCAAAATTTGGCTAAAAAAACACATGTTCCTCACATTTCTGTGGCAGAAAGTTCTGGAATCTGAGAGGAGCCACAAATTTCCTTCCACCCAGCGTTCCCCCAAGTCTCCCGATAAAAATGATACCTCACTTGTGTGGGTAGGCCTAGCGCCCGCGACAGGAAACGCCCCAAAGCGCAACGTGGACACATCCAATTTTTTTAAAGAAAACAGAGGTGATTTTTGCAAAGTGCCTACCTGTAGATTTTGGCCTCTAGCTCAGCCGGCACCTAGGGAAACCTACCGAACCTGTGCATTTCTGAAAACTAGAGACCTAGGGGAATCCAAGATGGGGTGACTTGCGGGGCTCGGACCAGGTTCTGTTACCCAGAATCCTTTGCAAACCTCAAAATTTGGCTAAAAAAAACACATGTTCCTCACATTTCTGTGGCAGAAAGTTCTGGAATCTGAGAGGAGCCAGAAATTTCCTCCCACCCAGCGTTCCCCCAAGTCTCCCGATAAAAATGATACCTCACTTGTGTGGGTAGGCCTAGCGCCCGCGACAGGAAACGCCCCAAAGCGCAACATGGACTCATCCAATTTTTTTGAATGAAAACAGAGGTGATTTTTGCGAAGTGCCTACCTGTAGAATTTGGCCTCTAGCTCAGCCGGCACCTAGGGAAACCTACCAAATCTGTGCATTTCTGAAAACTAGAGACCTAGGGGAATCCAAGATGGGGTGACATGCGGGGCTCGGACCAGGTTCTGTTACCCAGAATCCTTTGCAAACCTCAAAATTTGGCTAAAAAAACACATGTTCCTCACATTTCTGTGGCAGAAAGTTCTGGAATCTGAGAGGAGCCACAAATTTCATTCCACACAGCGTTCCCCCAAGTCTCCCGATAAAAATGATACCTCACTTGTGTGGGTAGGACTAGCGCCCACGAAAGGAAAGGGCCCAAAACACAACGTGGACACATCACATTTTTTTATAAAAAGCAGTGCCTACCTGTGGATTTTGGCCTGTAGCTCAGCCGGCACCTGGGGAAACCTAGCAAACCAGTGCATTTTTGAAAACTAGGGGCCATATTTATACTCCGTTTGCGCCATAATTGCGTCGTTTTTTTTGACGCAATTTCGACGCAAAACTAACGCCAACTAACGCCATATTTATACTATGGCGTTCGAGGCGAATAGCGCCAAAGTTCCCGGAATGTGCGTCATTTTTTAGCGTGAACCCCTTCCTTGCGTTAATGATATGCAAGGGAGGCGTTCCCGTCTAAAAAATGACTCCCAGGCCTTTACGTGGTATTTATACTCCCGGGCAAAAGAGACGCCCGGGAGTTGGCGTGGCAAAAAACGGCGCATTTGCGCCACTTTTTAACGCCTGCTCAGGGCAGGCGTTAAGGGGCCTGTGGGCTCAAAATGAGCCCACAGGTGCCCTCCCATGCCCCCAGGGACCCCCCCTGCCACCCTTGCCCACCCCAGGAGGACCCCCAAGGATGGAGGGACCCACCCCAGGGACATTCAGGTAAGTTCAGGTAAGTATAATTTTTTATTTTTTATATTTTTTTTTGGTGGCATAGGGGGGCCTTATTTGTGCCCCCCTACATGCCACTATGCCCAATGACCATGCCCAGGGGACAGAAGTCCCCTGGGCATGGCCATTGGGCAAGGGGGCATGACTCCTATCTTTACAATGATAGGAGTCATGTTGATGGGGGATGGGCGTCGTTAAAAAATGGCGCAAGTCGGGTTAAGACGATTTTTTCGACGTAACCTGACTTGCCCCATTTTAAGACGCCCATGCGCCATTTTCCCCCTACGCCGGCGCTGTCTGGTCTACGTGGTTTTTTCCCACGCAAAGCAGGCAGCGCCGGTCTGATTGCGCCGTCTAACGCCATTCCATAAATACGGCGCCCGCATGGCGCTTCAGAATGGCGTTAGACGGCGCAAAACTTTTTGACGCTAAACTGCGTTAGCGCAGTTTAGCGTCAAAAAGTATAAATATGGGCCTAGAAACCCAGGGGAATCCAAGATGGGGTGACTTGCGGGGCTCGGACCAGGTTCTGTTACCCAGAATCCTTTGCAAACCTCAAAATTTGGCTAAAAAAACACATGTTCCTCACATTTCTGTGGCAGAAAGTTCTGGAATCTGAGAGGAGCCACAAATTTCCTTCCACACAGCGTTCCCCCAAGTCTCCCGATAAAAATGATACCTCACTTGTGTGGGTAGGACTAGCGCCCACGAAAGGAAAGGGCCCAAAACACAACGTGGACACATCACATTTTTTTATAAAAAGCAGTGCCTACCTGTGGATTTTGGCCTGTAGCTCAGCCGGCACCTGGGGAAACCTAGCAAACCAGCGCATTTTTGAAAACTAGAAACCCAGGGGAATCCAAGATGGGGTGACTTGCGGGGCTCGGACCAGGTTCTGTTACCCAGAATCCTTTGCAAACCTCAAAATTTGGCTAAAAAAAACACATGTTCCTCACATTTCTGTGGCAGAAAGTTCTGGAATCTGAGAGGAGCCACAAATTTCCTTCCACCCAGCGTTCCCGCAAGTCTCCCGATAAAAATGATACCTCACTTGTGTTGGTAGGCCTAGCGCCCGCGACAGGAAACTCCCCAAAGCGCAACGTGGACACATCCAAATTTTTGGAAGAAAACAGAGGTGTTTTTTGTGAAGTGCCTACCTGTAGATTTTGGCCTCTGGCTCAGCCGGCACCTAGGGAAACCTACCAAACCTGTGCATTTCTGAAAACTAGAGACGTAGGGGAATCTAAGATGGGGTGACTTGCGGGGCTCGGACCAGGTTCTGTTACCCAGAATCTTTTGCAAACCTCAACATTTGGCTAAAAAAACACATGTCAAAAACAACAAGTGATGGACGGAATGCTGAACATTGTTAAACACTCACCCCCAGTCACAGATCTGGGTTTAATCCATCGTTCTTTTGCTCACCATGCCACCCCAGTTTGGACCCAGCCATATGCAAATCAGTCTTGACCCTGTTCCTCATGGGAACAGTCCAGCCCGAACTGCCAAGCCAGGTCCTCACTGGACCGGAAACAAGCATCCTGGGACCGGTTTCGGGGTTTCACCCCTCATCAGCCAGGCTAGCTTGAATCCAGTGGCATGGGAAGCACGGGACCCACGTCTGGGAATACCCTTCCCACTTAGGGCGACAAAGCAAAAACAACAAGTGATGGACGGAATGCTGAACATTGTCAAACACTCACCCCCAGTCACAGATCTGGGTTTAATCCATCGTTCTTTTGCTCACCATGCCACCCCAGTTTGGACCCAGCCATATGCAAATCAGTCTTGACCCTGTTCCTCATGGGAACAGTCCAGCCCGAACTGCCAAGCCAGGTCCTCACTGGACCGGAAACAAGCATCCTGGGACCGGTTTCGGGGTTTCACCCCTCATCAGCCAGGCTAGCTTGAATCCAGTGGCATGGGAAGCACGGGACCCACGTCTGGGCATTCCCTTCCCACTTAGGGCGACAAAGCAAAAACAACAAGTGATGGACAGAATGCTGAACATTGTCAAACACTCACCCCCAGTCACAGATCTGGGTTTAATCCATCGTTCTTTTGCTCACCATGCCACCCCAGTTTGGACACAGCCATATGCAAATCAGTCTTGACCCTGTTCCTCATGGGAACAGTCCAGCCCGAACTGCCAAGCCAGGTCCTCACTGGACCGGAAACAAGCATCCTGGGACCGGTTTCGGGGTTTCACCCCTCATCAGCCAGGCTAGCTTGAATCCAGTGGCATGGGAAGCACGGGACCCACGTCTGGGCATACCCTTCCCACTTAGGGCGACAAAGCAAAAACAACAAGTGATGGACGGAATGCTGAACATTGTCAAACACTCACCCCCAGTCACAGATCTGGGTTTAATCCATCGTTCTTTTGCTCACCATGCCACCCCAGTTTGGACCCAGCCATATGCAAATCAGTCTTGACCCTGTTCCTCATGGGAACAGTCCAGCCCGAACTGCCAAGCCAGGTCCTCACTGGACCGGAAACAAGCATCCTGGGACCGGTTTCGGGGTTTCACCCCTCATCAGCCAGGCTAGCTTGAATCCAGTGGCATGGGAAGCACGGGACCCACGTCTGGGCATACCCTTCCCACTTAGGGCGACAAAGCAAAAACAACAAGTGATGGACGGAATGCTGAACATTGTCAAACACTCACCCCCAGTCACAGATCTGGGTTTAATCCATCGTTCTTTTGCTCACCATGCCACCCCAGTTTGGACCCAGCCATATGCAAATCAGTCTTGACCCTGTTCCTCATGGGAACAGTCCAGCCCGAACTGCCAAGCCAGGTCCTCACTGGACCGGAAACAAGCATCCTGGGACCGGTTTCGGGGTTTCACCCCTCATCAGCCAGGCTAGCTTGAATCCAGTGGCATGGGAAGCACGGGACCCACGTCTGGGCATACCCTTCCCACTTAGGGCGACAAAGCAAAAACAACAAGTGATGGACGGAATGCTGAACATTGTCAAACACTCACCCCCAGTCACCGATCTGGGTTTAATCCATCGTTCTTTTGCTCACCATGCCACCCCAGTTTGGACCCAGCCATATGCAAATCAGTCTTGACCCTGTTCCTCATGGGAACAGTCCAGCCCGAACTGCCAAGCCAGGTCCTCACTGGACCGGAAACAAGCATCCTGGGACCAGTTTCGGGGTTTCACCCCTCATCAGCCAGGCTAGCTTGAATCCAGTAGCATGGGAAGCACGGGACCCACGTCTGGGCATACCCTTCCCACTTAGGGCGACAAAGCAAAAACAACAAGTGATGGACGGAATGCTGAACATTGTCAAACACTCACCCCCAGTCACAGATCTGGGTTTAATCCATCGTTCTTTTGCTCACCATGCCACCCCAGTTTGAACCCAGCCATATGCAAATCAGTCTTGACCCTGTTCCTCATGGGAACAGTCCAGCCCGAACTGCCAAGCCAGGTCCTCACTGGACCGGAAACAAGCATCCTGGGACCAGTTTCGGGGTTTCACCCCTCATCAGCCAGGCTAGCTTGAATCCAGTGGCATGGGAAGCACGGGACCCACGTCTGGGCATACCCTTCCCACTTAGGGCGACAAAGCAAAAACAACAAGTGATGGACGGAATGCTGAACATTGTCAAACACTCACCCCCAGTCACAGATCTGGGTTTAATCCATCGTTCTTTTGCTCACCATGCCACCCCAGTTTGGACCCAGCCATATGCAAATCAGTCTTGACCCTGTTCCTCATGGGAACAGTCCAGCCCGAACTGCCAAGCCAGGTCCTCACTGGACCGGAAACAAGCATCCTGGGACCGGTTTCGGGGTTTCACCCCTCATCAGCCAGGCTAGCTTGAATCCAGTGGCATGGGAAGCACGGGACCCACGTCTGGGCATACCCTTCCCACTTAGGGCGACAAAGCAAAAACAACAAGTGATGGACGGAATGCTGAACATTGTCAAACACTCACCCCCAGTCACAGATCTGGGTTTAATCCATCGTTCTTTTGCTCACCATGCCACCCCAGTTTGGACCCAGCCATATGCAAATCAGTCTTGACCCTGTTCCTCATGGGAACAGTCCAGCCCGAACTGCCAAGCCAGGTCCTCACTGGACCGGAAACAAGCATCCTGGGACCGGTTTCGGGGTTTCACCCCTCATCAGCCAGGCTAGCTTGAATCCAGTGGCATGGGAAGCACGGGACCCACGTCTGGGCATACCCTTCCCACTTAGGGCGACATAGCAAAAACAACAAGTGATGGACGGAATGCTGAACATTGTCAAACACTCACCCCCAGTCACAGATCTGGGTTTAATCCATCGTTCTTTTGCTCACCATGCCACCCCAGTTTGGACCCAGCCATTTGCAAATCAGTCTTGACCCTGTTCCTCATGGGAACAGTCCAGCCCGAACTGCCAAGCCAGGTCCTCACTGGACCGGAAACAAGAATCCTGGGACCGGTTTCGGGGTTTCACCCCTCATCAGCCAGGCTAGCTTGAATCCAGTGGCATGGGAAGCACGGGACCCACGTCTGGGCATACCCTTCCCACTTAGGGCGACAAAGCAAAAACAACAAGTGATGGACGGAATGCTGAACATTGTCAAACACTCACCCCCAGTCACAGATCTGGGTTTAATCCATCGTTCTTTTGCTCACCATGCCACCCCAGTTTGGACCCAGCCATATGCAAATCAGTCTTGACCCTGTTCCTTATGGGAACAGTCCAGCCCGAACTGCCAAGCCAGGTCCTCACTGGACCGGAAACAAGCATCCTGGGACCGGTTTCGGGGTTTCACCCCTCATCAGCCAGGCTAGCTTGAATCCAGTGGCATAGGAAGCACGGGACCCACGTCTGGGCATACCCTTCCCACTTAGGGCGACAAAGCAAAAACAACAAGTGATGGACGGAATGCTGAACATTGTCAAACACTCACCCCCAGTCACAGATCTGGGTTTAATCCATCGTTCTTTTGCTCACCATGCCACCCCAGTTTGGACCCAGCCATATGCAAATCAGTCTTGACCCTGTTCCTCATGGGAACAGTCCAGCCCGAACTGCCAAGCCAGGTCCTCACTGGACCGGAAACAAGCATCCTGGGACCGGTTTCGGGGTTTCACCCCTCATCAGCCAGGCTAGCTTGAATCCAGTGGCATGGAAAGCACGGGACCCACGTCTGGGCATACCCTTCCCACTTAGAGCGACAAAGCAAAAACAACAAGTGATGGACGGAATGCTGAACATTGTCAAACACTCACCCCCAGTCACAGATCTGGGTTTAATCCATCGTTCTTTTGCTCACCATGCCACCCCAGTTTGGACCCAGCCATATGCAAATCAGTCTTGACCCTGTTCCTCATGGGAACAGTCCAGCCCGAACTGCCAAGCCAGGTCCTCACTGGAGCGGAAACAAGCATCCTGGGACCGGTTTCGGGGTTTCACCCCTCATCAGCCAGGCTAGCTTGAATCCAGTGGCATGGGAAGCACGGGACCCACGTCTGGGCATACCCTTCCCACTTAGGGCGACAAAGCAAAAACAACAAGTGATGGACGGAATGCTGAACATTGTCAAACACTCACCCCCAGTCACAGATCTGGGTTTAATCCATCGTTCTTTTGCTCACCATGCCACCCCAGTTTGGACCCAGCCATATGCAAATCAGTCTTGACCCTGTTCCTCATGGGAACGGTCCAGCCCGAACTGCCAAGCCAGGTCCTCACTGGACCGGAAACAAGCATCCTGGGACCGGTTTAGGGGTTTCACCCCTCATCAGCCAGGCTAGCTTGAATCCAGTGGCATGGGAAGCACGGGACCCACGTCTGGGCATACCCTCCCCACTTAGGGTGACAAAGCAAAAACAACAAGTGATGGACGGAATGCTGAACATTGTCAAACACTCACCCCCAGTCACAGATCTGGGTTTAATCCATCGTTCTTTTGCTCACCATGCCACCCCAGTTTGGACCCAGCCATATGCAAATCAGTCTTGACCCTGTTCCTCATGGGAACAGTCCAGCCCGAACTACCAAGCCAGGTCCTCACTGGACCGGAAACAAGCATCCTGGGACCGGTTTCGGGGTTTCACCCCTCATCAGCCAGGCTAGCTTGAATCCAGTGGCATGGGAAGCACGGGACCCACGTCTGGGCATACCCTTCCCACTTAGGGCGACAAAGCAAAAACAACAAGTGATGGACGGAATGCTGAACATTGTCAAACACTCACCCCCAGTCACAGATCTGGGTTTAATCCATTGTTCTTTTGCTCACCATGCCACCCCAGTTTGGACCCAGCCATATGCAAATCAGTCTTGACCCTTTTCCTCATGGGAACAGTCCAGCCCGAACTGCCAAGCCAGGTCCTCACTGGACCGGAAACAAGTATCCTGGGACCGGTTTCGGAGTTTCACCCCTCATCAGCCTGTGGCAGAAATTTCTGGAATCTGAGAGGAGCCACAAATTTCCTTCCACCCAGCGTTCCCCCAAGTCTCCCGATAAAAATGATACCTCACTTGTGTGGGTAGGCCTAGCGCCCGCGACAGGAAACTCCCCAAAGCGCAACGTGGACACATCCAAATTTTTGGAAGAAAACAGAGGTGTTTTTTGTGAAGTGCCTACCTGTAGATTTTGGCCTCTAGCTCAGCCGGCACCTAGGGAAACCTACCAAACCTGTGCATTTCTGAAAACTAGAGACGTAGGGGAATCCAAGATGGGGTGACTTGCGGGGCTCGGACCAGGTTCTGTTACCCAGAATCTTTTGCAAACCTCAACATTTGGCTAAAAAAACACATGTTCCTCACATTTCTGTGGCAGAAAGTTCTGGAATCTGAGAGGAGCCACAAATTTCCTTCCACCCAGCATTCCCGCAAGTCTCCCGATAAAAATGATACCTCACTTGTGTGGGTAGGCCTAGCGCCCGCGACAGGAAACGCCCCAAAGCGCAACGTGGACACATCCAATTTTTTTAAAGAAAACAGAGGTGATTTTTGCGAAGTGCCTACCTGTAGATTTTGGCCTCTAGCTCAGCCGGCACCTAGGGAAACCTACCGAACCTGTGCATTTCTAAAAACTAGAGACCTAGGGGAATCCAAGATGGGGTGACTTGCGGGGCTCGGACCAGGTTCTGTTACCCAGAATCCTTTGCAAACCTCAAAATTTGGCTAAAAAAAACACATGTTCCTCTCATTTCTGTGGCAGAAAGTTCTGGAATCTGAGAGGAGCCAGAAATTTCCTTCCACCCAGCATTCCCCCAAGTCTCCCAATAAAAATGATACCTCACTTGTGTGGGTAGGCCTAGCGCCCGCGACAGGAAATGCCCCAAAGCGCAACGTGGACACATCCAAATTTTTGGAAGAAAACAGAGGTGTTTTTTGCGAAGTGCCTACCTATAGATTTTGGCCTCTAGCTCAGCCGGCACCAAGGGAAACCTACCAAACCTGTGCATTTCTGAAAACTAGAGACCTAGGGGAATCCAAGATGGGGTGACTTGCGGGGCTCGGACCAGGTTCTGTTACCCAGAATCCTTTGCAAACCTCAAAATTTGGCTAAAAAAACACATGTTCCTCACATTTCTGTGGCAGAAAGTTCTGGAATCTGAGAGGAGCCACAAATTTCCTTCCACCCAGCGTTCCCCTAAGTCTCCCGATAAAAATGATACCTCACTTGTGTGGGTAGGCCTAGCGCCCGCGACAGAAAACTCCCCAAAGCGCAACGTGGACACATCCAAATTTTTGGAAGAAAACAGAGGTGTTTTTTGTGAAGTGCCTACCTGTAGATTTTGGCCTCTAGCTCAGCCGGTACCTAGAGAAACCTACCAAACCTGTGCATTTCTGAAAACTAGAGACGTAGGGGAATCCAAGATGGGGTGACTTGCGGGGCTCGGACCAGGTTCTGTTACCCAGAATCTTTTGCAAACCTCAACATTTGGCTAAAAAAACACATGTTCCTCACATTTCTGTGGCAGAAAGTTCTGGAATCTGAGAGGAGCCACAAATTTCCTTCCACCCAGCGTTCCCCCAAGTCTCCCGATAAAAATGATACCTCACTTGTGTGGGTAGGCCTAGCGCCCCCGACAGGAAATGCCCCAAAGCGCACCGTGGACACATCCACATTTTTGGAAGAAAACAGAGGTGTTTTTTGCGAAGTGTCTACCTGTAGATTTTGGCCTCTAGCTCAGCCGGCACCTAGGGAAACCTACCAAACCTGTGCATTTCTGAAAACTAGAGACCTAGGGGAATCCAAGATGGGGTGACTTGCGGGGCTCGGACCAGGTTCTGTTACCCAGAATCCTTTGCAAACCTCAAAATTTGGCTAAAAAAACACATGTTCCTCACATTTCTGTGCAGAAAGTTCTGGAATCTGAGAGGAGCCAAAAATTTCCTTCCACCAGCGTTCCCCCAAGTCTCCCGATAAAAATGATACCTCACTTGTGTGGGTAGGCCTAGCGCTCGCGACAGGAAACGCCCCAAAGCGCAACATGGACACATCTAATTTTTTTGAAAGAAAACAGAGGTGATTTTTGCGAAGTGCCTACCTATAGATTTTGGACTCTAGCTCAGCCGGCACCTAGGGAAACCTACCAAATCTGTGCATTTCTGAAAACTAGAGACCTAGGGGAATCCAAGATGGGGTGACATGCGGGGCTCGGACCAGGTTCTGTTACCCAGAATCCTTTGCAAACCTCAAAATTTGGCTAAAAAAACACATGTTCCTCACATTTCTGTGGCAGAAAGTTCTGGAATCTGAGAGGAGCCACAAATTTCCTTCCACACAGCGTTCCCCCAAGTCTCCCGATAAAAATGATACCTCACTTGTGTGGGTAGGACTAGCGCCCACGAAAGGAAAGGGCCCAAAACACAACGTGGACACATCACATTTTTTTATAAAAAGCAGTGCCTACCTGTGGATTTTGGCCTGTAGCTCAGCCGGCACCTGGGGAAACCTAGCAAACCAGCGCATTTTTGAAAACTAGAAACCCAGGGGAATCCAAGATGGGGTGACTTGCGGGGCTCGGACCAGGTTCTGTTACCCAGAATCCTTTGCAAACCTCAAAATTTGGCTAAAAAAACCACATGTTCCTCACATTTCTGTGGCAGAAAGTTCTGGAATCTGAGAGGAGCCACAAATGTCCTTCCACCCAGCGTTCCCCCAAGTCTCCCGATAAAAATGATACCTCACTTGTGTGGGTAGGCCTAGCGCCCGCGACAGGAAACTCCCCAAAGCGCAACGTGGACACATCCAAATTTTTGGAAGAAAACAGAGGTGTTTTTTGTGAAGTGCCTACCTGTAGATTTTGGCCTCTAGCTCAGCCGGCACCTAGGGAAACCTACCAAACCTGTGCATTTCTGAAAACTAGAGACGTAGGGGAATCTAAGATGGGGTGACTTGCGGGGCTCGGACCAGGTTCTGTTACCCAGAATCTTTTGCAAACCTCAACATTTGGCTAAAAAAACACATGTCAAAACAACAAGTGATGGACGGAATGCTGAACATTGTCAAACACTCACCCCCAGTCACAGATCTGGGTTTAATCCATCGTTCTTTTGCTCACCATGCCACCCCAGTTTGGACCCAGCCATATGCAAATCAGTCTTGACCCTGTTCCTCATGGGAACAGTCCAGCCCGAACTGCCAAGCCAAGTCCTCACTGGACCGGAAACAAGCACCCTGGGACCGGTTTCGGGGTTTCACCCCTCATCAGCCAGGCTAGCTTGAATCCAGTGGCATGGGAAGCACGGGACCCACGTCTGGGCATACCCTTCCCACTTAGGGCGACAAAGCAAAAACAACAAGTGATGGACGGAATGCTGAACATTGTCAAACACTCACCCCCAGTCACAGATCTGGGTTTAATCCATCGTTCTTTTGCTCACCATGCCACCCCAGTTTGGACCCAGCCATATGCAAATCAGTCTTGACCCTGTTCCTCATGGGAACAGTCCAGCCCGAACTGCCAAGCCAGGTCCTCACTGGACCGGAAACAAGCATCCTGGGACCGGTTTCGGGGTTTCACCCCTCATCAGCCAGGCTAGCTTGAATCCAGTGACATGGGAAGCACGGGACCCACGTCTGGGCATACCCTTCCCACTTAGGGCGACAAAGCAAAAACAACAAGTGATGGACGGAATGCTGAACATTGTCAAACACTCACCCCGAGTCACAGATCTGGGTTTAATCCATCGTTCTTTTGCTCACCATGCCACCCCAGTTTGGACCCAGCCATATGCAAATCAGTCTTGACCCTGTTCCTCATGGGAACAGTCCAGCCCGAACTGCCAAGCCAGGTCCTCACTGGACCGGAAACAAGCATCCTGGGACCGGTTTCGGGGTTTCACCCCTCATCAGCCAGGCTAGCTTGAATCCAGTGGCATGGGAAGCACGGGACCCACGTCTGGGCATACCCTTCCCACTTAGGGCGACAAAGCAAAAACAACAAGTGATGGACGGAATGCTGAACATTGTCAAACACTCACCCCCAGTCACAGATCTGGGTTTAATCCATCGTTCTTTTGCTCACCATGCCACCCCAGTTTGGACCCAGCCATATGCAAATCAGTCTTGACCCTGTTCCTCATGGGAACAGTCCAGCCCGAACTGCCAAGCCAGGTCCTCACTGGACCGGAAACAAGCATCCTGGGACCGGTTTCGGGGTTTCACCCCTCATCAGCCAGGCTAGCTTGAATCCAGTGGCATGGGAAGCACGGGACCCACGTCTGGGCATACCCTCCCCACTTAGGGCGACAAAGCAAAAACAACAAGTGATGGACGGAATGCTGAACATTGTCAAACACTCACCCCCAGTCACAGATCTGGGTTTAATCCATCGTTCTTTTGCTCACAATGCCATCCCAGTTTGGACCCAGCCATATGCAAATCAGTCTTGACCCTGTTCCTCATGGGAACAGTCCAGCCCGAACTGCCAAGCCAGGTCCTCACTGGACCGGAAACAAGCATCCTGGGACCGGTTTCGGGGTTTCACCCCTCATCAGCCAGGCTAGCTTGAATCCAGTGGCATGGGAAGCACGGGACCCACGTCTGGGCATACCCTTCCCACTTAGGGCGACAAAGCAAAAACAACAAGTGATGGACGGAATGCTGAACATTGTCAAACACTCACCCCCAGTCACAGATCTGGGTTTAATCCATCGTTCTTTTGCTCACCATGCCACCCCAGCTTGGACCCAGCCATATGCAAATCAGTCTTGACCCTGTTCCTCATGGGAACAGTCCAGCCCGAACTGCCAAGCCAGGTCCTCACTGGACCAGAAACAAGCATCCTGGGACCGGTTTCGGGGTTTCACCCCTCATCAGCCAGGCTAGCTTGAATCCAGTGGCATGGGAAGCACGGGACCCACGTCTGGGCATACCCTTCCCACTTAGGGCGACAAAGCAAAAACAACAAGTGATGGACGGAATGCTGAACATTGTCAAACACTCACCCCCAGTCACAGATCTGGGTTTAATCCATCGTTCTTTTGCTCACCATGCCACCCCAGTTTGGACCCAGCCATATGCAAATCAGTCTTGACCCTGTTCCTCATGGGAACAGTCCAGCCCGAACTGCCAAGCCAGGTCCTCACTGGACCGGAAACAAGCATCCTGGGACCGGTTTCGGAGTTTCACCCCTCATCAGCCTGTGGCAGAAAGTTCTGGAATCTGAGAGGAGCCACAAATTTCCTTCCACCCAGCGTTCCCCCAAGTCTCCCGATAAAAATGATACCTCACTTGTGTGGGTAGGCCTAGCGCCCGCGACAGAAAACTCCCCAAAGCGCAACGTGGACACATCCAAATTTTTGGAAGAAAACAGAGGTGTTTTTTGTGAAGTGCCTACCTGTAGATTTTGGCCTCTAGCTCAGCCCGCACCTAGGGAAACCTACCAAACCTGTGCATTTCTGAAAACTAGAGACGTAGGGGAATCCAAGATGGGGTGACTTGCGGGGCTCGGACCAGGTTCTGTTACCCAGAATCTTTTGCAAACCTCAACATTTGGCTAAAAAAACACATGTTCCTCACATTTCTGTGGCAGAAAGTTCTGGAATCTGAGAGGAGCCACAAATTTCCTTCCACCCAGCGTTCCCCCAAGTCTCCCGATAAAAATGATACCTCACTTGTGTGGGTAGGCCTAGCGCCCGCGACAGGAAATGCCCCAAAGCGCAACGTGGACACATCCACATTTTTGGAAGAAAACAGAGGTGTTTTTTGCGAAGTGTCTACCTGTAGATTTTGGCCTCTAGCTCAGCCGGCACCTAGGGAAACCTACCAAACCTGTGCATTTCTGAAAACTAGAGACCTAGGGGAATCCAAGATGGGGTGACTTGCGGGGCTCGGACCACGTTCTGTTACCCAGAATCCTTTGCAAACCTCAAAATTTGGCTAAAAAAACACATGTTCCTCACATTTCTGTGGCAGAAAGTTCTGGAATCTGAGAGGAGCCACAAATTTCCTTCCACCCAGCGTTCCCCCAAGTCTCCCGATAAAAATGATACCTCACTTGTGTGGGTAGGCCTAGTGCCCACGACAGGAAACGCCCCAAAGCGCAACGTGGACACATCAAAATTTTTGAAAGAAAACAGAGGTGTTTTGTACGAAGTGCCTACCTATAGATTTTGGCCTCTAGATCAGCCGGCACCTAGGGAAACCTACCAAACCTGTGCATTTCTGAAAACTAGAGACCTAGGGGAATCCAAGATGGGGTGACTTGCGGGGCTCGGACCAGGTTCTGTTACCCAGAATCCTTTGCAAACCTCAAAATTTGGCTAAAAAAACACATGTTCCTCACATTTCTGTGGCAGAAAGTTCTGGAATCTGAGAGGAGCCACAAATTTCCTTCCACCCAGCGTTCCCGCAAGTCTCCCGATAAAAATGATACCTCACTTGTGTGGGTAGGCCTAGCGCCCGCGACAGGAAACGCCCCAAAGCGCAACGTGGACACATCCAATTTTTTTAAAGAAAACAGAGGTGATTTTTGCGAAGTGCCTACCTGTAGATTTTGGCCTCTAGCTCAGCCGGCACCTAGGGAAACCTACAGAACCTGTGCATTTCTGAAAACTAGAGACCTAGGGGAATCCAAGATGGGGTGACTTGCGGGGCTCGGACCAGGTTCTGTTACCCAGAATCCTTTGCAAACCTCAAAATTTGGCAAAAAAAAACACATGTTCCTCACATTTCTGTGGCAGAAAGTTCTGGAATCTGAGAGGAGCCAGAAATTTCCTTCCACCCAGCATTCCCCCAAGTCTCCCAATAAAAATGATACCTCACTTGTGTGGGTAGGCCTAGCGCCCGCGACAGGAAATGCCCCAAAGCGCAACGTGGACACATCCAAATTTTTGGAAGAAAACAGAGGTGTTTTTTGCGAAGTGCCTACCTATAGATTTTGGCCTCTAGCTCAGCCGGCACCTAGGGAAACCTACCAAACCTGTGCATTTCTGAAAACTAGAGACCTAGGGGAATCCAAGATGGGGTGACTTGCGTGGCTCGGACCAGGTTCTGTTACCCAGAATCCTTTGCAAACCTCAAAATTTGGCTAAAAAAACACATGTTCCTCACATTTCTGTGGCAGAAAGTTCTGGAATCTGAGAGGAGCCACAAATTTCCTTCCACCCAGCGTTCCCCCAAGTCTCCCGATAAAAATGATACCTCACTTGTGTGGGTAGGCCTAGCGCCCGCGACAGGAAACTCCCCAAAGCGCAACGTGGACACATCCAAATTTTTGGAAGAAAACAGAGGTGTTTTTTGTGAAGTGCCTACCTGTAGATTTTGGCCTCTAGCTCAGCCGGCACCTAGGGAAACCTACCAAACCTGTGCATTTCTGAAAACTAGAGACGTAGGGGAATCCAAGATGGGGTGACTTGCGGGGCTCGGACCAGGTTCTGTTACCCAGAATCTTTTGCAAACCTCAACATTTGGCTAAAAAAACACATGTTCCTCACATTTCTGTGGCAGAAAGTTCTGGAATCTGAGAGGAGCCACAAATTTCCTTCCACCCAGCATTCCCCCAAGTCTCCCGATAAAAATGATACCTCACTTGTGTGGGTAGGCCTAGCGCCCGCGACAGGAAACGCCCCAAAGCGCAACGTGGACACATCCAATTTTTTTGAATGAAAACAGAGGTGATTTTTGCGAAGTGCCTACCTGTAGAATTTGGCCTCTAGCTCAGCCGGCACCTAGAGAAACCTACCAAATCTGTGCATTTCTGAAAACTAGAGACCTAGGGGAATCCAAGATGGGGTGACATGCGGGGCTCGGACCAGGTTCTGTTACCCAGAATCCTTTGCAAACCTCAAAATTTGGCTAAAAAAACACATGTTCCTCCCATTTCTGTGGCAGAAAGTTCTGGAATCTGAGAGGAGCCACAAATTTCCTTCCACACAGCGTTCCCCCAAGTCTCCCGATAAAAATGATACCTCACTTGTGTGGGTAGGCCTAGCGCCCGCGACAGGAAACTCCCCAAAGCGCAACATGGACACATCCAAATTTTTGGAAGAAAACAGAGGTGTTTTTTGTGAAGTGCCTACCTGTAGATTTTGGCCTCTAGCTCAGCCGGCACCTAGGGAAACCTACCAAACCTGTGCATTTCTGAAAACTAGAGACGTAGGGGAATCTAAGATGGGGTGACTTGCGGGGCTCGGACCAGGTTCTGTTACCCAGAATCTTTTGCAAACCTCAACATTTGGCTAAAAAAACACATGTCAAAAACAACAAGTGATGGACGGAATGCTGAACATTGTCAAACACTCACCCCCAGTCACAGATCTGGGTTTAATCCATCGTTCTTTTGCTCACCATGCCACCCCAGTTTGGACCCAGCCATATGCAAATCAGTCTTGACCCTGTTCCTCATGGGAACAGTCCAGCCCGAACTGCCAAGCCAGGTCCTCACTGGACCGGAAACAAGCATCCTGGGACCGGTTTCGGGGTTTCACCCCTCATCAGCCAGGCTAGCTTGAATCCAGTGGCATGGGAAGCACGGGACCCACGTCTGGGCATACCCTTCCCACTTAGGGCGACAAAGCAAAAACAACAAGTGATGGACGGAATGCTGAACATTGTCAAACACTCACCCCCAGTCACAGATCTGGGTTTAATCCATCGTTCTTTTGCTCACCATGCCACCCCAGTTTGGACCCAGCCATATGCAAATCAGTCTTGACCCTGTTCCTCATGGGAACAGTCCAGCCCGAACTGCCAAGCCAGGTCCTCACTGGACCGGAAACAAGCATCCTGGGACCGGTTTCGGGGTTTCACCCCTCATCAGCCAGGCTAGCTTGAATCCAGTGGCATGGGAAGCACGGAACCCACGTCTGGGCATACCCTTCCCACTTAGGGCGACAAAGCAAAAACAACAAGTGATGGACGGAATGCTGAACATTGTCAAACACTCACCCCCAGTCACAGATCTGGGTTTAATCCATCGTTCTTTTGCTCACCATGCCACCCCAGTTTGGACCCAGCCATATGCAAATCAGTCTTGACCCTGTTCCTCATGGGAACAGTCCAGCCCGAACTGCCAAGCCAGGTCCTCACTGGACCGGAAACAAGCATCCTGGGACCGGTTTCGGGGTTTCACCCCTCATCAGCCAGGCTAGCTTGAATCCAGTGGCATGGGAAGCACGGGACCCACGTCTGGGCATACCCTTCCCACTTAGGGCGACAAAGCAAAAACAACAAGTGATGGACGGAATGCTGAACATTGTCAAACACTCACCCCCAGTCACAGATCTGGGTTTAATCCATCGTTCTTTTGCTCACCATGCCACCCCAGTTTGGACCCAGCCATATGCAAATCAGTCTTGACCCTGTTCCTCATGGGAACAGTCCAGCCCGAACTGCCAAGCCAGGTCCTCACTGGACCGGAAACAAGCATCCTGGGACCGGTTTCGGGGTTTCACCCCTCATCAGCCAGGCTAGCTTGAATCCAGTGGCATGGGAAGCACGGGACCCACGTCTGGGCATACCCTTCCCACTTAGGGCGACAAAGCAAAAACAACAAGTGATGGACGGAATGCTGAACATTGTCAAACACTCACCCCCAGTCACAGATCTGGGTTTAATCCATCGTTCTTTTGCTCACCATGCCACCCCAGTTTGGACCCAGCCATATGCAAATCAGTCTTGACCCTGTTCCTCATGGGAACAGTCCAGCCCGAACTGCCAAGCCAGGTCCTCACTGGACCGGAAACAAGCATCCTGGGACCGGTTTCGGGGTTTCACCCCTCATCAGCCAGGCTAGCTTGAATCACTGGACCGGAAACAAGCATCCTGGGACCGGTTTCGGGGTTTCACCCCTCATCAGCCAGGCTAGCTTGAATCCAGTGGCATGGGAAGCACGGGACCCACGTCTGGGCATACCCTTCCCACTTAGGGCGACAAAGCAAAAACAACAAGTGATGGACGGAATGCTGAACATTGTCAAACACTCACCCCCAGTCACAGATCTGGGTTTAATCCATCGTTCTTTTGCTCACCATGCCACCCCAGTTTGGACCCAGCCATATGCAAATCAGTCTTGACCCTGTTCCTCATGGGAACAGTCCAGCCCGAACTGCCAAGCCAGGTCCTCACTGGACCGGAAACAAGCATCCTGGGACCGGTTTCGGGGTTTCACCCCTCATCAGCCAGGCTAGCTTGAATCCAGTGGCATGGGAAGCACGGGACCCACGTCTGGGCATACCCTTCCCACTTAGGGCGACAAAGCAAAAACAACAAGTGATGGACGGAATGCTGAACATTGTCAAACACTCACCCCCAGTCACAGATCTGGGTTTAATCCATCGTTCTTTTGCTCACCATGCCACCCCAGTTTGGACCCAGCCATATGCAAATCAGTCTTGACCCTGTTCCTCATGGGAACAGTCCAGCCCGAACTGCCAAGCCAGGTCCTCACTGGACCGGAAACAAGCATCCTGGGACCGGTTTCGGGGTATCACCCCTCATCAGCCAGGCTAGCTTGAATCCAGTGGCATGGGAAGCACGGGACCCACGTCTGGGCATACCCTTCCCACTTAGGGCGACAAAGCAAAAACAACAAGTGATGGACGGAATGCTGAACATTGTCAAACACTCACCCCCAGTCACAGATCTGGGTTTAATCCATCGTTCTTTTGCTCACCATGCCACCCCAGTTTGGACCCAGCCATATGCAAATCAGTCTTGACCCTGTTCCTCATAGGAACAGTCCAGCCCGAACTGCCAAGCCAGGTCCTCACTGGACCGGAAACAAGCATCCTGGGACCGGTTTCGGGGTTTCACCTCTCATCAGCCAGGCTAGCTTGAATCCAGTGGCATGGGAAGCACGGGACCAACGTCTGGGCATACCCTTCCCACTTAGGGCGACAAAGCAAAAACAACAAGTGATGGACGGAATGCTGAACATTGTCAAACACTCACCCCCAGTCACAGATCTGGGTTTAATCCATCGTTCTTTTGCTCACCATGCCACCCCAGTTTGGACCCAGCCATATGCAAATCAGTCTTGACCCTGTTCCTCATGGGAACAGTCCAGCCCGAACTGCCAAGCCAGGTCCTCACTGGACCGGAAACAAGCATCCTGGGACCGGTTTCGGGGTTTCACCCATCATCAGCCAGGCTAGCTTGAATCCAGTGGCATGGGAAGCACGGGACCCACGTCTGGGCATACCCTTCCCACTTAGGGCAACAAAGCAAAAACAACAAGTGATGGACGGAATGCTGAACATTGTCAAACACTCACCCCCAGTCACAGATCTGGGTTTAATCCATCGTTCTTTTGCTCACCATGCCACCCCAGCTTGGACCCAGCCATATGCAAATCAGTCTTGACCCTGTTCCTCATGGGAACAGTCCAGCCCGAACTGCCAAGCCAGGTCCTCACTGGACCAGAAACAAGCATCCTGGGACCGGTTTCGGGGTTTCACCCCTCATCAGCCAGGCTAGCTTGAATCCAGTGGCATGGGAAGCACGGGACCCACGTCTGGGCATACCCTTCCCACTTAGGGCGACAAAGCAAAAACAACAAGTGATGGACGGAATGCTGAACATTGTCAAACACTCACCCCCAGTCACAGATCTGGGTTTAATCCATCGTTCTTTTGCTCACCATGCCACTCCAGTTTGGACCCAGCCATATGCAAATCAGTCTTGACCCTGTTCCTCATGGGAACAGTCCAGCCCGAACTGCCAAGCCAGGTCCTCACTGGACCGGAAACAAGCATCCTGGGACCGGTTTCGGAGTTTCACCCCTCATCAGCCTGTGGCAGAAAGTTCTGGAATCTGAGAGGAGCCACAAATTTCCTTCCACCCAGCGTTCCCCCAAGTCTCCCGATAAAAATGATACCTCACTTGTGTGGGTAGGCCTAGCGCCCGCGACAGGAAACTCCCCAAAGCGCAACGTGGACACATCCAAATTTTTGGAAGAAAACAGAGGTGTTTTTTGTGAAGTGCCTACCTGTAGATTTTGGCCTCTAGCTCAGCCCGCACCTAGGGAAACCTACCAAACCTGTGCATTTCTGAAAACTAGAGACGTAGGGGAATCCAAGATGGGGTGACTTGCGGGGCTCGGACCAGGTTCTGTTACCCAGAATCTTTTGCAAACCTCAACATTTGGCTAAACAAACACATGTTCCTCACATTTCTGTGGCAGAAAGTTCTGGAATCTGAGAGGAGCCACAAATTTCCTTCCACCCAGCGTTCCCCCAAGTCTCCCGATAAAAATGATACCTCACTTGTGTGGGTAGGCCTAGCGCCCACGACAGGAAATGCCCCAAAGCGCAACGTGGACACATCCACATTTTTGGAAGAAAACAGAGGTGTATTTTGCGAAGTGTCTACCTGTAGATTTTGGCCTCTAGCTCAGCCGGCACCTAGGGAAACCTACCAAACCTGTGCATTTCTGAAAACTAGAGACCTAGGGGAATCCAAGATGGGGTGACTTGCGGGGCTCGGACCAGGTTCTGTTACCCAGAATCCTTTGCAAACCTCAAAATTTGGCTAAAAAAACACATGTTCCTCACATTTCTGTGGCAGAAAGTTCTGGAATCTGAGAGGAGCCACAAATTTCCTTCCACCCAGCGTTCCCCCAAGTCTCCCGATAAAAATGATACCTCACTTGTGTGGGTAGGCCTAGTGCCCACGACAGGAAACGCCCCAAAGCGCAACGTGGACACATCAAAATTTTTGAAAGAAAACAGAGGTGTTTTGTACGAAGTGCCTACCTATAGATTTTGGCCTCTAGATCAGCCGGCACCTAGGGAAACCTACCAAACCTGTGCATTTCTGAAAACTAGAGACCTAGGGGAATCCAAGATGGGGTGACTTGCGGGGCTCGGACCAGGTTCTGTTACCCAGAATCCTTTGCAAACCTCAAAATTTGGCTAAAAAAACACATGTTCCTCACATTTCTGTGGCAGAAAGTTCTGGAATCTGAGAGGAGCCACAAATTTCCTTCCACCCAGCGTTCCCGCAAGTCTCCCGATAAAAATGATACCTCACTTGTGTGGGTAGGCCTAGCGCCCGCGACAGGAAACGCCCCAAAGCGCAACGTGGACACATCCAATTTTTTTAAAGAAAACAGAGGTGATTTTTGCGAAGTGCCTACCTGTAGATTTTGGCCTCTAGCTCAGCCGGCACCTAGGGAAACCTACCGAACCTGTGCATTTCTGAAAACTAGAGACCTAGGGGAATCCAAGATGGGGTGACTTGCGGGGCTCGGACCAGGTTCTGTTACCCAGAATCCTTTGCAAACCTCAAAATTTGGCTAAAAAAAACACATGTTCCTCACATTTCTGTGGCAGAAAGTTCTGGAATCTGAGAGGAGCCAGAAATTTCCTTCCACCCAGCATTCCCCCAAGTCTCCCAATAAAAATGATACCTCACTTGTGTGGGTAGGCCTAGCGCCCGCGACAGGAAATGCCCCAAAGCGCAACGTGGACACATCCAAATTTTTGGAAGAAAACAGAGGTGTTTTTTGCGAAGTGCCTACCTATAGATTTTGGCCTCTAGCTCAGCCGGCACCTAGGGAAACCTACCAAACCTGTGCATTTCTGAAAACTAGAGACGTAGGGGAATCCAAGATGGGGTGACTTGCGGGGCTCGGACCAGGTTCTGTTACCCAGAATCTTTTGCAAACCTCAACATTTGGCTAAAAAAACACATGTTCCTCACATTTCTGTGGCAGAAAGTTCTGGAATCTGAGAAGAGCCACAAATTTCCTTCCACCCAGCGTTCCCCCAAGTCTCCCGATAAAAATGATACCTCACTTGTGTGGGTAGGCCTAGCGCCCGCGACAGGAAACGCCCCAAAGCGCAACGTGGACACATCCAATTTTTTTGAATGAAAACAGAGGTGATTTTTGCGAAGTGCCTACCTGTAGAATTTGGCCTCTAGCTCAGCCGGCACCTAGGGAACCTTCCAAATCTGTGCATTTCTGAAAACTAGAGACCTAGGGGAATCCAAGATGGGGTGACATGCGGGGCTCGGACCAGGTTCTGTTACCCAGAATCCTTTGCAAACCTCAAAATTTGGCAAAAAAAACACATGTTCCTCACATTTCTGTGGCAGAAAGTTCTGGAATCTGAGAGGAGCCACAAATTTCCTTCCACACAGCGTTCCCCCAAGTCTCCCGATAAAAATGATACCTCACTTGTGTGGGTAGGACTAGCGCCCACGAAAGGAAAGGGCCCAAAACACAACGTGGACACATCACATTTTTTTATAAAAAGCAGTGCCTACCTGTGGATTTTGGCCTGTAGCTCAGCCGGCACCTGGGGAAACCTAGCAAACCAGCGCATTTTTGAAAACTAGAAACCCAGGGGAATCCAAGATGGGGTGACTTGCGTGGCTCGGCCCAGGTTCTGTTACCCAGAATCCTTTGCAAACCTCAAAATTTGGCTAAAAAAAACACATGTTCCTCACATTTCTGTGGCAGAAAGTTCTGGAATCTGAGAGGAGCCACAAATTTCCTTCCACCCAGCGTTCCCCCAAGTCTCCCGATAAAAATGATACCTCACTTGTGTGGGTAGGCCTAGCGCCCGCGACAGGAAACTCCCCAAAGCGCAACGTGGACACATCCAAACAGAGGTGTTTTTTGTGAAGTGCCTACCTGTAGATTTTGGCCTCTAGCTCAGCCGGCACCTAGGGAAACCTACCAAACCTGTGCATTTCTGAAAACTAGAGACGTAGGGGAATCTAAGATGGGGTGACTTGCGGGGCTCGGACCAGGTTCTG
Source organism: Pleurodeles waltl (assembly GCF_031143425.1). Classification (NCBI taxonomy): domain Eukaryota; kingdom Metazoa; phylum Chordata; class Amphibia; order Caudata; family Salamandridae; genus Pleurodeles; species Pleurodeles waltl. The sequence goes on along the minus strand of NC_090438.1, from coordinate 255,492,317 downwards.
TTACCCAGAATCTTTTGCAAACCTCAACATTTGGCTAAAAAAACACATGTCAAAAACAACAAGTGATGGACGGAATGCTGAACATTGTCAAACACTCACCCCCAGTCACAGATCTGGGTTTAATCCATCGTTCTTTTGCTCACCATGCCACCCCAGTTTGGACCCAGCCATATGCAAATCAGTCTTGACCCTTTTCCTCATGGGAACAGTCCAGCCCGAACTGCCAAGCCAGGTCCTCACTGGACCGGAAACAAGCATCCTGGGACCGGTTTCGGGGTTTCACCCCTCATCAGCCAGGCTAGCTTGAATCCAGTGGCATGGGAAGCACGGGACCCACATCTGGGCATACCCTTCCCACTTAGGGTGACAAAGCAAAAACAACAAGTGATGGACGGAATGCTGAACATTGTCAAACACTCACCCCCAGTCACAGATCTGGGTTTAATCCATCGTTCTTTTGCTCACCATGCCACCCCAGTTTGGACCCAGCCATATGCAAATCAGTCTTGACCCTGTTCCTCATGGGAACAGTCCAGCCCGAACTGCCAAGCCAGGTCCTCACTGGACCGGAAACAAGCATCCTGGGACCGGTTTCGGGGTTTCACCCCTCATCAGCCAGGCTAGCTTGAATCCAGTGGCATGGGAAGCACGGGACCCACGTCTGGGCATACCCTTCCCACTTAGGGCGACAAAGCAAAAACATCAAGTGATGGACGGAATGCTGAACATTGTCAAACACTCACCCCCTGTCACAGATCTGGGTTTAATCCATCGTTCTTTTGCTCACCATGCCACCCCAGTTTGGACCCAGCCATATGCAAATCAGTCTTGACCCTGTTCCTCATGGGAACAGTCCAGCCCGAACTGCCAAGCCAGGTCCTCACTGGACCGGAAACAAGCATCCTGGGACCGGTTTCGGGGTTTCACCCCTCATCAGCCAGGCTAGCTTGAATCCAGTGGCATGGGAAGCACGGGACCCACGTCTGGGCATACCCTTCCCACTTAGGGCGACAAAGCAAAAACAACAAGTGATGGACGGAATGCTGAACATTGTCAAACACTCACCCCCAGTCACAGATCTGGGTTTAATCCATCGTTCTTTTGCTCACCATGCCACCCCAGTTTGGACCCAGCCATATGCAAATCAGTCTTGACCCTGTTCCTCATGGGAACAGTCCAGCCCGAACTGCCAAGCCAGGTCCTCACTGGACCGGAAACAAGCATCCTGGGACCGGTTTCGGGGTTTCACCCCTCATCAGCCAGGCTAGCTTGAATCCAGTGGCATGGGAAGCACGGGACCCACGTCTGGGCATACCCTTCCCACTTAGGGCGACAAAGCAAAAACAACAAGTGATGGACGGAATGCTGAACATTGTCAAACACTCACCCCCAGTCACAGATCTGGGTTTAATCCATCGTTCTTTTGCTCACCATGCCACCCCAGTTTGGACCCAGCCATATGCAAATCAGTCTTGACCCTGTTCCTCATGGGAACAGTCCAGCCCGAACTGCCAAGCCAGGTCCTCACTGGACCGGAAACAAGCATCCTGGGACCGGTTTCGGGGTTTCACCCCTCATCAGCCAGGCTAGCTTGAATCCAGTGGCATGGGAAGCACGGGACCCACGTCTGGGCATACCCTTCCCACTTAGGGCGACAAAGCAAAAACAACAAGTGATGGACGGAATGCTGAACATTGTCAAACACTCACCCCCAGTCACAGATCTGGGTTTAATCCATCGTTCTTTTGCTCACAATGCCACCCCAGTTTGGACCCAGCCATATGCAAATCAGTCTTGACCCTGTTCCTCAGAGGAACAGTCCAGCCCGAACTGCCAAGCCAGGTCCTCACTGGACCGGAAACAAGCATCCTGGGACCGGTTTCGGGGTTTCACCCCTCATCAGCCAGGCTAGCTTGAATCCAGTGGCATGGGAAGCACGGGACCCACGTCTGGGCATACCCTTCCCACTTAGGGCGACAAAGCAAAAACAACAAGTGATGGACGGAATGCTGAACATTGTCAAACACTCACCCCCAGTCACAGATCTGGGTTTAATCCATCGTTCTTTTGCTCACCATGCCACCCCAGTTTGGACCCAGCCATATGCAAATCAGTCTTGACCCTGTTCCTCATAGGAACAGTCCAGCCCGAACTGCCAAGCCAGGTCCTCACTGGACCAGAAACAAGCATCCTGGGACCGGTTTCGGGGTTTCACCCCTCATCAGCCAAGCTAGCTTGAATCCAGTGGCATGGGAAGCACGGGACCAACGTCTGGGCATACCCTTCCCACTTAGGGCGACAAAGCAAAAACAACAAGTGATGGACGGAATGCTGAACATTGTCAAACACTCACCCCCAGTCACAGATCTGGGTTTAATCCATCGTTCTTTTGCTCACCATGCCACCCCAGTTTGGACCCAGCCATATGCAAATCAGTCTTGACCCTGTTCCTCATGGGAACAGTCCAGCCCGAACTGCCAAGCCAGGTCCTCACTGGACCGGAAACAAGCATCCTGGGACCGGTTTCGGGGTTTCACCCCTCATCAGCCAGGCTAGCTTGAATCCAGTGGCATGGGAAGCACGGGACCCACGTCTGGGCATACCCTTCCCACTTAGGGCGACAAAGCAAAAACAACAAGTGATGGACGGAATGCTGAACATTGTCAAACACTCACCCCCAGTCACAGATCTGGGTTTAATCCATCGTTCTTTTGCTCACCATGCCACCCCAGTTTGGACCCAGCCATATGCAAATCAGTCTTGACCCTGTTCCTCATGGGAACAGTCCAGCCCGAACTGCCAAGCCAGGTCCTCACTGGACCGGAAACAAGCATCCTGGGACCGGTTTAGGGGTTTCACCCCTCATCAGCCAGGCTAGCTTGAATCCAGTGGCATGGGAAGCACGGGACCCACGTCTGGGCATACCCTCCCCACTTAGGGCGACAAAGCAAAAACAACAAGTGATGGACGGAATGCTGAACATTGTCACACACTCACCCCCAGTCACAGATCTGGGTTTAATCCATCGTTCTTTTGCTCACCATGCCACCCCAGTTTAGACCCAGCCATATGCAAATCAGTCTTGACCCTGTTCCTCATGGGAACAGTCCAGCCCGAACTGCCAAGCCAGGTCCTCACTGGACCGGAAACAAGCATCCTGGGACCGGTTTCGGGGTTTCACCCCTCATCAGCCAGGCTAGCTTGAATCCAGTGGCATGGGAAGCACGGGACCCACGTCTGGGCATACCCTTCCCACTTAGGGCGACAAAGCAAAAACAACAAGTGATGGACGGAATGCTGAACATTGTCAAACACTCACCCCCAGTCACAGATCTGGGTTTAATCCATTGTTCTTTTGCTCACCATGCCACCCCAGTTTGGACCCAGCCATATGCAAATCAGTCTTGACCCTGTTCCTCATGGGAACAGTCCAGCCCGAACTGCCAAGCCAGGTCCTCACTGGACCGGAAACAAGCATCCTGGGACCGGTTTCGGAGTTTCACCCCTCATCAGCCTGTGGCAGAAATTTCTGGAATCTGAGAGGAGCCACAAATTTCCTTCCACCCAGCGTTCCCCCAAGTCTCCCGATAAAAATGATACCTCACTTGTGTGGGTAGGCCTAGCGCCCGCGACAGGAAACTCCCCAAAGCGCAACGTGGACACATCCAAATTTTTGGAAGAAAACAGAGGTGTTTTTTGTGAAGTGCCTACCTGTAGATTTTGGCCTCTAGCTCAGCCGGCACCTAGGGAAACCTACCAAACCTGTGCATTTCTGAAAACTAGAGACGTAGGGGAATCCAAGATGGGGTGACTTGCGGGGCTCGGACCAGGTTCTGTTACCCAGAATCTTTTGCAAACCTCAACATTTGGCTAAAAAAACACATGTTCCTCACATTTCTGTGGCAGAAAGTTCTGGAATCTGAGAGGAGCCACAAATTTCCTTCCACCCAGCGTTCCCGCAAGTCTCCCGATAAAAATGATACCTCACTTGTGTGGGTAGGCCTAGCGCCCGCGACAGGAAACGCCCCAAAGCGCAACGTGGACTCATCCAATTTTTTTAAAGAAAACAGAGGTGATTTTTGCGAAGTGCCTACCTGTAGATTTTGGCCTCTAGCTCAGCCGGCACCTAGGGAAACCTACCGAACCTGTGCATTTCTAAAAACTAGAGACCTAGGGGAATCCAAGATGGGGTGACTTGCGGGGCTCGGACCAGGTTCTGTTACCCAGAATCCTTTGCAAACCTCAAAATTTGGCTAAAAAAAACACATGTTCCTCTCATTTCTGTGGCAGAAAGTTCTGGAATCTGAGAGGAGCCAGAAATTTCCTTCCACCCAGCATTCCCCCAAGTCTCCCAATAAAAATGATACCTCACTTGTGTGGGTAGGCCTAGCGCCCGCGACAGGAAATGCCCCAAAGCGCAACGTGGACACATCCAAATTTTTGGAAGAAAACAGAGGTGTTTTTTGCGAAGTGCCTACCTATAGATTTTGGCCTCTAGCTCAGCCGGCACCTAGGGAAACCTACCAAACCTGTGCATTTCTGAAAACTAGAGACCTAGGGGAATCCAAGATGGGGTGACTTGCGGGGCTCGGACCAGGTTCTGTTACCCAGAATCCTTTGCAAACCTCAAAATTTGGCTAAAAAAACACATGTTCCTCACATTTCTGTGGCAGAAAGTTCTGGAATCTGAGAGGAGCCACAAATTTCCTTCCACCCAGCGTTCCCCTAAGTCTCCCGATAAAAATGATACCTCACTTGTGTGGGTAGGCCTAGCGCCCGCGACAGGAAACTCCCAAAAGCGCAACGTGGACACATCCAAATTTTTGGAAGAAAACAGAGGTGTTTTTTCTGAAGTGCCTACCTGTAGATTTTGGCCTCTAGCTCAGCCGGCACCTAGGGAAACCTACCAAACCTGTGCATTTCTGAAAACTAGAGACGTAGGGGAATCCAAGATGGGGTGACTTGCGGGGCTCGGACCAGGTTCTGTTACCCAGAATCTTTTGCAAACCTCAACATTTGGCTAAAAAAACACATGTTCCTCACATTTCTGTGGCAGAAAGTTCTGGAATCTGAGAGGAGCCACAAATTTCCTTCCACCCAGCGTTCCCCCAAGTCTCCCGATAAAAATGATACCTCACTTGTGTGGGTAGGCCTAGCGCCCCCGACAGGAAATGCCCCAAAGCGCACCGTGGACACATCCACATTTTTGGAAGAAAACAGAGGTGTTTTTTGCGAAGTGTCTACCTGTAGATTTTGGCCTCTAGCTCAGCCGGCACCTAGGGAAACCTACCAAACCTGTGCATTTCTGAAAACTAGAGACCTAGGGGAATCCAAGATGGGGTGACTTGCGGGGCTCGGACCAGGTTCTGTTACCCAGAATCCTTTGCAAACCTCAAAATTTGGCTAAAAAAACACATGTTCCTCACATTTCTGTGGCAGAAAGTTCTGGAATCTGAGAGGAGCCAAAAATTTCCTTCCACCAGCGTTCCCCCAAGTCTCCCGATAAAAATGATACCTCACTTGTGTGGGTAGGCCTAGCGCTCGCGACAGGAAACGCCCCAAAGCGCAACGTGGACACATCTAATTTTTTTGAAAGAAAACAGAGGTGATTTTTGCGAAGTGCCTACCTATAGATTTTGGACTCTAGCTCAGCCGGCACCTAGGGAAACCTACCAAATCTGTGCATTTCTGAAAACTAGAGACCTAGGGGAATCCAAGATGGGGTGACATGCGGGGCTCGGACCAGGTTCTGTTACCCAGAATCCTTTGCAAACCTCAAAATTTGGCTAAAAAAACACATGTTCCTCACATTTCTGTGGCAGAAAGTTCTGGAATCTGAGAGGAGCCACAAATTTCCTTCCACACAGCGTTCCCCCAAGTCTCCCGATAAAAATGATACCTCACTTGTGTGGGTAGGACTAGCGCCCACGAAAGGAAAGGGCCCAAAACACAACGTGGACACATCACATTTTTTTATAAAAAGCAGTGCCTACCTGTGGATTTTGGCCTGTAGCTCAGCCGGCACCTGGGGAAACCTAGCAAACCAGCGCATTTTTGAAAACTAGAAACCCAGGGGAATCCAAGATGGGGTGACTTGCGGGGCTCGGACCAGGTTCTGTTACCCAGAATCCTTTGCAAACCTCAAAATTTGGCTAAAAAAAACACATGTTCCTCACATTTCTGTGGCAGAAAGTTCTGGAATCTGAGAGGAGCCACAAATGTCCTTCCACCCAGCGTTCCCCCAAGTCTCCCGATAAAAATGATACCTCACTTGTGTGGGTAGGCCTAGCGCCCGCGACAGGAAACTCCCCAAAGCGCAACGTGGACACATCTAAATTTTTGGAAGAAAACAGAGGTGTTTTTTGTGAAGTGCCTACCTGTAGATTTTGGCCTCTAGCTCAGCCGGCACCTAGGGAAACCTACCAAACCTGTGCATTTCTGAAAACTAGAGACGTAGGGGAATCTAAGATGGGGTGACTTACGGGGCTCGGACCAGGTGTCAAAAACAACAAGTGATGGACGGAATGCTGAACATTGTCAAACACTCACCCCCAGTCACAGATCTGGGTTTAATCCATCGTTCTTTTGCTCACCATGCCACCCCAGTTTGGACCCAGCCATATGCAAATCAGTCTTGACCCTGTTCCTCATGGGAACAGTCCAGCCCGAACTGCCAAGCCAGGTCCTCACTGGACCGGAAACAAGCACCCTGGGACCGGTTTCGGGGTTTCACCCCTCATCAGCCAGGCTAGCTTGAATCCAGTGGCATGGGAAGCACGGGACCCACGTCTGGGCATACCCTTCCCACTTAGGGCGACAAAGCAAAAACAACAAGTGATGGACGGAATGCTGAACATTGTCAAACACTCACCCCCAGTCACAGATCTGGGTTTAATCCATCGTTCTTTTGCTCACCATGCCACCCCAGTTTGGACCCAGCCATATGCAAATCAGTCTTGACCCTGTTCCTCATGGGAACAGTCCAGCCCGAACTGCCAAGCCAGGTCCTCACTGGACCGGAAACAAGCATCCTGGGACCGGTTTCGGGGTTTCACCCCTCATCAGCCAGGCTAGCTTGAATCCAGTGGCATGGGAAGCACGGGACCCACGTCTGGGCATACCCTTCCCACTTAGGGTGACAAAGCAAAAACAACAAGTGATGGACGGAATGCTGAACATTGTCAAACACTCACCCCCAGTCACAGATCTGGGTTTAATCCATCGTTCATTTGCTCACCATGCCACCCCAGTTTGGACCCAGCCATATGCAAATCAGTCTTGACCCTGTTCCTCATGGGAACAGTCCAGCCCGAACTGCCAAGCCAGGTCCTCACTGGACCGGAAACAAGCATCCTGGGACCGGTTTCGGGGTTTCACCCCTCATCAGCCAGGCTAGCTTGAATCCAGTGGCATGGGAAGCACGGGACCCACGTCTGGGCATACCCTTCCCACTTAGGGCGACAAAGCAAAAACAACAAGTGATGGACGGAATGCTGAACATTGTCAAACACTCACCCCCAGTCACAGATCTGGGTTTAATCCATCGTTCTTTTGCTCACCATGCCACCCCAGTTTGGACCCAGCCATATGCAAATCAGTCTTGACCCTGTTCCTCATGGGAACAGTCCAGCCCGAACTGCCAAGCCAGGTCCTCACTGGACCGGAAACAAGCATCCTGGGACCGGTTTCGGGGTTTCACCCCTCATCAGCCAGGCTAGCTTGAATCCAGTGGCATGGGAAGCACGGGACCCACGTCTGGGCATACCCTTCCCACTTAGGGCGACAAAGCAAAAACAACAAGTGATGGACGGAATGCTGAACATTGTCAAACACTCACCCCCAGTCACAGATCTGGGTTTAATCCATCGTTCTTTTGCTCACCATGCCACCCCAGTTTGGACCCAGCCATATGCAAATCAGTCTTGACCCTGTTCCTCATGGGAACAGTCCAGCCCGAACTGCCAAGCCAGGTCCTCACTGGACCGGAAACAAGCATCCTGGGACCGGTTTAGGGGTTTCACCCCTCATCAGCCAGGCTAGCTTGAATCCAGTGGCATGGGAAGCAAGGGACCCACGTCTGGGCATACCCTTCCCACTTAGGGCGACAAAGCAAAAACAACAAGTGATGGACGGAATGCTGAACATTGTCAAACACTCACCCCCAGTCACAGATCTGGGTTTAATCCATCGTTCTTTTGCTCACCATGCCACCCCAGCTTGGACCCAGCCATATGCAAATCAGTCTTGACCCTGTTCCTCATGGGAACAGTCCAGCCCGAACTGCCAAGCCAGGTCCTCACTGGACCAGAAACAAGCATCCTGGGACCGGTTTCGGGGTTTCACCCCTCATCAGCCAGGCTAGCTTGAATCCAGTGGCATGGGAAGCACGGGACCCACGACTGGGCATACCCTTCCCACTTAGGGCGACAAAGCAAAAACAACAAGTGATGGACGGAATGCTGAACATTGTCAAACACTCACCCCCAGTCAGAGATCTGGGTTTAATCCATCGTTCTTTTGCTCACCATGCCACCCCAGTTTGGACCCAGCCATATGCAAATCAGTCTTGACCCTGTTCCTCATGGGAACAGTCCAGCCCGAACTGCCAAGCCAGGTCCTCACTGGACCGGAAACAAGCATCCTGGGACCGGTTTCGGAGTTTCACCCCTCATCAGCCTGTGGCAGAAAGTTCTGGAATCTGAGAGGAGCCACAAATTTCCTTCCACCCAGCGTTCCCCCAAGTCTCCCGATAAAAATGATACCTCACTTGTGTGGGTAGGCCTAGCGCCCGCGACAGGAAACTCCCCAAAGCGCAACGTGGACACATCCAAATTTTTGGAAGAAAACAGAGGTGTTTTTTGTGAAGTGCCTACCTGTAGATTTTGGCCTCTAGCTCAGCCGGCACCTAGGGAAACCTACCAAACCTGTGCATTTCTGAAAACTAGAGACGTAGGGGAATCCAAGATGGGGTGACTTGCGGGGCTCGGACCAGGTTCTGTTACCCAGAATCTTTTGCAAATCTCAACATTTGGCTAAAAAAACACATGATCCTCACATTTCTGTGGCAGAAAGTTCTGGAATCTGAGAGGAGCCACAAATTTCCTTCCACCCAGCGTTCCCCCAAGTCTCCCGATAAAAATGATACCTCACTTGTGTGGGTAGGCCTAGTGCCCACGACAGGAAACGCCCCAAAGCGCAACGTGGACACATCAAAATTTTTGAAAGAAAACAGAGGTGTTTTGTACGAAGTGCCTACCTATAGATTTTGGCCTCTAGATCAGCCGGCACCTAGGGAAACCTACCAAACCTGTGCATTTCTGAAAACTAGAGACCTAGGGGAATCCAAGATGGGGTGACTTGCGGGGCTCGGACCAGGTTCTGTTACCCAGAATCCTTTGCAAACCTCAAAATTTGGCTAAAAAAACACATGTTCCTCACATTTCTGTGGCAGAAAGTTCTGGAATCTGAGAGGAGCCACAAATTTCCTTCCACCCAGCGTTCCCGCAAGTCTCCCGATAAAAATGATACCTCACTTGTGTGGGTAGGCCTAGCGCCCGCGACAGGAAACGCCCCAAAGCGCAACGTGGACACATCCAATTTTTTTAAAGAAAACAGAGGTGATTTTTGCGAAGTGCCTACCTGTAGATTTTGGCCTCTAGCTCAGCCGGCACCTAGGGAAACCTACCGAACCTGTGCATTTCTGAAAACTAGAGACCTAGGGGAATCCAAGATGGGGTGACTTGCGGGGCTCGGACCAGGTTCTGTTACCCAGAATCCTTTGCAAACCTCAAAATTTGGCTAAAAAAAACACATGTTCCTCACATTTCTGTGGCAGAAAGTTCTGGAATCTGAGAGGAGCCAGAAATTTCCTTCCACCCAGCATTCCCCCAAGTCTCCCAATAAAAATGATACCTCACTTGTGTGGGTAGGCCTAGCGCCCGCGACAGGAAATGCCCAAAAGCGCAACGTGGACACATCCAAATTTTTGGAAGAAAACAGAGGTGTTTTTTGCGAAGTGCCTACCTATAGATTTTGGCCTCTAGCTCAGCCGGCACCTAGGGAAACCTACCAAACCTGTGCATTTCTGAAAACTAGAGACCTAGGGGAATCCAAGATGGGGTGACTTGCGGGGCTCGGACCAGGTTCTGTTACCCAGAATCCTTTGCAAACCTCAAAATTTGGCTAAAAAAACACATGTTCCTCACATTTCTGTGGCAGAAAGTTCTGGAATCTGAGAGGAGCCACAAATTTCCTTCCACCCAGCGTTCCCCTAAGTCTCCCGATAAAAATGATACCTCACTTGTGTGGGTAGGCCTAGCGCCCGCGACAGGAAACTCCCCAAAGCGCAACGTGGACACATCCAAATTTTTGGAAGAAAACAGAGGTGTTTTTTGTGAAGTGCCTACCTGTAGATTTTGGCCTCTAGCTCAGCCGGCACCTAGGGAAACCTACCAAACCTGTGCATTTCTGAAAACTAGAGACGTAGGGGAATCCAAGATGGGGTGACTTGCGGGGCTCGGACCAGGTTCTGTTACCCAGAATCTTTTGCAAACCTCAACATTTGGCTAAAAAAACACATGTTCCTCACATTTCTGTGGCAGAAAGTTCTGGAATCTGAGAGGAGCCACAAATTTCCTTCCACCCAGCGTTCCCCCAAGTCTCCCGATAAAAATGATACCTCACTTGTGTGGGTAGGCCTAGCGCCCGCGACAGGAAACGGCCCAAAGCGCAACGTGGACACATCCAATTTTTTTGAATGAAAACAGAGGTGATTTTTGCGAAGTGCCTACCTGTAGAATTTGGCCTCTAGCTCAGCCGGCACCTAGGGAAACCTACCAAATCTGTGCATTTCTGAAAACTAGAGACCTAGGGGAATCCAAGATGGGGTGACATGCGGGGCTCGGACCAGGTTCTGTTACCCAGAATCCTTTGCAAACCTCAAAATTTGGCTAAAAAAACACATGTTCCTCACATTTCTGTGGCAAAAAGTTCTGGAATCTGAGAGGAGCCACAAATTTCCTTCCACACAGCGTTCCCCCAAGTCTCCCGATAAAAATGATACCTCACTTGTGTGGGTAGGACTAGCGCCCACGAAAGGAAAGGGCCCAAAACACAACGTGGACACATCACATTTTTTTATAAAAAGCAGTGCCTACCTGTGGATTTTGGCCTGTAGCTCAGCCGGCACCTGGGGAAACCTAGCAAACCAGCGCATTTTTGAAAACTAGAAACCCAGGGGAATCCAAGATGGGGTGACTTGCGGGGCTCGGACCAGGTTCTGTTACCCAGAATCCTTTGCAAACCTCAAAATTTGGCTAAACAAAACACATGTTCCTCACATTTCTGTGGCAGAAAGTTCTGGAATCTGAGAGGAGCCACAAATTTCCTTCCACCCAGCGTTCCCCCAAGTCTCCCGATAAAAATGATACCTCACTTGTGTGGGTAGGCCTAGCGCCCGCGACAGGAAACTCCCCAAAGCGCAACGTGGACACATCCAAATTTTTGGAAGAAAACAGAGGTGTTTTTTGTGAAGTGCCTACCTGTAGATTTTGGCCTCTAGCTCAGCCGGCACCTAGGGAAACCTACCAAACCTGTGCATTTCTGAAAACTAGAGACGTAGGGGAATCTAAGATGGGGTGACTTGCGGGGCTCAGACCAGGTTCTGTTACCCAGAATCTTTTGCAAACCTCAACATTTGGCTAAAAAAACACATGTCAAAAACAACAAGTGATGGACGGAATGCTGAACATTGTCAAACACTCACCCCCAGTCACAGATCTGGGTTTAATCCATCGTTCTTTTGCTCACCATGCCACCCCAGTTTGGACCCAGCCATATGCAAATCAGTCTTGACCCTGTTCCTCATGGGAACAGTCCAGCCCGAACTGCCAAGCCAGGTCCTCACTGGACCGGAAACAAGCATCCTGGGACCGGTTTCGGGGTTTCACCCCTCATCAGCCAGGCTAGCTTGAATCCAGTGGCATGGGAAGCACGGGACCCACGTCTGGGCATACCCTTCCCACTTAGGGCGACAAAGCAAAAACAACAAGTGATGGACGGAATGCTGAACATTGTCAAACACTCACCCCCAGTCACAGATCTGGGTTTAATCCATCGTTCTTTTGCTCACCATGCCACCCCAGTTTGGACCCAGCCATATGCAAATCAGTCTTGACCCTGTTCCTCATGGGAACAGTCCAGCCCGAACTGCCAAGCCAGGTCCTCACTGGACCGGAAACAAGCATCCTGGGACCGGTTTAGGGGTTTCACCCCTCATCAGCCAGGCTAGCTTGAATCCAGTGGCATGGGAAGCACGGGACCCACGTCTGGGCATACCCTTCCCACTTAGGGCGACAAAGCAAAAACAACAAGTGATGGACGGAATGCTGAACATTGTCAAACACTCACCCCCAGTCACAGATCTGGGTTTAATCCATCGTTCTTTTGCTCACCATGCCACCCCAGTTTGGACCCAGCCATATGCAAATCAGTCTTGACCCTGTTCCTCATGGGAACAGTCCAGCCCGAACTGCCAAGCCAGGTCCTCACTGGACCGGAAACAAGCATCCTGGGACCGGTTTCGGGGTTTCACCCCTCATCAGCCAGGCTAGCTTGAATCCAGTGGCATGGGAAGCACGGGACCCACGTCTGGGCATACCCTTCCCACTTAGGGCGACAAAGCAAAAACAACAAGTGATGGACGGAATGCTGAACATTGTCAAACACTCACCCCCAGTCACAGATCTGGGTTTAATCCATCGTTCTTTTGCTCACCATGCCACCCCAGTTTGGACCCAGCCATATGCAAATCAGTCTTGACCCTGTTCCTCATGGGAACAGTCCAGCCCGAACTGCCAAGCCAGGTCCTCACTGGACCGGAAACAAGCATCCTGGGACCGGTTTCGGAGTTTCACCCCTCATCAGCCTGTGGCAGAAAGTTCTGGAATCTGAGAGGAGCCACAAATTTCCTTCCACCCAGCGTTCCCCCAAGTCTCCCGATAAAAATGATACCTCACTTGTGTGGGTAGGCCTAGCGCCCGCGACAGGAAACTCCCCAAAGCGCAACGTGGACACATCCAAATTTTTGGAAGAAAACAGAGGTGTTTTTTGTGAAGTGCCTACCTGTAGATTTTGGCCTCTAGCTCAGCCGGCACCTAGGGAAACCTACCAAACCTGTGCATTTCTGAAAACTAGAGACGTAGGGGAATCCAAGATGGGGTGACTTGCGGGGCTCGGACCAGGTTCTGTTACCCAGAATCTTTTGCAAATCTCAACATTTGGCTAAAAAAACACATGTTCCTCACATTTCTGTGGCAGAAAGTTCTGGAATCTGAGAGGAGCCACAAATTTCCTTCCACCCAGCGTTCCCCCAAGTCTCCCGATAAAAATGATACCTCACTTGTGTGGGTAGGCCTAGCGCCCGCGACAGGAAATGCCCCAAAGCGCAACGTGGACACATCCACATTTTTGGAAGAAAACAGAGGTGTTTTTTGCGAAGTGTCTACCTGTAGATTTTGGCCTCTAGCTCAGCCGGCACCTAGGGAAACCTACCAAACCTGTGCATTTCTGAAAACTAGAGACCTAGGGGAATCCAAGATGGGGTGACTTGCGGGGCTCGGACCAGGTTCTGTTACCCAGAATCCTTTGCAAACCTCAAAATTTGGCTAAAAAAACACATGTTCCTCACATTTCTGTGGCAGAAAGTTCTGGAATCTGAGAGGAGCCACAAATTTCCTTCCACCCAGCGTTCCCCCAAGTCTCCCGATAAAAATGATACCTCACTTGTGTGGGTAGGCCTAGTGCCCACGACAGGAAACGCCCCAAAGCGCAACGTGGACACATCAAAATTTTTGAAAGAAAACAGAGGTGTTTTGTACGAAGTGCCTACCTATAGATTTTGGCCTCTAGATCAGCCGGCACCTAGGGAAACCTACCAAACCTGTGCATTTCTGAAAACTAGAGACCTAGGGGAATCCAAGATGGGGTGACTTGCGGGGCTCGGACCACGTTCTGTTACCCAGAATCCTTTGCAAACCTCAAAATTTGGCTAAAAAAACACATGTTCCTCACATTTCTGTGGCAGAAAGTTCTGGAATCTGAGAGGAGCCACAAATTTCCTTCCACCCAGCGTTCCCGCAAGTCTCCCGATAAAAATGATACCTCACTTGTGTGGGTAGGCCTAGCGCCCGCGACAGGAAACGCCCCAAAGCGCAACGTGGACACATCCAATTTTTTTAAAGAAAACAGAGGTGATTTTTGCGAAGTGCCTACCTGTAGATTTTGGCCTCTAGCTCAGCCGGCACCTAGGGAAATCTACCGAACCTGTGCATTTCTGAAAACTAGAGACCTAGGGGAATCCAAGATGGGGTGACTTGCGGGGCTCGGACCAGGTTCTGTTACCCAGAATCCTTTGCAAACCTCAAAATTTGGCTAAAAAAAACACATGTTCCTCACATTTCTGTGGCAGAAAGTTCTGGAATCTGAGAGGAGCCAGAAATTTCCTTCCACCCAGCATTCCCCCAAGTCTCCCAATAAAAATGATACCTCACTTGTGTGGGTAGGCCTAGCGCCCGCGACAGGAAATGCCCCAAAGCGCAACGTGGACACATCCAAATTTTTGGAAGAAAACAGAGGTGTTTTTTGCGAAGTGCCTACCTATAGATTTTGGCCTCTAGCTCAGCCGGCACCTAGGGAAACCTACCAAACCTGTGCATTTCTGAAAACTAGAGACCTAGGGGAATCCAAGATGGGGTGACTTGCGGGGCTCGGACCAGGTTCTGTTACCCAGAATCCTTTGCAAACCTCAAAATTTGGCAAAAAAAACACATGTTCCTCACATTTCTGTGGCAGAAAGTTCTGGAATCTGAGAGGAGCCACAAATTTCCTTCCACCCAGCGTTCCCCTAAGTCTCCCGATAAAAATGATACCTCACTTGTGTGGGTAGGCCTAGCGCCCGCGACAGGAAACTCCCCAAAGCGCAACGTGGACACATCCAAATTTTTGGAAGAAAACAGAGGTGTTTTTTGTGAAGTGCCTACCTGTAGATTTTGGCCTCTAGCTCAGCCGGCACCTAGGGAAACCTACCAAACCTGTGCATTTCTGAAAACTAGAGACGTAGGGGAATCCAAGATGGGGTGACTTGCGGGGCTCGGACCAGGTTCTGTTACCCAGAATCTTTTGCAAACCTCAACATTTGGCTAAAAAAACACATGTTCCTCACATTTCTGTGGCAGAAAGTTCTGGAATCTGAGAGGAGCCACAAATTTCCTTCCACCCAGCGTTCCCCCAAGTCTCCCGATAAAAATGATACCTCACTTGTGTGGGTAGGCCTAGCGCCCGCGACAGGAAACGGCCCAAAGCGCAACGTGGACACATCCAATTTTTTTGAATGAAAACAGAGGTGATTTTTGCGAAGTGCCTACCTGTAGAATTTGGCCTCTAGCTCAGCCGGCACCTAGGGAAACCTACCAAATCTGTGCATTTCTGAAAACTAGAGACCTAGGGGAATCCAAGATGGGGTGACATGCGGGGCTCGGACCAGGTTCTGTTACCCAGAATCCTTTGCAAACCTCAAAATTTGGCTAAAAAAACACATGTTCCTCACATTTCTGTGGCAGAAAGTTCTGGAATCTGAGAGGAGCCACAAATTTCCTTCCACACAGCGTTCCCCCAAGTCTCCCGATAAAAATGATACCTCACTTGTGTGGGTAGGACTAGCGCCCACGAAAGGAAAGGGCCCAAAACACAACGTGGACACATCACATTTTTTTATAAAAAGCAGTGCCTACCTGTGGATTTTGGCCTGTAGCTCAGCCGGCACCTGGGGAAACCTAGCAAACCAGCGCATTTTTGAAAACTAGAAACCCAGGGGAATCCAAGATGGGGTGACTTGCGGGGCTCGGACCAGGTTCTGTTACCCAGAATCCTTTGCAAACCTCAAAATTTGGCTAAACAAAACACATGTTCCTCACATTTCTGTGGCAGAAAGTTCTGGAATCTGAGAGGAGCCACAAATTTCCTTCCACCCAGCGTTCCCCCAAGTCTCCCGATAAAAATGATACCTCACTTGTGTGGGTAGGCCTAGCGCCCGCGACAGGAAACTCCCCAAAGCGCAACGTGGACACATCCAAATTTTTGGAAGAAAACAGAGGTGTTTTTTGTGAAGTGCCTACCTGTAGATTTTGGCCTCTAGCTCAGCCGGCACCTAGGGAAACCTACCAAACCTGTGCATTTCTGAAAACTAGAGACGTAGGGGAATCTAAGATGGGGTGACTTGCGGGGCTCAGACCAGGTTCTGTTACCCAGAATCTTTTGCAAACCTCAACATTTGGCTAAAAAAACACATGTCAAAAACAACAAGTGATGGACGGAATGCTGAACATTGTCAAACACTCACCCCCAGTCACAGATCTGGGTTTAATCCATCGTTCTTTTGCTCACCATGCCACCCCAGTTTGGACCCAGCCATATGCAAATCAGTCTTGACCCTGTTCCTCATGGGAACAGTCCAGCCCGAACTGCCAAGCCAGGTCCTCACTGGACCGGAAACAAGCATCCTGGGACCGGTTTCGGGGTTTCACCCCTCATCAGCCAGGCTAGCTTGAATCCAGTGGCATGGGAAGCACGGAACCCACGTCTGGGCATACCCTTCCCACTTAGGGCGACAAAGCAAAAACAACAAGTGATGGACGGAATGCTGAACATTGTCAAACACTCACCCCCAGTCACAGATCTGGGTTTAATCCATCGTTCTTTTGCTCACCATGCCACCCCAGTTTGGACCCAGCCATATGCAAATCAGTCTTGACCCTGTTCCTCATGGGAACAGTCCAGCCCGAACTGCCAAGCCAGGTCCTCACTGGACCGGAAACAAGCATCCTGGGACCGGTTTCGGGGTTTCACCCCTCATCAGCCAGGCTAGCTTGAATCCAGTGGCATGGGAAGCACGGGACCCACGTCTGGGCATACCCTTCCCACTTAGGGCGACAAAGCAAAAACAACAAGTGATGGACGGAATGCTGAACATTGTCAAACACTCACCCCCAGTCACAGATCTGGGTTTAATCCATCGTTCTTTTGCTCACCATGCCACCCCAGTTTGGACCCAGCCATATGCAAATCAGTCTTGACCCTGTTCCTCATGGGAACAGTCCAGCCCGAACTGCCAAGCCAGGTCCTCACTGGACCGGAAACAAGCATCCTGGGACCGGTTTCGGGGTTTCACCCCTCATCAGCCAGGCTAGCTTGAATCCAGTGGCATGGGAAGCACGGGACCCACGTCTGGGCATACCCTTCCCACTTAGGGCGACAAAGCAAAAACAACAAGTGATGGACGGAATGCTGAACATTGTCAAACACTCACCCCCAGTCACAGATCTGGGTTTAATCCATCGTTCTTTTGCTCACCATGCCACCCCAGTTTGGACCCAGCCATATGCAAATCAGTCTTGACCCTGTTCCTCATGGGAACAGTCCAGCCCGAACTGCCAAGCCAGGTCCTCACTGGACCGGAAACAAGCATCCTGGGACCGGTTTCGGGGTTTCACCCCTCATCAGCCAGGCTAGCTTGAATCCAGTGGCATGGGAAGCACGGGACCCACGTCTGGGCATACCCTTCCCACTTAGGGCGACAAAGCAAAAACAACAAGTGATGGACGGAATGCTGAACATTGTCAAACACTCACCCCCAGTCACAGATCTGGGTTTAATCCATCGTTCTTTTGCTCACCATGCCACCCCAGTTTGGACCCAGCCATATGCAAATCAGTCTTGACCCTGTTCCTCATGGGAACAGTCCAGCCCGAACTGCCAAGCCAGGTCCTCACTGGACCGGAAACAAGCATCCTGGGACCGGTTTCGGGGTTTCACCCCTCATCAGCCAGGCTAGCTTGAATCCAGTGGCATGGGAAGCACGGGACCCACGTCTGGGCATACCCTTCCCACTTAGGGCGACAAAGCAAAAACAACAAGTGATGGACGGAATGCTGAACATTGTCAAACACTCACCCCCAGTCACAGATCTGGGTTTAATCCATCGTTCTTTTGCTCACCATGCCACCCCAGTTTGGACCCAGCCATATGCAAATCAGTCTTGACCCTGTTCCTCATGGGAACAGTCCAGCCCGAACTGCCAAGCCAGGTCCTCACTGGACCGGAAACAAGCATCCTGGGACCGGTTTCGGGGTTTCACCCCTCATCAGCCAGGCTAGCTTGAATCCAGTGGCATGGGAAGCACGGGACCCACGTCTGGGCATACCCTTCCCACTTAGGGCGACAAAGCAAAAACAACAAGTGATGGACGGAATGCTGAACATTGTCAAACACTCACCCCCAGTCACAGATCTGGGTTTAATCCATCGTTCTTTTGCTCACCATGCCACCCCAGTTTGGACCCAGCCATATGCAAATCAGTCTTGACCCTGTTCCTCATGGGAACAGTCCAGCCCGAACTGCCAAGCCAGGTCCTCACTGGACCGGAAACAAGCATCCTGGGACCGGTTTCGGGGTTTCACCCCTCATCAGCCAGGCTAGCTTGAATCCAGTGGCATGGGAAGCACGGGACCCACGTCTGGGCATACCCTTCCCACTTAGGGCGACAAAGCAAAAACAACAAGTGATGGACGGAATGCTGAACATTGTCAAACACTCACCCCCAGTCACAGATCTGGGTTTAATCCATCGTTCTTTTGCTCACCATGCCACCCCAGTTTGGACCCAGCCATATGCAAATCAGTCTTGACCCTGTTCCTCATGGGAACAGTCCAGCCCGAACTGCCAAGCCAGGTCCTCACTGGACCGGAAACAAGCATCCTGGGACCGGTTTCGGGGTTTCACCCCTCATCAGCCAGGCTAGCTTGAATCCAGTGGCATGGGAAGCACGGGACCCACGTCTGGGCATACCCTTCCCACTTAGGGCGACAAAGCAAAAACAACAAGTGATGGACGGAATGCTGAACATTGTCAAACACTCACCCCCAGACACAGATCTGGGTTTAATCCATCGTTCTTTTGCTCACCATGCCACCCCAGTTTGGACCCAGCCATATGCAAATCAGTCTTGACCCTGTTCCTCATGGGAACAGTCCAGCCCGAACTGCCAAGCCAGGTCCTCACTGGACCGGAAACAAGCATCCTGGGACCGGTTTCGGGGTTTCACCCCTCATCAGCCAGGCTAGCTTGAATCCAGTGGCATGGGAAGCACGGGACCCACGTCTGGGCATACCCTTCCCACTTAGGGCGACAAAGCAAAAACAACAAGTGATGGACGGAATGCTGAACATTGTCAAACACTCACCCCCAGTCACAGATCTGGGTTTAATCCATCGTTCTTTTGCTCACCATGCCACCCCAGTTTGGACCCAGCCATATGCAAATCAGTCTTGACCCTGTTCCTCATGGGAACAGTCCAGCCCGAACTGCCAAGCCAGGTCCTCTCTGGACCGGAAACAAGCATCCTGGGACCGGTTTCGGGGTATCACCCCTCATCAGCCAGGCTAGCTTGAATCCAGTGGCATGGGAAGCACGGGACCCACGTCTGGGCATACCCTTCACACTTAGGGCGACAAAGCAAAAACAACAAGTGATGGACGGAATGCTGAACATTGTCAAACACTCACCCCCAGTCACAGATCTGGGTTTAATCCATCGTTCTTTTGCTCACCATGCCACCCCAGTTTGGTCCCAGCCATATGCAAATCAGTCTTGACCCTGTTCCTCATGGGAACAGTCCAGCCCGAACTGCCAAGCCAGGTCCTCACTGGACCGGAAACAAGCATCCTGGGACCGGTTTCGGGGTTTCACCCCTCATCAGCCAGGCTAGCTTGAATCCAGTGGCATGGGAAGCACGGGACCCACGTCTGGGCATACCCTTCCCACTTAGGGCGACAAAGCAAAAACAACAAGTGATGGACGGAATGCTGAACATTGTCAAACACTCACCCCCAGTCACAGATCTGGGTTTAATCCATCGTTCTTTTGCTCACCATGCCACCCCAGTTTGGACCCAGCCATATGCAAATCAGTCTTGACCCTGTTCCTCATGGGAACAGTCCAGCCCGAACTGCCAAGCCAGGTCCTCACTGGACCGGAAACAAGCATCCTGGGACCGGTTTCGGGGTTTCACCCCTCATCAGCCAGGCTAGCTTGAATCCAGTGGCATGGGAAGCACGGGACCCACGTCTGGGCATACCCTTCCCACTTAGGGCGACAAAGCAAAAACAACAAGTGATGGACGGAATGCTGAACATTGTCAAACACTCACCCCCAGTCACAGATCTGGGTTTAATCCATCGTTCTTTTGCTCACCATGCCACCCCAGTTTGGACCCAGCCATATGCAAATCAGTCTTGACCCTGTTCCTCATGGGAACAGTCCAGCCCGAACTGCCAAGCCAGGTCCTCACTGGACCGGAAACAAGCATCCTGGGACCGGTTTCGGGGTTTCACCCCTCATCAGCCAGGCTAGCTTGAATCCAGTGGCATGGGAAGCACGGGACCCACGTCTGGGCATACCCTTCCCACTTAGGGCGACAAAGCAAAAACAACAAGTGATGGACGGAATGCTGAACATTGTCAAACAGTCACCCCCAGTCACAGATCTGGGTTTAATCCATCGTTCTTTTGCTCACCATGCCACCCCAGTTTGGACCCAGCCATATGCAAATCAGTCTTGACCCTGTTCCTCATAGGAACAGTCCAGCCCGAACTGCCAAGCCAGGTCCTCACTGGACCGGAAACAAGCATCCTGGGACCGGTTTCAGGGTTTCACCCCTCATCAGCCAGGCTAGCTTGAATCCAGTGGCATGGGAAGCACGGGACCCACGTCTGGGCATACCCTTCCCACTTAGGGCGACAAAGCAAAAACAACAAGTGATGGACGGAATGCTGAACATTGTCAAACACTCACCCCCAGTCACAGATCTGGGTTTAATCCATCGTTCTTTTGCTCACCATGCCACCCCAGTTTGGACCCAGCCATATGCAAATCAGTCTTGACCCTGTTCCTCATGGGAACAGTCCAGCCCGAACTGCCAAGCCAGGTCCTCACTGGACCGGAAACAAGCATCCTGGGACCGGTTTCGGGGTTTCACCCCTCATCAGCCAGGCTAGCTTGAATCCAGTGGCATGGGAAGCACGGGACCCACGTCTGGGCATACCCTTCCCACTTAGGGCGACAAAGCAAAAACAACAAGTGATGGACGGAATGCTGAACATTGTCAAACACTCACCCCCAGTCACAGATCTGGGTTTAATCCATCGTTCTTTTGCTCACCATGCCACCCCAGTTTGGACCCAGCCATATGCAAATCAGTCTTGACCCTGTTCCTCATGGGAACAGTCCAGCCCGAACTGCCAAGCCAGGTCCTCACTGGACCGGAAACAAGCATCCTGGGACCGGTTTCGGGGTTTCACCCCTCATCAGCCAGGCTAGCTTGAATCCAGTGGCATGGGAAGCACGGGACCCACGTTTGGGCATACCCTCCCCACTTAGGGCGACAAAGCAAAAACAACAAGTGATGGACGGAATGCTGAACATTGTCAAACACTCACCCCCAGTCACAGATCTGGGTTAAATCCATCATTCTTTTGCTCACCATGCCACCCCAGTTTGGACCCAGCCATATGCAAATGAGTCTTGACCCTGTTCCTCATGGGAACAGTCCAGCCCGAACTGCCAAGCCAGGTCCTCACTGGACCGGAAACAAGCATCCTGGGACCGGTTTCGGGGTTTCACCCCTCATCAGCCAGGCTAGCTTGAATCCAGTGGCATGGGAAGCACGGGACCCACGTCTGGGCATACCCTTCCCACTTAGGGCGACAAAGCAAAAACAACAAGTGATGGACGGAATGCTGAACATTGTCAAACACTCACCCCCAGTCACACATCTGGGTTTAATCCATCGTTCTTTTGCTCACCATGCCACCCCAGTCTGGACCCAGCCATATGCAAATCAGTCTTGACCCTGTTCCTCATGGGAACAGTCCAGCCCGAACTGCCAAGCCAGGTCCTCACTGGACCGGAAACAAGCATCCTGGGACCGGTTTCGGAGTTTCACCCCTCATCAGCCTGTGGCAGAAAGTTCTGGAATCTGAGAGGAGCCACAAATTTCCTTCCTCCCAGCGTTCCCCCAAGTCTCCCGATAAAAATGATACCTCACTTGTGTGGGTAGGCCTAGCGCCCGCGACAGGAAACTCCCCAAAGCGCAACGTGGACACATCCACATTTTTGGAAGAAAACAGAGGTGTTTTTTGTGAAGTGCCTACCTGTAGATTTTGGCCTCTAGCTCAGCCGGCACCTAGGGAAACCTACCAAACCTGTGCATTTCTGAAAACTAGAGACGTAGGGGAATCCAAGATGGGGTGACTTGCGGGGCTCGGACCAGGTTCTGTTACCCAGAATCTTTTGCAAACCTCAACATTTGGCTAAAAAAACACATGTTCCTCACATTTCTGTGGCAGAAAGTTCTGGAATCTGAGAGGAGCCACAAATTTCCTTCCACCCAGCGTTCCCGCAAGTCTCCCGATAAAAATGATACCTCACTTGTGTGGGTAGGCCTAGCGCCCGCGACAGGAAACGCCCCAAAGCGCAACGTGGACACATCCAATTTTTTTAAAGAAAACAGAGGTGATTTTTGCGAAGTGCCTACCTGTAGATTTTGGCCTCTAGCTCAGCCGGCACCTAGGGAAACCTACCGAACCTGTGCATTTCTAAAAACTAGAGACCTAGGGGAATCCAAGATGGGGTGACTTGCGGGGCTCGGACCAGGTTCTGTTACCCAGAATCCTTTGCAAACCTCAAAATTTGGCTAAAAAAAACACATGTTCCTCTCATTTCTGTGGCAGAAAGTTCTGGAATCTGAGAGGAGCCAGAAATTTCCTTCCACCCAGCATTCCCCCAAGTCTCCCAATAAAAATGATACCTCACTTGTGTGGGTAGGCCTAGCGCCCGCGACAGGAAATGCCCCAAAGCGCAACGTGGACACATCCAAATTTTTGGAAGAAAACAGAGGTGTTTTTTGCGAAGTGCCTACCTATAGATTTTGGCCTCTAGCTCAGCCGGCACCTAGGGAAACCTACCAAACCTGTGCATTTCTGAAAACTAGAGACCTAGGGGAATCCAAGATGGGGTGACTTGCGGGGCTCGGACCAGGTTCTGTTACCCTGAATCCTTTGCAAACCTCAAAATTTGGCTAAAAAAACACATGTTCCTCACATTTCTGTGGCAGAAAGTTCTGGAATCTGAGAGGAGCCACAAATTTCCTTCCACCCAGTGTTCCCCTAAGTCTCCCGATAAAAATGATACCTCACTTGTGTGGGTAGGCCTAGCGCCCGCGACATGAAACTCCCCAAAGCGCAACGTGGACACATCCAAATTTTTGGAAGAAAACAGAGGTGTTTTTTGTGAAGTGCCTACCTGTAGATTTTGGCCTCTAGCTCAGCCGGCACCTAGGGAAACCTACCAAACCTGTGCATTTCTGAAAACTAGAGACGTAGGGGAATCCAAGATGGGGTGACTTGCGGGGCTCGGACCAGGTTCTGTTACCCAGAATCTTTTGCAAACCTCAACATTTGGCTAAAAAAACACATGTTCCTCACATTTCTGTGGCAGAAAGTTCTGGAATCTGAGAGGAGCCACAAATTTCCTTCCACCCAGCGTTCCCCCAAGTCTCCCGATAAAAATGATACCTCACTTGTGTGGGTAGGCCTAGCGCCCCCGACAGGAAATGCCCCAAAGCGCACCGTGGACACATCCACATTTTTGGAAGAAAACAGAGGTGTTTTTTGCGAAGTGTCTACCTGTAGATTTTGGCCTCTAGCTCAGCCGGCACCTATGGAAACCTACCAAACCTGTGCATTTCTGAAAACTAGAGACCTAGGGGAATCCAAGATGGGGTGACTTGCGGGGCTCGGACCAGGTTCTGTTACCCAGAATCCTTTGCAAACCTCAAAATTTGGCTAAAAAAACACATGTTCCTTACATTTCTGTGGCAGAAAGTTCTGGAATCTGAGAGGAGCCAAAAATTTCCTTCCACCAGCGTTCCCCCAAGTCTCCCGATAAAAATGATACCTCACTTGTGTGGGTAGGCCTAGCGCTCGCGACAGGAAACGCCCCAAAGCGCAACGTGGACACATCTAATTTTTTTGAAAGAAAACAGAGGTGATTTTTGCGAAGTGCCTACCTATAGATTTTGGACTCTAGCTCAGCCGGCACCTAGGGAAACCTACCAAATCTGTGCATTTCTGAAAACTAGAGACCTAGGGGAATCCAAGATGGGGTGACATGCGTGGCTCGGACCAGGTTCTGTTACCCAGAATCCTTTGCAAACCTCAAAATTTGGCTAAAAAAACACATGTTCCTCACATTTCTGTGGCAGAAAGTTCTGGAATCTGAGAGGAGCCACAGATTTCCTTCCACACAGCGTTCCCCCAAGTCTCCCGATAAAAATGATACCTCACTTGTGTGGGTAGGACTAGCGCCCACGAAAGGAAAGGGCCCAAAACACAACGTGGACACATCACATTTTTTTATAAAAAGCAGTGCCTACCTGTGGATTTTGGCCTGTAGCTCAGCCGGCACCTGGGGAAACCTAGCAAACCAGCGCATTTTTGAAAACTAGAAACCCAGGGGAATCCAAGATGGGGTGACTTGCGGGGCTCGGTCCAGGTTCTGTTACCCAGAATCCTTTGCAAACCTCAAAATTTGGCTAAAAAAAACACATGTTCCTCACATTTCTGTGGCAGAAAGTTCTGGAATCTGAGAGGAGCCACAAATGTCCTTCCACCCAGCGTTCCCCCAAGTCTCCCGATAAAAATGATACCTCACTTGTGTGGTAGGCCTAGCGCCCGCGACAGGAAACTCCCCAAAGCGCAACGTGGACACATCCAAATTTTTGGAAGAAAACAGAGGTGTTTTTTGTGAAGTGCCTACCTGTAGATTTTGGCCTCTAGCTCAGCCGGCACCTAGGGAAACCTACCAAACCTGTGCATTTCTGAAAACTAGAGACGTAGGGGAATCTAAGATGGGGTGACTTGCGGGGCTCGGACCAGGTTCTGTTACCCAGAATCTTTTGCAAACCTCAACATTTGGCTAAAAAAACACATGTCAAAAACAACAAGTGATGGACGGAATGCTGAACATTGTCAAACACTCACCCCCAGTCTCAGATCTGGGTTTAATCCATCGTTCTTTTGCTCACCATGCCACCCCAGTTTGGACCCAGCCATATGCAAATCAGTCTTGACCCTGTTCCTCATGGGAACAGTCCAGCCCGAACTGCCAAGCCAGGTCCTCACTGGACCGGAAACAAGCATCCTGGGACCGGTTTCGGGGTTTCACCCCTCATCAGCCAGGCTAGCTTGAATCCAGTGGCATGGGAAGCACGGGACCCACGTCTGGGCATACCCTTCCCACTTAGGGCGACAAAGCAAAAACAACAAGTGATGGACGGAATGCTGAACATTGTCAAACACTCACCCCCAGTCACAGATCTGGGTTTAATCCATCGTTCTTTTGCTCACCATGCCACCCCAGTTTGGACCCAGCCATATGCAAATCAGTCTTGACCCTGTTCCTCATGGGAACAGTCCAGCCCGAACTGCCAAGCCAGGTCCTCACTGGACCGGAAACAAGCATCCTGGGACCGGTTTCGGGGTTTCACCCCTCATCAGCCAGGCTAGCTTGAATCCAGTGGCATGGGAAGCACGGGACCCACGTCTGGGCATACCCTTCCCACTTAGGGCGACAAAGCAAAAACAACAAGTGATGGACGGAATGCTGAACATTGTCAAACACTCACCCCCAGTCACAGATCTGGGTTTAATCCATCGTTCTTTTGCTCACCATGCCACCCCAGTTTGGACCCAGCCATATGCAAATCAGTCTTGACCCTGTTCCTCATGGGAACAGTCCAGCCCGAACTGCCAAGCCAGGTCCTCACTGGACCGGAAACAAGCATCCTGGGACCGGTTTCGGGGTTTCACCCCTCATCAGCCAGGCTAGCTTGAATCCAGTGGCATGGGAAGCACGGGACCCACGTCTGGGCATACCCTTCCCACTTAGGGCGACAAAGCAAAAACAACAAGTGATGGACGGAATGCTGAACATTGTCAAACACTCACCCCCAGTCACAGATCTGGGTTTAATCCATCGTTCTTTTGCTCACCATGCCACCCCAGTTTGGACCCAGCCATATGCAAATCAGTCTTGACCCTGTTCCTCATGGGAACAGTCCAGCCCGAACTGCCAAGCCAGGTCCTCACTGGACCGGAAACAAGCATCCTGGGACCGGTTTCGGGGTTTCACCCCTCATCAGCCAGGCTAGCTTGAATCCAGTGGCATGGGAAGCACGGGACCCACGTCTGGGCACACCCTTCCCACTTAGGGCGACAAAGCAAAAACAACAAGTGATGGACGGAATGCTGAACATTGTCAAACACTCACCCCCAGTCACAGATCTGGGTTTAATCCATCGTTCTTTTGCTCACCATGCCACCCCAGTTTGGACCCAGCCATATGCAAATCAGTCTTGACCCTGTTCCTCATGGGAACAGTCCAGCCCGAACTGCCAAGCCAGGTCCTCACTCGACCGGAAACAAGCATCCTGGGACCGGTTTCGGGGTTTCACCCCTCATCAGACAGGCTAGCTTGAATCCAGTGGCATGGGAAGCACGGGACCCACGTCTGGGCATACCCTTCCCACTTAGGGCGACAAAGCAAAAACAACAAGTGATGGACGGAATGCTGAACATTGTCAAACACTCACCCCCAGTCACAGATCTGGGTTTAATCCATCGTTCTTTTGCTCACCATGCCACCCCAGTTTGGACCCAGCCATATGCAAATCAGTCTTGACCCTGTTCCTCATGGGAACAGTCCAGCCCGAACTGCCAAGCCAGGTCCTCACTGGACCGGAAACAAGCATCCTGGGACCGGTTTCGGGGTTTCACCCCTCATCAGCCAGGCTAGTTTGAATCCAGTGGCATGGGAAGCACGGGACCCACGTCTGGGCATACCCTTCCCACTTAGGGCGACAAAGCAAAAACAACAAGTGATGGACGGAATGCTGAACATTGTCAAACACTCACCCCCAGTCACAGATCTGGGTTTAATCCATCGTTCTTTTGCTCACCATGCCACCCCAGTTTGGACCCAGCCATATGCAAATCAGTCTTGACCCTGTTCCTCATAGGAACAGTCCAGCCCGAACTGCCAAGCCAGGTCCTCACTGGACCGGAAACAAGCATCCTGGGACCGGTTTCGGGGTTTCACCCCTCATCAGCCAGGCTAGCTTGAATCCAGTGGCATGGGAAGCACAGGACCCACGTCTGGGCATACCCTTCCCACTTAGGGCGACAAAGCAAAAACAACAAGTGATGGACGGAATGCTGAACATTGTCAAACACTCACCCCCAGTCACAGATCTGGGTTTAATCCATCGTTCTTTTGCTCACCATGCCACCCCAGTTTGGACCCAGCCATATGCAAATCAGTCTTGACCCTGTTCCTCATAGGAACAGTCCAGCCCGAACTGCCAAGCCAGGTCCTCACTGGACCGGAAACAAGCATCCTGGGACCGGTTTCGGGGTTTCACCCCTCATCAGCCAGGCTAGCTTGAATCCAGTGGCATGGGAAGCACGGGACCCACGTCTGGGCATACCCTTCCCACTTAGGGCGACAAAGCAAAAACAACAAGTGATGGACGGAATGCTGAACATTGTCAAACACTCACCCCCAGTCACAGATCTGGGTTTAATCCATCGTTCTTTTGCTCACCATGCCACCCCAGTTTGGACCCAGCCATATGCAAATCAGTCTTGACCCTGTTCCTCATGGGAACAGTCCAGCCCGAACTGCCAAGCCAGGTCCTCACTGGACCGGAAACAAGCATCCTGGGACCGGTTTAGGAGTTTCACCCCTCATCAGCCAGGCTAGCTTGAATCCAGTGGCATGGGAAGCACGGGACCCACGTCTGGGCATACCCTCCCCACTTAGGGCGACAAAGCAAAAACAACAAGTGATGGACGGAATGCTGAACATTGTCAAACACTCACCCCCAGTCACAGATCTGGGTTTAATCCATCGTTCTTTTGCTCACCATGCCACCCCAGTTTGGACCCAGCCATATGCAAATCAGTCTTGACCCTGTTCCTCATGGGAACAGTCCAGCCCGAACTGCCAAGCCAGGTCCTCACTGGACCGGAAACAAGCATCCTGGGACCGGTTTCGGGGTTTCACCCCTCATCAGCCAGGCTAGCTTGAATCCAGTGGCATGGGAAGCACGGGACCCACGTCTGGGCATATCCTTCCCACTTAGGGCGACAAAGCAAAAACAACAAGTGATGCACGGAATGCTGAACATTGTCAAACACTCACCCCCAGTCACAGATCTGGGTTTAATCCATCGTTCTTTTGCTCACCATGCCACCCCAGTTTGGACCCAGCCATATGCAAATCAGTCTTGACCCTGTTCCTCATGGGAACAGTCCAGCCCGAACTGCCAAGCCAGGTCCTCACTGGACCGGAAACAAGCATCCTGGGACCGGTTTCGGAGTTTCACCCCTCATCAGCCTGTGGCAGAAAGTTCTGGAATCTGAGAGGAGCCACAAATTTCCTTCCACCCAGCGTTCCCCCAAGTCTCCCGATAAAAATGATACCTCACTTGTGTGGGTAGGCCTAGCGCCCGCGACAGGAAACTCCCCAAAGCGCAACGTGGACACATCCAAATTTTTGGAAGAAAACAGAGGTGTTTTTTGTGAAGTGCCTACCTGTAGATTTTGGCCTCTAGCTCAGCCGGCACCTAGGGAAACCTACCAAACCTGTGCATTTCTGAAAACTAGAGACGTAGGGGAATCCAAGATGGGGTGACTTGTGGGGCTCGGACCAGGTTCTGTTACCCAGAATCTTTTGCAAACCTCAACATTTGGCTAAAAAAACACATGTTCCTCACATTTCTGTGGCAGAAAGTTCTGGAATCTGAGAGGAGCCACAAATTTCCTTCCACCCAGCGTTCCCGCAAGTCTCCCGATAAAAATGATACCTCACTTGTGTGGGTAGGCCTAGCGCCGCGACAGG
The DNA here is from genome assembly GCF_031143425.1 of Pleurodeles waltl. Lineage (NCBI taxonomy): Eukaryota > Metazoa > Chordata > Amphibia > Caudata > Salamandridae > Pleurodeles > Pleurodeles waltl. Next base: position 255,463,247 of record NC_090438.1, on the reverse strand, counting down.
AAACGCCCCAAAGCGCAACGTGGACACATCCAATTTTTTTAAAGAAAACAGAGGTGATTTTTGCGAAGTGCCTACCTGTAGATTTTGGCCTCTAGCTCAGCCGGCACCTAGGGAAACCTACCGAACCTGTGCATTTCTGAAAACTAGAGACCTAGGGGAATCCAAGATGGGGTGACTTGCGGGGCTCGGACCAGGTTCTGTTACCCAGAATCCTTTGCAAACCTCAAAATTTGGCTAAAAAAAACACATCTTCCTCACATTTCTGTGGCAGAAAGTTCTGGAATCTGAGAGGAGCTAGAAATTTCCTTCCACCCAGCATTCCCCCAAGTCTCCCAATAAAAATGATACCTCACTTGTGTGGGTAGGCCTAGCGCCCGCGACAGGAAATGCCCCAAAGCGCAACGTGGACTCATCCAAATTTTTGGAAGAAAACAGAGGTGTTTTTTGCGAAGTGCCTACCTATAGATTTTGGCCTCTAGCTCAGCCGGCACCTAGGGAAACCTACCAAACCTGTGCATTTCTGAAAACTAGAGACCTAGGGGAATCCAAGATGGGGTGACTTGCGGGGCTCGGACCAGGTTCTGTTACCCAGAATCCTTTGCAAACCTCAAAATTTGGCTAAAAAAACACATGTTCCTCACATTTCTGTGGCAGAAAGTTCTGGAATCTGAGAGGAGCCACAAATTTCCTTCCACCCAGCGTTCCCCTAAGTCTCCCGATAAAAATGATACCTCACTTGTGTGGGTAGGCCTAGCGCCCGCGACAGGAAACTCCCCAAAGCGCAACGTGGACACATCCACATTTTTGGAAGAAAACAGAGGTGTTTTTTGTGAAGTGCCTACCTGTAGATTTTGGCCTCTAGCTCAGCCGGCACCTAGGGAAACCTACCAAACCTGTGCATTTCTGAAAACTAGAGACGTAGGGGAATCCAAGATGGGGTGACTTGCGGGGCTCGGACCAGGTTCTGTTACCCAGAATCTTTTGCAAACCTCAACATTTGGCTAAAAAAACACATGTTCCTCACATTTCTGTGGCAGAAAGTTCTGGAATCTGAGAGGAGCCACAAATTTCCTTCCACCCAGCGTTCCCCCAAGTCTCCCGATAAAAATGATACCTCACTTGTGTGGGTAGGCCTAGCGCCCCCGACAGGAAATGCCCCAAAGCGCACCGTGGACACATCCACATTTTTGGAAGAAAACAGAGGTGTTTTTTGCGAAGTGTCTACCTGTAGATTTTGGCCTCTAGCTCAGCCGGCACCTAGGGAAACCTACCAAACCTGTGCATTTCTGAAAACTAGAGACCTAGGGGAATCCAAGATGGGGTGACTTGCGGGGCTCGGACCAGGTTCTGTTACCCAGAATCCTTTGCAAACCTCAAACTTTTGCTAAAAAAACACATGTTCCTCACATTTCTGTGGCAGAAAGTTCTGGAATCTGAGAGGAGCCAAAAATTTCCTTCCACCAGCGTTCCCCCAAGTCTCCCGATAAAAATGATACCTCACTTGTGTGGGTAGGCCTAGCGCTCGCGACAGGAAACGCCCCAAAGCGCAACGTGGACACATCTAATTTTTTTGAAAGAAAACAGAAGTGATTTTTGCGAAGTGCCTACCTATAGATTTTGCCCTCTAGCTCAGCCGGCACCTAGGGAAACCTACCAAATCTGTGCATTTCCGAAAACTAGAGACCTAGGGGAATCCAAGATGGGGTGACTTGCGGGGCTCGGACCAGGTTCTGTTACCCAGAATCCTTTGCAAACCTCAAAATTTGGCTAAAAAACACATGTTCCTCACATTTCTGTGGCAGAAAGTTCTGGAATGTGAGAGAAGCCACAAATTTCCTTCCACCCAGCGTTCCCCCAAGTCTCCCTATAAAAATGATACCTCACTTGTGTGGGTAGGACTAGCGCCCACGAAAGGAAAGGGCCCAAAACACAACGTGGACACATCACATTTTTTTATAAAAAGCAGTGCCTACCTGTGGATTTTGGCCTGTAGCTCAGCCGGCACCTGGGGAAACCTAGCAAACCAGCGCATTTTTTAAAACTAGAAACCCAAGGGAATCCAAGATGGGGAGACTTGCGGGGCTCTGACCAGGTTATGTTACCCAGAATCCTTTGCAAACATCAAAATTTGGCCCAAAAAAACCCTTTTTCCTCTCATTTCGGTGACAGAAAGTTCTGGAATCTGAGAGGAGCCACAAATTTCCTTCCACCCAGCGTTCCCCTAAGTCTCTCGATAAAAATGGTACCTCACTTCTGTGGGTAGGCCTAGCGCCCACGAAAGGAAAGGGCCCAAAACACAACGTGGACACATCACATTTTTTTATAAAAAGCAGTGCCTACCTGTGGAGTTTGGCCTGTAGCTCAACCGGCCCCGGGGGGGGGGGGCAGAAATGCCCTGAAATAAATGTGCCCCCCTAACATCCACTCCCCTCCCCGGGAGCGTCCCTTGCCTACAGAGTCGCTCCCCCTGCGTGACATTGGCGCCAAAAAACAAATCCCCTGTGCCTAGTGGTTTCTGCCCCCTTGGGGGTCAGAAATGGTCTAAATACAATTTGCCCCCCTGGGGAGCGACCCTTGCCTGATGGGTCGCTCCCCATCTCTAAAAAAACAAACAAACCCTGGCGCCTAGAGGTTTCTGCCCCCAGGGGGGGGGGCAGAAATGGCCTAAAATAAATTTGCCCCTCCAGGGAGCGACCCTTGCCTAAGGGGTCGCTCCCCTTGCGTGAAATTCACGCAAAGAAAAAACTCCCTGGTGTCTAGTGGTTTCTGCCCCCCTTGGGGGCAGATTGGCCTCATCAAAATAGGCCAATCTGCCCCCAAGGGGGGCAGAAATGGCCTAAATATAATTTTCCCCCAAGGGGAGCGACCCTTGCCTAAGGGGTCGCTCCCCACCTAAAAAAATAAAATGAAACATAAAATAAAAATAAATTAAAAAAATGGTCCCTGGTGCCTAGAGGTTTCTGCCCCCAGGGGGGGCAAAAAGGCCTTCCCGAAAAAATGCCCCCCATGGGAGCGACCCTTGCCCAAGGGATCGCTCCCTTATGTCAATTTCAGTTAAAAAAAACAAAATCCCTGGTGTCTAGTGGGGTTTCAAAAGCCGGATTGCAAGCAATCCGGCTTTTGAAACCCTCGGAGAGACTTCAAATGGAAGGAAATACTTTTCCTTCCCTTTGAAGCCCCTCCGGGCCTCCCCCAGTGATTGAAAGAGAAATGCTTTTGCAGAGCGATGGGGGAGGCCCCTGTGACAAATCAGCACGCGCGCTGACGTCACGGGGGGGGCGGGGGTGGAAGGGGAAGGTGTTCCCCTTCCATCCCCGCCTTGGGGGGGAGGGGGGTGCACAGGGGGCGCGCTAGCGCTCTCCCAAGTTCCCCTGTGCCTTGGACGAGATGATCTCGTCCAAGGCACAGGGGAACTGTAGCCTTGGACGAGATCATCTCGTCCAAGGCATAGATGCGGTTAATAGTGTCAAAACAATTACGCTGTTGCCCCTACCCTGTGACATGGTGCACAGTATTTTAAATATGGCGCACACATGGTGGCGGTAGGGGGGCGATAAGGGGCTCAAAAGAAGGGGTGCTGCACTAGGTTCAGTGCCACGTTTCTTAAATCTGCGCCTTAATTTTTTGTGAGGGCAGGGTCAGCCATGGGACCCAATAAAAAATGCTTGTGGTCTTCACATTACTGGCTCCAATGAACCTGTACAATCACAGAGTTTGAAATGAAATAGTGATATTGAAATTACCTGTTATACAAAGTTCAGATGCAGTTTCATCAAACACAGCCTATTGTATGGTAGCTCAAGGAGTCAAGGCATCTGCTACCAGAAGCCAAATGTAACCTGAGGGTCACAGGTTTGAATCTCTTCAGGATCAGCTTTTCATCCTTCAAAGGATCATAACCTTAGTGGTACTGAGTTGATATAATATGAACTCCTGTGATTTTCTGTTCAATGAGGCAGTCAGACCATGGCTGGAAGTGCTTCATAAGCAGAGAGATGACTTTTTTGCAGTTTTATGCAGAGAGAACTCAATCCAACGGTAATGGAGTTCCTTAGATGAGCATCAGTTACATTACACAAGTTAACTTTATTTTGTTTTTTAGGTGCAAGAAGATGTCACAGAGACTCCCGTTACAGTAACAAGACTGCTGGATTTGGGCAGCAGCATCACTAACCACAGGGAACTGAGTCTGATCCTGCACCATGTGACAGCTGTCGGCTTAACCCTTCTAGCTAGCTAGCGACACCTCACCAGTACCCAAGAGTAAAAGGTGATTTGTGGTAGCCTTTCGCATGAAATTGTGGTGGAAAGGATCTTATCCCTTTCTCTCAGTCATATGTGTCTCATGTATTCAAAGACAAACAAAAGCAGGACTAGGTTCAGTACGTTTTATTGAATCAATTGCATTCTATGTAAAAAGGCATGTATTGCGATTATAAGGATGATAAAACATAACAAAAGTAAGGAGGTGACAAGGAAAGTGAAACATAAGAAAGTTCCTGCCATACTGTTACAACATTTATTCTAGAATCCATACCTGCACTACAGATATTTTTATACAAGCACATGGCAGTGTAAGCCATAATCTGTCCATCAGGCCCTCCTGTGATTGTAAGTCGGAAAGGGAGGTCTGTTGGTCTACTGAGAGTCCTCCCACATGGAGAAAGAGAAGGTGTCGGATCTCACCAGAAACTGCAAAGGCAACACATAGCATGCAGTGGCAACTGGCTGGGATTCCCCTCTGTCATCTGGGGGCAGTGAGGTGTTTTATAACAAAACAGCTGGTGTTCTGAGAAAACTGCCCTGGCATATATTTCTGTGTCTGAAATTTGGGGACGTGATGAACTCTTTGTGCCAGCAATAACTTGTAACCTATTATGTTCTGCCTTGAATAAAGGTCAGAGTGAAAATGTTGTGCAGTGAAAAGTATAACAGAACTCTGTGCGAAAGGACAAGCTAATAAAATATTAAAAACATCTCCACTAAAATAAAGCTTTTGCTAAAATGAGGAGAAAAATAACAATGCATGTCTCAGAGGGAAAAGGGTCAAGCTGCAAGCCTAAGCTAAAATAACGTGCCTGTGTAATAGCCAAAGTAAACTTCACAACTTTTTTCCCATTGTTGGTTCAAAGTGTAGAGGTCCCTAATAAAGCCTAAGCAAACTGACATGTCTACAGTCTATAACCTTAAAATCAAATCTGAAATGTATACAATGAAATGTCTATGTTGACGAGCAAACAGACTAAGGGGGTGATTCTAACTTCGGCGGGTGGCCGAGGCTGCCCGCCAAAGTTCCCCCACCAAAATACCGCTCCGCGGTCGAAAGACCGCTGAGGGTATTTTGGGATTTGCCCTGGGCTGGCGGGCGGCCGCCAAAAGGCCACCCGCCAGCCCAGGGCAAATCAACCTTCCCACGAGGACGCCGGCTCAGAATTGAGCCGGCGTAGTGGGAAGGTGCGACGGGTGCAGTGGCACCCATCGCGTATTTCAGTGTCTGCATAGCAGACACTGAAATACTTTGTGGGGCCCTCTTACGGGGGCCCCTGTAGTGCCCATGCCATTGGCATGGGCACTGCAGGGGCCCCCAGGGGCCCCGCGGCACCCCCTACCGCCATCCTGTTCCTGGCGGGAGACCCGCCAGGAACAGGATGGCGGTAGGGGGTGTCAGAATCCCCATGGCGGCAGACGCGCTCCGCCGCATTGGAGGATTCTGCAGGGCAGCGGGAAACCGGCGGGAGACCGCCGGTTTCCCGCATCTGACCGCGGCCGAACCGCCGCGGTCAGAATGCCCTGCGGGGCACCGCCGGTCTGTCGGCGGTGCTCCCGCCGACCCTGGCCGGGGTCAGAATGACCCCCTAAATGTGGGACAAATTAAAACTGGTCAATTTAGAATTTAAAAACATATCAATCAATATAAGGCCAAGTGTCAGCAGTTCAACAATAATCATAGCTTTTAGAAAATCACCAAGTCATCAATTGTAATGGAATCCAGGAAAGACCCCACTTCGACAGATGTTAATTAAACCAATTCATTGACAAAGAAGGCTAGAGAGCACTCATGTTCCATTGCTTCAGCTCCAGCTGAGGCAGCAGCATCCTATGAATTGTCAGGTGTTGTAACTCTAAGAGGCACTTGGTCCTCAAAGATCAAATCCTAGGAAGATTCTTGCAACAAACGCGATCTCAATATGCATGTCTGGTAATGAGCCTTCAACAGATCAGCATTCAAAGAAGGTATGCTCTACATTACTAGACACACTTCTGGTGCATACTTGAAGGGGCACCACGAACAATGAAGGAGGGGCTGCACAGAGTTGAAAACCGGACTGAATGACAGGAACCAAGTGTACTCCAGCACTTCCAGGAGTGGTGCTCCAAAGTACTGCACCATGCGTTCAGGACACAGTTGGGCTTGTGGAAGCGCCATCAGTCCTCTTTGTTGGGATGGGGCAGCCATTGCATAGAAAGAATAGCAACAGCAGAATGCTTCCAATTGATTCCAAAGTGATAGGGAATCCCTCTAAAACACTCAAGATAATAGAGTGTATGGCTGAAGGTATAATGACGAATAGAGAGGAAATGGTGCTGACAAAACCAGAACCAACAGCCTTCAAGAAATGTACAATCCCAGTGGTGTTGGAGGCGGTAAAAATATTCACCCAATTTATTCACCAGTATTTTTTGGAAAGTTAGTATTTAAGAAGGACTGTGGGCCATATTTATACTTTTTGACGCAAAACTGCGCTAACGCAGTTTTGCGTCAAAAAAATTAGCGCCGGCTAACACCATTTCGATGCGCCGTGCGGGCATCAAATTTATACTTTGACGCACGGTGGCGCAACCAACAGGTGGGAGTCATTATTTCATGATGCACACAGCGGCGTCAAGTCGTAAAGGAAAGCAACGTTAACGCGACGCAAATGACTGTGAGTCGATTTACGACATCGCAACCCGGAAAGCGCTGTTTATTTGGACGCAATTGCGTCAAATTTACCCGCGAAAACTGCCCTTTCAGCAGAGGAGAGTCAAAATGGATCCCAGATGCCACAACAGACCCCAGGAAGATGACAGCAGACCAGGAACCAGCCAGGATGATCCATACCGGAACCAGGACATTTTCAGAAAAAAAAGAAAGTGTCGCTTCAGTGCAGAGGAGCAGGAAATCCTGGTTAAAGAGGTGACGGAACACCAGCACCAATTGTTCATCACCTCTAAATTGCCCATCAGTAGGAGAGAGGCCATATGGAAACAAATTGTGGACATGATCTACAGTGTGGCTGAAGAACGCAGGACAGTCACCGAGTGTAAGAAACGCTGGCATGACTGCAAACGTAGGACAAAAGAAAAAATGGCCAGGAACAGGAAGGCAGCACTGCAGACTGGAGGGGGGAGTCCAGCACACCAGGAGGCCCTGGACCACATGGAGGAGATGGTCGCAGCCGTCATCCCTGAGGAGATCGTCACAAGGATTCAAGGACAGGACAGCGCAGACTACCACGACACAACGCACATGCAGGGTAAGTAGCATGGGGAATTAAAATGCAACAATGATACATGCTACCGGAGGGGGGAATAGCTACTAAACAATGCATGTAAGTCAGCACATATATGAAGTGGCATGGGTAAAGGGGCACGGCAGGGGGGCATGCCCAGCACAGACTGAATCTGGGGCATGACAAAATACAGCACCAACAACAGTCCCATGGGGCCATCCTGTAATTACAACAATAGAGCCAAGGGAAAGAAGCGACAGGTGTGAAGGCCACTACGTCAAATTCACATCCAGGCACTTGTCTGTCAAAATCTATCCTACATCAACTAGGTCCCTATCAGTAATCCAGTAGCCAAAACAACAACTGCAATGTAACTGCCACAACAGTTGACAATAACACCTCTCATCTCTGTGCAGCTATAGTAGCAAATGGCAGGAACCTCTCCATGGAACATACATACCTAAATTAGGGGGTGAGGAGGACATCTGCAACTATTTATAGAAATAAGACAAAGGCACCAGTACACTCAAATGCCAATGCCCTTAGTTGACACATACATCAGCCAAAGTAAACAGAAATAGGAGCCACACAGCACTAAGGACACACACATGCTGCATACTTCAGGGTCCCTCACGTGCCTGGCTAACAAGGCAACATCACTAATGTCATACTGCTCAGACAACAACATTGAGGAGGGGACACAGGCAACTGGTCACTGAAACACACCTGCACAGTCTGACAACCAAATAGGACCTTGATACGATAAACAGGGCAATCCAATTAAACACACATGACCCAACATCATCTCCAAACATCAACAATGTTTACATCCATACCACATCCTAACATTGACATGCATAGGATATGGCACATCACATGTACATTTCGGGCAATGTGAATAAAAAGTGTTTGGGGCAGGTCCTGAGAGGCAAGTGTGCTGCCAGGGCATTCACAACACCCACAGCCAGTCAAAGTGTAGTGTGGTAAGTGTTATGTATACTTTGCGCATTAGCTTCATGCTTTAGGCCTTTCTGCACTTTGCCCTGAATGTACTTTTACGCATTTGCTCACATCTAAGAGCCTCTGAGCACTTTGCACTAAATGCTTTTTTATTAGGCTTCCTATCTGTTATTTTTGCCAATAGCCAGTCCTAGGGTGTTGTTTATTAGTCAAATCACACTGTTTTGTCTACTTCAGCACTGGAGTTCGCCAGAACATATTCACTCTGTGCCCCAGTCAAGGATACAGTCTGGTACATTGCCGATAGACGTGGTAGGGGTTAAGATTTGGCATTCCTGCGTAGGGACACTTTGTCATCACAATGACATATTACTTATAAAATCACTTCCTTGTCCCAAGACACGCAAGAGGGAGTTTCCAAACAGAGAACCACAACTAGACGCTGCCTGCCTTGCTGCAGATGCAGAACCAGATCACAGGCCATTGCTCTGATATGAGGGATGATGTATCCCCAGTGATTCAGACAGGCAAGCTCGAAGCTTAACATGCTGTGCTCTAAATAGAACAAGCAGAGGGATAGTAGAAACAGTTAGGCACCATGATAGCTTTGTACTAATGTTTTACTCTCCTGCTGACTATTTCAGTTCTACCATGTTGTATTGTTTGGGTTATTGTGGCTCACACCTAAATATCTACAAGTCAGTTGTACAATGAAATCATCATATAAAACAAATACTGTCTTTGTCTTTTGTGTATGAGATCATACTGGAAAAGAGAGAATTGTTTTGGATCTGAGTGACCAGGACTTCCCTGAGAAGTTCCAAAGATGTCATGCGCTCGGATGTCTAATCATTCCTTTGCCGTGGGAGACATGAGGCACTGCTAGTTAGCCAGAGAAAAAAGAAAGAATCAGGGTGACAGAGTTAATTACAAGTGGGTCAGACTTAGTCCCCCACACCATTAGTTATCCTGCTGCCTAGAAAGCCAGTAATCTCATGTAGGATAATGAGCGCCCACCCAACAAAATGTCTCTCCATAAGAATTGTTAAACACGGAGGGACGAGTAGGACAAAAAGATGGCTATTCCTAAATTGTTACAAAGCAACACCTAGAGGCAATTAGGCAGACAAGTCTGATAGCTCTATATCATACATGTGACACACAGGTGGGCCATAGGCCTACAACAATGCCCATATGAAGGACAGCAGATACCAAGACTAAAACAGAGCACAAAGTCAAGGCATCCAAAGGCTTGTATCTTATTGCAAAATTGTCACAACACAGACACACTAATTGTACCCTGTTTCATTGCAGAGGAACATGGATCTCCTGCCGATATGCCTGTCCCTGATTTCCCTGATGACATGGATGACGAGCCCATGAACATTCCACAGGAGTCCATCCAAATGGTCCTTGAAAGCCTCCAAACCCCACCTTCAGTCAAAAGGAGGAGCACAGAAGAAGCAGCCACCACAGTAGACCCACCCACCATCCCAATAGTAAGACCTGCCAGCTCCAACACAGCTGAGGACTCTGACGACACTGGCACCAGCTTCGAAAGAACCGTTGTTGGGGTACAGTGGGAGCTGGCCAAGGAGGTGCGAGTGGGGATGCAAACTATGGCAGCCAGCCTTGAGGGGGTGCGTTCGTGCATGATGTCTTCTGCTGATCAGGCAGCTGCTATGCAAGCCCTAACATCTCTCTTGCAGGAACTTGCAAAAACACAGAAGGAAATCAGCACAGCTGTCATCCAGTTGACACAACACCTACAACTGCAATCCAGTCAACGTGTGCACGAATGCAACATTGAACCCCTCAGGGCCGACCTGGCTGCCTACCATCGTGATGTGGCTGCCATTCTCAAAAACCAGCAGGCCCTCCTTGCTGCAGTACTGCCCTTAAGAACTCCACAGGGAGCAGCCCCTGGGATGTCTGCCTCCATGTCTTCTAACACTGAGGAGTGTGTTGCCCCTTCACAACCAACAACAACAAGGACAAACCAGGCAACACACACATCAGAAGAAGAAGACATGGAACAGATAACATTCTCACGGAAGAGTACCCGGAAGCACTAGTCCCTGCACCATGGCCTACTTTGACCAAGGTCCTACGTTTTGTCAAATGCCAGTCTCACTACAACTGCACTCAATGACTGTTCTGCAATCCACTGTATGACTTGTCCCCATTGCCAGTGAATGTCTCTCTCCTACTATTTGCCAATTCCTGTCCCTCTGCACTGTGACATCACCCCAGCATGTCAGGAGCATCATCCACACCCCTTCTGTAGGATCACCATGTAAGAATGCACCAGAACGGACCCAGCAAACATGGACAATGGACAGCACCTATAAATAAAAAGCACTTGCACACCTATTATGTCTCTGTGTTATTTCACACTTCAACTGTGCAGTACATAACTCCAAAGTGCCTGTGTGGCAACCATGTAGATTGTCAATACTACTGTCCTGATATCATGTAGTCTGAAACATATGTGCAGTGGCCAGGATTGCATCATAGCCTTACCATACTGAGGAGAATAACTGATGAAGGGACTAACCACACACAATCATGCTGTGTTGGACAGAATGATGCACCATCTATAGCTATTCTAGTCAACTAATGGTGGCTGAGAAATGTAGGCACCATGCAATACTAAAACATGAAATGATGCTGCAAAATGTAAGGAAACATTACCAAATTACACTGTATCAATCACCCTTTCTGAGTATACTTCCATGAAGGAAAGTCATGCTGAATGAGTACACACATGATGTAGGTCACCAATGAAAGCAACAAGACAAGAGTGTGAACAACTCCTCATCTACAAAGATCTCCCTGAACTTCACACTGCAGTCCGATCTATTAATTTACCCACAATAACAAGTCTGGGTGCCCACTTTGTGAAGTAGGATACATACTCACCAACACAAAACCTTGGTGATCAATTCAAACTACCAATGGTCGGTCTCCCAAATGGTGGATACTTACCAAGTTAGCACACGGGTAGCTGGCATGTTAAACCTCAATTTCATGGGGATGGCGAGCATAGGACACTAATGTCATAAAAAAACATTCACCTACACTGATGTCAAGGCCATGATAAAGTAGCACCTGAAGCATCATGTAAAGGGTTAACTATATATTTATTACTATATATTAACACAAGAGGCAACTAAGGGAAAGGTAATACCTACACTAATCTAACCTGACTACTACTAACCCACAACTGTCCCTAACTAACCTAAGCTAAACTTACTCTACACATGTAACGAAACGATCTAAACATCAACCCCGCACCCACCATTATGAGACAGGACACATGCAGGACAACACTTACTAACATACACACATACTATACTATCCTAAACAAACATATATTTTTTGGTAAAGTTTTATATATTTTTTAATTCTTTTTTTTATTTTTTATTTTTATTTTATTTTACATAACAGGAATCCCAACATTGCCCCCCCACCCACCCACCCACACAAAAAATAAAGATAGAAAGAATAAGGACCCCCCACCCTCTTCCTTAACACTAACTAAGCTAACTAACACTAACCTAATACTAATCCCCAAAACCCAACTATCAGTAGAAAATAGGAAAGAGGAAACAGGGGAGGGGTAAAAGTTCAACAGGGCAAAAGTCCTAGAGGTTCGCCCTCCGTAGGGTCCGCCTGATGGAGCTGACCCTTTTTTTTATATGGGCCACATCCTGGCTCAGGTTGTCCACCTTATTGACCAGCTTGTCCAATTTCCTACTCAATGCCAGGAATGCGGCAGGGTCCACAGGAGGGGCTGATGTCGTTTGTGTGCTGGCCGAGGTTAAGCTTGTGCCAGGAGTTGACTGCCCACTGGAGTGTCCTGGTTGTAGAACACAGCTGGGTCCAGGTCTTGAGGATGAGCCAGGGTCTACTGTTCCCGACGTTGCTGGGGCCACTTAGGGAGACCTGGTGGATGTGGGGTTGGTGGCTGTTGTGGGCAATGTAGGCCGACCCTGTGGTGAGGCCCACCATGCCCCGGAGGCCCGATCCGATTGATATTTGCGGGCCATCCTCCGGTACCCAGACTGCACCTGCAGGATGTGCCTGTGTCGCATGGCACGCCTCTCAAATTAGTGTCTATCTGCAGCACTCATGTTTGCAGCTGTGAAGAGAAAAGGCAAATATTTTCCTTTGGAATTGCATTGGGTGGAATAGCACAATGGGTTATTTGTACATTACTAGTAATGTATTTGCTGCAGCAATTGTCACAACATTGTTCACTTAAAGGCTCAGAGGAAGTACATGTGAAGCCTGCATACATAAGGGAATCTCACACCTAGCATATCCATGTCTCTACATGATGGATGACATCACCCTAAACTACTCATCCAAATTATGCCTAAGGCATCTGACATTATGGCTGCACCTCTTCCGCATACTGACTTCACTACATATGTCACTCTATGTGATAACTGTCACAATCCTCACTCAATGCCATTTCTAATTTGTTGTGTGCTAATATTGAACCCATGGGCCATAACGGAATGTGGACACTAGGGGCCAGATGTAGGAATATGGAAAATTGCAACTTGCAATTTGCTATGCAGAACGGTGTCTCCGACACCGTCTGCGAGTCGCTATGGGGTCGCTAAGACCCACCTCATTAACATCAATGAGGTGGGTCCCAATTAGCGTCCACTTAGCGACTATGGGCACTCACGGTGATGGAGGCCTGCTGGGAACAGCAGACCTCCATGGCCGTGACTGCTTTTTTCCCAAGTGTAGCCCGTTTACCTGAAAGGAAAACGAGCTGCACTTAGAAAAAAAAACAAAATCTTTAGGCCCGTATTTATACTTTTTGGATCGCCGCATTTGCGCAGCGTTTTTTGACGCAAATGCAACGCAAACTTACAAAATCCAATTGTATTTTGTTAGTTTGCACCGCTTTTGCGTCAAAAAGTGGCGCAAACGCGCCGCTGAAAAAGTATGAATACGGGCCTTAGTTTTGGACTATTTCAGGGCAGGTAGTGGTCCCTTGGACCACTGGCTGTATTTAAAATTTTTTTTAGGTCCACTCACAAAGGGGAAGGGTTCCTATGGGGACCCCTTCCAGTTAGCAAGTGGGTTACCATCCACTTCAAGTGGATGGTAACTGCGAGTCCCTTTGCGACCACGTACTCGGTTGCAAATGGAATTGCATACCACTGCGAGTCGCAAATAGGACGGGAACACCCCTTCCTATTTGCGAGTCGGATATGCATTTTGCAAGTATGTTCAGAATCACCAAATCCATTTCTGCATAGCAAACAGACGTTTGCGACTCACAAAGAGCAATTTATGCCATTTGCAACTTGGAAACTGTTTGCCACATCTGGCCCTAGGTTCTAAATAAAGTTGCTAAAGGACACAAGTACGTGTAATATACTGGTTGCTACAGTCCTAGGTACCCTGTTTCCCATTAACATGGCAGTCTTTGAGGGTGGGGTGGGAAGAACAACCAACAATCCCATGTTCAATGCACACCCAGGAGTGTATAGAAAGGTCAACAAGTATGTGCCTTCACACCCAACACCTATGAAGGGCTAGCAACACGTTGGAGTCAGCCAAACATTGTCACATCCAAGGTCCACACATGTCAAAATGCTCTGACTTAGGCCAACATCACATACTATCAGTGAGGCATGTTTTACAACACACACAGAGGAGCTAGAACACCCATTATAATGAGTCGACAGAACACCTAGGCCATTGCACTCTAGTCACACACACTTCTAGTTCAACTAGTGGAAGTACAAGCCCCCGGAAGATCCAACCTACAGTGTACACAGAGCATCCTCAACTAGGAAGATGCACATTTCATCAAAGCCATTTGCCAAAGCTATCTGGGAGAATGTCAGTCTGATATGCAGACTCAGTTCAAGCCAAGTCCCAGAGCAAGTCTTACAGTAACCAGTGTATTCCACATGACTCATCCCATTCCCCATTGCGGCCCAACTGGAATGACCTACAGCCCCTAAATCTGAGAGATGGCTAAGTATTGGTTTACTGAAACAGAAGTGATATTTGAAATCCCACTAAAGCAACAATGCCAATGAACGGCCAGCGCATCAAATCATGAATTCTGTTGAACACACAGTAGTCCATCATGCATCACTAGCAAGCAATAAATATAGCACTCAGGCCACACTCACTGTAGGTATCAGGCTCCTCAAAATGTGCCACCTCTCCCACGGTGTACGGTGCTGGTCCTCCTGTAAAGCATGAAAGGAAGAATATACTCAGACTCGGTGCACTGACAAATAATTGCAGTTACTTTGACACTGTGTGAATATGACATGGTAATGATACACTTTCCCACATGCTCATACTGCATGGATTAATTTTTATTCAACATTAACATTGGATGAGTCTCCTGCTCAGTTACACACCCTACTACACACATGCAGTGGCCAGAACAGTCAGGTGTTGTCAAAGATACCCCTCCATTAGTATGCCCAAACAATAATGGTTTGCATACATCTCATCATGTGCATCCCAGAGAGACATCCAAAAGCTGGTTACTTGAGGACTGCATGACCCCTCACAATCAAACAGGCTAGGTGGACATTTTCAACACACAGCAACCAGACACACATGTGACATATGTGTGGACAACATAGCTAACTTCATGTGACGTGAAGGCACCACACATTTATAGCATCATCATGGGTTTCCAATTTTCTGTCTAGCTATGGCGTCAACATATGTAGGTCTGTTGTTTCTACATGACTTTCTCACAGGCCTACCTGTAGAGTTCAAATAGAGGCATTAACGTGTCGCTTGTCTGACACAAATGCAACACTACATTACTTACAGCTACAGGCATCTGGTATGTGTTGAAAACATGAGCCATCTGACTGCTAGCATTGGTCTTCCTACACATTGTGCAACAAATACACATTTGGGCCCATATTTATACTTTAGTAGCGCCGCATTTGCATCATTTTTTGACGCAGAGACGGCGCAAACTAGCAAAATACAATTCTCTTTCGTAAGTTGGCGGCGTTTTTGCGTGAAAATGCGGTGCAAAATCGGGGCTAAAATGTATAAATATGGGCCTAGGTTTCCCTAGCGTTACACACATTCAGCTACTTATCTAGCAGATTGGGTAACAATCATCACATGTCCCCACACAGATTTCGATTATTCACATGTAATTGATTTGTACTCACCAACATGGCCACCAATCCTGATTCCCAGGTGGTCCAGCAGGTCCTGCTCCCTGGATATGAGATCAGCCCAGCGGTGCTTTAATTGATGCTCATTCCGCATGCTCCCATACACCCGGACCAGGTGATGGCGCACCTTCCCCCACCGGACTTTACGTGCCTCGGTGTGATACCACTGTATCACACGGCCCCCAGCCTCCAGCATGAGTGGGAGGAAATGGCAAACGAGCCAAATGAATCCCCCCAATTCATCCTCACCCATCCTGGCAAGCCGAGGCCTACATGACATATTAACTGACTTAAATGAGAAAAATGAAATAAACAAGTAAAAGTGGGAAATGGGGAAAGGTAGAGTAGTGAAGGAAAAAGAAAAATTAAGAAAAATAGTCCAACTAACCCCAAAGTTAAACTACCCAGAACAGGCTCCCACAGACAATACAAACAAAAACAGGATTGTACAAAACTAGACTAAACAGACTGAGACAATATTAGGCAACAAGACTAGGATCACAAAAAGACAAAATACAAGGTACACAGGACACAAAAGCAGTTAAACACAGGACAACACCTTTCACACAACCACACAGTCTAGATAAATCTGAGACTGCAAAGTGAAAGTGAAAGTTAACTCCCAGTACAGATTTAGTAAATAGGATATCCTATTACATCACTTCCTGCATAAAATGGCCGCTGTTTTTATGTCCCCGTTATCCGTCATATTTTCACGCATACACAATGTGCGTCATATTTTTTGACGCATAATATTGCACAGAATGCAGAGTCAAAAAATATGATCTGAAAAATAATAATTCATAAGGTACATGACATGTCCAACATATTGTCCATGTTGCGTCCAATTTCCCACGCATACAGCATGGGCGTCATATTTTTTCCACGTACAGTAGTGCACAGAATGCAGAGTCAAAAAATATGATATGAAATATAATAAATTCATAAGGTACATAACATGTCCAACATATTGTCCATGTTGCGTCAAATTTCCGACGCATACAGCATGGGCGTCATATTTTTTCCACGTACAGTAGTGCACAGAATGCAGAGTCAAAAAATATGATATGAAATTTAATAAATTCATAAGGTACATGACATGTCCAACATATTGTCCATGTTGCGTCAAATTTTCCACGCATACAGCATGGGCGTCATATTTTTTCCACGTACAGTAGTGCACAGAATGCAGAATCAAAAAATATGATATGAAATATAATAAATTCATAAGGTACATGACATGTCCAACATATTGTCCATGTTGCGTCAAATTTCCCACGCATACAGCATGGGCGTCATATTTTTTCCACGTACAGTAGTGCACAGAATGCAGAGTCAAAAAATATGATATGAAATATAATAAATTCATAAGGTACATGGCATGTCCAACATATTGTCCATGTTGCGTCAAATTTCCCACGCATACAGCATGGGCGTCATATTTTTTCCACGTACAGTAGTGCACAGAATGCAGAGTCAAAAGAATATGATATGAAATATTATAAATTCATAAGGTACAAGACATGTCCAACATATTGTACATTTTGCGTCAAATTTCCCACGCATACAGCATGGGCGTCATATTTTTTCAACATACAGGAGTGCACAGGATGCAGAGTCAAAAAATATGATATGAAATATAATAAATTCATAAGGTACAAGACATGTCCAACATATTGTCCATGTTGCGTCAAATTTCCCACGCATACAGCATGGGCGTCATATTTTTTCAAAGTACAGGAGTGCACAGGATGCAGAGTCAAAAATTATGATATGAAAATTAGAATTTCATGGCAAAATATGAGAAACATTTATGAAAATGTATATTTGACTCTGCATTCTGTGCACTCCTGTACGTGAAAAAATTATGACGCCCATGCTGTATGCGTTGAAATTTGAGGCATTTTTAAATTTTGTCTTCATTTTTCTAAGTTGAGGAAGGAAATTTGTCATGGGCAAACGGTGCTATGTGATACACATTTGTGGTTAGCTATGACACATGTCCCTTATTGGATGTATAGAAGGCATTCACACTGTAATATTTATGATACCTTAAAAAATGTGTTAACCATATTTGTACACATATTTTGGGTAATTGCTGATGGCTATTTTTAAATGATGGAAGGGATACCATGATGTATTCCTTCTCAAAAATGTGTCCACAATTATGATGGTAATGCTTTTATCTATAGTCCAAACAGGGAGTGCAATAGTCACTTACAGTTTTTATGGGGCTAACCATGTCCTATTATGATTTTGTGTTTCTGATTTTTGTTTTACTTTTGACATGTAGGCCACACATGTGCCTTATGCATGTGTTTAGTTCACAAGTACATGATTCTTGTATATTTGAGGGGCGGTAGAGGTGGACTTAGGCCCCCAGCACCCTAGGGTTTGCCCATCCAGATTTGCTAATGTATCCATGGCTTTTATTTATTCTGTTATGCAAAACCTGCAGCAGCAGGCTAATGTAAGGCCATAGGGTATGAATCACTGTTAACCATTCATTCATCTCATTTGCCCATTTGACGTTTGCACTATTGATGATTTGGAGCAATCTGGCATACTATTTTGCAATGACTATGTTTGCAAAATCTCAGCGTTCCTCATGTGCTGATGACAACTAGATTGTTGATGTATGTGGCCCTTTATGCATTACCTGGTTTAGTGGCATGTTACATTCTTCCTGCTAGGTTCAAACTGGGACACTACTGTGATGGGCTGCATTTAAATATTTGGTTGCTTGGATGACATATGTTTATATGTGTGTGCGAATGTGGATCCACTATCACCTGTCTGGGTGTATGTTGTCACTGTAACTTCAAGGTCTCCTCATGAGTTAGTGGCAGCTAATGTTGTTCCAATTGGGTATTGTTTATATCAAAAATTGAGAGAACCCATTGAAGACATGGTCACGTACACATGGATGGTCCCACCCTGTCTCTGAACACGTGTGATGAGACTTTCAAATGATCAACCTTTTTTGTCTGGGTGAGAGACTGTCTCAGGTGTCTGGATCAGGCATGTTTAATTGCCACATTTGTACTCCTGTTGGCCTCTGTGGATGGTAATGTATCATGCAACATCCTACCCTCTGTGAATACATTTGTGATGTTTTTTTTTGGTGTGATGATTGTTATAGCATTATTGCTCAATGAGACGACATTCTTCTTCAGCAATTTCAAACTAAAGGTGGGCAGAAATGAATAGGCCAAAGCATGATGTGGTGTTTGTTATCTGTGTTTATTTACAATTGTGCAATAAGTGTTGTTATAAGAAATTATGAGAAAAAATTATTGACAAGCTGTTGGCGCCTACGCACTCCTGCTGCCGTGTTAGGTTGTTCCCCCTCCTGTTGCAGGCCAGCATCCTCCTCTTCGTCATCCTCAGCCATGTCTGGGTCTGGTTCAAGGAGGGGAATGTTCCTTTTTACACAAATATTGTGCAATATGGCACAAGTGAGTATGATCTTACAGACCATCTCTGGGGAATAGAGTAGGCTACCGCCAGTTATGTCAAGGCAGCGGAACCTTGACTTTAGGATCCCAAAGGGCCGCTCAACAATGCTGCGTGTCCTCTTATGGGCGTCATTGTATGACCGCTCTGCAGCAGTATTTGGGTTCCCAAATGTCATTAGCCAAGGCTGGATGCCATACCCCTGATCAGCTGAAAGAGAAACACAGAATGGGATCAATTAGATATAGGAGGCACTGTTGTACAGACCTTTGATGGCAGTAGTTGTCTTGTGTTGTCTGTGACTCTTTTGTGTACTAATGTGACAACCTATAGTTGTTGGAGAAAACTTTTGCATTGAGTTTTTTCCTTGGCTGAGCAAGTGTTTTTTGGCTAACCGTTTGTCAGCAGTATGTATTTGGTTTTTCAGTACTGTGTGCCCTCCCTAGCATTGTGACTTGTCATACAGGTGTCCGTGTGTCTTCACTGGGGGTGAGATGATAGTTCCATGCAGAGTTAAAACATGAAAGTGTAGTCAACATGTTCATGTGAAAGTACCCTGGACATCCCATCCCTTAAAAGTTATGCAATGTATTGGTGTACAGGTTATTGTGAGACTTCCAATTTGCAAGGTGACATTTAGGCAACCACACTCATTAATGTCTTCACATTAAGCTGTAGAGTAAATTCCAATGTGTAACAGGTTCAATGGTGACTTCAGAAACATGGCTAGTGATGTGAGGACCTCAGTGTGTTCCTGGCTAGGTGTTGCTATTGTGGTGTATGTGTTCTTTGTTCTAGAGGGTTGCTGTGCAGTGTGTATATAAGTTGGATTTTTGTCCTTACCAACAAGTAGTCCATTGCCATACCGTCCATCCTGGAAGTGTTGGTTGATGGTGCTGTGACGGAAGATGAATGCGTCATGTACACTCCCAGGATATTTAGCCACAATGTTGCTGAACAATTCTTGGTGATCGACTATGGCCTGCACGTTGATTGAATGTGTGTTCTTCCTGTTGCGGTAGAGGTGTTCACTCGCAGCAGGTGGCACAAGGCGTACGTGTGTGCAGTCGATTGCACCAAGGACTTGCGGGAAGCCACTGATGGCGTAGAACCCCTGTTTTGTTTCCTGCTGCTTCTGCAGTGTGTTAGGGAAGCAGATGTGGACGGGTGTCAGGCAAATGATGGCATCCAGTACTTTTGGCAGGAATGCAGAGAATGATGGTTGTGATATTCCACCAACCAGGGCACCAGTTGTCTGAAACGAGCCACTTGCCAGCAGGTGAAGTACGGCAAGCAGCTTTGTTTCTGTTGGTATGGTGTGGGGTGTCACCAAAGTGGGGGCCAACTGCTGTTCAATATTTCTCAGCAGCTGCTGAATGGCCTGCCAGTTCAACCGGTACCTCTGGATGATGTCGTGTTCCCTGAGGCCATGCAGGGTTGTTCTTGGGCGGAATATCCTCTCCTGCCTTCTGCGCTGCCTTTGGGGTCCCTGCTGTTGTTGTTGTAGCTGCTGTTGTTGCTGCAGGGCTCTGCGTCGACGTGCACGCTGAATGAAAATCACCTCCATGTCTCCCTGTTGCTGCTCTGCTGCTCTGTTGTTTGTTCTGTGTGTTCTGATTAAATACAGGTGTGTTTGCCCCATTTTAACGCCTGCCCTGACCCAGGCGTTAAATTTTGACGCTAATCGGGCTTTGCGTCATTTTTTTGCGCCGCCTCCCGGCCGAGAGTCATTTTTGCCCGGAAGCATAAATACGGCGCACGGCTGTGTGCGTCGTTTTTTGGACGGGAACGCCTACCCTGCATGTCATTAACGCAGGGCGGGTTGCTGCATCCAGAAAATGACGCACATTGCGGAATTTTCCCTTGCGCCGACTCGGGCGTCAGTGTTTAAATATGGGGCAACGTTTGCGCTGATTGTGCGTCAAAATTTTTGACGCACATTCGGCGCAAACGGAGTATAAATATGCCCCTGTATCTCTGCAGATGACCTCGCCACTTGGAGAGCACAGGTCTCACAGGCAGATGTAAGCACCACTTGTTTTTAAAACAAAAAAGCTTTTAGTCTGCTTAGCTTGTCAAAATGTACATTTGAAGAAACAATATGAGGCCCGCTACGTTCATCTGTTGTGTTGGGGGGAAAAAGCACATTACCGCAGCAGGTTACAAATTGTGTAAGTGAAATGACATAGGCAATTCCGGCTCGCTTTCCACAACAGTTCTCTTTGTTCAGAACCACATAGCTCTCATTTGAAAGCACCTGGCATGCTGGATGATTGAAAGGGATAAGAACTCCCTTCAGATAACAGGCCAAATTTGCTATTGAAGCATTGCATGCTCTGGGCAAAGATAGCTGTTTTTAACTCATCAAATGGCTCACAGAAGTCTCACACTTGCTTCTGCTCAGAAAGACTTCTTTCATGCCACTGAAACATTTGCACGAGAGGGGCAGCTCTCACACCTCATGAATGTAACTATCTCCTAGCCTTTCATATCTGCCTACTGGATTGTGCTTCAAGTACGAGGTGAATTGAAGTGTGGAAATAGGCATATCAATAACCCCTTCAATTACCAGACAGCAGATGGTGTTTCTGTCACAGTAAAAGGCAACTTTTCCAACTTTTCAATGTTAAGCATGACATCAGTTGCTTCTTTCTTAGCCATTATTTGTTGCTGTCTCATTAAATTGAATGCGGCAAACAGGTCTTCATGGAATGGGACCTCTTTTTAGGACTTGTAACGTCCAACCTAACTGCATAATGGACCTTAGTTGGCTTTGTCCATGCTGTAACGATGACATGACATTTTGTAAAATGTTTATGTCAGAAGAGATGATGTTGAGGGTGTATATGCAGTTGGACAAGGAGTTCATTCCATTATCTACAATGGCTAATGCTTTCTGAGAGTTTTTCTAATCTTTTTGCCTTAACAGAGCCACGGCTTCTATTTGGGAAAGTTCGCAAATTTCATTAAAATTTCATATAAGAAGCACTTCTTTCGTGGTTTTCTGCAGCCCAAATGAAATTTTGTAAATCTGTATCTTCTGATAGGAGGCTGAGGTGTTCTTTTACGGCAGCTAGTGTTGAAGATTTCAGCCACTGTTGGCATAATTTTACTACGTTATATGTGGTGATAATATCAGAGTATTGTGATGATATGTAACTTTAGTCAGCTGGGCTTGCTGTAAAATCCCCTGTGAAGTTTACAAAACATGTATGACAACCATTTGTGTCTGTTGGCCACAGTAACCACCTGTCAAGACCTGAAGTTGTTGTGTTAAATATTCCTTTCTAGAACCACCCGTTAAGCTGTTCTTCTGTGACATTTATTATTTTCTGCCAATTACTAAATTTAGATGGTTAGCAAATACTGAGTGCATTAAATTCCATAATTGTTGCCAAGCTTAGACAACTAGCTTGCAATATAGCATTTTTTTAAAATACAATTTGCTACTGAATAAGACATGTTCTAAACAAAGCTTCCCTTCCATGTATTTGCCAATCTTTAGTTCCCCAAACTGTTTTTAAGTCAATCAACTTCAACCAATAATCATAGGCTTTTATCCCCTACTGGGAAACAAACAAGTACAAAATTAATCTAGTATCTGTTAACAAAATATTTTGCAATTTGAAATAATAAGACAGCATTTTTTACATTGTGCCCAGTAAAAGATGCAACTTTTTCCATATATGTTTTAGAACTTCCCACTGGTGGGGTCGGACAATGTTCCCATTGTGTGTAATTGTAAATAGTTCTGAGGGTGCTAGCATTATGTATTAAAAGATGTCCATAATGATTGTAACAGAACATAGGGGGTCATTCTGACCCTGGCGGTCAAAGACCGCCAGGGTGGAGGACCGCGGGAGCACCGCCGACAGGCCGGCGGTCCTCCAATGGGGATTCCGACCGCGGCGGTAAAGCCGCAGTCGGACCGGCACCACTGGCGGGCTCCCGCCAGTGTACCGCCGCCCCAATGAATCCTCCAAGGCGGCGCAGCTTGCTGCGCCGCCGAGGGGATTCCAACCCCCCCTACCGCCATCCGGATCCCGGCGGTCCGACCGCCGGGATCCGGATGGCGGTAGGGGGGTCGCGGGGCCCCTGGGGGCCCCTGCAGTGCCCATGCCACTGGCATGGGCATTGCAGGGGCCCCCGTAAGAGGGCCCCTACATGTATTTCACTGTCTGCTGCGCAGACAGTGAAATACGCGACGGGTGCAACTGCACCCGTCGCACAGCTTCCACTCCGCCGGCTCGATTCCGAGCCGGCTTCATCGTGGAAGCCTCTTTCCCGCTGGGCTGGCGGGCGGCCTGAAGGCGACAGCCCGCCAGCCCAGCGGGAAAGTCAGAATTACCGCCGCGGTCTTTCGACCGCGGAACGGTAACCTGACGGCGGGACTTTGGCGGGCGGCCTCCGCCGCCCGCCAAGGTCAGAATGAGGGCCATATTGCCTTAATTAGAAGTTGTTTGATAAATATCTTCAATTTCAAATACAGTATAATATTCAAGCTCAGAAAACATATAATCAACTGTATTTACATCCCAATCATCAGAATCTACTTCCATTGTTGTTATATAATTTGTTGAAACTTTAAAAGCATATGATATTTGAAGGATCTCCGTCAGACCAAAGACATGAAAGGATGCTTTATCTCAAACAATCCCATCAGGAAGCGGTATAGCTGAAATGTTCACTAGGGACAAGTCTCTTCGGACATTATGTGAAGACAAATGTGGTTTTAGCACCTCAGCCACCAGTTCAACAGCAGAGCATTCAGGAAGATAATGACCATGTATCAGTAAAAGGTAAATTATGACAAAACCAATTCAGAGAAGATAGGCAAGCATAGCTAACAGGACCCATCGATAGATCCATGGATGAGTCAGATAGTTAGTTTTAAGGTAAGTGAACAGCTTACATGCTCTTGATAGAGGTACTGCAGAAGACATAGAAGAATCAGTGAAAGAATCATTGATGATGGCAAAATATCCAGAAGTAGTTTGTTTAAATACTGGAGCCACTTTTGGAAAAAAAGAACCAACAGATGTGTCCCTCGGTGGTTCGTAGTAAACTACTCCATCAATTTGTGTTGAATTTTAATAACACTGTTCAGAACTGTGAACGTTTCTTGTCGCAGAAGAAGTTACTGGTACTAATGAAAGATATTTGTCCACCCCGTGAGTTCAGGGAAGTTTCAGCATTGTTGGCTAAAATTTGTAGCGGTGCATCCTCGTTGGTAGTAAGAGAGGTTCGGGAACTACCCAGGAATTCTCTAGGTCTGCTGTGTAGGATCGGCTATATGGTGTGACTTGACATTGTTGATAGAGACAAAGCGGTTTTCTTTAGAACCAGACAACAGTAGTAAGATGACAGTTCTGGTGCTGTAAATTCCCAGGATTGGAACTAGTGCTCACGATAGAGGGCCGGATTCTTCCGTCACCGCAATCTTCCATATTCCCAAGGTGGCAGCACAAACCAATGAGTTTTCATCACAGAACTGCTGTAATTCCTGCAAGACAGTGACACGTTCATTTCTGACAAAGTTGTGTCGTCTGCCACCACGTCAGAGCCATCAAGATCTGGGACATACATAGGTATGCTAAACAGAACCCCTTATGGGATGCTTTAGCAGTAGTGTAATGATGAACTGCATGTGTTCCAATATACTGCCGGAAAAGTGACCCAAGAGTAAAATATTTCAGTTCTATGTGCTGGATTTGCCTCAGCTACAAATGTAACTGGTCCTCCATGAGGCCATTATTTGTTAAATGATTTATGAGGAGGAGCCTCATGTTGCTATAATTACAACCTATTGGGGATTTCAACATATTTCAATATTTCAAAGTTGTATAATTCAGAGATAGGAACACCAACTGGGGATTTAATCCTTTTGAAGGTTCAAGCTTGAATAACCTACAGTGGAAAATAGGTACTACCTATCTTAGCTGAGAAGGATATCCCTAATACCTCAGATGTCTCTGTAAAGGGTATTTAGGGAGTCTCTAGCATGTAATGAGATACCTGGGTGGTCTGTAATTCAGTGACTAACCAACTGTGCAGGTCCCATGTCATAGAGACTACCATTATAGTAACAAGACTGCTGGACTTGGGCAGCAGAGCAGCACCACTGAGCTCGGGGGAATGAGTCTGGTCCTGTGCTGTGTGACAGCTGTCAGCCTAACTCTTCTGGCCAGCTAGAAGCACCTCACCAGCACCCAAGAGTTAATGGTGATTTGTGGCAGCCCTTCACATCTAGATTTCTGAGGGAAATCGTGGTAGAACATATCTTATCCCATTCTCTCAGTCATATATGTCTCATGCATACAAAGACAAACAGAAGCAGTACTTGGTTTAATAAGTTTTATTGAATCAACTACATTCTATGTAAAAAGGCATGTATTGTGATTAGAAGGATGATAAGACATAATAAAAGCAAGGCAATGACAAGGAAAGTGAAACATAGGAAAAGTCCCACCATACTGTTACAACATTGGTTCTAGAATCCCTACCTGCACTACTAATATTCTATACAAAAGCATGGAAGTGTATGCCCTAATCTGCCCAACAGGCTCCATGGAAGGATCTTGTACCCCATACCTGTGTTTGTAGGTTGAAAGGTCTGCTGGTCTACTGAGAGTCCTCCCACATGGAGAGTGAGAAGGCATCAGTCTCAGCAGAAACTGCAAAAGTAACAAATGGCATGCAGTGGCAACTCGCTGTGATTCCCCTCTATCATGTAGGGGCAGTACGGTGTTTTATAATAAAACATCAGGTGTTCTGACAAAACTGCCCTGAAGTGACAACACATATATTTCTGTGAATGAATGTTGGGGACATGATGAACGCTTGTGCCTGCAATAACACTTTCAGCCCTGAATAAAGCACAGAATGAAAATGTTGTGCAGAAAAAAGAATAACAGAATTATGTGCAAAAGGATAAGCTGATAAAATAATAAAAATGTTACCATTAAAATAAAGACTTTGCTAAAATAATAGGAAGAATAAAAATGCATGTATCGGAGTGAAATGCCACGAGCTGCAGGCCTAAGCTAAAATAAAATGCCTGTGTAGTAGGCAAAGTAACCTCACAACAAAGATTAAGTAATTCGCCCAGAATCATAGACTCAAACCTGGTTCCCCATTTCCAAAGTTGGCATCTCTGGCCAAAATGGTACATCTTCTCCCTTAGACAAAATACAATAAGCTGTAGCTTGGGAAGCAGGTAGATCTCCTAACTAGATTCATGGTCAGAAGAATACATCTATCTTACCAGATTGAACACTGATAATCCAAACTTGTTGTGTCAAACTGGTCTGAAGTGGTTAAAAGATTTGCTGGATACTAAACAAAGCTACTAAATATGCCTCAAACATGAGGGGCAACAGGGGTAGCAAGAGACAGAGAGGCCCCCTTAAACTTAAATATGTGTATGAGCCCTACCTAGAGCTGGGAGCCTTGAAACAGATATATCTTCTCCCTTCTATGTTTTATCGCACAGAGGGAGACAATTGGAGACGGCAGCACCTCATGTTACTCACAACTCTGCTACAAATGAGTGGTGTTGTCAAGTCTGTGCATCATGAAGTGGAGCAATCAGGAAGGGAGGGTCTGTGTTTCAATGGGAGGCCCGCGGAAGGTGTAGGGTAGAATATGTCTTTCTTTTTCTGCTGATGGCGAAAGCCCTTTGCAGTCATAACTCTGACCCTGCCTCTATTGAACTCAGGGTCACAGTTCCCACAGTTTTTGTATGTACAAAATTGCATTGCTGTCCCTTTTTTGGGGGGGAGGGGACTGCAGCCTCATTGTGTGACCCACGAGGTGGTCATAAGTACTGGAGGAAGGGACAGACTGGGACAGAAAATAGGACCGGGCGCCAAAATAAAAGTAAAATAATGTTAGGTGGAATTGTAGAGCCAGTGAGGGTGTCCATGTAAATCCATTAGCACATCAGGTAGCTAAAAAGTGGCCCACATTTGTAAATCGTGACTTGATTGAAATTTAAAAGATACACTGCATAGGTATTTTGCAAAGTATGGACAGGGCCATTGGAATTATGAGACAGGTGAGGACCAAATTATGTGGCAGGATTGAGTAAACTATGCAGCAAGAAAAAACAAATTAAGCAGCATAATGTGGCACATTTTGTAATAGAATTACTTAATTGTCTTGTAATTTTTACACTTGTTAACACTGTCTGTGCCTTGATTGTGCCTCATTAGTATTAGTTTAATATGCAAATGTAGAAAAAAGCTGCAGAAATTTGACAAGTCAACTTTGCAAAGGGTCTTCTACATGGCAATATATGTTGCTGTGTTTTTACTTCTGAACTGTTTGAGCTAGAAACAATTTCTTTTTAAAGGTTGCAGATTATGCAGCCGATGATAGATTATGTCAAATCAAATTAGGCAAATCCATATTATACGAAAAATACTGTGCCACCCAATTGCAAAGTTTCAGTGGCCCTGGGTGTGGCAGACCGTATACATTTGTGCTTGCTACAAGCAATGCTTGTAGTAATATTAAGGAAAGGAATGGTAGAAATCAGCTCACCAAACCCCAAAGCTGGCCCACAAACAGCCAGAAAACTAGCCTGAAAACTGACCTGTAGGACCAGCCTTTCTAATACAGCCAGAGTGCCCTACAGGCCAGTTCGATCCTGCCAATACACCATAGCAGACAGTAACTACATCAAAGTGATTTGTTAACTATTAAACTGCAACAATAAACACTTTCAGTTTCACTTGTTCTGTTTGAAAGCACTTTATTTTTCCAAAAAGGAGGATGATTAAATATTTTAGCTATTATCTATTTGATGAATCTGAAATGCTTCCTTGGGGACCTCTTGTTGAGCTAAAGTAATCGAAAGGCTAGACTGCAATACCCCTAAGGCACAGCAAAAACATAACTGAGTGCATCTGTTGATAATACACATCCATTAAGTGGCAAATCTGCAATTAAACAGGTAATTTATACTTGATGTCGGTTGCATAGAAAAGATGCCTCATCTGGCCACCATTAATAGGGGGCAGGCCATCAGCTTTAAGGATCAAAGAAGATCTCTTTTTATAGCTCCCAACAGGTTGTGCTAGAAGGGGAGTCTGCCACAGTCCTAAAAAAAATAAACAGCCTACATGTGGCCTCAAACATTTGTAATCAGGCACCAGCGTATCCCCACCTTCTAAATCTGACCTTAACTGAAGGTAGGTTAGCAGTACAAAAAGAAGTGCCATCATAGGTAGCATTTTAATTCTCCAATTGACCTGTGAATAGTGCATTCCCCAACACTTGTCCCTCATGCCCCCTCCACTTCAAAATCTGAGGGGATAAGTCCCCCACACTTCCTATTTCCAAATATAGAGCAGCCATAGTGGACAAAAACAAAGTTTCCACCCCCTTTATAGTTTGCTCCTGAATACCACCTCCTCCGACTTGATACTAAATTGCACTTACCAAATCATGATTTTGGGTGACTCAAATCACAATTAGCGAGCCAATAGTACATACAATTTAAGGAATCACAATTTGGAAATTGTAAAGAGGTCATTGCAAATCTAAGATGCTAAAATTGTGAGTCCAAATGTTTTGGTTCACAGCATTTTTTGGAAATGGAGACTAAAACCACTTTGACACATATTAAACTTACCTTCGTACACTCGCAAACCAACTTGCAAATAATTTGCAAGTCTTAAAATGTTTGTACATCTCACTTCGCGCCCCAACATGCACAATTTTTTGGTCAAAAATATTGCAAATGTTACATTGGCAATATCAATGATGTTATCCATGATGTCATGAGTGCCGTAATATGTGAGGTAATTAACAGTGCATGAAGAGGGCACGAGTTAAGTTACCTTAAGCATTAGTTATACTAAAGTTACATAACTCTAGCTATACCAGGTGAATTTCCGTTTAAAATGTGAGTCTAACTATAACATCCCTGTAACCTTTGTTTTTTTCAGTGAATTTCTATGTTTTTGGTGGGTCTATCAATGAGTGCATGTGGATGAATGTGTATTTTGTATTTTCACCAGTGTTTGTGACTCTGTTGGACCTTACACGGGGGAGCGCAGAGTGATGAGACGTAGTCCTGACTCCATGATAGGGAAACAAGAGTTTGGAACCATTTCAAACTCATAAGGGGTCCCTCAGACACTCTCCTGGGGCAGTGCACTGGCTGATAAGATGGCGGCTGCAACTTTCTCCACAGGTTGCGACCAGTCAATCATATTGCTTCCTTCTATTGTGTGGACCCATGAAGGCTCAAGTTGGATTTTTGTTCTTCTATGTGCAAATGTGCATTTCCTTTCATTTCTCAAACTTACTGAACAGATTTACACCAAATAACAAAAAGGGCTCTTTCGTGTCCAAGATCTACATTACTGGCAAATTTGGTGTAATTCCGTCCAGTAGTTTTGGCGCTATCACTGTTCAAAATCTCAATGGAAAAATTAATGGGGAAAACTTGTTTGGGACCTCCCCTTCTTCTCGCCCCACCCTCCAGGACTTTCCAGACAGCAACTGATGTGAGCTTGAACGTTTTTTGGAAACATTTTTGTAGATTAGGCAAGCAGCGCCAAAATTACTAGCACAAGAAAATCACCTTTTCCTTAGAAACTAGGTCCTAACTATAACTACTTAGTGATGACCAATCTGACAGAATGCTGCTACATACACAAATCCACCAGCCCAAAGGTCAGTGCAAAAGTGGCAGTCCCAACACCCCAAACTGTTACGCCACAGAACAACGCCCACCACATTATGACCCACGAATCACCACTGCAGACATTCAGCGGCAGTAAACCATTGGCAGTACATGTCCGCCGCACTCAGAATGGACACCCACATACAAAACAACACCACATTGGGCAATAACAAAAACACACACCTGACACCCATACACACACCATGCCCACACACCCACACCACTATAAAACACATACCCACATTACCCACAATCCTTTACGATTACAAATCATTGCCACCAGACTGACACCAAGACCACTGAGACAACTAGACACACACCACTTACACCCATACATTCCTCACATACCCCACATTAGACACCCCACTACATTACTCAACACACTTTCACCAACACACACCACACAACACCCCCGTTTCACTGAGGAGGAGTTAAGGGCCATGGTGGAGGAAATTGTCAGGGTAGAGCCACAGCTGTTTGCAGATACAGCAAATATCCGTTGCAAGGAAGATGGAGCTATGGCGGAGAATCGTGGACAGGGTGAACGCCGTGGGACAGCATCCAAGAACAAGGGACGACATCAGAAAGAAGTGGAATGACCTACGGGGGAAGGTACGTTCCACAGCAGCAAGGCACCAGCTCGCCATACAGAGGACTGGTGATGGACCCCCACCCCCTCCCGCATAGCTCCAAGCATGGGAGGAGCAAGTCTTGGCAGTACTGCATCCTGAGGGACTCGCTGGATTAGCCGGAAGACTGAACACTAGTAAGTCAACATTTAACACTTATCACCACCCCATACCTGCATGCCATCTCACACCCTCACTCTCACTCCCATCACTCCGCTCCATCCCACACACAGCACCTACACATATGACTTACCCCAATGCCCAGCCCTTCATGCAGTACCAATGCATGGACAGCCCTCCCAGCCCTGCATGGGCACCCATCACCTAAGCATGCACAGCATAGGAGAACTAACAATCACACAGTACATCACCATACGCAAGCAAAGGTGTCAGGGCAACAGCAATGATATAGGGTAAGCCAGGGGTGTACAATATGTCACACACATGAAGCATTATACTTTGCTTACATCCTCACAGATACCCCAGCCAATGTCAGTGGAGAGGAGTTGACAAGACTATCCAGTCCCCTGAAAGAAGATGCGCCCAGTGATGACAGCAACTCTGGACTTCAGGATCTGGATGACCTACCTGGCCCATCAGGGACCACTGGACAGCTGGTCACCCAAACCCACTCACAGACCACCACAGAGCCTCCCCCCTAAGTATCCAACACCACAGCACTCACCCAGCACACCCACACCTCTGTACTCGGGACACGTCAATCAGCAGTGTGCCCAGCTGTACAGGGACCCCAGGCCACACCTCGCCTCCAAGACAATCAGGGACCTGGGGTCACTGGCAGTAGGCACACTGTTCGGGGGACAGAGGCACAGGCCAACAGGGACACTGGGAGGAGTGCTGTGCGCCAGGGGGAGGACAGGACCAGGGAACCGACTCTCCAGGAGGCACTCTCCGAGATCCTAGGAGCCTACCAACATTCGCAGGACATGATGGGCCAGATCCTTGACAACGTGCAGGAGAACAGGTGGCTGCAGGAGAGACAGTATCAGGGAGAACTTGCAGGCCATTAACACCACCCTGATCTGCATAGCAAGGGTGCTAGCAGACATGGCCAACAATATGAGGGTAGCAACAGCACACCAGCGGGCCCCTACCACTAGCCAGTCCATTGACCAGCCCTCTACGTCTGCTGTCGCTAGTGGGCAGGAGGCCCCGCTGCAGGACACACAGACCACCAGAACCCCTCCCCCTGCAGAAGGTGAACCACCCCGCAAACATTCCCTGTGACCCAGACAGAAGTCAGAAACACTTTCCAAGACCACCGCCAGGAAATTAGACTCTACTGATTGTTCCCCTTGTGTCCCACACGGTCACCCTGTCCACTTTGAACTGCCATTGCCCCCCTTCCTATGGCCCCTTGGACGTGCTACAAACAGAATGGAACAATACCTTGCACTTGTCCATCATCACCCCATTCCACTGCACCTTCCACAAAATTTCTTAGCACTACAATAAACACCCTTGAACACAACTCAACTACTTGTATGTCATGTGTTGAAAATGTGTATTTAACAGTTACATCCCTTGCAAATGGCGGTACAATGTGAGAGCATAGAAATAATGACCTGTAGCTAGACGTAGTCGAGCACATCAGTATACAGTTGTCATAGCACCAACATATGTAAAATGACAAACCATAGGTGACAGTAAGTAGAGGTAAAAGGAAGTTAATGCCATCATGCCACAGCCACACAGAATACTCCAATAGTAATAGAAGTTTCACTGTCTCACCTGTGTGTCATTGGAAGTACTGACGGATAACTGATGTTCTGCTGCCCTCATCCTCATCCTCGTCATCCTCACTGTCATCAGGGTCTACTGCTGCTACAGGGGCATCTCCTGTCTCCTCCACCTGCAGAAAGTGTACATGGCATCTGAGGGCCAGGTTGTACAACATGCAGCATGCCACTACTATCTGGCAGACCACTGGTGAGTAGCACAGGGATCCAGCTGTCAGATGGAGGCACCTGAACCTGGCCTTCAGGAGGCCGAAGGTCCTCTTGATGATCTGTCTGGTTTACCCATGTGCCTCATTATACATTTCTTCAGCCCTTGTCCTGACATACCTCACGGGGTCAGCAGCCACAATAGGTTTGGGTAGCCAGAGTCACCTGCAGGTATTGAGGGACAACATTTAGCCACACACAATCTATTGAGTTCAACACCAGAAGCATACTCTAACATACATTGGGTGGGGACCACGGCTCACCTACTAGCCACACCCTGTGCCTCTGTAGTTGGGCCATCACATTTGGGATGCTGCTATACCTCAGGACAAAGGCATCATGTATCGACCCAGGATACTTATCATTGACGTGGGAGATCTACTGGTATGCCATGCACACCATCTGCACATTCAGTGAGTGGAAACTCTTACAATTTCTGTACACCTGTTCATTCTGCCGGGTGGGTACAAACACAATATGTGTCCCGTCAATCATCTCAATAATATTGGGGATATGTCCCATAGCATAGACTCCGGTATTCACAGTGGCCAAATCTTCCACCTGGGGGAAAGAAATGTAGCTGCAAATGTGTTTTATCAGAGCAGACAACACTCTTGCCAGCAAGATTGAGAAAATTGTGTGTGACATTCCTGCTCCAAGCCCACTGTAACCTGGAAAGAACCTGTTGTCAGGAAATGGAGCACTGATAGTACTTGCACAAGAGGGAGAATCCCAGATGGATGACAGATAGATAAGGTCAGGTCAAGCTCCAACTGGGCACACAGCTCTGCAATTATGGCCCTGTCCAGTCTATAGGTGAGTGTAATGTGCCTGTCCTCCAGTGTAGCTAAGTCCACGAGGGGTCTATACACAGGTGTATGTCTCCACCTCGTATTCATCCGCAGCAGCAGGTACCTAAGGGACAAAAGTGTGATTAGGCTGTCACAATTGGAACTACAAAACCACAACTGCGGTCCACTTGGTGCACTTATGTATTGGGACAGTGTTAATGGTGAAGTATGTGCCAATCTAATCTGTGACACAGTAATTGTCGATATGCCTGTTCCCCCCCTGAAATGACGACCGCCTGTCCGGTATGTAGGGACAGGTGGAAGTGAGGTAACTCCGCTGACATTGGGCGTCATGGCGGAAGGCGGTCTTGCACCGCCGTGCAATTCCTCGTTGGATAATATGGGGCTCTGTGGAGTACAGTGGCCAATGGGGATCTACGCCGGCGGTGACGGTGTACACCGCCGCGGACGTGACCACCATTTTCTATCTGACACCTCACTTGTTTCCTGACCTTCAACAGGAGAACATCTACACTGCGTGTGCTGCTGTGACCTGTGTCTGGAACCTACCATGACCCGTGTGACCGGGGAAAGGTACCCCAGCCTTCACTTCGGAGGAGTTGGAGCGACTAGTGGATGGGGTCCTACCCCACTACGGACAACCGGATGGGCTTCCAGGCAAACAGGTGACTACACTTTGGGCACAATGCATGTGGGAAGGATGTATGGAGATGTGTGTGCAAGCATTGTGTAAGGGGGTGGGGCTGGGGGGACTGTCTTGTGGCGGTGTACATGTTGTGCGCTGGGCAATGTGTGTGCCAATGGTGATGGAAACGGTTATGGTGGGCCATTTGTGTGACAGGCTGCACTGTTTGTTTAATGGTGTTCTCCTGTCTGTATTGTCTCTGCAGGTCTGTGCCCGTCAAAAGAAGGGAATATGGTGTGCCATCGCCAAGGACATGCGGTCCTTGGGGGTCTATGGCAGGTAGAGCACCCACTGCAGGAAGCAGTGGGAGGACCTGCGGCACTGGGCCAGGAAGACCTGTGAGACCCAGCTGGGGAAGGCCTCCCAACGAGGAAGGGGTTCCCGTCAGACCCTGATTCCCCCCCCCAATGTCCTGGCGGTGGCATATCCAGATTTGGATGGGCGCTTGAAGGGAGCACAGCAGCCACAAGGGGGTGAGTACCAACACTGTTTAATACCACTTTGATGGAAGTGTTTGGGTGCTGTGGTATGTATGCTGTCTAGTGCCAGGCACTCTGACAGGTGTGTTCCAGCAGTCTTGCCCCCCATGGACACGGAAATAATGTGCGGCAGGTGTCAAAAGTCACAATAGGCCCTTAGGGGTTGATCTACCTGTACTGTAGAATTCTTTGTGGGCCCATGGACTAGTGGGTGCATTGCTTGGCCATGGTCCCCCATGTGTGTAGACCACACAGTTCAACAGGTCCGTGTTTCATATGGGAAATTAGTTATATTCTGGAGTAGTGGCTACTAGTGAGGGGCATGGGCATGACTATTGTTGTAGGTGCTGTGTGTAGGTGTGTAAGCTGGATGGGAGTGTATGTGCACCAAGTATGTACATCCATTCAGGTATCTACAGATTTCTCTCATGTTTTGTCTCCCCACCCCTGTGCTCTTGTGTTCTTTGTGTACATCAGCATCATCTGGTGAGGGAGCAGTGGCACCCACGAGTGGAGATGCAGTGGCCCACGGCTCCAAGGAGGCAGAGTTGGCAGAGCCCAAGGTGACCAGTGGGTTGGAGGGCGAGGGGACTACCATGGGGAAGGCAACTACCACTGGCGGTAGTGACTCTGATACCTCCTCCGATGGCAGTTCCCTGGTGGTGGCAGATCCTAGTGGGCCCACTCATTCTTTGACATCTTCCACCACCCCACATACCATCACTTCCCTCCCAATTGCTCCTCACCCAGTTGCCTGTGACCACTCACCCAGGAGGGTGGGCATCTCCTTCGCCCCAGGCACCTCATCCCCTGTCCCAGTCAGCCCTTCTGCCCTCACAGAGCAGGCTATTGACCTCCTGAGGACCATCTCTCTAGGGCAGACAACCATCCTGAATGCCATCCAGGAGTTGGCATCCCAGATGCAGCAATGCAATGCCTACCTGGAAATCATTCATGGTGTCATGTTTGGTCTACAGAGATCTTTTCAGGCTCTGGCCTCCCCTTTGACGGCAGCCAGTGTCCCTGGTCTTTCCGGCCTGCCTCCCACCACCTCTGCCTTTTCAACACCCCTCTCCCCTCATCCATCCCATTCACACATGCAGACAAGTATACACCTAAGACAACACACAAACACCATGTGACACACACGCAACACACATCCTATAACAAGCATGCACATACTTAACATACAACTGAAAACATGACAACATCCACTTCCCCCACTGTGTCCCCCAACCCCCCTCCTCCTCCCCATCTCTCACCTCACCATGCACAGCCACATGCACTGCACCCTCAGTCACTGCTCCTGCCTCCATTGGCACAGTCACCACAACAGCAGTCATCCACACATGCACCCCAAACACCACACCCGCACTCACCACGTCAACCTAATCAGACACTTGCAGCACACTCACTTCACCAACAGACACCACCACAACATCCATCTATACTGGCTGCCTGCCTTCTCCCACTCTTTCTACCCCCTTCTTCCCAATATACACATACGCTCACACTCATCCACACAACATTCATCCACCAAACATAAGCAGACTCAGCATGACCCTGCATCCACTCGAGGCAAACCTACACCACCTACAACCACTATGTCAACCTCCACTCCCAAACCTGTCTCCAAGGCCCCTCCACCTCCACCTAAAAAGGTTTTCCTTTCCCGTGTTGATCTATTTGAACCCAGTGGCCCACCCCGTCTTGTCCCCAAATGTTCCAGTGGCCTCCCATATCCAGTCCTTCCCCTTCAAGCTCCTCCACAGTCCTCCTTTCCCGGTCCCCTGCCCCTTCCCCAGTCAGTAAGAAAATGTGTAGGAGTCCTGACCCCTCTCCCACCCCCCCAGTCCAAGTCCACTCCCTCTCCTTCCAAGGACAAGCCCAAACACCCACCCCCTCCGACTCCTAAACCCAAGTCCCCCCTTCCAAACCTGAGTCCCCACCCCTACTCTGACCACCCCCTCCCCCGCTCCCTGAGGTGCCTGCCTGCACCATTGATGCTCCTGCCCTGTGCAGGCCATGGTCGTGGTAGGAGTCAAGTATGTGCCTTGTTGGCACACTAGGACATGTTCTGTGAACTGGCCCATGGCCTTGTTGGTACATAGCTTATTTTTCTTTCTCATACTATAACATCTGGCCAACAGGCATGTTGGTGCAATGATATTCCGTTGTCCTACATTTTAATATGTGAGGGTCGTGTACACAGGTATGTAAATCCATTTATTTATTTCTCTGCATGAGTCAGTTATGTTTATTTCTGTGCTGAGTGAATACCTTGTTTGGCCTGTGTGTGTGTGTACGCATTTGGGTGTTGGTGGGGAGGTTGCTTGTGTATGGGTGTTGGTGTGCATGTATGTGGGCATGATTGTCGGTGTGGGGTATGTGAGTGACGTGTGAGTGTGTAATTATCTGCTTCCCTCCCTTGTGTGCTAGGTGCCTGTGCTCACTGTTGTCATCTTCATCGGTGGTCACGGTCTTGGAGATGAATCGCGAGGATTAGCACTGCTCTAGATCTCTAGTTCACGCTTCATGTCGTCGTCGGCCTCGTTTGTGTCCCTACAAAGAGTACTTCCTTTAATACAGCTCCCTTCCGCCAGGCTTTGTGTGGCAATGGTTTCGCCCCGTAAATCGTGACGGTGTGGTGAATTGTAATACGGTGGGCGGAATGGGCCTGAAGATGCCCACCGCTGTCGGCGGCGATCATACCGCACTGGCGGTACAGGCTGTGAGGTGGCTGTATTGCTCACAGTTCACAGCCAAACTCATAATACTGCAGTCTGCACCGCCACCCTGTTGGCGGGCCGCACCACCACCACCTGAGGGGCGGTCCAACTCCACCATACTCAAAATGATTACCACAGTCTTTCTCTGACCATCACTGAGTCAATCCACATTGGCCAGAAAACCCAGTGGCATGAAGCGATTCTGTTCTTCAATACTGAAAGGTTGCGGCTGGGCTAAATTAACATCCTGCCTGCCCTTCTGGTTAACTGGATTAAGTGGGTTACTAGCCAGTGGTCTATAAAAGTAGCCAAGGGGTAAGACCTGAACATTGCAGGACTTATGATGGCCTTGAACATTCCCTGTTACTCACAGGTTGCGGAATGTGATGATGGCACAATCACCTGAGAATTCTTTACACATTTTACCACTCCACCAACCCTTCTAGCCATAAGCACTTCAATAAATAGATAGTCCCAGGACCGTATGCTTTTGATGGATCCAATGAATAGCTTTGGGGATTAGATCATCAGTAGTCTCTACTGATTTGGGGCATACTGTTGGCACATCGGCAAGCTTGATGACAAAAGGGCATGCTTCCAGAGGGAGGTCATACCTAGAGGAGAACCCCAAAGCCAGCCCCATTGTGTCAACATTGCTACAAGCTGAGGGTACTGCACCACGGTGCCTTGGCAGCTCACAAACTGGCAGCAGACATGTTGCAGTTAGCTTAGTGTCACTGGCAACTTCTCTAGAGACTGGGTTCTGAGCCAACCTCCTTGTCTCCGGTGGATGAATAGCTTGCTGCATGCTTGACACAGGGGGTCATTATGAGTTTGGCTGATGGTTCTTAACGTCTGCCGCACTACCGACGGGGAAACCTGCACCCGTTCTCCACCAGCCTTTTCACTGTGGTGGAACCACTGTGAAATGACTGGTAGAGAATGAGGTCGTAATCCCCAGGGCAGCGTGGCTTGAAGCACTGCCGTGGCGGATTAGGACGGCCACCAACTCTAGACCGCTGTGATATCCTATCCTGGTGGAGCTGTCCGTTCCCTGGGTTGTAATTTGGCACTCGGACCGCCACATTGGCAGCAGTCTACTGACCGCCAGACTCGTAATGAAGCCTATAGTGTTACCTGTAATTTGACAAGCCGGTTTGGTGCACCCAGGATCCTGTCTTTGAGTCAGATTTGAAACTTTTGCCTAAATAGGCCCCAGGCAGTCATACAGCCCTTTCGGTTTGGCGTCCAGTATTGCTTCAAATTGGCCTTCCCTAATGGTCCACCTTGTCCTCAATTCATTCTGCAAAAGAGCCTCAACTGGTTACTGGCTCGCTCCTCAAGGAGCTCTCTGAGTTATAGGGAAAAGGTGTTGCACCTCCTGGTGCAAGGAAAGCTAGATCCTGCAGTGCTCGCTATGCCACCCCCAAGGCAAGCACAGCATGAAAGTGTCCCACACTGCGGGAGTGCAGAGGCTCTTATCAGCACTGCAGCAGTGTGTGGTAGGTGGTGGGCATCAGCGCCTCCTGACACAAGGTAAGCTGGATCCTGCAGTCCCGCTCTGCACCCCCCAGGACAAGTGCATTGTAAAGATGTCTAATTGAAACCCAAGATGGCACAGGCCTTTGTCCCTTGGGAGGAGCCTGTGTGCCTGTCAGGTTTTTGTTTATGAAATTAGTGATTGCCTCTTCCAAACCTACAACAAACGTTTCCTGAGACCAGCTTCCTCTCCCCCTGGGCTGATCCCCAACTAGCTACCTTGAGCTTCAACAACAAAGAATGTTTCTTCCTGAGGTCCATGCTTACACTAAACTGTAAATAGGCAGGTTTCACTTCTGCCCCTTCCAGGTTAATGAAGTTCCTTGAACCTCCCCATTTCCCCTTCCTTAGTTGGTATGTGTCACTCTCTCTACATACAGCCGATTGTGCTACCAAGCTTAAGTCATTATCACCTCTCTAAGAGCTGCTTTTACACCTCTTTAAGGTCAAGTATTGGAGGGCAGCTGCTTGTATACTAACACAAAGTAGCCTCCAGGAGTTTCAGCAATGAAAAGGTAACTTTCCAAAAGTCTAAATATTTCTTTAAAATATAACTTCACCATTAGATTTGATTTTTTATAAATATTTTAAAAAATAGCAGGTGAATCATTTCTATAGCTTGTCCAAAATCTGAAATGTAAACCTCAAAATTAATATCTTAATTTGAACTCAAGTATTAAACTGCAGCAGTCAGGCTACAGTGGCAGGCCTGAAGCTCTGTTGTTGTTTACTACACTACTGCATGTCACTACAAGTGCTGCAGTCCACAGATAATATTAAACTTTCCATGCCATTAGGCTCAATTAGGTGTAAGTCATTTTTGTCAGATTTTAGGTATTGGAGCATGTGCACTGAAACTGATCATCAAGGTCCCGGTTCGTAGAGCTAAACAAACAGTAGCACCAGTCCACAGAAAATAGTGGTGAGTATGCCAAAAAGGACACTTTCTCAAAATCACAATCAATGAAACAAATTAAAAAAACAACTTGCATATCACACTAGCTTGCCAAAATCAGACCTATTTTTTAAAAATTCTATTCTATTGGATCTATTACTACAGGTATGTATACACTACTCTTATAACCATTTCATTTGTGTGATCTTGTTGAGACTATTTTCAGCTGGATATTTTAGACTACCATTCTTCCAACATATTATTCTCTTAGAGAAATATCTCCAAGGGCGTAAATCCAGTACAGCTCACTCAACCTGCTCATTATCGCATAACTGAATAAACCTATACAGGTACAATTATGCAGTGAGAACATCTGTGTTGCAGAACCAGTCATCAGTCTGCTCACCCAGTTATGTGTGTAGACATTTTGTGCATTTTCATTTTAACCTTTTTGTTTATAGTTTGTTTTTTCTAAACAAAACAATTACATATATACAATATGCTTTTTCTAGCTATGAGGCACCATCTCTGCATTAAAATGTTATTCATTCTTTAAATCATTTGGATTACCTCATGAATGCAGGGTATTTTGTATCTGTTCTTCCTCTTAACCCTGTCAATTTTCTTTTTTACATGTGATTTGTTCACAGCACAAGTGGTGTCTACATATATGAAACTAAGATCACAGATTGTGAAAAATATATTTCAGTTACTTCTCAACTTTACTAATTACATAAAAAGACAGTACATATGAGAAAATACTTTAATTCTCGGTTAGCCCATTTCACAGACGTGTGAAGATTTTATTCATTTATCTACTTTTCTAAAGCAAAAAT
Source organism: Pleurodeles waltl (assembly GCF_031143425.1). Lineage (NCBI taxonomy): Eukaryota > Metazoa > Chordata > Amphibia > Caudata > Salamandridae > Pleurodeles > Pleurodeles waltl. The sequence continues at coordinate 255,422,872 of NC_090438.1, read as the reverse complement.
GCTGAATATGAAAATCATTCACTCATAATATAGGAATCAACAAATGATAACATAACATTCTTTACAGTACCATTATTTTATTAAGACAGGTAATTTAGCATTACAACAGGTTGTTTAGTCACTAGAAATCTCTAAAAATGCACAATTCAAAATATACATGTAATTTTCATAACTCAGTGCTATTCAACAGACCTGAGTTTTAGACTTCCTTTTTGCCAGGCCATGTCTATGTGTTTGAAATATATTTTTCTTTCACTTCAAATATTTTATAATTGATGACTTTGAATGATCTGTTACAAACTATTTTAGTATTTTGTCCTTATTGTTGTCCTTGCTTTTTCATTGTTTGGAATTTCCATTCACTTTGTCATTCTCCGTCTTACATTTAATTGTATGTTTTTTCATTTTACTTGTCTTACTTTACAATTTTATTCTTTGTTTTCTTTTAAATTCTTTTTTTTTTCAGTCCTGCCTTGGTTCAAAGTTTTGATTACTTACTGCATCAAGTTTCTTTACTTTATAGTTCAGTGTCTTTGGTTATGTGTCTTTCTTTACTTTTTCTTTTTTGATGTTTTACATTCCTGTTTTCTTTTGCCGTTCTACTCATTTTTATCTTTTCTTTTTCATTGTTCTTTTCTATTAGCTTAGTTCTTTGTTCTTCTTTACCTGTTTTAACATATGTATGTTCTTTCTTTCTCTCTAATTCGTCTTCAGTTGCATTCATTATGTCTTTAAATGATAAACAGACAATTTATTTATTGTAATACATAAAACAATAAATTTACCAGAATTATTTTTCATGTCAAATATATGGACACTTGTTTCACTTATTTACAAATCTTTGATGGTTCTTTGTTAATAAATGCATATTAAGTTACAACAGCATGTATTAAAATGGGTACTGCAAGCTTATTTTTATATCTAAACAGTTTGTTTATCTGCATCATTTAGCAAAATCATCAACTTTGGAAATATATTTAGGCAACTGTTCTCTTAAGCCTGATCCTTTACAATGTGTGACATGATAGCAACAACCAAAATAAAGTAAGACACATCCCAGAGCCAAAAAGCAATTCTAGGCCTATCGTTATGATTAGCCATCTAATTCTGATGGGACTAGTAATGGCATTTACTGTCTCCATCAGAATTATGAATTCTTCTGGAACACCATGCATCAGCGCAATTTCATTTTGAGTAAAATGAGAAATTACTGAAGCAAGCAAACCCATAATTACCAATCCCACCAGAATGATGCAATTTCTTATTGGGCCCTTAGGGTCCAAATCGCTTGGGCCAGGCTTCCCTGGTGCTCCTAGTATCAATGAGATCAATGTCCTGAACAACTGACATGGGTACTCCGGAAGCAAGCTCTCTGATTGGTGGGCCATAACATTAGAAGAAATATTGCAGCTGTCATTACAGGACACCAGGACTTGGTCCCTGTGCTGTGAAAATATTGACAAAATACCATATAAGGCGGCAGGGTAGGGTGTGCCATGTTCTCTAGCCCATGTGGGAGTGAGCCCAAAACATATTAAAAAATGTGACTCCCAAGAGTCCAGGAAAATTAATTACAAAAAAATGTGTGGCAGGGGGATATGTGGGGGTTTGGTATACTGAAGGAGGCTGGGCATAGGGATGTTGGCCACCTGTGAGGGGGAGGATGCAGGTTCTGCACCCAACCCCACTTTGGGCATGACCTTTTGCTTCCCATGGCAGGGTTGAATATGGCAATAGGATCTTACTTTCCATCTAAAAACCTTCAAAATTCAATTAAAAAAAAACAAAGACAATCACATCCTGCCCATGCTCCTCCTATGACTTCACAGACTGCATTATTCATGACCGATTCAATTACATCATAGATAAAACCACAGATAACATTTTAAATGACATCAGTGATGGCAACACTTGGCTGGGTGAGGGCACAAGGTCCAGTTAGAGCTCTGAACTATAACCAGTGAATTTCAGTGTTTTTTAGATTATAATGTGTTGTGACATTTTCATCTCACTATGATATTATTTTTTCACCATTTAAAAGAAAACAACACTGAAATTCACCATTTGTATATAACATCAGTACATCCTTTGCATTTGTAGACCTTTGGATCCCATCATTGATATAATATGCTTGGTCATACGCAGTGCATCATAGCCGTACAGAAGTCCCTGATGTCTTATGTACAACTAGGTGAATTTCAGTGTTTTTTGTTTTAAAAGGGTAGTTTTTTCACTTGTAGAAGTCCTAAACATAACACCACTTTAACATTTGTTGTTTTCAATTTCTATGTTGGTCTTTTTAAAGGAAAGGATATTATGATACATCTGTTACTAACTCCCTGCCACACAGGCCTTTAGCAAGGCCCTGTACCCAACCTCCTGTGGGCAGCCAACCCTCCACCATGCACAAACAAAACCACTTTGCCGTGCAAGGTGTTCAACCATGCAGCAAGGGGCTAGCCCCAGTAGCATGAAACCACTCACTGAACCCCCACCCTACATTCTTCATTTTGTTAAATTATTTTCCCTGTCAGGAGTTGCACAGGACCTAGGGACCTCTATGGGAGTACACGAGGGCTGTTCTGGCTTTGGTGGGACTCCCAAAGAATCATTACATTTGATGCTGGGAGTCTCTCAGGCACTCCCCCTCCCTCTCCAACACACACACACAAGATCCATGAGCTCAGGGTGCCCCTAACCTGCTCCCTTATATCTTTTATCTTTTCAATTTTCAGGATAAAGTAACCAAGACCAGAGTCCTGTAATGGAGACCACAATATTTTTGCTAGACTGTTTCACTCTCACAGGATCAAGGTGGCTTAAGTGAAAAAAGCCCTCTAGACTAATTGGAGTGCTTATTTTTTTTTTACTTCAGACCTGTAGCTGCCAATATATCTCTACATTTTGAACCTTAATTTTGCAAACACTACCAAATAGATTTAAACCAAATCATTAAAAGCACGATTTCTGAGTAAAGATCTATCTTTCTGCAAAATTTGATGTTATTCTTTTCTCTGTAGCTTTTTCTAATTTTTCCTAGAGATATTACCTAGGAAAATGTGTTGCCCCCCACTCCTTTCTTCTCAACCCTCTCCTGACAGATCACCCTAAAGCATTACAGAAAGGAGCTGAGATGGGTGAACTATTTTCTGGAAAGTTTCATGAAGTTTCGTTCAACAGAACCAAAGTTGTTAGCAATGTGCAGCATGTGATGGGCCATAAGAACATTGAAGAGACAACAGACAAACAGTTGCCTATGTTAAAGACGGTCAACAAAATAAAGGAAGAACATGAATGAAGACCAAACAGCTGCAAAGATCCTTATTTATCAAAGTATGCCATTTATTATCCAGACAGGTAAATATATTCATATGGTGTAGTGCTTTTAATGTTGAAACACTGTGAAAATGAACACATATTAGGTGCAGAAATAGTTTATATGCAAAGAACGGGTAAATCCTTAAGTGATAACAAAAGTCTGTATTTAGTCATTGTAGGACCGGGCCCTTGTGGCAGGTCCACCCCCTGACTTTCTGCCTAGTTCATCCTATTTTTGCTGACCTCTCGCTGTTGGCTCTAGGACTCCGAGTACTTTATTACTGCTGACCAGTGCTAAAGTGCAGGTGCTCTCCCATCTAAAGTTGGTATGATTGGCTTATACCTAATTGGCATATTTAATATACCTGTAAGTCCCTTGTACAGTGGTATCTCTATACCCACGCCCTGTAAATTAAATACTACTAGTGGGCCTGCAGCGCTGCTTGCGCCACCCACTGAAGTAGACTTTCAAACCTGCCTCAGGCCTGCTAGTGCAGGCCCTGTGTGTGCAGTTTTCTGCCAAAGGGACCTGGCATCTAAATTTACTTGCCAGGCCCAGGACTCCCCTTTTACTATATGAAAGTCACCCCTAAAATATGCCCTAGCTAGCCCTATGCAAAAACAACAGATGATGGACGGAATGCAGAGCAAATCAAACATTCACCCCCAATCACAGATCTGAGATTAATCCATCAATGTTTTTGCTTGCCATGCCATTCCAGTTTGGACCCAGCCATATGCAAATCAGTCTTGACCCTATTCTCCAGGGAAACAGTCCAGCCCGAACTGCCAGGCCAAGTCCTCCCTCGACCAGAAAAAAACATCCTGGGACCGGTTTAGGGGATTTCACCCTTCATCAGCCAGGCTAGCTTAAATCTGGTGACATAGCAAGCACGGGACCCACATCTGGGCATACCCTTCCCACTTGGGACGACAAAAGCAAAAACAACAGATGATGGATGGAATGCTGAGCAAATCAAACATTCAAGCCCAGTCACAGATCTTGGTTTAATCCATCATTTTTTTGCTTGCCATGCCATTCCAGTTTAGACCCAGCCATATGCAAATCAGTCTTGACCCTGTTCCCCATGGGAACAGTCCAGCCTGAATTGCCAAGCCAGGTCCTCCTGCTGATGAAGGGTGATACCCTGAAACCGGCTTGTAAGTGCTGCCCCTTTTCTGTGATTTGCGCCTTAAAACGTGCTCATCTGCTGTGAGGAGACATCACCGCCGTGACCCGGGCTGCGTGTTCTTCAGCGCTGGCGTTGTGCTGTCCTTTGTGCCCCTGGGGCACGAGAAGATCCAACTGAGCACTGAATTGGAGTGAGAGCGATCCTGTCGTGCCCCCGGGGAGAAGCGCACTCCGTGGAGCGCCCCTGGTGCACAGGCAGGCACCTATATTGGTGCCTGCCTTTTCCGACAGCCAGACGGGCCGCCAAGTGCTGCTGGCGCTGGTGGGCAGGGACGGAAGCCTCATTGAAGGCTTTGTAGCCCCACCAGGCCACCAGGCCCCTGCCGGGCAGGGGGAAAGGAATCCTCACCGGAGGCTCGCCCTGTCCCCACGAAACTCCGGACCTGTTTTCAGAGGCCGCGGGCGGGGTGGAAACCCCACTTGAGCTCCCCCCATGCTGCTGGTCTCCCTTTGTGGCCCATTGTGGGCCAGTGCCAGTTGGTGGTCTCCCCCTGCATTGGAGGGCCAGTGCAGGCCCGGGGGGGGGGGAGCCCACAAGAACGGGGGCCCCAGGAAGGGCCTGTTACGAATCGGTTGGGATACGTAGCGCCCCCTTCCGCCCTGCATTATCCTGAGGACTTTGGCTCTCCCTCGTGAGGGCTGGTTGAGGCCTGGGGGCCCCCAGTAATCATGGGCCCCTGGAGGGGCCCGTCCACAGCACAAAGGAGGTGCATGCCACCCTTCTCTGCCCCAAATGATACTAGAGGCCCCTGTTTTGCGCAGAGGAATGCCGGGGGCCCCATTTGTCATCATCAAGGCACTGGAGGTGCCTTCATCATTAAAACAGGCATTCCCTAAAGGAATAACATATATTATAAGTTTTAGCTACAGACTTTGTGAATACATATATGGCCTACCTGCTTTTGATGTGTTTATATATGTATGTAAATGTTCCTATTATGGGCATACCATACTAATATGTTTTTATGACTTGCCATATGGTTTATAATGTTCCTACTATGAGCATTTATGATATTCTTATGACAAGTGCTTTAGTATAATAACATGTTTCCTGACTACTGCTTATGTTGCAGAATATTGAGTAACCTGTGTGTTATATGTGACTACTGCTAGTTTGCAGAGTAACTAATGTGTAACATTCTGACAACTGCTAAGGTAGCTGGATAGTACTGATATGTGATGTTTGGTCTAATAATTGTGTTGTGTACAATACAGTATATTTTCATATAACTTGGTGTTGTGTTTCTTTTGTGGTGGGGATATTGCGTCACATGTGTTGTGTGTGTTGTGCAAATGCTTTACATATTGCATCTGGGATAGGCCTGACTGCTTGGGCCAAGTTACCAAGGGGGTGAGCAGGGGTTATCTTGGACGTGTAATTCCCTTGCCCTGACTAGAGTGGGTGGGTTCTGCCTGGCTGAGGTGCATACCCTAGCCAACCAGAAACCCCATTTCTAACAGTCATATAATATCATATACAGTTGTTCTATCTGAGCCTTCCAGTGTTTCTGATTATACGTAATATTACACATGCTACAGTCTGTATTGTAAAGAGGGGGTGTCGACTTTCCGGTCCTAAATGTCTATTTAACAGTGACCATTATCAGGACATTTGTCAAAAGATGCCTGAAGGAAAAGCTACCTAAAAATGTAAAATAGAAATTGGTCACCACCGCATGAAAAAGGAAGAATTCTGGTAATTGTAACAGCCGAAGGAGAGTGGGCCTACCTAGAGAAACTTGCTCTGAAAACAGAAGCAATATAAAGGTGGAGAGTTGGGACTGAAGAGTTCATATTACCCAATCATCATCCAGTGAAAAGTGTCCAAAGCATACAGCTCAAGAGGAAGCCTATTGGTAGGCAAGACGCTGTGAGCGAGGACACCAGTTAATAAGTTACACAGTTCATAGGAACCAAATTCAAGGTGCAAATTCATACATTACCTGGTCAATAATAATCATAATGCGGTCCAGGCTCAGGCATAACATTACATCTAAACATTGGCTAATTTGAATAAGCATAGGTACATAAGAAAGAACATTGGGCACAAGAAGAGTTATATCAAACGGAGCTCAATTTTATCAAAAGGGATGTCTAGAAAAGGACCAACTGGAATTATTAACCAGCTACATGAAATATGTTGGAAGAAAAAGGAAATCTTGAGGCAGGAGTGCCTTTCTAACAGGGTGTCAGGCAGCAACTCTGGCAGGGACTGAGGCCCTCATTATGAGTTTGGTGGTCTCTGGACTGCCAAGCCGGTGGCGGCGGTTGCACCACCATAGACCCGAAGGTGAGTACTGCCATGTAAGGACCATGTACCCATTGGAACCAAACCAATACACTGCCAGTACCACCAGTGTGGACGGACCCGGTATGCATCTCCAGGCCGGCAGGGTGCTTGTATCTGCTGACCGTATTACAAGGTTGCACAGTGTCAGGATTTCTGGCACAGTTACACCGCCACCAAAACCCTGGCCGAAACAAAGAGAATAAAAGGGTACACTGACCTTCAGGAACAAAGACACGTCTGCATCCACTATGGAACTCAAACTTGAAGTCTTCCCAATGCTCCTGCTGGCATACTACCCCAGAACCGGTGACGAAGACATCCGCGAGTACACCCACCTAGCACACACTGGAGGGAAGTCATTAGTGCACACCCACACACAACACACACCCAGTACGGATACCGACGGCCAAACACACATGTAAACAAAGACCTGTACCAACATACGCACCTATATGCACACATGCACGCACAAACATTACACACTATGGCCAACATAAACATGCCATACAAACAACACACCGCACAAGTACACACCACCATCACCTACAAAATATACATACACAACACCACTGAGTGACACAACAACAACATATAAATGTGGAAGGAAAGGCAGAAGAAATTTGTTAAGATTGACACCAACTGTGCTGTGGTGCAGATGTGTTCAGCATCATAAAAAATATAGATAAATAAATCAACTATTTACAACACAGGCCTCCTGGCCAATAAAAATCATGGTAGTGCCCCAGGCACAGTGGGCAGGGGTAAAGGCCCCAACTTGAATCCTGACTGCAAAGTGGTTTCCACATGGCAAGGGCATCATGGGGCAGGCAGGCACCTTAGGGGTGAGGGTGGTGGTGGTGGTGGGGGCTTAGGTTTGGTGGGGGGTCCTTATTTTTTGATTAAGCTTGGGTGTTGGTTTTCTGTTTCTGGGGAGGGATTCTGGACTTTGACTTGGGAGGGGTGACCTTGGATTTGGGGGGGCTCAGATTTTGCAGGGGGAGGGGCAGTACAAGGAAGGGCATAGGAGAACTGGAAGGTAGAAGGACTGGGCTTAGGGAGGGAAACTGGACGCTTGGGGAAATTTGCCTGGGACAGTGGAAGGGAACAGGGCAAACTCTCAGAGGAATCGTTTTTTAGGGACACAAGTTTGGTCTCTGGAAAAGGGTTTGGGAGTGGAGGGAGAAGGAATGGTTTTGAGGTGTGCCATTGGATGTGCCTTGGGTGAAGGTGTCTGGGTGGAAGTCATGTGTGTGCTGAGTGTGTGTTGGGTGAGGGAGTGTAGGCATTTAGGTTTTCTTGGAAGGACAGGGGAGGAGATGCAGGGAGAAGCCAGGGTGGATGTGTGAGTGTCTTTTGGGGTGGTGCCTGCAGGTAAGGTTGATGTGCTGCATGTGGGGGTGTTGGTAGTCATGGTGGGTATACAGGTGGTGAATGGGGTGGATGTATGCAGGTCTGCTGTTGTGCTGACGTGGGTAAGAGGTAACTTGTGGCTGGATCTGGGACTGTTGGTGTGCTGATTGCAGGTGTGAGTGGTGAAGTGTCTATGAGGGTGGAGGTGGTGGGGGAGTCAGTGTAGGGTGTGGATACTGTTGTATCTGCATGTGTGTGTGTACTGTGTGTATGCCAGTGGTGGGTCTTGTGGTGACTGTGTTTGTCCTTGCGAACCGTGTCTGTTGTCGTGGATGAATGCTGGTCTGACTGTGTGCTTTGGATGGGTGTAGGGAGAGGGGTGTGGGATTCGGTACAGATAGCTGGCGGGGCGACGGAGAAGGGATGCTGGCTGCCATCAATGAGAAGGCCAGAGGCTGAAATGATCTCTGCAGGCCAGTCAGGGCAACATGAATGCCTTCAAGGCAGACGTTAGTTAGTTGCATTTGTGAAGCCATACCCTGGATGGTATTCACGATGGTTGACTGTCCCAAAGAGATGGCCCTCAGATTGTCAATTGCATCCTCAATGAGGGCAGCAGGGCTGACTGGGGCAGGAGCAGAGGTGTCTGCATCGAAGGAGACTCCCACTCTCTTGGGTGAGCAGGCATAGGCAACTGGGTGGGGAGCTACAGGGAGGCCGGTGCTGGTAAGGGGGGTGGTGGACAAGGAAGAATCTGGGCTGGTCCCTGACGGGTCCACCACCACCACAGAGAGTCCATCGGAGGAGGAATCAAAGAGATCAAAATTGAACCGGTCTCCCTCGTGGCACTCCCGTTGCCCTCCATCCCACTGGTCCCCTCAGCTACGTTGGTCTCAGCCTCTTGGGTCCCATGGGCTGCAGCTTCCCTACTTGCCAGCGCCGCTCTCCTTTGTCTGAGGATGCTAATTCAAAGAAAGACAGAGGAGGAGAGAGATGGAGGGTGGGAGCGACAGAAATGGTAGAATGGGTAAATAACAAACCATCACTTACAAAGGGAAAAACAAACCTCATTTCCACTCTGATTTCACAGCATGCAAGTACAAATACAACAACATCTGCGGGACTGACATGGCAAACTGAATCTATGCTGATTTGATCCACTATAATGGGCAATGTGTCACCAAATGCCTAGATGAAGGATGTACCAATGTATAGTTACCCATAACCTGCTCCAATCCCATTCCAGTTCACCTAAACATGTACTTTACTACCAACCCAGATGACAATGGCATGGGGATTTTGGATGGCTACATATCCTTTTTCACTGTGCATATCCTGTCCTTAGACCACCTGAAGCCATCTGCATGATGTGCATATGGCACCTGTTTGTAAACACACATAGCACCACTGTCAAAGTGGCTGACCAATACCAACAGAAGTGGCCTTCACATTCAGTTTCACTGAAGTTGATGGAGGGAACAACACTACATACACATATGGAGTGTGTTGAGTGTCAACCAATCTTGGAGATAGTAACATCAAATGTCACTGTCATGATGTTATTGGCAACCAAAAAAAAAAGAACCAGACATGGCTACTAACACCTATAGTTGATGTGCAGCTACCAATGGTATACACCTCATCTACCAACTGCTATTTATGCATAACCTATACAAGGCCAAAGAAGAAAGAGGTTTACTCACCCCCTTGTGGCTGCTGTGCCCATCAACATCAGGGTAGGCCACTGCCAAAATGTGGCCCATTAGGGGGGTCAGGGTCCATCGGCCTCTGTGAATTTCTGGGCCCAGAATCTCGGGTCCTCCCACCGCTTCCTGCAGTGGGTGTTCCTCCGGCTATGGACCCCAAGGGTCCACACTTGCTTGGTGATGGCACAACAGATCCCTTTCTTTTTATCGGTGCTGACCTGCAGGGGACACACAAACAGGAGAGAGTCATGTGGAGTGGCATCACAGTAACAGCATTGACCTTCACACAACAAACATTTCTCATGCACACGCATATGTTTGTCAACGGCACAAACACACTCCTGTGCTACAAGCATGCATCCAATTCATGTGTGCCATCAGATTGCCTTCCAGCCTCACAGAGAACACAATTTGACAGGACAGTTACATTGGATTTATCTGCTGATCTGGTGCCCATACAACTGTCCATACAGGGTTAGGAACTCATCCACCAGCTTGTCTGGTTCCTCAGGTGTGAAGGCAGAGGCCCTATGTCCTGCAGGATGTGGCATTATGGCTCCCAGAGACAGAACACAGCAGCTCAAGCAGTGGAGGTCTTGCTTGCATGAGTGTCAGGAGTCACGTGAGATAGGCAGCAGAAAAATGCAGTGTAGGAAGATAGCTTGGTTTGTAGTGGGTACCTAAGGTACTTATACCTTATACTAGGTCCAGTTGTCCCTGATTAGTGAAAAGTAGGCAGTGTTCTAGTAGCTTAGGCTGTCTAGGGATAGCTGTAGCAAAGTAGCCAAGGCTAAACTAGGAGAATTGCAAAGCTCCCGCAATACCACTATAGTAACACAGTATTTATACACAATAAAAGACAATACTCAGTGTTACCAAAAACAAAGGTACTTTTTTTTTGTGACACAAGGCCAAAAATATCTTAGAGGCAATACTCCTTCTGGAGGTAAGTATTATACACAATATATACACTAGTAACCAAAATCAGGCAAGTACACAGTCATAGAATAGTGCAAACAGTAGAAAATACAATAGATTTCAATGGGCCGAGGGGCAACACAGACCATATACTAATATAGTAGAATGCAAATGTCGAATTCCCCCTAGACAAGTGTGGTGTGTAGAGGGGTTCTGGGAGTGTAAGAAAACACCAAAGGTAAGTAAAGTACCCCACCTAGGAAAGCAGGAGTAAAGTACAGCAGGTTTCCTCAGAACACACTACCAGTGATGAAGAATTATGCAAGAACCAAGCAAGACTGCAAGCAACAAACAATGGATTTGTGGGCCTGAAGACCTGAGGAGAGAGGAGACCAAGTCCAGAAGTCGAAGAAAAGTCCAGGAAGAACAGGAGCCTCTAAGAACCTGGAAGAAGGTGCAAAAGTGGATTCTCCGGTTAGAAGAAAAGACCAGAAATGCACCAAAGAAGAAAGCTGTGGGTTCCTGCTTCATGCAAGAGATGTCCTACGAAGACTGTTTGCACTGCTGGATGCCGCCAACAAGCCTTGGTTCAAGCAAATACGCAGTTTGTGTCAAAGAGGACCTGTCTGGACCCAGGAGGGACCTGGGAGTCTCAACTCACACTGAGGAGACAGAGGGGGCTCTCAGCACTTAAGAGAGCCCTCAGAAGGCCAGGCAGCACCCACAGGAGTCCCAGAACAGAGGGACCAAGAAGATGCAAAATGTGGTCAACACAGCACTACACTAGAGTGTCCCATGCCGCTGGAGAACAACTTAGGGAGCTGTGCGTCACAGGATGCAGTGCTTGGGACCTGGGCTACGCTGTGCATGAAGAACTTTTGGAAGAAGTGCACAGAAGCCCAAGGAGCTGCAGAAGGCAAAGTGCAAAGGGGTACTGTCGCAACACGGGGAGGCAAGCTCTTACCTCCACCAAATTTGGACAGCTGGACCTTTGGACAGTCTGGGTCACTTCAGTCCTCCACCTGTGTTCCAGAGAGCACGCTTGTCACCAGGAGAGGAGTACCAGAGTACCAGTTGTCATCACAGAAGGGTGCCTGCTAAAGAAGGGAAGTGACTCCGTCACTCCACTGGAGATTCCTTTAGTTCTTCTGGTGCAGGGTGAAGACCGGCAATCCTCAGAGCATGCACACCTTGGAAACTGTTGAAAATGCTGTGCTGGTTGGAGATGAAGTTGCAGGTCACAGGAGTCATTCTGGATACTTTGTTGCCATTACAGCGGTTTCTGGAGCAGTCTGCGGTTGATCTGACGGTCAGAAGCTGAAGCAGAGGATGCAGAGGAGTCCTGGAGGAATCTTGCAAACCGAATCTGGAGAAATACCCAGAGGAGGGACCCTAAATAGCCCTGAGAGGGGGATTGGCTACCTACCCAGGAATGCACCTATCAGGAGGGGTCTCTGACATCACCTGCTGGCACTGGCCACTCAGAGGTCTCCAGAGGGTCCCCACACCTCGGAATCTAAGATGGCTGATGCCAGGGACAGACTGGAGGAGCTCAGCGCACCACCCCTGGGGTGGTGATGGACAGGGGAATGGTCACTCCCCTATCATTTGTCCAGTTTCACACCAGAGCAGGGAATGCGGGTCCCTGATTCGGTGTAGACTGGATTATGTAAGGAGGTGCCCTTCAAAGTATTTCTAGAGGCTCTGGGAGGATAACCCTCCCGTTCCTCTAACACCTATTACCAATGGGAGAGGGTGTAACACCCATCTCATAAAGGAAATGCATTGTTCTGCTTTCCTGGGATTGAGCTGCTCAATCCCCAGGAGGGCAGAAACCTGTCTGTGAGGTGGCAGCAGTGGAAACCTCAGAGAGCTGGTTTGGCCGTACTGGGCGTCCATGGTGGAGCCCCCAGAGTCCATGGGATTGGCCCCCCAATACCACATTTGGATTGGGGGGGTCAACTCCATGATCTTAGACACCTCACATGGTTATATTCAGAGTTACCATTCTGAAGCTACATATATGTATTGACATATATGTAGTGCATGCTTATAATGGTGTCCCCGCACTCATGAATTCCAGAGATTTGGGTCTGGATAATGTGGGGGCACCTTTGCTAGTGCAAGGGTTCCCTCACACACAGTAACTTTGCACCTAGCCTTCAGTAAATGAAGGTTAGACATGTAGGTGACTTATAAGTTACTTAGTGCAATGAAAAATGGTTGTGAAATAGCGTGTGCACTTTTTCACTCAGGCTGCAGTGGCAGTCCTGAAGAAAGGTTTGTATGAGCTCCTTATTGGTGGCAATAGAAATACTGCAGCCCATAAAGATCTCCTGGAACCCCAATGCCCTGGGTACCTAGGTACTATATATTAGGGACTTATAACGGGGGTCCAGTGTGCCAATCAGAATTGGAATATGGTGTCACTAAACTGTAGTGTTAAATCTGGTAAGTGGAAAGTGCATAAGCACTGTAGTTCTGGTTAGCAGATCCTCAGTGACACAGTCAAGCATACTGACAACACCTACAGGCCACAAACTATGAGCACTGGGGGCCTGGCTAGCAGGCTCCCAGTGAGACAGGCAAAACACACTGACAACCAGGTAGAAATTGGGGGTAACATGCCAGGAAAGATGATACTTTTGTACATGTGATCAGGGCTGCTGTGTAAAAGACCGTCACCACCAGCAATGATCATCATTGGCCCCACTCTCCCATAGACAATATTGCTATCCAATGCAGAGTTGCATGGCAGTTGCGCCTACCTCCCGCCATGACGTCTAACGCTGGCAGAATGAGCTCACTTCCATCTGTCCTGTGCATACAGGACAGGCGTCTGCCATTTTACATGTAGTTAGTGTATTGAATGTGAATTTTAAGAGACTCATGGATGATTAATGAAGATAAGGGCATTGATTAAGAATGTTTGCACATCAGACATGGGTGTACACATGTTACATATATGGACAGTGTAGGTAGATGTGCTGCTGACTATGACAGGTCATGTGTAGTCCAATGCTGCCTCATAGACGCGTTCACCATATCTCTATGTATGAAGTTGAAATCAAAGTGATAACCTGGGAGACAGTTGTTACGTGGAAGTTACACATATGTCATGTGTCGCAGCCAGTTTGTCGGGCCCTTGCACTGACATCTGGGATGGCATTAATGTTAAGTCTCATTCCCCATTTGGTCTATATACATATTAGCATTGTATTCACTGTACTATACTGTGCATCAAGTATTGAGCCAGTTGTCATGTGAACTATCAATATTAACTTGTGCCGGCTGAACGAGGTGTGTCCTCGAGAGGACCTTTGGTCTACTGAAAGCCAGATTTTGGTGTCTACATGTCTCATCATGTTCCCTGTTCTACAGACCACAGAATGTTTGCCAGATCGTTGTTGCATGTATCATGCTACACAATTTTGCCCTAAGGCAACACATACCATTGATGGTTGTGGAGGAGGTGGCAGCTGGACCAGTGGCTGATGCTGGTGACATAGGAAGTGATAAGGAGGCAGATGAGGAGGATGCAGCTGACTCTAGGACAGAGTTGATTCAGCAATTCTTCCAAAGAATCTCAGGTATGTGTGAACTGTATTGTATGTAACCTGTACTCCTGTCTGCCTTGTGTGTGACATTGCCCCTTCTGGTGTGTGGCAGTGCAGCCATCCCACTGTGTGGTTTTGGTGGGAAACATACTGTCCATCAGGGGAGGTGTGACTATTGAAATGGCAGAATGGCAGAGCTATATGTTCATGCTGTTGGCTAGCCTCACAACTACAAGGGCTTATCCATGTTCTGTGGTCCTAGGACTGCAATGTAAATCGCTATGGTCTTGCCAACCCATCCTCACTATACCAAAAGGATATATGTGGTACCTAACTGTTTTATACAGTGCAACATGCCTTTTCAGTGGGTGATGTCAGCTGTGAAGGATAGATCATTGTGGATGCATCTATTGGAAATGTCAACTTACCATGGTGATATGTGGTTACTTTCCACCTCTAAAATGGCACTTGTGGAAAAATTAATGTACTGTATGTGTATTGGGTGAACAACATTGAAAACTTTGATGAAGGTTTTCCCTGTCTTGCTCAAATTGCAGGTCAAATGTGTGGTTGTACTCTGCTTCCTGACCTGACTGTTGGCACCCTTGGCACCCTTGGCATAGGATTACAGTACATGTCAGTTGTACTGACACACTTGCTGGCCTTGCTTTCCCATCTGTCCATCTGACAGACCTGTTGTGATCTATGTGTGAACGTAAAAGACACTTTACACAACATTATATAACACTTGTAAAAATGAAGACACGTAAGCAGTTCTTGTGCTCAGTGGTGTTTATTGTGAATCTTTTGTGCAATAGCTGTTGAATGGGGCATGGGATATTAAAACATCAGAGTAGTTGGCCCAATTGTTGGTAATACAGGTCCCAGTGTCCAGGGGCCATGGTAAAATGGAGAATTGTCAATGAACAGTCAACAGGGTGTCTCAGTGTCACACAAGGGAGAATGTTCAGGAGAGAGATCACTTCCTGGTGATGTGTTTGGTCGAGGCCTCAGGTCCTAGAGGATGTCTGGACGGATGACCTCATTTGCGGAGGGTTCCTCAGCTGCAGGGGCAAGGGTGCTACTGACCTCTGGGTCCTCTGGTGGGGCCTCCATTCCACTAGCTGGGGCAGATGTGGATGGCACAGGTGGTAATTGGCTAGTGGAAGGGGTGTGCTGGTGCATGGAGGATGCACGCAGGATGCTGGTAAGTTCAGTGAGCACCCCTGCAATAGAGGCCATGGTGGCATTGAGTGTCTGCCACTGCTGCATGGCCTCCTGGTGGTATTCCCCCTGCAGTCTCTGGTTCTGCTGCAAGGTTGAGAGTCCAGTCCTCCAGGTATTCCCATCAAGCCCGCTGGGTGCAGGATGGCCAAGACCTTCTCTTCCCATGATGTGAACTCTGGGGAAGGAGGTGGGAGCCCACCACCAGTCTTGTAAATAGCAATGTGGTGTTGTGCTGCTATGGAAAGCTCCTTCCTCATAGATCGTTCCACCTCTTCCTGATATCCTCCCTTGTGCATGGATGGATGCTCACTGAGTTTACCCTGTTGACGATCCTCCACCATAACTCCATCTTCCATGCAATGGATATTTGCTGGACCTGTACTCCCAACAGCTGTGGCTCTACCCTGGTGATTTCATTGACCATGACCCTCAGCTTATCGTCTGTGAAGCATGGGTGCTTTTGACGTGCCATGGTGGTTGTGTTGTGGGTGGTAGTGTGTGTTGTGTGCAAGGGTGCGGTGTGTGGTGGTTGGTGAGGTGGCAATGTTTTGTTATGTGTACTGGTTGTATGTGGTGTTTGTGTGCAGTAGTGAGGTGTGTATTACAGTATGTAGCATGTGCAGTTGTGTGGTGTGTGATGTGTGTGCAGTGTGATGGTGTCTTTGCTATCCAAGTACTGTGTCCTCTGTGCTCTCTTGGCTCTCTGTGTCAATTATTCTGGCTGCAAAGGATTGTGGGGTTTGTGGGGGTGTTTCATAGTGCAGTGTTCAGCTGTGTGTGGTGTGTGTGTGTGTCAGGTGTGGGGTATTGGTACTGTCCAATGAGGTGTTGTGGTCTGGTGGGGTTGGCTTTTTTACCACAGTGGTTCTGACTGCCAATCGATTACCGCCATGCAAAGGCCACGGTGCTGATTTGTGGGTCGTGATATGGAGGGCTGGATGTTGTTGGCGTGGCGGTGGTGGTGGTGGAACCGCCTTCCTCCCACCCTCAGTCAGGCCAGCGGTCTCAAATTTGTGGCTGTTTTTGGGTGGTCTTCAGTTTGTGACGCGCAATACATTTTTCGGAATATCACCAACACCGGCGGTCTTGTAGCACCCGCCGCCATAGCAGTCTTCTGAAAAGACTGCCAAACACGTAATGAGCACCTGAAACTGCAACCAGAGGGAAAGATGGAGCCATCATCGATCCCTCGCTGACTGGCTGGAGAAAGCTTACCAGTAATTAAAGACAAACACTGCCAACACATGTACATCATAGCGCTAATGACGCAGAGGTGTGCAAGGCTTACTGCCAAGGGATAATGAGAACTGAAGTTCACAACACCCAGTGGACGATAAAATGAAAGGCTGTGCAAAGCATAGTACAATGGTGGTGATGGTTGCTGATACACAATAAACAATTCTTCAAAGAAATGATGAAAAATTTAGAAAGATTACTGGAATTACAAAATGATTAGAAATTAAACTAAAATATCTGTAATGTACACGAAATAAAGAAAATAAGGAAACCATCAATATTTCATATAAACCCTGCAGAAGATGTATATTGTCCTGGAGTATCAAGCACAACAAGTACTTTGTGGATTTCAGCAAATATCATGCTAAAGAACAGAGTATGAACCATACTGGGACTAGTAAAAACATCAGCGCATGTAAGTGGGTAGTGTCTGTATAAATAACAGTGGAAAGGGTCCATTCATCCTGATTATGAAACACTAGAATCTCCATTTTATGGTCAAGACAAGTACATCAGTTCTACCAGCATGAAGCCAAACACAGACCTAACTAATTTTAATAGTGCTAATGCTCAAGATTTAATTCAGATGACCACAAGCAGCTACCAAGGCTTTAGTATAGATCTCCACAAAAGAATAATCAAGCCGAGTATCATAACATTTTTATATCAAGTCCCTCAGGGATTGAGCAAGTGCTGCCATGCATGGCATCAGTACAAGGCCCTGCAATTCAAACTCAACCCAATCGCTTATTTTTGCCAAGGTACACACCATTATCCCCCTGCCTTTTTAACAACGAGGAACACAAGAAAGGTCACAAGGTCTCCCGGCCCCATGCCAGCCACATATGTTGTAATTTCATGCATAAGCAGCAACTCAGACGCTGTTATGCCAAGGCAATCTGGTGTGGTCTTTCGTAGGTTTTGGTCAAAGCACCGTCTCACAGCCTCAGTCAACAATGAAAGAGATTCAGTGAAGCTTGAACTGAGACCACAATATAGAAAAAGAGGGCAGCATGACGTTCTAACCAGGAGTGCTCTTTGAAAATTAGCAAGTACGCTAGATAATCTTAAATATTTACAAACTCAGCACGTCGAAGGAGTATAATTTAAGCCCAACCCACAAATTCCAGGCAGCAAAAAAACAGTAGTTACCAGGCTCAACTCAACCATCGCTACAGAAGTATGGCAACGTAGAGTGTGCCTTTCTAAATGGGGCATCAAGTTAAGGCCTGATCTGGAGCTCTAGCTCTGTCCCCTCCTACCGCAGCAGAGTAAATCATCAATGAAAGTCATATCCATTAGCAAGGAGCAACAGGCCCTACAGACAAATCGATACAGTTTGCAGAAACTAACCATCCAGCAAACTACCACCTCTGCAGCTAAGAACAATGTAAGATTTGTCTCAATGCAAACACAGCAGGACCCTGCCGCCTGTAGGCAAGAGGGACGCATGAAATCCACAATATAATGTTATCATTTAATTTAATCAGCAAATGCCGTCATCCCCTGAAATTGTGGTCCTGAAATGTGAATGACCTTAGTAGCAAGGTGGGAGAGAATGACCACCACCTATCTTTGAAATGTTGATGTTAGACTTGGCATCCTTGCCGTGGTCTTCCCTAACTTTTTGCCTCTGCTTCCCAGGTTGTTGATGTGTGCTGGACTCTGTTTTTGATGTTTGCGATGCCCTAGGCACTTTACCACTGCTCCAGTACTAAAGTGCAAGTGCTCCTCTGTAAACAAATATGTGTAATTGGCTTATCCATGATTGGCATATTTCATTTACTAGTAAGTCCCTAATGCAGTGCACTAGAGGTGCCCAGGGCCTGTAAATCCAATGCTACTAGTGTGCCTGCAGGACTGGTCGTGCCACCCACATTAGTACCTCTGTAAACATGGCTCAGACCTGCCACTGCAGTGTCTGTGAATGCAGTTTTAAACTGTAAACTCGACTTGGCAAGGGTACCCACTTGCCAGGCCTAAACCTTCCCTTTTCTTACATGTAAGACACCCCTAAGGTAGGCCCTAGGAAGCCCCAAGGGCAGGGTGCAGTGTATGGTTAAGGGAGAACATATAGTAATGTGTTTTATATGTGCTGACAGTGAAATATTGCTTAATTCGTTTTTCACTGTTGCAAGGCCTGTCCCTCTCACAGGTTAACATGGGGGCTACCTTTAAATATGGATAAAGGTTAGATTCCCTGTGGGAGCAGATAGATATGTGGAGTATGGGGTCTCTAACCTCACAATTTAAAAAAACATTTTTTTGTAAAGTTGATTTTAAGATTGTGTGTTTGAAAATGCCACTTTTAGAAAGTGAGCCTTTTCTTGCTTAAACCATTTCTGTGATTCTGTTTGTTTGTGGATTCCCTGTCCGGGTCAGTTTGACAGTTGGTCTGGTTGAACCTCTCACTAGACAGTGACACAGAGGAAGCAGGGTTGTAATCTGCATTTCCTGATGAGCCATCTTTGCTAGGAGGTCGGATCATCGTGCAGCAGGATTTCTGATGCAAACATCGCTGGGTGTGCAAAAACAACGCAAGGCCTGCCCGGACCCGAGAGTTTGAATTGATGCATCTCTTTCCCACAGAGAGAAAACACAATGTATTCAACTCGACTGAAGGAGAAACAACACAAGGTCTCGTTTGTGATAGATATCGACCCATAGCAAGCCCTTTTTGACGCACACTTACCCGTGTGGGGTTATTTTTGAAGCGACCAGGTACATTTTCAAGCTAACAGCGTTAGCATTGTGTTTAAAATTATATGAAGACTCTTTTTACATTTTTATTTACAACTTGACTTGTGTATTGTGGATTTTTCTTGTTTTGGTCTTGTTTTGTTTAGATAAATATTTTCTATTTTTCTAAAACCTGTGTTGTCATTTTGTAGTGTTTTCATTAGTTTACTGTGTGTGTTGATACAAATATTTTACACCTAGCACTCTGAAGTTACGCTCGAGGCCAAGCTACTAGGGGGTAAGCAGGGGTTAGCTCAAGGTGATTCTCTTTTACCCAGAGTGAGGGTCCTTGCTTGAATAGGGGGTAACCTGACTGCTAACCAAAGACCCCATTTCTCACAGTGAAATCATCCAAATAGCTGGGGCTAGTAACTGATACCAGGATATCAATTAAGGAACATTTAATCCAAAGAAGAGCTTTGGTAAAAAAAACTATGTTTCACCTTAAACACGCTGCAAAAAATGATTGAAAGCACATCACAGAATTACCTACTCCAAGTAATTGGGGCAAAGTTCCTCCCCTCACTTTCTTATGGGTCCAAATTACTAAAGATGAGAGAAGAGTCCACTCTAAACTAGTTCCAATCTGCCCTGTTTAAAAGTACTTTTCAGCTTCCACAATATATTTCACACACAGATAATATTGGAATTTGGATTGTTCCATGAAGTCTTGGTCAGGATGGATGCCATTACAAAATTAAGTTGGAAGCTCAAGTCCACCCCTCCAGACACGCTTGCTTCTATGATGGCTGGAAATGAAGAAGTTGGCCAAACAAAAAAACTTATGGACATCAGCTCTCCAGTAAGCATTAAGCACTTTAAATTTGGGCAGTGCCTGGAATCTAAAGCTTGAGTTCATAGCCTTTCAAATAATTACTAAAAAGGCAGTTAAACTCCACTCCTGGACCACTGATAAAGCAGAAATGGCAGAAAAAACCATAGATGAACAGTTCTTCAGTCCTATACCACATGGAGTTCACAACCATATCTCTTAAGTCTTTTTGCAGCGTCTATCCAACACTCACATCTTTTATTTTGTCTGGGTGCCTTTCCATCAAAAGACTAGGTTCCTGCATGGAAGCAATCATGTCCGTATTTCTCAGCCAGCTTATGCGGTTACATTAAAACATGTATTACACTTTTTGTGTATCTGTCCAGCTGTAACTTATCTCAAGCAGAAATTGTCATGTCCAGCCTTGAGGGCGCTTCAGATTATATCTTGTCGCTGAATGATGGCACCTTTAAATGGGCACTACATTCAGCTTTTGTGTAGGACTACAAAGTTTTTTGTTGCAAGTGATAAATAAAGCTGCTTTCACAGTAATTGGTGAACCTCAGAGAAGTATAAAAAAAACAGCTGCTTTGCATGACTTTGTGCATTAGACAGCCCATTACCAAAATTCGTTTTTTAATGATATCTGCTTTTAGCACTGGGTATTCACAAGCACCTTTCAATTAGATCTTATAGTAATTGGTGAACCCCTAACGAACAGATTGTTATTTTATTTACGCCAAAAGTAGATATATTTTTGTGATGTATATGCCAATTAGTTTAATTAATCGGCAACAAAGAATGTACTTACTTATGCGTCAAGAAATGGCAACTTATGCCGTGAATGTAGGCATACTATTTCCTGTCCTTTTAGCACTCATTTATAATGCCTGATCAAGATTTTTGCCTCTGTACCATTTAACGCCTGAATGTGGCAATTAACAACTTAAAAGTGACCAAGTAATATTCGTAAAGAGCCTGTAGCTGTGCTGCACCACGTGGCACCCTTTTTAATTAACCTTTGATTCGTTTTACTTCGAAACACATTTTTGGTTGACATCTACAAATATGCAGCAGATGGTGGTAAAGGTGGGCGAGCCACTAAGGCTGAAGCCAGAGGTATGGCTCTAGCTCAGCGCAGGGGCCTTTTGGTCCCTTGAGCCCAAACCGAGCCAAGATTTAATATGCTTTTTGCCTGCCAATACTATCTAAACTCGCACGCTAAGAATTCAAAATAACGCATAAATCGTTGATGCAAAAGGGAGAAAAAATATATTCATCTATATTTTATATATATATATATATATATATATATATATATATATATATATATATATATATATATATATATTTATGAATTGCATAACATGATACTTCCTGGAATCAATCCTGGCATCCTTGCTTGATTAAACTGTGTGATCCCAGAACGATATTTTATGTCACTCAATTTAATTTTTCTTCATTATCCCACACATCCTTCAAATATATGAGTGGAGGATGTACAATATACGAAAATGTCTTGTGTTTGTGCTGTGTGCCTACTTTCAGATTTTGTTACATTTTTGACTGCCAGAGGGGACCATCTCAGAATTATGGTGTGGTTCTGTATTCCAAACCAATCTATAAGAATGGTGCTTATGTTTCCATGACTGTTATTGTATGAATGCCTTTATGGATACAGATTCAAAAATCTTTGCGGCCTGATATTGTCTGAATTGGAGGACTGGGTTGAAAGAGAAAATGTAATTCCATGCAACCAAACAGGATTTAGAACAGAATCCAGCACTACAGATTATCTGGCTGTGCTTAATTTGATCATCGAGAAGTGGCTTCTACTACTATTTGCCTGTTTTATGGATTTCTATAAGTCTTTCAATCATGTCAACCGAAAGCTTCTGTGGAGGACATTGATCATTAGGAACATTCCCACAAACGTATTATGTGCCATTCAGCTACTATATTCGAACAAAGGGGCACAATTCAAACTCGGCCTAACCACGAATTAAGAGGGGTCAAAGCAAGGACGTGTTCTTGCGCCAATGCTTTTTTTCTTTCTATAGCTGACCTAAGCTAACACCTAGACGCAGACAACTTTCATCGTCCAAGATGGGGGCTTTATCAAGTGTCTTCATTACAATACTCTGATATAGTTCTTATGAATCTGACTGGAATCGGACTACAATCTGCATACCTACTGTATTGAAAATGAAATGACCATCAAATTTACAAAAAAGTCAGGTATGATGTTTAGCAGGAAGGTAGGAAAGGAGCTGGTTCCTGAGTGGACAACCTGTCTCAAGAAGCCATGTTGTAAATATCCTGGCGTCTGGTTGCAGAACACTTTGTTGTATCAGTTACATCTCAGATCATTAAAGACAAGGATTGCTGTCTAGATTGCAGCATTTCATTCTCTACATTGTAAATTACAAAGTCCGACATTCCTGTCACTTCTTAAAGTGATAAAGGCCAAGTTTACTCCAACAATTATTTTGGAACAGAAGACTTTCCAGGAAAGTTCTGGTAGTTTCTTAGGGCCAGATGTAGCAAAGGTTTTTCCCCATTCTGTGTCTATGGGAAAAAGTGTTTGTACATATGGCCCTTAATTCTACAGAGGCAAGGTATTCTGTCTTCCATTTCATCTTCCCCAGAACACATCCATGTCCCAGATTCATTTGAAATTTGGACTGATCAGCCAAGAACTGGCACAAAATGGCAATATGTTTAAGTACATGTAGTTATCAAAACTGTCCAATCAAGCTACATTACCTGGCCTGCTATAGAAAGAAATGTAATCTGGCCTTTTGACAAAAACAAACAGCTGGGCTCAGGCCTTGGAGTAGATACAGACTGATTTAAATGCAAAAGAGCTGTGGGATTGTCACTACCTCAGATCACCTTCAAAATAGCCCTAAACAAACAAAGAAAGAGGTTATCATGGAACAGGGATGAACAGGGCTATAACAAAAGAAGATGTTGTGTAGCCATTTTAGTTATACCTACATACACGTTATTTTAGCAAACTAAGCCTGCCACTGTGCACTTTAACCTAGATATATTGTATTCAGCTTTGTTTTATTATTTTAGCAATAGCCACATTTGCGGTCTTGTTTTATTTTCTCTATCTTTTCTCTATCTAGCTGTTCTTTGCCTAGGCCAGCACTGAGTTCTTAAAGAAGATATTTCTTTCACTCTGCTTTCTCAAGGCTGCAGTAAAGATATATTGCTGGCAAAAGTGGTACGCTTTGTCTGTATTGTTCACTGAAAAGTATACACTCTTACGTGGGGATCCTTTCTTGGAACATCAGCTGTTTTACTATAAAAACACTACTTTGACCCATGTATATTAGAGTGAGATTCCAGCAAGATGATCACGACTGTATGCTGATCGCTGAGTGCTTTGCTGCAGCTGATTATGTAGACTATAGGTCTCTTGCTCAGGCATGAGGGATGATGCCTTTCCAGGGGAACCTGAAGGGCAGCATTAGAGCTTAACATGCTGTGCTCTAACATAGCCTAGGTAGGAGCTATTCTTAATGATCTTAGTGACAAAAGGATAGCATTATTTTTATGTTTCACTCTCCATGTCACAATTTTAATCCTGTCATGCTTCATCGTCCTAGATATTGCAATTCTTGCTTTATTATCTAAGATGCAGTTACATCAATAAAACCTTATTGAACTATACTAAGCCTCTGATTGTACTTGCATACGTGAGACTAATACAACTGAGAGAAATGGATGAGATCTGAGTGACCATGATTTCCCTGAGGAGTCATTTGTGTCATGCTCCCAGTTGCACAATCATCCCTGCTCTTGGGTTGTAGTGAATCCTAGTTTGTTTTAATGGGATTACAGGAGTTAGCTTAGCCTTTGGCTTGCAAACTTGTGCCCCTGTTACCTAGTGACTTTTAACATACTTAACTTGCTCTGTCTTAGCCCATTAAATTATTTAATTCATCTAAGATGGCTGCCTTGTTTACAGTTAGGCCACTTGTTATGCTTTGCATTATCAGTGCCACCGCGCTAAGGCGTCAAGATCAAGCAACAAAGACAAACAAACAGTAGGTGTTCACACTTAGGGATTTTCCCTCTCTATACTTTTGAGGGATTTGTTTATAATAATTGCCGTCCCAAGCATGTCTGTTATCTATTGTTTGGGAACACACCTACGTCAGGGGTCCTGGTAGATCTGTATAAATACATCGCACTTTAGACAGATAATCAGAGGGATTCCGACCAGAGGGCATTGCCACCATCGCTGATACCGATGCTGCACGTCGTCTTGATGCTGACCCAGTCTTCGTGTCCCTGCGGAGTCTGAGATACAAAACCTCATTCTAAGGTAACGAGAGTTGGGGACTCCTCTAATGGACAGGGCATTGGCAGATTAGGTTTAGCAAACCCAGTTCTCCTTTAGGTTGGAGGTTAGGCCTATCATATTAGGGTATTAGGGCATATTACACCCCGTATGTCTTTTACATGCATTGCAAGATGGTGGGGGTCTTTGTAATAATGACTCTCGTCTTCACAATTCTGTTTCTTGCATTATTCATTATCCTAATCATTACAGCCCATGCAACATATCGCAAATTGCAGTTGTATTAAATAAAAACTATTGAAACCTTACTGCATCTTCATCATTGCCTGTGTTTGTATGAGACATGATATATCTGTGAGAAAGGGGTAATCTCTGTTTAATCACGACACTCCCTGAGATGTCTTATTCTCGAGTCATGCGTAAAGGCTGCCACAAATCACCTTTTACTATTGTGTTTCTGTGAGGTGCTGCTAGTGAGCTGATAAGGTTGGGACAACAGTTGAGATTTGTTGTAGGATAGGCATAGTCGCCTACAGACAAAAGTACTGTCATCCTTTAACCAGCAGTCTAGCCCAGAGCAAGAGTCCAAACTACAACAGGGTGGAGATGAGGCACTGCTGGTTAGCCAGAACCAAACCCGGATTAGGCCGACAAGTGTCACCTGTAGTGGGTTCAGACTCAGTCCCCCACTGTGCAAGTTATTCTGCCACCCGAATCCAGTAGTCTCATTAGGATAATGAGAGCCTACGTGACATGACACCGCCAATATTTGGTCAGGTACTAATTTTCAGGTCCTCTTGAGTATCTCTGTCTCAGTACATGCACAATACACCTCAGTACTATATACGGAGACGTCCATGGTATTGAGGATTTTCCTCCTCAGCTAAGTAGGGAGTACCTAACTAACGCTGTAGGGTGTTCAAGCTTGAGCCCTAAAAGGATAATCCCCATTTGGTGTACTTATCTCTAAACAAAATTAACCATTCATTATGGTGAACCTGCAACAGTCTGCAGTTGCTATCAAGATACAACCACCTCTTACTGCACATTTATTGGCACATAGCCTAACAGCCGAGGGGGGTACTGTTACATTTGTTGTTGAGGCTCATCCAGCCTATAGAACTGACATTTTCTATTCTTGGGTCACATTTCCAGCAGCTGATGGGAACACAAATGCATTTCAGCACTACACACCTGCAAACATACCTGCACAATATAGAGCATATGCATATCTAGAAATACCTCTATCTTATCAAGAACATAATAATTGGATTGATGGCGCCTCTACCACATACAATCTTACATGTTAGGTTAAGTCCTCTCAGTAATGACAGTCCTACCTGGCCTTTAGTGGCCATATATAAACCGCACCCTGCTGCAGCAGCCTTGACTGTAGCTGAAGTCCGTCCCTTATATGCTGAGATTACAGCAATGTACAGACGATTAGTACAGTTTGTAATTGTAGGAGGCTGGCCTGGGTTTTAGTGGGTACCTTGGGTACTTACACCTTATACCAGGTCCAGTTATCCCTTATTAGTGAAATGTAGCAGTGTTCTAGCAGCTTAGGCTGATGGAGGTAGCTATAGCAGAGCAGCTTAGGCTGAATTAGGAGACATGCAAAGCTCCTGCAATACCAATACAGTACTTATACACAAGTAAATTCAATACTTACCAAAAATAGAGGTAGTTTATTTGGGTGACACAAGGCCAAAAATATCTTAGAGGCAATACTCCTTCTGGAGGTAAGTATTATACACAATATATACACTAGACACCAAAATAAGGTAAGTAATTAGACATAGGATAGTGCAAACAACAGGAAATGCTATAGAATGCAATGTGAGGAAATAGGTATAGGGGCAACACAAACAATATACTAAGGAAGTGGAATGTGAATCACAAATTCCCCCTTAGACAATTGTAGTGTGTAGAGAATCACTGGGAGAATAAGAATACAGTAAAGGTAAGTAAATTACCCCACCCCAGAGCCCAGAAAAGCAGGAGTAAAGTACTGAAAGTTTCCTTAGGACACACTACAAGTCGTGATTAGAGTTTTTGCAAGAACCAAGAAAGACTGCAAACTACAAATGGTGCATTACAGGACCTGAAGACCTGCAGCGGAAGGAGATCAAGTCCAGAAGTCGAAAGAAGTTCCAGGAAGGACAGGAGTCCCTGACAACCCAGAAGAGGGTGAAAAAGAAGAGTCCCTGGTTGGACGAAAACTGCAGAAATGCACCCTAGGAAGATGTCAGCGGGTTCCAGCATGATGAACTGGATGTCCCACGAAGAGAACTTGGATACAGGCGAGTTTTGGTGCTGGATTCCTCCAACAAGCCTTGGGTCCAGCAAAGTCGCAATTTGCGTCAAAGTGGCGCTATCTGAAACCAGGAGGGACCTGGTGGCCTCAACTCTGTGTGAAGAGGAATAAGGGGCTCTCAGCACTTCAGAGAGCCCTCCAAACACCAGATAGCACCCACGGGAGTCCCAGGACACAGGGACAAAGGAGGTGCAAAATGCGGTTGGTGCAGCACTTCAAAGGAAGGTCCCATGCCACCGAAGAACAACTCAGCAAGTTGAGCGTCACAGGATAGAGAGCAGGGAAGTGACTCTGTCACTTCACAGGAGATTTCTTTGGTCCTTCTGGTGCACACTGTGGAAACTGTTGCAGTTGCTGGCTGGAGTTGAAGTTGCAGAGGAAAAATAGCCCTTCTGAATACTTTGTTGCTGTTACTGCAGTTCCTGGAGCAGTCTGCGGTTGATCCGAGGTCAGAGGATGAAGTAGTAGTTGAAGAGGATTCCTGCTGGAAACTTGCAAGTAGAATCAGAAGAGAACCCACAGGAGAGACCCTAAATAGCCCTGAGAGGGGGATTGGCTACCTTATCAGGTATGGACCTATCAGGAGGGGTCTCTGACGTCACCTGCTGGCACTGGTCACTCAGAGGCTTCCGGAGTGTTCCCACACCTTGGAAAAAAGATGGCTGAAGTCTGGGACACACTGGAGGAGCTCTGGGCACCACCCCTGGGGTGGTGATAGACAGGGGAGTGGTCACTCCCCTTTCCTTTGTCCAATTTTGCACCAGAGCAGGGACTGGGGGTCCCTGAACCGGTGTAGACTGGCTTATGCAAGGAGGGCACCATCTGTGCCATTCAAAGCATTTCCAGAGGCCGGGGAGGCCACCCCTCACCAGCCTGTAACACCTATTTCCAAAGTAAGAGGGTGTAACACCCTGCTCCCAAAGGAAATGCTTTGTCCTGCCTTCCTGGGGCTGAGCTGCTCAGACCCCAAGAGGGCATAACCCTATCTGTGAGGTGGCAGCAGCTGTAGCTGCATTGAAAGCCTCAGAGAGCTGTTTTGGCAGTACTGGGGGTCCATAGTGGAGCCCCCAGGATGCATGGAATTGGCTCCCAAAAACCAAATTTGGAAAGAGGGGACAATTCCATGATCTTAGACACCTTACATGGCCATATTCGGAGTTATCATTGTGAAGCTACATATAGGTATTGACCGATATGTAGTGCACACGTGTAATGGTGTCCCCGCACTCACAAAGTCCTGGGAATTGGCCCTGAGCTATGTGGGGGCACATTTGCTAGTGCAAGGGTGCTCTCACACTTAATAACTTTGCACCTAACCTTCAGCAAGTGGAGGTTAGACATACAGATAACTTATAAGTCACTTAACTGCAGTGAAAATGACTGTGAAATAGTGTGTGCACTATTTCACGCAGGCTGCAATGGCAGGCCTGTGGAAGGGTTTGCCTGAGATCCTTATGGGTGGCAAAAGAAATTGTGCAGCCCATAAGGATCTGCTGGAACCCCAGTGCCCTGGGTACCTTGGTACCATATACTAGGGACTCATAAGGGGGGTCCACTGTGCCAATTGAAATTGGTAAATGAAGTCACTAGCCTATAGTGACAAATTTAAAAGCAGACAGAGCATAAGCACTGAGGTTCTGGTTAGCAGAGCCTCAGTGACACAGTCAAACACTATACACAACACACACATTAGGTCATAAAGTATGAGCACTGGGGTCCTGGCTTGCAGTATTCTAGTGAGACAGGCAAAACACACTGACATATAGGGTTTTCACTATCAGCACTGGGGTCCTGGCTAGCAGGATCCCAGTGACTCAGTAAAAACACACACTCACAAACAGGCCAAAAGTGAGGTGACCATGCTAGAAAGAGGCTACTTTCTTACAGTAATGCAGCCGTTAAATACAAACCCAGCACGTGCTGCCCAGGCGCAACCACATGCAGTAACCCCAGGCATTAATGCTGCAAGTGTACATTCGATCATGGGACAGTGCCCTCAAAACGAGAAGAGATTCCGTTTTGGTTACCTTAAAAAAAAATGCACTGGAAGCAGTATTTCCCCATACAGGACTTCAGGAAAAGCATAGAATGTTAACTATGTGCTTGGAATTTGGGATGGTTCCCACAGTAGATAACTGCAATACTTGGGGCACAGTATTTGCCACCCTCTATACTACCACACATTGTACACCGAAACTTGCCAATCTACCGGAAGTGTTAAAACAAATTCAAGATGAATATGGGGCTGCCCCGGCCCCTGGACTTGGGGATGCAACTTATGGGCAATTTTGCCACTGTATCTCAATTATATTAAGTAACGTTAAACGGGAAGCAGTTGCATTAGCAATGCGCATGTGGCTCCGGGGCGTTCATCCACAAATCAAGAACGTGAGCTGCTAAAGATTATCGCAGAGACCTACTCTAGTATTGGTTGAGATAGTCTGGCGGGCCAGACCCAAAATACCACAGTTTCAGGGTAAATCTAATAAAGATTCTACCAAGCAAGCTCCTGAGGGTTCTAAAAAACACTGGGATAAAAAAACAACAAACACCTAAAAAATAAAAGGGAGAATCTCCACATATGGAGACCCCAGAGAATAGATATAGTCTCAATAATAGGGATAATATAAATACGGCTGACAGATATCTATGTACTGATACATGCCAATCTCGTTCCTTTTAGGACTCACCGGAAAAACACAGTGAGAGAGGTGGGTGGTCCGAGTGCAGAACAGAGTATGTGAAACCAAGACAGGAATCACAATACTCTACAAAAGTTTCTGTTAAAAAGAAGAGAAACTTACCCAACAAAAACCCCAATTCAAAAAGAAGAAAATGGCAGCATTTGTGATTCGTCATGCCACTCAAGCAGAGGACTCTATTGAAGAACAAGAAGTGTGCACTAGTGCTGCTAGACATTGCGGCAGAGGTCACAATTGTTCACCGTAATCTTCAAGAGCATCTGGAGGTGAAACCAACGGATGACTTCTTACAAGTTGAAACTGGAGACATGCGTGTCTCCATGCCTGACAGGGTGTACAAAGTAACATTACAGTTGGTAGGAGACTTTGAACTCACAATAGCCGCAACCATTTGGGACTGTGTTGTAAACATATATGATATTCTACTGGCCCAAAGGGATTTGCCACCTGAATTTGTCCGTACTTGTGCATATGGGGAAGAGGTTATTAAACCTTCTTTCTCGCCCCTTGATCCCGATGAGCTCGCAGAATCGATTGGGCATTGGTGCAGGCAGCCTCTTTATATCGCAACCACGTAGGGTGGGATAAAGATTCCCCCATCATGTAATTCCAATTAACAATCAACCCTAACCGCAACCACAAACATGATGCTGAAGCACCCGTGAGGGAAATCCTCATATAACTAGAGTTCCAGGGCGTAATTGAACCCTGTGTCTCACCAATGAATAGTCCTTTATTCCCTGTAGCTAAAGCGGATCATTCATACAGAATAGTCTTAGATTACAGACACTTAAACAGTCATACATGCACATATGCTACACAAAACTCCCATAGCACAGCACTTATGAACAACATAAAGTGCAAGAAATACAAAACAACACTGGACATTTCCAATGTTTTTTTCTGTCAAAACATAGCCCCTTAGAGTAGAGAACTAACAAGTGTCAGTGCACTATGCTTCCTGAAAAAATTATGTTGTTTGCCACAGGGGCATAAGAACAGTCCAGGACTGTTCGCGGCTCGTGTGACTTCAATATTGCACAACATTGACCCTGAGCTTTGTCCTATGTAGATGATATCTATCTCACGGATGATGAATTACTGCAACATCTAAGATGGGTAGCCCGCATTGTTGTGTGATTTGCCGAATTAGGCTATCAATTCAACTTCAAGAAAACAAAAATAGTCTTCCTTAGCATCCTGTTTTTGGGATGGGAGCTATCAAGTGAAGGAACTAGCCTAGCGCCACAATTCATGGAAAAATGCACACAGTTACAACCTCCAAATACCATTAAAAAACTCCATTCATTTATATTCCAGATTACGCATCACACATAAAATCCTTATATGACTTAGTACGTCCTGACTTTTCCAGTAAATTTTGGACAGTCAAACACACACACATTCTCAGAGCTTTGCAAACAGACATGCATACAACACAACACCTACACACAAGGGACAATAAAAAACATCTGTTTATCAGACTAATTGCTGGTGCCATTGGTTTTACCTATGTAACTTTCAATAAGGATGAAACAGTCCTGAATGCATACATATCACATTTATATTCAGCAGCAGAACAAAGCTTTGCTCCCACTGAGAAAATTCTCACTGCTGTTCAGATGGCTGTCAGTAAAGAAAGACCACTGCCCAAGAGGAAATGCATTGTTGTCGTATCTCCAAATCCAGCCCTTTAGGCTGTTACCAAAGCCAGCATTCCAAACACTAAAGCATTACATCCACGTTGGATTCAATGGGTAACTTCTTTGACAGCCACTGATGTCGACTAAATCTTTGACCCAAAGTTACAGACTCAATAATTTTTGTAATATGAACTAGAATACCCAGTTCTGGCAAATACATTGCCTATTGATCAATATCAAAATGTTAGGTGTACTGATGGCTCATCACAACCTGCAATAGACGCAAAGCATCAATACTCCGCTGCTTGCACAGTCGTAAGCAGCCATATGGAGGGTAATACATTCTATCCATAACATACTTTCATGCAAACCCTAGGGGATTGCACTGAACAACTTGCAGAGCTAAAGGCTCTGGTGATGGCACTGGAACATAAGGATCCCCCACAGCTAACACTGATTGTCTGTGATTCATACTATTGTGTCCAGTCCTTCAATAAATATCTGCATTACTAGCACCAGTATGGGTTCAGAGATTCCAAAGGTAACTCCATCAAACACAGACTTCTGTGAGGGAAAGTAGTGGATCTAAAGGAAATGCTACCAAATGTCCATGTTGTAAATACACTAGGACACCAGCGCTTTGGAATACACGTTGCTGGGAATACACTGGCTGATGAAGTAGCCAAATCAGCAGCAGCTACGGCTTCTGTTCCTGCAGTAACTCATTCTAGAGTGAAATCGGACGATGACATATTGGCTGCCGTGAAAGCCACGGCTGAAGGCATGCCTTTTCCAAAAGCATTTCCTGCTAAATATTCCTACCTCATGGGAGGCTTCCTTGACGCGGAAGTAAAAATACCAGGCATGGGAGTTCCGGTAATTCCCAATAAAGGTTGATTAAAGCAGCGCATGAGGGGGTTGGCTCCGCTCATGCTGGTGTGGCAGCTACAATATCATTCTTGCAAGAATGTTATTGGTGGCCAGGTCTATACAAACAGACCAAGAAGTATGTCCTTGATGTGATATCTGCCAACAAATTAAGGTGTCATCCATCAAACGCCCACCGCGGACAACCCTCCTAATTTCAAACAAACCATTACAATGTGTGTTCTTGGACCATTGCAGTCCCCTAACACCGGACAGTGCGTACAAGTACATCTTAGTCACTGTTGACTCCTGCTCCAGATTTCTATGGGTGTGGCCACAACGCTCTGCTCATGCTCGGAATGTTATTAAAGATTTGCAAGTCTTTATTGGCACATATGCAGTTGCGGCTTTCCACCTGGACCAGGACCCTGCTTTCGCCTCAAGGACATTCAGGGAAGCCATGGCTTCATTAGGGGTCCAACTCCATTACTCGCCTCCATTTCACCCGGAGGGAAATAGTGTTGTGGAGTGACGAAACCGAGATTTAAAACACCCCTTAACAGCCAGAGTATTAGGTATAGGTCATAGTTGGTTTAATCACCTGTATGGAGTCCAGAGAGCACTTAACAACCTGCCTAGAAGGTCCCTGGGGGGTCATACTTCATATGTGTGCCTGTTTGGAGCTTTAATGTATGTTCCAGATCTTGATGGTCCTGCATGAAGGCGGCAGAAACACCTTTTGACATAAATGAACGTGTCACTGTCTTGCAGGAATTACAACAGTTCAGTGATGACAACACTTCTGCCAGTGCTGCCTCTGTAGGAATTATGGATATACCAATAACACCTACCGTCTGGATTCTAAACGTTGGGGATCTAGTACGTGAAAAAGTAGCTGTGATAAAGGAGCTTGGTCCTTCTTATCACGCACCAGTCCTAGTCCTGGGAATACACAGTACCAGAATTGTCATTCTACCACCGTTGCCTGGTTCTAAAGAAAATCGCTTTGTCTCAATCGACAATGTCAAGTTGCACCATGTGGGCGATCCTGCACAGCAGACCAAGAGGAGCAACCAGTAATTCCCGAATCCCTCTCACTACTGGTCAAAATGCCCCACTACAAGTTTTGAGCAGCAACGCTAACACCTCTTTGAGCTTGGGGAGGGTGGAAAATGATCTTGCATTAGCCCCACTAACATCAATTGTAACAAGTAACACAGAAATTCCTTAACAATTTGATTCAACTTCTACACATACGGATGGCATCATTTACAGTGAACCACCACGGAAGACCCCTACCGGTTCTCCCCAGGGGGTTTTAGAACAAGTAGGCCTGACCCTCGCTGTGTGTCACCTAAACATGTGGGTATAGTAACAACATACAGTGAAGGGAAACTGTGCCAGCAATGGTTGAAGAGTTCCTAACTAGATGCTGTTAGAGAACACCTCAGTCTCCTGTCTAATAACACTGACTTACAGGATTTCCTGTTAGGCCCCAGAAAACAACACAGAAAGTGCTTCTTATATGCAGTCTATAATGAAATGCGCAATAGCTGTCCCATCACCACAAGGAGGACTGAAAGTGCTTCCACCAGTGCAGCTGTGTCATGAACGCATGATGCAGTACTTTGGAGCATCACTCCTGGAGCAATTGGAGTGTGACTGGTCTTTGTCATTCAGACCAGTTTTGCATTGAGTGCAGCCCGTGTTTGGGTGCCTCTTGTGCCTGTTTGAACATTCACTAAATGTTGGTCTTACCACGCAGCACCTGCTTTCTTTGGATGCTGATCTGTTGATGTTCTCGCTGAGGGTTCATTACCAGACATATTGTGTTGAGGGTGTGTTTGCTACAGGAAGCTACTTAAGATTTGCCCTTTGTGGATTATGCAGCTCTAAAGCCATTGTTGGGCACACCGCGGAATGCTGCTGCCTTGGCTGGAGCTCAGGCTTTGGAACACAAATGCTCCTTGGTTTTCCTTGGTGATGAACTTCCTACTCTACTACCTGCTGAAGTGGAAGATTTCCTGTCCTCAGTTATCTCGGATTCAATTGGCATCCTTTAAAATGACTCTGACTTTAGAAATTCAACTTTTTGACTCCACACTTAACTTCTAAATTGTCCTTCTAATACATGCTCAAGTGTCTTTTTAACTTGTCATTATTGACAGTTTTATTATTTTAACAATAGCCATATTGGCGGTCTTGTTTTATTTTCTCTATCTAGCTGTTCTTTGCCTAGGCCAGCGCTGCGTTCTTAAACAAGACATTTCTTTCACTCTGTGCTTTCTCAAAGCTGCAGTAAAGATAGGTTGCTGGCAAAAGTGGTACGCTTTGTCTGTAATATTCACAGAAACATATACGCTGTTACGTGGGGATCCTTTCTTGGAACATCAGCTGTTTCATTATAAAAACACTACTTTGACCCACTTACATTAGAGGGAGATTCCAGCCGGATGACCACGACTGTATGCTGATTGCTGAATGCTTCACTGCAGCTGCTTATGTAGACTACAGGCCTCTTGCTCACATATGAGGGTTGATGTCTTCCCAGGGGAACCTTAAGGGCAGATTTAGAGCTTACCATGCTGTGCTCTAACATAGCCTAGGTAGGAGCTATTCTTAGAGATCTTAGTGACAATATGATAACATTATTTTTATTTTTCACTCTCCTGGTCACAATTTTAAACCTGTCATGCTTCGTCGTCCAAGTTATTCCAATTCATGCTTTATTATCTAAGATGCAGTTACTTCAATTATACCTTATTGAACTATACTCTGCCTCTGATTGTCTTTGCATACGCAAGACTAATATAACTGAGAGAAACAGTTGAGATCTGAGTAACCACGATTTCCCTGAGGAGTCATTTGTGTCATGGCCCCAGTTGACCAATCATCCCTGCTCTTGGGTTGAGATGAGGCACTGCTAGTTAGCTGGAACAAAACCCGGATTAGGCCGACAGGTGTCACCTGTAGTGGGTTCAGACTCATTCCCCGACAGTGAAAGTTATTTTGCCACCCAAATCCAGTAGTCTATTTAGGATAATGAGAACCTACGCAACAAAGACATGCATGGACGATTATTGACTCCTGTAAGCAGCTCCGTCCACAGCCACATCTAACAGCTTTACTTAGATCGTTTTACTGAAATAGGCTGCTTCGGCTGCACTTCGGCATGTGTCAAACAATTGAATGCCAGACTAAATATATGGACGTCATTTAGGGGTCGCCAGGCGTTGCAGCTGCGACCCCTGGCTTGTGGTTAGGGACCCACTTTCCTAGTTTTCTTTTAATTTTGTTACTACCCAAATAGTGAATAATATTATTGACTATTTGTGTATTAAAAAATGGGGTACAGTTAGCTGGAATATGACCCTATGTGGCAGCGAAGGTAAATAAAAAATGCTTTTAAATGTATACCGTATACTTGGCGGGTGAGAGTGTGTTTATGTGAAAGACAGTATGTGAATATGTGTAATCATGTGTGTGTGTGAATGTCAAAGTAAAGTTCAAATGGCGTGGCGTGTGATGTCACTTCCGCTCCCCCTGGCATTTTGGTGAACTGGCGCCCATGCCTAAATGACTTCCAAACTTCTTACTAACAAGTGCAGTCTTTGCCACCTACATGAAGAAAGCTTGAAACATATCTTATCGAGTTGTCCCATGCTGCTAACTGAACGCAAGGATTTCATGGGAAACATTTTTAACCAGCATGGTATCATATCTTGCCGACATGCGCTACTTTTTTGTCTGAACCCTTCAAACAATTGCAGCATTAAAAAAAAAAAATACATTATTATTATAAAAGCGAACAGGGTATTTGCCGCGAACAGATCAATGACCGTTTTGGCAGCCGGCACAATACTGCTGTTATTGGTCTGTGAAATAGTCCCCCTCTTTGTGGTTCTTTGGGCATGGTTTACACAAGAATTCCATCTCTATTCGTTGCGTTTTAAGCAAATAAGAAAATATGAGCGTGGCCATACCATCTGTACTAGTTTACTATTTTACTATTTTGCACTTTTTAGTGAAATTTGCTCTTCAATTTGGAAGAATGGTTGAAACATCATACTGCGAGAAAATCCGAATATGGCGATGCTTTGTTTCATCATCGTGTTTAATAATAATTTCGTTGTTATATTTTTTATGTTTCAAAGCAGAAAATGTTATGGTTTTAATTATCTGAAATAAATATACTTTAAGGCACAAATCTGTTGTGTTTGATCTAATAGATGTGACTGTTGCTCTTTACTTAAATTCATCTTTAAAAATGAAAATGTTAATAAAAACCTCTCGGTGCAATAATATAAACGCATTTTTTTTTAAACAAAATCGAGATTTTTGTCATATTGCTACATTGTTGGTTGCATGATGTTCCATCCAACTATTTTCCCGTTTGACTCGTATATGGCCTTAAAACGAGCCAAACCCTTGTTCCAGCTCTCCCTTTTCCTTTGTTGGCTCGCCCACCCTTACAAGGTGGATTTCTTGGCAAACGCAGCAAATCATAACTGTGCACAAAACGCCGCAGAGATTCAACATTTTAGTGGCCCTGTTACTCACATGGTCACTGTTATTAGAGGAAATATACGAGGTATTTCAACTCCACTAAATGGTTGTATATAGAAAAGAAACAAATTATTCATTTATTCTGAATTGAAAAAGATTAATCTTGGAGATTGCGCATATTTTTTGTAAAATGGCAACATATTGTCGAACAAGTCAAGCTACTGAGGGCGTTTTATTGGGTGCATGTTGGCTGTATTAGCTACGAGACTAAGATTATAAAAGCGTGACGATACTGCCACCTGCTGACTACTTTAGTGTGGGTTTTAGCTGAAACGCTCATCTTGTGTGTTCTATTTTAACTCATCCGTGGCAGCCCTCCAACCCCGTCCCCATGGGAATCCGCTGCAGAGAGTTGTCTCTGGTTTACCCCCGCTCTGTCTTCAGAATGCACCCAGATTGGCTTTGATTTCATCCGACCTGGTAGACTATGTCCAGAAGTGCCCCACCATGTGCTCTGCTGCACAGGGAGCAGCATGTCATGCACACCCTACCACACTGGCACTTTGCCATCTGTGTAAATTCAGAAAGCAAATGATTACTCGAACTTGTCACCTTTGATGTCTCTAAATATAGCCAGGTCCTTCAACTTGTACTAGTTCTCTTCTTTGTTTAAGTAACGGAAGCTAGGGTGCACTGTGTGAATTGATTCAGGTAGAAGAGAGACACCTCCTCCTTTGTTAGAAGAATGTTGTACAAAGGAATGTCTCTCCCATGTCCATCCTGTCTATGATATCCTGCAGAACGCTACTGTAACATTTCCGGCGCTCTTGCCCATCGATGTCATCATTCTAACAATTACTGGAATTAACAGAATGCAAGTCCATGGCAACATAATCTTATCTCTGTCTCATAAAAATTAAAATAATTTAACAATACAAAGTGAAAAAGTGTTCTCTTGTGAGAGCAGCACAATGGACTATTGAAGATAATGATTCATTAAAAATTATTTTCTAAGGATTGCAAATGATTCAAAGGAGGTTTCACGGTACAAAAAGACACAAAAGTCAGTGCTCATTAACTCCTACATTGAAAAACATTTTTTCGTCGAAGGTCGACATCAATCCAGGGCCAAAATTGCTTTGCATCATGGACTGGCAATCTCCCAATTATCTACTCAAAAGCGACATATCGGATGAGAACAGCCATTGGCCTCCACGCAAGCACACGCCTTCCAAGAGTGGTTGCCTGTTGGATGTGTTGATGAGTGATCCAGTGGATAAATTGCAAATGACCTAAGCATAGATGGTGAATGGTGTCTCTGAAACGTTTTTACTTAATGAGAAAATTATCCATTCTGTCAGAGCAGGAATTCTCATACTTACCCACAACAGCCAAGTACTTAATTAGTTTAGGTGTTTCTTGTGTGTAGTTGTCTGAGATAGAATAATATGTTTTTTTT
Organism: Pleurodeles waltl; assembly: GCF_031143425.1. Taxonomy (NCBI): domain Eukaryota; kingdom Metazoa; phylum Chordata; class Amphibia; order Caudata; family Salamandridae; genus Pleurodeles; species Pleurodeles waltl. The sequence goes on along the minus strand of NC_090438.1, from coordinate 255,384,755 downwards.
ACCACTTCCTATTTTTTCTGTTACACTAGGCAACTTTCTTGCCCATGTTAACCCTTTAACGTTTTACTCTTAACAAACTAGATCCATGTACAGCACTCTAAGTGCCACACAATCTTCCATAGTGTAGCAAAGGTGTATTTACTGCACAGTCATCCAGATTTGATAACTTTTTCTGGACCCTGATTTTGCAGGTACTAGGTCTGGCCTTAAAATGCTATTATTGGAATATTAGGTTTCATACAGCTGGTCTGTTTAGGTTTCCTGTATGGCCATAGTATATGGCAGAGAAAGTGCACCAAAAGTATGGGAGTTAAATGTCATATGCGGACTGTAGCCTGTATTTACACCACTCACATACATGACACAAATATTTGCCTCTCATGAACACTCTTATCCTCTTTCTGGATGGCATTTTAAAGGCTTTGCAATGACACATTGTTAGAAATGGGGTCTTTGGTTGACAGTCAGGTTACCCCCTGTCCAAGCAAGGACCCTCACTCTAGTCAGGGTAAAAGAGAATCACCCTCAGCTAACCCCTGCTTACCCCCTTGGTAGCTTGTCACGAGCAGTAGGCTTAACTTCAGAGTTCTAGGTGTAAAGTATTTGTACCAACACACACAGTAACTTAATGAAAACACTACAAAATTACACAACACAGGTTTAGAAAAATAGGAAATATTTTTCTAAACAAAACAAGACCAAAATGACAAAAATCCCCAATACACAAGTCAAGTTATCGCTAACAATGCCAAAAAGAGTCTTCATGTAATTTTAAACACACACTAACACTGTTAGCGTGATAATGTACCTTGGGTGCATCAAAAATAACCCTGCATGGGCGAGTGTGCATCAAAAAGAGCTTGTGATGCGTCGATTACACTCACGAGCGAGACCTTGCCTCATCTCTCCTTTCGTTGGGTTGGGACGGGTTGTTTCTTCTGTCCGCAGAAGAGCGATGTGTCGATCCGGTCAGCACTCTCAGGTCCAGGCAGGCCTTGCGTTGGTTTTACACACCCAGTGGTGCCTGTATCGGAAATCCAGCCGCATGATGATCTGAAAACCATGCAGCGCGGGTTGCGATCTCACCAGCCTCTGTCAGTGATGCTGTGTGTCGTTTCTCCAGCTCCGTGCATCAATTCTTCGGTCGCATAACAGGTGAGCGTTGATTTTCAGCCGCGAAGCTGGCGGCGCATCGATTTCCTAGCTGCAGATCGGAGTTGCGTCGTTCTTTTCCCCACACGGCATTCTGTGCGTGGATTTCTTCCTCTTAGGCTGCCAGCTTCTCCTTTCAGGGTCCCAGGAACTGGATGGGCACCACTTGGCAGAGTAGGAGTCTCTCCAGAGACTCCAGGTGCTTCCAGAGAGAAGTTTTTGCTGTCCCTGAGACTTCAAACAACAGGAGGCAAGCTCTAAATCAAGCCCTTGGAGATCTTCACAAGATGGAAGGCACACAAAGTCCAGTCTTTGCACTCTTACTTTGGCAGAAGCAGGAACTGCAGGATAGCTCCACAAAGCACAGGCATGGCAGCTCTTCTTCCTCAGCTCTTCTCCAGGCAGAGGTTCCTCTTGGTTTCCAGAAGTGTTCTAAAGTCTGTGGTTTTGGGTGCCCTTCTTAAACCCAATTTCTCCTTTGAAGTAAGCCTCCTTCAAAGCAAAGTCTCTTTGCCCAGGCCAGGCCCAAGACACTCACCAGGGGGTTGGAGACTACATTGTGTGAGGGAAGGCACAGCCCTTTCAGGTGTGAGTGACTACTCCTCCCTCCTAGCACAGATGGCTCATCAGGATATGCAGGCTACACCCCAGCTTTGTGTCACTGTCTAGTGTGAGGTGCAACCAGCTGAACTGTCAAACTGACCCAGGCAGGGAATCCACAAACAGGCAGAGTCACAGTAATGGTATAAGCAAGAAAATGCTCACTTTCTAAAAATGGCATTTTCAAACTCACAATATTAAAATCAACTTTACTAAAATATGTATTTGTAAATTGTGAGCTCAGAGACCCGAAACTCCACATGTCCATCCGCTCCCAAAGGGAATCTACACTTTAATCAGATTTAAAGGTAGCCCCCATATTAACCTAAGAGAGGGACAGGCCTTGCAACAGTGAAAAACGAATTTAGCAATATTTCACTGTCAGGACATATAAAACACATTACTTTGGGGGTCATTCTGACTTTGGCGGGCGGCGGAGGCCGCCCGCCAAAGTCCCGCCGGCAGAATACCGCTGCGCGGTCAAAAGACCGCCGCGGTTATTCTGGGTTTCCTGCTGGGCTGGCGGGCGACCGCCAGAAGGCCGCCCGCCAGCCCAGAGGGAAACACCCTTCCATGAGGATGCCGGCTCCGAATGGAGCCGGCAGAGTGGAAGGGGTGCGACGGGTGCAGTAGCACCCGTCGCGATTTTCAGTGTCTGCATGGCAGACACTGAAAATCTTGGTGGGGCCCTGTTATGGGGGCCCCTGCAGTGCCCATGCCATTGGCATGGGCACTGAGGGGCCCCCAGGGGCCCTACGACACCCCATACCGCCATCCTCTGCCTGGCGGCCAAAACCGCCAGGAACAGGATGGCGGTATGGGGGTCGGAATCCTCATGGCGGCGCAGCTTGGATTCCCCAGGGCAGCGGAGAACCGGCGGTACACCGCCGGTTTTCCGTTTCTGACCGCGGCTGTACCGCCGCGGTCAGAATGCCCAAGGGAGCACCGCCAGCCTGTTGGCGGTGCTCCCGCGGACGTTGGCCGTGGCAGATTTTACCGCCAGGGTCAGAATGACCCCCTATATGTCCTACCTTAACCATACACTGCGCTCTGCCCTTGGGGCTACCTAGGGCCTACCTTAGGGGTGTCTTACATGTAAGATAAGGGAAGGTTTAGGCCTGGCAATTGGGTACACTTGCCAAGTCGAATTTACAGTTAAAAACTGCACACACAGACACTGCAGTGGCAGGTCTGAGACAAGATTACAGAGCTACTTCTGTAGGTGGCACACCCAGTGCTGCAGTCCCACTAGTAGCATTTGATTTACAGGCCCTGGCACCTCTGGTGCACATTACTAGGGACTTACTCGTAAATCAAATATGCCAATCATGGATAAACCAGTTACATATCATTTACACAGAGAGCATATGCACTGTAGCACTGGTTAGCACTGGTAAAGTGCTCGGAGTTCAAAAGCCAACAGCAACAGGTCAGAAAAAATAGGAGGCAGGAGGCAAAAAGATTGGGAATGACCCTGCATAAGCAAAAACGTCCAACACACATGGCAAGGAAGAGTTTTGTTGCCATGTAGGAAAAACTTTTTTATATATATTATTAACATCACCTAAAGGGTATCCTGTAATCCCAAAAGACTGAGGGGGTCCTTCCGAGATTGGCGGGCGGCGGGCGCTGCCCGCCAAGCGGAAACCGCCAATTGGCCGCTCCGCGGTCAAAAGACCGCGGAGGCCATTCTGGCTTTCCCGCTGGGCCGGCGGGCGCCTGCCAAGGGCCCGCCCGCCGGCCCAGCGGGAAAGGCCCTGCAACCCAGAAGCTGGCTCCGAATGGAGCCGGCGGTGTTGCAGGGGTGCGACGGGTGCAGTTGCACCCATCGCGATTTTCACTGTCTGCTAAGCAGACAGTGAAAATCATGCTGGGGCCCTGTTAGGGGGCCCCTGCACTGCCCATGCCAGTGGCATGGGCAGTGCAGGGGCTCCCAGGGGCCCCACGACACCCGTTCCGCCATCCTGTTCCTGGCGGTAAAAACCGCCAGAAACAGGGTGGCGGGAAGGGGGTCGGAATCTCCATGGCGGCGCTGCTTGCAGCGCCGCCATGGAGATTCAGCCCAGACATGGGAAATCTGGCGGGAAACCGCCGGATCCCCTTTTTTGACCGCGGCTTTACCGCCGCGGTCAGAATGGGCAGGGAAGCACCGCCAGCCTGTTGGCGGTGCTTCCGTGGTCATCCACCCTGGCGGTCGATGACCGCCAGGGTTGGAATGACCCCCTGAGTGTCTAATATATAAAAGAAATAGTACACTCTATGTTGAAAAAGTGTTTCCTCACAGTGACTAAATGCTCAAAAACGATTTCACTGTGTAGGCTCTGCTAAATTTTCCATAGAAATTGCATAGGCATGAGTAGAACACTTAATTTAATCTCTCCACCTGGGAAAAAGTCCTTCAAATATATTTCTTACTTAATGTTCAAATTCTGACTTAATGTTTAAATCAGATTTTTGATAGTTTAGGTAAAAAGTCACTTAATAAAAATGCACTTTAGGCTGCCTGAGGCAGAGTTGATTTAAGACCAGTTCTGCCACTCATCACAACTCCAGAGGTGAAATATAGATACATGGCTAGAAGAGTTAACAACTCTGGCTCAGAAGACAATGACCTGCCTCTGATCCCAGGAAGGACAGAGTGCTGGTAACTGATGACTACTTAGCAGGGATTACCTATCTGGGAGTGAACATGAACATCAGTAGTAGTAAAGGACCACCTTAGCATTAGGTGTGGGCAAAATGTGATGATGCTGGAGTAATAGGAGTGATTTCAATAATTCCACTTTACTCTTTGATATGAAATGACTGATAATCCTGCTATTACTCTTGCTTGAGTAATTAAAAGTAATTTGGAAAATACTACTGTGAGAAGAGTATAAATGTTCTGCTGCATTTAGTGTTGCTTCTTGAACTCAGGACTACCAGAGCAATGATAAGGGGCGGTTGCTGACCTCCACTTCCGAACTAGAGGGACAAAACAAGCTCCAGTGGCCTCCCTGCAACTGCCTAGCTTACCTGCTGCAACTGGCTCTGCCTGGACCTGCAACTGTATTGTAGGAGTCTTACCTTGGGGATAAGACTGCATAGTTTAGGGCGACAGCACCACCGATTGTGGGTGACTAAGTTGATCCCACACCATCTGGAAGCTAGCTGCCAGCCTGACTTCTTTGGCTAGCTCACAGTCCTTCACCCAAATATAAAAAGTAAAGGTGATTTGTGGAAGCATAAAACATGATACTCTGACTCCTCAGGGAAGTTGTGGTGAAGATATCATACACATGTCTCTCAGTTAAAGTTAAAGACTCACAGATGCTAAGGCAGACAAGGAGATGCAAAATAGTTTTCAGAATGTTTATTGAAGCGTTTGCATCTGATTATAAAAAGCATGAGCTGCGATGATTAGGCAGATAAAGCATAATACAGTGATTACTGTTACCATTAGAATAAAGAAAATAAACAATAAACAATTCCACAATCCTGGTATGATTATAAAATAGTTTCTATCTACATCCTAATGACTAAAACCTAAGAGCATAGTGGTGGTAGCCCTTCTGTCTGTCGTAGCCTATGGGAAATCCCCCAACCCTATACCAGAAAGACAGACAAGAGTCTGCATGTTGTCTTCAGGCAATCTTCCTGGTTGGCTGTAGAGACAGAGCCAGAGTCAGCAAAGCTGACAATGAAATGATGTAAGTCTTTGGACGGGCATGACTGGAATGATCCTGTACCATCCTTAGGCCTACATATTGTTTATATAACAAATATAACAGTGTTCTAAGAACAGGTCTGACGTGATAATATCTCTAGAACTGAGGCTTGCCTCCATAGCTCCTGGAGCAGCAATACTTGTAAGAATGTCTTGTACTGAGCATGACAGCCTTGAGTAAGGTCCAGAGTGAATTGCATGCAAGGTGCAAATTTAAAGTACAAAGTGAAAAACTATATCTTCTCAGAAAAAGCAACTGATTAAAATATTAAAACAATGAGCTGAAGGCTAGCTGTGGTAAAAAAATATTAACAGGAATAAAAATGAATAAAATGAGTACAGTATGTGTGTAAATGGGCACAAGGTATAGGCCTAAAGGTAAAATAAGGGTGCCCTGCCTAGATAGTATGGAGAACCCACAACAACTGGACTGTGCAATTTAGATCCAAGGGTATCTTTTTCACTAAGAAAAGAGAGCTAAATGCAGTAGTAAATTAGGGGAAAATCCTACCCCCAAAAGTACATTTAGGGATGACTGACACTCTCTGTTTGTGTTCTGTTGCATTTAGTGATATCTCTTAGTGAAAAAGGTGATCTTACATCCATTTGGGAAACAAGGGACACTGTTGAACTAAGAAATATCCCAACACGCTCCAGAGGCCTCCCTGCAACTGCCCAGCTTACCTACTGCAACTAGCCGTGTCTCAGTCTACAATTGGACCTGCCTGGTCTTGCAACTGGACCTACCTAGCTCTTCAACTGGACCTTTCATCTTTGTTTAAGTGCCAAACACAGAATTTCCACATCACCAGCAAAAATTTGAAACAATGCAAATGCAGCTTTGAACTCAGCAATAAAAACTGTATTCAGAGTACATCGAATTGCAAACAACAATAGTAATGCCACATTAAACTCTGAGATAATAAAAGTATTCACATTATATCGTTTTCACAATAAATGTTCAATAGAAACTCCTTTCTGAGGTACAATGCAAGAAACTACAAGAAGCATTACGGCATAACAAGCAGCAAACATCCCAATGACCGTAAAACCCAAAGATTTGCCCTTTTAGGCACATCACATGCTGGAGCATTTGCTTATCAAGTATCCAGTTTTAGCAATAAATGTTACTGCCTTTTTAGGGGTCAATTCCCTCGGTCTCTTCTTCCAGCAACCAAGATGGTGGACAGAACAGAAGATGAAGATCAAAGAGGAGGAGCAGAGATTCCTTCTCTTCAGCCAGTGACCTTTACAGCAACCAATCACTCAGGCCAGGTGTTGTTTAAATACCTGCTGCATTCAGCCACACCCAGTCTGAGTCCTAGGGATGCTGGTGCCTTGTGCAACACGTGTTCCCAAACATGCATTGGTCTCTAACAAGCATTAGTTCCAACAAGCATTGGTCTCTGCAAACAAGCATTGGTCTCTGTAAACAAGCATTGGTCTCTGCAAAGGCAAATGATCAACTCATTAGCATATACAGGTTTGCAGGCCCGACATCTACAAGATTGCAGAAATTCAAGATATCCAGTACATATCAAAGAGAAGATCAAAGACAGCTGACGTTTCCTCAACTTGACTTTTTTAAGGCTGCTAATGGAATATATGAATAGGTTACATTGAATCGCTAACTTTGAGGGAATGATTATTAGTGTCCCAACCAAAGCAGACAACTGGTGAAAAGGACCTAAATTGGTGATGTTTATAAATCAATGATAAGGATAACACCAAAGTTAAGTGAATGGGAGAGTTTCATGGAGTGAAGATGAGGAGACAGAAGTAAAATACCAGGAACGGAAAGTCACCCAGCAATAATATGTCAGAGAAAGACGAGAGTGATCCACAACCCCTATCCAAATGGAATTTAATTGGGATAAGAGAGACTGTAGAGATATATGATATTACTATGAATGTAGAAAGGCGATGAAGCAGTTGTTACCTTGTTACGTAAGAAATGTATAGCAAAGCATGAAATATCATGAGGGTGAATGTGTCAACTGAGTATAAAAGTATAACCACAACTAAGTCTCAAGTCAAAATAATCAACGGAGTAGGCAACTTTCTAATCTTCACGTCTTTCAAAGGAAGACCAGTAGAAAGAATAAATGCTATTAAAATATCTATAAGGACTTGTCCAAATGCACTCTACGAAGCTGAATATCAGTCAGTTTAATAAATGAAAAGAGTACAATGTTCCAAGAAAATATATCTAGAAAGGACACCAAGTATCAGTATTGTGATAGGAGTGCCCTCATGCGTCAATGAAGACGCTAAGCATCATCATTGGGCTAACTCCACGTCAGACCGGCACTGCAATATCTGACGGGTCACCACTCATATGGTGGTGGCACTAGACCGAAAGTGATAACGCAGATCCATTGATATCTGCAGTACGTGCTGACAGTAGAAAGGAAGGAGAGTGAGAAGTGAGTTAAAATTGGCTCTGTACACCCAGTATCTAAATTTAATTACTCATAGTGCTGTCCAGAGTGTTGTCTGCCCTGCTGAAACACGTAAGGAGATACATCATTTTCCCTGAGGTGGAGGACTTGCCTACAGTTAAAGGTGACTTCTATGCCCTGGGACATATCCCCAACATCATAGGTGCTATTGTTGGGACCCATGTAGCTCTGGTCCCCCCCCACAGGAGTGAACAGGTGTACAGGAACCGGAAGAGTTATCATTCCATGAATGTACAGATGGTATGTTTGGCAGACCAGTACATCTCTCAGGTAAATGCTAGGTTTCCTGGCTCAGTGCATGACGCCTACATCCTGCGGAATAGCAGCATCCCTGATATGATGGGTCAACTCCAGAGGCACCGTGTGTGGCAATTAGGAGACTCTGGTTACCCCAACCTGGCCTGGCTATTGACCCCAGTGAGGAATCCCAGGACCAGGGAAGAGGAACGGTACAATGAGGCCCATGGGCGGACTAGGAGGGTGATCGAATGCACCTTCGGCCTCCTGAAGGCCAGGTTCAGTTGCCTCCATATGACAGGTGGTTCCCTATTCTTCTCACCGAAGAAGTGTGCCAGATCATCATCGCCTGCTCTATGCTTCACAATCTTGCATTGCGACGCCAGGTGCCTTTTCTGCAGGAGGATGGTCCAGATGACGGTGTTGTGGCAGCTGTGGAGGCTGTGGAACCTGTGAACAGTGATGAGGAGGAAGCTGAGGAAGAAGACAACGACAACAGGGAGTCAGTCATACAGCAATATTTCCAGTGACACACAGGTGAGAACATTTTCATTTTTACCATTACATTCACTGTCACACGTCTTCCTCTATCCTGTGTGTAATTTCATAGGATTATTTGGTAACGGAGTTGTTCCTTTCCATTACGGATTCACAGGTGTGCTTACCAACGTGTGTCATCTGCATGCATCCTTCAAGGACTTGTGATGTGTGACATAGGTATGTTACCTTTACAACTAGAAACGCATTTTGACACTGTCATTGATAATACATTTTACCAAATCATAGACTGACTCAACATTGTTTTGTGGTTCAAGGGTGTTTATTTAAGTGCTCAAAAATGGAGGGGGGGTTGTAAAATAGTGAGAGGTGATGGTGGAGGAATGTCCATGGCAGAGTCCAGTCTATTAGTCTCACAGGTGCACTGCCCATATGGGCATAGGAAGTGGAGCTGGGGCAGTTTAAGTATGGACAGGGTAACAAAGTGGGACAGTGGGAGGACAATCAGGGTGGTCTCATTTCCTGGCGGGGGTCTTGCCATCTTGCTCTGTCCTGTTCCTGGATCTCAGGGACCGCTTGCGTGGTGGTTGTCCGTCTGCAGGGGGTGGGGTGCTGGTGTGGTGGTCCTGTGGCGGGGCATCCTGTCCACTAGCGCCGGTGGAGGTGGTGGGCAGTTCATCATCCATGCTAGTGTCAGGGGCCCCTTGGAGTGCCGCTTACCGCCGTGCAGAAGACCGCCAATACACCGCTGCGGCAGCGGAATTCCGCCACAGCTATTATGACACACATCTCGGAATCCGCCGAAATACAGACACCCACACAAGTCCGCCACACCAAAGGTCAGTGTTAAACTGGCGAAAACAAAACCTCCACCTCCACGCCAACAGAAACACGCCCATGCTATTTCGACCCACAAATCCACGCGGCGGTCTTTCAACCGCGGTATTCCATTGGCGGTACACACCGCCGAACTCAAAATACACACACATCTCCAAAACACCGCCACATTGGACAATTCCAAATACACACACCTGATACACATACAAACACCACTCCCACACACCCAACACAATATAAAACACACACCCACATCACCCCCAACCACCTATGACCAAAAATTAGTCACGAAGGCCAGAGAGACAGCACAGAATAGACAATCCCACCACACAGAGGCACACAACACCATCACCCACACAACATCCAGGCACAAAACACCACACACCACTACACATCACCACACACATCAACACTGACACCGCACCACACATCACACACACCACCCCATGTCACGCCAAAGACACCCCCGCTTTTCCTAGGAGGAGCTCTGGGTCATGGTGGAGGAAATCCTACGGGTAGAGCCACAGCTATTTGGCTCACAGGTGCAGCACACATCCATAGCCAGGAAGATGGAGCTATGGTGCAGAATCGTGGACAGGGTCAATGCAGTGGGACAGCATCCAAGAAATCGGGAGGACATCAGGAAGAGGTGGAACGACCTACGGGGGAAGGTGCGTTCAGCAGTCTCCAGGCACAACATCGCGGTTCAGCGGACCGGCGGCGGACCCCCACCTCCTCCCCCACAACTAACAACATGGGAGGAGCAAGTCTTGACCATCATGCATCCAGAGGGCCTCGGAGGAGTCGGTGGAGGAATGGACACTGGTAAGTCAAATCTTAACTTCAGATCCCCGACCCTACCTGCATGCTATCACACACCACCACCCTCACCCCCTCCCCTATCACACAAACTCCTCATAATGTACTAAGAACACAAAGCACACATCCCAACACCAAGCCCTGCATGACACAACTAAGCATGGACACCCAGCACTAAAGCATGCTCACTGCACATACCCATAACAACCCCTAACCATCATCACACAAGCCCCCACACAGGAATGCTTGCACTGGGGTACACGCACACCCACCCATTGCACACCATGACACACACACATTCAATAATCATGCTCTTATGCCCCTGCAGGATCACGAAGGACCGTCACCACACCGGAGGGTCCAGACAACTCCACTCCACCCACAGAAGAGGCACACAGTGACGATAGCAGCTCTGCCCTACTGGATCCTGATGACCAGCCCGGACCATCGTGGGCCTCGGGACAGTCGGTTCCCCTTGCACAAGAACAGCCCAACACTGACCTTCCACCCTCTGGTAACACCAGCACAGCACCCACCCAGCGGGCCCAAACCTCCGTACCCAGGACAGTTCAATCAGCTGTGTGTTCACCACTACAGGGAACCCAGGATAACCTACCACCCCAACAACAACAGGGACCTGGGGGTAGTGGTAGTGGGCACACAGTCCAGGGGACGGAGGCACAGAAACACAGGGGAACTGGGAGGGCTGCTGTGCAACAGGGGGGCGGACAGGCCAAGGGAACCCACTCTCCACGAGGCCCTCTCCTCCATCATGGGAGCATACCACCACTCCCAGGAGACGATGGCGACGGTACTGGTCAAGTTTCAGGAGACCCAGCGCCTGCAGGAGGACCAGTATTTGGGGTTCAGGGAGGAGCTCAGGACCATCGGGATTCCTCACTGGGGTCAGTAGCCATGACAGGTTGGGGTAACCAGAGTCCCCTAATAGCCACACACGGTGCCTCTGGAGTTGACCCATCACATACGGGATGCTGCTATTCCACAGGATGTAGGCGTCATGCACAGAGCCAGGGAACATAGCATTTACCTGGGAGATGTACTGGTCTGCCAAACATACCATCTGTACATTCATCGAATGATAACTCTTCCTGTTCCTGTACACCTGTTCACTCCTGCGGGGGGACCAGAGCTACATGGGTGCCATCAATAGCACCTATGATGTTGGCGATATGTCCCAGGGCATAAAAGTCACCTTTTACTGTAGCCAAATCCTCCACCTGAGGGAAAACGATGTAGCTCCTCACGTGTTTCAGCAGGGCAGACAACACTCTGGACAACACGTTGGAAAACATAGGCTGGGACATCCCTGATGCCATGGCCACTGTTGTTTGAAATGATCCACTTGCAAGGAAATGGAGCACTGATAGCACCTGCACTTCAGGGGGGATTTCCAGTGGGATGGCGGATTGGTGACATCAGGTCTGGCTCCAACTGGGTACATAGTTCATGGATAGTGGCACGGTCAAACCTGTAGGTGATGATCAAATGTCGCTCCTCCTTTGTTAACAGGTCCACCAGCGGTCGGTACACCGGATGATTCCGCCATCTTCTCAATTGTCCCAAATGACGGTGCCTAGGAAGGACAACAGCGACCACAGAGTCAACTTTTTTCCAGGTATGTACCCACAGTTACACAGAACACGACACCAAACACAAAACCCTTCCTGTATGTGTGTTGAGTGTAGGCCTAGCTATGTGTGACGCAGAAGTAAATGAAGCCATGTGGGCCCCTGAAATGGCGGCTGCCTGACCTCTAAACTGGGACAATGGGTTTGTGGGGTAACTGCGTTGCCGTTGCACACCGTCGCGGTAGGCGGTCGTAGACCGCGGCGCAATGCTGCATTGGTTAACATTGGACCCCATGGTCCCAGGAGCCAATGAACAAGTGCGCCGCCGGTGATGTCACCGCCATTTTCTATCTGTTCTATCACTAGATACCTGATCTTCGACAGGAGAGGACCTACACTGCAAGTGCTGCTGTGACCTCGGTCTGGAAGCGACGATGGCTGCTGCGTCTGGGGAAAGGGCCCCTGCCTTCACTGCTCAGGAGTTGAAGAAACTAGTAGACGGGGTCCTCCCCAGTACACGCTACTCTACGGTCCTCCAGACCAACAGGTTAGTACACAGGTAGCATGTTGTATGGGTTAGGCCTGGGTGGAGAGGGCTGGTTGTAAGAGGGAAGGGGGCAGAGTTCAGGGAACATTAATGCATGTGAATGAATGTGCCACATGTCTAGGGTAGGGAGGGGGGACACTCACATCGACGGTGTAGTTGGTAATGACTTCTCTTCTTCCCTTGTGCATGTCATGTAGGTCAGCGCCCACCAGAAGAAGGACATTTGGTGTGCCATCACCAAGGACGTCCGGACCCTGGGGGTCCACCAGAGACGGGGCACCCACTGCTGTAAAAGATGGGAGGACATTCGCCTCTGGAGCAAGAAGATGGCGGAGGCTCAGCTGGGGATGGCCTCCCAACGTGGGAGGGGTGCCCGTCGCACCATGACCCCCTGATGTTCCGGATCCTGGCGGTGGCCTAGCCGGAGTTGGATGGGCGCTTGAGGGCATCACAGCAGACACAAGGGGGTGAGTACAACCTCATTTTGGTTAATTGGCGCGCAGTGGAGGGGCTGGCTGAGGGAGGAGGGCTGTGGGTGTACCTAGGCCAGGCAGAAATACGTAGGCTAGGCCCCTCTGTAATGCAGTTAATTACAAGAGGCACACATAGAACGGTCTTCCGTACTTATACAATAGTTGTAGATTCAAATACAACAGTGCTACTACACAAGTAATCGTTCAATCATGAGTAAATTTATATATTACTGAAAAAAATTAAATAAATAAGATTCATCTTATTTATCAATGTCCTACAGATGCTAATCAATGTCCAAATCCAGAACGTCCAATTTATCAAGATTATTTGCTTCAAGCTCTTTATATTCCAAGTTCAAAGTTCTGAAATTTCTTCAATATAATAAATCCTTGTGTCTAATCAATGACCAAATCCAGAACGTCCTTTTAATCAAGATTAATTGCTTCAAGCTCTTTATATTCCAATTTCAAAGTTCTGAAATTTCTTCAATATAATAAATCCTTGTGTCTGAGATATCTTTGTACTTCGTGTAATTTCCACTCCTTGTTCAGATTCACAGCCAACACGTGTTTCGTCAGGGAATCTCTCAATGACTTCATCAGGGCTGCAATCGTACAGATATCCAATTATTATGGTCTTGGTCCATTTGTATGGATGAAGAGACCATCACCAATGTGATATGAATGGTGAGATGGGATGGTGAAATGGACTATCATGCTTAGTTCTTGAGGCATCTTTGTATTGTGCACTGTGTTAACATGCATTATAATCATTGTATCACATGCCACCCCGTAGTGTAGAAAGGCATAGAAAGAGTATTCAAATACAGAAGTTAGTAGAGCATGTGTATCCAGAAAACGTTAATTGCCTGTCCATCCTGACCTACATCCCCATTAGTGCCTTTGCTTGGTAAAGTACAAAAATTAACCCTAAATAGTATCACTTTATATGTTAGTCCTCAAGAAATATACCTTAAATAGTCCTTGTCCTTGTCCTTATCGCGTCCAAGTTACCTCTATTTTGAGATATCTATTAATGAAAAGAAGGACACGCTCGATATAAACAAACAATATAAAGAACTCCACTAACCCAGAGTACTCCACTAGCTGAGACCACACACAAGATGTTGTCTAGTCAAACTCCATTATCTTTTACTATCTGTTAGCCCTAAATGTATCCGCAAGTATGATATCTAAATTTGTATGTGACGAAAATACGACAGCACTAGACATAGGTGGTCATTCTGACCCTGGCGGTCTTTGACCGCCAGGGCGGAGGACCGCGGGAGCACCGCCGACAGGCCGGCGGTGCTCCAATGGGGATTCCGACCGCGGCGGTAAAGCCGCGGTCGGACCGGCACCACTGGCGGGGTCCCGCCAGTGTACCGCCGCCCCATTGAATCCTCCGCGGCGGCGCAGCTTGCTGCACCGCCGCTGGGATTCCGACCCCCCCTACCGCCATCCAGATCCCGGCGGTCGGACCGCCGGGATCCGGATGGCGGTAGGGGGGGTCGCGGGCATGGGCATTGCAGGGGCCCCCGTAAGAGGGCCCCTACATGTATTTCACTGTCTGCTGCGCAGACAGTGAAATACGCGACGGGTGCAACTGCACCCGTCGCACAGCTTCCACTCCGCCGGCTCGATTCCGAGCCGGCTTCATCGTGGAAGCCTCTTTCCCGCTGGGCTGGCTGGCGGTCTGAAGGCGACCGCCCGCCAGCCCAGCGGGAAAGTCAGAATTACCGCGGAACGGTAACCTGACGGCGGGACTTTGGCGGGCGGCCTCCGCCGCCCGCCAAGGTCAGAATGTGGGCCATAGTCACAAGTTATGCACGCTTGTAATGAGGGCCCCTACTGCCCCATAATTTATTCCCTATCTTCAAAGAAATTTATGGCGCGCTTGATATCTTTGCTTTAGTAAGAATATATCTCCGCCCTTAATAGACTCACCACTTTCTTAAGATGCTTGGTATCCTGTCTAATTATCTCCCGTAGCGAGTACGCGTTGGGTTTTGCTGTATCACGACGCCGTTGGTGTCAATTCCGCAATCCAAATACCCGTAGTCCTAGACGCTACTTAAAGTATCGCATGGATATCGATATCCACAGTTTTGGAAACGCCCGCCATTTTTGTAGTTTGAGAGGGCCATTGTTGATCAGGATGATCATGTATATAGAAAAAGGGACTTTCGTCTACCAACACCATTCACGAAATAAAGAAAGGACTCTGGAATTGATGGCCATGTTGGGACTAAAATAATGTAAATATACTCGAAACTGCATTTTGTGGGCTGGAATCTACGTATGGGAAGGGCCGAAAAATATTAAATGTGAAGATTAATTGAAGTGTACATTTTATCGTTGCAGCTTGATTGTTAGTAACCCCCTATTGGTACCAAGGATCAATATTACAAGACTCATATCGTGCATTATTAAATCTAATAATGATTAGTGTGTTGTTAATTACCAGTATGTGCGATTTTACATAAAAGACCCCCTCGTGTGATGCTATTAAAGTTAGAATATTTACTGCCACTGTAAGTTACTTATGTCTGAACAAAGTACTTGTTGATAACCCACATACATAAGTCAATAAACTTATTGAAGATTCCTGAGGTCGACACAATAGGGCATATATATCGCATTCATGATTTACATTAAATATCATGTCTTGAAAAGAATTTACAATACATTTGCAGCTCAATAAAAGTCTCCATGTCAGATACCGGTTTTTGATAGAGACTAATTACATCAAAGATAATTAAGCACAGTATACTTTATACAATGTATTCATAATAATTAGTACTCTTTACTGAACAGACTAACAAAGGGTTACTGCTAAAATCTACAAAATTACATGCTATTTCTGTGGTGTTGTCACCTAATATTTTTCCCGTACCGACTAATCACCAAGGAAGTATTCAAGTTCCCTATCCGTATTGAGACCCCTTTCAACTGCTTTTAATCGTAATATCCACATGGCTTCCTTCCTTCTTAACGTCAGTTCCCTATTACCCCCCTTGGGTCAATACCTATGCTCTCCATGCCAAAGAACTCGAATGATTTGTGAGGTCCTTGCTGTTCACATGATAGTATGTGGGCTATTAGTGGGAATCTATAATCTTCATGTGCAAGTGCCCTTGCATGCCTCCTATCCTAATTCTTAGTGGACAAATTGTACTCCCAACATAGTATCGATTACATTTACACAGCACCATGTATACCACAAAGGGAGAACCACAATTGATATATGTTGTGATCTTGAAGGCTCTACCTGAGAAATCTGTAAACTCCATTCTTTTGCGACTGGCCCATTTACATAGGCCACAATGGCCACAATTATAGAAACCTGTCGTTCTTAATGACAACCAATTTTCCTTCATATGGTTTACGGGGTAGCTTGGACTCAGAATACTTTTCAAGGTTTTTCCCCTACGAGAAACAATTTCAGATTTGGTCCCCACTACATCTTTTAATGAATCATCTTGCGATAGGATGTGCCAGTGTTTATATATAAACTTACATAGAGTTTTCGCATTCTGTGTGTAATCCGTTATTAATCTAACCTTTCCTTGCTCATGCAGAATAGTGCATTCCTTAGGTTTCAATGTGTGTTCTCTTTGTATATTCTTGATTCGCCTTTTCGCATTATTAATAATATGCCTATCATATCCTCTTCATTCAAACCGCTGACACATATCCTCAATGCATACCTAAAAGTCCTTATGTTTACTGCACTTGCGTCGTGCCCTTACCATTTTGCCATACGGTATCGCAGATATCTGGTGATGTGGATGGGCACTTGCAGCATGCAGTATAGAGTTACAGGCAGTTGATTTTCTATATAGCCTGCTTGCTTTGAATACTATTCTTGATATAGTTGTACATCCAAAAATCAATAGAACATTTACTGTACTGATACGTAAATTTAACATTCATATCATTCACATTGAGATATTCACAAAATGTTATGAGTTGTTCATTACTTCCGGTCCAAATCATAAGGCAATCGTCTATATAACGACCCCAGTATAAAATGTCTGAGTGCCATTCAGCGGCCTCATGGCCCCAGACCCACCTCTCCTCAAACCAGCCCATAAATAGGTTGGCGTAAGAAGGGGAGAATCTCGAGCCCATCGCCACTCCCTGCTTCTGTCTGAACCAATCTGTAATGCAGGCCATGTGGCACTCTACCCCACCGCAGTAGAGTGCCAAGTACAGGTATACATGCCCCTGTGGCATCCATGTGTGCAGATGTCCACCATAGCCATGTAGGCCAGATCCCAGAAATTACATCTCTAGAGGCCAGGAGCACGGCGTAGTGCAGGGGGCTGCTGTGTCTGTATTGTCCGCCAACGGTAGCGGTATGCCATGCACTCAACCTGTCTTTCTTCTGTCTCCCCCCCCCCTTTTTGTGCTCTCCCTGTTCTTTTGTGCATCAGCATCATCAGGCGGAGGTACAGTGGCACCGGAGCTGCATCCCACATGGCCATGGAGGGCCACACCACGGACTCCGAATACACCAGTGGGACGGAGGGCGAGGGGAGCTTCACATCGGTCACCGGATCACCAACCAGTGACACGGACTCGTCCACTGATGGGAGCTCCCTTGTGGTGGCGGCACCATCTGTGCCCCCCACTTCTACAGGTACAGTCGCCACCTCCCCTACCAGCACCGCCCTCCCAGTAGCCCCTCAGTGTTCGCCCGTGCCCGCTCACCCAAGAGGGTGGGCATCACCTTCGCCCCAGGCACCTCAGCCCCTGTCACCCCTGCTGCTCTCAGTGAGGAGGCCATTGACCTCCTCAGGTCACTCACTGTTGCGCAGTCTACCATTGTGAATGCCATCCAGGGTGTAGAAAGGCAGTTGCAACACACTAATGCATTCCTGGAGGGCATTCATGCTGGTCAGGCTGCCCATCATCGGACCCTGCAATCTCTGGCCTCAGCACTGATGGCAGCCATTGTCCCTGTGTCTAGCCTCCCCCTCCAACTTCCTCCACCCAGACCCAATCCCCTGTACCCCAGCCTATCCCAAGCACACCATCAAACAAGCATGCACACACCTCAACACACACAAGTAGCTCAGGCAAACATAGGCACCACACAACCCACAGGCACTCACGCAAGCATCACCCAAATACAGACACAGCAACATACACTGCCTCCACTGTGTCCCCCTCCTCGTCGTCTCCCTCCTCCCTCCCAGTGTTGTCTACACTCTCACCTGCATGCACTACATCTACAGGCACTAGGACTCGCACCAGAACACCCAGCACCACATCCCGCTCACCTGCACTCACCACCCCCACTACCATTTACATGTCCCCTGTGTCCACTCCCAGTTTGTCTGTGACGCCCCCTCCCAAAGTACACAAACGTGGGCACCCACACACCCAACATCCATCCACCTCACGACAGCCTCCAGTACCTGCACCTGCACCCAAAACACCTAAAGTGACGCCTCCTACAACCACCTCCTCTTCCTCCACTCCCAGACCCCCTCCAGCTACCCATCCCAGTGTTCCTCAGAAACTGTCCCTCTGCAAAGTTGACCTTTTTGTTCCCACCCCTCCAATTCATCAGACCCGTTGTAGCGCCTCAGCCAAAAAGCCTCCAGTACCAGTGGTGCATGTTCAAGGTGTGTGGAGTGCACCGGCCACCAGGGCAGGCAGTGTGACACGGAGCCAAGGCACTGCCAGTCCACCCCCTGTAAAGGCTCTGAAGTTGGAAAGTGGTCGACGGGACCGTGTGAAGGCTCCTGGAGGCAAAACAACTCACAGGGGTCCCAGGGGGATTGCAGAGTCAGCTGTGACTCCTCCAAAGGTGGAGAAGGGCCAGAAGAAGCCTGCACAGCCTGGTGTGAGCATCACGGCGGAGAAGGGCAGCATCCTTCCCGGCGGCCAGGATGCCACCGCCAGCACCGTCGTCACTGGTCAGGAGACCAGCGCCAGAGTCATTGCCCAGGAGGGCCCAAATATCGTCACTGGTCAGGAGACCACCGCCAGGGTCATTGCCCAGGAGGGCCCAAGATTCGTCACTGGTCAGGAGACCACCGCCAGAGTCATTGCCCAGGAGGGCCCAAGTATCGTCAATGGTCAGGAGGCCACCGCCGGAGTCAGTGCCCAGGGGGGCCCAAGTATCGTCACTGGTCAGGAGACCACCGCCAGAGTCATTGCCCAGGAGGGCCCAAGTATCTTCACTGGTCAGGAGACCACCGCCAGGGTCATTGCCCAGGAGGGCCCAAGTATTGTCACTGGTCAGGAGACCACCGCCAGAGTCATTGCCCAGGAGGGCCCAAGTATCGTCACTGGTCAGGAGACCACCGCCACCGCCGGAGTCAGTGCCCAGGAGGGCCCAAGTATCGTCACTGGTCAGGAGACCACCGCCAGAGTCATTGCCCAGGAGGGCCCAAGTATCGTCACTGGTCAGGAGACCACCGCCACTGCCGGAGTCAGTGCCCAGGAGGGCCCAAGTGTCGTCACTGGTTAGGAGACCACCGCCAGAGTCATTGCCCAGGAGGGCCCCGGCAGCCACAGCCCCGCTGGGCAATGAGGGACAATCATGCCACACACCAATGCCCAGTCCAGAGAACGTCATGCCACACACCAATGCCCAGTCCAGAGACTGCCATGGCAAAGCACCGCTGAACAGTCCAGAACTGCCATGGCAAAGCACCGCTGAACAGTCTAGAGACCGCCATGGCAAAGCACCGCTGAACAGTCCAGAGACCGCCATGGCAAAGCACCGCTGAACAGTCCAGAACTGCCATGGCAAAGCACCGCTGAACAGTCCAGAGACCGCCATGGCAAAGCACAGCTGAACAGTCCAGAACCGCCATGGCAAAGCACCGCTGAACAGTCCAGAACCGCCATGGCAAAGCACCGCTGAACAGTCCAGAACCGCCATGGCAAAGCACCGCTGAACAGTCCAGAACCACCATGGCAAAGCACCGCTGAACAGTCCAGAGACCACCATGGCAAAGCACCGCTGAACAGTCCAGAGACTGCCATGGCAAAGCACCGCTGAACAGTCCAGAACTGCCTTGGCAAAGCACTGCTGAACAGTCCAGAGACCGCCATGGCAAAGCACCGCTGAACAGTCCAGAGACCGCTGTGGCAAAGCACCGCTGAACAGTCCAGAACCGCCATGGCAAAGCACCGCTGAACAGCCCAGAGACCGCCATGGCAAAGCACCGCTGAACAGTCCAGAGACCGCCATGGCAAAGCACCGCTGAACAGGGCATGCACCGCTGAACAGGGCAAGCACCGCTGAACAGGGCATGCAACGCTGAAGAAGGAAAAGACCGCCACATCAAGCATCGTTATCCCATGTGCAGCTGGGACAGTGACGGGACAGGAACTGTCACGGGGAGACTAATCCAGTCTGGGCACCAGTCCCCCTCCAGAACCAGTGGAGAGATCCATCCACTCTGTCTGTCCTTCACAGGATGAAGCACTCTGGGCACCAGTCCCCCTCCAGAACCAGTGGAGGCTGTTATCTACTTGAGAGACTGTGGCTTTGCACTCCCCAGGATGGTCCAGTGGGCAACCCACCCACTGTAGAGACTTGAGAGACTGTGGCTTTGCACTCCCCAGGATGGTCCAGTGGGCAACCCACCCACTGTAGAGACTTGAGAGACTGTGGCTTTGCACTCCCCAGGATGGTCCAGTGGGCAACCCACTCAGTGTAGAGACTTGAGAGACTGTGGCTTTGCACTCCCCAGGATGGTCCAGTGGGCAACCCACCCACTGTAGAGACTTGAGAGACTGTGGCTTTGCACTCCCCAGGATGGTCCAGTGGGCAACCCACTCAGTGTAGAGACTTGAGAGACTGTGGCTTTGCACTCCCCAGGATGGTCCAGTGGGCAACCCACCCACTGTAGAGACTTGAGAGACTGTGGCTTTGCACTCCCCAGGATACATCAATGGGCATGGAGCCCCGTCGTGGATCTGGCTCTGCACTCATCCGGCTGAGGTGCCCCCCCTTCCCTTCCCCCTGAGGTGCCTGTTGTATTTCTCTCTGATGCCCCGGCAGTGTTCTCTCTGTTTGTGGACAGGTATCTTGTGTGGGCCTCGCCCATGCATTTTTGGACTACTGGTGCACGGACATTGATATGTGCATATCTGCACTACTTCTCGTAATGTATATATTTTTGAATGATTTTATAATATATCTGTATATATTTGAGACATGTATATTGATACATTACAATGTTTGAACTGATTTTGTTTTGTCTTTGCATTCTTCCGGGGGGGGGGGGGGTTGTGGGTTGTTACTGTGATGTTTCTAAATGCATTGGTGTGTGTGTTGTAATATGCGAGGGTGGGGGTGGGGGTGTTGCGTGTGTGTCCCCCTGACTTTTGCCTCCCCCCTCCCCTATGTCGTAGGTGCAGTACTCACCGTTGTCTTCGCCGGCGCCGGCGTTGGTCTTCGTAGATGAGTAGGAATACAAGGGCCGGTAGGATTTGTAATTCCGGCTCCATGGTATCCTCCTTCCTCGTGGGATGTGTTCAGGTGAGCGTTTTCCCATTGCAGAAACTGTTTCCGCCGTGTTTTTATCCACGGTGAATCCGCCCCGGAAAAGGTGGCGGATTGGCGGGTTGTGATACTATGGGCGCTGCTTGTCTGTACCGCCATGGCGGGCGGTGTGTTAAAGTGGCTGTCTGTTGGCGGTTTCCGCCATGGTCAAGATTCCCTTATTTTCTCCGCCGGCCTGTTTGCGGTATTATCGCACCTTTAACACCGTCCGCCAGGGTTGTAATGACCCCCTTAATCTTTACCTGGTGAGAGAGGGCATACCACATCACCCAAACCTTTGAAAAAATCCAGAGAAAGATCATCAGAAGTGTTGATAATTGCAGCTGAATAAATATCAGGAATGTGCATTGCTCTTTATGAGGTAAAAGATTGGTTACTATATTAGGTGTGCTGTTAAACTCCTTAGCACTTGTGATATGGCATATGACTATTTCAGTGCTGTTCAGTTACAAACTTTGGCAACTTTGACTGTAGAATACCATTGATTCTCTTGACTACACCTGATACTTCTGGTCGAAAGCTACAGTGGGGTTGTTGATGTTGCCTGAGTGCCATGCATACATTTTGTATTAGTTCACTTTTAAAGTGACTGGCCCTGTATGACTTCAAGAAAGTTGGCAAACTGAGCCTAGGGATCAACAAGTGCTTGACTACAGTTAAGCTACAACAACCTTTTGCTGGATAAGCTTCAAGTCATTGGGAGGAGCTAGAGTGTCTGGATCCAAGATGGCTCCATCTCTGAGAGGTGGCTGGGACCATTTTGGCATACTATCGGCATGGTGGAAAGGCTGTGGAGTCATGATTGCAGCTAACGGCCCCCAGTGTATTAATGATCCAATGGTATGTGGACTGACAGGACTTAATGATGATTGCCCCATAAACTGCAGCTCTCGCTGTTCAACTTGAGCAGACTCGATATGGTGGGGCCTGTAGCACATAAGAAGAAGCATGCTAGTGGGCCTGTGTGGGCCCCCTGCCCAGCACCGTTGGAGTATGCACTGTCTGCACTGCAGAAGGTGCTCATTCTGATGATTGCTGGAGTGCTACGGTATTGGCCTCGGCTCCTTTAAAAGAGCCAAGGCCAATATAGTAGCACTGTTCCCGCCAGTCACCCCGGTGGGAACGCGTATGGAAGTGTTTCCGCTGGTCAGCCCGGCTGGGACATTATAATATGCACGGGGTGAGGGCACCAGCATTATGATGATGGCTTCCTCCTCACAACTTTGGTTGTCCGCTTTCAGGACTGCCAAAGTCATAATGAGGCCCTAAGTCCCTGATTTATGCTTTTTGGTGCAAAACTGCACTAACGCAGTTTTGCTCCAAAACGTTTAGCACTGGCTTTCACCATTTCTGTGCACCAGCCGGGCACCATATTTATAGAATGGTGCAAGCCGGAGCAAAGGGTAGGCTAGCATAAAAAAAAAAAAAAATGCTGTCAGTCAGGTGGGGCTGGCAGTACGGAAGAAGGGGCTTTTGCACCACAAAATGATGTTATGCAGATTAGAGTAAAAAAAAAAAAAAGACTCTATCCTGCCTAGAGTCATTTTCTGATGCAAAACCATCCATACCACATGACTCCTGTCTTAGAAAAGACAGGAGCCATGCACACCACCCCAGTCGCCAGCACAGGGGACCAGGGTGCCATGGGCATGGTCATTCCACCCAGTGCCATGTAGGAGGGTCCATTCCGGGGCCCCCAATGACACTTAAAAAAAAAAATACTTCAATGTACTTACCTATACTTACCTGGGATGGGGTCCCCTATCGTTTGCTGTGCATCTGGTGTGGGTGGAGGTGTCCCTGGGGCCAGGGGAGGGCAACCGTGGGCTTATTCCATGGTGCTCCACCATAGAAATAGGCCCACAGGTCCCCTAACTCCTGCCCTGTCCCAGGGATTAAAAAACGGTGCAAATCAAGCTTTGCACCATTTTTTGACCACTCCCCCCGTGTGGGATTTTTGCACAGGAGAATAAATAAGGCACAAGGGCCTTAGAGTAAATTTTTGCCCAGGAACGCCTACCTTGCATCTCATTGACGCAAGATAAAAAATTACTTTAAGTCCAATATGTTGGCGCTAGACATGTCTAGCGCTGAAATATAAATATGGAGTTAAGCTTGCGCTGGGTTTGCGTAAAAAGAAATGACGCAAATCTGGTGCAAACAGAGTATAAATATGGTCCTAAGTGTTTCGTAAAGAACTGGAGAGCATTGTACAGGAAGAAATAAGGTGTATGTTGGAAAAGAATGCTATAGCAAAAATAGAAGAGGAAGTCAAACGTTTTGTGAGAACTTTATTTTTGGTGGAGAAAAAGGCCAAGGGTTAGAGGCCTATAACAAACTTGTGAGATTTGATGTTCCATCATTTTAAAATGGAGGGGAATTCATCTGCTGAGGGATGTTCTTCAGGGTTTGTCTTGGATGGTGAAATTGGATCTCAAGGATGCCTATTTCACAATTCCACTGGCATCGGAGGTTTATTATCATCTTCCCTTCTGCAGTATTTCTGGGTGCTTCAAATTACAGGGCTCTTCAATATTTAAAGACTTCTGGTTTGAGGAAGGGTCTGTGGTATTGAGATGTGGTGACTATGGCAAAAGAAGCTCAGGAAGAGTTGATTTGGTGGAAGGAAAATTTGGAGGCCTGGAATGGGCGGGCGATTTTTGGAATAAACCCACGTTTTGCAATGGACCCGGATGCCAGGAGCTTGGGTTTGGGTACAAATTGTTGGAATCAGGGGACAAGTGGAATTTGGAGTTGATTAGAGAAGACAGAACATATAAAGTATCTGGAGATGCAGGTAGGGTGGTTTGCCCTTCGTTGTTTCAGAGAGAGGTAATGGGGAGTTTGATTTTATTAAAAATGGACAATGTGACAGCAGTTAAATAGGTAGACAGGCTGGGAGGAGGCAGATCAAAGAAATTGACAGCATTGGCACAAGAAATATAGGAATTTTGTTTGGGACACAAAATAGAATTGAAGGTGGAGTATTTTCCAGGGATTCTGAATGCAAAGGCAGATTGGTATTAAGGGAATATGAGGGATTTCAGCAATTGGAAATTGGGGGATGATCTATTCCTGAGGATTTAAATGGTGTTAGGACGATTGGATGTAGATTTGTTAGCTTCAAGACTAACCTATCAGTTAGCAAAATATGTCAGTTGGAGACCAGACCCAGGCGCGATGGCAATAGAAGCATTCACACAGGATTGGTCAAATTTAAGGGGTTATGTATTTCCAACATGTTCAATGATACAGATAGTTTTGGTACAGGTGAGGAGACAGAGAAGTCAGTTGATACTTGTGATTCTTTTTTGGAAGATGCTGGTTTGGTTCCCAGTGGTCATGGAAATGGCTGTGGAAATAACATACATAATATGGCCTAATAGAGGTCTTATGGTGGGTGCAGAAGGGAAGGAGTATCTGCTAGTAGAGTCAGGTTTTATGAACCATCTAGTATGGAAGGTATCTGGTGTTCTGGAAGATTACAGCTTCTAGTGTACCCCGTGAGTCATGGGCACCAGCAACCAGAAAGAAGTACAAAGGGCATGGAAAGTTTGGTTATGTTGGTGCTTGGAGAGGGATTTGATACCCATGGAAGTTGATGAGATAGAGGTGGAACTATTTTGTTATAGATCTGCAATTGCAACCGGTCATTCTTTGCAACAGGGATTATCAATTGGTAGGAAACCCTTGATAAGTAGAGTAATGAAAGGGGGTTGTTTAAAAAGACCACCCAGGCCCAAATATCAGACTTTGTGGGATGTTAATTTAATTTTTAAGTTATTTGCGGCCTGGCTAGATAATGTATTCGTGGAGATAAGGGAATTAACTTGGAAGCTGGTGACCTTATTGTGTTTAATTTCTTAGAAGGGAGTCAGATGTGCGAGCTTCAGAAATATCAATAGGTTTTACCAGAGGGAGTGATTTTTAAGGTTTATAAAAGGACAAGGACTATGGCCCTGATTACGACTGTGGCAGATAAGATACTCCATCACAAAGGTGACGGATATCTTGCCAGCCGTTTTACAAGTTCCATATGCTATAATGGAACTGATAATATCGTTATTAGCAGCCTCAAGTGAGTGTTGTGTCGTTTCCCCAGGCACGATGCATCAATTTCAGCTTCGGAGCAGGTGGTGCATCGTTTATCAGCCGTGTTGCAGGTGGTGCATAGAAAATTTCCCCGCACAGTGTTCTGTGCGTGGATTTCAGCTCTTGTTTTGCCAACGTCACCTTACCAGGGCCCAAGGACTGGATACGGAACCACTTGGCAGGGCAGGAGTCTCAGCAGAGAGTCCAGGTGCTGGCAGAGGAAGTCTTTGATGGCCCTGAGACTTCAAAACAGGGGGCAAGCTCAGTTCAAGCCCTTGTACATTCTTCTTAATAAGGAATGCTCAACGAAGACCAGTCTGTCCCCCCTTTCACAGGCAGAAGCAGCAACTGCAGGATAGCCCAACAAAGCACAGTCACAGGAAGGGGCAGCACTTCTCTTCCCCTTGGCAGAGGTTCCTCTTCATTCTAGAAGTGATCTAAAGTCTGTGGTTTTGGGTCCACTATTTACACCCCTTTCTGCCTTAGAAGAAGGCAAACTTCAACGGAAATACTCTTTTGTTCATACAATCTTGCCTTGCCCAGGCCAGGCCCCAGACACACACTAGGGGGTTGGAGAATGCATTGTGTGAAGGCAGGCACAGCCCATTCAGATGTAAGTGAACACTCCTCTCTCCACTTTAGCTCAGATGGCTCACCAGGATATGCAGGCTACACCCCAGCTCCCTTTGTGTTACTGTCTAGAGGAGATTCCCAAACAGCCCAACTGTCAGTCTCATCAAGACAGGGAATCCACAAACAGGCAGAGTCCCAGAATAGTTAAAGCAAGAAAATGCCTACTTTCTAAAAGTGGCATTTTCAAACTAACAATCTAAAAACCAACTTTACTAACAGATGTATTTTTAAATAGTGAGTTCTGGGACAACAGGCTCATATTTCTATCAGCTCTCAAAGGGAATTGGCACTTTAAAAATATTTAAAGGCAGCCCCCATGTTAACCTATGAGAGAGACAGGCCTTGCAACAGTGAAAACCGAATTTGGCAGTATTTTACTGTTAGGACATGTAAAACACATCAATACATGTCCCACCTTTAACATACACTGCACCCTGTCCATGGGGCTACCTAGGGTATACCTTAGAGTGTCTTACATATAAAAAAGGGAAGATTTGGGCCAGGCAAGTGGGTACACTTGCCAGGTTGACTCGGCAGTACAAGACTTCACACAGTGGCAGGTCTGAGACATGTTTGCAGGGCTACTCATGTGGGTGGCACGACCAGTGCTGCAGGCATACCAGTTGCATTTGATTACAGGCTCTGGGCACCTCTAGTGCACTTTACTAGGGACTTGCTAGCAAATCAAATATGGCTATCATGGAAAAGCCAATTACATATACACTTTACACAGCAGCACTTGCACTTAAGCACTCGTCAGCAGTGATAAAGTGCCCAGAGTACCAAAAACAGCACAGAGTCCAGCACAAAACATGGGAAGCAGAGACAAAAAAGACAGGGGACTCAATGCCAAGGATGCCAGGTCTGACAAGGTGCAATGGCGAGTAAGGTGTGTGTGATGGGATGTTGTTTGGAAGACATTTTGAAAGTTGCAGATTGGTCAAGTTCTGAGACATTTAGGAGATGTTATTATACAGAGGTTGAGCTTGTTTCAAAATGTGCTTTATGGAGCTGGGGACATGCATAATGCTAGCCTCCTGTCGTGACATAAAATTGTGATTCTTAAAGGTTTACTGAATAAAGAATCAAGATTTTATTAAAGACAAGTAGGCTAGCATTATCCCTAACCCGCCCATCCTATTGATAAGTTTGTTATATATGTTTTGTTTAGTTTATTAACCACAATTGATGACTTCAAGTATTATTGGTTATTGTGCACCATAGTTGTTTAACTATCTCTTTAAAGGGAATGAATAAATACATATTTTTGAGATTTATAGGTGAGGTTGCGGATATGGCAATCAAAAGGAATGAAGGATGTAGGCAGAAGAAAGACAAACAAAAGAGGGAGAAAATGAAGGACAAGCAGTATTTATGGGACTATTTTATTGTGATTAGTGTTGATTCTATAGTGTAAGCTTTTAAAGCTGCTGCTCAGAAGTGGTAAATAAAAGGTTATGCATAATGCTAGCCTACTTTTCTTTAACATAATCTCAACTCTTTACTCAGTAAACCTATAAAAATTCTAATTCCCCCACAGTAAAACCCCAGGCAGCAATAGTTTTCCACCACCATTCTATAAAGCGTTCATCCCATTGCTGGCACCATGGCTCCAGTTAATATTTGAAGAAGCTCTACAGCAAGGCAACCTTCCTCCATCACATAGGGAAGCCAACATGATCATGGTCTTAAAACCTGTCACACTGGCCATTGAAACCAACTCCTACACACAGCTCCCTTATAAATACTGATATTAAAATCTTTGCTACGGTACAGCAGCAGCAAACAGACTACTACTTCTCATCCCCGAACTGGTCCTTCTTGATCAAGCTGGAATTATACCTGACAAGCCAACAACACATAATTTAACGATGCTATTCACACTTCTTCACCAATTAAAACCTGAACATAAGGTGGTGGGAGTATTTTTAGACATCATCAAAGCATTCAAGTCTTTGAAGTGGCACTTTGTTTTTGCTACATTGACCCTTATGGGATTGTTCCATAGCTTCATTAAGCTCATTGAAATCGTATACACTGGTTCCACTGCCAGAGTGTGCATCAATGGGCTACTATCTGATTAATTTACCGGTGAGATCAGTATTCACTAGGGCTGTCCACTGTCCCTCATAGTGTATACCTTGGTCTCCGAGCACCTCAGCTGCACAATCTGCCAGGGGTTTGCCTTCTCCACTCACAACATATTTGTATTACTTATGCAGATGATATCATCACTATATATCTGTAACCCAACATGTAATCTCACGCCTGTGATCTGTGAATTTACACTATTCAAGACACTCTCTTGCATATCGTTCAATTAGAATAAATCATACATATTCCCACTGAATCCTGTGACCCAAAGTTGGCTTCTGGAGTTTCCTCTCCCTTGGTACTGCACATCTGTTACATAACAGGGGCATCAAGATAGGGCTACCGTAATCAATGAAAATTGCAGCATAGTCATAGCAAAACTTGAAGAACAGCTTCACAAATTGATCCGGCTTTTCCTGTCATTACATGGCAGGATAGCCCTTATGAAAATGATTGTTTTGCCGAAATTATTGTACCTCTTTTGCATTATCCTGAACCATCTCACCAAACACTTCTTCACTACCCTCGAGACCTTAATGACCACCTTGGCGTGGGCAAGTAAATAATCGTACATAAAATGGGAGAACCTGACACTACCAAACGAGCACGGCGGATTGGCAATTCCAGTCTCTGAATTGTACTAATACTGCACTCACGCACAATCTGCATATTACTGGATGCAACTATGCCCCAATATGAGACACTTGGCTTTCAAACACAACATGGCATACTCTCCAACCCTGAGATCCTTCAAAGGGCACTGCCCACTCACCAATCCAACGGAGATCAATACAGTGAAAAGCACACTGTTAACTTGGGTCCGCTGCTGAAGGTAGCAATGGAGTCCTGTATTGTACTCGACCAAAGACTCTCTCACAAATTACCCACTTTTGCAACTCACTAGTGAAGCAAATGTCCTTCCATGACGAGCTAAATGAGAAGGGCAAGTCAATTGGTGTCCTATTTTGAATGCCTGCTTCACTGAAGACACGTCGGCCACTGGCAGGACATGCACTTCCATATGTGACACCTTGTATCTCTGTCTTAGGGCACTATGTAAAGTGAAATATCCATCCCTACCCCAGAAATAGGTTACCGACCATGCTCCTCATGGCTCAGATATGCAGGTGATTGATAACCAGGCTGTACTTGGAAATTCAGTTAGAAGTCCTGTAGTGGTGCCTAGGGCAAGATTATTGTGCGAGGGGTATCTGGGCATATCTATATTAGGCAAGGAGTGGACATACTGATGTAGGCAACTTAGATTCCCTTCTCTAATTGCTCACCTACGGCTGCATCTGCTCTCCTATACATATTTCATACTGCATATATCACACACCCATCAAAAACCATAAATGGCAGCTGTGTACTTACTCCTGATGCACCCATTATGCTACACTGGATACAGATTTTAAACACACAGCTTGGCTTTCTCTATCAATTGTCGACTATTGGTGCAGGATGTTTTGAATTATATATGACATGACTAATGTGGCCATGGCACCAATCACAAAAATGGTCTTTCTAGAATACACAAAAACTATTACCAGCAAGGCGTGTAAATTTACCTCATGGCACTGTTATTACAAAACGGCATGTCACATGTACTTGGGGCAGCGACCACATCCCAACTGCCAAACTGTGGCTGCGTATCTGTCATACTGCAATGAGCAGTTCAATAATGCTACTCCACCATCCTGCTGGCTAATAGACTCAGAGACCTCTGGGGTCCATTTTCCTCCTTCCTAGGTTCCCACAATATGTTGGACCCTTCTATCAGCATTCAAAACCCAAAGCAGTTCACATAATTTCCCAGGAACTCAGAAATGTGGCTCAGCTAGTTTGATGCACGGATGGACTTTCAATCATCTGGCTATGTTTTTGTACCCTGTGTGTTCTCCTTGGTGAGGGCATATGCCCCCTCAATCCCCTGACACCAATTGATTCCTCTACAATGCTTAATCTCCTCTGCATTGTTGATGGCACTTTGGTTTGCTATGTACCTGAATATTGACTACAATAAAAAAACATTAAACTATGCTTCGACCCAGCTGGAAAAAAGTCAAATAATGACTCAAATATATCTATGCCATTTACAAGGAGGCATGTAAACAGAATCCATCTGTAATCTCCTAAAGGGAACTTCAGACTGGTAAATGTGGCTTAAACTACACATGTCTTTTTGCCAACATTTACTATTGACAGGTAAAAAAACACTGACACAAAGCCTCAGCAACAACTCTGAAATGTGGGAGAAATCAGATATTTTTAAACAAAATCCTCAACCTATCATCGTGTCCAACATGTCTAAGTCCATGCATATGTCTTGTTATTTCATTCAGAATGCAATTTGACAAAACTAATTTCACATCAGGTGATCTCCACAAACTATTATCAAATTTGGTATAACCTGCTATGACACACTTTTTAATTTCATCCTCCGGCACATTGTTTTGTAGATTTTATAAATGTGGTGCACGTAAGTGTCCCAAGTAAATAACTTTTTTCTAGCAATACTGTAGTTTTGTCTGGGACACTTTATGGACATTTCCTGCTGGATGATTTAGCTATCCAATTGTGTCCAGATTACAATCTTCCTTAGTGTTGGCAGTGATCATCAGGTTCACTATGTATTGCTCTAACACTGAATTACAGGGCAGATGCAAACTCTCTTAACCTCTCTTCAGAATTTGGAAGATTGAATGTCTCTATATAGTTCTCTATGGGATTCTACACCAGACTATTACTCTATTGAAAAACCAGAACACAAACCAATGACGGTAAACCACTCTGCATCTGCAGCAATTTAAAACAAAAGGATAATAGGATTTGGTACCATCGGAAAGAATGGGACTACAATATGATAAACTTTGCACAGATCTTGTACGATGCGCAATACAAAATTTCAAGCCCACAATATGCGAGTTGCAAGAACTTCCTAGTATTTCTTTTAAGATGCCTTGCTCAATTATTGTCTAAAGGACAGGTGTTGTTCCCCTCTCTGTTTCATGAGTTAGCTTGAACTAAGGATTAGGAGGAATTATCCACATTTGGATTTACTGTGATCTGCACCAGTTCTGTACTTTTATTAATCTAATTACTTTGCCTCTGAAGTCCCAAACATGCTCTTTCACTGTGTTTCTTAAACCATGAGGCAAGTCCTCTTTTGTAACAATTTACTCTTGATTTTTGTGATTTTAGTTTGTATTCAGAACCAGATCAAAAGCAACCCAATATCGGTTGGGTGGCCTATTGCTATTGGAGCAGGTTTGAGAATGATTTGCATATGGCTAAATTCAATTTGAAGTGGCATGAATGATGACTGGGATTGGGCCACAAGTAATTGCTAATGGCTGAGATTAACGCAAACATTTTGTCTATCACTTTTTGTATAATTCAGTGCAGCACCCTAAGTGGTTTTGGTGCGTCAGATGTGGATGCCATGCACACTGTGCCAATGGAATAAAGCTATATCCAACTGATGAGTCCTAGTAAAAGTGAAATTCGTCTTGGGTTGCTTGTGTTCTGGTTCAAGGAGGACCTGGCCTGGAAGTTCAAACTAGACTAGACTGGCTTGAACTGTTCCTATTGGAGCAGGGCCAAGACTGATTTTCATATATCAGAGTCTGAACTGATTTGGCATGGTGTGCAAAATAAAAATGGAATGGGAAGCGGCCCCAAGTAGTTACCAGAGCCTGAGATTAAGTCAAACACTCCATCCATCACTTTTTGTACTTAATGGTATTTATAGGTATGTATGTTTCCCAACTGACTGAAAAACATAAAGTGATATGGGCTATACATGGTGTAGCTGGCATTAACGTGAAATATAGTAATCCAGAAATGCAGTTGCCAGAAGCTGATAAAAGGAAAGTTTATGAAATTAGAGTCTCAGATTGTATTGAACCCAAGACGGGATCACATTAATATTGGCAACAATGCATATCGATAGACTCACACATAAAATAGATATGAAGTATACTTAGTTAAATCAAGAGTTTTAAAAATACATATTGTAAAAAAAAAGTATTGCTCAGCTAAGTAAAGTGATATTAGAGTCCTTAAGTTAAGATTTTCACAGATTCCTCAGTATTTCTCACATATGTATCTAAGCCATAAACATTATCCATGCTATAACTCATGGGATTCTGCAATCTCTGTATTAAAATCCAACTCCAATTCATTTCTAATCGGCAACTTCTGATGTATCGAGTCTCCTATTATAAAGAAATGGTGTAGTCATTCAAGTGTAATAAGTTATTACGTTTGAGTTCTGACATCACAATGCCTGCTGCCAGAGAGAGTATCTGAGGAGAAAAGCAGGTCAGGTCATTGAAACAGCTTCTTAAAGAATAAACACCATTGTTTTTTTTTACATTCTTCTCTGCTTTTCTAGCTGTACAATAACAAGCAGTACTGAGATACTTATGGCAACATGTTGATTTTTTCCACTCCTTACATTATTAGGTAATTCCTGAAAAGTTTGAATGTGTCTGGATTCTAAGCTACTGTGCAATTTTTTAAACACTAACTTGTATTAAACAAAATGTAATATCTTTCTACAACAAGTATCTAACATCTTGATGTGTTTAATTTTGTACTAGAGATTCTATTTTTATTTTTCATGCTTGTAAACATAATCTCTCTTTCATATGAAAGAGAAACCAACTAAGAGTTTTAGTGTTTTCTGGGAAAGGTGATGGTATGACGATGTATTACAAGAAATAAAATACCCCTGTCTTACGTGATAAGAATATTGCAAGTCACCTTGGAGTTTCATTACTTTGCATAGGAAGTTGACCTTTGGATTCTTTCCTCTATATAATCATGGAACTCCTTGGTGACTTGTAATATTCATATATTTTATGGCAGAGGTTATTTTATCATATACATATCTCAGCAACAGTCACTGGGCACCAACTCAGCAAGGATCACAAATACATCTGTAGTCATAAAATGGGGAAGTCATATGGTGCACCGGAAGTAAGCCTCAAAATATAGTAGAACATACAGAAGATAGTATTAGGAGTGACATATTTGGTATTTAGCGAGGCAGTGGTATGCTTGTGAAGCACTGGGAAATGTATTGTGCTGTAGACTTTAAAAACAAATTGCTACCATACCTGAAGAAACATCATCACTATTTTCTTCTGACTCCACTTTAGTATGTTTTGTGCCTGATTTAGAGTGAGTGCCAATTGTTCTTGCTTTTGGTTCATCATCTAATTTATCATTTCTATGATCATTTTTTGATTTTGTTTTTCTGTCAGGATGTTTTTGTCTTGAGTCTGCCATATTTCTTTTCTCTTTAAGTTCATTCATAGATCGTTCCTTGTTTTGTTCAGCATTAGATTGCTTCTTTGTTACATCAGTCATGGACTGTTTTTGTTTAGATGGAATATTAGACGTTTTCATTTTTGAACCAGTCATAGTTTGCTTCTTTCTTGGCTCAGACAGCAATTGTTTCCTATTTGGTTTATTATCAGAGCTTTTTATTCCTTGGTGTACCTTGCCACGTTTCTTTACAGGTGTATTTTTAAAAGAAACTTTTTTTGTCTTATTTTTGTATTTTCCCTTAGCATCTTCAACTTGATCTTCCTCACATGGTATTTCCTCTTTAGATTCACCTTGTTGTGCTTGCTTTAATGATGAAAGATGGGCATCCTTTTGAGGATCTTCAATTGTTTTCAGCTTTCTTATCTGGCGACTGGGGGATATACAGATCTATCAAAACAGAGAAATAGAAGAGAACATACAAATTCCACACAAAAGTGTGTACATGTACAAAATGTTTCAAACAAACATTGGTAACACCTCTAATCCAAATATCAGCAGGTCGTTGGTTAATGGGTTTATCTGTTCAGCATGAAATACATTTTTGGTGGACACATGGCAGAATGTCTTAGTTTAAGAATAAGGGGCATATTTACAAGTCTTGTAAGCCACCAGTGTGTCGTTTTTGTGTGGTTTTCCATGGCCATAAACTTCGCACTTGAACTGTAAACTTCGCACTTGTATAGTGCACTACTCACCCATTAGGGTCTCAAGGCACTGTACTCATACCGCTGTGGAACCCCTCCTGGCTTTTCCCTATGAGGAGCCCATTCCTGGACAGCCCCAGGGTGAAGCCAAGCATCCAAGTGCTGTGAGGGCCGTTGTGGAGATTAAGCAAGCTATTGCCCAGAGTTACAGTTATTTTTTCTTTCTACAGCACTAACCATAATTTATATGACAAAATGAACCCCATCATTTTGTCCCTTACTAAATTATATTTTTAAAATGTTACCAGTTTGAATCAATCAAGATGGATTCAGCTGTGCCACACTTTTGTCATAAGTAAGACTGTTAGTGCTCTACTTGTTCTTTAGAGCACTATGGGATTCTGCAGTAAAACTCAAGGGAATCATCTAACAGTTTGTTCCTTTTGGAAGTAGAACAGGGAGATATTTTGGAACTCTCCTAAAATGTGTCCTAATTTTTATTTCTGCAGCACTAGCCATAATTTATATGACAAAATCAACCCCTCATTTTGTTCTTTTCTAAATTAAATGTTTTACGTTTTAGCATTTTGGTTTAACCAAGATGACTTCAGGTGTGCCACACACTTATGTCCTAAGTAAGACTGTTAGCTCTCTAGTTGTTCTCTAAAATGCTCAGTGAGGCTACAGTAGAACAAAAGGGAATCAACTGTTGGAAGTACATGTTTTTCTGAGAATGCCGACCTTCATTCTCTGATGACTGAGAAAGATAGTGGGAATTTACAGAAAATATACTTTCATTTTAGCTTCTGGAGCACCTTACATACCCTCTATGGGAAATTATGAGAAAACAGTTCTCTCTCAATTACGATTCATTAAATCCCAGCAGGATAAAATCACCTTAGAACACTCCACTATTCATAAAATTAGCATGATGCCATCAACAAATAATTTATATTGTAATTACAATTTGTTATCACTCTTTATACATTTTCCTTTTGTGACCCTCAAAATCTGCATTCATGTATATTGCTCCCATGGTGGCTTTCATCACTTTCTGGTTGAAATGCTGACAGACAATCAGATCTCACCATAAGATCTATGCTTAGGTCTTGCCCAGATATACACATTTCTTTTCCCTTTAATATCTCAAAACCTACTGAATGAATTCACACTAAATAACAAACATCACAATCTGTGGAACAAAATCTAGCTTTTTGCCAAATTTGGTGTAATTCTGTCGAGTGGTTCGGGCTGTAGGTGTGTTAAAAAATTCCTAGGGGAATTAACATGGGAAATGCGCTTTATTGCCCCCTGCCCCTTTTTCTCAGCCCCTGCTGGACACATCACCCCAAAACTTTCTATGCACAACAAGAATCAGCTGAACACATTTTTTGGAAATCTTTGTGAAGATTTGTGAAACAATGCTAAAGATATAGGCAAGTCAAAAAATGAATTTCCTATGTAAACATAGTCTTAACTACAACTATCGACTAGCAAACGCCAGTATGCTATATAGAAATATATAGAAAGGGAGTTATTGGACAAGGGGCTTCATACGAGGTTAACAACATTTCCTTCACTTGAGATCACAATGGAAGAAACGATCTTCAAAGCCACAAATCTAGCATTATATAATCAATGCAATTAGTCTAGCCTACTCTATTAAAGTGCGCACACCATGTACATCAGATGTAACCAACCTATACTCTATGTCCTAAATTAATAGTCATTCCCATGCTTTGGTTTAACAGAGCTGATCATTCTTAGGTCTGGTGTTAGCCACCCCTTTTGATTTTAATAAATTATGTTATATATATATATATATATATATATATATATATATATATATATATATATATATATATATATATATATATATAGATATATATATGGGCTTTCAGTCACCACTCTTCATCCATTGGTCTATTCACATTGTGCTTCCAAACACCACTGCATACAGTATGGGGCAGTGGGTGAGGTGGGTGAGCCTATTAAGGGCACTGGATAGTTTCACTGTGACTGTATTTTGTTCTTTCACAGAGAGCATATCCACACACAAGGTAGTTCCTTCAGTTCCTTTGTTTTTACTTTAGAATCATTTTGTTGTTCCCTTTGTGTTTACAGCCTTCTGTGATAGCAGAATCCTTCTGATGTCAACACAGAGCACATTCCATGTCCTGCTGAAGCTGTTGTAAATTCCTTTTGAATTGTTCTTTGTTTTTCTAGCTGCTTCTATTTCCCAGCATTTGAAATTGTGTCCATGAGAAACAGTTATCTATTGCTTATTCTCTTTTCACATTTTTCTTTCTTTCCTTCTTTGCTGCCAACTTTATTTCTTTCTTACTTTCTTTCTCTCTTCCCTTTGTGTGTTTCATAGTTTCTATCTTTCTTTCTTGCTTTCCTGCCAGCTAGCTTGCTTTCTTTGTTTTCGAGATTGTGTCTATCTCCACCAGTTCTGTATTACCTATGTTCTTTTCACATTCTTTTTTCTTTCTTTGTGTCTTTCTTTCTTTCTTTCTTTCTTTCTTTCTTTCTTTCTTTCTTTCTTTCTTTCTTGCAAACGTTCTTTCTTTCTCTCCTTCATTCTTGCCTTTCTTCTTTATTTATTTCTTGCTTTCTTTTTTTTTCTTCCTACTTTCTTGCCTTTTTCCATTGTTCCTTCTTTCATTTGTTTATTTTTCCTCCTTAATTTCCTTCTTTCTTTTTTCCATTCTTTCTCGCTCCTTTCCTTCTGGGGTTCTTTCTCACTTTTTCTTGCCATCTTTTCTTTGTTTCTTCCTTGTTCCTTCTTTCTTTTGGTCCTTTTTTTGCCTACTTTCTTTCTTTCCTTCCTTCCTTTTTCTTTCTTTCATGCTTTCTTTCTTGACTTTTTTTTCTTTCTCTCCTTATGTTTTTGTTCTTTTCTTCTTACTTCCTTTTCCTTCTTTCTTCCCTGCCTTCTTCCTTTCCTTCTTTCTTTGTTGCCTTCTTTTCTTCATGCCTTCTTTCACAAAAGAAAGAGGCATTACTGATTACTTTTTTAGGCGTGTGTTAGCCAAAACTTTTTGATTTCAATTTCACTAAAATTGTGTATATTGCATAGTTACTTACAGGGGGTTTACAACATTAGTCTGTGGTCGGTGCCATTCATATTGTCTTCCACCCACTGTAGCATGCATTGAGGGGCAATGAGTCAGCACGTCACCCATTAACTTCACTACAAGTTATTGTATTCTGCCCTTTCAGGATCAGCACATCCACACACAAAAAACTTCCCATCAGTGCCACAAATAACTATTTTACTGTTTTTTAAGCTAAAAAAGTTTTTGCTCACAGCAAGGTTTTTTTTAGATTGATGAGGGTCTTGCAATAAAGTTTTACAAAACCATGACAAAACAAAACAAGATCTGCCAGAGTACTGAAACACAACGCTAGACATATTGGCTTTGTCAATGCTTGTTTTTGTTTAATGAATAATAACACCAAGCTTGGAATTCCCCACTTTGCATCTTCATTTTATATAATTGCATAATCTGAATTGTCTAACAGTTTGTATGTGATGTTAAAGTCCCAGGCTAGAATCAAATGGCCCTTTTCGTTATGCTCTCCGTGTGACTCTAACCATGATAATGTTCCAGGTTCAAGATCCTTGCCAGTGCTTTGGGTTATAGCTGTTATTAAAGATGTGCAGGATCTCCTCTAACATGTCATGGAGGTTTAACCCTAGAATGTCAGGCAGGGTTATTTATGTAAGCTTAATTCTATCATTTAATCACCTTATCCCGCAAATTGCTAGGCCCCTGGATGGTCTGCTCTGACCTGAAAAAGCAGCAACAACACAGTAGTTTTGACTGGTTTTAACCCCTTCACTGCTAGGCCTGTCCCTGTTCCCTACCCCCTTCTAGTGCTGAGCCCTTTTTGGCTATTTGGGGTATTTTGTGCTTAGGGCTCTATAACTTGTTTTAGGAATCCATGCCAGGTTTGCAACCTATTTTCCAAAATCCTGGGGATTCTAAAGATACCCAGGATTTGTGGATTCCCTGGAGGGGAACGGTAAAATTGACAAAATATAGCAACATTTTGAGATTTTTTTTTAAATAAGGAAAATGTGCCCCAGATAAAAGTGTCTGGTTTTTTTCCCTAAAAATGACATCAATGAACGGTTTACTGTACAAAAGTCACCAACTTCCCAGATTTCAAGAACACGCAGAGCTGAATCAAAAAATCCTATTTTTGTAACAGAGTTTTGGCATTTTTCTAAGAGGTAGCCTATTTTCCCTATTTTTGTACTCTCAACCTACTTCCAGTTTCGGGTGTAAACCACTGCAAAACTCATGGGTGATTCAGAAAAACTATACACTTCTGAAAACTAGACAACATTCTAAATTCAGCAAGTGGTCATACGTGCAGATCCCTCAAGGTTTTCCCAAGGAAAACAGCTGTTGAAATAACGAAATATGAAATTGAGTTAAAAAAACTGGCATTTGAGACAACATTTTCAGCCGTAACTTTTTGACACAATGGCAGATTGACAAAAAGCAATATACCATCACTTCCAATAGACCTCTCTGGTTGTGGGGATATATAAGGTTTGTAGGTTCTCCAAGAACCCAAGGTAGCCAGAGCAAACAACTGAGCTGCACCGTACAATCGGTTATCATTGAGCACCAACTATAGACACATTTTTAAAATGAAATAGGCAGACTGTAAAATAGGTATAGAGAAAACCTATGTATTTGTAAAATAGGCACAACATATAGAGTTTAGGAGCAGTGGTTATTTCTGAATTTGTGGGTACCCGTACTAGCGTATGAATTGATGGGTATTTTTCAAAATGTCATCTTTCTTATACACTGGCTTACATTTGAAAGCACAAATGCAGCTAACTTCAATAGGTATTAGCAAATGTTCTAGTTTGCTATACTCCTAGAAGTGTCTAAATAAAAATGGTACCTCGCTTGTTAAGGTAGACCTAGTGCCCGTGACAGAAAACAGTCCAAAATGCAATATGGACGCAGCACATTTTTCCGCCCAAAACTGATCCTCTTTTTCCAATGCGGTTATCTCTAGATTTTGGTCCCTATCTCAGCTGGCACCTAGGAAAACCCAGCTAACCTGTGCATTTTTTAACCCTAGACACCAACGGGCTTCTAGAGTGGACTGATTGGTGTGGCTCTCACCATGTTTTGTTACACAGAATCTCTTGCAAACCTTAAAGTTTGACTAAAATAACACATTTTCCTCAAATTTCTGTGATGGAACACAGAATCTGTGGGGGACACAAACCTTCTTACAGCTGGCATTCTCCCAAATTTCCCAATAAGAATGGTACCTCACTTGAGTAGGCAGACCTAATAACTGTGACAGGAAACGGCAGAAAAAGCAACTTGGACACAGCTCATTTTTCCACCCAAA
Organism: Pleurodeles waltl; assembly: GCF_031143425.1. NCBI lineage: Eukaryota > Metazoa > Chordata > Amphibia > Caudata > Salamandridae > Pleurodeles > Pleurodeles waltl. Next base: position 255,345,105 of record NC_090438.1, on the reverse strand, counting down.
TTGACCCTCTTTTTCCAATGTAGGTAGCTCTAGAATAGAAACCTCAGATCTAGAAACCTCACACCTTGGATTAATAAAAAACACATTTCCCTCACATTTCTGTGATGGAAAGTTCAACAATCCATGGGGATCCACCAACTTCCTTCCACGCGGCATTCCACAAGTTTCCCAATGAGACTTGTGTGGGTAGACCCAGTGACCGTGACAAAAAATGGCCCAAAATGCAATGTGTACACAGCACATTTTACCACCCAAAACTGTCCCTCTTTTTCCAATGTGGGTAGCTCAATATTTGGATCCTGGCTCAGCTGGCACCTAGGGAAACCTAACCAACCTATACATTTTCTTAAACTAGACACCGAGGGGTATCTAGGGAGGGATGACTTGCATGGCTCCCACCAAGTTTTCTTACACAGAATCCCTTGAAAACCCCAATTTTTCTTTTTAAGAGATGTCTTTATTGAGTACGGCATGTCATAATCCAGACCAAACATCACATATGTTTACATCGGAAAAGGCAATACAAACTTCCCTCAACCCGACAGTTCCCCAAGTCTTTTGATAAAAATGTTACCTCACTTGTGTGGATAGACTTAGTGCTCATAACAGGAAACGGCCCACAACGAAATATGAATGAAGCACATTTTTCCACCCAAAACTACCCCCCTTTTACCAATGTGGGTAGCTCTAAATTTTGGATCCTAGCTCAGCTGGCACCTAGGGAAACCTAGCCAACCTCTACATTTCTGAAAACTAGACACCGAGGGGTATCTAGCGTGGGCTGACTTTCGTGGCTCTCACCACATTTTGTTTGCCAGAATCCCATGCAAACCTCCAACTTTGACAAAAAACAAAACAAAAAAAAACACATGTTCCTCACATTTCTGTGATGGAAAGTTCTAGACTATACGGGGAGCCACTAACTTCCTTACACCCAGCATTTTCTCAAGTCTCTAAATAAAAATGGTACCTCACTTCTGTGGCTGGGCCTAGTGCCTGCACCAGAAGAAATCAAACCAAGGTCATGGATGGTCCCTTTGCAAGGGCTTCCATTGATGTCAGTTTGATCAGTTCCTGATGTAGGCACTAGACCCAGCCCCACAGAAGTGGGGCAGGATTTTTATTGGTATAAGTGGGGAAACTCTGGGTGGTGGGAATTTTGTGGTTTCCTTCCGATCCTGGAAGAATATGGCACAAAAATGCAAAGAAAATGTGTGATTGTTGTCACATTTTGAGGTGTACAGGGCATTGTGGGTAAGAAACCCGCTGGGATTCAAAGAGGCGCACCGCCTGTATTCCTCTTGATGTCTAGTTTACAAAAATATCTAGAGTTGATAGATTTTCCCTAGAGACAATATACACCCTGGCAGAGAAAGACAGAAAAGCAAATATTACTTCACAACCATCTATTCCTCAAGCACACACATACTGGTTGCATTTGGCACAAGGGTAAGTGAAGAACATTCAATCCACCAGGGTAAGTGAAGGTTCAAAATGTAAAAATGAAACACACTGTTAATAACTGAAAGATCAAAAAACTGAACCACAGCTCACAGATCGTGAGCAGTAAAGGGGCAGCAAGGCACCAACCCTTGACAGGCTTTGGCACACCTTTCATACGCGACACACAAAAGACCATTCGCACCACCAGCTGTGGGCTAAACAGACAATGTAGAGACAGTGTACATCCTGGCAGAGAAAGACAGAAAATACAAATATTACTTCACAACCATCTGTTCCTCAAGTACACACACATACTATTTGGATGTGGCATGAGAGTAAGTGAAGAACATTCACACCACCAGCCATGGGCCCAGCACATTACAACACTCACATCAACAGACAGTGCCATTCAAGGGCCCTTCATTTTCCTACGCCCACGTGTTAGAAATTGAGTCTCTAGTTGGCAGTGTTTTGCACCCTGTCCAAGTAGAGACCCTTACTCTAGTCAGGCTAAGTTAGCCACACAGCTGAGAAAACCCTTGCTCACCCCCTTGATAGCTTGGCATAAGAAGTCAGGCTTACCTCAGAGGCAATGTGTAAAGTATTTGTACACACAAACACACAAACAGTAACACAATTAAAACAACACAGAGGTACTCCACACCAGTTTAGAAAAATAGCAAATATTTATCTGAGTAAAGCAAGACCAAAATGACAAAAATTCAACATACACAAGCAAAGATACCACTCTTAAAAGATTAAATGCAATTGTAGTTCCTTGAAATCAATGAAGCAATTGACTGAGGCAAAGTACTTGAGCTATGTCAAAAACAAAGATGATGCAGGCAGCAGGGGAGGTGATGCATCGAAAGAGCCGGAGATACATGTGATCCTTACTGTTGCAGGGGAGTGATATATGTTGTTTATTACTGCTAGGCAGGGGAGGTGATGCATCACTGTTGGCACACAGTGTCAGTTCATTACAGCGGTGCAGTGTCAATGAAGAAAATGGTGCCCAGGAATGGTGCTTTAGTGATGTGTCAGAAGTCAAGCCGTGATATGTAGATCTCACAGCAATGAAGCAGGTGCTGCATCGGAGTCAGTGCGGTGTGTCACGGACTTCAGTGATGTGGTGTTCGAAACACACACAGCAGTGGTTCCTCTGACTCGCTGCAGTGCAAAGCTTGGGCCTGCATTGAAAACCATGGTCATTGCATCAAGCGGGGACCACACTCCGGTGCAGGCAGTGGAGATGTGTTGAATTCCTGCAGCGATGCATGGTTCAGAATGACGCAGTGAGTAGATGCATGGATTTTCTTCTTGCAGCACCAAATACCCCCTTTAAGGGCCCAGACAAGATTTGGCACCATTTGGCATGACAGGGCTCTCAGCAGAGGAGCCCAGGTGCTGTCCAATAAAGTCTTTGATTTCCCTGAGACTTTTTAACAAGAGGCAAGCTCAACTCATGTCCTTTCAGGACCTTGGAAAGCAGGATGTAGAAAGCAAAGTCCAGACCTTTCACTCCCAGGACAGAAGCAGCAAGCAGCAGGCCAGCACAACAAAGCAACAGGCAGAGTAGCAGCCCCTCCTACAGCATCCAGCTCCTCTTCCGTTCTCAGTCTGGAAGTTCTTACCTTGTGGGGCCAGAGTTCCAGTACTTATTCCCATTTCTGCCTTTGAAGTAGGCAAACTTCAAATGGAAGTCTTTATAGTGCATACAGGCCTGCCTTTCCTGCCCTGGCCCCAAACACACTCCAGGGGACTGGTGACTGCTTTGTGAAAGGACAAACACAGCCCTATTCAGGTACAAGTGTCACCTCCTCCCACCACTCTAGCTCAGAAAAACCCATGAGAATATGCAGGGCACACCTCAGCACCCTTTGTGTGACTGTCTAGAGTTAATGCACAAACTGCCCAACTGTCATCCTGACCCAGATGTGCACTGCACAGCCAGGAAGAGGCAGAGAATAGTTAAGCAAGAAAATGCCCACTTTCTAAAAGTGGCATTTTCAAACTTACAATGCAAAAAACAACTTTACCAAAAGATATTTTTTTGAATTGTGAGTTCAGAGACCCCAAACTCCATTTCTCCATCTGCTCCCAATGGGAAATTACACTTAAAAATTATTTTAAGGCAATCCCCATGTTACCCTATGAGAGAGATGGTTCTTGCAATAGTGAAAAACGAATTTAGCAGTATTTCACTATCACAACATGTAAAACACATCAGCACATGCCCTACCTTTTAAATGCACTGCACCCTGCCCATGGGGCTGCCTTGGGCCTACCTTAGGGGTGACACATGTAGTAAAAGGGAAGGTTTGGGCCTGGAAAGTGGGTGCACTTGCAATGTAGAAGTGGCAGTTCATAACTGCATACACAGATGCTACAGTGATAGGTCTGAGGCATGTTTACAGGGCTGCTCATAGTGGTAGCACAATCAGTGCTGCAGGCCCACTAGTAGCATTTGATTTACAGGCCCTGGGGACATATGGTGCACTATGCCAGGAACTCACTAGTAAATCAAATATGCCAATCATGGATAAACCAATCACCAAAACGTTTAGACAGAGAGCATATGCACTTTAGCACTGGGTTGCAGTGATAAAGTGCCCAGAGTCCTAAAACCAACATAACAGGTCAGAGAAAACAGGAGAAAGAAGGCAAAAAGGTTTGGGGTAACCCTGCAAAAAGAGCCAGGTCCAACACCTCATGACTTGCAGAGCAATCACACCGTCTGTCGCTGATGGAGTGTGTGAACTGGCATTTGGCTAGAAGTGAGGCTAGTGACCAGCAGGAAGTCAATACTCCCACACCACTACCCAAATGCCAGCTCACACATACCTCCGGCCAAATGGCAATTCACGCACACCACCAGCTAAGAGCCAGTTAATGCCCACCACCAGCCAAGCGCCAGTTAATGCACACTGCAAGCCAAATGCCAGTTTGCACACACTGCCAGCCATGCACCAGTCCACCCACACTGCCAGTCAATTGCCAGTTCATGCACACCACCAGCCAAGTGCCAGTCTATGCACACCACCATCCAAGCGTCAGACCATGCACACCACCAACCAAACACCAGTCTGTGCATACTGCCATCACATTTTTTTAACAGAAATGTAAATACAAACCAACTGAAATTAGATGCAAAATTATACCTAAAAACACCGCAGCTCTAACTAAATACATCACACTAATGCCAAGCATGAATTCTGTAGAAAAAAATATAAAACCATACAGATTAGTCTGTTTACTGTTATGCTCTTGGTTGCTCACAATAACTCAGGATTAGAAGCACACTCAGGCAGTACATATCACTCACCTTCCTCACGCCTCTTCCGACACAGACTCTATATCTACTGGATAGAGTTTTTGGGGCATGGGGGAAATATAGCCAGGAAAGTGGCAATCTTTCAAGCTAGCCACATCCTCAAACACTCCATCTGAAGAAACACTTACCTGTTCTACTACAACAAGGCTGCATATCAAAGACTGCTGAAGCGGAACAAATGTCATCTTTGAATCTGATCTGGAGAACAATCCTTGAATACACCAAAGCATTGAAGGTTGCTAAGTGGGATAAATGGATAGCCAACTTCTTATGTCAAATGTAAGCCTTATGAACATTAGTAGAAGACTCCAGCCCTCATTATGACACTGGCCGTAAATCCTGCTTATCCCCACACTGACGGCCAACATACCACCGCAGTGGCGGATATCCGTAAACCATATTATGACACACACACACACCAATCGGACAGAATACTGCCACACACACAAATCCACCAGCCCAAAGGTCAGTGCTAAAGTGGCAGTACCAACACCCATACCGTTACGCCAACAAAACAATGACCACCACATTATGACCCAAGAATCACCACTGCGGACATTCAATGGCAGTAAACCATTGGTGGTACACACCGTAACACTCAGAATGGACACCCACATACAAAACAACACCACATTGGGCAATACAAAAAACACATACCTGACATCCATACACACACCACACCCACACCACTATAAAACACCCACCCACAGTACCCACAATGCTTTGCCAGCACCAAAAGACTGCAAGAGTTAGCCACAACATCACAGAGACAACTGCAAACACATCACTGACACCCATACATCCCTCACGCATCCCACATCACACACCCCACCACATCACCCAACACACTCTCACCAACACACAACATACAACACCCATGGCACCACAAAGGCAGCTTCACTGAGAAGGAGTTAAGGGTCACAGCAGAGAAAATTGCCAGGGTAGAGCTGCAGCTGTTTGGAGCACAGTTACAGCAGATTTCTATTGCCCAGAAGATGGAGCTATGGCACAGAAGGTGGACAGGGTGAATGCCGTGGGACAGCACCCAAGAAGAAGGAAGAGGTAAAACAATCTATGGGGGAAGGCATATTCCACAGCAGCAAGGTACCAGCTCGCCATACAGAAAACTGGCAGTGGACCACCACCTCCTCCCCCACAGCTCACAAAATGGGAGGAGCAAGTCTTGGCATTACTGCATCCTGAGGGACTCGCTGGAATAGCCAGAGGACTGGACACTGGTAAGTCAACATTTAACACTTATCAACCCCCATACCTGCATGCTATCTCACACCCTCACCCTCACTTCCACCACTCCACTACAACCCACGCACTGCACCAACACAAATGACTAACCCCATTGCCAAATCCTGCATGCTATACCAATGCATGACCACCCCTCCCAGCCCTGCATGGACACCCATTATCAAAGCATACACAGCATACATCATAGGGAAACTAACAATCACACAATAGATCACCATACATGAACAAAAGGTGGCAGGGCAACAGCAACCACAGAGGGGAAGATAGAGATGTACAATATGTCATACACATGAAGAATAATACATCACTTACATTCCCACAGGTACCCCAGCCAATGTCAGCAGAGAGGAGGTGCCATGACTATCCAGTCCCCCCAACATAAGATGCCCCCAGTGATGACAGTAACTCTGGGCTTCTGAATCTGGATGACCTACATGGCCCATCAGGGACCACTGGACACCAGGTTACCCAAGCCTGCTCACAGACCACCACAAAGCCTCGCCCATCAGGATCCAACACCACAGCACCCACCCAGCGTACCCACACCTCTGTTTCCAGGACATGTCACTCAGCAGTGTGCCCACCTGTACAGGGACCTTAGGCCATACTTCGGCCCCAAGACAATCAGGGACCTGGGGTCAGTGGCCGTGGGCACACCGTTCAGGGGACAGAGGCACAGGCCAACAGGGACACTGGGAGGACTGCTGTGCACCGGGGGAGGACAGGAGCAGGGAACCGACCATCAAGGAGGCACTCTCCGAGATCCTGGGAGCCTACCAACATTCCCAGGACACAATGGGACAGATCCTAGACAACGTGCAGGAGAACATGTGGCTGCAGGAGGGACAGTATCAGGGGAGCAGGTAGGACTTGCAGGCCATCAACACCACCCTGATCTCCATAGCAGGAGTGTTGGCAGACATGGCTAACATCATGAGGGAGGCAGCAGCACACCAGCGGGCACCTCTCCCTAGCCAGTCCATTGACCAGCCCTCCACTTCTACTGCTCTAGTGGGCAGGGGGCCTCACCACAGGTCCCACAGGCCTCCAGCATACCTCCCCCTGCAGAAGGTGAATCACCCCGCAAATGTCCCCTACAACCCAGACAGAAGCCAAAGACACTTGCCAAGACCTCTGCCAGGAAATGAGACTCTCCTGATTGTCCCCCTCGTGTCTCACACTGTCACCTTGTCCACATTGAACTGCCTTTGCTCCCCTTCCTATGGCCCCTTGGACATTGCACCTGTACTACAAACAGACTGGAACAGACTGGAACAATACCCTGGACTTTCCTCCATCATCACCCCATTCCATTGCACTTTGTCCTCAGTTTTTAGCAATACAATAAACTCCCTTGGACACAACTCGACTACTTGTATATCATGTGTTGAAAATGTATATTTATGGAAACAGTTACATCCATTACAAATGTACTGTTTCAGGTCCTGAGCTCGCCCCCCACGACCGCAGCACCAACCTGCTGCCTCCTGCCTCTGTCCCCCGACCACGCTGCTGTTTGCGTGTTCGAGGCCCTCCTCCACCCGCAGGCATCCTCCTGCGCCTCATCCCTGGGGTCTAGTGGGCTCTGACTAGCTTCACTTGACCCGTTTGCCGCTTTCCGCCGTCCCGTAAGTTGTTTTTCTCATTTTTCTGCGCCTCGCCTCCGGCGCTTCTGCCCCCGTTGTGCCCCTCTGATTGCTGTTTCCCCGATCGTGTACTGTGCCATTACTGTATTTCATACTGTGTGTTTTCATATTGTGACTGCCTTTAATTTCGCTCGTTTTTTGTGCCTTTTGCCCCTTGTGCGCTCCCCCTGCTCTCCGATCCCTGCCGCTGCCTCCCTGCGGCCCGCCCCCCTCACGCCCCCATTCGCCGCTCCCTCCCGCCTCCCGCCTCCCAGCTGCTCCTCCCTCCCCCCTCCCTTCTTAATGGCTGGCGCTGCGTGTCGCGAGTGAGCGACCTCTGACCTGTTTCAGGTCCTGAGCTCGCCCCCCACGACCGCAGCACCAACCTGCTGCCTCCTGCCTCTGTCCCCCGACCACGCTGCTGTTTGCGTGTTCGAGGCCCTCCTCCACCCGCAGGCATCCTCCTGCGCCTCATCCCTGGGGTCTAGTGGGCTCTGACTAGCTTCACTTGACCCGTGTGCCGCTTTCCGCCGTCCCGTAAGTTGTTTTTCTCATTTTTCTGTGCCTCGCCTCCGGTGCTTCTGCCCCCGTTGTGCCCCTCTGATTGCTGTTTCCCCGATCGTGTACTGTGCCATTACTGTATTTCATACTGTGTGTTTTCATATTGTGACTGCCTTTAATTTTGCTAGTTTTTTGTGCCTTTTGCCCCTTGTGCGCTCCCCCTGCTCTCCGATCCCTTCCGCTGCCTCCCTGCGGCCCCGCCCCCCTCGCGCCCCCACTCGCCGCTCCCTCCCGCCTCCCAGCTGCTCCTCCCTCCCCCCTTCCCCTCCCTTCTTAATGGCTGGCGCTGCAGAACGGCGAAGCCAACAACAATAACTTCCAACACCAACCACCTGAACTGCATCCTCATCAACACACGCTCCGCACGAAAACACGCCATCGAACTCTGGGACTTACTCGACACCACCGCCCCTGACGTGGCCTTCCTGACCGAAACCTGGTGGAACGACTCCTCGGCCCCAGACATCGCAATCGCCATACCGGAGGGATACAAAATCACCAGAAGAGATCGAACCAATGGAATCGGCGGCGGAATAGCCATCGCCCACAAATCTACCCTCAAAATCCACACCCACACGGACGACACCCTCAAGACAGCCGAACACCTCCACTTCCAGATCCACACGGACCCCAACACGACCCTCAGAGGAACTCTCATATACCGCCCTCCAGGACTAAGAGCCCCCTTCAGGGACACCATCGCCGACCTCGCGAGCACCCACGCCCTAGCTTCCCCAGACTACATCCTCCTAGGAGATCTAAACTACCATCTGGAAAATAACAACGACGTCAACACCGCATCACTGACCTCCAACCTCCTCAACCTCGGACTCCGTCAACTGGTCAACACTCCCACCCACATCGCCGGACACACTCTTGACCCCCTCTTCACCTCAAGCAACCACATCTCTTTCAGCCACACCTCCGAACTCCACTGGACCGACCATCACTGCGTCCACTTTTCCTATACGAAAATCACCGAACACCACCGCATCCCCCTACCTCCTCACCGCCGCTGGGGAAAAATCACCCAAGACCAACTAACCAGCACCCTCGTCAAAAACCCACCACCCGACTCAACCGACCCGAGCACTGCCGCCATCAACCTCCATCAATGGATCCTCGACTGCGCCAACACCTTAGCCCCACTCAAGAAACCCACCGCCAACCAAGGAAAGAAAAAACCAGCCTGGTTCACAGACGAACTGACCGCCTCCAAAAGCCGCTGCCAGAAGGTCAAGAAGAAGTGGATCTCAGAGCGCACACCCGACAACCTCGCCTCCCTCAAAGACGCCAACCGTGAACACCACCAACGGATCCGAGTCGCCAAGCGCGCCCACTTCACTGAACGCATCAACAACAACGCCCACGACTGCAAAGAACTCTTCGGCATCGTAAAGGAACTCTCAAACGCCAACTCCAACGACATCCCGCCCTCCCAGAAACTCTGAGACGACCTCTCCACCTTCTTCCACCAGAAAATCACAACCATCCACGACAGCTTCAACACCACTCCGCCGCCAGACCCCACCCCTGACATCTCCACAGACGCCTGCCGCCTCACCGCCTGGACCCACGTTGACGACACCGAAACAATGACAACCATGAACACCATCCACTCAGGCTCCCCCACGGACTCATGCCCACATCACGTGTTCAACAAAGCCAACGCCATCATAGCCCCCAAACTCCGCAAGATCATCAACCTCTCCTTCGACTCCGCCACCTTCCCAGACAGCTGGAAACACGCAGAAATCCAACCCCTTCTCAAGAAACCCAAGGCTGACCCCAACGACCTCAAAAACTTCCGACCGATCTCTCTCCTCCCTTTTCCAGCAAAAGTCATCGAGAAGATCGTGAACACCCAGCTCGCCCTCTTCCTCGAAGACAACTCCATCCTAGACCCCTCTCAATCCGGTTTCAGACGAAACCACAACACTGAGACTGCACTCCTCGCCGCCACAGATGACATCATAACTCAAATGGACGACGGCGAAACCTCGGCCCTCATCCTCCTCGACCTATCTGCCGCTTTTGACACAGTCTGCCACCGCACCCTACTGACCCGCCTCCATGAAGCCGGCATCCAAGATAAAGCCCTCAACTGGATCTCATCCTTCCTCTCCGACAGAACCCAGAGAGTACGACTCTCCCCTTTCCGCTCCAAAGCCACCAACCTCATCTGCGGCGTCCCCCAAGGCTCCTCCCTCAGCCCTACGTTGTTCAACGTCTACATGGCCCCCCTCGCTAAACTGGCCCGCCAACATCACCTCAGCATCATCTCCTACGCCGACGACACCCAGCTCGTCCTCTCCCTGACCAAAGACCCACTCACCGCCAAAACCAACCTCCACTAAAAGGGACTAAAAGCCATCGCCGAATGGATGAACGACAGCCGCCTGAAGCTCAACTCCGACAAGACGGAAGTCCTCATCCTCGGGCGCACCCCTTCGGCCTGGAACGACTCCTGGTGGCCCACCGACTTCGGTCCCCCACCCACCCCAGCCAGCCATGCAAGAAACCTCGGCTTCATCCTGGACTCCGCCCTCACCATGTCCAAACAGGTCAGCGCCGTCTCCTCTTCCTGCTTCAACACCCTTCGAATGCTCCGCAGAATTTTCAAGTGGATCCCAACAGGAACCAGAAAGACGGTGACCCAAGCCCTCGTCAGTAGCAGACTTGACTACGGCAACGCACTCTACACAGGCATCCCAACAAAAGACATCAAACGACTCCAGCGTATCCAAAATGCATCCGCCCGCCTGATCCTCGACATACCCCGCCGATGTCACATCTCCCCTCACCTGAAGGACCTCCACTGGCTCCCCGTGGACAAGAGGATCACCTTTAAACTCCTCACCCACGCTCACAAGGCTCTACACAACACCGGACCTACCTATCTCAACTCCAGACTCAACTTTTACGCCCCCACTCGTCAACTCCACTCTGCCAATCTCGCCCTCGCCATCGTCCCCAGGATCCAGCGCAAGACCTCCGTCGGCAGATCCTTCTCCTTCCTCGCCGCCAAGACCTGGAACTCTCTCCCCACCTCACTACGTCAGACCCAGGACCTCCTCACCTTCAGGAGACTCCTCAAGACCTGGCTTTTCGACCGCTAACAGCTCACCCATCCCCCCCCACCAGCGCCTCGAAACCCTGACGGGTACATAGTGCGCTTTATAAATGTAATGATTGATTGATTGATTGACTGTACATTGTGAGAGCACAGAAATAATGACCTGTAGCTGGCTGTAGTCAGCACATGAGTGGACAGTTGTTATATCACCAACATCTGCAATATGACAAACCATAGGTGACAGTAAGTAGAGGTAAAAGGAACTGAATGCCATCTTGCCACAGCCACACAGATTACACCAATAGTCATATAAATGTTAATCTACACTGACAGATTACTGATGTTCTGTTGCCCTCATCCTCCGCATCTTCATCCTCACTGTCCTCAGGGTCCACTGCTGCCACAGGGGCATCTCCGATCTCCTCCTCCTGCAGAAAAGGTACATGGCGTCTGAGGGCCAGGTTGTGCAACATGCAACATGCCACTGCTATCTTGCAGACCTTCTCAGGTGAGTAGCACAGGGAACCAGTTGTCAGATGGAGGCACCTGAACCTGGCCTTCGGGAGGCCGAGGGTTCTCTAGCTGATCCATCTGGTTCACCCATGTGCCTCATTATAACGTTCTTCAGCCCTTGTCCTGGCAATCCTCACAGGGGTCAGCAGCACTCACAATCCTATGGGGTTGACACCAGAGGCATACACTAACATACAGTGGGTGGGGACTATTAGCCACACCCTGTGCCTCTGTAGTTGGGTCATCACATTTGGGATGCTGCTATTCCTCAGGACAAAGGCATCATGCACCAACCCAGGCTACTTAGCGTTGATGTGGGAGATGTATTGGTCCGCTAGGCACACCATTTGCACATTCATTGAGTGGAAACTCTTACGAGTCCTGAACATCTGTTCATTCTGGCGGGGGGACAAACGCAATATGTGTCCCGTAATTCACACCAGTAATATTGGGGATATGTCCCATTGCATAGAATCCGGCCTTCACTGTGGCCAAATCTTCCACCTGGGGAAAGAAATGTAGGTGCACATGTGTTTCACCAGGGCGGACAAAACTCTTGCCAGCACAATTGAAAACAATGGCTGTGACATGCCTGCTGTCAATCTCACTGTAACTTGGAAAGACCCAGTTGCCAGGAAATGGAGCAATGATAGCACTTGCACAAGAGGGGGGATCCCTGTGGGATGACAGATAGCTGATTTTCAGGTCAGGCTTCAACTGGGCACACAACTCTGTGATTGTGGCCCTGTTCAGTCTCTAGGTCAGTATTATGTGCCTGTCCACCAGAGGTCTGTACACAGGGTTATGTCTCCACCTCCCATTCATCTGCATCGGTAGGTATCTAAGGGACACAAGAGTGAATAGGCTGTCACAACTGGAACAACAAAAGCACAACTGCAGTCCACATGGTGCACTTACGTATTAGGACAGTGTAAATGGAGAGGTAAGTGCCAATCTAATCTGTGACGCAGTAATTGTCGATATGCCTGTCCCCCCATCCCCCTGAAATGGTGACTGCCTGTCCTGGATGGAGGGACAGGTGGAAGTGAGGTAATTCCGCTGACGTTGGGCAGCGTGGCGGAAGGCGGTCTTGCACCTCTGTGCAATTCCTCATTGGATAATATGGGGTTTATGGAGTACAGTGGCCAATAGGGATCTACGCTGGCAGTGTACACCGCCGTGGACGTGACCGCCATTTTCTATTTGATTCCTCACTTGTTTCCTGACCTTCAACAGGAGAACACCTACACTGCATGTGCTGCTGTGACCTGTGTCTGGAACCTAGCATGGCCTGTGTGACCTGGGAAAGGGCCCAGCCTTCACTTTGGAGGAGTTGGAGCAACTGATAGATGGGGTCCTACCCCAGTACAGACAGCTGTATGGGCCTCCAGACCAACAGGTGAGTACACTTTGGCCACGATGCATGTGATATAGATACATGGAGATGTGTGTGAACGCATCATGTAAGGGTGGGTGGTTTGTCTGTTGGCGGTGTACATGTTGTTGTATGGCATATGCGTGTGCAATGGTGATGGAATGGTGATGGTATGGTGGGCCTGTTGTGTGACAGGCTGGACTGTTTGTTTAATGGTGTTCTCCTGTCTGTCTTGCCCCTGCAGGTCAGCGGCCATCAGAAGAAGGGAATATGGTGTGCCATCACCAAGGACGTGCGGACCCTGGGGGTCTATGGCAGGCAGAGCACCCACTGTCGGAAACGGTGGTAGACCTGAGGCACTGGGCATGGAAGACTGTGGAGGCCCAGCTGGGGGTGGCCTCCCAACGTGGAAAGGGTGCCCATCAGACCCTGACCCCCCTTATGGCATACTGATGATGGCCTACACTGAGCTGGATGGGCGCTTGAGGGAATCACAGCAGCAACAAGGGGGTGATACAGTAGTTATCATTACATATTTTGGCTGGTGGGGTGGTATCCGGGTTGTGGATGTGTGTTAGTGGGTGCCCCTAAGGCTGGGCCAGACATTGCAGCGTGGGTCAACTGAAGGTTAATAGTTGCATGGTGTTGGCGGTGTGTGGTCCTCATCTTGCCTTAGGGACTAGCCATATCACTGGTAGTGCAATACATAGGGCTTATGCCTGTTCCTTGTGTGTGACGGTGATGTGCATGCCAATAGTGGTATTGATGCAGTCATTGACCAAGTGTATCCTTTGTCTCCCCCCTTTCTTCTTTTGTCATCCTGTCCTTGTGTGGATTAGTATCATCTGGTGGAGGAGCAGGGGCACCAGTCACAGAGGGAGCTGCATACCACAGGACCCTGGAGGCAGAGTCCACTGACTCTGAGGGAACCAGTGGGACGGAGGGTGAGGGGAGCACCACGGCAGAGACTGGAGGAGACAACCCAGACTCAGATACCTCCTCCGATGGGAGCTCCCTGGTGGTGGTGGACACCTCTGTGACCACCCCAGCTGCAGGTACAGCTGTCGCTCCATACCAGCACCACCCTCCTAGTAGCCCCTCAATGAGTTGCCTGTGCCCGTTTACCCAGGAAGGTGGGCATCTCCTTTGCCCCAGGCACCTCAGGCCCTGCCTCAGTGAGCACTGCTGCCCTGAGTAAGAAGGCTATTGACCTCCTGAAATCCATCTCAGTAGGGCATTCAACCATTGTGAATGCCATCCAGAGGCTGGCATCCCAGAAACAGCAATGTAATGCATTCCTGGAGGGCATTCACAGTGGATTGGCAGCCCAACAGAGATCGATTCAGGCTCTGGCCTCCTCTCTGATGGCAGCCATTGTCCCTGATTCTACTCTCCCCCCTCCAACTACCATTTCCCTGTCCCATTCTCCTCAACCCAAACCCATCCCAGCACACATACAGATGAGCATGCACACAAGACAACTCCCAAGGCAGAGGTAGACACAAGCACCACATTCATTCCACAAGCACTCATGCAAACACCATACAGTTGCAAACACAACCATATCCACTACCTCCACTGTCTCCCCCTCCTCCTCCCCGGCCTCCCTTCCAGTCATGTACCCACTCACACCTGCATGCACTGCCTCAACATCCACCACTAGCATCACCACATCAAGCAGCACACATACCTCACTAGCAGAAACCTCCACAACATCCATCCCCTTGTCCCCTGTGTCCTCTCCCACCGTGTCTGTCCCCCCTCCTAAAGGACACAACCGCAAGCACTCAGACTCATAACAGCCATCGACCTCACACATGCACACTGCCCATGCACCTGCACCCAAGTCCAGCAGACATACACCTCCAACAACCACTCCCTCTACCTCCACTCCCATCCCTCCTCATGCCCTACCATCCCTGTTCCTTGTCCAATGTAACCTCTTCCCTCCCCTCCCCCATCCTTCCCAAAGAACAAGGGTGCCAACCAGCCAACTCAGCACCTCAGCCAAACAGTCCATTGGGACAGTGGAGGCACCTCCTAGTCATGGAGGCAGAACCGTGAGGGATTCCACTCCGACAGCCAGAAAGGGGAAGGAGCCCACAACATCTACAGCCAGGAAGGGAAAGGAGTCCACAACACCTACAGCCAGGAAGGGAAAGGAGCTCACAACACCCACAGCCAGGAAGGGGAAGGAGCCCACAACACCCACAGCCAGGAAGGGGAAGGAGCCCACAACAACTGAAGCCATGAAGGGGTAGGAGTCCACAACAACTACAACCAGGAAGGGGAAGGAGTCCACAAGTACTACAGCCAGGAAGGGGAATGAGTCCACACCTTCTGCCACTGAGGGAATGAAGCCCTCAACTCCATCAGAGGCTGTGGGGGGTAAAACCACCAACACCACCTCCACCACCTGTGGTCACGGATCCCTCACTGCCAGCAGAGGCAGCCCAGAAAGAACCATCACCTGTTGGCACAGAGCAGCACTACACACCAGTTGAGGCAGTGCAGCTATCACCACCAGCAGAGGCAGGCCAGAAGACACCATCACCTGTTGCCACAGAGCAGCACTCCACACCAGCTGAGGCAGTGCCGCTATCACTGCCAGCAGAGGACATGTAGGCCACCCTCCAGGGACTGCTGCACAAGGGCCCCCCTCCAGAAGCAGTGGCCAAGTTCCCCAGCTCAGAGACTGAAACCTTGCACTTCCCAGAACTGGGAAATGGGCATGTAGCCCCCTCCAGAAACAGTGGGCATGTTCACCCACTAAGAGACTATAGCCTTGCACTCACCAGCAAAGAGAAATGGGCAGGCAGCCCCATCCAGAACCAGTGGGCATGTTCCCCAGCTCAAAGACTGTAACCTTGCACTCCTCTTCACTAGGAAATGGGCATGGAGCCCCCTCCAGAACCAGTGGGCATGTTCCCCAGCTCAGAGACTATAACCTTGCACTCCCAGCACTGAGAAATGGGCATGAAGCCCCTTCCAGAACAAAGCTCCCCACTCCAGAAACTGTGGCCTTGCACTCCCCAGCAAGGAGGAATGGGCATGGAGCCCCCTCCAGAATCAGTGGGGAAGTACCCATATTCGGCTGAGGTGCCCCCAATCCCCCTGAGATGCCTGCCCATTTGCAAAATTATGTCCCTGCAGTGTTCTCTCCAGATGTGTCAGGATACAAGTTGGGCCTTGGACTGTGCCCTGTGGCCTTTTGTGCCCCTATGACTTTGGACTGGGCATTTTCCCTTTATGAACATTTGTATATATTTGGTTGGTGTGGTGGATTTTGCTATGCTAATACATTGTCAGTACTTCCAAAATCTGGTCCTTGTTTTATTATGCTGTGTGTCGTGTGCCATTGGTTAACGTGTGCAACTGGTTGTGTGTATGGAGTGTGTGTGAATGGTGTGTGTTGTGCGTGTGTGTGTCACTGTTGTTTTCCTCCCACCCTCCTTTGTGTGCTAGGCGGCTGTACTCACCTCGTCTCGTCTTTATCAGCGTTGGTATTCCAGGAGGAGCATAACGTAGAAAATCATTGGGAACACTTGCAGTTCGGGTTCCATGGTGGTGTAGTTCTTCCCTGTGTCTCCAATGGTGAGTCCTTTCCCTTCTGAGCTCTGCTTCCGCTAGGCTTTTGTTGGTGTTGGTACCCCGGAAAAAGTGGCCATTTGCAGTGTCTTAATATGGTTGGCGGTACTTTGTCTTCCCCCTGGTTATTGGCGGCTATTGTCATGGTGAGTGTTGTTTCTGCCCTGCCGGTTGGTGTGGTACATTGGCTGTCTATGGGAGTCATCACCGCCATGGTCATAATTTGGCAGAACTTACCGCCAGTCTGTTGGCGTTATTACTGCCACTTTATCACTCATCGCTAGGGACTTAATGAGGGCCTCCGTCTTCTGAACTACTCTAACAAATGTGCTTATTGCCGTCTAAAATACACATAGGTTTGTGCATTTTAGCAAATTGTCCCCAGTCAGAGGTGAAGTGCTTTCATCATGAATGGTGAAAGCAACAGTGTCCACTTTGAACAATTCTCTGAACAATTGACACCAGTGTATAAGTTATCTACATATAAATGGCGCCCTTTGTTAAAAGGTCCTCTACCAAGTTTCCACATAATTTTCTCACTAACTCCAAAAGTGGAAGGACAACCATGGGGGTCAATAGTGGGATCCCTACCATTGTACAACCTGAAATTATAGACATATCCAGTACTACTCTTAAAGAGCATATATATCTTAATTCCATAATGTGCCCTCTTGCTAGGAATGAACTGCCTAAAAACCAAACGGGCCTTGAATGGGACCAAAGGCTCATCTGCAACTATTGCTTTCCCTGAAACATGGATCTCTGAAAATCAATCTACAAAGTGATCAATGACGGGTCGAATCTTAGGAAGACAGTCACAATCAGAGTGATCTCATGGCAATGCAGAAGCATTATCAACAAAATTAAAGCATTCGAACTAGAAGCAAATATCGATCACAACTCAAGGTTGCAGGAAATGTAGCCGTTGCCATCAAGGGACTAGTAGACCAATATGAAGACAGCAACAGCTTCCTTATCAAGCCTATCAAAAATGTTAAACCACTCATCCAGACTTGTGGGAGTCCATCGGCTAGCTCTAAAGTAGGGCTTATGTCTGGCACTGCTGTCCCTCAAATCCTGTACAGCATACAAATTAGTCTGGTCAGCTCTGTCATCACAACTGAAAAAAAACTGTAGACAAAAAGTTTTCAGAATAAAGTCTACACCCTGCAACACCAGTAAAGTTCAGAGTTCAGCACTTCAAAATGGAAGCCTTTCAGCCCCAGGCTGCAATCCAGATGCCTTTTGCTGCACTATTGGCACATCATTGGCACATGGAGCCCCTGCCAACCCAGAAGACGGTGCAAAAGAAGAGTCCCCAGTTAGACGAAGACTGCAGGAATGCACCCTACGAAGATGCCAGCACGTTCCTGCATGATGCAAAGCATGTCCCACGATGTGAAGATGGATGCAGATGTGATTTCATGTTGGAAGTTGCCAGCAAGCCTTGGTTACGACAAAGTTGCCTTTTGTGTCAAATGGTGCTGGCTGGACTCAGCACTTTAGAGATCCCTCATGATGACAAACAGCACCAACTGGAGTCCCAGGACATGGGGACAAATGAGGTGCAAAATGCAGTTGGTGCAGCACTGCAAAGAAGGGTCCCACACCCCAGGAGGTCAACTCAGCGAGTTGAGCATTTTAGGATAGAGTGCTGGGGATCTGGGCCAGGCTGTGCATGAAGGAATTTTGCAAATAGTGCACAGAGGCCTCAGGAGGTGAAGAAGACGTGGTGCACAGGGGTACTTTCGCTCTCAGGGAAGGCAAGGTCTTACCTCCTCCAAATTGCATCAGCAGCACCTCAGGACAGTCTGTGTCGATGGGGTTCACCCTCTGTGCTTCTAGGAGCACGCTCGTTGCTGTGGGAGGTGTCCAGGAGTACCGGTTGTCGACTCGGAAGGTGCCTCAGTGAGCAGGGGAGTGACTCCGTCACCCCACGGGAGATTTCTTTGGTACTTCTGGTGCAGGATGAAGACACGAAGTCCTCAGAGCATGCACACCGTGGAAACTGTTGCATTTGCTGGCTGGAGCTGAAGTTGCAGAAGAAAAGTATCCCCTGTGGATAATTTGATGCTGTTACAGCAGTTCCTGGAGCAGACTGTAGTTGATCCGAGGTCAGAGGATGAAGTGGTAGTTGCAGAGGATTCCTGCTGGAACCTTGCAAGTAGAATCTGAAGAGAACTAACAGGAGATACCCTATCACCTTATCAGGTGAGGACCTATCAGGAGGGGTCTCTGACGTCACCTGCTGGCACTGGCCACTCAGAGCCCTCCAGAGTGCCCCCACACCTTGCAAAGCAAGATGGCTGAAGTCTGGGACATACTGGAGGAGCTCTGGGCACCACCCCTGGGGTGGTGATGGACAGGGGAGTGGTCCCTCCCCTTTCCGTTGTCCAGTTTCACACCAGAGCAGGGGAAAGGGGTCCCTGAACTGGTGTAGACTGGCTTTTGCAAGGAGGGCACCATCTGTGCCCTTCAAAGCATTTCCAGAGGCTGGCGGAGGCTACCCCCTCCCAAGCCTGTAACACCTATTTCCAAAGGGTGAGGGTGTAACACCCTGCTCCCAAAGGAAATACTTTGTTCTGCCTTACTGGGACCAAGCTGCTCAGACCCCAGGAGGGCAGAATCCTGTCTGAGAGGTGGTAGCAGTTGTAGCTGCAGAGAAAGCCTCAGAGAGCTGGTTTGGCAGTACTGGGGGTCCATAGTGGAGCCCCCAGGATGCATGGAATTGGCTCCCCAATATCAGATTTGGAATGGGGGGGACAATTCCATCATATTAGACACCTTACATGGCCATATTCAGAGTTACCATTGTGAAGCTACATATAGGTATTGACCTATATGTAGTGCACTCGTGTAATGGCGTCCCCACACTCATAAGGTCCCGTGAAATGGCCCTGAACTATGTGAGGGCACCTTTGCTAGTGCAAGGGTGCCCTCACACTTAGTAACTTTGCACCTAACCTTCAGCAAGTGAAGGTTAAACATATTGATGACTAAATAAGTTACTTAAGTGCAGTGAAAATGGCTGTGAAATAACGTGTGGGTCATTTCAAGCAGGCTACCATGGCAGGCCTGTGGAAGGGTTTGTCTGAGCTCTTTATGGGTGGCAAAAGAAATATTGCCACTCATAAGGATCTCCTGGAACCCCAATGACCTGGGTACCTAGGCACCATATACTAGGGACTTATAGGGGGGGTCCAGTGTGCCAATTGAAATTGTTAAATAAAGTCACTAGTCTACTGTGACAAATTTAAAAGCAGAGAGCGCATAAGCACTGAGGTTCTGGTTAGCACAGCCTCAGTGACACAGTCAGGCACTACTTACAACACACACATTAGGCCACAAACTATGAGCACTGGGGTCCTGGCTAGCATGGCTTACCTCTTTAACAGTAAAGTGTTATACGGCAAATATGGTTCATTCAAGTACACTCTAAACACAGATCAAATATGTAAAATTTCAAACTCTGATGCATGCATTAATTAAATGCCTGTTACTACTTTCTACCCGAAGGAGAAAAATAACTGTTCGCACACCCCTGTAGGTATACATAAAATGTTTTCAATGCATTATGCCCTTGGCTTTGGCAGTGCCTGCTAGCTTCCAAAACGGCAGAGCGCTGGTTCCAGATGCAGCTCACTGGAGCTGCAAGCCTACGAAGAGCTTCCTAGGCCTGTAATTCACACATTATATGAAAGGGCGGTATTGTGCAGGAGAAGGAAAAATCAAGTAAATTGTAATTCATGAGAATAATTGAGACAAAACGACTTTGGAAAATAAAAGAAACCTTTAAAAAATATAAATGCAATTTTGTGCCTGCTGGGCACATTTTTGCTAGTCACACTGCTTCTGTTTGCAGGGCATGCGAGGTTAAAAACAACAAATAGTACCTCGATCATGTTGGGAGCAGCTGACAGGCACTAATTAAGATGAAATCAATTAGTGCTTCATCCCTGCTCCACACAGAGAAACGGAAGTAATACCAGGCGTGGCTTGATGAATTACGAGGCCTTAAAGAAGAGTGCCATGCAAACCAACAAATGGTGAGCCACAGGCAGGCTCCAAGCCCTGTACTGAACACAGAACCGTCTTGCAAGCAAGATGCATGCCCTTGCACATGCACTTCCAGGCTCGACCCTAAAAAAAGGGAATTGGGGGAATGTAGGAGCCCCTCGGAAAGCACCAGCCTTGTAAATCAGATCCAATTGAATTGATTAAATTTTCCATGCCTTGTCGAATTTACAGCCAATCATGCATAAATTAATATGTTGGTTAGCAGCAAACTGGGAGAAATAGGATTGGGATAAGAGAGCTACAGAGCCATTGGATAATTCAACTGTAACTTGCCATTCAGCTGGGCACTTCCTTCAACTAGATCTTGTATCAATTATTTATTATTTTTTACATGCTTATTATGGCGGTGATTTAGACTATATATGGATTATATGCTCTTGTGTATTGTATATAACCAATGTGTCTCATTTTGGTCTAAATTTGATTGGATTGGCTGTGGATATTTACATTGGAAATGTTCCTTCTTTTCGATCATCAGACTTTTTACTCATTTATTTATCTAATTTATTTTGTATGGATATTTATAGATATTTATTATATTTATATCATACGTAAAATAGATTATTATGTCATTTTTTTGGTATAAAATTAATTGGAATTGGTGTGGAAATCTATGTTGAGAAATATTTCTAGTATTATTAGATAGATTCCTTTATCCACGTATCTAATTTGCTTTGTATGGATATTTATAAATATTTAGATTATTGTAATTGTATGTAAGAGAGTTATTCTATCACAGATATCCATGTACTTGATATTCTTCTTGAACCACGGCGAATTATGTTTCAATACGTGGATACTTTATTGGTATATATAATAATGTCTTTTGGCCCATTATGGCAAAAATCAATCATGTTCTAAGATGGACGCCGTCGTTGTAAGTGTGCAGTGTGGCATTGAAATTAAAGAAGGACTGTATTGGATAAATAGATGTATGCAATAATGTCTGCAAATGTCCAGTTGAAGGCGTTTGCCGAAACGCGTAGACATTTGGTCAGGACAGCGTGATGGTGAATTTGTTATGGATTTTTCTACAATAAACTGCTGATGGAAGATCTTCATTTGAGAATTTTTTGGATTCTTTCCTCCCAGGGAGGAACATTGTGCAGCCATCCGGTGACTTTCTTTTTTCACTGGGTTTGAACTATATTGTTCCGTGTCTCTCCGGTAGACGGTTCGGCCAGCACACCGTTTGGAGTGCGCGTGACTAATTGGAACTGGAGAAATTTTGTGGAGTGGAGTTTCACGCTGCACCGCGCCTTCCTATCTATCATCAAAACAACATATCGCCGTTCCATTGTGGGACATTCCTGGTGCTGACGGGTGTCGGAGGACACCCCAAGGTAAGAGTGATTCCCTGTGGGTGGGGCCAATGGTGATTGATTGATTTTGGAATGGTGTATGGCTCAGATGGTTGAGACAGAGATGTCTGTGATTTGAAATGTCCTGTTGCAACATATTCGATTTGAAGTGGGATCGGCATATATAGTATCGTGCCTAGAGATATTTTGACATTTTTGTCAGCCTTTGAGAATTTAGGATTATATATTTATATATATACTGTTTCACGCTATCCTGTGGCATACTGCTCTGGCCTTTTGTAGGGCTTTTTTCTATTTTTTTTCATTTTTTCCACTTTCTCTATTGGGTATTATATTCCTCTGTATGACTTTAAAATGTGTCCATTGAAATATATCATGGCTGACCGTAGAGCATTATGGAAACAAGCAGCTGCCACATTATTTGATAATACAAAAGGGACTCAAACAACCACTAATCTCCACGGTCGCACTATATCTAACATTGTTTTGGAGTTGGAAAAGGCACATGTTCTGGAAATAAAGAAATGGTGGGAGATGACCTCGTTGACGAAGTACATAGAAAATGGTCGAGTACCGTGAGGTCTACGGATTTTAATATTACCACCCTTGGTGATATGGATCCTGATCTATTTGAACAGTGGAGATCACACACAGGTGACTCTTCAGTTAAACTCATGGGCACATTGATTAATCAAGCAAAACGACGTATGTAGGAACAAACACGGATCATTGATCAATTGATGAAAGAATTAGAGAAAGTGGGCAATACACAAGAAACACAACAATTGCTAATAAAAATGGAAGAACGTATAAAGAAAAAAGAAGATGAAATCAACGTGTGCAAGGCTCATAAATTCAATAGAGATAAAAAAGACTATGAACTCGGGAGGATTTACACCTTTGCTCGCAAGTATAACACCCTTAGAGTGCAAGACAAGACTAATCCAGTAGAAGACACTAATCAACAAGTGACCTCTGTAGATGAAAGTTCAGATTTAAGTTCATCGGCTGATGAAGCCTCTATTAAACTGGATTTTCACTGGGAAATGCAACTCTTGCAAATGGTCACGCCACAGTCAAGCAGACACAGAGGATGAGGTCGGGGAGGCACAAGACGCGGAGGGGGAAGAGGAAGAAACAACAAACATGAAAATTAGAGGGTGGCTTCATCATTGACAATTCCAACATCATTGTCAATATTTCTAAAATTAATTTGATGCACAATCATGAACGTATTCTCAATTTGGGTCTCAGTTTTTGTCCTACTGTGCATTGGGATTATGTTAACACCAGAATTGAATTATATAAATTCACTCGCAAATGACGTCTAATTAAGTATTTTTCTAGCAAAGCACAGGCTAAACAACCTGTGCATAACACTAATGTGGTTGGACTTTCTGGGTTCAGCATTGATGATATTCCTGTTTTAGTTGAAATTGGTGATCTAACAAATACTGATGATGCAATGAGTGATAACACATGCACTGATATAGAAATCCTGAAGAATACGGGCTTTAAAGTTGGTTATACTATTAATAGTTCTTTAAAACCCTCCAATAGATTCAATCCTCAGTTACCCAGTGGCAATTTAATTGATATATTCTATGAGCTAGCAGTTGGTGACATTGATAAATATCGTAGTAATTTGAAATCTAAGAAATCCAGGGGGGCTAATTTTTCTGCTTCAGATTGGAATGATTTAAATGTTTTGAAATCCAATATTGCCATAGTGATTAAGCCCTCCGATAAAGGTGGTAACATCGTGATTATAGATGTAGTTAGTTATAAAAAAGGAGGTATATCACCAGCTGTCCAACAGGGAGCATTATGAGAAATTACTTGCAAATCCGACTGCTCAATACCAGCTGGGCTACTGGGAGATGTTGGATAATTGGCGTGAGGACTGCCTTATTGATCGAGAGGAATATACATATTTGAAAGTCGAATTTCCCAAAATTCCTTGCATTTATTTCTTACCTAAGATCCATAAAAATAAGAAAAACCCTCTGGGTCGACTTATTGTAAGCATGAACTCCTCCCTGTTAGAAAACACCTCACATTATTTGGATCTTTTTGTGTCTGTATGTAACTGCATTGCCATCTTACTTGCGGGACACTAATGACTTTCTATCCAAAGTACACAATATCCCCTGGCAATCCGGTTATCTCTTGGTCACTATGGATGTGACCTCTCTATATAAATTCATTTTTAGGTGTTAGTATCATGATGTATATAGTTTTTTCAGGGATATAAATGGAGAACACACGATTAGTTTTGGATACATATAGTATTTTTTCTATGTTTATGTGAGGGTGTATTATGTTTCTGTAAATGGGTGGGAACACTATGAGCATTATTTGCCGTGAGGAAGATGTTTTGATCGAAACGCGTCGCCATTAAACTCTGTTTTTCAACTGAAAACTGTGGAGTGCGGTCATTTTGAATGCCTGTAAAGAGTGGCATTTCCTCTATGTTTTACATATATATATATATATATATATATATATATACACACACACATATATATATATATATATATATATATATATATATATATATATTTATTTTTTTTCACTGAAAAAACAAAGGTTATTGTTAGGAAATGGAATTAAAAACAGCAGAGAAATTTACTTAAAAAACAAAGGTGACAGGGCTGTTACAGTTAGGTTATGAATTTACTTCAACAAAACCAGAGAAATTCATCAATTAGAGCTATTTCAGGCAAAAATAACTCTCATCCCAAGGTAAATATAGTTTGCTTTCCCGCCATGAAGTTTTTTTCTTCAATAATTTGACTTCTAATGTTTCATTGATATTTTTATTACTGTTATAAAAGTTGTTATGAGGTTGTAGTATCTGAGGTAATTAGCAGTGCATGGCAAGGGAGCAATCACATTGCCAAATGAACACAAGGTCCCTGGCGACATTTCCTTGTGGTCCATTAGGCAGCGGTAGTGTAGAATATACACTGGACATTTAGGCAAAGACCTAGCATTTACTAAATAGAAAGTATTCCAGTTGGGTAGACATTTTGTAGAAAACTGTGGACTCTTGCTGGATAAACAAGCAGGTGAGTTTCCGTTCTGGCCATAATGCTTATGTCACAGAAATTCAAACCCCAACAGGAAGCACTTACAAATAAATGTGGCAGGTGCCCCATTTGAACCTCTACTTCTGGAAAGAATAAATGATCCTAACTCCTGGGCTTGGCAAAGGCCAAGCAAGTGTGTTTACTCAGCGATTCCATATTGAAAATGTGAAAACATGCTTTTTGTTCCGATATCTAGATTCCTGCCAAATTTGGTGTTATACCGTCCAGAGTTTTGGGCTGTAGTCTTGTTCAAAATCCCTATGGGAAAATGCATGAAAAAAATGTGTTTTGTGATCCCACTTTTTCTCAGCCCTCATCTGACGGCTCACCAGAAAGTGTTACGACTGCAGCTGAACCCACTGAAGTATATGTTTTTGAAATTTTGTGAAGATTTGTCAACCGGCACAAAAATAATCGCAAAACAAACAAACGCTCTCCCTAAGGAAACTAGGTCCTAACTAAAACTATCCAATGGCAACCGCACATACACACACACACACATATATCTCCATCAGAACTTGCCCTCCGTTGGGGGCGAGAAAGGTGCACTTATGTTAATTCTGGTGGTGCTGGTCTACCACAGGGCAACCTGAAACACACAATAAATCTCCAACTCCCAGATTTCCAGGAAGGAAAGACCACAGCATGGGGTTGGGTTGCCACATGCAATTTAATATAGCCGTCTTTATGGCATAAATACTGGGACAGGTCATTGGGTCTTCATTTAACAGTAGTGGGGGGACTGGAGACCACTAAAATGGCTGGTCATTGGGTCATCACTTAATAGTAGTGAGGGCCCTGGAGCCCAACACAATTTATGCAGGATGCAACATTGTTTAACATCCCGTGATGAGTTTACCCATTAAAGAAGCCTCATTACAGTATAACCAGCAGATTCAGGACGCATTAACCTTCATTTCAGTTCAACGCTCTACCGATACCAGCATTATAGAGGAAAGCATAAGGCGGGGCTCGTGCTTTTCATTGGCCAAGATTTACATATCAGTAGAACAATCAGATAGCATAGATACACATATAATTTTCACACAGAGTCCCTTGACCCCGTTACACCTCTCGTTAATGCACATAAGATAGCAGTGCATATCTGAAATGACAATAAATTGAGCAGCAGCCTATATAAAAAAGACACGTTTTCAACTATTTATACCAGAATGCAACGTAGAGGGATATTTCGCAGTGAATTTAGCAGCACACTAATATGAATGTTTTGGAGGGAAGAATGTATAGGGGCATGCTGTTATTGCGAATATCTAAACATGATGCCGTATAACTTGATTTCTATTTCGTTCCTATATATTTTAGTAGTCTCACAGGTGTTTCGACTTAATTAGAGTGCATTTGTGCATATAAACACTGACAAGGGACTATGGGGGTCATTAAGACCCTTGCGGTCATGGCCTGCCAGGGCCGGGGACGGAGGAAGCACCGCCAACAGGCTGGCGGTGCTTCAGGGGCATTCTGACCGCGGCGGTACAGCCGCGGTCAGAAACGGAAAACCGGCGGTGTCCCGCCGGTTTCCCGCTGCCCTAGGGAATCCTCCATGGCGGCGCTGCAGGCAGCGCCACCATGGGGATTCCGACCCCCTTACCGCCAGCCTGGTTCTGGCGGTTTTGACCGCCAGAACCTGGCTGGCGGTAACGGGTGTCGTGGGGCCCCCTAACAGGGCCCCACCAAGATTTTCAGTGTCTGCCAAGCAGACACTGAAAATCGCGACGGGTGCAACTGCACCCGTCGCACCCCTTCCACTCCGCCGGCTCCATTCGGAGCCGGCATCCTCATGGAAGGGGGTTTCCCGCTGGGCTGGCGGGTGGCCTTCTGGCGGTCGCCCGCCAGCCCAGCAGGATACTCAGAATTACCGCAGCGGTCTTTTGACCGCGCAGCGGTATTCTGACGGCGGGACTTTGGCGGGCGGCTTCCGCCACCCGCCAAAGTCGTAATGACCCCCTAAGTAAATTGTGCCCATGATCAAGGACCTGGTGACGCATGAGACGTTTACTTTTTCCGACTGTGTGTTTTTTGCAATAAATGAGAAAAGAATAGCTGAGTTTGAGTTCGGGCTTTCTTTTCTGAAAATCCTGGACTTCAGTGCTTGATTTGTGCTTGTTGTTTCCGGTGTTGAGCACCGGCACTTATTTTTCAGGGCCGGGGCTATTTTCTTCTGCCTCAAGCATGTGCTGCGAGCAAAAGACACATTTGGGAAAGACGGAGGAAGAGAAAAATGAAAAAGCGTCACAAAGGAAGAAAGCAGAAAGCTGCTAGAGTGCGCTGAAGGGACGGTGAGTGGCTTTAAATAGACTAATGAGGCACGAGATGGCTTCAGGGTTAGGCTGCCTCAGTATTCCCTGTTCGCACATTTAAATGCAGCAGCTGCGTGTTTCAGAGGAGAGCTTTGAGCACCGGCACATTTTAATTTACAAATTAAGCACAGCTGGAGTTGTAGATTTATCATGTATGTGTATATATAACCTTTAATTAACCCTACTACACTATACAAAAAAGCTATGTATGCTCAGAGTCTCTAAGATCAGTACAATCTAAGTCTCATTTCTAGACATTTTAAAGTCAAGGAACATCTCTGCGGCCTCTGTAACTATTTTTCCACCCGTCCCTTTCCTAACAGATTTTCCCCGTCAAGTTATATGACAGATTATACTCTTAAAAGCAAGGTTGAAAAATAAAAAGACAGCTAAAGGCGAACAAAGGTGCATTATTTTTTTTTCAAAATAATACATTAATTGATCGACTGTAAAATCATATGACACTTCAGTCAATTTCTTTGTAGTAAAACGCATCTGGAGATTCTGTTTTCGTTCAGAAACTTTCCTAACATCACTAGTTTAGGAGAACACACTCTGAGGACTGTGAAATACTTGAATGATTCAGAATTGCCTCTTACGACTGCCTGTAAAAGCGATGGCTCTTTAGTCAATCTTTATGGAACCATGTGCTAAAACTACATCACGTCGGTGAGAAAGGCAGTACCTTATCAATGTGAGAAAGGCAATAACTTATCCATGTTGTTTTCACTCTCTGTTTGAAAAGTCATGAGTAGTTACTGAAGGGTGAAGATAAAATTGCTTAATTAACGTGCTTCTGTTGGGTTGTGTCCTTCGTGCATTCCGCGCGACTGAACAAAAGAATGTAGAATGTAGGATAGGAATGTTGGTCGGGGTTGCCAGTTGCGACGGGGCAGGGAAGTGGATGGACGGATGGAAAAGCTGTTATGATTTATCTTGTAATAAAGGCTTACTTCAATCAAGATATTGTGCCCGACTTCGGTACTTTTCAGTGGCGACGAGGTTTCCGGTACAGACATCTTCCTTCGGCCGCATGAAGATTGTATCATCAGCTTTTCCCTCCAACGGTGTTGGCGTTTCTCATTTCGGTGGTGTGAATCGTTTCGCTGTCGTCGCACGGTGAAGTGGAGGTTTCGTACTGGTGCCGTAAGCAGAGGATAACAATTTTAAAAAAAAGAAACCCTTCCTCCTCTTTGATTTTTCATCGCGCATCTAGAGCGCGTTTCCCCTGCGTCTAGTGTGCGTACCAGCGGCCATATTGCTGCGTGTCACGGTGACACGCACACCTTTAGCGGTCATTTTGAAGTTTTCGTCTTCCAGTCTCCTCATTCTACAGCGCGTCACGGTGATGCGCACACTTTTTGAGAACGCGTTTCTGTGCATATTGTGCATCCCTGCTATTTTGTGTTTAATTGCAGTGTGTCACGGTGACACGCACACCTTTTCGTTTCTAGTTTGAAGATCACATTACAAAAACGTTTATTCATCGCGTCACGGTGATGCGCACACCTTTATTTCTGTTGAAAGTACTTTTAATTGTGTGCAATTATTAGCACTTTACTGGAATTATTTTCTAGTTGTCCTGTTTTCACAATACTTACACTTTAATAAGCATCAACGTGTTACAAAACACGTTTATTTTACCTTAGTATTGTTAAATTAACTTTACCTCACCTTCATCATTTTAGGTTTTATTCTTTGTTGTATTGAAACACAGTATCCATGCAGCAATCCATTACTCCGCCGCCTGCTTTTGTTCCTAATCCGGCCTCGCCAGACGCTGATTGGGAACAATGAAAAGAGGCATTTGAGGCATATTTAGATGCTCTTGAGGGTGAAACCTTCACCCATAAGAGGAAATATGCAATTTTAAGACATTGCCTTGGCAGTGAAGGGCGGAAAATTTTGAAATATATACCTAAAGTGCCAGTATTAACTATTGAAGGTGAAGGTGACGGTGTTGAAGATGAGTACAGTACTGCTATTAAGTCTCTGGATGTAAGATTTAAGAAGTGTAGAAATATTACTCTGGAAAGGCACAAGTTTTACAAGAGGGATCAGGCCGAAGGAGAATCTGCAGCCAGTTACGTTGGAGCTTTGAGACTTTTGGCAGTTTCGTGTGAGTACAAAGAATTTGAAGAGGAAATGATTAAGGATCAGCTAGTGGAAAAAACCAACAACAAGAAGGTACAAGAAGCTTTATTATCTACGCCAAATTTAACTTTACAAAAGGCATTGGAAATCACCACCAGAATAGAAAGTACTGTTGCATTCATGGAACAGATGTCGGTTTCCGAGGTCAAGAATCAAACCTCACGTTCTGATGTATTTACTATAAAACCTAGGTATAAAAAAAACAACAAGAAGAGTGAGGGTTTACAATCAACAGGGGCTAAATCTGAGAAAAAACTTTTCAAACCTTTAGAATGTTACAGATGCGGTAGCACTTCTCATTTGGGCAATGCTAAGTTTTGTCCGGCTGTTGATAAAATGTGTGCCAAGTGTTATAAAAAAGGCCATTTTGCGAGGGTGTGCAAATCTAACAAAGCAAACAACGCCGATAGACCTAATTCCAACCGGGTCAACAGCGTGGTTACTAGTAGTTGTGTTTCTTCCAGCAGTGAGGAGGGGGAAGTAATTTTAGTGCGAGAGAACGAGAGTGTTCATAGGAAAAGACCATTTTGTTCAGTGGAAATAAATGGAATCCAAGTCCATATGATGGCTGATTCCGGGTCACCATTCACTCTTTTGAGTGAGAATAAGTGGAACAATTTGTTTAAAGTTCACGGGGCCATTTTGAATCAATCTGATATTCGGCCAATAGGTTATGGTGGTAGTTCTATTGAGGTGCTCGGAGAATTTCAAGCTGAACTTAAATTTAAGAGCAATACCATACGATCGACTGTATATGTTGCTAGAGATGATGCATGTTTGTTAGGTTGGTTTGATCAAGGTAAATTAGAATTAATTCTAGATCCAAACAATCCTGAACAGGTTATACTGAGGAAAGAGTTAATACAAGTGTCTACCATCATGAGTGATAAATGGGAGGTGCGTTATCCCGAAATCTTTAAAGGTGGTGTGGGTCTTTATAAGGGATTCGCTCACAAAATTAAGATTAAGAAGGATGCTCGACCCATGGTTCATAAAGTATGGAAAGTTCCCCTCGCCCTTAAAGAGGATTTTAAGAAAGAACTGGATAAATTGTGTTTTCAGGACATAATTGAACCAATTGAGTCTTCTGATTGGGTTACACCTGTAGTTCTGGCTCGCAAAACGAATGGTCTGTTACGTATGTGTGTTGACTTACGCGATCTTAATGATCAAATTTGGGTGGATCAATTTCCCCTACCGAACATTTCTGAAATGTTATCTTCAATTAAGGGTGCGAAGGTATTTTCGTTGCTCGACATGACGTCAGCATACCACCAAATTAATCTACATTCAGATTCTAGACACTACACTGCCTTCACTACGCCATTTGGGTTATTCCAATTTAAACGCATGCCATTTGGTCTTGCATCTGCATCTGCTGTCTTTCAGAGGACTGTGGATAGTATGTTTAGGGAACTGAGTGGTGTGAAAGCTTTCCAGGACGACATTTTAGTTTATGGGAAGGATGAGCAGGAACATGATGAGAGATTGAGTTGTGTTTTAAACACGTTAAAATTAAAGGGAGTAACTTTAAGTTCTACAAAATGTCGTTTTGGAGTATCTGCTGTTAATTATCTTGGTTTCGAATTGTCGGCTGATGGTATCAAACCCAAAGGAAGTTTAGTGAAAAGTATTCAAAGTTTTGGGAGTCCAAGAACAAAGACCAATTAAGGTCTTTCATGGGTTTGGTAGAGTTTTACGCCCGATTTATCCCAAATTGTTCGGAAAAAATGAATAATTTAAGGAATCTTTTAAAAAAGAATGTCAAGTTTGTATGGGACGAACACTGTAATGGTGAGTTTGAACATATTAAACATGAGATTGCTCAGGCAATTCCTTTGAAGCCTTTTGACACTAGGGATCATACCATCATCATGACTGACGCTAGCCAAAAGGGGTTGGGAGCTGTGTTGTTACAAAGGAGGGATGGCAGGGAAGAAGTGGTTGCGTTCGCATCAAGGAGTCTGAAGGGCGCTGAAGCGACGTATTCAGTAATTGAGCGTGAGGCTTTAGCATGCTGGTGGAGCATTAATCATTTCAAACAATTTGTGTGGGGCTCAAGGTTTACAGTGAGAACAGATCATAAACCACTGGTTCAATTGTTTACTACAAAGGGTGCTGAGAAAGCTACTCCTAGGATTGCCAAGTGGCAATATAGTTTGTATGAACATAATTTTAAAATAGAATATGTGCCAGGTAAAAAATTGTTTGTCTAGATTGCCTAGCACTGATCTGTTAAGTGAGTTTTCTGCTGACAACAGTTCTAAGAACGATGATAATGATATTGTTGTTTGCTCTATTAATGAGCAATTAGATGGGGCGTTGAGTGAACAAGAGTGGAGGAATGCTTGTGAAGATGATCACAAGATGAAATTGGTTATGAATGCTGTGATCTCTGGATGGTCGCATTGGTCCTCTGAAGAGGAGATAAAGAATAAGTACAAACATATCTTTGACGAGTTGTCAGTAATTAGAGATTTGTTATATAGGTCCAAACAGCTAGTTGTGCCGAGTGGGATGAGAAATAAAGTTTTAGTTTTGGCACATGAAGGCCACATTGGGATGCGAGCCATGAAGCGCAGGATAAGAGAAGGTTTTTGGTGGCCAGGAGGTGATAAGAGTATTGAACATTTTGTAAGAGATTGCATATATTGTGCTACCAGCGATAAGTCCTAAGTTACAGTTCCAAGCCCAATTGAAGCAGTGTGTGTGCCAGACAAACCATGGAGTAAACTTGCGATTGATATCATTGGCCCAATGAAGTTGTCTCACGGGATCCAAGAATATGGAATGGTTCTAATTGACTGCTACAGCCGATGGCCCGAAGTGAGATTTCTGAAGATTCCTGATACTAATAATGTGGTCCAATGGTTAGAAGATATTTTTGCTAGAGAGGGCATTCCCGATGAAATTTTGACAGACAATGGTCCTCAGTTTACTTCTGTGCAATTTATGAGGTTCATGCAGTTTTTAGGAATCAAACATTTGAAAACCTCGTTGTACCATCCAAGAAGTAATGGCCTTGTAGAGAGGTTCAATAGAGTCCTGAAGGACAATATTCAGTTGTCCAAAGCAAGCGGATTACATTGTAAGTCAGAATTGGGTAAATTATTATGGGCAGTACGCACTACGAATAACACTGATACGCATGTTTCACCGTTTGTTTTGTTACGTGGTCGCATTCCGTCCTCAAAATTATCAAAAGAATGGATGGGCCATTTTAGTGTACCATGGTACAAGGTTGACAGTGTCGTAGATAAACGGATGACTGCTCAACAGAGATACACGTCTAATTCTCAAAAAATAAGTAACCGCAAGTGTGAGTGGAAGGAGGGTGATTTGGTGAGAGTGAAGTTTCCAAGGGTCATGGTCAAAGGTATGTCCAAATTTAGTGATTGGAAGAAAATAATTCAGGTGGGTGATAGTGCTGTCAAATTGGACGATGGCAAGTGGTGGAACAAGAGTAAAATATCTGTATTGAAGATTGTGGATAAAGATTTTGAACGGAGTGTAAATGTCAACAAGCGGAAAGTGTATGATAACAATAAGGTTTCTAGAACATCTGTTCCGTCTGTTCAGCATGGTGTACGTTCTTCCAGAACTGTCAAAATGCCCAAAAAATGTTATGATTATGTGATGTTGTTAAGTAATACGTCATGAAGTAATCTTTATTTTTGGGTGCCATGATTTTAGGACATCATTAGATAACGGAAGTTATTAGTTAAGTAAATGCATCGTATAGTAAGAATTTTTTGTTGTTTCCAAATAGAGTAAGGTAGGAGATGTGTTGGGTTGTGTCCTTCGTGCGTTCCGCGCGACTGGACAAAAGAATGTAGAATGTAGGATAGGAATGTTGGTCGGGGTTGCCAGTTGCGACGGGGCAGGGAAGTGGACGGACGGATGGAAAAGCTGTTACGATTTATCTTGTAATAAAGGCTTACTTCAATCAAGATATTGTGCCCGACTTCGGTACTTTTCAGCTTCCTTCTCTCTCTCAATGGCTTGTCAACATCCTGTTTTAACTACCTCTAAATAATACAAGATCGAAGATGCAAGGACAGAATGGATTTGCACAGGGATTAGTCCTCTCTCACTTAGATGGAGGCAATGCCCTCATATATGGCCAAGGAGAGAACACCCTCGCTCCCATGAGAGGGATCCTTCACACAGCAGCTCAAGGGACTGAAGAAATGTGACCACACCACTCTTGCCCTGGAGGATCTACACTGGCACCACCTTTGTGATGTCATTTCCGCATTCTTTCCATTCTAATTACCAACTCCATTTATCTTACTCTACCAAGTAGTCATCTTGTCACAAATTCATCTCATGCTTCTCCAATACCCAATGCTTGTTTTCTAAAAGAATAAGTGCTGAGGCCCAAAGATTTGCTCCGACGTCCACAGCCAGTGCTATGGAAGATTGGGGTGCTGAAAACCAAGGCACCCACAGTCTTTTCCCTGCATGATTTCGCCTGGTAGAAGTTGATATACTTCTTGCAAGGAAAATCTTCATCATCCCCAGTTTTCACACCTCAGTACAAGTGAAAACACCAGCAGGGGCTAGATTTATTCATTAAGATAACTTGCTGCGCTGACTGAAAAGGAGAGGGCAAGAACGCATCATATTTCCTAATAGATGGCTCAATCCCGCTTTCTGTCTACGATGAGGCACAAACTGATGCCCAGCACCAACGCAGGCACCCTTGGGCCATGTTGCAAGGGTACCAGCATTACAGGCAGCATTGGTTTTGTGCAGGAAAGGAACACCTTCCTGCACAAAAACAATCCTTATAGGCTTTTTCCTCTTCCTGTGCGCTACAAAATGCAGCACACTTAGAAAGAAGAAACACGGAGAAATAAAGATATTTCTCCTTGCTGCACCTTCCCTGGGAAGGCACAGCATTCTGACACATTCCCAGTTTTACCAGCCTTGCTAAATCAGGGAATACACCAACATCCATGGGTGGATGCACTGAAACAGCCATGATCCGCCCAGGTAATGCCTTACTAGGGCAAAGTAACGCAGGGCAGTGGCATGTGCTGTCTGGTGCTACTCCAGATATACCAAGCAAAGCAAGACAGTGCAAGGTGGCATTTTTGTTTCTTGGTAAATCTGACTGAAGTATTACATTACTCTTGGAACACCATTCGTGACACAATTTAAACAGAATACAATAAGAAATCTGGCCACGGATATTACTACATTATCCCCAATCTTAGATGAATATCTTGGTATAATGCAATAATAATGCACCACCTAAATAACAAAAGCTGTGAATATGTATTTGACAGATTATATATTACCACACTAAAATACCAGAAGTCTGAGATGATGGCAATGGGAGAAGCTATTTAAGAAATTCTCTATTGTTTAAAAATAGAAATGCATGTGAACTCAGATACTCTCTCTCTTTAGTGGTGTACATTTTCATGAATACTCACCATGTCCAAAACCAAAAGGCAAGTCCAGCAACAAGACAAACGGTCATCCACGTACAACCAAATACTGCTATGATAAATAGTGTGGGACGATCTTTTATTACTGTAAAAGTAAAAAAACAGACATTTAAGGGTTTGCTATCAAGTTATAGAAATGTTTTATCTCAAACAAAGCTTCACATTCTCTTCATCTTACTTCATTACGTGTCAACCTTTCACACCTCTAAGATATAATGAGTGTCTGAAAATATTTTCATAGTGACAATGGAAAGTGATCTGTTTTCCAAGAAAAGGTCTCAATTATTCACAAACACAAATATTGTGCAATGAAACATAAGCATTCAGAGGGAAAATATTTTTTCCACAAAATCACTGATTGCCACCTGCTCTGTTCCCCACCTTGCCTCCTCTCTCATGTTCCTATTAGTTTCTGCACTCTTAAGGCCCGATTCAAGAAGGCCCTACGCACTCATGGCTGAAGACCTAGTCATGACGAGGGGCCAGCTCTCATGGTGGGACCTCCGCAATGGGTAATGCAGTATGAGGTCCTACCATGACTGTGGGGCCTGTGCCACAAGTGTGGAGGTTCTTTGTGAATTGGCTCCTCAGATTCCACCTCCTACAAAACCCTTGACCTACCCCTTCCCCTCGTAATGCAATCATGGTGTTTGTGTAGTTTCAGTAGTTTTCAGTGTAGTGTGCCTTTCATTTGGGTTTCCTGGTCAGATATCCAATTTTCTTGTAGGTAACAAATACTGCAGTTCCCATCCCCTCCATTTCTCTGCCCTGCATGCTGTCCTGGGATTGCGCCACCGGCTCCTTCCTCCTCCTTACTTTGTCAAAATACCTCTGTCTGCAGGGACTCCGAACTGCAGTGCAATTGGAGGCTCTCTAACTCTTCCTATGCTCCTATGTTCAAATTCTAAAATTTACAAAGCTATACATTTAGATAAATAGTCCCATTATGCAATTAAACCAAGTAGTTCTTCTTTTTTTATAACAGGAGCATTTTGAGGAGAACCCGGTTAAATCAGCATTCTGTTGCAATGCATCCAGGTGATGTATTCATGTATTAAAATTGCAGGAAGCTGTTTGCAGATCCATTTGTGTATGGAATGACACCTTTTACACACATAAGGTTAGACATTGCAACATGTTGTGTGATAGACCCCAATGCACAACATACAATATTATACAATCAGAAAGGCATTTTTGTTCAACATACTTCAGCCACTAGCATGATATGTGGCTGTTTTAGATGTAGTGAGAAACTGGTCCTTTCTGTAGTAATACTTTAAACATAAAGGAATATCATTCTTCTTAGTACTGTATGTGTGGTAATATGAATAACAGAATCAGATTGCTGCTTTTTCCACAGTGTCCCTGATCCCTTTATGGGATTGTTAGTAACTTGAAAGCAATACTTCTATGTCAATTAAACATTGAATAGTGTCTTGTGGGGCTATAATGATTTATCCTTCATACTCAGTGCTGGTGTCTTGAACTAAGTTCACTAGTATCACTTGACCCATTTTAGAGTTACACCAAGTCATAACTTACACAACATACCAAAACAGTCTGGTTCCAACTCTCCTGAAAAAAGGGACATCTTCAAAGTGATTAGTTCTCTTCCACCTAGAGGGAGGCAATTCTCTCATCCACTGCCAAGAAGATACCACCCTCACTCCCCTGAGAAATATCTTTCATGCAGCAGCATGGTTCATCAAGGGACTGAAGAAATATGACCACATCACTCTTGCACTAAAGGATCTCCAATGCCTCCACCTGCAGACTGGATCCTCTTAAGTTCAGCGGTATAAACTGTAATTTGTATAAAATATAAAGCCATGTCCGTCTCTGTTTACCTAGAAAACAAAATAAAAGTATCTCCAGCATCGCCATATCATGCATGCATGCTGGATGGAGAAAACAAGAAACAGCCTTCTCAACCTAAGTCCTCAGGATCTGGAACAACATCCACTCCAATATCAAAACAGCATCAATCCTCCTACAAGTCAGGTAGAAAATGAAACCCTTCCTTTTCAAAGAACACTACATCTGATATGCAGATTTCTCATCCCTTCCAATAGCTCTACGTTCTCTTGCTGTTCCCTACCCCCATTAATCCTTACTGGTATTTGTACCCTGTATAGCACTCTGTTCCTTCCAAGCTAGATTTGTGGTTTAGAAATACCAAAACATACAACATAGATACTAATACAAATATTCATAGATACATGAACTACTTACATTTTATATTTCGTCATCCCTTGTCAACCCAAGCACTGCTTCTTTATATGTATATGTAACTTAGCAATATTCTCACTTTTCCTGGAATCAAGTAAGTTTTCACATAAATGGATCATCACAAATACATATGACTTTACACTATTTAAGAGGTTTTCTTGTTGCAAATACTTATTCAAAATTGTTTTGATTTTTAACAGTTTTCACACTGAGCATGTTATCCTATCTAATTGTTTTACAGTTATGAATTCTAGCATTCTTTGTGGTAGAGACCACATTGTTTTTAATTGCAGGCATTCTCACGTTTAGAGTAAAAGGCACATTTCTACTTTCTACTTGCATGCACACTGCAAATGTGGTTTAAACATCAAAGTGTCATCCTGATCAAAATCTACTCTATCAGACATTACTGTCGCTCACAGAAAAAGTCTCTGTTGCTGACCTGATAGTTTGGAACCTTGCTTTAAGTTCAGGCAATCATTTCTAGGGCCCCTTTGTACTCACAGGCAGATGAATAAGTGTGTGTGTGAATTCTACAGAGGGTTGTAGTACGATCTGCATAATGAATATTAAATAGGTTTGCTATTTATGACCCCCTGTGATTGGCTACAAATATAATTTTGGTGGTATGGAGTCAAAGACCATCATGCCTGCATTTGAATTCTCAGATGGAAACCCTTTTTAAAGTAGCTAATGTCCCTTAAATGAACAAGTGCAGTTTAAACAAAAACATTTTTTTCACATTTGGTAAGACATTTAGGACTTATCATAGTTGCTGCCTGGAAAAATTAAATTAAGGGAATATTGTCCATCAAAGACAGTTTCCCCTTTGTGAATGGGTTCCCAATTATTTTCAGGTGTTATCCTAAAATGCTTGAGACTGAACTGCATTTACAAACTATCAGATACAGCTGATAAATAGGAGAGAGTAAGAAATTGGGGTTGGAAGGACCTCTCAGGCATGGCTCACAATCCTTGTCAGGGTGAAGCACAAAAGTCACTATATTAACTTGTGCTTAACCCTTTGATAGCTTGGCACAAATTAAGTCCGACTTAATTCATAGGCAAAGTGTAATTATGCAGCACACAAACAGTAAGAACTGAAAGCACACCACAAGAAAAATCTTAAACTAATTTTAAAGTTAAGTTTAATGTATAAAATGATACCAGAATACAAAAGTCGAATCAGTAGAATCAGAGATATGAAGTTTCAAAGATTTAAGTGGATATAGCACATAAAAAGCACAAAGCACCACTTGAAGTCATCTGGATGTGTTCGATCTGGGGGAAATCACAAGTTAGGCTGACCGCGAAGGAGCACAGCCTGATGGAGGGACGAGGTTAGTCCCATTGAAAAAACTACCTTCATAAAGTCTGGTACGAAGGTTTCTATTTGCAGTGGAGGAGGTGAAAAAATAGCAGGGAGACAGTTGCAGAGGGTCATTCCTGGAGAATTGAGTTGGCAGCCACCACGGGCTGTCAATTCTGTAACATGAAGAGCAGAATTTTCATTGCTGGTCATTGCTGGAGATCGCCGTAGCAAGAAGAGTCTAATTCTCTGAAGCTTTGTGTTACCAGTCTTTGCAGGCAGAAGAGTTTTGTCATAAACAGATCCATATGCATTTGAAAGAGCCCAACATTTCAAGTTGTCACCTTTTCTTGTAAAGGTGTGCAATCTGATACAAGCCAAGGGTCCAGGTGCTGGTGACGAACCTCCTGATGATCAGGGACACACTCTACCAGCTGCCAGGAGGTCTGAGACAGGTCCAGTTGCAGGTCCAGTGCAACAAGACAGCTGTGTGGTTGCAGGGAGGCTTCTGGAACTTGTTGTGCCCCTGTCGCTCAGAACAGGCGGTCGACCAACTGTCCTTGGTAGCCTTGGATGAATGGAGCAGGTCCAGTCTTCTTTCTTAGCGCTCTCAGCATGACAGGTCTCTGGGGAGAGGGCAAGCCTCAAGCAACAGGGCAGTTGTGAGAAACTGTGTTGTTGTTTGACTGTGGTGTGAGTCCTACTAAAGCAACAGCCACAATACCTTGCAGGGTGAACCACAATAAGTCACTAAATTAACCTGTGCTTACCCCTGGGTAGCCTGACATAAAAAAAAGTCAGGCTTAAATTAGAGGCAATGTCTAAATTATTTATACAGCACACAAACAGCTATAAAGTAAAACCACAACACAAGAAAAATCCCCAAACCAATTCAGAAAATTTGAGTGCATTTTAATAAATTGTTTAACACCAAAATAACAAAAATCCAACCAGTAGGACCTGAGTTATGAATTTTTAAAGTTTTCAGTTCAAATTAGCACCTAAATGAGAAATGCTCCAACTGTGGACATCTAGCCATGCTAGAATAGAGCAAAATCGAAAGTTAAGGCTGACTGTGA
The DNA here is from genome assembly GCF_031143425.1 of Pleurodeles waltl. Classification (NCBI taxonomy): domain Eukaryota; kingdom Metazoa; phylum Chordata; class Amphibia; order Caudata; family Salamandridae; genus Pleurodeles; species Pleurodeles waltl. The sequence goes on along the minus strand of NC_090438.1, from coordinate 255,305,288 downwards.
TGGAGAGCGGTTCAGCTACACAAAGTTGATTGGGACCGGTCAGTGCTCACCTTCAGAATTCTGAAGAAAATATTTTAAGAAAAAGTATCTGAATAGGTAAAAGTTCAGCGAGGCAAAGCTGCAGAAGGAGCGTCATCATCAGATAGCCATAGAGAGGAGCCAAGGTGAAGATTTTTACCTTCCGACTTATTCACTGAATGGTAGTCGAAAATTTCCAGTGGGATGAAGCAGAAAGCTGTAGCTGAAGAGAGTTCCAGAAGGTCAGATACCCCTTTGGTGAAGAACCTCTGAAACAGATTTGTTGCTGCAGCGAAGAACATAGCACAAGAAGCCAGAATGCCAATCTCACCCTTGACCCTGCTTCAGGCAGGTCTCTCCCCTGCACCGCGTGCCGGTGTTGCCGCTGCACCAGGTTACCTATTTTTTTCTCTGCCCTGGTCTCCCCACCGCTGCGGCCCTGTGGCCCTGCACCCTCCCTCCACTTCAAATTCCTTTTTCCCCACCACTGCGTCCCTGTGGCCCCGCCCCTCTCCCTCCACTTTAAATTCCTTTTTTCCCGCTGCTGCGTTCTTGCGTCCCGCCCCCTCCCTCCACTTCAAATTCCTTTTTCCCCACCACTGCGTCCCTGCAGCCCCGCCCTCCTCCCTCCACTTCAATTCATTTTTTTCCTGCCGCTGCATCCCTGCAGCCCCTCTCCCCTCTCCCGGCTCGCCCATTGGCTGCCCCCTCCCTCCTCCCTGCTGCCCCTCCCTCCCACCTCCCCTTATTTGTCAGTCGCTGTGCGGCCACGCTGCTGGCATGCTGAAGGGGCGCCTAAGGCAAGCCCGTCTGCGCCCGTCTGCGCCCGTCCGCGTCCAGACCACTCCAAGCCAGGACCCCTGGACCCCAAGACCACCACAGCCAGCAACACCATAACACCGCCAGCACCCTCTGCGCACTCAGCACCGACGAGCACATGCCTGCTTCCTGGCCTCCCCTAAGCACATCCAGGGACCCTTCACCTGCTGGAACTGCAGCCTCACCAGCCTCCAAATCGCCAAACCTCCTGCCGAGCCTGACCGCAACTACCTCCGGTGCATCCCACTTAACACCCGCTCCGCACACAAACACAGCGTCGAACTCTGGGACCTGCTCGACACCTCCACCCCGGACGTTGCCTTCCTGACGGAGACCTGGATGAATGCCTCCTCGGCCTCAGACATCGCCATTCCCGGCCAAGGTCAGCGAGAAGATCGTCAACAGACAACTGACCCACTACCTTGAAGAAAACAACATCCTGGACCCATCCCAGTCAGGTTTCAGCAGCAACCACAGTACCAAAACTGCCCTCATCGCCACCACCGACGACATCAGGGCCCTGCTTGACAACGGCGAAACCGCAGCCTTCATCCTCCTGGACCTCTCGGCCACCTTCAACACCGTCTGCACCGTATCCTATGCACACGCCTTCACAGCGCAGGGATCCGGGAGAAAGCTCTGGAGTGGGCCACCTCCTTCCTCTCAGGCAGAACCCAGAGCATCTGCCTCCCCCCTTTCTGCTCCAAAGCCTCCAAGATCATCTGCGGTGTTCCCCAAGGTTCGTCCCTCAGCCCTACACTTTCAATGTCTACATGGCCCTGCTCACCCGCGTCGCCCGGCTACACAACCTCAACATCATCTCCTACGCCAGCAACACTCAACTGATCATCTCGCTCACCAAGGACCCCCTCATCGCCAAATCCAACCTTCACGAAGGAATTAAGGCCATCACGAATGGATGAGAACAGCAAACTGAAGTTGAACTCAGATAAGACGGAGGTCCTCATCCTCAGCGCCAACCCCTCAGCCGGGGACGACTCCTGGTGGCCGACCGCTCTAGGAGCAGCCCAAACACCCACCAACCACGCCCGCAACCTAGGCATCATCCTCGACTCAACACTCTCCATGACCAAGCAAGTCAGCGCCATCCCCTCATCCTGCTTCAACACCATCCGCCAGATCTACAGATGGATCCCCATAGATACAAGAAGAACAGTCACCTAAGCCCTCGTCAGCGGCAAACTTGACTACAGAAACGCCCTCTATGCAGGAGCCCCGGCCAAACTCCTCAAACGACTGTAACACATACAAAACACCTCTGCACACCTGATCCTCGATGCCCACCGCCACAGCCACATCACTCCCCTTCTGAGAGACCTACACTGGCTCCACGTCAACAAAAGGATAATCTTCAAGATCCCCAACCACGCACACAAGGCACTCCACAACACAGGTCCAGCCTACCTCAACAGACGACTCACCTTCTACACCCCGTCCAGCCAACTCCGCTCAGCCGACCTCACCCTCGCCACCGTCCCCCGCATCCGAAGAGCGACTACCGGAGGCAGATCCTTCTCCCACCTCACCGCCAAGACATGGAACACCCTTCCCTTGCCCCTAGGACAGACCGAAGACCTGCTGACTTTCAGGAAGCGGCTCAAAACCTGGCTATTTGAGCAGTAGCAGCATCCCCCCCAGCGCCTTGAGACCCTCACGGGTGGTAGCGCGCTCTATGAATACACTGATTGATTGACTAGTAATGTACCACGGGGAGACAGATAGGTGAGCAGGTTGCTCCCAGATTCCTGCTTTTCAGAGCACTTTTTGAACACATTTTGTCTCAATCCTCAGTTTTGGAAATTGGCCATCTGGATACCATTAGCACAACAACTAAGGGTCCAGAAATAGATGGAGACCTCTTGGGGGTACAGCACTCACTAAGTCTGGGTCTAGGTGGGGGTTCAAGATGGTGAGAGCATGTTATGTCCCTGTGGCTAAAAACAGGAGGCCATCAAACTAGTGCTTGGAGTCACTTTTGGAAGTTGAGGATGCAGGTATAGATGCAGGACTCAAGAGCAGGGCTGTTCTCTGAGAGTTCAAGGCAGGCTTCAGCCATCAAAGCAGTCCTTCCAGGTACAGCAGCAGTCTGGCAGAGTGCTCTTCAGGTCAAACAGCTGGCAGTCCTCTAAGAGTCCTTCTACAGATCCAGTAGTGAACTAAAGTCTGGATGTGAGACTCTATTTTTATACCTGGGTGCCCTGCTCCTAGAAGGTGGGAGAAGTTTCTAGAAAGGTTCTTTGAAGTTCTGAGTATTTCCTCTCTCCCCTTCCCTGGCTCAATCTGGCTGAAGTGAAAATACAGGGTTGTTAGGCCTATTGTGAGGAGACAGGGCGCAGCCTATTCAGATGCAAGATGGGCTGTGCTCAGCTTCACCCACCCCCATCAAGCCAGCTAATGGCCCATTGAGGCACAACTAATCCCATTATTGTGTGACTGGGAGGAATTCCCAAAGTTTAACTGTCAACTAAATGCAGTCATGTGACCCAAGATAGGCTGCAGGCACAAAGGGTTAGGGGCAGGAAAATACCAACATTGGCATTTTCAAAATTGTAATGAAAGATGTGACCTTACCATCAAAGCGGGTTTATCGTAACAATTGGGTACCAAATATGATACATTTACGTGCTCTCAATTAGGAATTATAGCAGATTAACTGCAACAAGAGATCCCCAGTGTTATCCTATTTCAATACAGGACATGTAAAACTTAAAAGTACATGTCCAACCTTCTAATTAAACTGTACCATGCCCTATGGGATACTGAGGGCTACCTTAGTGGTGATTTCTATGTAACAAAAGGGGAGTTTAAAGCTTGGCAAATGTGTTTAAATGCCAAGTCAACACAGCAGTGTGACACACAATCAGGCTACAATGGCAGGTCTGTGACATGTTTTAGAGTACTACCTAGGTGGGTGGCACAATAAGCACTGCAGGCCCACTGGTAGCCCTTAATTTACAGGCCCTGGGTTTATGGTATACCCTTCTGCAAAGGGCTTACAAGTAATTTAAATATGCCAATTAAGTATAAACTAATTAAGCCATGTAATAAGCAGAGATCATAAGCATTTTAGCACTGGTTAGAAGTGGTAAAGTGCACATAGTCCTAAGGCCAACCAAAAAAAATCCAGCAAAAGCAAGAGGAGGAAGGCAAAACGTTTGGGGTTGAACCTGTGGAGAGAGCCATTTCTTACAGCAGATTTCTGGGGAACGAGGTAGGCCTCAGCAGGAGGCACATCCTCTAGAGAACAAGGCAGGCTTCAAGCAACCAGTAAGTCCTCTTGGAAACAAGGCAGGCCTCAAGTAGCAGTGCGGTCCTCTGGGGAACAAGGCAGTGCTTTCTCTTGCAATGTCCAGGAGTGTACTGAAGAGTGGCTCTGGAGTTCCAATATTTATACTTGTCAGGTTTCGAAATTGGGGAATTTCCTATACTACACCCACGTCTACTTCTGGAAAGTACTTCCCTTGTCAAGACTCCAAGACATCTGGGGTGATAAAGCATGGACCAGTCTCAGGTTCCTTTGTGTGTTTTGGAGTTGAGCCCTTTGAAGTGTAAGTGGAGCAAGTCACAGCTCTGCCCCCCAGCCATCTTGGGAGCACCTACTAAACTTTACACATCTAATCCCCTTTGTGTTACTATCTGGGAGGAATACGCAAACCCCTGGAGCAGCACCATTCACATTCATGTGAGCCAGGATACTAGCAGAAGAACCAAGCGGTTAGGACAAGAAAATGCCAAATTACTGAAAGTGGCATTTTCAGAATTGAGGCCCTTACTACAACCATGGCGGTTAGTGATAAAGTGGAGGTAATACCGCCAACAGTCTGGCGGTAAATACCACCAAATTATGACCATGGCGGAAACAGCTCAGACAGACAGACACTTTAACAGCCCGACCACCATGGCAGAATCAACAGGCACCATGGCGGTAACCGCCTATAGCCGGGCAGAAGTCAATGTTCTGCCCACTGTATTAAGACACAGGAAACCGCCACCTTTTCCGGGGCCATACGAACGACATCAAAAGCCTGGCAGAAACAGAAAGGACTCACCTGTGGAGACTCAGGGAAGAACCACAACGCCATGGAGCCTGAGCTGCACATATTTCCAATGTTGATTTAAATCCTGCTCCACTACGAACACTAACAACGGCGATGATGACCACAGTGATTACAGCCGCCTAGCACACAGGGGAGGGGGGGAGGAAAAAAAGATTGACACACACAACACCCCCAATCACAACACCATACACAAAAGCAGATGCAGTAACACAACATATATACCCCGTACCCTTCAGCAATAATGCAAGGACAACTCCTATAGATCAAAGTGAGTGTAATAAGATTAAATATTAGCAATACGTGCATCCAAATAAAAAAAAATATATATATTTAAAAAAGAAGGGACACTGCCCAGTCCTCAATGTTCGTAGGCCACAGGGTCACATTACAACGTCCAAGGCCCCACTTCACATGTGCAACAACATGGAGAGAACCCTGCAGGGGCATCAGGTCGAAAATAGGCAGGCACCCCAGGGGGATTCGGAACAGGGGGGCCCATCAGCAGGCAGATGGTACAATGCCAGTGGTCCTGGAGGGGGCAACATGCCCTGTGCTTGGTCCTGGGGATTGCAAGGCCACAGTCTCTCAAGTGGGTGACTTGCCCACTGGCTCTGTAGGGGGCAACATGCCCTGTGCTTTGTCCTGGGGAGTGCAAGGCCACAGTCTCTCAAGTGGATGGCTTCTCCACTGGTTCTGGAGGGGGCATTGTGCCCTGTGAGCTTCATCCAGGGGAGGATGTGTTGAGTGGATGGCATCTCAATTGGTTCTGGAGGGGGTATCGTGCCCTGTGATTCAGATCTTGGAGAGTGCAAGGTCTCAGTCTCTCATGTGGGCGTTATACCCACAGGATTTGCGAGGGGCAGGACGCGCAACAGCCCATTGAGGGAGGTCTACAGAATGTCTGCCAGCGGTGACGGCTGTTCAATGGTGGCGGTGGTGCTGCTGCTGCTGCTATTTGTGGGGGAAGGCTCCATCCCATCCCCTGCAGCCTCGGATAGCTGCCCACTAGTGCTGCTGCTGCTGGTGGTGCTGGTGGCGGTGCTGCTGGCAGAACTGGTGGTGGTGGTGGGGGGAGGCTCCAGCCCATCCCCTGCAGCTATGGACGGCTGCCCACTGGTGCTGCTGCTGCTGGTGCTGGTGGCGGTGCTGGTGGCGGTGCTGCTGGTGGAGCTGGTGGTGGTGGTCGGGGGAGGCTCCAGCCCATCCCCTACAGCCTCGGACGGCTGCACCACCATGGTTGGTGGTGTGGGCTCCGACAGAGTCTCAGCACCAAGCCCCTTGTCCTTACTGCCTGCTGGTACAGGCCCCTTGTCCTTCCTGCCAGCAGCTGGGGATAGCTCCTTGATCCTTTTGGCAGCATCTGGGGGTGGCTCCTTTCCCTTCCTTCCTGCAGCTTGGGGTGGCTCCTTGCCCTCCCTTCCTGCAGCGGGGGCTGGCTCCTTTCCCTTCCTTCCTGAAGCTGTCGCTGTCTCTGTTCCCTTCCTTGAAGCACTTGGGGCAGGCCCCCTTTCCGTCTGGCTGGCTGGTGGCCGGGATCCTTTCCCACCTTCAGTTGCTGGGGACACTACTGTGCCAGTGGACTGGGTTGCTAATGTGCCTGGGTTTTGACCACCCTGGCCTGACGTGAAGGACAGGGGGAGGAGCGGTAGGGAAGAGGTCAATGGTGGAGAGGAAAAGCTTTTTAGGGACATTGGGGTGGGAAGAGGAAGAAGGTCTGGGAGTGGAGGAAAAGGGAGTGGTTGTAGGAGGTGTCAGTCTACTGTGTTTGAGTGCAGGTGAATGGGCTTGATGCTGTAGTGAGGTGGATGGCTGTTGAGTGTCTGAGTGCTTGCGTTTGTGTACTTTAAGAGTATGGGGTACAGACACAGAGGGAGAGGACACAGGGGACGTGTGCATGGATGTTGGGGTAGTGACTGCCAGTGAGGTGTGTGTTCTGATAGGTGTGCGGCTGATGGTGGTAGTGGATGAGGATGTAGTGCCAATCCAGTGTGAATGCTCTCCAGAAATGCATTGGACTGTTGCATTTGGGCTGCCAGCCCCTGGATGGCATTCACAGTTGGTGACTGCCCAAGAGAGATGGATCACAGGAGGTCAATAGCCTCCTCATTCACGGCAGCAGGGCTCACTGGGACAAGGCCTGAGGTGCCTGGGGCAGAGGAGGTGCCCACCCTTCTGGGTGAGTTGGCACGGGAAACTCGCTGATGGGCTGCTGGGACGGCGGTGCTGGTAAGGGGGGGTGCCGGCTGTACCTGCAGCTGGGGTGGGCACAGAGATGTCCGCCACCACCAGGGAGCCTCCATCGGAGGAAGTATCCGTGTCCAAACTGTCCCCTCCAGTCTCTGCTGTGGTGGTCCCCTTGCCCTCCGTCCGACCGGTGCCCTTACCGTCGGTAGACTCTGCCTCCTGGGTCCTGTGGGATGCATCTCCATCCATTGCCAATGCCTCTGCTCCTCCTCCAGATGATGCTAATGCACATAAGGACAGGATGACAAAACAAAAAGGAGGGGAGACAAAGGATACACTTGGTCAATGGCGGCAAGAACTCCACTGTTGGCATACACACCACCCTCACACACAGGGAACAGACCTACGCACTAGGCAATGCACTACCAGTTACAATTCTTGCCAGCAGGACATGGGGAGGTACACATACTGCCAACTTCAGCATACCTGGAAACCACACACCCCCGCCCAGTAGTGGATGCCTACTAGTTAGGTTGGAAGAATTTCACATCAGAACCTTGCCCAACACAGGACCTACTTTGCAATGTCAGGCCTGGCCTAGGGGCACCCACAGGCCCACATTCCCCACCCGGATACCACCCCACATGGCGTAAGTAGTAATGAAGGGCACTGTACTCACCCCCTTGTTGCTCCTGTGATGCCCCAAAGTGCCCATCAAGCTCCAGATAGGCCACTGCCAGTATGCGGGCCATCAGGGGGGTCAGGGTTCGACGGGCACCCCTTCCTCATTGGGAGAACATCCCCAGCTGGGCCTCCGCCATCTTCTGTGCCCAGAGTCTCAGGTCCTCCCACCGTTTCCGACAGTGAATGCTCCGGCTGCCATAGACCCCCAGGGGCCGCACATCCTTGGTGATGGCACAACATATACCCTTCTTTTGATGGGTGCTGACCTGCAGAGGAAATAGACACAGAAAAAGGTATTAGACCGTCCTGCCTGTAACACTCATGGCCCACCATGCCCCTTCCAATACCCATTAGCAAAGACATGCCCCAGCATACATGCTGCACGCTGCCCAGGGCCCATCCACCAACCCCCCCACATGAGGCCTTCACACACAGCATTCCATGCATTCATGCCGCGTGCATCATACTCACAGTGTACTCACCTGTTGGTCTGGAGCCCCACACAGCAGTCAGTACTTGGGTAGGACTCCATCCACCAGTCTCTACAACTCCGCCGAGGTGAAGTCAGGGGCCCTTTCCCCAGTCACACGAGCCATGGTAGGATCCAGACACAGGTTACAGCAGCAAATACAGTGTAGGTTCTCTCCTGTTGAATGTTAGGTAGCAAGTGAGGAATCAGATACAAAATGGCGGTGACGTCCACGGTGGTGCATACCGTCACCGCCAGCGTACATCACCATTGGCCACTATACCCCATAGGGCCCAATGATAACCAATGAGGAGTTGCACAGTGGTTCCGGACCGCCTCCCGCAATGGCACACGTCAGCGGAATTACCTCATTTCCACCTGTCCCTCCATACTGGACAGGCTGACGCCATTTCCGGGGGGTGCAGGCCAGGGTTGCTAACTGTGTCACAGTACACAATTTCACATTCTGGACATATGCCACCAAAATATTGTAACAATCACAATATTCATGAAACTGTAGTGGTTACAATGTACAGATAATCGGCTCCTCACTCTTTTGCCTCATAGATTGCAACCGCTGCAGATGAATAGGAGATGGAGACATCCCCCGTGTACAGACCCCTTGTGGACTTCGCAAGAATGGAGGACAGGCACATTATCCTCACCTATACAGTTGACATTGCCACAATCACAGAGCTGTGTGCCCAATTGGAGCCTGACCTGATATCTGCTATCTGTCACCCCACTGGGATCCCCCTTCTTGTGCAAGTGCTATCAGTGTTCTAGTTCTTGGCAACTTGTCCTTTCCAAGTGACTGTGGGCTTGGCAGCAGGAATGTCACAGCCAATGTTCTCAATAGTGTTGACCAGAGTGTTGTCTGCCCAGATTAAACACATGTGCAGCTACATCGTTTTTCCCCAGATGGAGGATTTGGCCACAGTGAAGGCTGACTTCTATGCAATGGGACACATCCTCAACATCATTGGTGAGATTGATGGGACACATATTGCATTTGTAACCCCCCGCCAAAATGAACGTGTCTTCAGAAATTGAAAAAGTTATCACTCAATGAATGTGCAGATGGTGTGTTTGGCGGACCAGTACATATCCCATGTCAATGCTAAGTATCCAGGATCAGTGCATGATACTTTTACCCTGAGGAATAGCAGCATCACAAATGTGATGTCCCAAATCCAGAGGCACAGGGTGTGGCTAATAGGTGAGCCCTGCTTCCCACCCGGTGGTTGTTGGTGTATGGTGTGGGCCATAAGGGTTAGTGTGGCTAACAGTTGTCCCTCGATATTTGCAGGTGACTCAGGTTACCCAAACCTATCATGGCTACTGACCCCTGTGAAGAATCCCAGGGCAAGGGCTGAGGAACATTACAATAAAGCACATGAGCGAAGAAGGAGGATAATAGAACGTACCTTCGGCCTCCTGAAGGCCAGGTTTCGGTGCCTCCATCTAACAGGTGGATCCCTGTGCTACTCACCCAAGAAGGTCTGCCAGATAATTGTGGCATGCTGCATGTTGCACAACCTTGCCTTGTGACGACATGTGCCTTTTCTGAAGGAGGAGGAGGCTGGCGATGGCCGTGTGGGAGCAGTGGACCCTGTGTACAGTGACGATGAGGAGGCAGAGGATGAGGATAACAGAAGTGCAGTCATTCGTCAATACTTCCAATGACAGGCAGGTAAGACAGTGTTATTTAACATTTCATTGAGAGTTTGATGTGTGACATTGTCACTGGCAGGCTGTGAATTCCTACTTCTATGGACACTCAATGTACCCATTGGCATCTCTTTTTGCTGATTTTGTTTCCCCACTATTCCTCCTGGTGTGTTCATTGCAGCCAACTACAGGTCTTTCCTGTGTTAGCATTACTGTACAGTTGAATTGCAATGTTTAAAACTTGTTAAACGAATACACACTTAAATCATTACTTGTATTTTTTCAAAGTGTGTTTATTGCAGTGCTCTGACAAAAAGGGAGAAGCCCTATGGGCTTGGGTAATGATGGAGGAAAGTCCAGGTTAGAGTCCAGTCTATGTGTAGCACAGGTGCATTGCCCAAGGGGGCATGGGAAGGGGAGCAATGGCAGTTCAAGGTGGGCAGGGTGACAGAGTGGGACACAAGGGTGACAATAAGGAGAGTCTTATTTCCTGGTGGGGGTCTTGGCAATAGTCTCTGGCTTCTGCCTGGATTGCAGGGAATGTTTTTGGGGTGGTTCTCTTTCTGCAGGGGGAGGGGTGCTGGTGGCCTGTTGGTCCTGTGGTGGTGCCTCTTTTCCACTAGCGGCAGCGGAGGTGAAGGGCCTGTTCAGTAGTCTGGCTAGTGTTAGGGGCCCGCTGGTGTGCCACTGCCTCCCTCATACTGTTGACCATGTCTGCCAGCACCCCTGCAATGGAGACCAGGGTGGTGTTAATGGACTTCAAGTCCTCCCTGAGCCCCAGGTACTGTCCCTTCTGCAGCCGCAAGTTCTCCTTCATCTTGTCTAGGATCTGGCCTAGTGTATCCTGGGAATGTTGGTATGCTCTCAGGATCTCGGTGAATGCCATCTGGAGAGTCGGTTCCCTGGGCCCGTCATCCCCCAGGTGCACAGCAGTCCTCCCAGCTTCCCTGTTGTCCTGTGCGTCTGACCCCTGAACTGTGTGCCCACTGCCACTGACCTCAGGTCCCTGATTGTCCTGGGTTTGTGGTGTGCCCTGGGGTCCCTGTAGTGGTGGTCATACTGCTGATTGACGTGTCCTGGGGACAGAGGTATGGGCCCGCTGGGTGGGTGCTGTGGTGGTTTTTCCTGAGGGGGGAGGCTCTGTTGTGGTGTGAGACTGTGTCTGGGTAACCCACTGTCCGGTGGTCCCTGATGGACCAGATTGGTCATCTGGATCCAGGCAACCAGAGCAGCTGTCATCACTGTGGGCTTCTTCTGTGGGGGGGCTGGATGTTGCTGGATGTTGCTGGCACCTCTACTCTGGTGACATTGGCTGGGATACCAGTGGGGATTTAAATGCAGTGTGATTGTTTCTGTTTTGTGACATATTGTGCATGGGTGGGTTGCCCTCTATGGTTGTTATTGCCCTGGCAGCTTTGCCTTGTGTGAGTTGTTATTTGGTGTGCTGGCTGACTGTCTCTAGTGTGCATGCTGTAGTGATAGGTGTCCATGCAGGGCTGTGAGTGGTGTTCATGCATTGGTATGACATGCAGGGCTTCGGCATTGGGATGAGTGGGTTGTGATGGTGGGGTGTGTGGGAAGTGGTGGAGTGATGGGAGTGAGGGTTAGGGTAGAGGTATGTGATGGCACGCAGGTAGGGGGATGAAAGTGTTAAAGAGTTGACTTACCAGAGTCCAGTCCTCCTGCTACTCCTTCCAGGCCCTCAGGATGCATGATTGTCAAGACTTGCTCCTCATGTTGTTAGTAGTCAGGGAGGAGGCGGGGGTCCACCGCCAGTCCTCTGTACTGCGAGCTGGTGTCTTGCTGCAATGGAACGCACCTTCCCCCGTAGGTCATTCTACCTCTTCCTGATGTCATTCCTTGTTCTGGGGTGCTGTCCCTCGGCGTTAACCCTGTCCACGATTCTCCACCATAGCTCCATCTTCCTAGCAATGGATATCTGCTGCACCTGTGCTCCAAATAGCTGTGGCTCTACCCAGATGATTTCCTCCACCATGACCCTTAGCTCCTCCTCAGAGAATCTGGGGTGTTGTTGTGGTGCCATGGGTGTAGTGTGAGCGATGTGGGTGAGGATGTGTAGGGTGATGTGTTGGGGTGTGATGTAAGGTGCGTTGGTGGTGTATAGGTGATGGTGCTATGTGGCTCTGGTTGTGTGAGTGCTCTTGCTGTCTCACTCTTCTGTCAATTATTGTTATTCATAAAGGGTTGTGGGTAATGTGGGTGTGTGTTTTATAGTGGTGTGGGTGTGTGGGTGTGGTGTGTATGGGTGTCAGGTGTGTGTAGTTTGACTTGTCCAATGTGGTGTTGTTTTGTTTGAGTGTGTGTATTTTGAGCACGGTGCTATGAACCGCCAATGGTTTACTGCCATTGAATGTCTGCCATGGTGATTCGTGGGTCATAATGTTGTGGGCATTTTTATGTTGGCGTAATGGTGTGGGTTTTGATACCGCCAGTTTATCACTAACCTTTGGTGTGGCGGATTTGTGTGTGTGTCATAATATGTTGAGAGGACATCGTTGGCGGTGGCGGTATGTTGGCACCAGTCAGCATGGCGGTAAGTGGGATTTACCGCCAATGTCATAATGAGGGCCTTTGACTTAAAATATGAGTTTACCGTTAAAGAGGATTTTACATTACAATTCATTTGTGTGCAAACAGCATAGTTTTATCTGCTCCCAATCCTTGGATCTCACTTAATAAATGTAGTAAGGTAACCTACTGTTAGTCAACGGAGCAATAGGCCTTTTAAATACGTGCTGCAACCCACTAGTAGCTTTCAATTTACTGGTTGTGGGTTCATCGTATACCATTTACAAGTACTATAAATGTGCCAATCAGGAGACGTATCACACATAAGGTGCATTTTCCTTGTTTGCGCCGGGCACACGTTTCATTAAGGTACACCCCGTGCAAACAAGAAAAATGCGCCATATCAAGTGCACTGCCCCTATGGCGGCCATGAACTTGCTCTCTGGGCAGTACATTCAAGAGAAATATGGAGCAGCTATTTAAAAGATGCTCTGTGTTTCTCTGTGTAGGCAGCAACCCACCTGCACTTTTCGGGGGGATTAGATATCCCCTTGCAAGTGGGTGTAGAAACTGACTGCACCTGTCTGCAAGGGAATGTCCATGGCACCCCTTCCCCTCTTCAGAGTGCTGCCATCAGGTGGCCTACTGTCAGTGTGCCTTCTGGCAGCTTCTTTGCATCTGCACCCCATCTATAATACGGCGCAGGCGCAGAGGCAAAGGGATTACCTCATTTGTATGGGAACACGCTCTGGTGATAGAGCTGGTGCTTTCTGTAATACCAAAGTGCCCTGGGGGAATGCAAAGCAGGTACACATGCCCGTTGCAGCCCCAGAGCACTTAGGTAAAATTGCCCTAGGTGTATGCCAATTGTACCATGTTGTAGAGCGTGAGTACAAGCACTTTAGCACTGGTTGGGAAAAATGCAAAGAGACATAATGCTAACAAAACGGGTTCAGCAACAGAAGGCAAAACTCTGGGGATGGCCTTGTAAAAAGGGCCAGGTCAAGCAGAAGGGGATATCCCTTCCTATACTCCCTCCTAATTGAAATACAAAATGAGTCACAAACACCATTTGGCACACAGAAAGGCTTTTCAAAATCACAAAAGGGGTTTAATAGTTTGAAAAAAAACTTTCTTTGCAAACACGTGATTTTGCCAATGTCAGCTGTCACTGTTGCATTTTTGAGTCTGATAATACAAAATTCTGAAAACTCATATATAAAAGTGCATCGTCGCTCACACCCACAAAAGTTCCCTTTGCTTGCACTGATAGCTGAACCATTTCAATTATCTAACTTTGGAGCACAGAAACAGCAGTAACAGCACTGAAAACTCAACAAACCTGAATTCCAGGTGAATGCTCTTTTGACCAGTGAATGCTTTTCATTTGATATACGGAATATAGATTTCAACATAGCTGAGTGATTATCATTTCTTGATGCTGTAACCAAAAGCAATAATGAATATATATTTCAATGAAATTTGTTATGAAATATTCCTTTTGTTATGTCACATAATTTACTAATACCGTTTTGGCACTCAAAATTCTAGTGACCTGAAATTCAGTATTTGATACTCGTGATTAAAAAATGCGCTACATTTGTTTTACATATTTAAATCTTCAAACTTCACTTTGATTAAGGTTTTATGTGAACATCAAAAAAGAAATCACATTTGTTAATATGGTTCACTACTTCTCATATTTCGATAAACAACCAACAACCAAGAATAGGTATTTGTCATAAACAATAGAAAAAAACGAATGTTGTATTTTCCCCAGTAGTACTCAGGTTGCATGAACAGGGGCAGGAGTGTGTCAATTGTGATTTCAGTGAACATCAAAAAGACTTAACTTTGTGGGTATGCACACATTTTCTCCATGATTTTCACAGCTCGCTAAAACTGGTATGCTTCCTCTACATTTGTGTTTTTACAACAGTGGTCATTATATCGCTGTAGGGTCATCAGGAGTCTTTACATGGAAGTTTTATTACTTTTATATCAAGAGCAGTTTACTTCACCTGTAAATAATAATACCAAGTGTTATGTTTTAATTGGAAAAGAATGGAATGTTCTTATAAAGGATCTAACTAGAATGTGAGTGGAGAGAAATTCCAGGGGAAGGCAATTGCTGTTCTCTCTTTGGGGTGGATCAACACTAGGTCCTGTTCTTAGAATAAACGTAACATATTAATACCATGATGGAGTCGGGTATTACTCTCAACAGTTTGGTGATGATTTAACTTTTATACATGACCTGGGTCATCCCGGTGAGCTGTCTGCTGTCGCTTTGTGCCGGCTATGTGGAGTTCTTTTGTTGTGTAGCCATTTTAGTTATAGCTCCATGCACGCTATTTTAGTAAACTATGCCTGCTGCTGTGCACCTTAACCTAGATATATTTTGTTCAGCTTCGTTTAATATTTTAGCAATAGCTTCATTGACCGTCTTGTTTTATTTTTCTCTATCTAGCTGTTTCTTGTCTAGGCCAGCACTGCATTCTTAAACAAGACATTTCTTTCATTCTTTGCTTTTCTGAAGGCTGCAGTAAGATAGGTTGCCGCTAAATGTGGTAACGCTTTGTTTCTGGTATTCATAGAAACATACACATCCTTATGTAGGGAAATTTTCTCAGAATGTCATCTGTTTTATTTTGAAAACACTTCTTCGTCCATACACGTAAGAAGGAGATTCCAGCCTGATGTCCACGACTGTATACTGATTGCTGAACGCTTCGCTACAGCTGCTTATGCAGACTTCAGGCCTCTTGCTCAGGTATGAGGGATGATGTCTTCCCAGGGGAACCTGTAGGGCAGAACTAGAGCTTAACATGCTGTGCTCTAATATAGCCTAGGTAGGAAATATTTTAATGAATCTAGTGACAATATGGTAGCGTTATTTTTATGCTTTTCTGTCCTTGTCACAATTTTAGTCCTGTCACGCTTCATCGTCCTAGTTATTGCAGTACATGCTTTATTATCTAAGATGCATTTGCTTCATTAAAACCTTATTGAAACATATAGCACCTCTGCTTGTATATGTGAGACTAATGTAAATGAGAGAAACAGATGCAACCTGAGTGACCATGATTTCCCTGAGGAGTCAATTGTGTCATGTGCTCGGCTGCCCAATCATCCCTGCTCTTGGGTGGAGATGAGGCACTGCTAGTTAGCCAGAGAAAAACCCAGATTAGGCCAACAGGTGTAACCTGTAATGGGTTCAGACTCAGTCCCCCACACCGCAGACGATTCTGCTGCTCAAATCCAGTAGTCTCATTAGAATAATGAGAGCCTATGTGACAGTTTGAAGGTGCCGGACTCGCCTGGCTGTGAGGAGATGTTGACTGCTGATGGTGTCCAACGGTGAATATTGGATTGATTTTCTGCTCTGCTGTGAAGGTTTTGCCGGCCACCGGAGGAGTTGGGAGAACGACAACGGACTGGCGGTTATTTCCGGAGGCGCACGCCAGTCTTCTCTTGTTGGTGCTAGAGGAGAGGCCATCTCATCAACCAGACGTGTCACTGACATGCAGCGTACTAAGCGTGTCAGTGCAACACATCACAACGCAGCTTATGAAAGTACATGAGGCCACCTTTGATCAACAGGAGTAGGTCTGTGCAATATGCCTTCGCGTCACTGACGCTGTGCGTCAGAAGTGTGTCAGCGCTTTTCCACGAAATTTAAGAAAGGTGCAGTCTGTGCGGTGATCTGCACACCAAAAAATAAAATAAAAGACAACAAGATGGTTACAATAGGCTTGCCGTGATCTTCTCACAGGACAAACATAAAGTAAAAAAATATCTTTACTATTTTGGTGTTTTGCTCGATACATTTTCCTTTTTGAGGCTGTCATGTGTAACAATAAGTTTGTTTCTATTTCTACCAACTGTGGTTTTTTTTCATATTAGATAGTGATTGTACTATTCATACTTATGGCTTCTCAAGCTCATGTTTCGCTACCATCTTTATTTTTACCTCAGCCTGGGCCACCTGTTATTCCTTGGAAAGATTGGGTAGAAATGTTGGAGAATTATATATTAGCTTTAGATGATCAAAATTATTCTTCATTACGCAAAAAAGCTATTTTGTTGAATGCGCCAAGTTGTGAGGGTCCATGTGTTTTTAAATATTTACCCACTGTTCTAGGCCAACCAGTGGATGATGTATTCAAAGAAGCCATAAAAAGGTTGAAGTATAGATTTGCCAAGGAGACCAATCTAGTAATGGTTAGATATTGGTTTACACTCATTCTCAAATTCAGCATGAAACAATTGATGAATTTGCAGCGAGATTAAGAGAGTTATCTGTCAAATGTCGGTTTGGAATTATGACGGAAGAGTTGATACGTTATCGACTTATTGTGCAGTGTCGAGATAGGAAATTTCAAGAGAGGTTATGGGCAGCCATAGATCCTACTTTGAGAGAGGCCATCGAAATGGAGAAAATTATTGAGGAATCACAGCGTTGCATAAAGGAACTAGAAAAGAGAGGTAAGTCAAGTGATGTGATGGCAATGATTAATGACAGTCCTATTATTGAACAAGAAGTTAATGTGGTATCCAAAAAGCTGGATAACTCTGCAGCTATATCTAAGAGTAAAGGAAGAGAATGTACTCGCTGTGGAAGCATGCATCACTTGCCTGATTCAAAGAAGTGTTTTACAAAAAAAAAAGAGTGTAGGAAATGTGGTCGCATGGGCCACAATGCGCAAATGTGTAGGGAGAACAGTAAAATTAACAAAGATTTCAGATCCAGTGTAAATATTGTATGGAAAGTTTATGTGGCATCGGATGGGCCTCCTATTTTGGGATGGATGCACCAATTTGACCTAAACATTATAATTAATCCAGGGGCACCCAATAAAATATTAGTAGTGGAGGATATACAACCACAAGATATACTAAGTGGTGCCCAAAATGAGGTTAAGGAAACATTGGGATGCTTGAAGGGGTATGTACACAAAATTGTGCTTAGGGAGGATTCCTTGCCAAGACTGCATAAATTGCGTAAAGTTCCCTTTGTAGAGAGAGGTGAGGTTAAAAGAGTAATTGAGGATATTTTGTCTCAGGGTATCATTGAACTGGTGGAGGTGTCTTCATGGATCCCTCCATGGTGATTGATACGATGGTCATGTGAGGTTGTGTGTTGATTTGAGATCATTAGACCATTAGATGGTTGACACATATCTGCTTCCTAACATCGATTTATTGTTTTCTGATGTAAAATGTGGGAGATATTTCTCGAGACTTGACTTGAGAAGTGCCTACCATCAGTTTAAATTACATGTAGATTCTAAACATTTGACAGCTTTTGTGACCTCGGAGGGCACTTTTCAGTCTACTCGCATACCGTTTGGACTTGCGTCGACTGCAAGTGTATTTCAGTGAATAATAACAAATATTTTTGGCAAAATGAAAAATGTGATATTTGTTCAGTATGACATATTGGGGAAATGGTGCGGCCCATGAATCAGGTGAGGCAAAGCCCTGCTGAGCCATGTTGCTCTCTGTTAGAAATGGGGTCTTTGCTTGGCAGTCAGGTTACCCTCGGTCCAAGCAAGGACCCTCACTCTAGTCAGGGTAAGTCACACACAATCCAAACTATCCTGTGCCCACACTCTGGTAGCTTGGCACTGAGCAGCGAGGCTTAACTTAGGAGGCAATGTGTAAAGTATTTGTGCAATAAATCATACAACAACACCATATAGCACCACAAAAATACACTACACTTTGTTTAGAAAAATATATAATATTTATCGGGATAAATGAAGGTCAAAACGATTAGAATGCAGGGAGCATATGTTGAGATATCACTGTAAAAGTGATATATAGGCCCTCATTCTGACCTTGGCGGGCGGCGGAGGCCGCCCGCCAAAGTCCCGCCGTCAGGTTACCGTTCCGCGGTCGAAAGACCGCGGCGGTAATTCTGACTTTCCCGCTGGGCTGGCGGGCGGTCGCCTTCAGGACGAAGGACGAAGTGGGCTGGCAGGACGAAGTCGATTCTGTAGGCATTGCGTCACATTTTCTACCGCATGGCAGGCGCTGCATCGATTCCTCTCTGGAAGTCAGGCTGTGTCATTCTGGCTCGGCTGTGGATCGCTACGGTGGGCCGTGCGTCAAATTTTAGGTCGCTACACTGGTGCTGCATCAATCTTCTCCATGCGAAGTCAGGCTGCATCATTTCGGATCGGTTTGCGGTAAAATTTTCACCGCAATGCAGGCTATGCATCATTTCTGGCAGGCTGTGTGTCAAATTTCGCCGCACAAAGAGTCCTTCTTGTAGAGATTTAGGCGGTCATTCTGACCCTGGCGGTTGAAAACCGCCAGGGCAGAGTGCCGCGGAAGCACCGCCAACAGGCTGGCGGTGCTTCATGGGCAATTCTGACCGCGGCAGTAAAGCCGCGGTCAGAAAAGGGCAACCGGCTCGCAGCACCGCCATGGGGATTCCGACCCCCTTCCCGCCATCCTGGTCCTGGCGGTAAAAACCGCCAGGAACAGGATGGCGGGAACGGGTGTCGTGGGGCCCCTGGGGGCCCCTGCACTGCCAATGCCACAGGCATGGGCAGTGCAGGGGCCCCATAACAGGGCCCCATAATGATTTTCAGTGTCTGCCTGGCAGACACTGAAAATCGCGACGGGTGCCACTGCACCCGTCGCACACCAGCAACTCCGCCAGCTCCATTCGGAGCCGGCTTCATCGTTGCTGGGGCTTTCCCGCTGGGCGGGCGGGCGGCCTTCTGGCGGTCGCCCGCCCAGCGGGAAAGTCAGAATGACCGCCGCGGTCATTTGACCGCGGTGCTGTCTTCTGCCGGTCTCCGCCCGGCGGGCGGCACCCGCCACCCGCCGGGGTCGGAATGACCCCCTTAGTCTTTTTGGTCCTGAGACTGAGAGGTCCTGAGAGGGAACTGGAGGCAAGCTCCATCCAAGCCCTTGGAGAGTACTTCTTCACCACTGCCAGAGAGCAGGAAGGCAGCAGGGCAACAGCAAGGCAGCAGTCCTTCACAGAAAGCAGACAGGTGAGTCCTTTGGGCAGCCAGGCAGTTCTTCTTGGCAGGATGCAGGTTCTGGTTCAAGTTTCTTCTCCAGGAAGTGTCTTAGTTGGTAAGGGCAGAGGCCCTGTTTAAATACCCAATTGTGCCTTTGAAGTGGGGGAGACTTCAAGGAGTGGCTTAGAAGTGCACAAGGTCCCCTTTCAGTTCAATCCTGTCTGCCAGGGTCCTAGTAGGGGGTGTGGCAGTCCTTTGTGTGAGGGCAGGCTACTGTCCTTTGACATGCAAGTGTCAGGCCTCCACCCTCCCAGCCCAGGATGACCCATTCAAAATGCAGATGTATGCAAGTGAGGCTGAGTATCCTGTGTTTGGGGTGTGTCTGAGTGAATGCACAAGGGAGCTGTCAACTAAACCCAGCCAGGCGTGGATTGTGAGGCACAAATAGATTTAAGTGCAGAGAAATGCTCACTTTCTAAAAGTGGCATTTCTAAAATAGTAATATTAAATCCATCTTCATCAGTCAGCAGGATTTGGTATCATCATTCTGGCCATACTAAACATGACCTTCCTACTCCTTTCAGATCAGCAGATACCACTCAAACAATGTATGAGGACAACCCCAATGTTAGCCTATGAAGGAGCAGGCCTCACAGCAGTGTAAACACAAATTTAGGAGTTTAACACTACCAGGACATGTAAACTACACAGGTAAATGTCCTGCCTTTTGCCTACACAGCACCCTGCCCTATGGATTACCTAGGGCATACCTCAGAGGTGTCTTATATGTAGAAAAAGGGGAGTTTTAGGCTGGGCAGGTACATTTAAATGCCAAGTCGAATTGGCAGTGAAACTGCACACACAGGCCTTGCAATGGCAGGCCTGAGACAAGGTTAAGTGGCTACTAAGTGTGTGGCACAATCAGTGCTGCAGGGCCACTAGTAGCATTTAATATACAGTCCCTGGGCACATATAGTGCACTCCACTAGTAAATTAAATAGTCTAATTAGGTATGATCATATTTTACCATGTTTAAAGGGAGAGAGCATAGGCACTTTAGCACTGGTTAGCAGAGTCTTAAAATCAGCAAAACCAGTATGTAAAATGTGGAGGGAGGCAGGCAAAAAATTAGGGGTGACCACCCCAAGGCTGTCAGGTCTAACACTCTCCAATTCATTTAAAATGAGGATAAATAGCATATTATACTCTTTTCATCTGTGCACATAGTTTATACTATCATATTTGGTTTATAAAATGTATTTAACGAAAAGCACGATGGGAGGAGTTATATTTGTGCAGCAAGGTAAAATCACACCCAAAAGATAAAGGGCCTGATTTACAAAACTCAAATTTACAATGTCCTAATTTGTGAGTCATACCAATTTAGAAAACAGAAAATGCTAAAGATGACTTACACAGTTTTTAAGGATAAATTGATTTATCACAATTCAGTGTTTTAGCATACCAAAACAGTAAGACTTAAATGGAACGAAGACCACACACAGTTCAGGAATTTAACTTCCTGGCAGAAGCAGAGCACAGTCACTGTTTGGCTCTAAGCCTAGCACTTTCACAATAGAAAAAGTGGAGCCAGGAGCCACATGAGTAGGTGGAAAGGAAAAGGAAAAGAAAATCTTATGATGCATAGCTGGAGATTCTAGTGGAAGAGAGTGTGGAATCCAATGACGGGCTGTGTGGGAAGGTTTCCCTGTCTGTTCTTGAATCTATAAAAAACAAATATGGACCAGAATACAGATAGAATAAATGCTGGAGGAGTGACCAAAAGAGCAGTAAAAGAAATATGCAAGAGATGCAGGCAAACTGAATGAAGGAGGCAGCAGCTACTGGTAGAGGCAAGACTAAAGAACCATCACTTATCCCTATGGAGGATATGATAGTATTGATATTTTTGTCCCCACATCTGATAACTACGTTTATTTGTTTAATATTTTCTAAATACAATGCATACTCATTTTGATAGCTTATGCTTAAGCATTACAAAACAGATTTACCAAATATTTCAGAATGATAGTTTTTTTTTTAATAAAAGAACTATATTACATGAGTCAAATAAAGCTGATACAACATTGTTTGAATATACATATCAGCTTTTTATAGGTTTCTATAAAATGTATTGTGGCTAGTGTAATCCAGATGAAGGTAACAAAAGCATTGCTGTAGCCTAGATTTATAAAATTGAAACTCATTATTGGTGATGTTGAAATGTATTCTTTTGGTAAATAAAACATAGTATCAATGTGAGCATTGCTATTTTTAACAAATCAATAATATTGGAGGCTGGTTATTAGTAGAGGTAAGTATTCACCTACCACTAGCAATAATGCCCCCAGACAGTGTTAGATCCAGTCAAGGTCTCAAAACATCAGCCCCTAGCTCAACCCCTGGTAGCTTGGCAACAATCAGGCAGGCTTAATCTAGGAGACAGTTATGTAAAGCATTTAAAAACACCAATACAATAAATAAGACACAACATACAATAAACAACCCGCACCAATTTATAAAACTAGTAAATATTTTTATCTTTAAAACTACACCAGAATGAAAAAAGTCAAATATATCAATCAATCAGTCATTAAATTTATAAAGCTCACTACGTACCCGTGAGGGTTTCAAGGCGCTGGAGGAGGGTGGGAGGGGGCGCTGTTTACTGATCGAAGAGCCAGGTTTTGAGGAGTCTTCTGAATGCAAGGAGGTCTTGGATCTGGCGTAGGTTGGTTGGGAGGGAGTTCCAGGTCTTGGCGGCGAGGTAGGAGAAGGATCTGCAGCCGGAGGTCTTTCGCTGGATGCGGGGGACGGCGGCCAGGGCGAGGTTCGTGGAGCAGAGCTGGCGGGCAGGGGTGTAGAAGTTGAGTCTGCTGTTAAGGTAGGCAGGTCCGGTGTTGTGGAGGGCCTTGTGTGCGTGGGTGAGTAGTTTAAAAGGGATCCTCTTGTCTACAGGGAGCCAGTGGAGGTCTCTCAGATGGTGGGAGATGTGGTTGTGGCAGGGTACGTTGAGGATCAGTCGGGCGGAGGCATTTTGGATGCGCTGGAGGCGTCGTAGGTGTTTGGCAGGGATGCCTGTGTAGAGTGCGTTGCCGTAGTCTAGCTTGCTGCTAATGAGGGCTTGTGTCACGGTTCTTCTTGTTTCAGTCGGGATCCACTTGTAGATCCTGCGGAGCATGCGGAGGGTGTTATAGCAGGAGGAGGAGGAGACTGCGTTGACCTGTTTGGACATGGAGAGGGAGGAGTCGAGGGTGAATCCTAGATTTCGTGCACGGTTGGTGGGAGTTGGAGGGGTTCCCTGTGTGGTCGGCCACCATGAGTTGTCCCAGGCTGAGGGGGTGGGTCAGAGGATGAGGACCTCCGTCTTGTCTGAGTTCAGCTTCAGCCGGCTGTTCCTCATCCATTCGGCGATGGCCTTCATGCCCTTGTGGAGGTTGGTTTTGGTGGTGTGCAGGTCTTTGGTGAGGGAGAGGGTGAGCTGTGTGTAATCGGCGTAGGAGATGATGTTGAGGTCGTATTGGTGGGCCGTTTGTGCGAGGGGGGCCATGTAGATATTGAACAGTGTAGGGCTGAGGGAGGAACCCTGGGGAACGCCGCAGATGATGCCGGTGGCTTTGGATCGGAAGGGTGGGAGGCGTACACTTTGGGTTTGGCCGTGGAGGAAGGAAGCGATCCAGTCGAGGGCTTCGTCTTGTATTCCAGCTTTGAAGAGGCGGGCTATCAGGGTGCAGTGGCAGACTGTGTCAAATGCGGCAGATAGGTCCAGGAGGATGAGGGCTGAAGTTTCTCCGTTGTCCAGTTGGCATCTGATGTCATCTGTGGCGGCTAGAAGGGCAGTCTCGGTGCTGTGGTTCCGTCTGAACCCTGACTGGGAGGGGTCCAGGATGTTGTTGTCTTCGAGGTGGCAAGTCAGTTGCATGTTGGCGATTTTTTCGATGACCTTTGCCGGGAAGGGGAGCAGGAAGATGGGCCGGAAGTTTTTGTGATCTTGGGTGTCAGCTTTGGGCTTCTTCAGGAGGGCGTGGATTTCGGCATGCTTCCAACTTTCTGGGAAAGTTTCTGTTTCGAAGGAGATTTTGATGACCTTCCGTAGTTGGAGGGTGATGGTTGCATCGGCTTTGTTGTACACGTGGTGTGGGCATGGGTCAGACGGTGATCCTGAGTGGATGGAGTTCATGATCTTGAGTGTCTCTGTGTTGTTGATGTTTGTCCAGGAGGTCAGGAGGTTAGTGTGGGAGGGGGTTGCGGGGATGGGGTCTGGCGTGGATGTGGTAGAAAAGCTGTTGTGGATGTCGGTGATTTTATGAAGGAAGTAGGTGGATAGAGAGTCGCAGAGTTCTTGGGATGGTGAGATGTCGTTGATGTTGGTGCTGGGATTGGAGAGTTCTTTCACGATGTTCAAGAGCTCTTTACTGTTGTGTGCGTTACTATCCAGGCGGTCTTTGAAGGAGGATCTCTTGGTTGTTCTGATGAGTTGGTGGTGTCTGCGGGAGGCGTCCTTGAGGGTTGTGTGTTTTTTTTCGGGCTTGGTTATTGGGTGGGTCCTTGAGAGGTGCTAGGGAGTTGCCACAGTTGGTAATCCACTGTTTGAGGTTGAGGGTGGCGGTGTCTGGGTCGGTGGGGTTGGTGGGTGGGTTCTGGTTGAAGGTGTTGGTTAGTTGCTCTTTGGTGACTTTGCTCCAGCAGCGGCGAGGTGGTTGTTGGGGGCGGTGGTGCTTGGTTTGTTTCTTGAAGGTGAAGTGGATGCAGTGGTGGTCGGTCCAGTAGAGTTCGGTGGAGTGGTTGAAGGTGACGTGGGCGCTTGTGGTGAAGATGGAAACCAGAGTTATGAATTTTAAAAGATTAAATTAAATAATGTGCTTTCTAGTGCTTGGAAGTCAGTAGCGTCATCCAGGGACATCTGGTCACACTTGACCAGGACAAAGTCAAACTTTGAGGCTGACTGCAATGGACCCCTGCTCGGATACACTGAGCTGGAGGCCTTGGTCAAAATTTTACCTCTGCACTTAGAAACATTTCTGTAGCTTTTCTCTCTCAGTGTTGTGTTTTTCTCCTCAGCAAGCCATTTTCGATGCAACGTCGGCAGACTGCTTTTCTGTGAGGCCCCTGTCAAATCCTTGAAGTACTGAGCTCCAGAGCTTTCAGTGCGGTGAACTTAAAATCCTGGCCGGGTCGCTGTTGAAGGTAGTCAGCTTGATTCATGACGGGGAGTCTGTCCATTCATGGAGCTTTTTCCAAAAGTTGCTCCAAACGTCTGGAACTTAGTCTCAAAGGACCTTTTGAGGGTTAAAAGTGTTTAAAACACACATTCAAGGGTCTAGAAGCTCTTATACGGCACTTGGAAGTTTAGTACCACAATTCCCACAATGCACTTGGCCAAATACTTAAAAGTCCACTGGACACATTCCAGCCCAGGCTGGGGACTTTTGTGATAGTTGGTGCGGGCAACCTCTGTTAATTCTGTTGCTTTCAGGAAGTCCACTCCTGAGTCATTTTTGAAGCAAGACAAACTCCTTTGGGCTGTTGTTCCAGTGTGCAACAGGAGCTCCAGTGTGCAGTCCTCTGTGTTGCTAACCAGAATTCCGTCAGGGCAGTCCTTTTTCTTCTCTGGGTTACAGGCAGCAGATCTCAGTTTGTAATGCAGATCAGACACTTTTATTCAATCATCTTGGTGGGTAGGTGGGGGGCAGCTTGGTCCAGTGAGCTGCAGGGTACCACCCAAAAGCATGACAGATTCCTCCAAAGTGTGGAATTTTCTTGTCCCAGAAAGCACTGCACCTTAACATTCCGATGTGGATGATTTTCCTTTAGAAAAGCAATACCTGGCTAAACCAAAATTCTAGTGTGGTTCAATTCCTTTAACACTCGTCCTCTGGACATCTGCAACTTCCTTTCCGGGGCCTGCTATCTATCTGTGGGGTACACAGTGAGAGGGGGTACCAGCTGGCATTCCCTTCTGTCATGCTTTGTTTGAAGCACAGTTTGATTTAACAAGCCCCCTTCCTCGCCTGGCTTCAGCATCTGCCAACCTTCCCCATCAGATAACCTCTGCTCAGTGCAGGTCACTTATCACCTTATCATAGCAGCTAGGCTAATGCTGTTAGGGCTTACTAATCAGGAGAAGCCACTAGCAGGCTGGAATTTGGCTTACTGAAAGGAAAGTCTTATAACTTATTTTCTGTACTTGTTAGGATAAATTAAACAATGGCAAGTTGTTGGATCTATCATTACCATTAATTTGAGTCCTTTCATGACACATTTAGCTCCCTTCTAGCAATACTTATGCTTATGGAAAATATTCCCATTTTAGCCTATCGAGTTAAGTATCTACAATGAGGAAAAATGAAAGGTGCTGTTTGTCCCTCACCACGGAAGAGAAAAAAATGTTTTATAATGTACCTGTTTAAAGCTACATGGCACCCGACCCCTGAGACACCTATGGGAGACCTGGGAGGTGACATACATAAAAATAAGGTAGATTGTCACTTTGAAAGTACCTTAAATTCCAAAGCCGAATTTGCACACATTTTACTTTTTAAAGATAGTCTGCAAGGCAGGGCTGCCTTTAAAAATAACAGCAGGTAACACAGCAATGCACACTCCAGTGCATAAAATCTACTGGGTCTCTAAATGCCCCTGCCCTATTATATACTAGGGACCTCTAGGCAGTTTGAATCCCCCTTGCCCTCTTATCCTCTAGGGGCTTACAGGGGTCTGTCATTGGTAGTTGTGCCACTTTACCTTATACCGTTTAAGCAGAATACTGGCCCTGGACCTGTTTAGCAGAGCACGGGGCACATTTAGTGTCAATTACCACCAGTATCAGTTAGAAACATTGGGGTGAACATGTTAAAAGAATGACATTCTCACAAATAACATCACTATTGAACAATTACTTTGATTTTTTAACTTATACACATCATCCTACTAATAACTAAGAACCTAAAACTGAGGATGTCGGTGAAACATCATGTTCCATTGAAGTTCAACAGGCAGAAACTTTAAATAAAATTCCAACTGACAAAGAAAGTAGAGCAGACACTCAGTTCAACACATATCCTTTAGTAGAGCATACTACAACTCATGGCACTTCAACAGATATTGAAGGGAAAAACATGCCATCATTAACTGTAATGCATAGTGGAATGTCATGTAAGGCAGCCTGGGGAGTATAGAAGACAAGATACTCCTGCACTATTTCATCCACTGGAGCAATCCCTGGTGGAAATACAACATATTAAGGACAGAGCAACATCTGAATTAGGAAGAAGGGAAGGGAGATTAGAGAGAACATTAGAGAAGGCAATGAGGCTATGAGAACAGGCTTTTGAGGATTTAGCAATGGCTATAAAAGATCCAGCCACTCAAATGGCACAGAACTCTGTTTCACGCAGGTGTCAACAGTGGCACAAGAACACTTGTCTACAAACATTAGGCTATTCTGTGGAAAGAATGGCTACAGTGACATCAGCAACGTGTAAAAGAACACCTAACCTGCACGTTGAGTTAGTACATCACAGTGCATAAATATTCAACACCCTTGAAAAAAATGCAAACTACTAATATAAGAAGTATGCTACCAACATCTTTTGTGGAAAACATGGAAGGCTCAAGTGTGAGCAGTATCTCTGTCGGTGAGCCTGCTATACCTAGGAACTCTAGATGCCAGAGTGTGGAAGGGAAAGGAAGCGCCAAATAATGTTGTCAACAAATGCCAAGTACTGGACATTAAATGCTTATTTAGTGCTATAAATCTTGACAAGCCTTATGGTGCAAAATGCAGAATTTGATTATTTTAGTTTTTGAAAATTACAGAACATATTTGTGATGAAAGATGAAAATCATATTGAATATTAATTCATCTTTATCAGAATCTGTGGACAAACAGAATATTTTTTGATTAGTGGGCATCACATCCTGAGTTATTTTTTCATTACCTTTGTTACCAATTGGTTTATGTCCCTCTGAAGCTCCTACAACACTTTGTACTTCAGAACACCCCCACTATTATGGGGGTGTCTACATCTGACTTTAAGAAGTCCAAAAGTTCTCCCTTTACCAATAGTTCTCTGTATAATGCTACTTGTTTTTCTGTGAGCAGCACTGTTTCTCCTTTGTCCAGGGGTTTTAGACTATAAGAATGGAGTCATAAGGAAAGACTTTAAGGAGTATGAACTGTCATCTGAAAATTAACACAATTGTTGTGTGTTTATACTCTACTAAATAAAAATAAAAAAGTTGTGATGTTAATAAAAAGAACCTAACAGCCAACTGTCTCCAAACTCTCCTCTGGACAGTTGCTCATACAGTCTACAGTGTTTAAATGTATGTGCTCCCAGGGCATCGTTCAACTAGTTCTGCCATCGGACTTTTTGCATGACATACTACTTGTTTACAGTTATGATACTCATGCTGTGTGTCTGAGAGTGGGCAAATTAAAATATGTCTACTGTCTACACATCAAACCACTTGTGGAAAATGAGGTATTGCACAAAATTGAATTTTAGTACTTTTCAAATTTGCTGGGGTGCTAGGGAAAGAAATATGACAATTAATTTCAGACAGCCTTTCCTCTAGAAAATTCTTAAAACACCTACACAAAATACTTTGTGAAATTCCACCTGTGACAGCTACAGTGTGTTGGTAGATATCAGAAACTAGAAGATGTATTTATACAGTACCTGAAAATATATAGGCATTACTACACTGCACTGAGTAGACCTGCATAGTACAGGGTCTAATTTATGAATAAACTCCAATAACCTGTTTGTTAAAAGTATGTGGTATAAACCTTCTCATTAGGTTTTTCAAACAATCTCCTTCTGCTTAACTGTGCTTTCTCTACTTCTCCTTCTACCCCTCCTCCTCCTCCTCTTCTGCTAAGCTCTCAGAATTCACATCCTCCCGAATACAACATACAGTGCAGCCATTAAAAAAGATTTCAAGTCATTTTGGGGCCCCTTCTATACTTCGTACTTGGTTACTACCTTTTCAAATATATGGTGTTTTGAACATGCAAAACACAGTTTTTAATGACTTTTCTAATTGCTAATAATTCCAAAATAAAGATAGGGACTACTTGGAAATCGCTCTCATCAATTAAGTACTTTCTATTGATGAAATAAGAAATGTCTATTATTTGGTGTGGTGAGCAATTTCAAGAAACGCTGACTTGTAGACTGTTCATTCATCCCAAACAGTCTATGTTGCAGTCACTTTCCAGTTCGAACTGGTTACCGACTCACAAAATGTTTATACATCAGGCCCCTAGTGACTAGTAGGAATGTTTTGTCTGTGTGTAAAGTAATTGTTACATGCAATCTGTGAAAGTGTTTTTCAATTGTCACATGATAAGCCTTCCTAATGAATGGTTGTAGTGGTTTCAAAGCTTGTATTGTACAGAAGAGATGTTTACCTGTAAATTATTTCCCATAAATCACAGTAATGAAATACTTTGGAGGATATTTAGCCCCTCAAACAAATAAAAAGGTTAAACACAGCATTTCCTCTTTCTCAAAGTGCGGTTAAAAATGTTTTACAATGACACAATTGCAAATGTTGTTCTTAGACTATTAATCAGCACACTTGACAAGCTCACCTTTTCAGACACATCCTTGATTCAAGCACCTACCACTGAAAACACCTCAGTATTTCTTTATATATGCCTTGTTAAATCTCAATTTACTTGAAAAGAAACTCACATTTTAAAGTACTTATTTAAAATCCATTTATAATAAAGACACATTGGGCCAGATACATCAAAACTCCGATTTGCGTGTCTTATATTGCAAATTTTAAGAAATCGCTATTTAAGAAATGCAAAATGGTATGTATTAATTTTGCGATTCTGTAATAGCATTTCTTAAGCTATTTCAGATTCGCAAATGGAGAATGGGACTCCATTCAACCCTATGGGCCTGTAGACCCATAGGTGCGAATGGTTTTGCATTTCTCAATTTGCGAATTCCAGTTAGGAATTCAAAAATGAGGTAATGCAAACCCCAGGGTGCTGGGGGCCTAAGGCCCCCTCTGATGCACCCCAAAAACATTTTTGCGGACATGCGAAGCACACACATGCCTTAGGGGCATGTGTGCCCTACATGTCAATTTTAAAAATGCATTTATAATGCATTTTTAACATAAGCACATGCTTACCACCAAACTTTAATTTGTTGTAATTGCATTTCCTAAGTTCTCAATTCGCATTTAGGAAATGCTTGATACATGTGCTTTGGAAATCGCAAATAGGAATTCTCTATTTGCGATTTCCTATTTAGAGAATCGTAACTTGCGTTTCTCTAAATGGGGTCGCAATTTTTAGGAATCGCTATTTTTGTGATTCCTTAAAATTGCACTTTGAATGCCATTCATACATTGTGAAAGGTATTTTTGCATTCACAAATGGCTGAATTTTGCGATTCGCACCGTTTACGAATGCAAAAACGTTTGATACATCTGGCCCATTGTTCCATAAAATACATTTTAAATATTAGCACATTATTCCCATCAAAAACACATATTTCTCAAAACATTGACAGACATATCTGCAGTCTTGGGCAAATGACGCTCAAATGCTTTATCTGTTTCTAACATGTACTAAAAACAAATTATTTAATATGAAAAATACATAATGAGAAACGTGTAATGGGGTTGTATAATGCCATTTCAGGTTTCAGGTGACATTTGTAAACCACTCCTGCTTCTGTCTGGTGATTCGTAAATGTTGCCAGAACCCATTGATGGCAATATTGGCCCATGTTATACAGTTACCCTTTATGTATTCTCCTTTTCTTTTTTCTCTCAATAGTAACATGTTTTGTGGTCAACCCCTATTTTGGCTGGGTCATAGTGGCTTGAGTTGTATATTTTGAGACAAGGCTGATGATTACGTCTAATCACTAGACATGTGGTAATGTGCAGATCCTATCACATATACTACATATGTGAACAAAAACAAACACTGACTCAAATAAACATGCTAATCATTCTCTGACTGTGTGGTCTTCTTCTATTTTGGCCTCGTCAGGCTAGGCTGCATATTATGAAAATAGGTTTATGATTAATGAGTTAAATCTATGATGATATGAGCCCTTTTCTTTTGCATCTGTTTTTATTGTATATGCTATGTTTGTGTTTATTTCTGATTTCAGAATTGCACAGTAAAGGGAGCTTGTGATGTAAATTTACCATCAGTTAAAATGAACTGGCTAGTGTCTCCAGTTGTATGAGCTGGCACTTAGCATTTCTTCTCTCACTATTTAGTACCAAGTCAGTTATACTGCACATGCTTTGATGGTGCTGACTGCTATTAGTTTAGCCCTGGTCAAACATGCCTATGTTTTTAAGCATGAGCTGATTACTGGTATTGTGCATCTGAGCATATGATTATGAGTGGTCTATTGTATGTTCTATGTTGGTATATTTTTACATAGCATGCTTGCAAGAGGCATGGCAGTTGGTCTCAACAACATGGCAGGATTACTTTGAATTCTTCACACCAGCTGAACCACCTTTTAAAGGGGGTCATTCCACTGGAGGTGTTTCAATTCTGATACACAAAACATTGGCGCTTAAGGTAAACGATCTCACAAGTGGCCTGTGTGCTTATATCTTTGTTAAAGTAGTTCCAGCAAATAAAACACACTGAAGGAAAGTAACTCCAATTGTAATCGGAAGTATTTACATAAATCCAAAGCTGCCAAAGGAAAGACTGTCTTCGGCAAAAATCCTAAAAACTATCAATATCACTAAGCTATGTGGGTGCTAGGAAATTTCAATATGCACCTATCGGGAACAGATGAACCCTTACTATGGCAGCAGGAGGAATACATACTCATGATACATTCAAGAGATCACATTGGGGTATGCAAAGAAGGACAAGGCAGGAAAAAAATGCCACAACTCTCAATTTGCTGTGTCATAGAACTCTAAATGGCATAAGTGCCTAGGATCATCCATCACCTTGCATATACATTGCAAATTGTAGTATGTCGCTAATTGATTTTATTTGGTTTTCCACTCAGAACTACTCCATGTGATTAGTTTTTAACTGCAACCCAGCTTAGTCAGAGACCATGCAAGATTAACCTGGTCTCTCTCCACAGTGGCTAGCAGGCTGCCACAAGTTAAAACAATTGGGTGATTAGGAGGGTGCATGTAGCCTGTGTAGAATAAAATGGTCTCCATTGCCAACAGCCCTAAAAGAGAGGAACTGATGAAAGCCCTAGCAATAGGGGTACATGAGCAGCTATCATCACCTTTACATTGGTCATCGTTCATGAAGCAGCTACTCAACCTGTTCACACACAGGATTAAGTAGACACTTAATAAGCCCAATCCCTCAATTAAGAGCTCTGAAACAAACAATGAATAATCTCCTGAGAAAGGCCTGCATTAACAGCATTCACTCCTCAAGAGTAGTGGGGTTATGGAATGCAAGGAATACAATAAAACTATGTGAAATCACTAGACAAAAGGAGGATAAACAGTGTATTGAACTCCATGAAGCCTCAAAAACATAAGATTCTAATTCTACCAAATTTTGGAGTCTGGTCCAGAAACAATCAAATGGAAACAATCCAAATGTGGCTCTGTCCATTGAAGCATCCAAGTGGACAGGATATATATCCGATTTTTACAATATACCAGCTGAAGTGTTAGGTGTGGTCCCAATAACTGCCAGCAAAACTGGACATCTCTATGAAAATCTTGTCCAGTGGGGAGACAACATCACCAGTATAGATAAGATCAATTGAATAATTGTCTCATTCCATTCAGCGGGGGCAACCCAACGTTCTACCCACTGGTATATTGGAATCTCCAACAAACTAACAGGCCTCTTTATTAATCCCCTTTTTTAAGAACGTTATCATGATAAATGATGTGCCAACAGTTGGAGAGGTTCATATTAAAACTGATTCACAAAAAAACCTCAGCTAATCAACGGGAGAGCTTCAGGCTGACTGCCCTCCTTGACGTTGGTGGTGAATCATTCACCAGAATCTTCAATGAAGAGATAGATGAATGGGTCACTGCAAAGGCTCTATTCCCCTTTACACAATCTGAATTTAGATGTGGGCTTGGCACCAAAGACAACGTGGTCATCTTTGCCTTCCTGATCAAGGCCGCACCCAATTAAAAATGCCCTGCCCCTCTAGGCAGCATTTATCAACTTTACCACTGCATTTGATAAAGTTGATCATTCGAGGCTCGGCCTGAAGCTAATGAATTGGGGCAATGTAGCAAAACTACTGTTGAGAGCTATTACAAGCTGCCAATAGAGTTACAACAAAAAAGATCTGGACCAAAACAGGTCTAAAACAAGGGTGCATTTTAGCTTTCTTTAATCTCTATTTGGCAGACATAAACAGTACACTAGCTTCAGAGAGATCCTCCCCCTAAATTTGTGGGCAGCACATTCAGTGTCGTCAGTACAATAACAACATGATATTATTTGATCATACAGCTCTCGGCCTGCAAGGATCCTTGCACTCTCTTTCATTGTATTGTAAGGAAAATAAGACATCTGTTAATCTTTGAAGAATAAAAATCATAATCTGTGGAACTAGAAGTAGTAACAAAGCCACATTTGTATGGATCATGTAAGGCTAGAGCAAGTATCAAGCATAAAGTAGCTGGGCATCCATTGAAAATAACATGGTTCACATCAAGCTCAGCTGTCAACCAGGAAAGAAATCTCTTCATCCATGTTTATGAATTTTCAAAAACTATTAAAAAGGATGCACAGCCCAGATCTTACTGCTATTGTTTAGGTTCATCAATGACAAACGTATGCCAACTCTGACCTATGGCTCATTGACATTTAAAGATCACCTAGCCACATGACGGGATAAAGCCCAAACTCGATGGTACAGTTGCCTATTCCAGCTGCCAAATGCCACCCCCTCTTCCTAAATACGACTGGAATTTGGCCTTTGCAAACAATTAATTATGCTTCAAGGTCAGTTCTTGTGATGTCATGTTAAGCGTAAGGCAGGCTCCACTGGATCTCTTGAAGATATGATAAGGTTAGGCATTAAGGGCAAAAAGCTCCAATGGGAACCGTATGCAAAGGGCTCAATTGAACTCTTGGGCTCACTCTTGAACCGAACCAGTCGCCAAGACTAAGGGCCTCAATATGAGTTTGCGGTCCATTTACCACCATTGCAGCGGTGGCAGTCCAACTGCCATCGGCTTGGTGGTCGGACCATTGTATTACCAGTCATGTGGGCCTTTGAAGAGAAGACCACCACGGTCTCTTCAACACGGCCAGGCAGCACAGACCGCCGTGGTCACGAGGCAGGATAAACAGGCTGGCGGAGCCTGTGGTCTGCCTGTGCACCAGACATATTATGAGGTTGCACACCTCCAATGTAACTGTGGCGGTCCAACCACCACGCCGCAGCAGGTGGAAACGGAGAGTATAAAGGGAGGAACTTACCTTCAAGCAGCGTTACACATACAGTGCCGCCGTGGAGCCCTTCACACACGTCCTGCTCCTGCTCCTGCTCATCAATGGAGCCCAAAATCCACACCACCGTGGATAGAACCGACCATAAGGACACACTCCTACCTGTGTCATTAACCTTAACTTTGTTGTGCTGTCATCCACATGATATGGGGCTCACGGTACAGGCATCAGGTACACTTGTCATTGTGTACACAGTCAGACTCATTCACAAAGAATTACACATTCACAGCCATTAAACACCTCCTTTGGGCAGGTCACACTGCATTGCAGCACTACACAAAATCACATCTTAGACAGTGAAGTGTACACAGCATTGTGCCACACAACATCAACAACACAGCAACATCACATCTACCAATACAATTGACACACTGACATTGCACAAATGCCATGGTCTGTCATCAGATTCAACACACATATGTATGGATGCACAAACACTTCTCCCAAACAACATCCCTGATATGGACCCACACATCACCACCCCACAACACAATGGGCGGACAATGGGATGCACAATAGCCAGAGGGACAAATATACAAAGCTCACTATGCAAACAACACCTGAACAATAGGAAAGGCGGCATCAGGAGCGCTTAGGAAAGGATGCTGCACTGGGAGACGTCACACTTTGCACATGCTCCTAAAAGAACATTTGCACAGGAATTGGCCATACATGTATCTCAGTGAGAAACAATACTGGAGTCAAGTGACATGCCCATCTGCAGAATGTGAAAGTGCAAATCAAGAAAGCAGATACAATGGCAATAGCATAGATAGACATCTAGATGAAGTACCTGCAAGTACCTGCAAGGTACACACAGCAAAATGGACGCATGTTCAAATGCCCATCAATTGTGCTAGGTACACAGGTTGGGGGGCAAATGGTTGCCTGTGATGTTCCTGCAACCTGGTTGGGGGGTGAAGTGCTTGGCACAGTGAGACTCACTGTCCCATCTGACTAGGTTGCCCAGATGGTCCAGAACTGTCCTCCACGTCCAGACATCCATGAGTGTCTTCACTGTGGGCTTCATCCAGGAGGGTAGTGGCAGTCTGTTCTGTGGCCTCTGTGTGCCCAGTGGCAGCTCTACCTGTTGATGAAAAACAAACAATGTTACTGGTTATATTGTGACATCTACCTCTCATGGTTTAGAATTACAGTAAGCACAGTCCTTGTACAAAGTTACGTTGCAGTTAATCCTATTGTACCAAGTAACCATTGTATTGGGTGTATTGACATGACATGCACAAAGCTTGCCAATTCATTTTGATGAAAGTGGCTGCCGAAATATGCAGATCATGTGCACTTTGGATGATGGCCTGAGAATGACATATTACCACCAGTGCAGGCAAAACAGTGGCTAGGCAAGATATGGCTTCCCCATTTGGAGGTCTAGTTGATTGTGATGCTGGCAAATGGAGGACTTTGTTGTATATGTCACTGGAGTCATCATGTGCACAGTGCAGTGTAAATGTGTATGTTGCGAATACCAATCTGGTGAGGCATCTTGAGGCCTTAAAAAATACTTGGTATTCACACTGGGTATGGTGTCATTCCTGTCCTCATATATTTCATCTATGGTTAGGAAGTCAAGATGGAGCTATGTTGACAGATACGTCTTTGATTTGGGCATTATATGTGATTGAATACATCCAGGTGAGTATACTTCATTTGAGAGTTGACAAACAAGGGTACTTGAACAAGAGGCCACTATGCTGGTGGTTGAAGTAAGAGTAACAGGGTCTCCTGGGCGTTGCAGTCAGGTCACCTCTTCTACTTCCCAACACTTAGCAAATTGTATCCTTCCACATAAATACACTTCCAGTGAACAGGAACTGGGGTCCTTGGGCAAGTGTACACTGGTCTGGTGGTTGTAGTAACAGAAACAGGGCCTGCTGGGAGTTGCAGTCAGGTCATTCCCTATACTTCACACACTTGACAAATAATATCCTCTCAGGTGAGTAAACTTCAAATGGGAGTTGCCAAAGAGGGGTATTTGGACCGGTGTACTCTGGTCTGGTATTTGGAGTTACAGAAACAGAGCCTCCAGGCCTTAGAAGTCATGTCACTCCCTGTACTACACTCACTATACACATGGTATCCTCCCACGTAACTCGTAAGAGGGCAGTCTCTTCATCTCACTTGTAAATTGAGGATGTTGATAGTAAGGTACAAAATGTTCTCACCTATTTTAGCATCTTTCATAGGTGCCCCAACATGGAAACAAACACCTGCTATGAAGAACAAATCACTTCACACAAAGACGATCTTGGAAGAGAACCTGGAATGGCACATGAAAATCGAATTGGCTTAAACTATTTCTGAAAGTCCAAACACATAAACACATTCCCTTGTCTGCTTAATATGGGTAAAGGTAGGGGCTGCTGACCTTCTTATTCAAGGCCCAAATTCTCTTTGACCAAGGAAGAAGATACTCTGCATGGTACCCAGAGGATTGCTCTGCAACCGGACCTAGAGACTACCTCACAAACAGCTGCCCGGAGTTGAGAGGAAATAACCCGGGACCAGATTTACAAACACTTTGCAACAGGTTTGTGTTACTTTTTTTAACACAAATCTAACACAAAGTGTTGTGGCGGAATTGAGAGTCTAATGGAAATTATGGTTTAGCTTTGGATCATAATCCAAAATAATGCAGAGATGTCCAATGCACTACCTTGCAATGCTCTGTGTGTTCCCAGTGGAACTTCCCATGGATTTTGATGTGAATCCCTTTTTACAAAGAATTGTAGACAGCAATTTGAAAGAATCATTTGCATCCTAATGTTTTAATTTCTTCTCATTTTCACACTTTGCATTTGGGCTGCATTGCACAGCACACAAAGTGAGAAACACATTAAAACATAGGTCTACAGACTGCCACACTTGCAATGGTGGTCAGGAATGCCACATTGCAACCCTGACTGCCAGGGACCCGCCAGCTCCGCCAGGATCCATGATCCTGATGGCCTGGCGGTGGCGGAGATCATAATCTGTCAGGGCAGCACTGCATGCAGTGCTGCCCTGAAGATTAAGACCTTGTTGTATGTTAGCCTTTTCATGGTGGTTACACCGCCATGAAAAGGCTGGTGGAGAACAGGTGCAGGGGACCACAGGGAGGCCCCTGCACTACCCATGCAGCTGGTACACCCTGATGGCTACAGCATTGATGCGTCTCAATTACGAGACAATGCTGTAGC
The DNA here is from genome assembly GCF_031143425.1 of Pleurodeles waltl. NCBI lineage: Eukaryota > Metazoa > Chordata > Amphibia > Caudata > Salamandridae > Pleurodeles > Pleurodeles waltl. Next base: position 255,268,182 of record NC_090438.1, on the reverse strand, counting down.
CTGTTTTCCGCTAGGCTCAGTTTCCGCCTGCTGACCGAGAGCGAAACTCCTAATAACTCCAGCAGGGAGGTCTCCAAGATGGCAGCGACCACCCTGTCAGGAGTTTGGTGGACAGGCTTTCCTGTCTGCCAAACTCGAAATGAGGCCGATAATATTTGTACTGTTAAGTACCCTTCCAGGAAAAAACATATGCTTCCCACAACTACAGTGTGGTTGTCTGCTCTGGTGTATGGCAGCCAAAAGTGTGGCAGTGTAGGGAGAAAGCAGAACAGCACCACATCCTAGTAGATATGGCACAGCTCTGCTCTTTACCATTCATGTGATAAACACAGCAACTGCATTGCACCGTTACATATGATTCTGGGCCCTGGGGTCTGACTTGGAAGAAAGAGCTGTTTCACTGTCCTGAAGAACCTGAAAGCTGATTTGCCTGAGAAAAAGAGAGAAGGAGTGAGCCAACCTGGTAGGAGATGATATTTACCAGGAAAAGCAAGATGTAGGTGACCCCGGTGGTGCTGTGGATCCATCAGCACCATAAGCGACTTAAGAAAGAGTGACTGGTATTCTTCTAAACTGGAAAGTCAACTCTCTTGCCTAGACCGTCCTAAAGATTAAATGAACCAGACTGCACCATATTGATTCAGAAGTGGCAGGACCATGGCACTGCAAAAGTGTGCCAGAGTCGACTGCACTTCTGTGATTGTAAACATTGTGACCCAAAGAGGACCAGACAGTTGTGTCACCTTAGAAAGTAGAGTAGGAGCCACTGTGCTGCTTGAGAGATTCTATCAGAGGATGCATGACCTCTGATCCCAGCCTACTCATTCCATACTTAGAAGAGGGCCTGCAACCATTGAAGACCATCAGCAAAGCCAGAGCCTGCTGACAGATGGTTGCTATCAACCAGGTAGCAACCCCCCAGTTGATTCATGCAAGTCCAGAACTGGAGTGTCGCACCACTCATGGCCCCCTTGCGGGTCTCATTGAAAAGGTAGCAGAAACTAAACACAGTTGCAGACCTGGCTGCTGTAGCGGACACAAGACACAAGACTAAGGCGGTCATTACGATCTTGGCGGTGTGGGCCGCCATGCCGGTGGTGGTGGGAAAACCCGCCAGCCAGCATGGCTGCCCACACCGCCACATAGTGAACCCTTGGAGGGCCGCCATAGGTGGCCCTCACTCACCGCTAGGCTGCCTCCGTCAGGCAGCCTGGCGGCGGTTGGCATCATCATCCGACAGGGCAGAGGTGCTACCTCTCAGATAATGATCCCGCAGTCCCCAGCCTTTCCCTGGCAGAAAGGCTGGCGGAAGAGGTGCACCGGGGCATTCCTCTGGGCCGGCGGGCGGCAACAATGTTTCTGCCCGCCATCCCAGAGGAATGTTCTTAATACGGCCGGCAGGGTTCCAGGGGGGCTGGTGGTCACTTGTAAGACCGCCAGCATGAACACGGCAGTTTCTACCGCCGCGTTCATAATGAGAGCCTAAATCCCTTGTAATGGTGAAATTTCCATTGGGCCTAGAAACTATAAAACTAAGCCCATAAACTTTAATTATGAGAGGGGTAGCACTGCACCTGTGCCTGAAAACTGTCACACTATCATTGATGTTGCACTTGGCCCTTTCTAAAGGGTCAACCCTAAACTTAATTTACTTGTTAGTCCCTAGTGAAGAGGTGCTAGTAATGCCCAAAACCTATAAATTAATTGCTGCCACTGGGCCTACGCAAAAAAAACAGATGGTGGACAGAATGCTAAACAATGCAAACATTCACCCCCAATCACGAGAATCTGGGCTTAATCCATTGTTTTTTCCTCACTATGCCACCCCAGTTTAGATCCAGCCATAAGCAAATCAGTCTTGGCCCTGCTCCCCATGGGAACAGTCTAGCCCTAACTGTGAGGCCAGGTCATCCTTTGATTAGAAACAAGCATCCTGGCACCGGCCTGCAGCATGGATTGTGGCACCCACTGATGTAGCCTGTTAAACATGACTCAGGTCTGCTTTTCAGCCTGGGTGTAGAAAAATGTCAGTATTATGTGGTATGACTGGGGAGGTTTACCAGGTAATACTAGCATGTTACCCAGAAGTAGACCTCGAGTTCACACCAGTAAACCTTAGCTCAGTCCTGGTAGATTGGCAAAGAGCAGCCAGGCTACTTAAAGGAAGATTTTTAAGCATTTCACAACACCCACCATGACAATAAGTAAGTAACACGACTCAAAAGAAATCCAACACCAATTTAGGAAAAAATAAAGCAGATTTTTATCCTAATTTAGACACCAAAATGAACTTTGTATCTTTATACAACAAGAGATGTGGATTTTAAAAGCATTCAATAATAGATGCCCTTTTAGTTGTCAAAACAGTTACCATTGAAGCCAACTGGGAAAGCACCACATGCAATCGGTCACTTGTGGAACCCAACTTGAGTTAAGTTTTAGTGGGTCCCTAGACCAAGACTCAACAGGCAGTACTCCTTTACCTTTACCAGGCAGTCCGGGTGCAGAGGTGCTCTTGCTGTCCTTGGTGCTGATGGGATCCGTGATACCTGTAAAAGTTGCAGCACTTGAAAAAAACACACTTAGGGTTGAAGCTACTCTCTCCCCTCGGAGAGTAGATGCCTTTGGCATCCTAGGACCTAGATTCCACAGCAGGATCTTCAGTACAACATCCAAGGGGTTCCAGATGCAGTGGTAACCTTTCAGCTGACAACTACGGGAGTTATCTTTAAATAGATTTAAATCATTCCAAGATGGCTGCACATGTGGGATCCTGTGTAGCTGCCATTTTGGAATGGTTGTATTTGTTGGTATTCTTGGAATGGTTTTATTAAAAAAAAAAAAAGTTCTAAGAAGGTCACTGCTCATTGTACATTCTTGTGGAAGAGCTATATTAGAAAGTGTTTTCTAATCATAAAATAAAACTCATTCAAGGATGGGTGCCATGCATTTTTTTTAGCAATGTATGCATGTACATTCATGGCAACCATCTCAGAAGGATTATTTTTACTTTTCAAGAAAAATCATTCAAAGTTGGCTAAACGGTGTCCACACAAAAGGCACTCATTCACAAATGTAATAGGTGTCTTAGGCCAGGCTTGTTAACCTTGCTACTACTTGTTGTATTAGCCTTGCTAACTTTGGAAAATCCAATCACCTAGCATAAGGCACTCTTAGGGATATGTTGTGTTGGGCAAGAGATTAGATTATATTTATATCCAGATGATTTGCTATAGCATAAATTAAATACATAATAAAGTACCCCTTGCTGTGTATTATAGAAATATTGGAACTCACTGAGGAGACCAAAGGGTGAGTTCATTTATAAGGTCATAGAACCCCAAGATGATTTGCAGTATCCTTATCATGTACAGCAGTGGGTACTTTAAACCTTATTACGTGGTCACACCTTCACCTTTCCCACATACCTCTTAAATCCTTTGTATGTTGCTCTTTCATATAGAAGAGAGAGCCTGCTTTCAAACTTGAAAAAATATACTCTCTCTTGCACAATTAAACATATCAAAAAATGTGTTAGATATTTGTTGCAAAAATATACTAGAATCAGTTTAAAATAAGAAGATTCTTTTAAGAAAGGTGGAGTAGAAACTTGCAGAAGTATTGTAATGTTTTTATAATTACCTAAAGATTAAAAAAAATTAACATATTGTCATAAATATCTCCTTTCTTCTTGTCACTGGACAGCTAGAAATACAGAGCAGAAAAAAGAAAAGCAATGATTTGCTTTGCCTTATTTAACCAGCTACATTAATTATCCTCTGTGACCTGAAGTACCGCCCTCCTTCACTGCTGGCTCTGGCAGAAGGCATTGTGATGTCAGACCTCAGCTGTAATAAGTTATTACATTTGGGTTCTAATGTCATTTCTTTATAATCGAATAAAGCCTTACTAATTACAAGATAATACTGCTCAAACATTTACAATAATCTATATTTGTATCAGACGTCAGATTTAAACTATGACTTGATAAATAAATTGAATTCAGATAATTTAAGGAATTTAGTGATCGAGTTTTCTGAAATGACTGATAGCCTTCTCATATGTTGATATGTGCTATAGGACAAACAGTGGGTCCTATTCACAAAGGTAAACTTAAACCAACAGAGTTTTGTTTTAAGTTTACATCTGTGAATCGGGCTCTATATTTTCAAGTAAAGTGTGACGGGCAGCAATATATATATATATATATATATATATATATATATATATATATATATATATGAATATATATATATATATATATACATATAGATACAGCACAAACATGGCTCTGAAGCAAAGGAGCACTGTAAATTAGGAGTATGTTGGGAGACAATAAAAGATTGTTTGCATCAAGTGGTTATCAAGTCACATCTTTGAATTTCACAATTTTACAAGTGTATTTCACCTTTCAACATTTCTAGATGAAAGAGCAGTGTGTGATGTTCAAAAGTCAGGGCGCAAACTCAGATTCCCAGGGTCCAATGTCCGCACTTGGATCACATCTGCTCGTTTCCATAGAACCTCAAACATCGAGATGCTAGATGGGAGGCTTGGAATGAACTAATTTTAATAAATATTGTACAAATGCTAAATTTTATTTTAATAATAATATGAAAAATACTTTAGCGTCCTCAAAGGAAATAAATCACTCTGTACCCTACTATTGTAAACCTGAGTTTACAGTAAAAAAGTATGGAAGACGGTTCCGCAGGAGATTTATATCAGGATAGTCTCAAATGTTGGACTTTGTCTTTGCTTCCTAGAATATTAGGCCCTGGTCTAATTTTGGAGATCCCATCCTGGTGGGGTTGTATCAATTAGAAATTTTAGCTGAGCAGAGCTACAAGAATGAGATCTGAAAAAGATTTTTTGTGACTCTATTGACTGTTTTAAGCCATTGCACAATTACTTGCCGCATCCACAATACAATATCTAGAGTTAGAGTTTTTGGTCACAGAAAAGCACACAATCCTGGCCAATCTGTCCTTCAGAATGTGTTGTCTCTTTATGATGTGACTACAGCAAAGGCGATTTCAACATCAAATTTAAATGGGAAATGGACTTAAGGGCAGAACTACTGTATTATTATTAGTTTTTATAAAGCAAATATTGCATTTCTTCTTGAAGATCAGCCGGCTGTGTTATTTTTATGTTATTTATTGTAAAAGCTAAAAAACAATATTACTAATACCTTCTTTTTCATAAGTAACACTAAGGCCCTCATTACAACCCTGGCGGGCGGTGGAGAAGTGGCGGTAATACCACAAACAGGCCGGCAGTAAAAAAAATGAAATTACAAGCATGGCGGTGACCGCCATGCCAAACCGCCGCTTGTCCACTCCGACCACCAGGGTGGTAACGACCGCTGGGCTGGAGACTTCGGTCACCAGCCTGGCGGCTGTCACTACACAGCCGGCGGCATCACGACCCCACATACTGCCATGGATTTTGAGGGGTTCCGTACCGCCATGAAATCCATGGGGGTAGGCACTATCAGTGCCAGGGAATACGTTCCCTGGCACTGATAAGGGTCTCCCCCACCCTTCTCCCCCTCCCCAGTGTCTGATCCCCAAACCCACAGCCCCCCTACCACCCCCCAAAGGTGGTAGGACCCCGCAAACATTGACGCACACACACCCCTAAATGCACACTCACACAACTACTACACATACAAGCACACATACATGCACACATACACACAGACATACACATAGACATAAACGCACACATTTCCCATACACACACCACACCTCTGCATGCATACACGCACTCACACACCCCCTCTACACACTCACACGAACACCCCCATGCACGCACACAACACACAACACTCCCCCACCCCACTCCCCTAACGGACGATCAACTTACCTGGTCCGGTGATCCTCCGGGAGGGAACAGGATCCATGGGGGCTGCTCTGCCGCCAGCACCCCATCACCAGAACACCGCCACGCCGAATCCTGGGTTGTGATTCGGTGGGCGGTGTTCTGATGATGAGGCGATGGAGGTGGAGCAGCCTCCACTTCACCGACGACCGCCAGTATGGCTGCTGGCGGCTCTCCGTCCGGAAAAGGGAAGAGGCCTGCCAGCAGTCATAAAACGCTGTGCGGAAAACCGCCTGCACTGGTGGTCTTCAGCACAGCGGTACCTCGGCGGTCTTGAGAAAAGGCCGCTGAGGTCCAAATGAGGGCCTAAATGTGCCACTTCTACTGTTTGAATGCCAAATGTTATTATTACCAATTTATGTTACTCAAGTTAAGCACTTCTGAAGCATTTATGGTAATTCAAATGCATAAGCATAATTCAACATTTGCCAGCAGCAAGTCTTCCACTCACTAAGACCTACTACTGGTAGATTTCTGCCCGACACGGGCGCATAACATGTTCAGGAAAGATCAGAGCTATGCCCAAGATATATGAGAGTTGCAAGAGACCTTGATTATGTGTTCTGAGAATACGCTACAGACTGCATGTTGGATATGGCTGATTTGCACTGTCCATAGATTTAAACGCAGACAAAGGACCTGATTTAGAGTTTGGTGGATGTAATGCATTTTTTATAAGGTGTTCAGAATATACGTCACATTTGTGCTTAGTCCCCTCAGCCAAACTCTAAATAGGGCTTTAATCTCGTTTAAAATGGAGGCAATTTCTTACTATGCTTTGGCAGGAGCGGCTTGCGCTGCTTAATAGGGGCGGGGCGGCATGAACGTGGGGGGAATTAATAAAACAATTACCTGCATCGTCGCCACTGCCGTCACCACTGCGCTGCTCCTCTGCTGTAGGCAGGCTGCAGACACAGGCTCACAGCCTGCCCTGTGGCCAATCCTGACACTGCTCGGAGCAGCGTTAGGATTGGCTGGGAGCACCCAACCATGGTGCTCCTAGGCAGACTGGGAGCATGTGCCTGCTCCCTCCAGCCTACAACACAGTGCCAGGCTGGAGAGAGCCTACTGCACATGTGTGTTTGGCCGGCCCGAGACGGCCGGCCAAACATACATGCGCAATGAGGGTTAGTGCTGTACACTCCCCTTCAGTGCCCATCACAGCCCCTGGCTGTAGGAAAGTACCATCTTGCCTGGCATGTTATCCCCATATTTCACTGTATATATGTCGTTTTAGTGTATGTGTCACTGGGACCCTGCCAGCCAGGGCCCCAGTGCTCAGAAGTGTGCCCTGTATGTGTTCCCTGTGTGATGACTAACAGTCTCACTGAGGCTCTGCTAACCAGAACCTCAGTGGTTATGCTCTCTCTGCTTTCCAAATTGTCACTAACAGGCTAGTGACCAATTTTACCAATTCACATTGGCATACTGGAACACCCTTATAATTCCCTAGTATATGGTACTGAGGTACCCAGGGTATTGGGGTTCCAGGAGATCCCTATGGGCTGCAGCATTTCTTTTGCCACCCATAGGGAGCTCTGACAATTCTTACACAGGCCTGCCACTGCAGCCTGAGTGAAATAACGTCCACGTTATTTCACAGCCATTTACCACTGCACTTAAGTAACTTATAAGTCACCTATATGTCTAACCTTTACCTGGTAAAGGTTGGGTGCTAAGTTACTTAGTGTGTGGGCACCCTGGCACTAGCCAAGGTGCCCTCACAGCGTTCAGGGCAAATTCCCCGGACTTTGTGAGTGCGGGGACACCATTACACGTGTGCACTGGACATAGGCCACTACCTATGTACAGCGTCACAATGGTAACTCCGAACATGGCCATGTAACATGTCTAAGATCATGGAATTGTCACCCCAATGCCATTCTGGCATTGGGGAGACAATACCATGATCCCCCGAGTCTCTAGCACAGACCTGGGTACTGCCAAACTACCTTTCCCGGGGTTTCACTGCAGCTGCTGCTGCTGCCAACCCCTCAGACAGGTTTCTGCCCTCCTGGGGTCCAGCCAGGCTTGGCCCAGGAAGGCAGAATAAAGGACTTCCTCAGAGAGAGGGTGTTACACCCTCTCCCTTTGGAAAAAGGTGTCAGGGCTGGGGAGGAGTAGTCTCCCCCAGCCTCTGGAAATGCTTTGATGGGCACAGATGGTGCCCATCTCTGCATAAGCCAGTCTACACCGGTTCAGGGATCCCCCAGCCCTGCTCTGGGGCGAAACTGGACAAAGGAAAGGGGAGTGACCACTCCCCTGACCTGCACCTCCCAGGGGAGGTGCCCAGAGCTCCTCCAGTGTGCTCCAGACCTCTGCCATCTTGGAAACAGAGGTACTGCTGGCACACTGGACTGCTCTGAGTGGCCAGTGTCAGCAGGTGACGTCAGAGACTCCTCCTGATAGGCTCTTACCTGTGTTGCTAGCCTATCCTCCTTCCTAGGTAGCCAAACCTCCTTTTCTGGCTATTTAGGGTCTCTGCTTTGGGGAATTCTTTAGATAACGAATGCAAGAGCTCATCAGAGTTCCTCTGCATCTCTCTCTTCACCTTCTGCCAAGGAATCGACCGCTGACTGCTCAGGACGCCTGCAAAACCGCAACAAAGTAGCAAAGACGATTACTTCAACCTTGTATCGCTGATCCTGCCGCCTTCTCGACTGTTTTCCTGGTGGTGCATGCTGTGGGGGTAGTCTGCCTCCTCTCTGCACTAGAAGCTCCGAAGAAATCTCCTGTGGGTCAACTGAATCTTCCCCCTGCATCCGCAGGCAACAAAAGACTGCATCACCGGTCCTCTGGGTCCCCTCTCAGCACGACGAGTGTGGTCCCTGGAACTCAGCAACTCTGTCCAAGTGACTCCCACAGTCCAGTGACTCTTCAGTCCAGGTTTGGTGGAGGTAAGTCCTTGCCTCCCCACGCTAGACTGCATTGCTGGGTACCACGTGATTTGCAGCTGCTCTGGCTCCTGTGCACTCTTCCAGGATTTCCTTCATGCACAGCCAAGCCAGGGTCCCCGACACTCTAACCTGCAGTGCACAACCTCCTGAGTTGTCCTCCAGCGTCGTAGGATCTCCTTTTGTGACTTCGGTGAGCTCTGGTTCACTCTTCTTCATAGTGCCTGTTCTGGCACTTCTGCGGGTGCTGCCTGCTTCTGTGAGGGCTCCCTGTCTTGCTGGGCGCCCCCTCTGTCTCCTCACGCAATTGGCGACATCCTGGTCCCTCCTGGGCCACAGCAGCATCCAAAAACCCGAACCGCAACCCTTGCAGCTAGCAAGGCTTGTTTGCGGTTTTTCTGCATGGGAACACCTCTGCAAGCTTCTTCACGACATGGGACATCCATCCTCCAAAGGGGAAGTTCCTAGTCCTCTTCGTTCTTGCAGAATCCACAGCTTCTACCATCCGGTGGCAGCTTTTTTGCATCCTCAGCTGGCATTTCCTGGGCATCTGCCCAATCACGACTTTGTGTCGACTCTTAGACTTGGTCCCCTTGTTCCACAGGTACTCTCGTCCGGAAATCCACTTTGGTTGCATTGCTGGTGTTGCTCTTTCTTGCAGAATTCCCCTTTCACGACTTCTGTGCTCTCTGGGGAATATAGGTGCACTTTTAGGGTCTTGGGGTGGGCTATTTTTCTAACCCTCACTGTTTTCTTACAGTCCCAGCGACCCTCTACAAGCTCACATAGGTTTGGGGTCCATACGTTATTCGCATTCCACTTTTGGAGTATATGGTTTGTGTTGCCCCTATACCTATGTGCTCCTATTGCAATCTATTGTAACTATACACTGCTTGCATTACTTCCTTTTGCTATTACTGTATATTTTTGGTATTGTGTACATATATCTTGTGTATATTTGCTATCCTCATTCTGAGGGTACTCACTGAGATACTTTTGGCATATTGTCATAAAAATAAAGTACCTTTATTTTTAGTATATCTGTGTATTGTGTTTTCTTATGATATTGTGCATATGACACCAGTGGTATAGTAGGAGCTTTGCATGTTCACCTAGTTCAGCCTAAGCTGCTCTGCTATAGCTACCTTCTACCAGCCTAAGCTGCTAGAAACACCTCTTCTACACTAATAAGGGATAACTGGACCTGGTACAGAGTGTAAGTACCCCTTGCTACCCACTACAAGCCAGGCCAGCCTCCTACACTGGCCCCACCCCATTTACTAATAAACGATAATAAACATAGTTTATTAACAGTTATTTGTAAAAGGTTTGCAGCTGCTGCTGCTGGCCGAGGGGGAGGGGTGCTCCTCCACCCTGATGGAGGAGCTGCACCTGTACTTTGGTATTTAACACATTTTTTTTTCTTTTGTCTTCAATGGACAGTTCTGTTGTTCACTGTTCTCTTATCTTTGAGTGGTGGATGATTACAAAAGGTATACATATAGCTGAAAAGTAAAATAAAAACAGTATCTGAGTTGGTCCCCTTATTGCCTCTTTTAATAGCATTGGTGTTGTTTTCTGCTTTGTATCTATTTTTTGTATTAATTTGTGTTTTTCTTTTTATTCCCCTTTTCAAAACTTAATACTGAGAATATAGGCCAAGTAAGAGTGGTCAAGTAAGATTGACCAAGTAAAGAAGTAATGTTGAGAAAGGAATTAACGGAAAAGTATGATTAATAATGTGTCAATAATAAAGTTAGATATAATTATGAATGGAAATTATTATTTTGTAATATTTCCTTATAGATTGTCAATGCTTGTTTATCTCAAAAATCTTCATATGTATGGATACAGTTGTCTCCTTTTTTGTATGGGTTTAATGTTCTCAAATTAAAACTTATTTTGGAAGCGGTAGGATGCTTGCAGATCCTATAGCGGATGCCATGAAGGCTGCCAATGAAGGAAGAAAGTCATGCTGTGATTCTTTATTACGGCTCTTGTTCCTCTGACATAAATCAAACCTCGGCACTTGGGTTTGCAGCAGAATACAGGGAGGCATAGTGCCACAAAGTCCTCCGATGTGCAGTTCTTACGTCCTAGGAGGATATTGGTACAAGTGGCATCAGCATTTCTTCTATTCTTCTAGCATGTCTTCTATTGCCCTGGGAATTAGGGTTTAATTTTCCCTAAAATTGCAATAAGAGTAATTGCTGCAGCCCATGTTTTTATGATAGAATGTCTGAGAAATACTATTGTAACTTTTAGTTATAAATATGGCATGGAACGCACACCCCTTGTTCAGAAATATGATATTCAAAGATCTATGTATGGAGATGCTAAGACGACTTTTCCCACTATAGGTCTTCATTTCATGTGAGTGGCAGGGGCGGTAGCAACCAAGGGGCTTCGGGCGTTTAGAAAAATACACCAGCCCTCTGGACTAGTCTGGTCTTTCTGGCCTGAATCATTAAACCATGATATTCGCAAGGAAGACAAATAGAATTTGGTTTGTGCTATTCGGTCCTTCTCTCGGCTTTGGTGACGAAAATAAAGTACACTTTTTTAACCATTTATTAAAGTAACAAAATTTAGGTGGAGGGGCTTAATAGAAAATTAATTATTACGTTCACAATTGGGGTTAATAGAAGAAATCAATCTTAAAATACGCTTTTCATTCATGAGTAGAGACAGCACACAAAATCTGTCATATAGGTCAGCTGTACCCAATCTGCTGGCAGGCCCATCAAACGTGATTGAAGCATAACAGCGAAAACAATACTTCAGCCAGAGCCTACTTTAAGACTTGCAAAAGTGACTGACATGACTGTCTGCCCGCGTTTATAATGACCACTGCCTAATGTGACTTTTAAAACAAAATATCGTAGTCATCAGTAGAGGACTAGTCTAAAAAGAAATATCGAGGACTCACGCCCTCAGAAATGAATGTAATTATATTTTCATGTACGTAGTTAGCTTTCCTTACCAGATCATATCAGAGAGAAGCGTCGCGGATAGCAAATGTGTAATTACTACTCAGTGCTACCATGATTTATGTCTTCTGTGACGTAATCAGTAAGTTGGCAAGGCTGGCTGTATCAGCACTTCTTAAAAAGGTACCTTAGACACCTTTGTGTCTATAATAAATTTGTCGTAAAATAAGCAATTATGCCAAACTTAGAAACTATTTTCAAATCAGATACATGAGTTGGAAGGCCTGGTCCAGCAATGTGAAAATGCTTGATTCTCCCACTATAAACAACATGTAGGAAGCAAGACACAGCTTTGAAACATTGCGCTGAAACTGTTTACAAGAAATTGAGAAATCTCGTAGCACTCTTATAAAAGTCTTCAAAGAAATGCCATTAGTTTTTTTTTGGTAAGTTGTCCTTCCTGGAGAGTCACCTGAGACTGTTTTCCCTTTTGTTGAACTTGATGTTTGTTGGCTGCAGAACTCTGTGCGCTTTACTCTTGCTAGCGAAAGGTAAAGTGCTTGTTCTCTCCTTTTCAAACATGTTAAAATTGATATACCCCTGATTTGCACATTTAATTTGTATGTAGTGTTAGAGGCTGGCTCTCTATATAGTGCAAGAACATGACGTGCACTGTGCAGAGAGTACAAGCAACCTCACTTTAGTATCCAGAGGTAAAAAGCAGACCACCTAATGCTCTGTTTTTGTGGTAGTGTGGGCGATCAGTTACGCTTATCTTGGAGATGTGCTAAGCATTTTGTGTACTCACAATATCAATAAATGTGCACACATGCGGAAGATCTTTTCCCAGCACGGCACTCTGTGCGTGGATTTCCTTTTCTTTAGGCTGCCAGCTTCTCCTTTCAGGGTCCCAGGAACTGGATGGGCACCACACGGTAGAGTAGGAGTCTCTCCAAAGACTCCAGGTACTGGCAGAGAGATGACTTTGCTGTCCCTGAGTGGCATTTTCAAACACACAATCTCAAAATCAACTTTACTAAAAGATTTATTTTTAAATTGTGAGCACAGATACCCCAAACTCCACATGTCCATCCGCTCCCAAAGGGAATCTACACTTTAATCAGATTTAAAGGTAGCCCCCATGTTAACCTATGAGAGGGACAGGCCTTGCAACAGTGAAAAACTAATTTAGCAATATTCCACTGTCAGGACATATACAACATATTACTATGTGTCCTACCTTAACCATACACTGCACCCTGCACTTGGGGCTACCTAGGGCCTACCTAGGGCCTACCTTAGGGGTGCCTTACATGTAAGAAAAGGGAGGGTTTAGGCCTGGCAAGTGGGTACACTTGCCGAGTCAAATTTACAGTTAAAACTGCACACAGAGACACTGTAGTGGCAGGTCTGAGACATGATTACAGAACGACTTATGTGGGTGGCACAACCAGTGCTGCAGGCCCACTAGTAGCATTTGATTTACAGGCCCTGGCACCTCTAGTGCACTGTACTAGGGACTTACTAATAAATAAAATATGCCAATCATGGATAAGCCAATTACATATAATTTACACTGAGAGCATATGCACTTTAGCACTGGTTAGCAGTGGTAAAGTGCCCAGAGTTCAAAAGCCAACAGACACAGATCAGAAGAAAAAGGAGACAGGAGGCAAAAGGACTGGGGATGACCCTGCATAAGCCAAAAAGTCCAACACATGCCTTTTGCAGGACATCCAGGACCTTTCCCATGTGGATCAGGAGATCCTGCAAGGTGGAGCTGCAGACAGAAATATCATCTAGATATCATGCACTGAAGGATTCCAGCCTTGCAAGGACTTGGTTCACCAACCTCTGGAAGGTAGCAGGGGCATTCTTTAATTCAAAGGACATGAAAGTAAAGTGATAATGGCCCCTTGGGGTGGAGAAGGCTGATCTCTCATTATCTCCAGGGGCCAAACCACTCTGCCAGTACCCAGATGTAAGATCAAAGGTACTCAGGTATTTGTCTACCCCTAATCTGCATATGAGCTCATCAGCTCTTGGAATTGGATGTACATCTGTTTCTGTTGCAGAGTTGAGGCCACACCTAACGTCATTTTCTTTTTCTCACCGTTAGAGTGAGGCTTGGGGACTAACACTACTATGCAAGCCCAGGACTCTCAGAGGGTCCAATGACACCCAAATCCAGCATCTTGTTGACTTCATCTTGGATACTTTCTCTGATATAGTGTGACTGCCCCTGAATTTAGTTTTTGACAGTCAAGCTGTCACCAGTGTCCACACCATGGGTACACCAGTTAGTCCTACCAGGGGTCAGAGAGAACAGCTCAGCATTCTGGTTGAAGACTTGCCTGCTTTCAGACTTCTGTTGGCCAGTGAGGGAGTCTGACAAGACCACTCCATCTACAGAACCATCTTGTGGGTTGCTGGTGAGGAGATCAGGGAGAGATTCACTCTCTTCCTCCTGTCCCTCATTTTTAACCATGAGCATGGTCATATCAGCTCTGTCAAAATAGGGCTTCAGGCGGGTGACATGTATAATCCTTTTGGGACTTTTTCAACTAACAAGGTCAACTATGTAGGTGACCCCCCCTTTTCTTTGAAGTATGGGGTAGGACCCAGACCATTTGTCTCGGAGAGCCCTAGAAGCCACAGGCACAAATACCCAACTCTCTGCCCTGGTTGGAACGTTACAATTTCAGCTTTTGGTCATACTAGTGCTTCTGGAGCACCTGCCTTGCCTGAAGATTTTTGCTTTCCTTCTCTATGTACTCAGCCATCCTGGAATGAAGGCAAATTACGTAGTCCACAATGTCTTGCTTAGGATCTTTGAGAGACCTCTCACAGCCTTCCCTCAAAAGACTCAATGGACCCCTAACAGGCTGTCCAAACAAACGTTCAAAGGGGGAAAACCTTACTCCCTTTTTTTTGGCACTTCCCTGTAGGCAAAAAGCAAACATGGGGTTAAGACATCTCCTTCCGAGTTTTTCAGGGAGTCCTCCAAACATGCCCTTCAATGTCTGGTTAAATCTTTTAATCAGTCCATTGGTCTGTGAATGGTATGGGGTAGTGTATGTGTAAGTCACTGGACATTCCTGCCACATGTGTTTTAAGTATTGAGACATGAAGTTTGAACCCTTGTCTGATACTACCTCCTTTGGAAAACCCACCCTGGCAAAAGAACACCCAGCAAGGCCTTGGCCATTGAAGTGCCAGTGATGGTCCTAAGTGGACTGGCTTCAGGGTGTCTAGTGGCATGATCCACTACCACAAAAATATACCTGATTCCGGAAGCTCTTTGAGGATCAAAGGAGCCAACAATGACAACCCCTACCCTTTCGAAGGGAACCCCAGCCACAGGTAGTATGATTAAAGGAACCTTCAGGTAGCCTCCTACCTTGCCACTGGTTTGGCAGGTGACACAGGACTGACAAAGGCCCTTTACCTTCTGGGACATTCCAGGCCAGTAAAAAGGAATACTTAGACTGCTCCAGGATTTGTTTTAGGCCAGATGACCAGCTAGGGAAATGTTGTGGGCTAGAGTGAGAAGTAACTCTCTGTATTGCTGGGGCACTATCACCCTGCTGGTTGTACCAGGCTTGAGGTCTCTAGGCTCAGTAAACAGGAATCCATCCTCCCAAGAAACCCTGTAGGTATCATTGACATTACCCCATCCTTCCTGTGAAGCTTGCTGCCTAAGGTTTTCAAGAGTGGCACAGATTTTTTATCCCTGGTTCAGATCCTCTTTAGAGGGTCTGCCTGGACCCATGAGCTCTGGGTGATAAGGCCTAAGCTCTGCAGACTCAGTTACCTCTTGGGATAACAAGTCCTCCTCCTGGGAAGATGGGTTCTGACTTGTGGTCTGTTCAGAAGCTGGTCCCACATTTTTGCATTTTCTCTTCGAGGACTGGACCATTCTTCCAGGATCTAACGCCTCTTGTTCACTTTGAAGTTTGCTCTGTGCTTTGGTTTTGACCCAACCCTATTTTGGGAGCCCAAGCATTGCTGCATGGGTCCTCAGTTCAATTTCAGTGCAGGGAGATTGCTCCAAATCATTTTCAAACAGACAGTCTACAGGGATGTATGGGGACACAGCCACTTAGTTTTGTCCAACGTTTCCCCCCAAAGTCAAGAGATACCATTGCCATGGGATGGATCTTTGTGACATTGTCCGAATTGGTGACAGGATATGTTTTTCCTAACAGGTACTGATCGGAGTGGACCAGGTGCTGGGTCACCATGCTAGCCCCTATGTACCTTATGGCTTCCTCCTTAGTCCCAATAATCAAAGGGTACTGCCTGTATTTTGGGATGTTAGTGGGTCAGGCAGCATAGGATAGCTCTACCCCTCCCTCAGTGATGAATGTTGCCTCTGTGGGTTCACTGACATGGTCAGGCCACAACTGTGATCCCATCTGGAGACTGGGAACTGCATTTACTGCAGGTAGACTTGAGGCATTTTTCTTGTTTTTTTCAGCTAGGATCTCCAGTTTGGTGCTCTCTATTCTTGTAATCAGGGCACCAAGCATGTTGGGATCAAAGTTCCTACCTTTGTACCCACCCTTAGGCTGTGAGGAGCCTCGGACCCACCCTTCGTAACAGGTTTTTGGGGGCCTTGAGAAAATGTACATAAACTTAATCATACACCATAGCTGCTAGGCATCTGTTTATCTTTATTATGTTGACATGTGCTCGGCAAACCTTCTGAACTTTGATGTTTGACCTTGTGCTCGCAGCCTTGGGCTGCAATCTGCTTATCGCTGCCATTTACTTTTTCCAATCATAGTTCTGAGAATTGTCGTGCTTAATCAGTAACTGCCAGAACAGGTTCGTACAGGTCGTTGCCACCTCCTGCCAGCTGCATCTGTACCTTCTCCCACCACACGTGTATCCCTGAAATATTCTGAAGGCCGCAGAGGACCTTGAATACGCTAGGGGTGGAGTTGTCCTCTGACTAAGCAGTTTTGTGTGTATATAAGGTTGGGTGCCCCAGAGTGAAGGGGCAGCCTCCGTAGGCTAGTCACTTGACTGTCCTGGGACTCTGTATTAGCTCGAGCTATAATCCATGTAATAAACTTCTCTTTATTCCTCCAGTTGGTGACTCTGCTTGATTTGTGTACTCTCTGCTAAACGGACCCTGAGGACTAGGGTGTCCCTCCACCGCTGGGAAGAAGACCCAGAGTGGGGATTCTATCTTTCCTGGTTCCTCAGTCTGATAAAGATTGTGCTTTTATTTTGGTTCCTGTCTTTCCATCTGGGGGTTGGCCTCTTTCTTTTGGTCTCCCCCACTAGTGGTTGTTTTGGTCACCCTTGTCTTGACCCAGTGGTCTGCCTTCTTCCCTAAATATACAGGAGAAAAGGAACTAGGTCTTCCAGGAACTGATGTAGTTTCTCATTGCAATAAGTACTCAAAAGATGCTGTTTCAAAATTTAATTATAAAGCCCATAAAAATCTTGTTCTTAGTTACCTTCCATCCAGTCACCCAGAATTTTTTACTGACTAGTCCACAAATTCTACCCCAGACTGACTCTGTTTTTTTTTTTTTTTTGAGTCTCCCTGAATTTAATTCTCTATTCTTCAGTTGTTAGCCCAAAGCCCTCAATCAAGGTAGCCTTTATGAGGTCATAGGATCTGGCGTCTGCCTCATTCCAGGTCAGGAATCTATCCCAATACTAGCCGAGAACAGTTCCCACAAAAGAGAGCCCCAATGTCTTCTATCTATATCCCTGGATATGCAGGTGCTCTCAAAGGCAGAAAACCACTCTCTGTATGAGGTGGGGCAAGTTCTTTGGGGAGTTTTAGGTTAAAAGATTTATTTTTCTCCTTAGTTACTTGTATGCTGCCACCAGAGATGCGTCCTAGGCCCATCTCTCTTCTTTTTATCTCTAGCTCCAAAAGTTGAGCTTCTAAAGCAGTCCTTTTGGTCAATCTAGCTAGAGCCACATCCCCCTCTGAGGCGGCTCCTGTTTAGGGAGCCCTTACTTGGGAGTATCTCAGTCCCATCCAAGGGGCCAAGTTGAGCTCCTTAGCCTGGTTCTCTGCATCTGACATTTTTTTCTACAAAAGTTGGGGCCTTTTGGAAAACTTTTGCAAACTTTCAAAATCTTTTGCAAACTTTTTCTGAGGCCTACCTATAGTAAAGACTTTTAATTTCTAATCACTGTTTCATAAAGTTGTATTTTTCCTGTCTAAAACTGAAAGGCTTTGCTGCCAGTGTCCGGTTGTCTCCTGACCCCTGTGGTGATTTGTGTATTGCTCCAGAACAGTGGCAAAGGGCCGTTGGAGTGGCAATGGTGGCTCATTCCAGGATGGCCTGGGGGGCTGTGTCTAGCCTCTTGTTGGGTTTCAAAGGATACCGAATGTGTTGCTGGCAGATGAAGCTCAAACATAGGCCTGCCTCCATTTTATTTCTCTATTCAGACAGACACCAACCTCAGAGGAAGTAGAGGAACAGACCTGGTTTAATGGGTGGACCAAGGCTTGCCCCCACCCACAGGCTGGCAGTGGGCATAAAAGTGACCCCGCAGACCTTTACTCAGAACTGTCCTGAAACTGTAAAGAAATGGAAGGAATGCCCTGCTGTCTACAGAAGCTGAAACAAGATTGGACCTTGTTTTCTTGAACCCAGGACCACATAAGTGACTCCAAGAGTCAGTTAGGACCTTCTGTTTGAGCTAAAGGGACACAAAAAACTTCCATAGACCCTTTCCCTAAAACTGCCCAGATGACCAGTAGCAACTGGGACTGTGCTGGACCCTGCTGCCCTGTTACTGGCCTCTGTTAGAGTTAGCCCCTAAGTGGTGCCCTCCAAGTCTTGGCCACTTGTCTGGTAAGAGTGTACTTCTGCTGTTTCCATAATGCAAAAGCTAGGACTTAGAATCTTTTTGCCAGCTATCTGCCTGAAAAACTGATGGAGACCAGGATCCCAATCGAAACTTCAGCCATCAACATTGAATGGTCACACAGCCTCAGCTTGCTGCTTTACCTCGCGGATGGATATCTAACTCCTACAAATGTGTCTAAGTATTAATTTAGAGGGATTTATCAGACTGCCCCAAACAGCGTCCAGTAGACATTGAGCCATTCCTTACCAGTAACATCCGACTTTGCCCTGCTCTGAGCTTTCCAAACTTCCTTGATGAATGCACCAGGACTCCACTCTTCAGTGATGCGTTATCTTGAGCCCCTCTTCAAATCCAGTATGCAGCTTGCCCGGCCGACCACTTGTTATTGACCGCTTGTTGTCCATAAATGTTTCCATGTCAGAAGATAAAGATTCCATTGGGATGAACCTGGTCCCTGTATCCGATCCGCCCCCATCAGAGTTGGCCTTACTTTTGACTTTGACCAGGCCTAGCATGACCAGATAACTGCTGTTGGAGCTCTTTTCATCTGGAGTGACATGGGGTCTGATGTAGACCGAGGTGGAATCAGTCCCGCCATTGATTTTCTGTTGGATTTCCCAGTCAGTAACTTGGCGGTCTGACCGCTCTATTTAGATGTTGGCTGGTCCATAGTTGAAAGTCTATTGACAAATCACTGTCACTGCCAGGACTGTAAACCCGCTTTGATGGGGCAATAACCAAAAGTGGCTGGCGGCGCAACTCCAGCCAGTTTACCGGGTCAATCACGATGTGCCTTCCCTCCGACATAATTGTGGTGGCCAAATCTCATCACCTGACTTGGTGAATTGGGATCTATATAAGCACAACACTTATCTTTTGTGAGGCTTCTCATTTCCTGCCTCCATAAACCAGATTGTAAAAGTCCTACTCATGCTGCTGCTATTGGACCAAGATGAAAATCAACCTCGTTGTCACCAGAACTAAAGGTAAGTGATTGTTTTACCTGTGATCTTCGGTAGATGTACAGTAGCATTGGACTCACATGTTTAAAAAATACTTGCAAGCAATAGTACAATACTGTGCAATGTATATGTGTGTCATATGGTAGTTAGAAAATAAAATAAAATCAAACCTTGATATATCAGTAACACTCAATAATATGGTAATAACTTTATGGCAGTGGACACCTACACAAAAAGTCACATTAATCCCAAGTAGAAATGTGCCCAATCAGGTGTGTGTGTGTAAAAATGTTCCCTAAACTACCATATCATATACATAAACAGTACACCTAAATGGATCTACATAAATCCAATATAATGTAGCAATTGTACTACACAATGCTAAACATGAGTGTTGGCAGAATGTACAGCCAATGTTACCTCTAACCTTCAAACATGTCAGAGATGTATTAAGGTCATGTCCCTTTGGTTCATGCAATTTCTGTTGAACATTAGATGTCATTTAACTCTAAAGTGTCATTTTCCCTGTGAAATACATATGTGTGCATTATTAACACACCATGTTCAAATAAGCACACACACATTCTTCAATCATACAATTAGAAACATTTATTATTTTACTATGTGTCCAGTAAAATGATGAATGCTTCCACCAAAGATAACATGTCCATCACAAAGGTACAACACCAATGTATGAACTATATAAATATGTCATAAATAAAACGTGTGCTTGTCCCTGTCAGAAATTAGAGTAAGTGCCTGTCACACACAGTAGCAGAAATAATATGATCAGCAAATAAATGCCAATAATTAAAAATTAATGCCAGGTCAAAAGTATTGAAACTAAAAGACATTTTAATCAAAAATGGTCCAAATAGTCCAAAAGGTGAATTCTGGGCTGTAGGCCCAGAATATGCCTCCTAATTTCACTGCCAGGTACATCCTCCAGAGCAGGCATCTCAATGATCTTACTTGGGAGGGGGCATTGGTTTTGGAAGGGGTGTGTTAGGTGTTGGGAGGGGTGGGTTTTTGAGTGGTGGGTTTGATTTTGGGAGGTATGGGCTTGGGTTTGGGTGGGGTAGCTTTGGGTGTGGGAGGGATGGCGTTGGGTGAGGAAGGGGTAGGTTTACATTTTGGAGGGGTCACTTGAGATGTGGAAGGGGTCAAGGCCAGAGCAAATAAAAGGTCTTCTTTCAGGAAATGGGTAGGGTGGTTTGCAGGGAGTTGGGTTTGGGAGGTAGATGAGTGGTAGTGGGTGATGTGTGTATTTCTATTGAGGGTTCAGGTGCCTGTGGGTCTGGGTCACATTTGGGTGTGTGTGGTTCTGGTATGTGTGGCCATTTGTTTCCAGTAGGTGTTGTGTCCACTGTATGTGTGTGTGAATGGGTGTGCTGTTGAGGTGCTGAAAGTGGTTATGGTGCTTGCAGACTTGATGGTGCATGTGGGTTTGGTGGTGGCTGTTCATGTGGGTGTGGTGGTGGGTGTGGTGTCTGTGGGTGTGCTAGTGGTGGCTGTGCATGTGGGTGTAAAGGTGGGTATGGTGTATGCAGGTATTCTGTGGTGGCTGTGCATGTTGTGGTTCAAAAAATTCTGGACCCATGTAATTTACTTTGCCACAGCAGTATGATTTTAGTATCAAAAGACCGATAATGACTAGTACACTAAGCATGAGCATTTTCGCTCAATTCCAGCAGCGTTTTCACCTCGAAATCGCCATTTTCGTCCTGCACTCGTGGCTCCCATTTTATACACGGCAGCCATTTTTAAAAGTTGCCCTCACATAGGCTTATAATACAGTCAGATTTGATTCCAAGGACACGTACACCTTGATTGACTTTTCTCTGACCTGGGCAAGCTGGAACCATTGCCTCAGGCCAAACCTGTTTGGTCAGTCCTTCTCCCAGTGGCCGAATCAGATAGCATCAAGGCACACCAGGCCATAAAACCCTTATTATCGCTCACACACCCTGCCTAACTTGCTCACACCTGCACCTGCTCTTTTCTTCTTCTTACTTTACGAGGGGGAGGTGCCCGTTTTTATTGGGGTCCACACTTATCTGATGTGAAATTCTATGCCTTGCCGGGTAATTTATTATGGGCTGGATGACATGAAATATGAGGTTTCATCATGACACTGGTTTTTCCTTTGTAGTGAAAACATGTGAATGACCAACCAAAATGTCAAGAATGTTTGCCTGAAGCTTAAAAAACTGTATATAAGGAAACCTGATTTTGCATTGACACACAGTCTCCTGAGAACATACAAATCGTGCTGTTGTACTTCTAGGACACTTGTCAATTGGTTGCAGCCAATAAATTCGATCTTTGACTTCACCTAGAAGACTCTGAGTTTCTGTAGTCTGAATCAGGAAAGTACCCGAGGTCTTTAGGTGTACCCTGGCACCGCTGGGTTACCGGATCTGTACCGGTTCTGAAAAACCCAGTACCTCAGTTGGCGCCCAAACGTGGGGTGATACCAGCGGTACCGGTCCAAGCCTGAGGTCGGTGGGGAGCTTCGTGTGAAAATTCTGGAGGAAGGCCGCCACTTCATCGACCCCTGCATGTCGACGTGGTCCGAAAGTCTTTGTTGCGAGGTTCCCCGCTTCCCGACGGCTATGAAGGACTGCTGCCCTGGCTATCGCCCTGATTTGGACCCTTGATTTTTGGTAGAGCCAAACGATAAGACGAGTCTTCTGGTGACGTCATTGATATTTTCAGTTAAGTATAAGTGGAGCGTCTCCCAGTCCTTAGTTGGACACTTGGTTTGGTCCTTAGTTGGACACTTGGTTTGGTCCTTAGTTGGACATTTGGTTTGGTATCCCTTTGGGATCACTTTGATTTGGAACTTGCAAGTACCAAAGCCGAAGGACTTGTGTATTCACGAGACTATCGTAAACGATAATCCTTTGAAGTTTGAAGCTAGACTAGTGAGCGAAGATGCCTGGTCTTAGCAGACTTGGAAATTTGTTTTGTCTTGGTTGTAAAAGGGACTCCCGGTTGGAGGACTCATGTCCGGTTCCTCCGATTGGAACTCCAACCTATGATCTATATGTGAAGCACGGAGTAGGCCCCATCACGTTTAATAAAGTATGGGTCCGCTATTCTTGGAAATAATTGAGAAAAGTTTTTTTTTTTTTTTTCTCTTGTAAATATGACTTACAACTAGGATCTGCAAACGGTTCTGTAAGTAAATTGCGACGGCGCTATTTATGAAAAATGGCTAAAGCGCGCTGTATTGTGTGTACTGAGTGTTTTCTGTTTATATCTGAAATGAGCTCAATGTGTGTTTGTGGGTCTTCTTGATGTTTACAGTTTGTTAAGTAAAATGTTGGTTAATTAATATTAAGTAGAAACTTAGAAAAAATCCAGAAATGAACCATGTGATGTGCTAACATAGCTATATGTTGCTCTTTAATTTATAGAATGAGCAATTGTGCACATATACAAAACTGCCGTTAAATGCTTAATACATTAGAAAACACATTCAATAGATATAAATAGGGCCCCCCAAAAAAAAAAAACGAAATTATCTATTTTCAATTCAGCCAGCACTTTCCCAGTTAAACATGGGTGGAATTTTGCATAACCTTCCTTTTAAATGAAAGTGGCGCAAAAATGTGACGCATTTCAAATTAGGCTTATGCGCTTAGGCTTGTGAGTTAATGTATCCCAAATAATAGGCAAGGGATGCAGCTTGCTTTTATATGTGGAATTATCACAAAAAAAAGAATAATTGTTTTTTTTTTTTTTTTTTAAAGAAAATTATTAATTATGGAAAAATTATTTAAAAAAATAAGTGCCTTTCAAAATCGTTTTTTAATATTTATAAAGCTTAATACCTATACTATGACCTCCTAACATTAAAATTTAATTTAAGTTATGTTGCACCGCTAAAATGACATTTGTATGTGCAATTTTCCCTTGGCGCAGGAGCAAACAAGCTCATTTCTATAAAGTATAAGTTAATATTTTCAATGGCTGACTCATGGATTGTGTAATAGACATTCTGGTAATGCATATTATGCAAGAAAATTGTAGGATATTGATTTTTTAATGCCTAAAATATCAAAGTCGATTTTGGGCAAAAGCACTGTTTAAACTGCATTTTCTTTCATTCAGAGTACTTTTTAAAGTGTCTCAGGCTTCAGTAAATGCATACATTTAGGTTTGATATATATTTGCAGGTTGTGCCTTCTTATGATTCAATGAGTCAATGTGCCAGTACAAAGGCTTGTTTTAATATCAAGGTTGAAGGTCCTAACTTCAGCTGGGCCTACTGAGATGTTCATTCATTCGAGGTTGATGAAATATGTACCATTGCATGGGATTGCAACAAGCATTTATTCTAACAACTGGTATGTGTGTTATTAAGGTTTGTGAATTATTCACAGTAAATGTAGTTTAATAATCTGGAAATAGAGATAATTTTTTTTAGCGCCTAAAAAGGAATTTTTTTTTTTTTTAAATAGAGTGAATTATTGCAGGTTAGAAGGAAAATAGAAAGGCCTACTGTCTTTGACAGATTCAGAGTGGCAGAAGCTAGGAGAGCTACAGAGGCTGGCTCAAGTCATGCTGCTGAGATGCTATCTTTAGTTTTCCCATAAACAATGGAGGAGGCTGTCGTGTTGACATTTGTGACCTTTTAAATTAGGGCCTTGTCTCTGAAAAAGGCAGAATGACCCTACGGGCCTCTAAAAGTGGGATTTCTGGTTTCTCCAGAAGAACATCAATACAATTAAAGAACTTAATTCCAAAGGGAAAATATAAAAAAAAAAAGGGTTTCTTCGAAAGTCCCAACATCATGTTAAATGCTCTGCAGAACTGATACATTTGTGTCTCCGCTCTAAAAAAATAAAATGATGCCTGCTAGTTTCTTTTATTTGACAGAAAACGAAGTGTTGCATTAAGTCTTAGACAGAAAATAAGATGCAGCCTTTTTTAAAAAAAATTTGAAGGCTACATGCCTTAATGAGAACGATTTGCCAATTAAGACTTATTTTTCACAGTGGAAATTGTAGGTGCCAAATTAATATGGAGTGTCAGTGTAACAATTTTTACTTTTAGAAAGGTAAAACTAAGGTGGCTTGATGTTGCGAAGTAACTGACAAGAGGGTAACAGTTAAGTAATGGAAATTTATTTTCATGTATTTGGTCCTATCATGAATTGTTCTTGCTGGTCCTGTATGTCAGAAGAGAAACAGTAAAGTTATATTTGACAGCAGATTTCCATTGCCTGGTGATCTACTGTCAAAAGGAGGGTAAGGATTTTAAACCTGACAAATTAAACAGGCCCAAATATTGTGTTTTGGGCTGCAGGTTTACAGTGCATAAAGTACATGACATGGTGTTGTGTGTCACCGCTTATTCACACATGCTATTGTTTTGTCTATGCTTTTTGTGCTTGATACACAGCAAGTATATCTGATGGCTTGACGTTTTGTGGGTTTTTATTATTTTTTATTTGTTTTTTTTGCATGTTTGTTGCTGCTTTTGATACTATTACAAGCTCCCCTGTGTTGTGAGGGGATGGTCATGACGATGACCATCGCTACGCAACAGTTGGTTGAACTTGTTCTGGTTACTAAATTCCACAGATAATGATATTTCATGCTATGAACATAAAAGACAACACTTCACCAGTGAATGTCTATTTGGCTATAATGGTATTGAAGGAAAATAAAAAGAGATATACAGGATCAAAGTGTGTCACCTGCAGTTAGTCACGTTACTGCCCCTTCCCTTAAAGGAACATGCAGCCCTACATTTATGTATCCTTGATTGGACCTAAGGATGAAATTATAGATCTGTGACTCAAGGTGGCCTAATTTCTATATTACATTAGTTAATGATGTTCTGTTTCCTAAGTAGCATATGGCTTTCGTTCCTTAAAAGAAAACCAGGTTTTCATTTTTTCCTGAAGAAGGAACTGAAACATTAGCTAGGAGTACCGTATATGTTGTAGTCGCCAACGGTAGAGTTAAAATTTGTGTAACTTTGGCCTTTGTGTATCACCCGTACTCTCGGTGTTGTGTCACATGCCTGACTATCACCCAAATAATTTTTTTTGTTTCTCCTATAGATTTTTTCTTTTGTTACTTCCCCTGACCAATGTCGCATCATGCTTAGTTATTGAGATTTTAGCTATGCCCTAGTCCCATTTCTCTTTTTCGAATTCCTTTCACCAGTCAGCCCTTTTATTATTATTGATGTATTGTTCAGGTTCACATTTCCAGACTGCAGTGATGTACCAGGGACCCCATGTTATGTATAATTCCCTTTGGTATGACCAGACTGGTTTTCAAGAATTTGCCTTAGGCCTGCTTCAATGTTTTCCAGCCTGACTGTCAGGGTAGCGATAGACTGGTTAACTGACTCAATATTATAGTAAGACAAGTTTTCCATCTCAATAGGAGATATCTTATGTTTACCTTTTTGAACATGACGAATTTTCAATGTCTATTTTAATTTGGTTTTCGGTTCCCTTCTGTTCCTGCTACTTTAATTTTTGGTGGGATCAGATGTGTCCTAAATCATGCAAATATCAGGACCCTCTAGTTCTTGTCTTTTTGTTTGCACATTTGACTATTAGCCTGTGTATTGCATAGTGCACCTGATGCACAGTTTTTAAAGGAAGGTTTCTACATGTCCCTGATAATCGGTATCATGTGATTTCTCTATTGAGATGTTCTAAGGTAAGGAGGAACACCTAGACTTAATCATTGAGGCAAATATGTGTTTACCCCATTAGACAATGCCACTGTGTGAGGAAATCCATTCAGATAGAATTCTCATGTAGCTATAGATGGCAGAGAATAATGGAGAGAACCCAATTAAAGATGCTAGAGACCCTGTTTTGCCCTTCTGCCTTTGTCTTTGTATTTTATGCCCATGGTGTATGGCTACTCCTTTGAAGATTGCAGACCACCTGCTTGCAGTCCCCTTGTTAAAAACCATGAACTGTTTTTTTAAATAAATTGAAGGAAACTAACAACTGTGGCACATTTCCTACGTCACTAGATTCTGCAGGTATCAAGTCATAATAACCTGCAGGACATTGATTTAAGCCTAATTCCCATCAGTGACAGCTACAGATGAAAGACGGACGTCTTGGCCCTACAGTCTCAGCACCCAGAAAGTAGCAAAGCTGGACAGCGATCGCCAGCGCATGGTATCGTACTTGCTCCATCAGACGGCGTTGGACATCGCAGAGCCAAAGTTTCAGTGTAAAGGAGCTAAAGAGAAGGATTCCTGTTGTTGATGGCAGAGCTGTTTTGAGGTTTCATTTCTCTACCTGTCATGTGCTGGTAACCTCTGACAGTGTGCAATCCCTTGAGCACCTTGGCCTGAGTTTTGGCCACACACCACCTTTTCTTTGCTCCAATGGAAGAAGGGCAGTGCACCGGAGATTTCAAGTTTGGAAAAAGGCACTATATTGTGGTGCCCATGAAAGAGCAGCTTGAGCGTCCTCTGACACTAAATAATGAGTGTTGGAGTCTGAAAGTGCTGCTGAGCTTGAGCTAATTCCCAATTAATGGTGCTTGCGTCTGCACGAGATGATTTGTGCCCTTGATCAATGAAGAGCACATTGTTTGTAGTGTCTGCCACAGAGGAGAGACACTGGTGCATTGCTTTAAGACATTGAGACTTTCGAGTGAGCTGTGGGTGTTTGCCAGGAGGGCACTCCAACTAAGCAGTATTTTCTCATGAAGAGGCCTGAATTGAGAGGCCCATGCGAAAGAAAACAACAAAAGAAAATTTGATGGACAATAGAAGCCTGCCAGAGAGGCTTTTTGAACGGACTCTGGGCATAGTTGGTTTCACAAGAGGTTTCTGTGTGATTGTATAGACTAGGTGTTAGGAGACTGATTGTTTTGCTGGCATTGTTTTAAAGTACTATTCTGTTTAGTAAAAGCAGAATAAAGTCCATTTTCTGTGGAAAGAGTACCCCCTTTTCACCTTAGAGCATTGATGAGAGTCACCACTGTTCCACCTGAACATACAAAAATTACTGAAATGCAGAGGAGCCCTAAAAATTTTACTAGATCATTTTAGGATTTGCTTTTTGGTTAGGGTTGTGAAAAATTATTATTTCATAGTGGTTACTACTTTCTCCCGTTGTCTATATGTTCTTAATAACGTGTTTTCTAGTGTCTTTTAAACATGACGTTGTCATTTATGGGTAGGATTGTTTTTCTCTACTCAATTGACTTCTGCACCCACTTCCCAACCTATGTCTTTTCCTACTATTGTTTCTTTGCACTCTTTTCAACCT
Source organism: Pleurodeles waltl (assembly GCF_031143425.1). Classification (NCBI taxonomy): domain Eukaryota; kingdom Metazoa; phylum Chordata; class Amphibia; order Caudata; family Salamandridae; genus Pleurodeles; species Pleurodeles waltl. The sequence continues at coordinate 255,240,389 of NC_090438.1, read as the reverse complement.
TTTCCTGAACATGAGCAGGTTAGAAGATCAGAATTCGTAAGCAATTCTTTTGTACAGCTTCTGCATCAACACTAGTTAGTAGTGAACATCACTAATTGTTGGGTGTGTGATCTTATGCCACCTACTGCAGATAGAGGTATTCCTTATTTTGTCCTGCCATATGTGGCCTTTTGTGCTACTTCATGTTCAAGGAGACCTGTCCAGAGAGAGTTACCAAGTACTAGAATTTTGCTCCAGCAACATCTCCATGGCCTTATAAACATAGACCTGGACTCAGATTAGCATGAGAATAGGTTTATTGCCTATGTAAGGGCAAAAGGAGGGTTTGTGGTTCTAAAAATTCTGGACCCATGTAATTTACTTTGCCACAGCAGTACGATTTTAGTATCAAAAGACCGATAATGACTAGTACACTAAGCATGAGCATTTTCGCTCAATTCCAGCAGCGTTTTCACCTCGAAATCGCCATTTTCGTCCTGCACTCGTGGCTCCCATTTTATACACGGCAGCCATTTTTAAAAGTTGCCCTCACATAGGCTTATAATATAGTCAGATTTGATTCCAAGGACACGTACACCTTGATTGACTTTTCTCTGACCTGGGCAAGCTGGAACCATTGCCTCAGGCCAAACCTGTTTGGTCAGTCCCTCTCCCAGTGGCCGAATCAGATAGCATCAAGCCACACCAGGCCATAAAACCCTTATTATCGCTCACACACCCTGCCTAACTTGCTCACACCTGCACCTGCTCTTTTCTTCTTCTTACTTTACGAGGGGGAGGTGCTCGTTTTTATTGGGGGTCCACACTTATCTGATGTGAAATTCTAGGCCTTGCCGGGTAATTTATTATGGGCTGGATGACATGAAATATGAGGTTTCATCATGACACTGGTTTTTCCTTTGTAGTGAAAACATGTGAATGACCAACCAAAATGTCAAGAATGTTTGCCTGAAGCTTAAAAAACTGTATATAAGGAAACCTGATTTTGCATTGACACACAGGGGGTCATTCTGACTATGGCGGACGGCGGAGGCCGTCCGCCATAGTACCGCCGCCAAATGACCGCACCGCGGTCAAAAGACCGCGGCGGCCATTCAGACATTTCCTCTGGGCCGGCAGGCGCTCTCCAAAAGAGCGCCCGCCGGCCCAGAGGAAATGCCTCTGCAACGAGGACGCCGGCTCAGAATTGAGCCGGCGCAGTTGCAGGGGTGCGAGGGGGGCAGTTGCACCCGTCGCGTATTTCAGTGTCTGCAAGGCAGACACTGAAATACTTTGCGGGGCCCTCTTACGGGGGCCCCTGCCGTGCCCATGCCATTGGCATGGGCACGGCAGGGGCCCCCAGGGGCCCCGCGGCACCCCCTACCGCCATCCTGTTCATGGCGGGTTTCCCGCCATGAACAGGATGGCGGTAGGGGCTGTCAGAATCCTCATGGCGGCGGAGCGCGCTCCGCCGCCATGAAGGATACCCCCGAGCAGCGGTAAGTCGGCGGGAGCCCGCCGACTTGCCGCTTCTGACCGCGGCTGAACCGCCGCGGTCAGAATGCTCGTGGGAGCACCGCCAGCCTGTTGGCGGTGCTCCCGTGGTCGGTGGCCCTGGCGGCCACCGGCCGCCAGGGTCAGAATGACCCCCACAGTCTCCTGAGAACATACAAATCGTGCTGTTGTACTTCTAGGACACTTGTCAATTGGTTGCAGCCAATAAATTCGATCTTTGACTTCACCTAGAAGACTCTGAGTTTCTGTAGTCTGAATCAGGAAAGTACCCGAGGTCTTTGGGTGTACCCTGGCACCGCTGGGTTACCGGATCAGTACCGGTTCTGAAAAACCCAGTACCTCAATGTGGGCGTGGAGGTAGATGTGGTATCTGTGGGTGTGCTGGTGGTGGTGTCTGTGAATGTGGGTGTGGATGTGGGTGTGGTGTTTATAGGTGTGCTATGGTGGCTGTGCATGTGGGTGTGGTAGTGTTGTGTAGCCATTTTAAGTATAGCTCCATGCACGTTAGTTTAACATACTAGGCCGCTGTGCACTTTGCCCTAGATATATTTTATTCAGCTTCGTACTGTTATTTTACAATAACCAGTTTTTACGGTCTTGTTTTAATTTCTTCTGTCACACTGTTTAGTTTCGTTCAGCACTGTGTTCTCAAACAATGCATTCTTGATTGCCCTGTGCTTCAGTCAAGGCTACAGTCTGGTACATTGCTGGTAAACGTGGTAGAAGTTTAGTCTCCAACATTTGTAGAAAATACACATCCTTACGTAGTGACATTTTCTTAGAACATTTGCTGTGTTAGTTATAAAAACACTTTCTAGTCCTAGTACACGTCAAGAGGGAGATTCCAGCCAGGGAACCACAACTGTATGCTGAATACCCCATTGCAGATGCTGACGCAGAGTACAGGCGTTTGCTCAGGTATGAGGGTAGATGTCCTCACAGGGGAACCTGAAAGGCAGGCTTAGAGCTTAACATGCTGGGCTCGAAATATAATTTAGAGAGGGAATAATCCATCGATACTAATGGCACTATGATAGCCTTATTCTTGTGCCTCACTCTCATCATCACTATTTTAATATTACTGTGTTGTGTAGTTCTGGTTATTGTAGTTCACGCTTTGCTATCCAAAATGCAGTAGTTTTATTAAGCCAATCTTTAAAATTTATACTGCCTTTACTGTCATTTATATATGAGACCGCACTGTGTATGAGAGAACCGGCTGTGACCTGAGTGACCACGACTTCCCTGAGAAGTACTGATATGACATGCGCTCGGCTGCCCAATTGTCTCTACCATTTGGGAGAGATGAGGCACTGCTAGTTAGCCAGAGCAAAACCTGAATTTGGAGTGACAAGCGTCATCCACCGTGGGTCAGACTCAGTCCCCCACACTGTGGACAATCTTGCTGCTCAAAATCCAGTTGTTTCATTAGGATAATAAGAGCCTACGCGACAGTAGCGGATGTGGTATCTGTGGGTGTCGTGGTGGTGGTAGCTGTGCATCTGGGAGTGGTCGTCAGTCTGGTGCCTTTAGGTATGCCAGTGGTAGTGCTAGCGCACCTGGTCCTTAGTAAGTAAATTTACAAGGGGAAGCGTATAGGTCGATTAACCTTTTGGATCGCATGGAATATCCTAATCATGTAGTGATTACTAACACCAATAATCAGCATAACCAACCATTAATATTTAATTGACAACATCTAAAGTCATTTATTCATGAATAACCACAACTCGGTAAAGAGTTAAACATTTTAATTTCCCTATTTGTTACAATACTAAATCATCTTTGTTAGATCAAACTTTATGCAATCAGCTCAGTATCAGTTTATTAATGAATCATCAATAATATAACCTAATCAAAACTTGAAGAAACAAACGCTTGAATACTCCTACCTAAGCCAATAAAAGATTTCACAGCATCTATAGAAGAGTTCAGCAGATAGTTTGTCAGTCATTTGTCACTGTCAACGTCACCCTTAGGATGCCTATCTAACCAAGATTAGCATTAGCATGTGGGACTTCATGCAAAACAATTTAGGAAAACATGAACTTGGAAAACATCTTTCTAAGTGAAAATCTACAAAACAGTACAGTTGGTACCTAGAAGAAAAGGCACAAGTTAGTCAGTCAGATTTTCATAGCTATCTATCCACAGAATGGATCAGCAACAAAGGCAGTCTTCGTCTTCAGGTCATCAATAGATCAGCTACGCATCAGGCTCTCAAGATTATGAGCCCAATAACAGACTCTCGAACAGCGTCTCCTGATGTCACCAATTCTCCTCGCTTCTCTGTAAATTCTCCTGCATCTCAAATTTGAGTCCCTTGTCATGACTTTCCGTCAGGGTCTCCCAGTCTATCCCCTTAATTCCCAATTGGTCAGTCAGTCAGCAGATATGACTTTAACCTATAATATTTGTTTACCAAATCTATACATTTTTATATTAGTCCTTTCACAAGACACGGATTGGTCCACTATGCGAGGTCCTCATCATCTGGCTCCTCAGGTATCGAAAATGTTGCATGTTCCTCTTCAGTCAGTGCTTCCATTGTTCAAGTCCTAGGAAAGTACATTTAGCCTACTCTACACATAATTGTTTTACATTGTCTTCATCATCTCCCGTCCGCCGGTACAATGCAGAAAATTCTAGCTAAGCAACTTTAACATCGGGCAGTTCGGGGTCAAGCCATGCATTTGCTTCTCTACAGCGCATTAGTGATTCAGCCTTTCTTGTGAGGCCTGGAAGAAAGGCTAGGCCTTATCCATGGCCATGTTAACTCTACAAATCAATATAAAATCAATATAAAACTTAGGTTATACATTTCAATATAACATATTACTACATCATGTTTATATATTTTCATTAATTCACACAATTTCAGTTACATTAGTACAATCTTGTATAAGTGGCTAACATGACCCGTGGACACATTTTTAAACGTGCACATTATTTTCTCTATGATTAGATTCTCTATGAGTTTTTCATTGAAACACATAAACAATTATTAATAATTTTCTAATTAGCATATTGGCTTCAGCAGTAGCAGTGATGGTAGTGGTGGGTGTGGTGTCTACATGTTGTTTGTGTGCGTGTCTGTGTTTTCTACTGTGTGTTTATGTGTGAATGTGCTACTTGTGTATGTTGGAGTGGGTGCTTGCAAAGGAGTGAGTATGCTTTGGATAGGGCTGGGAATAGGGAATAGGGATGGAGAAAGGGCAGGAGTTGGGCCACAAGGTTGGGGTGGTTGGTAGGCTGCTGTCAGTGAAAAGCATAGACCTAGGAATTACCGCTGTAGGTCAGACACAGCACTGTCAATGCCTTCCAGCATCTGCCACCTCATTAAGCAGAGCTGGAAGCACAGGGACGGGGGAGGTGGATGGAGCGAAGGAGATGCCACCCCTTATGGGGAGGCGGGTTCAGCCAATGGGGAAGGAGGGAGTGTGGAGATGGAAATCTGGGTGGCAGACAAGGATGTAGGTGATAAAGTTGCAATAGGGTCCACCACCACTAGAGACTGGTCTTCTGTGGAGGCCTCTGAAAATGATGTACTGGAGCTTGTGGCCTCTGTGCCAGTTCCCTCACCCTCCATGTCACTGGGTCCCTTGGGTGTCAGTGGTCTCAGCACCTGAACCACATTGCCCAGCTGCTTCCCCACCTACGTGGCCAGTGTCCCCTTTGCCTGCTCCAGATGATGCTGAAATGACAGATACAACAGTTTTAATGTATCTTTTAAATAGAACTGGTCCTGATCATTGATAAAAATAAATTTTTCAAGTTTTCAGATATCATCTGCTTCAAGGCTCTCAAACTTTTGTTCTTTATTATCATTATTTCATACATTCAGGGAGCATTTTCAGAAATCATCTGGCCACAGTTTTGTTATTCCAAATGATAGCTCCAATTGTATTTATTACCTTGACATTCATATTCATTTGAAGTTCTCTTCAGGAACTGTTTAACACCTCTGAATGGGTGGGCTTTGGTTTTTAGCATCGTGAACTCAGGTCACCAAAAATGATCTAAATAAAATATACATTTCTACAGTATGTTTGCCAGGCTACAGATTACACATTGATGTATTTATACATGTACAAAATGAGTCATGATTTGCACCTTATATTGAGTTTGCCAGATAGGATACTCCAAAATATATGGGATGGAACCTTCCATCTGCAAAAGTCCCTTTAAGTATCCCATTTTTCACCAACATTGATAAATCATCTGGTTTGCAGTATGTGGTACTCTGTCACCAATTTGTAAACATTCCTGTCTGTGTTATACAAAAAAATTGTGTGCCTATCATGGTTATTTATCAGTAAAAAGACATAGGCCCTCATTATGACATTGGTGGTCTAGCTCCGCCACGCTGGCAGTAACACTTCGGACGGTGGGGCAGTGCTGGACCGCCAGATTATGACCACGGCAGTCGGCAGTCCACCATAGACCACCAACGGTATTTGGAGCCTCCTTTCCGCAAGGAATTTCCTGGCGGCTACCCCGCCAGGAAATATCTGGCAGAAAGGATACTGTCAACATGAATTAACATTCCTGTTGCCAGTATGTGACTCCCCCAGCCCCCCCACACTGCCACAGTCCCCATAAGCCCCTAGAGACCCCCCACCCCATCCAAGCATGCACGCACCACACACACACATGCAATCATGCATTCACGCACTCATACAGACACATACATACACTCGCACACCCCCCCACCACCCCCGCATCCATTCACACACTCACACAGACACTCACAATCACACACATACACACACACAAACACCACCCATCCCCAATCACACAAACGCACACCCCCATGCACACACACATCACTCATCACCCCCTTTCCTATTGCACAGGCACTAACCTTTTCACAGTGGACATCCGGGAGGGGAGTCATAATAGGCTTGGCGGTGTTGTGATGATATAGCAGTGCAAGCGGAGCAGCCTCCACTGCACCGCCGGCTGTCAGTTTGGCTGCTGGTGGCTCTCCGCCCAAATTCTGGCAGAGAGTTGCCAGAAGTCATAATATGGTGGTCTGATGACCGCCATCCCTGGCGGTCTTGTGGCTGGTGGGACTTCGGCAGTCTACGTTATAGACCGCCGAAGTCATAATGAGGGCCATTATGCAAATCTGTCATTTTTAACAGTGATCAAATAGTTTTTTTGTTTCAAAGCCCATCTGGGTTATGTTTTTAATTTAAAATGTAGCCATTTAACCTGATGTCACTTGTCATTTTGGCCCACATGCTCACTCTTGTTTGTCTATAAAACCAACTTAACAATGTGATGTTTGGAACATCCACTGTATCATAACAACATTTTATGCCTTGTCACCTGTAATAGGGCTCACTTAACATCATTCACAATAGTGAAGGAGCATCACATCTCCAACAATCAATACTAGTAGCCTGTCTGGTACTACTGTTCCTTATACCATCAAAGTTCCTCATGTGTGTGTGTGTTGTATAGGCAGACATGTGTCTGCTCAAACCAGTCTGTTGGCAGTGAACACAAATCAGGTTGTATTTTTTATCCAAATATAATCTAAAAAAACACATCATCATACATGTTGGGCAAAACTTACACATTTAAGGACTCCTTTTCTGCATTGGACATAAATTATCCTTAATGCTAATGCCAAAATTATTTGCTGTTAAAAAGTTAATAAACATTAGAACTTACCTCCTTGATGCTGCTGTTGGGTCTTCAGCTGCCCATCAAAGTCCGAATAGGCCACTGCAAGTATGCAGGCCATTAGAGGGGTCAAGGTGTGGCATACGTGCTTCCTACTTTGAAAGGACTGGCTGAGCTGGACTTCGGTTTACTTTCTGGTCCAGTATCATAGGTCCTCCCACTACATTTGGCAATGGACACCACACCACTGATAGACCCACAGGGTTTTCACCTTCTTGGCAATGGCATTCCATATCACCTTTTTGTGATGGGTGATGACCTGTTTGGTTTAAAAAAAAAAAAAAAGTTTTGTGAGGTTTTGTTTGTCTGCATTGCTGTGACACAATTTTGTAACATATATCACACACATCTCGAAAAAGTCAGTACAGATTATTTAGCAATATTTTTTTTTTTTTTAGGAATACACATTTGTAGTGACCTGTTGGGTACCCTCAACATTTTCAATGTACTCATGTTACTAATCCAAGCCACAAACATAATCTTGGCCAGGGGTCTGGAAACGTTCCTGTAGTAATAGCCACTCCTGCCCAGTAAAAATCATTGTGAGCTACTAAAGGCAAAACAGCTTGTACCATATTAGCAAATACCCCCACGCACAAGTAAACCAGCTTAATGCAAATATTTTTTAGAGGCAGATACTATGGTTTGAAACACATACAATGACATACATTGGCACATACGATGCCTAATGGCAGTATGAAAGGACAACTATCTGTGTCAGTGAGAGCATGGTTTTGGGTGATGTACGAGCAATTAGGTGTATTAATGGGGCATACTTGTGTGGGTGATTGAGAGCCTGTGTCATTTATACCTGCAGCATAGGATATACCTTTCCCCATGTGTGGCACCACTACCTGGCTAAAACACATAGACACTCATATTTCAGAAAATGGGATGTAGTTCAAATTGAAACAAAAACATCAGACAACTCCATTGCTTGAAAGTTGTTTCTTGAACTTTACATTGCTCTAATTCCATTTTTTGTTTGTATTTTTCACTCATACCACTGATACAATATTTGCTGGCCACAAGGAAGGGGCATACATTTTGTCAAATTAAATCTGGATTTATGATTAAATAAAATGAGAAGTCAGCTCATACATTCCAATGACTTTTAATTTCAATTTACAGACTTTTCAAGCATTCACAAACATCATTATGTCCCCCGCTAAATAGTTCAGATCACTAGACTTCAATCACAACACTTCACTCATGAACAAAATAGGGGAACAAATTAGACTGTGTATGAAGAAGAAACAAGTTACTTAGAAAAATGTTTACCATTCAAACATGTACCTGCTCCTCTGAGTTCCCATAGAGCTGGCTGTAAAGGGACAGGGCCCCCGTGGGAGGAGTTCCAACTCCTCAGCTGGGAAGTTAATGGGAGAATGGGAACAGCAGCCAAAGTGGATGAGGTGTTGATGGCTGCAGTGTTTGGAGGCAAGTGAGCTTTTTTCCTAATACCTCGTACATGTACATGATGGACATGAGCCGCAATGTAGATGGACACAGCCATTGGCTTTCGTGTGTAGCCATCACACATGTTAGCCTATGGCTGTTACAGTCGAGGAGTGTTATACCTCTTACGCAGTCAACTTCTGCCAACACCAGCAGATTCCCAATGTCCTGATGGCAAGGTCACTTGGCCGCCATTTTAGGATGTGAACCAGTGTATTTTTAAATGTTAAGTGTGTCATCATCACTCAAAATAGTGGATAGTTTGTTTACCAATGTAAAATAAGTACAACACTGTTTTAGTTAATTTTGACACATTATAATGTAATGTGTTACTGTGTTTTACCATAATAGTGGTATGGTGTATTTTATACTTCTGTTAATGGAATTTAAAAAAAGGAAAACAAATGAATGTATAATGATACAGTTCTAATGTATCATTTACACATTAAAAAAATAATGACATGTCAAATATTGTTATATTAAGTTGCAAATTCACTAGTAAATAATGTGTACATATATGTCACAGAAAGTTATGTATTGTTACAAACACATGAGATGTGTGTTTATTATCAAAGTAGTGTAGGACCATTTTAAGTGATACTTTGTTTTTCTTAACAACAAGCATATGAACCCAGGGAGGGGTAGAAGACGACAGCCTCAAGTCTTTTTCTTTTTGGTTATCTATCCACGGTGTAAGGTGATATGGGTGTTTGATCAGTATTGAATCCTATGATTTATTTCAAGTGTTTTGTTCTGATGAAATTTCAGCCTTAAAGAAGTTGTTGGGGGTATCCCCCCTAAGGCGAAACACGTGTTGGCTGTATGTTTATGAACTGTATCAACAGAGTATTGAGGAAATTTGTTTACCTGAACTCAATGCATCCCACTGAGGAAGTGTCATCACTCTATGGAACACAAAGCATTTCATGAATAAAGCACAAGGACTGGAGAAATACTCTAGGAGTTGTTCATATATTTATTTATAGACTTTTAGGCTACTTATTGTAATGTTTAAGACTGACACTTTGTCGTGCATATTTGTAAATTAATCTAGTTACTTTAGAATGAGTGCCTCACATATGCTTCACTTTTTCTATTGTTTACTTTGTAAACTGATTAGGGGCTTAGGGATTCCCCTGTGAGTGCACAGTTTTGTATACTACACCTAACACAGCTTTTGAGCGCCTCTTCTTCACCCTATATTTACACCCCGTATATATACATTTTTTGCTCCCTTAGGAGGTAAGTAATATATACAGTATATACACTAGAATGCAGAACTAGCTGTAAAACCAGTTAGAAAACAGTGCAAATAGTGAAACTCAAGATAGTTTGCAATGGGCCTAGGGGAACACAAACTATAAACTAAAATAGTGGAATGCGAAAGTCGGTCTCCCACCTAGGCAAGTGCAGTGTGTAAAGGGGCACTAGGGGTGTAAGAAAACACCAAAGGTAAGTAAAAGAACCCACCCAGAGCCAAAGACAAGAGGAGTAAATCACAGTAAGTTTCCTAGAACACACAAGAAGTTGTGATAGAAGATTATGTGAGAACCAGAAGAGACTGCAAGACACCAATGATGGATTCCTGGACCTGAAGACCTGTGGAAGAAGTGGAACAAGTCCAAGAAGCACTGAAGAGTCCAGTGAGAACAGAAGCCCCTGCTAACCCTGATGAAGGTGCGAAAGGAGAACCACAGGTGAGAAGACAAAGCCAGTTATGCACCTAAGAAGACAGATGCGGGTTCCTGGTTTGTGCAGAAGATGTCCCATGCCGGATGGATGATTGAAATCTGGTTTCTGTCTCTGTATTCCGGCAACCAGCCTTGCCACATGCAAAGCTCATGGTTGGAGGAAAATGGCGCTGCCCGGTACCAGGAGGGAGCGGCAGGCCTCTACCAAGAAGAGGAAGACAGAGGGGGCTCTCAGCAACTCAAAGAGCCTTCGGAAAACCAGGTAGCGTGCACTGGAGTCCCACAGCATGGGGACATAGAAGGTGCAAATGGAGACCCATGCAGCACAATACAAAGGGATCCCACGCTGCATGAGAACCATTCAGGAAGCTTTGCATAACAGGAAGAAGTGCTTGGGGCCGGAGGTGTGCTGTGCACAAAGAACTTCGTGGAAGGTCACACACAAGCCTTGGCAACTGCAAATCACATGGTGCATGGTGGTACAGTCTTGCGTGTGGAGGCAAGCTCTTACCTCCACCACCTGTGTTTCTGGATTCATGCACTTCATCAAGAGAGGGGACCCACGCCACTGGTTGTCGCTGCAGAGGGGTGCCTGCTGAAGCAGGGAAGTGACTTTGTCACTTCACGGGAGAGTCCTTCGGTTCGTCTGGTGCAGGCTGAAGACAGGCAGTCCTCGGAGGATGTGCAACCTGGAAACAGTTGCAGTTGCTGGCAGAAGCTGAAGATACAATGTTGCAGAAGTCGTCTTTGCTTCTTTGTTGCAGTTTGTAGAGTTCCTGGAGGGTCCACATGGAGTTCCATCAATAGAAGCTGAAGTAAAGGATGCAGAGGATTCCTGCTGGAGTCTTGCAATCTGAATCTGAGGAAACACCCAGAGGAGAGACCCTAAATAACCCTGAGAGGGAGATTGGCTAGCTACACAGGTAAGCACCTATCAGGGGAGGGCTCTGATGTCACCTGCTGGCACTAGCCACTCAGATGCTCCCAGACTGCCCCACCACTTGGAATCCAAGAATGCAAAGCCCAGGGACACTCTGGAGGAGCTCTGAGCACCACCCCTGGGGTGATGATGGACAGGGGAGTGGTCACGCCTTTTTCCTTTGTCCAGTTTCACACCATTGTACACTGGATTATGCAAGGAGGGCACCAAATGTGACCTTCAAAGCATTTCCAGAGGCTCTGGGAGGCTACCTCTCCCATGCCTGTAACACCTATTTCCAAAGGGAGAGGGTGTACCACCCCTCTCCCGAAGGAAATGCTTTGTTCTGCCTTCCTGCACTTGTGCTGCTCAAGCAAACGGAGGGCAGAAACCTGTGAGGTGGCAGCAGCTGGGGCTGCCTGTAAAACCTCAGAGAGCTGGTCTGGCAGTACTGGGCGTCCACTGTGGAGCCCCCAGAGTGCTTGGGATTGTACATCCAATACTAGAATCAGTATTGGGGTACAATTCCCAGTTGTTAGACACCTTACATGGCCATATTCGGAGTTACCATTGTGAAGCTGGACATAGGTATTGACCTATGTCCAGTGCACGCATAAAATGGCATCCCCACACTCATCAGGTCTGCGAAAATGGTCCTGAATGATGTGAAATTAACTCTGCTAGTGCAGGGGTGCTCTCACACACAGGTGCTTTGCACCCAGCCTTCAGGGTTGAAAGGCCTGACATATACGTGACTTATACCTGACCTGGTGCAGTGTAAATGGCTGTTAAATGGTGCATGCAACATTTCACACAGGCTGCAATTCCAGTCCTGTAGAAGCCTTTGCATGGGCTCCCTATGGGTGACAAAAGTAATGCTGCAGCCCATAGGGATCCCCTGAAACCCCAATGTCCTGGGTACCTAAGCACCATATACTAGGGACGTATAAGGGGGCAGCATCATGCAAATTTATGATGAAATACTGGGTTACCAGTATGTAGTGACAAATTAGGGAAAAGAGAGAGCATAAGCACTGGGGTCCTGGTTAGCAGGATCCCAATGACACAGTCAAGCATACTGACAAAACAGTCAAACATACTGACAAACAGGACAAAAAACATAAGCACTGGGGTTCTGGCTAGCAGGATCCTAGTGACACAGCCAAACACACTGACAAACAGGCCAAAATTGGGGGTAACCATACTAAAAAGGGGGTACTTTCTCACAAGATGCATTTATGGAAGTAAACGGAGGTTGAGCAACTTCACATTGCACTATTATTTTCCAGAGACAAAAACAGGGCATTGTTGTAGTTGGAGTCATTTGTAAACACCATAGACAATACTTTCTGAGATGTGAGTTAAACATATCTATTTAAATATCTTCAGTGAAAATGAACATACATTGACAATGTGTACACACACATACGCAAATGATGTAAATAGGTGAAAAACACCAAGAAGCTGTATTCTTTCATGTAGAAATTGAAGTTTGCAAACTGTTCTTTAAGTACAACATACATGAAAAAAATCAATGATCTAGGCAAATGCAAGAGATGATCTATGGAGAACAACACACATTCTGACAAAACTTTTTGAGCATTGTTGAAAAGAGGAATACATCCATGATTCTAGTAATTTGGATAAAACAAGATATTTTGGTGAATAAAGTTTAGCTATATATGTTTTGATAAGGGTTTTGAAACATTCTAAAAAGCTAAGTTAAGGGCAAAACTCAATTTGAGATTAGTGAGACATTGTAGTTCAATTTACCAGACTCCACTACACCAGGTATTCCTGTCAAGCCTTCAGGGTGAAGAATCTGTAGGACCTTCTCCCCCCAGGGAAAGGATTATAATGGGGGATGGAAGAACCACCACCAGTCTTCTGGGTCTCCAGGTGATGGTTGGAGGCCAGGAACTCCCTCTCTGCAGCAGGTCATTCCACCTATTCCTAATTTCCTCCTGTTTGAGCAGACTGTTTGCTACAGCATTCACTGTGTGTCAGAGTCACCAGATGCTCGGGGTCTGTGCAAGTTCCCAACACGTCCACCACTGAACAGCTCCAAGACTCTGATAGATAAATCACAGAGACTGAGATAGTTCAAGAGGGGAAGAGGGGATTAGGAAGGGAACAGCTGGGAGGGAGACCTGTAGTAAGAAAAAGGTTAGAACACCCAATATGAAAATGATATCTCCTGAAATCAATACTAGACTATGATTCTAAGCCTAGTCACTCTGAAATCATGAACAATCTAAGAGTTAAGTTTAAAATGACTAAGTTTCAAGATGGCCGGATACCTGTAGGGGAATCAAGATGAATTAAATGAAAACCTTCTGATTCAAGTACTTTCCTTTACATGAGAATCAGAAAAAACATTCTGACTAGATTTTAAACCAGTCATATAAATACTGTTTTGAGAATGTACTAGGACCATACAATATTGCATCTAGAAACTCTGGCCTTCTGTGTACTCTTAAAATGTTTCAACACAAATTGCGCATATTGCAGATATATATATATATATATATATATATATATATATATATATATATATATATATTAAACACCATAAAAGGATTGTGCACCATGAATAAGACAATACGGATTCAGGAAACAAATCACATAACTTGTCAACTCGAATATTACATAATTAATATCTTAGAATAGTGGCATACAATAAACAACATGAATTAAACTCGAGGAGAGAATCGTGCGTCTTGCCAATTTGAGTGTTACCATGTAAAATACCAAGAAATGGTAGCACACAATGAATATCAAAGTCAAATCATCATTAATTGAATTGCGCATCTTGCCGATTCGTAAAACACGATGTAAATGTCAAGGAACAACAGCTCACAATTAATAACAAGATCAAAGTACAATGAAACGAATAGCGCTTCTTTTGCCGATTCTTAAGCCACCATGTAAATGTCTAGAAATGGTAGCGCGCAATGAACAACAAAGATAAATGCTCATGAAACGAGTTGTGCGTCTTGCCAATTCGTAAAACATCATGTAAATGTCAAGAAATAGTAGCTCGCAATGGACAACAATGTTTAAACACCATAAAAAGAATTGCGCGTCTTGCCGATTCTTAAGCCACCATGTAAATGTCAAGAAATGGTAGCGCGCAATGAATAACAAAGTCAAACCTTTATGAAATAAATTGCGCGTCTTGCCTATTTGTAAACTATCATATAAATGTCAAGAAATGGTAGCGCGCAAGTAATCTGTTACTCATTTAAGAATTTAAACCAAGAATATGAAAATTCTAAATAACGGTGTCGGGACAGTCCAACCACCATCTTACCGCATGGAACAATGATCACCAATGAAGGATTAGGGCAGAAGACTGGAAGATCCAAATAGGCCGCCGGGACAGGAGCTCAGGAAGAAGCTGCTGCTCTGCACCAGGACCTCTGAATAGTGAGCACTGGGAGTTGGGCTTCCTCTCTTTTATAGAGTCTTGACCCAGCCCAGAACCACGCCCAGGCATGTTGTAGGGAAAGTCTCTGGAAGGCCCTGGAAAGGGGCCACACCCAAACACACTCTGAAAACCTGCAGCAATACATTGCAAAGGAACAGTATTTGTAAGTATATTAAAAATAAGTTTTCAGGATTGAACTCTGCAATACAAAAGGTTAAACCACAACATCTAAGCACAATGCATGAATTACTTTGTTTTGAGAGTGCTGGGTTTTTGCATTTTTGTCGCCAATAGAGCGCATACTGCTCTGGTGTTGACACTGTGTCAACTGTTCTGGCCCACATTTGCCTTTTCTGAGATATGGGTGTATTTTGTACTTGGGCTCCAAACAATTGTTACTCTAATGATTTCATTCACCATGACTGACAATTTTCCCTCTGTAAAATGTTGATTCCTCCTCCCTGCCATAGGTAATGTCTAAAAAAATTAAATAGTTCCTCAAAACTTAATGATAAATAAAAGAAATGTTAAAAAAAGTACAAAAATAAAACATAGGAAAAAAATAAAGGAACAAAACTTGTCTATATTTAGCAATTTCTGCAAAAAAATGCTGTGCTGCAATGGAATGGCAAACTATCATGGTCAGAAAAGGAGTGTGTTTTATAATGTGGTTTGCAGGTATTCACAATTGGTCAATATCCATCAGGTGTGTATTGCTAGCAACCATCCATCCAATAGCCATAGTACAATGCTGAAGCAGTCAGTGAGGGAACTGCCACTGGTACGCCACCAGCATGACTTTGATGTGTAAATATGTTTGGCGCAGTCCTGCCACCCAGACGGTGATGGAGTAGTACTTGCTAGCATTGGAGTCTGCCATGTCTGCTGCGGAATACTGCTTACACAATGCCATACACTCCATGGATGAGGAAAGAGGTTGAACCGCCATAGATCCAAACATGGTGGTCAGAACTCCGTCAGTTTTGACAGAGTATTTGAGACTGCTGCTGTGGCAGGGCGGTGGTAATCCAGCCAAGATCTAAACCAGGCCCAGAATAGCTACAATAACAGATATTCAGTTGAGCACCAACATGTATAGTTTTTAAATCTTTAACGTATAGCACAGAACATCTTTGTGACAAGGGATTACCCATCTAGTTACATTCTTTTCAGATAAAGTGCCCATAACCATTTTGCCCCTGAACTGTCAATGCCAATAGTGATTCAAGAGTAATAAAAATGAGGCTGACATACAAGTCTTCATGACATCTTCAACAATCCCCTAATGATGTGATTAGTAATGCACAAAACTAAATAGAAACTAGCACCTCTCCGATTATTTGGAAAATAGTATCTTAGAATAACTAGAACTGTTCTTATGTTGAATCACTGTACAGGCTAAGTTTCACCACTCTGACACAAGCCGTTGGAGCCAATTTACAAAAGAGTATTAGTTGAATCATTCTTTGAGTATGCAATCTATCCCAGTATACCCCAGAATCTTATTCTTTGCTCACTATGCTCAGAATCCCCATCTCTGACTTCGTTTTTAGGAGATTATGAAGAAACATTGACTTCTTCATCTGATACAGAAAAACAGCTAAAATTAGATATGTTTGATATTTCCAAAATATCAACAAACGTTTCTTTGCTAGATTTTCAATTGTACTTTAATAATGCTCAATGCTGTGTAGAAACAATATGTCAGTCAATCACCGCAAAATATATGTATGTTGTTTTGTTGCAAGCCATATCCAAAATTGGTG
Organism: Pleurodeles waltl; assembly: GCF_031143425.1. Classification (NCBI taxonomy): domain Eukaryota; kingdom Metazoa; phylum Chordata; class Amphibia; order Caudata; family Salamandridae; genus Pleurodeles; species Pleurodeles waltl. Next base: position 255,223,937 of record NC_090438.1, on the reverse strand, counting down.
TATGAGGATTTGAACAAGCTATGTTTTCAGAGTAATTACACACTCTATAAACAACTTCCATCAGCAGCAGAAGGATGCATCTCAAATAGAACACTGTAAGAACATAAGTGATGAACAGTTTAGAATCAGATAGAAAATGCTGTTTTCACTAAAATTAATTATAATTTAAAATAATGTTATTTTTTAAAGCCAGATTTTAAGGTGCTGTACTGAAATTGCCACTTTTATAAGGATGGCCTAAGCCAAACATGCCTTTCTGCCAGTGTCCAGGTTCATATGCCTCTAAAGTGCTCTTGTGTTGTATTTTGTATTTTTCTTTCAGAAATGAGGACAAAAGGGCCTTGGATGTGGTAAAGGAATTTCACCGCCTGAGCAGGATATCCTGGGGGACCTTCCTGAGCTTCAAAGGGTAGACTCATGGCTTTCTCTCCCCCTTCCTGACTTCTAAAGCTTGCCTGCCACTGACAGATGCAGCTCTTTATTTGACCCTAGACAGCTTGGAGCCAAACTGAGAACATGGGGAGGATTAAACAAAGAGGGCATCCCCCCACCTAACAGCTTCACACTGAGGGTAAACATTTCACCTTAAATTGCTCTCATCAGAACGCTGCTAGACCTGTGGCAGATTCAGAAGAAGTACTGACCTACTTGCCTTCAACTCAGGCTTCTCATAAGTGAATCCCAGTTTCAGTTGGTTGACCCCTGTTTGCGCTACAAGGATACAATGAGCTTCTAGGTGCATTCCTGTAATTGCCCAACTGACCAGCGCCAATGTACCATAGCATGCCTGAGCCCTGCAGCTCGGGCAATGGACTTTGATCTGAGAAGGTAAAATTTTCAATGGGACAAACCAGGTCTCTGTAAACAACCCGTGCTCCATTGCAGTCAGCCTGAACTTAGTGACTTTCACTTGGTCTAGCATGATTAGATAACTGCAGTTGGCACTTTGTGGTTTTTGGCACTATTTTCTCTAGAAACAGTAGGAGCTCATAACTCCAGTTGTACAGTTTGGATTGTTGTCATTTTGGTGTCATTTAATTAACATTAACTCTATTTCTCTACATTGGTTTAGGGTTTTTCTTTTGTTACGTTTTCACTTTTACTGTTTGAATACTGCATGACTGCTTTACATATTTTATTAAGTTAAACCTGACTGCTTTTGTGCCAAGCTAGTAGCGGGTATATTTAGTGACTTTTGTGGTTCATTCTGACAAGCACTGTGTTTATTATTTGAGTGCGACTGCCACTGCTGTCAACTAATAACCCAACCCCTCACAGCCATCATTACCAGTGGCCTCTTTCTTACGTTCACATGGAGATTATGGCTGGTAACAGCTGAAGACATCTGACGTCTCTTTATGGAAGTCTGTGGAAAAATGATGAATTACTGGGGACATTTGAACCAGAATTACCAATTCCATATTAATTTCTCATTTCCTAATAGACTCCAAAGAACCAAATATTAATGGACCAGGCTGTCCATTACCCCAGAGTTAACAGTACTTCTAAAATCAGTAATGCCAGGGGCTGGGAAAATATGACATATTTTCTGGGGCACTCATAATGTGGGCCTATGTTTCTTATTTCAAGTGTCCTAGCCTTCCAGCCCTATTGTTAGTTCTTAATGGTCCTTGTGATGATTCCTTATGGTTTCTGCATTGGTGCCTATTGTAGGAAGGTAGCCTCTATCTAGCCTTGTTACCCCCACTTTTGGCCTGTTTGTGAGTATATGTTGGAGTGTTTTTACTGTCTCACTGGGATCCTGCTAGCCAGGGCCTAGTGCTCATAGTGAAAACCCTATGTTGTCACTCTGTTTGATATGTGTCACTGGGATCCTGATAACCAGGACCCCAGTGGTCATAAGTTTGTGGACTATATGTGTTCCCTGTGGTGCCTAACTGTATCACTGAGGCTCATTGCAGGCTAGTGACCAATTTTACCAATTCTCATTGGCACACTGGAACACCCTTATAATTCCCTAGTATATGGTACCTAGGTACCCATGGTATTGGGGTTCCAGGAGATCCCTATGGGCTGCAGCATTTCTTTTGCCACCCATAGCGAGCTCAGACAATGCTTACACGGAACTGCCACTGCAGCCTGAGTGAAATAACGTCCATTTTACACTGCACTAAGTCAACTATATGTCTAACCCTCACTTAGTGAAGGTTAAGTGCACTAGCCAAAGTGCCCCCCCCCATTGTTCTGGGTGAATTCCCCGGACTTTGTGAGTGCGGGGACACCATTACACGCATGCACTACACATAGGTCAATACCTATATGTAGCATCACCATGGTAACTCCGAACATGACCATGTAACATGTCTAGGATCATAGAATTGTCCCAGGAAGGCAGAACAAAGGATTTCCTCTGAGAGAGGGTGTTACACCCTCTCCCTTTGGAAATAGGTGTGAAGGGCCTGAATGGAGTATCCTCTCCTGGCCTCTGGAAATGCTCTGAAGGGCACAGATGGTGCCATCCTTGCATAAGCCAGTCCACACCAGTTCAGGGATCCCGCCAGCCCTGCTCTGGCGTGAAACTAGACAAAGGAAAGGGGAGTGACCACTCTCCTGACCAGCAACTCCCAGGGGAGGTGCCCAGAGCTCCTCCAGTGTGTCCTAGACCTCTGCCATCTTGGATGCAGAGGTGTGAGGGCCCAATGGACAGCTCTGAGTGGCCAGTGCCAGCAGGTGACGTCAGAGCCCCCTCCTGATAGGTGCTTACCTTTTTCTGTAGCAAATCCTCCTATGAGGGCTATTTAGGGTCTCTCCTGTGGGTATCTCACCAGATAACAAATGCAAGAGCTCACCAGAGTTGCTCTGCACTTCCCTCTTCAACTTCTGCCAAGGATTGACCGCTGACTGCTCCAGGACGCCTGCAAAACTGCAACAAAGTAGCAAGAAGACTACCAGCAACATTGTAGCGCCTCAACCTGCCGGCTTTCTCGACTGTTTCCTGGTGGTGCATGTTCTGAGGGCTGTCTGCCTTCACCCTGCACTGGAAGCCAAGAAGAAATCTCCAGTGGGTCGACGGAATCTTCCCCCTGCCAACACAGGCACCAAACTTATGCATCACTGGTCCTCTGGGTCCCCTCTCATCCTGACGAGCGTGGTCCCTGGAACACAGGAGCTGGGTCCAAGTGTCTCTGACAGTCCAGTGGCCCTTCTGTCCAAATTTGGTGGAGGTAAGTCCTTGCCTCCCCACGCCAGACAGTAATCCTGTGTACTGCATGAACTGCAGCTGATCGGGCTTCTGTGCACTTTTGCAAGACTTCCTTTGTGCACAGTCTAGCCCAGGTCTACAGCACTCCATCCTGCATTGTCCAACTCGCTGAGTTGGACTTCGACGTCGTGGGACCCTCTTTTGTTGTTCTGAGTCAACCGTCGTCCTCAGATCTTCTAAGTGCCTGTTCAGGTGCTTCTGTGGCTGCTGCCTGCTTCTGCATGGGCTCTCTGTGTTGCTGAGTGCCCCCTCTGTCTCCTCCTCCAAGGGGCGACCTCCTGGTCCTTCCTGGACCCTGGCAGCACCCAAAATCCTCAACGGCGACTCTTGCAGCTGGCAAACCTTGTTTGCGGTCTTTCTGCGTGGAAACAACTCTGCTTCCTCCAGCACGCCGTGCGACATCTTCTGACCAAAGGAGAAGTTCCTGGCACCTTCTGTTGTTGCAGAATCTTTGGCTTCTTCCACCCAGAGGCAGCCCTTTTGCACCTTCATCCGGGGTTTAGTGGGCTCGTGCCCCCCTGGACACTTGCTTGACTCTTGGACTTGGTCCCCGTCCTTTACAGGTCCTCAGGTCCAGGAATCCATCTTCAGTGCTTTTCAGCCATCTGTTGTCCTTGCAGAATCCCCTATCTCGTCTTCACTGTCTTTCTGGGGTAGTAGGGTAACTTTACTCCTACTTTTCAGGGTCTTGGGGTGGGGTATCTTTGACACCCTTAGTGTTTTCTTACACTCCCAGCGACCCTTTACACACTACACTAGGCCTGGGGTCCATTCGTGGTTCACATTCCACTTTTGGAGTATATGGTTTGTGTTGCCCCTAGGCCTAATTCTCTCTATTGCATTCTTTGTGTTCTACAGTGTTTGCACTACTTTTCTAACTGTTAATTACCTGATTTTGGTTTGTGTGTGTATATTTTGTGTATTTTACGTACCTCCTAAGGGAGTATATCCTCTGAGATACTTTTGGCATATTGTAACTAAAATAAAGTACCTTTATTTTTAGTAACTCTATTATTGTGTTTTCTTATGATATAGTACTAAGTGACATAAGTGGTATAGTAGGAGCTTTGCATGTCTCCTAGTTCAGCCTAAGCTGCTCTGCTATAGCTACGTCTACCAGCCTAAGCTGCTAGAACACACCTAATCTACTAATAAGGGAAAACTGGACCTGGCACAAGGTGTAAGTACCACAAGGTACCCACTGTAAGTCAGGCCAGCCTCCTACACCTATTGGCCTGATTCACAAAGGTAAACCTCCCCTTTTGTGTAAGTTTATGATTGTTTGCTATTCACAAAAGTATTTTATAAGTAATACTTTATGATTGTGGAGTCTCCACACACAAAAAGGTAGGACAGTCCCATATTTTTAGTACATTTCTCCAAGTGACAATCTCACTATCTCGCTTTGGCTCACATTCTCAATGTATGTGTCTCATTTATATTGTGTCTCCTAGTCTCAGTGATGGTGTGTGCATTCAAGTCCTAGTCCACTTGTTTGGCCCATCCAGTCCCACCCCATGGTCTGTGACATCCAAATGTGTTTTTTTTTACTTCTTGCTTGTGTTTTGGAATCAGTACACACCAAACACAAACGAAAAAATTGAGGCAAGTCAAAGCAGCACATCGGTCCATGAGTCAGTAGTCAATAATCTCCTTTTTGATCACTATTAAGTTCTTTACGGTTGGAGAAAAGTTTTTAAATTCCTACAGATACACAATTGGTTTCCTCATTGTGTAGGGCTTTACAAGTATCTTGCTGTTCACCAAACAGTATGGTGCATCCATACCCTTCAATTACATTGTTGAAAAATGGTTATTACCAAGAGCGCATCTTCTTTATAGTTTTTTTCGAATGTTATCTGTGAAGTGTTGTGTGATACTTTTCATCTGCATTGTAGAATTATTGAGAAGTGCAAAAGGAATTGAGGAAGGAAATTCAAGTGGACGTCAGTCATAGTTTGGAAGTGGATGTAGGTGGGTTATCTATCAGAACCCCATTTAAAATTCCACGTGTTAGGTAGGAGCATAAGATGTATTTATTGTAGTTAAGTTATATATAGGAGCCCTGGTACAAATAAGGATGAAGGATCCTCATCACAGATCTGCTCCTGGAGATAACATCCTACCAAGGTTCAATGTTACATCATATGGAACACACCTAATACCTATTGTGTCTACAAAAGTCCAAAAGAGAAATAACTCAACACATCCCATGTTATTTCAAATAACAATATGAGTGTAAAACATGCACATGCAGTATTGTGCCCCAAATGAGAAATTAATAAAGACACACCATTATAAAAAAGTAGAACAACAAATAATAAAAAAAAAAGATTAAAAAATAACAATAATCACAGTTGTGTGAATGATATGATAATCATAGAAAGGTAAAAGTTACAACAATGTATGAAATTGTCACAATCCTAATCTTTTTTTCTCATCGGTTTCACTATATTCCTAGTAAACTTTCCCTTCCACTCAACCAGAGGCACAGATTGCAGAAACATGTTTTCTCTCAAATTTGAATTAATTCTGTTATTCACTTGATCACAAGAAGGGCTTGTTTGTGGCATTTGCTGACAAGAACTTGGTTGTGCTTCACCCAAAAGTCAATCAAGGAAATATACTATTGTCATTTCTTTGGTAATGTTCTTACAATTACTAAATGGCTCTTCCTTCCCTTTGCACGTTGAAAGTGAATTAAGGTGCCAAAGTCTAACATCACTAAGAAGAAAAGAATTACACAAAACACTTTAATTACAATCTGTGGTTGCAAGAACCTTCTCCGGCTTTTGACAAGAATGCTATATTTCTTTAATCTAACGCAATCGCCCCCTTTATGTGTACAGGTTTACTTTTATCTTTCTTGTCATAGTTTTTTTGTGTATGGCTTGAGCTTGCAATATTCTTCCTCTAATACTTCCTGGTGACCAATTCAGGCCCATATTTATACTTTTTGATGCAAAACTGCGCAGGCGCGGTTTGCATATAAAATATTACCGCCGGCTAACACCATTTCGGTGCGCTGTGCGGGCGTCAAATTTATACTTTGACGCCCGGCGGCGCAAACCACAGGTGTAAGTCATTTTTTTTTACACACACCGCGGCGTCAAGTCATAAAGCAAAACAACGTTAACGCAGCGGAAATGACTGTGGGTCGATTTACGACACCGCACACCGGATATGCGGCGTTTTTTGATGCAATAGCGTCAAAATTCCCCGCAAACACAGCCATTTCAGCAGAGGAGAGCCAAAATGGATTCCAGATGCTTGTACAGACCCCAAGAAGATGACAACAGACCAGGAACCAGCCAGGAGGACCCACACAAGACCCAGGACAGTTTTAAGAAGAAAAGAAAGTGTTGCTTCAGTGCAGAGGAGCAGGAAATTCTGGTTAAAGAGGTGACGGAACACCAGCACCAACTGTTTGTCACCTCAAAGTTGCCAATCAGTAGGAGAGAGGCAATATGGCAACAAATTGTTGACAAGATTAACAGTGTGGCAGAAGTACGCAGAACAGTCATCGAGTGCAAGAAACACTGGCATGACTGCAAGCACAGGACAAAGGAAAAGATGGCCAGGAACAGGAAGGAAGCACTGCAGACTGGAGGTGGGAGTCCAGCACACCAGGAGCCCCTGGACCACATGGAGGAGATGGTGGCAGCCGTCATCCCTGAGGAGATTGTCACAGGGATTCAAGGACAGGACAGCGCAGACTATCAGGAGACAATGCACATGCAGGGTAAGTCGCATGGGGGATTATAATGCACTAATGTCAACTGTAAGCAGGGGGGATACCGACCACAAAATGCATGGAAGTCATCATATACATGGAGTGGCATGGGTAAAAGGGTATGGCATGGGGGCATGGCCTGCACAGAGAGAAGCTGGGGCACACTATTACACTACACCAACAACAGTCCCATGGGGGCATGCTGCCATGCCAACGATGGAGCAAAGGTAAAGGCACGCCAGGAGGGAAGGGCACAACATCAAACTGACATCCTGGCACACATTAGCCACTATACCCCCTACATTAACTAGGGCCCACCTAACAACCTCTAGCCATACCGACAACTGGAATGTAACAGTGGCAACAGTTGCTACTACCACCACCGCTCTGTGTGCAGCTCAAGTTGCCAATGGCAGTAACGTCCCCATAGATCATACACACCTAAATTAGTGGGTTGAGGATGACTACTTTAACAATCCCCTGAAACAAGACAAAGGCTCCAGTCCTGCCAAATGTGAATGCCCATAGTTGCCGCAAACATCAGCCAATGTCATCAACATGAGGAGCTACACAGCACTAAGGACAAACCCATGCTGCATATGTCAGGGTCCATCCTGTGCCTGGGTCACAATGTAACATCCCAAATGTCATACTGCTCAGACAATAGCATTCAGGGGGAGGACACATGTAACTGGTCACTGAAATACACCTGCACAGTCAGAGGAGGAAATAGAACACTGCTACGGCTATCAGGGCAATCCAATGTAACACACATTCCCCAACATCAGTTGTACACATTACCAATGCTAACATCCATATCGTGCCATAACAATGCTATGCGTAGGATAGGCAACCACTTTGTCTCTGTGTAATGTGACACATCAACTGTGCAGTAGATAACTGAAATGTGCCTCCTGTCAAATTACGTAGCTTGTCAATACAACTGTCCTGAAATTATGTGATCTGATAACTTTGCACAGTGGATACACTACATGTCAACTACATATAAGTGGATGTGAAAGATCAGAGACTGGGGCAGGTCTAGATTGTTAAGTGTGCTGCTAGTGCCATCAGAAAACCACAGCCAGTGAAAGGCCTCGCCATTAGAACGGATGTAGACAGAGGGATGAGTAGGACAAGAAGAGGGTAATTCACTATTTGGCCAGAAACAACACTAGAGGAGATGATGCTGACAAGTCTAATAACTTAATACTATACATGTGACATGCAGGTGGGCCATAGGCCTGGGAGAATGCCCATCTGAAAGACTGGAGCAATGAACAGGAAACAAGATCACAATGTGAAAATAATCACAAGGCAGGCATGTCACATCACCAATGCCACAATACAGACACACTAATTGTACCCTATTTCATTGCAGAGGATGATGGATCTCCTGCAGATATGCCTGTCCAGGAATACCCTGATGACATGGATGATGAGCTGACAAACATCAGCCACCAGACCCTCCAAGATGTCCTTGGAACCCTCCAGACCCCACCTTCAGTCACAAGGAGGAGCTCAGAACAAGCAGCCATCACAGAGGACCCACCCACAACACCAATTGTAAGACCTGCCTGCTCCAATATAGCTGAGGACTCAGATGACACAGGCACCAGCTTTGAGAGAACTGTAGTCAGAGTACAGCGGGAGCTGGCCAAGGAGGTGCTGGTGGGTATGCAAACTATGGCAGCCAGCCTAGAGGGGGTGCATTCGTGCATGATGTCATCTGCAGATCAGGCAGCAGCCATGCAAGCCCCAACATCCATCCTGCAAGGACTACAACAAACTGTCAAGAAATTCACCACTGCAGTAAGGGAGTTGCCACAACACCTCGCACCCCAATCCTTCCACTGCATGCACGCATGCAATCATGACCCCCTCAGGGCCGACCTGGCTGCCTACCATCGTGATGTGGCTGCTATTCTTAAGAATCAGCAGATCCTCCTAGCAGCAGTACTGCCCTTAAGACCTTCACAGGTAGCAGCGACCGGGATGTCTGACTGCACGTCTTCTAACACTGAGGTGTGTGTTGCCCCTTCACAACCACCACCACCTGCCCAGTGATTGTCTCTCACTTACTCATTGGCAAATCCTGTCCCTCTGCACTGTCTGACACATCACCCCAAGATGTCAAATGCAATTTTCCTTTACCACTTGTGTATGATCACAATGGAAGATGTCACTATAATGGACTCACAATCATGGACAATGTACATATACCACTACAGCACTTTTGAATAAATAGCACTTACATAACCACTTTGTCTCTGTGTAATGTGATACATCAACTGTGCAGTAGATAACTGAAGTGTGCCTCCTGTCAAATTACGTAGCGTGTCAATAACACTGTCCTGAAATTATGTAGTCTGATAACTTTGCACAGTGGTCTGGATTGCATCATACTCCGCCCTTCCTGAGGATAATATCTGATGAAAAGAGAAACCATACACCATGATGCTGTGTTGGACAGAATAATGCTTCCTCAAGGGATATCTAAGCCATCAAATAGTGGCAGCAAAATGTTGTCACCATGCAATACTAACAGATAACAGTGCCTATAAATCTAAGCAAACACTCAAAAAACGGCATTAATGAAGGTGTCTGAGTTTACATCCAAATAAGTAATCATGCTAAACAGTGTCACAAATGATGTCTGTGAGTCATGAACACGATACTACAAGAGTGCTTACGACCACTCACCTTATAAGGGTTTCCTTAAAATCACACTGCAGTCAGACATTAAACAGCTCCCCAATACCAAATTTGGAAGCACTGTTTGTGACTTTGAAAACTTACTTATTGAAAAAAACACATTGGGATCCATAGTAACTGTGATTGGTGGTTGCAATGAATGGTGGAATCTTTGCAAGGTAGCTGTGGGGTAGCTGCCAATCTTACAGCTCAGTTGGGATTTGTTCGTAGCATAGGACACAAATGTAATAGAACAAAATTCATGTACACTTATGCCAAGGCCCTGATCAACAAGCATTTAACACATACTGTAAAGGGTTCACTATATATTTATTAAACAGTAATAACAGAAGATGAAACTCTGGGAAACGTCTTACCTACCCTCATCTACCCTAACTACTCATTACCCACAACTGTCCTTAACTAACCTAAGCTAAACTTACTCATCACATGTAACAAAACGTTCTAAACATCAACCTCCCCCCCCTTATGAGACAGGACACATGGAGGACAACAGATACTAACCTAAACACATACTATCCTATACTAAACAAGTATATATTTTGTTGTATTTTTTGTTAATTTTATTTATTTTATTTTTTCTAAACACACAAGACCCCAACATAGACCCCTACCCACCCAACCAAACACTCAAAAAGAAAAAAATAGAAATATTCAGGACCCCCCACCCACTTACACTAACTAAATTAACAGCCTATACTAACCTAACACTAAGCCCCCTAAGCCCACTAAGTATAAGAACAAGGAAAGAGGAGGGAGGGGAAGGAATCATGTCCATTTACAAAGTCTAGAGTTTGGCCCTCCGGAGAGTCCACTTTATGGACCACACACGCCTGTTCATATGGCGAACATCCCGGCTCAGCTGACTAATTTTACGGAGGACACGGTCCATTTTGCGCTGCATGTCCTGAAAAGCTGCAGGGTCAACTGTAGCAGCTGGGGCGGTCTGGGTACCAGCTGAGGATGTGTGTGGCCGTGCATAGTCAATGCCTGTGGGCTGCCCTGAAGGTGGGCCTGGAGCACTTTCAGACGTTGTTGGGACAAAAGTCCCAGCTGTGGGTGGTGCCACCTGGGTAGAAGTGGTGGTCGTGCTGGTGGTGGTTGTGGTGGGCAAAGTAGAGCCACCCTGTGGGAAAGCCCTCCATGCTCCGGAGGCCCATTCGTTCCTATATATTCGGGCCATCTGTCTGGACCCCGACTCTACCAGCAGGATATGCTGGTAACGCATTGCCCACCTCTGGAACGCACGGACCTGGATGGGTGTTATGTTAGCAGCTGTGAAGACAAAGGCAAAAAATTACATTAGGAACTGCATTGTGTGAAATGGCACAAGAAGTAAATCAGACAGTACATCTACTGTACTTGTAACAGCTCCTTTCACCATACAGATCATTGAATGTCCCTGAGGAAGTACATGGCAGGCCAGCCTACAAAGGTCATATCACAGATAGCACATCCAAACCCTACAAGATGGGTAACAAATGGCATTAATTTGGCATCAGAGTTCTGAAAGTTGTCAGCTAACAATCATGCAGCACATCCTGCGCCAATGCCAGGGCTACAAATGTCAGTGTACGGGATGGAAATCTAGGGCCACATGATCTGCAAGTTGTAAATGGACTTGCTAGTATAGTACTCGTGTGCTATACCTGAGTGTGTATATGTCAAAGCCCAGCTCACCTGAGTTCTTGTTCAGTTCTGATGGAGGTTGAAGACAATCCGACCCCACGCTGAAACTGCTTGTTCCAGCACACTAGTTTTTAAAACAGTGCACTAAGAACAGAAGCTCAAGGGAAGGGGGGAAGTGGATAAAATAAAAAAAAGAGAGACAACACCGTTCTTGCGTTTCCACTGTTGAAGTGCTGCACAAATCTGCGGCCCTTTCTGACTTCTGTAGAAACTGGTGCCTAATGAAACATAAACAAAGAACAGATAAGTGAAACCTATTCCTAAATGGGTTCCTGACTATCCCTTTATTTATTAGAAATTCTCTTCTAAAAGTACCTCTTGGATCCTGGTCTCTAGTTTCCAGGTTTGGAATGTGTTACTGCTCTGGGATGTGTTTTCTATTACTGTAAAGCTTCTAAAACATTAAACAAATACCGTTATCAGAATTACCAATATCAAACATTCAACATAATATAACTAAAGCCTAAATTCCCAATAGCTGACTCACTTTTCCCATATTTCCAGAATCTTTTATAAAACAAATACTGTACTTTTACATCAAAATACAGCATGTAATTTGTGCAAGTCCTTGATTTACTGTTTGCCTTGCTGTCAATGGTTTCCACTGTTCGATTCCCAAAAGTTCCATGAAAAAAAACAATGTCCACTTCACAAAGTTCCGCAAAATACTCCTGCAACAAAGAGCCTGAATCACAATGCTCGTGGAAGGCACTTCGCCTCAAACTGTCTATACACGAATCCAGAAATTGCCGTCAAAGCTCCCTCAGGTAATAAAAAGTTTTGCACTTACTTGTTGCTGGCAAGAGATACTGATCAGTCTAACCTTGTCTTCTTTCTCTTTTGCAGGTTACTCATAGGAGAGAGGCTGAAGCAAGGAGGAACCGGAAACCGGAAGAAGGAAGAGCCAGCAGCTGCGCCCATTGAAGGCAATGAAAGTCTGTAAAGAGCAGGAGTGCCAGCGCCGAGGGATCTGTTCTCAGGTAAGCGGGAGGTAGACGAGCACAAGCACTGGGTGAGGCTCGGGGGATGCCTTTTATAGACAGGGCTGGGTGTGGTTTGAAGGGCTGGGTGTGGTCCTCACATGCTGCACATGTTCTTGGAAGGTGTGCAGAGCTGGGTGTGGTTTGAAGAGCTGGGTGTGGTCCTCACATGCTGCACATGTTCTTGAAAGGTGTGCAGAGTTTCAGTTATTATGCAAATGAGTTGGATTAACACATGCCCTAGAGAGGAGTGTTTTAAAGAAGCCTTGGTAAAAGCAAGGCCCAATGTGTAAACAAAACAGCACATTAAACATCATACACAGAAGCCTAGGGGGGGGGAAGGTGAGATAACAAGAAAGGCTTTCAATAGTAAGTTTAAAAGGGAGCTATTACAGAACCCACTAGTGCAGTGAGAGGGGACATGCTCTTTGCTGTGTACAAACCCTAACAGTATACTAGGTTTTGACCAAATATTCATTGATTTGCATGTCTGTGTAACATACTTGTATCATCAGTCCTAGGTACACTATTCACAAACCCATGCCTGTGTTTCAGGGTGGGGGGTGGAGAAACAACTAACAATTTCAAACAACATGGACACCCAGGAAGCTTAGGAAAGCTGGACATGTGTTTGGCTCTACACACACACCACAGGTAAGGTGTATCTACAAATAGGAGACAGCAAACCCTTGACCAATCCCAGCGCCACACATTTCTGGAAATGCAGACCTTTGTCCACATCATATACTTCCAGTAAGGCATGACTTACAACAGACACAGAGTTGCAAGAACACCCCTGGCCATGATTTGCATGCACACCTAGGCCATTGTACTCAAGTGCCACATACTTATAGCACTACATGTGGAGCTACATGCTGCTAGGAAGTTCACCCTACAGTTTCATAAGTACTTTGGTGAAAAGGGAAGCAGAAGTCTGTGGGTAAGCATTTTGCAGCCACATTCTGGGAGAATGTGGGTCTGACAGGCAGACTAAATCTGAGATTAGGTCCAGTGCGACTCTTGTTGATACAAGTGTTAGCCACATGACTCACCCCAGTTCACATTGCGGGGCCTACAGGAATGGCCTAGAATCCCTAGATAAGACAATAGGATATGCATTGACAAACTCCAAAATGCTTAGAAAATGAAATCCCACTCATGGAACAAGACAAATAATGGGCCAGCACATCACACATTGCTATATGTTCAACACACAGGAGTCCATCACACATCACCCGCAAACACAACACATAACAGACATATCAACACTTACTGGAGTTGTCGGGGTCCTCAAATGAAGCCACCTTGCCCACAATGTAGGGTGCGGGTCCACCTGTAAGGCATGGAAGGGAGAAATGTTCTCAAAATCTGTGCACTGACCAACAATTCCAAAGACAAAAACTATGTGTAAGATGACATAAGTAAGTAAAGACACTCAGACATGATGATACTGCATCCCATATAGCACGGCTAACATGTACATAGCATGGGTCTCCTGTGACAATTACACACATATCTGCACACATGCAGTGGCCCTAACTATGATGTGGTGGCAAACATGCTCCTTCATTAGTGAGCAGACATAATAATGGCGTGTATTCGTCTCATCATGTGCATCCAAGAGAGACATCCAAAGCCTGGTTACTTGAGGAGTGCATTACCAGTCATACAGCCATTGTGGCCATGACACATTTATGACACATAGGTACAATGTACAGAGGGGCAGGGACATTTGTAAGCCCTCATGTAGTTACAGTTTCTTCATTTGATGTGGCCCAGCTATGGTGATTTGCATCAACCATAGAGATATGAACCCATGCGCATACCTTTGGCCTGCCATCCCTAAACGAAAGGTGGAACACCAAACACCAATTACCAGTGTAAGATGTTAGCTGAGGGCACCTTACACTTTTTCCCTATGTTTCCAAATCCAGATCTGACATGATCAGAGATAAAGGTGAGCAAAATGATGAAGGACCACAATAATCCCTAACATTCATAGAACTTCCGTGAACGCTTTCCTTAAACACTCACCAGACACGCATGAGACATATGTCTGGGCCACATTGCTATCATCAATTGACGTGAAGCCTGCACTCAATTTCTGCATCATGTAGTGTTTCAAAAGTCAGTGTAGCTGTTGCATCAACAAAGGTTGCCAATATTTTGGAAAATCTGTACTTCATTGGCGAATGTGACCTATATAGACATGATTGGCTCCTAATTTGTGTTGCTGTCTGACACAAAGGTGGCACCAAATTACATTAAGCAAAAGTATTCAGTAAGTTTGCAGAGCACTTGCTTCCTGACAGATAGCAATTGTGGTCCTTCACATAGTCCATCAATGACCCTGTATGTTTCCGAAGCATTCCACACACTCAGCAACTTAGCCGACAGATATTGTACAAATCATCTGATGTCACTACAGAGCTTTTAATTGTGCACATTTACATGATTTGTACTCACCAATAGGGCCACCAATCACTATTCCCAGGTGGTCCAGCAGATCTTGCTCCCTGGTGATGAGGTCAGCCCAGGGGTGCTTCAGCTGGTGGTCCTTCTTCTGGCTCCGATACACGTGCTGCAAGTGATGCAGGACCTTTCCCCACCGGATTCGTCGTGCCTCAGTGTCATACCCCTGTATCACCCTGCCCCCTGCCTCAATCATCAGTGGGAGGAAATGGCACACCAGCCATACAAACCCCCCAAGCTCCTCCTCACCCATCTTGCCAAGACGTAGCCTACCCAACATCTTAGCACCGAAAAGGGGAATAGGGGATAAAGAAGAACAAAGGAGAAAAGGGGGAAAGTAGAAGTACAAAAAAATAAACTTAACAACTAAAAGAGCCCAACTATCCCCAAACTAGCACTACCCACAACAGACTCCCACAAACAGCAAAGACAATACAATACTGGACAATAGTACTACAATAGGAGACAAAAGCACAATTTCATTGGACAAAACTCAGAACACAGCCACACAGTCTAGAAGAATCACAGACTGCAAAGTGAAAGTGGAAGTACCACCACTGTATATAATCTGTAAACAGGATATCCTATTACATCACTTCCTGCATAAAATGGCCGCAGTTTTTATCGTTATGCGTCATATTTTTCCACGCATACAGTATGTGCGTAATTTTTTTCGACGCACAGGAGTAAAAATTAGGCCGCATCCATATATTTGGAAATAGTCTTAACACTTAACCAATTTTCAGGGCATTATGTGTCGTTTTTCTGGCATAAGCATAATTTTTTGACGCTTGCGTGTCATTTTTTGATGCGTATGCATGAAAATTTCAGGGCATGAACTGGTTTTGCGTATTTTTTCCATTTTACTGTAATGTTACATTTGTGACACAACTGAGACAGGCTGATTGCACCCACTTTGGTGTTGATGGTATATGTTCACATGTGAGACATCATACTGCTGCGGAACATGACCCGCTAATTCCTTAACAGGATTCTCACGCTTGGCTGACGCACTAGATGGCATACATATATGTATTGCACAATTTGGGCATGTTTGGCATCAGGAGAGGATAGAAAGGTGACGCACATAAGTACAATACCTGAATGCCTATGGGTCAATGTGTGTGCATTGGCTACTAATGTAGTTGTCGACCCAGTGGGTGTGCATCACAAGATGCAATATTGCAAATATGCTTGTTTGAATGTGAAGTCAATGTGTCCAAACCTTAGATGCAAGTCATTATGGAAATGAGAGAGGACATGTGCTAGTCATACATGTAGCAACATCTGTTGTATGCACTTCCAAGATTTGGGGTAACGTAGACACCACAAATGACAAAGCATGCACCGGATAGATGACAGACCCTTGTTCATGTCAATGGTCCACAAGTTGGCCATCCCATGTCCTAGAAATTTGTTAACTGCTTCCTAGGCACTTGTTGGTGAACCCACAGTGAGTCAGGCACATGCATAGACTAAGTGGGTACCATGTTATTGGCACAGACAGCCAAAGGTGTACCACAAATGTAATATGACGCCACAGTTCTGGTCATATGACTGAGCAACAACTCTCCTGTGGCAGTGGTGGGCCAGCAGACGAGGCAGCATGTGGCCACATATTTCCAGTAATCAATTGCACAGAGCTGTCTTGTTCATGTATGTGGTCCAAAGTTGATCCTGTATATTTTTAGGGGTGCATGTTGTCACAGTTACTTCCAGGTCTCATCATGAGTCAGTGGCAGTTATTCCTGTATCTACTGAGTAACCTTCGGAGATCAATGTGAGTAAAGTCAATGAGGACATGAGAACCAACATGGGGATGGTCCCACCCTGTCACTGAAGACATGTTATGAGACTGTCAACAGGGCAACCTTGGTGTGCTGAGTGAGATAATGTCTCAGGTGTCATGTTCCGGCAGGTGTCATTACAACATTTGTACACAGGTTGCCCTGTGAAGTTCCCACTGCATCTGGGAACATCATAGCCTCTGTGTTGATTAATGTAGCAGCTATTCAGCATGCACAGCCCATAATTATGTTGTGAGCACTGTGATTCAGCGTGTGAACTGTCGGGGTCCTAACATGTGTGGATTTGTCATGCACATTATCACAGGTAGCTGCTTCTGCTGGAGGCACCATACCCAATCCCTGCATATGGCCCTGGTATACTGTCACACTTTGTCATTCATGCATACATGAGACCCAGACAAGGGATGGGCCATGATTTTGGTATTCAAAGACAATTTTGCTAATATGGTACAATGTAAAAGCAGATGATGCTATACAGTGTATTTGGGTATGCATTGAGGAAGCACATGACAAAATACCCTCTGAGGAATGAGAGGTTTGGTAACACAAGTGTGGTACATATGTAGCCACAAGGAACCTTTAGGGTAACGCACAGACAGGTGCCAGTCAGGCTGACAGGATGCAGGGTCAATCTGGATCAAACAATTTCACACTATATTGTGCAGCAGCTGCTGAATGGCCTGCCAGTTCAACCTGTACCTCTGGATGATGTCATGTTCCCTGAGGCCATGAAGGGTTGTTCTGGTGTGGAATATCCTCTTCTGCCTTCTGCGCTGTCTTTGGGGTCCCTGTTGGTGTTGTGGTAGCCGCTGTTGTTGTTGCTGGGCTCTGCGTGTGCATGCACGCTGGATGAGAAGCACCTCCATGTCTCCCTTTTGCTGCTCTGCTGTTGCTTCTGTGTGTTCTGATTAAATACAGGTGTGTTTGCCCCATTTTAATGCCTGCCCTGACCCAGGTGTTAATTTTTTATGCAAATCGGGCTGTGTGTAATTTTCCAGCTCCGCCTCCCGGGCGTGCAGCATTTTTGCCCGAAAGCATAAATACGACGCACGGCCGTTTAAGTCATTTTTTGGAAGGGAACGCCTACCTTGCATATGATTAAGGCAAGGCGGTTTCCTGCATCCAAAAAATGATGCACATGGCGGGATTTTGACATCCGTGGGCTCGGACGTCAAAGTTTAAATATGGGGCAAGGTTTGCACTGAATGTGCGTCAAATTTTTTGACGCACATTCAGCGCAGACAGAGTATAAATATGCCCCTCAGTTTCTTAGAATTTGACATCTACCATATACTTTCTTTTGATAATTGAGTTCTACCTCTCATCAGTTCAAAAGAACTACATACCAGAGATGCAGAAGGAAGAACTTTGTATGCCCGTATGGTGTGAAAGAGATCATTCCTTCATCCCAATTCATTATTCTTAGCTAGGTGGATGGATCCCTTAACTGCTCTGTTAAAATGTTCCACACCACCACTCTCAGCTAGATAGTATGGTGAATACATTTTGGGGGTGATTCCTACCCTGGTGGTCATAGACCGCCAGGGCAGGGGATGGAGGATGCACCGCCAACAGGCTGGCGGTGCATCAAGGGCAATTCTGACCGCGGCGGTAAGGCCGCGGTCAGAAAAAGGAAACCGGCGGTTTCCCGCCGGTTTTCCCCTGCCCCTGTGAATCCTCCACGGCGGCGCTGCAAGCAGCGCCGCCATGGGGATTCCGACCCCCTTCCCGCCAGCCTGGTTCTGGACCAGGCTGGCGGGAACGGGTGTCGTGGGGCCCCTGGGGGCCCCTGCAGTGCCCATGCCCATACCAATGGCATGGGCACTGCAGGGGCCCCCTAACAGGGCCCCACATTGATTTTCAGTGTCTGCCTAGCAGACACTGAAAATCGCGACGGGTGCCACTGCACCCATCGCACACCAGCAACTCCGCCGGCTCCATTCAGAGCCGGCTTCCTCGTTGCTGGGGCTTTCCCGCTGGGCGGGCGGGCGGCCTTTTGGCGGTCGCCCGCCCAGCGGGAAAGTCATAATGACCGCCGCGGTCTTTTGACCGCGGTACGGTCTTCTGGCGGTTCCCGCCAGATGGGCGGCTTCCGCCGCCGGCGGGGGTCAGAATGACCCCCTTTGTGTTTAGTACTGTTCGTTTGAAAAAGTGTATTTCGGTAACCCTTCCTCATGAAGAACTCTGTTGAGAAATGTTACCACATGGATAGAATCTGCTTTATCAAATATTTCAAACTCTAGTCTCTTCAAGAAGTAGTCTATACTAATAAGATAAATGAGATCACCCTTCTCTATAATTGGTCCAGTGATATAAATTCTGATCATTTCCCAAGGCATACGAGACTGCTAATTAGGCAAAAAGGTGGTCTGAATGTGAACTGTAATTGATCAGAGATATCACAATGAATACAATTTCTCTCTTTCCTCTCAATTGCTAAGTCCAAACCAGTCCCCCGTTCCAAATTATTTATCCTAATCTTGATTTTGCCTATTCCTAACAGTCCTTTATGACGTCAAAGTTTAAATATGGGGCAAGGTTTGCGATGAATGTGCGTCAAATTTTTTGACTCACATTCAGCCCAGACAGAGTATAAATATGCCCCTCAGTTTCTTAGAATTTGACATCTACCATATACTTTCTTTTGATAATTGAGTTCTACCTCTCATCAGTTCAAAAGAACTACATACCAGAGATGCAGAAGGAGGAACTTTGTATGCCCGTATGGTGTGAAAGAGATCATTCCTTCATCCCAATTCATTATTCTTAGCTAGGTGGATGGATCCCTTAACTGCTCTGTTAAAATGTTCCACAACACCACTCTCAGCTAGATAGTATGGTGAAGACATTTTGTGTTTAGTACTGTTCGTTTGAAAAAGTGTATTTCGGTAACCCTTCCTCATGAAGAACTCTGTTGAGAAATGTTACCACATGGATAGAATCTGCTTTATCAAATATTTCAAACTCTAGTCTCTTCAAGAAGTAGTCTATACTAATAATAAGATAAATGAGATCAGCCTTCTCTATAATTGGTGCAGTGATATAAAGTCTGATCATTTCCCAAGGCATACGAGACTGCTAATTAGGCAAAAAGGTGATCTGAATGTGGACTGTAATTGATCAGAGATATCACAATGAATACAATTTCTCTCTTTCCTCTCAATTGCTAAGTCCAAACCAGTCCCCCGTTCCAAATGATTTATCCTAATCTTGATTTTGCCTATTCCTAACAGTCCTTTATGACAATTTTCAAGTAATCCAAAGCTCTAACTCTCAGGTGGAATGACTTTACTACACCGTATTACTTTTCCACCCTGAATGGACAATTCAGGCCTCAATTCTCAAAATGACAGTAACTTTATCCAACTACTTTTTTGCTGGCAGTCCATTAACAATCATTTTGCACAAATCAATCAAAACCAGATCTTTCTCTTGTGCAACTGACCATTTCTTATCTGATATAGCACACATTTCACAATTCACGAGTGCCACATAGCATCTGCCAAGCTCTTCATCAGGAGCGTCCATTATTGATAAAATCAACCAACCTTGGATGTGTATTGAAGGACATACTTGTAATCCAAAAATCTGATAAATATACATGCTTGATGTGGTGAAGCATTTCATATATACTTCTTTGTAAGAACTTTGGTGGGCGATTTGTGTTCATTATTTAATATGACGTGTGCCCTACTGATGGCTAAACAACTCACACATTCTTACCAGACACCCCCACAGCCAGCTTTATTGACTTTAAGCCTAATGTCCAAAGAGCCAGATACTCTGCTATGAACAAAATACTTTGACAAGGGGCGATATGACAGGGCTGCCATGTGTGTCAATGAGAGCGTGGTCTTTTGGGGATATATGAACCTGTGTGTGTGTGTATGAATGGGATATGTGTATGTGTGAGTAAGAGCCAGTGTTATATTTACTTGTGGCACTGGACATACCTTTCACACCATGTGTGGCGCCACTACAATTATAACACAAACATACAAAAAAAAATTTAAATGGAAGAAATTGAAAGTGCAGAAAAATGTTCTACAAAATTAAAAATATGGAACATTTTCTGCACTTTAAATTTCTTCCATTTAAAAATAATCTATATTTTTCAGTTATACCCATGGCACAGTGTCTAAAGGCCACTGGAAGCAAGAGGCCCGCTGTTTGTAAATAGGACACCTTGAAATTGCAGAAAATTTAAAAGAAGAGATAACAATAATGCAAAATAAATTAATACAGCCTTCCCTTAACTTTTAAAGGTAAGCGTGACACTGCGCTTATTTAAAAATGAACTCAGGGCCACAAGCTGCTCCAGAGATGTCTGGGAGCTACTGGTAGCTTGTGATCGACAGGTTAGAGACACCTGCGCTAGAGCCTCTCACTCACTTATGGAATTCTTTTCTTCTGTAGGGGTCAGGGAACAAGACTAATACATGTGTCAATTTGGGGTAACATAACCCTTGTACTTCTGCCATTAGCATCCATGGTAACTGCACTTTGTAATTCAGGATTAAACGTTTGTAAAGGTGGTGCATGACAAATGTCTAATTTCAAATTTTCAAATGTAATTTGACATTCCTCAGACCATTCATTGTTTCCGAGTTTTAGCAAATGGAGAATGTGATACAACTTACAAGACAAGTCTTTGATACACTTCTAATAAAACTCATCAAGTCCTAAAAACACTTTTATATCATCTGTATTCTTTAGTGTGAGGAAATCTCTCATTGCTTCCAATAATTCCTTTTTTACATTTGCTGTATTCAGCAATTAGACGTCTCTATTCTAATATTCTTGCCACCTTAGCAAACCTATAATAATGTTTAATTTTGTTTTACCCATTACCTCGAAAAATATTATGTATTTAATACCCTTGAACAATTCATGCATCAACCTCTGGAACATTGCAGATGCAGAGGCTAGGCCAAAGGATACTTTCAAAAATCTACAACACCTAAGTTTGGTAACTGCTGCTATCCAAATGCAGTGGAACCTGATGGTAGGCTGATGTAATGTCTATTGCAGTAAACCATTTAATATATTTGGTTAACAACAACATTTCATTAATTATTGGTCAACTAAGATGATTTAATCAGGCCCCTCAAGTTTTCAATCCACCATTGGCACGTCATACTACAACAAAAGGAGACACCCCAGTCACACAATTGCACATGTTCTTTTATAATTACACTTTGTAATTGTTTCTGTTCTTGAGGGACTTTGTCTCTCAAAGTTAGAGGTATGTTCCTATCCTTCTGTATACATGGCACTGCATAAGGTTTGTGAATTATTTTATGGTTGAATCTGGTGAGCTTCATGTTAGAAATTGGGGTTGTGGTTGCCAGAGGTATGCACTCTGTTCAAGCAGGAACCACAATCCTAGTCAGGATAAGTCAGATACCCATCATAAATGAACCTGTGCTCATCGTCTGGTAGTATGGCACGGAACAGCCAGGCTTACCTTAAGAGGCAATGTGTTAAGTATTTGTGCAACACTTCAAACAGTAAAACAGTGAAAATATCACACACAAATAATCCACACCAGGTTAAAAAAATAGAGCTTAATTTAATAAATGAAACAAGACTTAAACAAGAGAAATCCAATAAGTTGAAGTCTAGCTATGATTTTTAAAATAATAAATGCAAAATAGTGTTTAGATGCAATAAGCAATTACATGGGATATCGAGTCATGCTGGCGCAGGCCCCATTCAAATATTCAGGCCGACCGTGGTAGTGCGTGGGATTGGCACAGTGACCCACTTGGGCCCGCTGATCAAAAGTATCCTGATCTGGGATGCGTTGCTATTGAAGAAGGTGCAGGGTGTTGCAGTTGAGCCATGCAGTTGACGAGCTGTATCAATTTTCTCCACGCAACTTAATGCAATCTGTTGGTTCTGAATGTGGTGCGCCGCTGCTGCTCCCGCAGTAGGTATTGTGCTGATTTCAAATGTGAAGCACCGGTTCTGAGAGCAATGTGCCAGGTTCATTCCATGCAATGACAGGGATGCTCTGGTTCTGACTCACACAAAGGCGAAGATGTGCTGGTTCCAATGAGGATGCATGGATTCTAGTTGGAGCTGCACTTTATACCCACTTCCGATGGCACAGGACTGGGTTGGCATCACTTGGCAGGCAAGACTTGCGGCAAGGAAACTCCACCTGCTGTAGTAGGATGAGATGAAGGCCCAGATTCTGAAAGCTGTCATCCAACACAGCGTGGTAGCCTAAAATGCTGCACTGCGTGACAGGGAGAGAGCAAGAAAGCTGCATATTCATATAGAAATAGCACTCTCTTCCCCTCTACCTCGCACAGGCACTGATTTCAGCTGCTGTGTGCTATCGTGCAAGGGTGTGTGCATGAGTCTAGCATAACTTTTGTACAGGAAGTGTATCCTTCCTTACAAATTACTATGCCCAGACCACTGAAAAATATTTTCCCACTTTGCATGTGTGCTGTGTAATGCAAAGTTAGAAAAGTTCAGAGAAAACAAAACAATGTCTGTTTAATGCTTGATTTTCAGCTGTGTTAATTTTTTATGCAAAACCATTTCTGCTGATATTTTAGAATAGGATTTAACATCAAAGAGCATGGGTGTGGTTGGGGTACGCCCACATACCACCCATGCAATGCGTCCTTGACGCAAAGCAATTCAAAGCAGTGTTTTGCGCTGCTTTGCATTACTTTGACATGCAAACCAACACAAATAACAACTTGTGTTGGTTTTTGAATCCCAAAAAAGCTTAGCATTGGTTTAGCATTACAAAAGTAAACCTAACCCGACTCTAAACCTTTGAGAATCTGGGCTGAACCTTTTTTGTGCCCCTGAGACTTTAAAAACAGGAGACCAGTTGGCTGGCCCTTGAAATCACTCTGGGTTGTAGGGATGCCGGTCCAGTCCTTCTCACTCCGAAGCAGGAGTCAGCAGGTCAGCTCAGCAAAGCAGGAGTCCAGCAGAGTAGCAGCTCAGCAAGTTGCAGTCCTTGTAGTAGCACAGCAGCCCTTCTTTCTGGCAGAGTATCCACAGGATTTCCAAATAAAATGCCCCCCACCCCACCCACCCCCGGAAAGATCACCACTCATTCAGCAATCATAATATTTCAAACACAAGCCATTTCACCAGAATCACCAACTCACTCCCAGTAAATTCACAATAATCAGTCAGTACACATCCAATATGAAAAAAAACCAAAAGGTTTAAATGGTGCATCAAACACAACCACTTTCTATAGCAAATTATACTTTCCAAAAAATACCAATTACAAATTTCTACATAAATCAATATTAATCTGAATAACATACAGTAAACACATCCCACCCCCCAAAATGCAAAACAGTTTATAATACAATACAAAATAAAATAGTCAAAAGAAAATTAATGGGAGAATCAAACAGGACATAACAATTATGTCTATTAAATCAGTCATAAATTGCCCCGTTTGTTGGTTACACTTGCCCTCCAAGAATCATGAATGTGTGTGTGCATCTTCATTTCATCACATAAATAATTTTGTGGAATCAGTCCCACAAAGCGCTGCATTGAGCACTCTAAACCGAAACCAAATAAATGTGCTTATACCCTGTGTACATATGATGAAGACTTAATCCAGAGGTTCTTATGACTTTGCTCATGCTTTATTTGAGCTTCACATAGTCTAATGATAGCAATTGTATGGTCCATCAATAGAAAACCGCACAGCCTCTGTATTATGTTGGTATGATTTTAACCAGAATTATTTAATCCTTTTAATTCAGTTCGGCGACAGTAATTTTAAAATCATGCATCACTGGTCCAGAAGGTCAACTTTGCAATGTTTTGCTACCTTGTAGTCAGAAAGTTATTTACGGGTGAAGCAAGGATTTGCACTGTCAGTTGAGATGATTTGAAATATTGTTGGGGTTAGAAGACTGAAGGCGAAGATTACGTTTAGTAGATGAAACTGGATTTTGATTGAAAAGGGCAAGGAAATAAATGAAGATCACCATGACTCTTCAAACCAGGAACCATTGTTTTGTGTCCCATGAGGAGAGATTTCACTCTAATCCGAAGAAAGAATGAGCTTTCCGTGTTTCCTCCATCTCTCAATGGGGCTACAAAATATCAGTTTTCTAATGTGTATTTTGAAAATATAGAAATATAATATGAACTGGAGAAGTAACAGAAAGTAGTCACGAATAATAACATGATGTGAACGAACAACAAATAATGTATATTCATTTATATTTACTGTCAGCAGCACAAAACGTCGAGCTGTGATTATCTCCTACACATTCATAATGACAATAAATTCATATGTAGAAACAGATTTAATTTAGCCTGATGTATACTGTAATCTATATAGCGAAGCAGGAACAAGTAAATCAAACCAAATCAGCCATGTTATAAGGTATTTTAATATAAACATTCCCTGTACTTATTTTACTTCGGGTAGCTAATCCAATAAAGTTGTCCTGTAACTACTGTTATGATAATCGAAATTACACTGTCATAGGGAAATTGTTTCATGGAAATACATTAGTCTCCAACAATATTGCTTACAGAATTATCTGCTCACAAAAGCAGGCAAACAGTGCAACACTATAACAATTAGTTCAAGTAATATATTGGTTTTACCTTCATAGACGTTGTTGGATTGCATTGGAAGCTCTATGAAAATGAATGTGATGATGAGCCACTTCACCCCAGATTGACTCATTCTTGTAAAGCATCCCTTGATTCCTATGACGGTTATTGGCAATAAAAGGCGAGCTATGGGCATTTCCTGTACATCTTTAATACATTATTATTCAACGTCAGGTCGTGTTGCATAGTGTCAAGTGCTAAGCTCTTTTCTGCCTCCTAGAAACTGTGACATTGTGATGTCACGACATGCAACAATACTCTGAAACAAGACAGCGCTGAAGAGTTTCTTAGTTGTATTGTGGCTGCTCAAATGTTTATAGATAATTCCTGCCTGTCTTTGTCATGTCCTCCTTCTTCTGCTCTGAATAACTAGGAGGCCACAGTAAGGCTGTGTTGGCAATTAGAGAGTGGGCTGGGCAGAGATGATACTGCTAGTCGAGTGTTCACTAAGTGTGACCTACTTGCTTTAATGAACCTATTACCTGCTTGTCTGCCTGAGCTGGCTATGGGACTGTCCAAATAATATAGTACCTTCAGTTTTACCACACCATCCACGTCTTGCCAGAACATTGTGTTGAGTGCCTCCTCTCCAATAACTTGTTCAGGGAAACGAAACGTCTGATGCCTTAAAAGATATGTATTGCTGCATACATACAAGAGCCCACAAAGATAAACACCAGTGCTCTGGAGGTCATAAGTCCACTGCCGCAACAGCCAAGCAGGACCAGCCAGACAAACTCGGTAAGCCTGTCAGAGCCAATTTCAGAACACAGAATACAGCTTGTATAAACACAAGTTCTTATTGAGCCCAATGGCTCGTGCAAAACCTAACAACTAAAAGCATGTGCTGCGTTTAAATAGCACAGGTATATACAACACATTGCTTGAGCAGAACATCTACAATTAAAGATATCCACATTAACTTCTTATCCACAATTTTTTTAATGTTCAGAGAAATCATGTCTGATGTTGTTCAAATCTTCTGAGTCAAATTGCATCCCACAGCTTTTCTTTGGCTATGTAACTATTTTCATTTCAATTTTTTTTACAAAATGGATAGACATTCAAATCGTTTAGCAATGTCCACATTGACAGACTTTGTTGAAGGAAAAAAATACAAAACCTGGTTTGCATGTGTGAAATTGTGAGTCAAACATGCTTTTGCCTATCACAATGTCAATATAACAATTGCTTGTGAATCACAAGGAAAAAGTCTCACAAAAAAGTGGGCCACATCTTTGTCAGCGTTTTCTCAAGGTGAATGTACAGGTGGATGTTTGCTGACCCTTTCAGCCACTGCTTTCTTATGCTTTATGCATCTACTTCTCAAAAACTCTTCAACTGCTTCAGAAGTTAGTTGCACCCAATTGTCTGTAAGTATGGTGAAAGGAAAACTTTCTTTCTCAATCAATTCCTCCGAAAAGGATACATTCTCCCTGGGATCCATAGAGTTTACAATCTTAGTCTCTGGCAAACATTAAAATATATCAATACACACCAGAACATGCTTGCCACATGATTTCACCTATGCTGGACATAGTATGGTTAAAGCTATGTCCACCCACGGACCAGAGGCCTCTTCCCTCAAAACCATAGGTTGTGTTCTGCAATTTAGACCTTTACCACTCCATTCACACTTCACACAATTTCTCAGCTCCCTCTCAATCATCTAGTTTATGACTGGCCCCCAGTAACTTTCTCTGACACTGTCTTTGCATTTGGATATGCCAATATGATTGGAATGGGTGTAATAAAGCAATCTTTTCTTTAACCTGTGTGGCGGTACCAGCTTACGCCCTCCCATTTGCCACAATCAACTCACTTCTCACTTTCCAATAACCTAAAACCTCTTAGTCACACTTGTCTTTGCTGCACTAGCCACCTAACATCCTCCCAACAACCTTCTGCAACAATATATCCACCTGAAGCTATTTTTTTCCATTCAAATTCCTGAACTAAACTGTCCATTATCAGGCACTCATTCACCTCTTCATAAAAATATTCATCATACTCTTGATTATTCTCATTGAGTCCATGACACATTCTGAGCTCTGCTCCTCTCAAACCACGTGGGACAAATAATATAGTTCTGCTCTGGCCTCCTGACGTCTGCATCAGAACTGCCCCCAAATCTTTCAAGCTGGCATATCTCTTTCATTTTTGACACTCAAACTTCTCAAGTCTGATTCATTCTCTAAACTGGTTTTTAAGTCTTCAAACTCCTGCCCATATGAGTTGCAACAGACAAATTCCTTGCCCTTTTTCAGTGAAGCCCTCAGACACACTGTTCTTTCTGCAGCCCTGGAAACAAACTTATTGTAGGATTCTTCTCCTTTACCTGAGGGAGTGGCAGAATTTTGATGCCATTCACCAACCCACATTTGGGTCAAATACCCGTTCCACAGTTCACATGTCCCAAATATTCAATCTCAGATACATTAAACCTGTACTTCTCAGATTTTAACATTAATCTAATTTTCTGCATTCTCTCCAACAGTCCATGCAACCTTCTGTTGTGTTCACCAACACCAGTCCCAAATAGCAACATGTCATCCTGGAATCCCTTCACCCCCTCTCCACCTTTCAAGATCCTCTCCACAGCTCTCTGAAAAACAGAGGCAGCAGAAATCAGCCCAAATGGCATTCTCAGAAATTTGGAGTCAAAAGTTGCTGCAAAGGTTGTTAGTTCTTGAGATGAGGACTGCAATTTTGTTTGATGGTACGCTGGTGTTAAATTGAGCAAAAAAATAAATAAATGCTTAGCTCCATTAAGAGAACACAACATCTTGTTGACATTAGTAAGTGGTTAGTGATCCACTATCAGTGACTTGTTGTGTTCTCTAAGGTTCACACATAAGGGCATATTTAGGAGCCCCTAGCGCCATTCTAACACCACATTAGAATGATTTTTTTAAGCTAATGTTGCGTTAAAAGGCCAAAAACGTAGCACCATATTTGCAAAGTGGCACAATGCATGAATTGGGCCACTTTACAACCCTTTGCACTATAATATGCCTGCACCAGGCATAATGTAGGCAAAGGGGGCATTCCCCCATTAGGGCAGGCAAAAAAATGGCTCAAGGAAATCTAAGAGAATTCCTTGCATCAATTTTTTCAGCACTTTTAATGC
This sequence comes from Pleurodeles waltl, assembly GCF_031143425.1. NCBI lineage: Eukaryota > Metazoa > Chordata > Amphibia > Caudata > Salamandridae > Pleurodeles > Pleurodeles waltl. The sequence continues at coordinate 255,195,559 of NC_090438.1, read as the reverse complement.
CTGCTCAGAGCAGGCGTTAAAAGAGGGCATGTCATTGATTACAATAGGTCCTTATGCACTCTGCAAGATTAGCGTCTGCATTTTGGTACTACTCCTGCAGAGTACATCAATAGCATAAACAAATGACACTATTGCCCCCTACCCTGCACCATGGTACCATATTTTAAATATGGCGCACACATGGTGGCGGTAGGGCGGCGCTAAGGGACACAAGAAAAGTTGGGCTGTACTGTGTACTGTACTGTGTACTGGCCTTCCCATTGCCCCTGTGTGCCATCACAATGGGTGCAAGCCACTGTGAAGCTCCCACCTCCTGAATAATCCCACTATTGACCAACTTATCCAATTCTTTCCTCATGCTTTCGCTCAACAGTAACAGGGCATTCCTTACTTTACAATCTTGGGTTGAACATTTGGTGTAAGACTAATCATATGTACATATTCTTGAAGACTCCCCAGACACTTCATAAATACATCAGGAAAAACACTTCTTCATTCTGACAGGGGGATTCTCATTAGGGTCTAGGTACACAAAGAGGTCAAGCTGGTGGAACCAACTAATGAAGGAATGTCCTTTGATAGAAATTAAAATTTTCCCTGGGATAATAGGATTCTTGAACTCAATCCTACCCCAGAAATATTGTAGCAGTTTGATTGCCTCCCTTTCGTACCCTTTAGGTTTTACATCCGGCTTCCTCAGTTTAACTTTACCTTTTAGGTTTTGTTCCTAGAATGTCTTTGGAGTCAACATTATCTTAGCAACAGAATAAAAACTAAATCCATACTGATTTACCATTAATCAGGATTGTCTCAAAAGGGCCCTTGAATAAACCCTTACTTGTCTGAAGTATTGTGATCTCTCCAACAATTCTCTCATTATTATCATCAATCGTCACATTCAACCTCTCTTTCTTTGATTTTATTGTTGCCGATTTGCAGCATTTTGCAAAGTGGCGCTTCCTCCCACAATTCCTGCATACAACTTTCCACCCAGGACACTTTGGGGCAGATTAAAGAAAAGTGCTGCTGCACCCAGTGCAGCTCCACTTTTCTTGCGCCTCCTTAGTGCCCCCCTACTGCCACCATGTGTGCCCTGTATTTAAAATACGGCACACCATGGCGCACGGTAGGGGACAATAGTTGTATTATTGATGTACTGTTCAGGGTTAGCGCCAAAATTATGGTGCTAACCATGAACAGTACACCGTGGCCCATTGTAACCAATGGTGTGCCCCTTTTAAATCCTGCTCTCAGCAGGCATTAAAAATGCTGAAACAAGTAGCACAAAGAAATCTTGTAGATTTCTTTGTGCCATTTTTTTGCCATCCCTTAACGGGGGAACGCCCTCCTTGCATACATTATGCCTGGCGCAGGCATAATGTGGCACAAGGGGTTACAAAGTGGTACAATGCATGCATTGCGCCACTTTGTAAATCTAGTGCAGTGATTTTGGCCTCATTGGTCCTCATTAGCGTAAAATAAATGATGTTAATGTGGCACAAGGAGGCACCAGGCCCTCTTCAATCTAGGCCTTTGTATTTTGCCATAAAATCTGCCTTTCCACACCAGAAGCATTTTCCCGATAAGGTTTTAGTAGCCTAGGTACCTGCCTTGTCTTACATTGCTTTATTTAGTGTAGACTTGTTTTGTACAAGTTTAACCACTACACTATCCACTTGATTAGCAAGAGCAGTGCCACTGTTGGAGCGCAAAATGTATTAATGACATCAGCAGTAGGTGACATTTTCATTTATGTTTAAAAGCCTAACATAGAAAGCTGCACTGACACGTATTTTAAAAGCTCTCATGTTTTCATTTGTGGTGGTTACCATTGTGCCTACCGGATTTAAAAATGTGCTAACAAGATTTAAATGATGCTGATTTTGAACATTAGAGTAACAGCTAGGAATCAAACAAATTTGATTTCATAATGTTTAGTGTGTGATTTATGAGTTTATATAGACGTGCGCATAGAAATAAATGCACTTTTCTGTCATATTTACCATGATGCCTTAACAAGTTTCGAATTCTTAATTAAATTATTTAATCTTTCGACTGATATATTATGAATGCTGAACTTATAACTTTACATAGTATGTGTGTTTTATTAACACAAATATTAATGCATTATATTTCTTGTGTTAGCATAACTAGGCTTGCAGACCTCTTATTTGCAGTCATGTAAAAGTGATGAATCATTCTTTTTTTCTAACATGATTGTTCCATTAGGTTGTTCTCATGAATAGTAAAGGGTTCCTTTGTTTAATTTTACAAGACTGGTTTCTAAATTACCTTGGTTTGAGTACATTTAGTCCTGTGGAATAAACATTAAATACATTTGTTCTATCAACGTGCCTTCATATGGGAAGAAAACTAGTCCATTGTATGCCCTGGGAAGAATACGTATTGTTGCAACTGATAGAAAATTGCTACTTACTGTTGGAGTCACATGGAAGGAGGAGATAACTTCAGATCAAACCTGAGAAAACTTTGCAGTTTTGCAACTATTATTTGTGTTTAGGCTCTGCTTAGATGTTCAGCCTTTTGCTTGATGTGGGACACTGAACAGTCTAATCAGAGATGTTGGTGTACTTTATAATCAGGATGGACTTCTGAATTTTCAGTTAGTTCTTCTCCTGTCGTCCACAAGAACCATTCTCTGTGCAGACCATGTTCTGGGCTTCCCTGATAGTGCTTCTAACAGACTTTAATGATGATCTACATGCTTTGCCGATGAAGAATCCTTGAATGCTGACCCTAGGAGAGGTATGGCTCCCTGTTAATGCTTTTTCTCTTGACATGCCCTATTCTTAATAGAAGCTAGCATTGTGACACCTACCTATTTTATTTTTCCAGTTAGTTTCTCTCAGTTCAAGATAGATTGTTTTCCAAATTATTTTTGCCTCTTTTTTCTCTTTTGTCCGCATGTGTTAGTCCGTTCCCACACATGCATGTCGTAATTTGGTTAGTTATAGGGCTATCTCCTGTCCACCCCTAATTCTTGATCTCTGTTTAATTTGATTTGTCAAATGTCAACACAGTCTGATTTGAGATATGTTTCTATTTCACAGATTATCTCTTTAATGATATGTATTATTTTTGAATGCTTAATGGTGTTGATGCTAAGTAGATTAAACTTGTTTTGCCATTTTGTCAACCAATTTGATTTTGTGCACAGTTTACGTGACTTTAGCTTTGTGGATATAAAATAAAGACTTTAAACTTTTACTGATTCAAGTTTTCCTTCCAAGCCCACATTGGTTATGATGTTACATTTTTGGGATCAAAATGATTTTCCATGGTTAACCACATTCTTCACAATCAGTATTTGCAATAATAGCGTTTTGTCAATGTGAATGCACAGGGGGATGTTTGCTGACCCTTGCAGCCACCATTTCTGCACTCAGAGGCTTTCATGAGAATTTGCAGGTGAAATCTTGCCTCATAAATATAATTTGTGTATGTTTCCTATAAATCAATGTATCAGAACATCAAATAAACTTTTTAAAAAATCATTAAATCACATGGCAGATGCTGAGCAAGGACTTGTTAAACCAGAACATTAGTACATCTAGCCACTAAGGTAATGGTACAAGCAAATAAGGTGGAATGATGAATTAACAAATGTCAGTGATATGGGTTGGAGAGTCTCTGGCTATACGGGGCTATTTTCTAAAAAGTGAGCTGTTTAGCCACTGGTGTTCTGGAGTTACAGTGCTGTGAGATATCATGGCGCCTTAGATTCGAGAACACTGAATTTATTGCTAATGAATTTTATGTATTATGAGTCATGAATTTGCAGAGAATTTAATTAATATAGAAAATAATCTGTGACTTCGAAAATGTGCCCATTTGAGTGGCCGACGTGAAATATGTAATGGTTTTATAAATGCCGACTAAGGTTCACTCAAAGCATATATGTAAGAAAAATGTTATGGTAGTTTGACATATTGATGATTTGATGTTATGTATTTGCTTATTAATTGTAGTCCTTGAGTTAGTGAGGTGTTGCCTAAAGTTTTCACAGCCTCATATTAAACTGCAATGTCTGATTAAAAGTCATGAATTCATGTTTAAGAAATAAAGATGCCGTGTTCTCTATTAGTATTCGATACTTTGTTAACTTGAAGCGTGAGACAGCAGTGTTCCCAGGAACCAACAATGGATGCACTGAATAGTGAATGCAGTGATACAAATTTGTTACCTGATGAGCTGGATGATGTGAATGGGAGACGAGGAGCCAATCATTGACGTGTGAAAGACAATTTAGCTATATCATAGATTTGGAATTTAAGTCTAATTGGATTGACTGTAAACTTACTATTTTCTGACCAATGGCAATGCTGGAAGTCCTTTAGGTGATTCTAACTTAGCCCGACTGCACAAAAGATAAGTGGTCATTGCCATTCTCATTCTATTCTGTTTGGGAGATGAGCAGTCCTGATTACTTTATTCTTAACTTTAACTTTGAAGCTTGATAGCTGAATGACTCAATGCTGCCCTAAGTGATTGTGTCTTAATGGTTCAGAATGCATAGAGACCGCTGTGTCTGAACCATCCCCTTTCATTGTCCCTTTGGTGGAGAAGACCAGACATATGTCCAACTGACGAAGAGAATTGCAGCTTGCCAATCCATATTGACGAGAGGTATAACAGAATGCTATTGTTTTGGCTGTAGATATTATTAGTTGTTTTATGTGCCAACTGCTATTTTTGATAGAGCCCTAGTTAGATGTTTTTCCAAATTAACTTTTGACTAAACCTTGTTTGCATGAAGCCCAAACATGCTTTGCTAATCTGATGGTAGGGAGGAAGACACAGAAAATGCTAACAGACCGTTATTAAAATAATTTATGTTGTTCATTTGCGGATGGTAAATGTATGCTATTTCTAATGCACAGTTATTCTTGTTGCTTATTTGTACCATGATTCAAGTGTGCTTGACAGTCAATGCATTAGTCAAGTTGTGATTCTTTAGAAGATTTGGTCAAGCAGTGTTGTTTATCTCTGTCTATTAGTTGATTTTGAGATTGACATGTGATTTTAGAATTGTTAATATAGGGTAATAACTATTCTAACTTTCACTAAAAAGTGTGGTTATTCATGGCCTAGTAGGTCATGGTGTGTGACAATTAATTAAACCAAACATATAGTTTGTTGATGTTTATTGATTATGTTGGTGAATTTGTCTTGAGTTTAGGGACTTATGGTGGTATCACTCTAAGCATAGTCAAAAGGTCCATCAACCTATAACGCATCCTCTTAGGTATTAACATAGAAAGACCAAATAAGGACTGACGCACTAACAGAAATGGAAGCAGAGTAGGATGGTTTGTCTCCTTAAGAGCATATCATAGTCCTATTCCTCCTAACAAGTGACAAAAGTCAAGATTTTCAGATTCGATGATACAAAGTGGTTAGAAAATGTGTCCCTAAGAATCCACCATGACCCTCTCAAAACCTTGGAGTTTGCCAATGCTTGTTTGAAAATGTTCTCGGCATTCTAGTGACAGAGTGGATGTAATAGGTTTTGTGCTTACCCAGCTTAAGCAAATCACAGGTGAATTGTGATGCTTGTGAGAGTTTAGAGAGTTTGCGTACTCCAAATGAAGTTGTTGATGGAGTTTAAGTATTCTGAAGTGTGAGAGTAGGGAAGTCATCGAACTTCACATGTGTGTGGTGCTTTGTGCTCAGCAATTGTCCACATGGTTGATGGTATATGGACCCTGCACGGTCTAAGACTCCGGAGTATTGAATAAGTGTGTGAGGCACTTAGGTTTATGTTGTAATTTGTCTGTTTTAATAGGTCAATCGGGCATGGTTGACAAACTTAAGAGTGCATGTCAAAGTCAGTGATAGATTTTCGACTGAGATTTGGTGAGTCCTATGTGCACCAGGAGGATCCAAGGATCGGTGGAGAGTGAAATTTGCAGGTCGAATTTTGCTTGTGAGTCAGGGAAACTGAGATAGAAGGAGTAACTGTCAGAGCGAAACACTGCAGTGAAAAATCAGTAAGGTTTCTGAAGCAATTGTGTTACCTACCCGTAGTAAGCAGACAAATTTGTGTATTGGGTTTTTAATTAGCGCTCGCAATATTTTGCATTAGTTTTGTACAGATCTGAGTTTTGGAGGACGAGTCGAAGGGCTTTGTCATCCGATGTACGTGTGAGTGTGACTTCATTGGAACCACACTGGGATAGGTTGGTTAAGTACGAAGGGTCGCGGACGGATTGGTGGACAACCGTGAAGCTTAATTGGTTGAGAAGGTAGGCAAAAAGGATTTTGGGATTGAAAGCCACTTCCTCATTTGACTGAAAGTAGCTGAAATTAAAGAAAAATAAATGTGTCAAAGTGTTAAAGAGTGCCCTAAGGGGAGACATATTTAAACCAGTTAGAATAGGAGATGTTACACCATCAGAAGGTACACAGTCCTATACCATGTTTGAGGAGGAAGGCGCTGCGCCATGTCTTTGGTTAAAACAGTGGTGCACAGAGACAGAGAGAGGTGGGAGCTTAGCATTCCATGCCCATGGAACGTTTAATTTGAGACTTTTAGAGAATTTGAGGAGGGTACTGTACGATTTGAAACCTCATCCAAGACCAGCACAGTTTGAAGCCTTAGCCATTTGGGAGATAGTAGCCAGACAGCAACAGCAACTAACGTTTGAGAGGAAACGGGGGAAAGCTGAGAAGACTTTAGCTGAGGCAAGATGGCATGATGATCAGAAATTTTGGAGAACTGAGACTTTTCAGGGAATTAAGTTGTTTCCTGCCATTTCCCAAGAGAAAGGAAATGAGTCCGAATAAGAGTGATTCATATCCTTCTGATGACAAAGAGTAGAAATCAACAATCTAGCAAGTCTTCGACTTTCAATGAAGACTCAGATGGTGATGAGTTCATTTTACAGTTACTGAGAAATCGTCCCCCACCATATGCAGCAAATGAGAAAGGCTGATGTACCAGTGTAGACCCTACAACTCCAACACCAGTTGAATCCACCCAGAGCCAGATACAGGTTAGCCGGAGTATTCCGAGTACTTCAGCGATTCAAATGCTTATGCTGCAGACTGACATACCAATAATTTACCCAGATATGCCCATTGTAAATAAAACCTAGTAGTGCTGGCAGGACATGTATACCAGAAGCACAGGATCTCAGGCAGTAATATCTGCATTGATAAGCCAAAATACAGGAGTAATGTACCCAAGAGAGTCAAATGCCAGACCCAGTCCAGATGCAGTTACCATAAGTCTGCTCATTCCCTTGTTTTCCCTGGGAAACAACGGAAGCAGTGAGCAAAGAACCCTGAATCTGAGCATAGAAGGGGAAAGATTTAATGAGAACGCTAAAATGATGAGCCCCCCTTGAAACCGACATTTGATGGATAAGGTCCATTAATTGATTTAAGTTCCTTTAGAACCCATCCAAAGAATCAGGTAAGCCTCAAGACATGCCCTAATCCAAGCATGGTGACACCAGAAACCCGAGCTTGACATTACAGCAAGTATCAGGTGCACGCAATAATAACATTTCTTTAGAAGGCTTTACAGCTTGGCAATTTACAGAATGGTTGGAGAACCTGAGTAGCACATAAGGTGATTCCAGCGGAGGAAGTGCCCTAAATTTGACTAGACTTAGGGGGTCATTCTGACCCCGGCCGGAGGCGGAAGCCGCCGGCCTGGCTGGAACCGCCAGAATACCACTGCGCGGTCAAAAGACCGCCGCGGGTATTCTGGGTTTCCCGCTGGGCTGGCGGGCGACCGCCAGAAGGCCGCCCGCCAGCCCAGCGGGAAACACCCTTCCATGAGGATGCCGGCTCCGAAGGGGTGCGACGGGTGCAGTTGCACCCGTCGCGATTTTCAGTGTCTGCATGGCAGACACTGAAAATCTTGGTGGGGCCCTGTTACGGGGGCCCCTGCAGTGCCCATGCCATTGGCATGGGCACTGCAGGGGCACCCAGGGGCCCCACGACACCCCATACCGCCATCCTGTGCCTGGCGGCCAAAACCGCCAGAAACAGGATGGCGGTATGGGGGTCGGAATCCCCATGGCGGCGCAGCAAGCTGCGCCGCCATGGAGGATTCCCCAGGGCAGCGGAAAACCAGCGGAAAACCGCCGGTTTTCCGTTTCTGACTGCGGCTGTACCGCCGCGGTCAGAATGCCCAAGGGAGCACCGCCAGCCTGTTGGCGGTGCTCGGGCGGTCGTTGGCCCTGGCGGATTTTACCGCCAGGGTCAGAATGACCCCCTTAGACTAGAAGCAGAAGAATTGATTGAGGGAACGATGGGATTAAACATAATTGACTCATACAGGGAAGATGAGCTGCATTACTACCAACTGGTTACCAACAAAGCAGGAATAGTACATCAGAAATTGGGGAGCCTTAGACAAATGGGAAGGAAGATGGGTAAAGAAAAGAGACAAAAGGAAGAGAGACTCCGAGAATCTTACTGTAAAAGTGCTGTAAACTGAGGACCTAGTAAAAATAATACCAATGAGAGAAATACCAGGAGGGAACTTTGTACATGTCCCTTGGAACTGAAAAGACATATTGTCATTTACGAATGACTCCCCAGATTGAGAGAGAAGCCAATGGAGTGGTACCAGCAAACAGATAGGTTTGTGAAACTCGCTTAGTGTCTGGGGGAAGATTTAAATACCCTGTTAGAAATAGTGGCTTCAGCCGACTTATGGGTAGAGTGTAAAAGGAGTGTAGATTGGCCAACAAAAGAACCTCAGAGAGATCCAGCAACAGCTGCAACATCTCCTGATGTAATGAAATATTAATATAAGATGATTCAATTTTTGAAAATGAGAATCTCGCCCAAGAATATTGATTGACAGAGAATCAACAGGACAGCTGAGAAAGGCAAAGGGTCCATACATGCATACTGTGAGAGATTGTTGCAGGCATTCAAGCATTACAGTGGGACAGAGAAAACTGAGCCAAAAGATGTGATTCATTTTGTGTTCAGATTTGTTGAAGAATTGATACCTGAAATTAGTCAGATGATTAATAGTCATTTGATTTCTTTGCAAAGCCATTTGATGAAGTATTGCAGGATGCAAAGTACTGTAGTGACGACATTGACCTGAAGCAGAGAAAGTTGAAAGAGAAGGCAATGGTGATGCAAAATAAAATGGCACAAACAGGGATGCAAGGAAGTTTTCCACAGCAGCAGCAACAGCAGCAAAGGAATGTGTGGCGGCAGAATCAGGTGAAAGGTAGAGGTGGAGGTGGAAATGTGAATCATGGTCCAGATTTGAGTACCGTGGTTGTTCAAGGTGACATGCAAAGAATGAAGCGATTGTTACAGTGGCACGCTTGTGGAGGCTTTGGACATTGGAAACAGGAATGTCCGATGATGGGTCAGGAAGGTGTTGTTCAGCAAATGAACAAGATCAATTCTTTCCCAAATGCGAGGGGTCCAAGAATGAGAAGTCAAAATCTGAATTTCTGAAATAATGAGAACCCAATGAAAAATGTGGAGCCATGCAACAAGTACAATTGTCATGTTTCCAAATGCCCCAGTTGCAGCAAATGTAGCCTCAAGTGCAACTGGTACCTAGACAACAAATTCAAATACCTCAAGCCCCAATGGAGCAGCAACAAATGTTGCTGCCTCAGCAAGTCACGTGGCAAAGGTTTAACCAGAGTAATAACACAGTGCACCAATTTTAATTACACAGTGAGGACGAAGCAAATGATGAGTGGGTGAGTGAGAGTTTGGATGAAGAGGAATGCGTGTCAACCGCATCATTAGAAGTAGATCAGAAAGGTCCTTATGTAAAGGGAAGGGTAATGGGTCACAAAATCCCATTTCTGGTGGACACTGGTGTTACATGCACTGTAGTGAGATCTGCAGAAGTTCCAAACTTGCCACTTTCAGGGAAGACAGTGCTGATTGTAGGAGTCACTAATCCGTATTTGACAAATTCAATCACAAAACCAGTCCAGGTTAAAATTGGAAATTTCGAGGGGTTACACAGATTTGTGGTTTGTGATTTGAGTCCAGATTTCCTGCAGGGAAAGGATTTGCTATGCAAGACTTGATGCTCGATTACTTGCTCGAACGATGGAATTGCCATGCAAACAAACAGTGATGATGAAGAAAAGGAAGATGATACATTGAATGAGGAGTATCCTCTGATCAGTTTCTTTCCAGTTTTCACAGTGAGAGACCTTCCTTCTGACTCACAGGGAACAGTTCAAATGAAAGTGTGGGATTTGACAGGAAAAGACATTGGTCTGATCAAAGGAGTTGAGACAGTTAAAGTCCCAGTTAAGCCAAATGCGATTATTCCCCAGATACCCCAATACCACATGATACAGGACACCATTGAGGGGATTGGTCCCATAACTGCAGAATTTGTGAACCAAGGCATTTTAAAAGAAGTGCCGAGCAGCCTGAGTAATTCACCAATAATGGGTTTGCAATAGCCATGTGGGAAGTTTTGAATTGTTCAGGATTTTAGGAAAACAAATGACACTGTGATTAAATGTTGCCCCGTAGTGCCAAATCCAACAGTGATTTTGTTTCAGATCCCATGCGATGCCGAATGGTTCACCGTAGTAGACTTGTCTCACACATCCTTTTCTGTACCTCTTCATAAGGATAGCCAATTTCTCTTCTGTTTCAAATTTTTGGATTGAGACTACTGTTGGTGCAAAATTTGTCAAGGGTTTTCAGAGTCCCCGCCAATTTTCAACCAGATCTTGAAGAATAATTTGGAGTCATTGGAACTGCCCTTCTAATCGAAACTTGCCCAGTACTTTGATGACCTATTGGTTGCATCCAAAACAGAAGGGGCATGCAAGTATGATACTATTGCCTTACTGAATCACTTAGGGAAGAATGGACATGAAGTGTCCCCAGAAAAGTTACAGTACTTCCAGAAATAAGTGAAATACTTGGGACACCAAATTGAAAAGGGAGCTAGAAAAAGTTCCAGCGAAAGGGTTACAGCCATGTTGCAGATGAATCCCCCAGCCACACAGAGAGTTGTTAGGATGTTTTTGGGAATGGTGAGTTATTGACATCAGTGGATCCCCAACTTTGCAATCATTTCAAAGCCATTACAGAAGCTGACTCATAAAGAAGTCTCCAGTCCCTTAGTACCAGATCAGGCATGCATGAAAGCCTTTATCGAATTGAGAGAGAGTTTGTGCCAAGCCCCGGCTTTTGGAATGCCTGACTATATAAAACCTTTCATGTTATTTTGTCATGAGCGTGATGCATGTTCTTTGTCTGTCTTGACTCTGGTCCATGGTGGTGTAAACCACCCAGTAGCATATTTTTCAGCTTCTTTGGCCCCAGTTGCAGAAGGCTTACCAGGTTGTCTGCGAGCAGTTACTGTGGTTGAACAGAGACTCACTCAGAGTGAGAGCATTGAGATGGGACATCCTTTAACTGTTATGGTCCCTCACTCCATAGACGTTTTGCGTTCCAGATCCAAAACCCATCATTTGACGAATGCCAGGTTGACGAGGTATGAAACTGTAATCCTGGGTTCCCACAGGGTGACCTTAAAAAGGTGTACAGTGCTTAACCCAGCAATTTTGTTTCCAAAAGAAAATACTGAAGTTGACAAATTGAAAGAGGTTGATCATGACTGTCTAGAGGTAACTGATTTGTGCACAAAACCAAGACCTGATATTAAAGATACCCAATTGGAAGAAAATTATCAAATAGTTTTTGTTGATGGTTCCTGTTTAAGAGATAACATGGGAACATTGAGAGCAGGATATCCTGTGTGCACACTTTCTGGTATTCTTGAAGTGTCATGCCCTCGTGGAGTATATTTCACGTAAAGTGACTAAATTAGTGGCTCTTACTAGAGCATGCCATGCTTCTGCACAGCTCAAAGTTACCATGTACAGGGATAGTCAGTATGGATTTGGAATAGTCCATGACTTTGGTCAACTGTGGTCACAGAGAGGTTTTCTGACCTCTTCTGGTTCTCCAGTTAGAAACAAATTCATGATTTGTTGCAAGCTATACAGCTGCCCGAAAAGATTGCTGTGGTGAAATGTAGTGCACACCTGAAATCACAAGATTTTGTGTCAATGGGAAATGGATATGCAGATCCAGTTGCAAGGTTTTGCGCATTGAACTGTATATCATTCAAAGATAAATGGACATTTTTACCTGAGGACAAAAGCTGTAGCAGTTATGCTTTACATGTAATTGACACTTTGGAAGAACTGAAAGCACTTAAAGAAAATGTTGACAAGGAGGAGAGGAAGAATTGGATAAAGTTAAAATGTGTTCAATATGAAGATGGTGTGTGGGTTTCAGGAGAAGGCCAAATGGTTCTGCCTAATAGTTTACTGATTCAAATGGTGAGATATTATCATAGTCAAGCACACGTTGGGAGGGATGCCATGATTCATATCTTTAAATAGTACTGGTTCAATCCAAAATTCAGACAAGTTTCCAAAGCAGTTTGCCATTGCTGCATCATCTGCTAGCAGATGAACGTGGGTAAAGGGACTGTGGTCAACATGAGCCACACTGGAAGAGCAGGAGGTCCTTTCAGCAGAATGCAGATGGATTTAATTGAACTGCCTCTGTGTGGAAGATTGAGATGTGTGTTGGTGATTGTTAGAAATGTGATCTTTGGTTAAGAGTTAGAATACCCCTGTTTAAGCAAGGACCCTCACTATAGTCAGGGTAAGTCACACACAATCCAAATTATCCTGTGCCCACCCTCTGGTAGCTTGGCACTGAGCAGTCAGACTTAACTTAGAAGGCAATGCGTAAAGTATTTGTGCAATAAATCATGCAATAACACAGTAGAACACCACAAAAATACACCAGACAGTGTTTAGAAAAATATATAATATTTATCTGGTAAGATGCAGGTCAAAACGATTAAGATGTGTTGGACCTGGCCCTTGTGGCAGGTTCACCCCCTGACTTTTTGCCTAGTTCATCCCATTTTTTCTAACCTCTCGCTGTTGGCTCTGGGACTCTGAGCATTTTATCACTGCTTACCAGTGTTAAAGTGCAGGTGCACTCCCATCTAAAGTTGGTATGATTGGCTTATACCTAATTGGCATATTTAATTTACCTGTAAGTCCCTTGTACAGTGGTATCTCTATACCCAGGGCCTTTAAATTAAATGCTACTAGTAGGCCTGCAGCGCTGCTTGCGCCACCCACTGCAGTAGACTTTCAAACCTGTCTTAGGTCTGCTAGCGCAGGGCCTGTGTACGCAGTTTTCTGCCACAGGGACCTGGCATCTGAATTTACTCGCCAGGCCCAGAACTCCCCTTTTACTACATATAAGTCACACCTAAGGTATGCCCTAGCTAGCCCTCTGGGCAGGGTGCCATGTATGTAGAAGGCAAGATGTGTGCCAGGTTGCGTGGTCTGTCCTGGCAGTAACAAACAGCCTAACTTGGTGTCTCACTGCTGTGAGTGCTGCCTTCTCAAAGGATTGCATTAGAAATGCCCTGCCTTATGTGTAAGGGGTATTGTCTGATTTATGAGGGGTAGCTTAGGCATGTTTGGTATGGTTTTGATGGTGATAATAAATGCTGCTTACTGGTGTAGGTGTATTTTTTATTACTATTACAGAAATGCTACTTCTAGAAAGTGCACATTTCTCTGTGCTTATGACTCTGGTGTTTTGCAGCTTGACTCCAATCCACGTCTGGGCAAAGTGACAGTTGGGGCTTTGTGCATACTTTTCAGAGAGCCTGTACACAGGGAAGGTGGAGGTGTCACAGAGATGCATCTGCATACTGAATAGTCTTCCTGGGCTGAGAGATGGGAGAGGTGGGGCAAATCTACATTTGTAAAGGCTGTGCCCTGGCCTCACACAGTATGGTTGTTTACCCCCACTGATGTTTGGAGCCTGTGCTGGAGGAGAGATGGGGCACTCCCAGAACCAGTTGTAACTGGTTGGAACCTCTCCCCACCATTATAAAACACTGTAAGGACTGAGTAGAAGTACAGGGGAATTTTCCCCACAATTTAGAGACTTTTGGAATCATCTTGGAACTGGACACAAAAGGCTGGAAGTACTCACCAGGAACTGCCATGGACTGCTGCTGCTGTGCTGACCTGTGACCTGCTTGATCACTGAAAGGACTTGCCACCTGCTTGCATCCTCTGTGCTGGCCTGTTGCTGGGCCACTCCACCTGTGGGCCTTTTTCTCTGACTCTTGTCCCCCAGGGGCAGGGTGCTGTGGCCCCTGACCCCTGTGACGATCCTAAGCATGAGGAGTGCTTCAATATGTGTCCATAACTAGCGCTGTGGAAAGCGCTTCATATTGTGTGGCGTTACCGCTTGTGGTGGAAAGCGCTGATTTTGTCCTTCATTTAGCACTTGTAAAAGCGATTTTCGTCACCTCGAGTCACCGCCACAGCCTGGGCTCAGAATTCACTGCCGCAGCCCGGCAATTTTGTTTGAGGAAGTGCGAGAGCTGCATGCTCCCCAGTGGCCCCAGGGCACCATGAAAAGAAAGCCAGAAAAAGCGTGCTCCTATCGGCACCCCCAGGACATGGGCTGCCTCAAGGAGCACCCCTGGGGCACCAGAGAGCCGTGTTTCCAGGGCTGGATCACCGTCACAGCCGTGGAGTAGCAGGAGGAAAGCCTCATCAGAGGCCCCTGCTCCACCTTTCCTTTATCGGGCAGCAGCACCAAGGACGCGAGCGGCTGCCAGCACGAAGCACGGTAAGGTGGTGGAAAGGGAGTTCCTTCCCCCCTGCCACTGCCTAAGGGATGCGATCGCCCCTGGTAACTTGTTTTGGTTCCACAAGCTGACCCCCCTTTGTGCGGGCTGGTGGAGGCCTGGGGGAGCCCCAGTGATTGCAGGCCCCTGGAGGGGCCCATCCTAAGTATAGAGGGGGTGTGTGGCCCCTCCCTCCTGCACAAAAGAGTTATTGCTGACCGTGGCCCCCTTGTGAGGGCCGGTTGAGGCCATGGGGGACCCCAGCGATCGCAGGCCCCAGGAGGGGCCGTCAGAAGAATAGGGGTGGTGCGTACCACCCCCCTCTACCCCAGAGTTTTTAAGGAGGCCCCCACATTGCGCAGAGGAGCGCCATGGGCCCCTTCTCCGTTCCTTGGTACTGGAGGTGCCTCATCAGAAAAACAGGTACCTCTACCAGACAATAAATATGGCCTAAGTTCTTGCTAGAGACTTTTCTGATTTATATATTGCCCACCTGTTTATGATAACTTCATATGTGTATGCAAATGTTCCTTTTATGGGCATAACATGCTAATATGTTTTTCTGACTTGCCATATGTTTTATAATGTTCCTGATATGGGTGTTTATGATATTCTTATGACAAGTGCTTTGGTGCAATAATGTGTTTCCTGACTACTGCTTATGTTGCAGAATACTGAGTAACCTGTGCGTTATATGTGACTATTGCTAGTTTGCAGAGTAACTAATGTGTAACGTTCTGACAACTGCTAAGGTAGCAGGATATTACTGACATGTGATGTTTGGTCTTATAATTGTGTTGTGTACAATACAGTATATTTTCATATAACTGGGTGTTGTGTTTACATTGTGGTGGGGATAGCGCATCACGAGTGTTGTGTGTGTTGTGCAAACGCTTTACACATTGCCTCTGGGTTAGGCCTGACTGCTCGTGCCAAGCTACCAAGGGGGTGAGCAGGGGTTATCTTGGATGTGTAACTCCCTTGCCCTGAATAGAGTGGGTGGGTTCTGCCTGGCTTAGGTGCATAACCTAGCCAACCAGAAACCCCATTTCTAACAAGATGCAATAAGAATATTTTCAAATATCACTGTAAAAATGATATAAAGTGTCTATAGTCTCTTAAAAGCAACAAATGTCTCTTGCAAGCTCAAAATACCTGGTTTGCGTATGAAATCTCCGCAAGGAACCGCAGAGGAGGGGATGCATGGAAAACAGGGGGGTACGTGTTCATTTCTCGGGCTGGACACTGTGATGCGTTGTTTATTTTTCATGCAGGGAATGCTTTGCGTCGATTTCTGACGCTCAGTCTTGGGTCCTCTTTGGGTTGCGGGGTTTTCGGACACCCCAGGGACGATGCATTGAAATCTGGCACTGACAGGAAGAAGTCACAGGGGCTGCATCGATCCAGTGGGCGTTGCGTGGAAATTTCTACCGCATGGCAGGCGCTGCATCGATTCATTTCAGGAAGTCAGGCTGTGTTGTTCCGGCTCAGCTTTGTGTCGATCGAGTGGGCCGTGCGTCCAATTTCCAGTGGCTACGCTGGCGCTGCGTCGATCTTCTCCTTGCAAAGTCAGGCTGCGTCATTCCAGTTTGGTGTACGGTGATTTTTTCACCGTGATGCAGACTGTGCGTCATTTTCTGCCGGCTGTGCATCGATTTTCACCGCACAGGGAGTTCTTCTTGCGGGAATGAAGTGTTTTTGGTCCTGAGACTTTGGGGAACAGGAAGCAAGCTCTATCCCAGCCCTTGTAGATCACTTCTCAGAACAGCCAGAGAGCAGCCCGGCAGCAGGGCAACAGCAAGGCAGCAGTCCTTCTCAGAAAGCAGTCAGGTGAGTTCTTTGGCAGCCAGGCAGTTCTTTTTGGCAGGTTGCAGGTTCTGGTTCAGGTTCTTCTCCAGGAAGTGTCTGAGTTGGAAGGGACAGAGGCCGTATTTAAATACACAAATGTGCCTTTGAAGTGGGGGAGACTTCAAAGAGTGGGTTAGAAGTGCACAAAGTCCCCTTCAGTTCTTTCCTGTCTGCCAGGGTCCCAGTAGGGGGTGTGGCAGTCCTTTGTGTGAGGGCATGCCACTGTCCTTTGACTTGTAAATGTAAGGCCCTTCTCCCTCCCAGCCTGGGAAGACCCATTAAATATGCAGATGTATGCAAGTATGGCTGAGTATCCTGTGTTTGGGGTGTGTCTGAGTGAATGCACAAGGGAGCTGTCAACTGAACTAAGCAAGACGTGGATTGTAAGGCACAGAAGGATTTAAGTGCAGAGAAATGCTCACTTTCTTAAAGTAACATTTCTAAAATAGTAATATTAAATCCAACTTCACCAGTCAGCAGGATTTTGTATTGCCATTCTGGCCATATTAAATATGACCTTGTTACTCCTTTCAGATCAGGAACCACCACTTAAACAGTATATGAGGGTAGCCCTAATGTTAGCCCATGAAAGGAGCAGGCCCCATAGTGAATTTAGGAGTTTTACATTACGAGGGCATGTGAACTACACAGGTACATGTTCTGCCTTTTGTCTACACAGCACCCTGCCCGATGGGTTACCTAGGGCCCACCTTAGGGTCAACTTATATGTAGAAAAAGGGGAGTTGTAGGCTTGGCAAGTACTTTTAAATGCCAAGTCGAATTGGCAGTGAAACTTTACACACAGGCCTTGCAATGGGAGGCCTGAGACATGGCTAAGGGGCTACTTAAGTGTGTGGCACAATCAGTGCTGCAGGTCCACTAGTAGCATTTAATCTACAGGCCCTGGGCACATATAGTGCACTTTACTAGGTACTTATATGTAAATTAAATAAGCCAGTTGGGTATGATCCAATGTCATCATGTTTTAAGGGAGTGAGCATATGCACTTTAGCACTGGTTAGCAGTGGTAAAGTGTGCAGAGTCCTAAAACCAGCAAAAACAGTGTCCAAAAAGTGGAGGGAGGCAGGCAAAAAGTTAGGGGTGACCACCCTAAGGCTGTCCGGTCTAATCGTGATTGTTTGCATCTTTAGTCACTGAATTTAAGCTTACCCTACATGAAGAAATGACAGTCTCACAGTAGCGAAGTTTCTGCTTAAGGAGCTGATACCACGATTTGGTTTTTCGGTCTCTTTAGAATCAGATCGGGAAAGTCACTTCAGCAATGACGTAATCAAATTGTTATGTTCAGCTTTGACTATCAAACAGAAACTGAATTGTAGTTACCGCCCTGAAGCCTCAGGACTTGTTTAGAAGATTGATGGTTCCTTGAAGCCAAGAATGGCAAAAATGTGTGCATCCACAAATCTGAACTGGCCAAACACGCTGCCGTTAGTTCTGATGAGTATGAGAAACACATCTGAGAGGAAAACTGGATTGTCGCCACATGAAATCCTCATGGGCCGACCAATCAGGTTGCCAGCGGTTCCTACAAATGCTCTTGTGAACATAACAGATGAGATGGTGGTGGACTACTGCAAAGGCCTGGCTGACGTGGTTAGATCTTTCTCTGATCAGGTGGAGGCCACCACTCTGCAACCGTTGCAAGATCAAAGCCACAACCTGAATGAGGGTGACTGGGTTGTTATCAGAAAACATGTGATAAAGATGTGCTTGGAGCCTCAGTGGAAAGGCCCCTACCAAGTAGTACTGGTTACTACTTCACCTGTGAAGTGTGCTGGAGTTCCGAACTGGATCCACGCAAGCCATACTCGGAGTGTGCCATGTCCCTTGGACAATGAAGAAGGGTTGTTGAGAGTACTAACAACCTACAGACCAGCTCCTGAGTTGGATACAGGAACAGGAGAATCAGAAGTTGACTCTGAGCAAACTGAAAGTGGTCCAAATACTCCTGAGAGAGACGAAACAGAAGGAATTCAGGAGGGTGACGGTGGACAAGCCTCGACCGAGGTGACAGGAGTCTAATCAGAGGAGGGCTCTTCCAGAAGCAGAAGGGCATTTAGAGACAAACAGAGCAAACAGCAGGCCCTGAGGGTGAAGGAGTTGAGGTGGATCAAAGAAAAAACTATCTGACTCCTCCAGAACCAGTAGCAGGTACATCAAGAGAAAATCCAGCAGCACCAAATTAAGTCACAAGTCCAACAAAAGAGCATTGACAAGAGGTCCACTGAAAGGCAATAAGTGGACGAAATCACAGCCTAAGAGGAAGAAAGCAATTACAGTAACTACAATTGAGGAGGAAGAAGACACAACAAGAAGATCTGAGTGATGGAGAGTTAAGTGGAGATCGCAGGTTGAAAAGAAAATGAATTGCAAAACAAAGGTACGCAGGTCCTGAATGGGCGTTTCTTACGACAAGTGAATGGCAGAAAGAGTTTTTGTCTTTTTGTTTTGATCAAGAAATCACAGGTCAATATTTTGGCATGTGAAGAAAGTCAATTAACTGAACTGTGGAAAGTTGTTAACTGAGAACAGAAAAGAGACTTTTGAAAGTAACTAGAAAAGACTTTTTGAATTAACCGATTTTGACAAACTACCTATTTTTGACAAAAGGATCCTGGAAGAGAGACTGACAGCTGTAAATAACTACTAAAACAAGATTGAAGATAATTTTTTATTTTTTTGGTTTTGATTTTTGCTGCATAGCTATAATCTTTTTCTCTCTTCAGCTTTCTGATTATTTACAGATCATGAGTAGCCAAAGCCAGCAGTATAGGAACAAAAAGTGCTATAGATACATAGGTATTGGTTTGGCAATTGCGTGTATAATAGGGTGTTTGGTATTGATTGTGAGTGTGGCATTGCTTGACAAGATTGTGGCCCACCATACCACTGCGTTAGGAACAGCTACTACACTTAGAGCAGTAGATATGTTTAGATCAGATGTGAAATATTTGCACATGGACAACAACCAAGCAGATCTTTCTTCTAATATCTTCTATTGCTCATTGCATGAGTATGTTGAGACAATGAATGCAAGACACTGTTATGTGTGCACACAGTTTCCTTCATCAGTGGAAGAAGGAGTTACTTACCATAGTTTGCCTCTTACTTATGGAATAAGCTGTAGTCTTTTCCTAACAAAATTCCAAAACCAGGAGTACATTCAATATTTCTACTCTAATCAAGATGTAGGGGGTCATTCTGACCCCACCGCCGACAGGCTGGCGGTGCCCCGCAGGGCATTCTGACCGCGGCGGTTCGGCCGCAGTCAGATGTGGAAAACCGGCGGTCTCCCGCCGGTTTTCCGCTGCCCTTGTGAATCCTCCATGGCGGCGGAGCGCGCTCCGCCGCCATGGGGATTCTGACACCCCCTACCGCCATCCTGTTCCTGGCGGGTCTCCCCCAGGGGACTGCAGGGGCCCCCGTAAGAGGGCCCCACTTTGTATTTCAGGGTCTGCTATGCAGACACTGAAATACGCGACGGGTGCCACTGCACCCGTCGCACCTTCCCACTCCGCCGGCTCAATTCTGAGCCGGCGTCCTAGTGGGAAGGCCGTTTTGCACTGGGCCGCCAGCCCAGTGCAAAACCCGAAATACCCTCAGCGGTCTTGCGACCGCGGAGCGGTATTTTGGAGGGGGGAACTCTGGCGGGCGGCCTCCGCCGCCCGCCAGGGTGAGAATCACCCCCGTAGTGTTTTTGTTTGTTCCTATAATTAAGTACCTGAGTAGAGTTTAGTGACATTAAAAGGGAAAATAGCTTTAAATGTGCTACACATAGGGAAACTTTGTGTATAGAGGCCGAAGTCTAGAACTGATACGTTGTTTGTGGGAATGAGTGAATGTAGACATGTGTTTCTGTTTCAAAGTGGGCATTTATGTTCAATGGACAAGACCCAGAAATTCCAGGAGTATATTAAATCTGTGGACAAACTGCATATTACCGTCTTCCAAGAGGATGATATGGCACATGTTACTTGGGAATAGTTTTCCCAAAGATTTTTCAACTTGTATACCTGAACAAAGAACCTAAATTGACCAAATTACATCATGTCAGACAAAATTGAGAATCTTCCTCTAGTATATTGGGAGATATTTTTGGAGCAATGCTTCCCTCAGTAGGAGTTATTTTGAATTCAGTAAAAATTCAAAAGTTGTCTACTACTGTGGATAACATGCTGACACAATTTTCCAGAGCCATGATCCTAATGCATACAGAAAATGGCTGCGGTAAGATCTATGACTCTTCAGAATTGACTTGCACTAGACATCCTTTTAGCAAAGGAGGGCGAAGTCTGTAACATGCTGAACTCGCAACATTGTTGTACCTTTATACGTAATAATAGCAAAGAGATTAGAAGCTTAATTAACAATTTAAATAATGAAAGCACTGACTTAAATGAGCTGAAAGAAACTGGAGTGTGGAAAAAAGCTAGCGAAGGTTTTGCTTCTGTGGGGAATTGGCTTGGCAACCAGTGGAATTGTTTTTTTAAATAATACAAGTGATATTGATTATTGTGATTTGTCTATTTGGAACATGGGCAATTTATAAATTGTATCATGTGATTAAAATGAGAAAATTATAAGAGCTGGGAAGAATTTGAATTGAAACAAAATTTAGGGAAAGTTCAACAAGGGTTAAGAGGAATAATAAAAGTTTAAGGGAAACTAAGGGGCATATAGTGCTCCATATGCTCAAATTTGCATCATTTTTTTATGCAAATTTGGTGCAAAACCTGCTCCATATTTATATTTTTACGCTAGACACGTCAAAATATTGGAGTTTGCACCATTTCTTAAATGCGTGAACCTACCTTGCATCAATGAGGTGCAAGGTAGGCTTTCACCTCTTAAAAATGGTGCTAACCCCATAGCCCCATATTTATCCCACCCATGCTGAAATGAAACACGGGTGGGAGTACCATTATTGTTGATGTTGGTGTTGCGCCATTATTTAACACCTGGGTCAGACCAAGCATTGGGGGACCTGTGGACCCATTTCCATGGTTGAACACCATGGAATGGGTCCACAGGTGCCCTCCTGAAGTCCCTGGAACACCCCACCCACACCAGGAGGACACCAGAGGACGGGGGACCCCATCTCAGGTAAATAGGGTAAGTATCAGTAAGTATTTTATTTTTTGAATTAAAGTGCCATCAAGGGCCCAACTTGGGGGCCCTCTGCATGGCACAGGGTGCAATGGCCATGCCCAGGGGACACTGGTCCCCTGTGCTGGCCATTGGGGTGGTGGGCATGACTCCTATCTTTTCTAAGACAGAATCATGTGGCATGGTTGGTTTTGCATCAGAAAATGACGCTTGCGTCATTCCATAAATATGGCGCCTGGCACTCTGGAATGACGCAAGCTGGCACTATACTTTTTGATGCAAAATTGCAGTTTTGCAGCAAAAAGTATAAATATGGGCCTAAATTTTAGTTGAACAACATTTTTGTTGTAATGTAAAGTGTAATGACATATTTAGTCACCAGAGGAGGGATTGTGAACACTGAATTTATTTCTAATTAATTTTATGTATTACGAGTTATGAATTTGCATAGAATTTAATTAATATAGAAAATAATGTGCAACTTGGAAATGTAGCAACTTGAGTGGCCGCCATAAAATACGTAACGTTTTTATAATTGCCTACTAATGTTTACTCAAAGCATATATGTAAGAACAATTTTATAGTATTATGTCATATTGATGATTTGATGTTATGTATTTGCTTATTAATTGTAGGCCTTAAGTTAGTAAGGTTAGGCCAAGGTTTGCACAGCCTCATATTAAACTGCAATGTCTGAAAAAAATTAGCTTATTCATGTTTAAGAAATAAAGATGCATTTTTCACACTGAGTTGACCAACGTTAGTGGGTGTCTTTAACTTTCTCATGAGAACTGCTTACTAGAATATTCTGTATTACTATTCGATACTTTGTTAACTTGAAGTTTGAAATAGCAATGTTCCCAGGAACCAAAAATGGTCGCACTGACTAGAGTATGGAGTGATACAAATTTGTTACCTGGCGAGGCGGATGATGTTCACGGGAGGAGAGGAGACAATCATCGACGTGTGAAAGACAGTTTTGTTATATTATAAATTTGGAATTTAGTTCTAGTTGTATTGACTGTAAACATAAGATTTTCTGACCAATGGTAATGTGGGGAGACCTTTAGGTGATTCTAACTTAGCCCGACAGCACAGAGGAGAAGTGGTCATTGCCATTCTCATTCTATTCTGTTTGGGAGTTGAGCAGTTCCTGATGACTTTATCCTTAACTATAACTTTGAAGCTTTATAGCTGAATGATTTGATGCTGCCCTTAGATGTTGTGTTGTAATGGTTCAGAATGCATAGAGACCCCTGTGTCTGAACCATCCCCATTCATTGTCCTTTTGGTGGAGATGACAGATAGATGTCCAACTGACAAAGAGAATGGCAGCTTGCCGATCCATATTGAGGAAAGGTATAACAGAATGCTATTGTTTTGGTTGTAGATATTATTAGTTGTTTTAAATGCCAACCGCTATTTTTGATAGAGCCCTAGTTAGATATTTTTCCAAATTAACTTTTGACTAAGCTGTTTTTGCATAAAGTCCAAACATGCTATTCTAATCTGATGGTCGGGAAGGAGACACAGAAAATGCTAGCTGACCTTTATTAAAATAATTTATGTTGTTCATTTGCTGATGTTAAATGTATGCTATTTCTAATGCAGTTTTTCTTGTTGCTGATTTGTGAGTGGTAAAATGCACAGAGTTCTAAAAGCCAACAAAAATGGGTTCAGAAAACACGATGGTCGATGCAAAGAGTTTGTTGATGACCCTTCGAAGTCCAACATGCTGTATCCAAGTCCCTAATTTGCTACTGCATCCTGGTGTAAGGCTTCTCTGCATGCTATTGCCATCATTGGCAAGTCAAGTGTACAAAGTAAGTAACAATTAAATGATTGGAATGAAATAGAATCTGGAGTTTCACAGTCTTCTTATGCCTTTAGTTTCTTTCTTTAGGTGTGCTCAGAAACAGCCTCTTAAAATATTGAATTCTGTAACAAATCATTGACCCACCCCCTCATCAAGGCAAGCAATTAACTGAGGTGGGCAAACAACTGCCCCCCTCCACTAGACATGGGATCAAATGGGAAAGTTCTTGGCATGGCACTATGACACTTGCTGTTTAATCCTGGCATTACTACTTTGCGTGAATATGCTGGCTGTGAACTCCGTATTTAACGTATGTGTAGGTTTCCCAGCACAATGGTATTTCTTTGGTGAGAGTAGTCACCATCAGAGCCATTTACACCCCGAAAATTGTGTAATGAGGAAGATGGAAAGTATGGAATAAGAAGGCATGTATTTTTAACTAATCTCAGCCTTGCCTTGTGAGGAATTGTGAACTCTTGGCTAATCACTTTCTGAACTTATTTCTCTGTTCTTTATTTAACAGAAGTAGAAAAAAAATCAAACTGAACATTGGTACTAAGTATGTGATTATATAACAGGGTTATAACCCAGCAACCATGTGCCACAAGTTAGACAAAAACCAATAACATATGATGTAAAATGAGAGTGGGAAAAATATGCCTATGTAGTGTCTGTATTACATATGTGAAACCCATAATCCTAAAATCATACCCAGCTTCCCCATTTGAACAACTTTCATGATCCTAGGCATTTGATTTACTTCACTTTGCTTCCTTTTTCTTCATTATTACATTATCAATATTGAAATACACGAGTTAGGATGTGTGCTGGACAAAACCTAACGCTTTATTTGATTTAATAAACTATAATGTTGTTCCATGTATAATAACAACATATGTCACCCAGAGGGTGCATATGAGAAATGACATACCTCTTGGTTCACTAACGGCATTATTGTCAGGACAGGGGTAGACATGAATGTTTCAAAGTTCATGTTTGAAAAATATAACTTTTCACAAATGCCTCTCAATGCAGTGATATATTCTGATGTGGAACACTTCTGCATGTGTGAAATTCTCTTTTTTGCTTTTTGAAGAGATTTTTTACATTTGTTTTCATATTTACACATGTTTGTTACACAATCTCTTATTTTTAAAAAAGGTGTTACTAAAGATAAGTGATGCAGGACACTCTTTCTGTTCTTTTTCCTCAGGTGACATAAATACATGCTTGCCTGTTTAACTGTTGCGCAGTCAAGTAAAAAGTAACCCAGTGCTGCTTTTCACAAGGGGGGGCGCATGTAACGTCAGGAGGGCTGAAAAAATCCCAGGCTTGTTTCGAATATTCTGGCCAAAAGCAATAACTCAGTCCATCAAATCGTCTAGTTGTAAACCTTTCTCAATCAATGAATCAGTCAGCAAACATATTTCTAGGTTAGGCAATCGACAGTATAGGCAATTCATGCCTACTGCGAGATTTCCTCACCTCTTTTTGTATTATTTTATGCTGATGTCTACTCTGCTTTAAATTATCGTTTTTCAATTGCCTCCCAGCATGAAATGTCTTGAAAAAAAACATATTTATTTCTGAGACATTTAAATAACATCCTAAATGAGAAGTTCAGAAAAGTGTAGTAGTGCTGTGCCTTCTTATAACATAATTAGTCAAAGACTTGTAGAATGCAGAAATAAAATTGAAGGGGCTGACAATGAAGGCCTTAATGAGTACGTGAAGTAGTACTCCTAGATTATTTCTTCCGGCATTCTATCAAGGCCGGCTTTAGCGCCGGTGGCGCCAGGTGCAGCAATCTTTTTTGGCACCCCCCAACCCATGACCACCTACTCGGATTCTCTCACTACTAGCCAGCAAAACTGTCCCTCATCTCTCCATAGCCCCTCTCTCACATACATTTCATTTGTTTTGAAGTGCTTTTAAAGGCTGGCTTTACTAATCCACTCAAGTATCCACATACAAGACAGTGCTGTCCTTTACAGCAAGCATACTAACTCTCTGCGCTACTTTATGGTGAGTCAAAACTGCCAATGGACAAAACGCCAATCTCTCTCCCTCTAGCAGGAACATTAATCACAAGAGTTATGTTGATATTTTAACTGCTTCCTGAAAGCTGGAGAACAATGAACTTTTCAGGGGTGCTTTTAAATCGCAAATAGCGCTCCCATGAGCTCAGCGCCCCGCCACCATCCAGGTCAACACCTGGTATGGCCACACCACCCTAAAGCTGGCCCTGGTTCCATAATGAATAAAAAATGAGAACAAATGGGAATATTCGTTTTGACTTAGGACAAGTATAAAATGTTTATATTTGTGTACTTTTATTATTAGTGAATGGAGTATTTTGGGTCTGAATCACTGCTTCCTGTACTCATAAATGCTTTTGTGAATTGAACATACTGTCTAAATTGGCTGAATGAAGCATACATATTAATTCAGTTCATCAACGCGCTACAGCATGCAAGAGCGTAACCACTGCATGCATATTAAACACAAGTAAGCAAGGTTACAACCTAAACAGTATAGCCTCTGCAGACATAAAGATAGTGCAAATGATACCTAATACAAACCCTGCCTGGGTGGGATAGATGTCCTTATCTTGACATGTCATTAGATAAGATGTCACATTTGAATATTCTTGTATGACTTCCTGATTGAAGCATGCAAGCTAAACCCCACCATGGCTCAGGCCTTTTAGCAGCGTTCCCAGGCTGTATTTTGACCCATCTTTCATTTTAAAGTTAGGCATCAGTCTTCTATGCGCTCCACTCATTTTAGATGTATGTCACCTGCCGAGGGACTCAAATCTTACACACTTTCCTTTGCAATTCTGGTCAGGAAAGATGCTTTTTCCATTAATTCTCTTCACAAAATTCTACAACCACTCACTTTGGACTATTGGAAAACCACGATGATGGCCATTGTTTTGTGCATGCGAGAGTAGGCCTGCCTCAATATCATATCTCTCAACTTCTGTGTCTTAATCTTGCTCCAAATGCCTCCATCTTCCATCATTTGGTGAACCGTCACTGGCTACCAATTGCCAGTGCTCCATTCCAAAAGCTCTCTGTTTCTTTTATGGAGCCCTTTTGGTTGCAGACCCTCATGATTTTCAGGGCTGGCTAGGTACAACAGGCGCCCGACATCTCCACTCAGGAACTAGAAACCTATCTGTGGCCCCCAAAATCTGTAGCACCAAAATCAGATCCTTCATCTACTAGACAACCTCTTTCTTTACTTCAATCAATTGAGAACTTGCCTTTTTCTTTAAAGTTAATATTTGCTTTTGGTTCAGTTTGTGACTGCCAGTTTCAGTAAAAGGGCATCCTGAGTTTATAAACCTCTAAATAAATCCAAATCTGTGGTATCGATTTCTAGTACTCTAATGAGCGATGTCTACTCCAGAAGCCACCTACCAAGAATGAACAAAGGTCGAGCCCTTTCCCATCTCGGATTTAAACTTTCAAGTAGGGTGGCACTTGTCGGTAATTTTTATGGACTGCCTGTAATTTCACCCTCATGTACGTTGTCCATAATAAAAGATTTAAGGGATAGCATTTGTCCATAATTTTGTCCTTTCAGCAAGGGAAGAAATTCCCCAGCTGAAGTTGACAGGAGGAATTCTCCTTTTCTGAGTTCCCAAAAGGGGGGCAAACACATAAACAAGAATCAAGCTTCCTTACTAGTGTGCCGGCTTCCCAGAAATAAATGAAAATGTGTGCATTTGGCTAAATCTGCAATCATAAAAGGTGTTCTGGAGCTAGAATAGACCTCAACTGATGTAATCACTTTAAGCTTCCTGTGACAAAGATATTTTCTTTTTTGAGGAGTACTGTAAGAGAGCTACAAGCTGAGCTGTGGAGTGCACGCTTTTAATGGAATGTTATAAAAAAGGTTTGCACTAGGTATAATCTGTATTTTACTGAAATATATGTTAGAAGCTATTTTTATCTTAATGTAAATTTATATGCACTGTGTGCATATTGCGGACTATATTATACTGTGTGTAATGCATGTTTAAAATGATAAATTACACATTCAGAGTGTTTTCAGTTACCCCAGAGCTCTAAAATTACGTCACTTTTCCCTACTACACCAAACAGGATTCAATTCTATGGGCCTCTGATTGCACACATAGGCTTCTGTAGTGATTGCATTAACCAAGATAAGTTTCATGACGCAAAGTATTGCATTTCCCACTGAACAGTTTAACTTTCATTTAGTTTTCATTTGGGGTGTGTGTTATTTTATATTTAGTTACTTAATAGCGAAAGATCGCTAAAGTAGTTACAAAATATTTTGTTATTGTTATCAAAGCCTTTGATTCCCCCTCTGCGTTCACTGACCCCATCGCCATTACAGTATTCATACTATTTTAATGCAGTTGGCCCATATTTATCATTTAACATTTTTTTCACAGAGTGCAGCAAAACAACTTGCTGATCTGCGTAAAGGGAGAGGGCAGGAATGCGGCATATCAAAATATGGTGCATTGCTGTCCTCTAACTGCGCTAACACACTATCTGCAGCCTAGTGCCAACACAGGTAGCATTGTGCAGTGGTACAAGGCTGCCTGTGTTACAGGCAGGATTGTTTTTGTGCAGGTTAGGACACATTCCTGCACAAAACAATCCTTAGAGGCATTTTCCTCTTTTTGAGTGTGCTTCAGATGCAGCGTACTCAGAAGGAGGAAACAACAAGGACAAATAAAGGTATTGCACCTCCCCTAGGAAGGTGAACAATTCTAATGCATTCCTGGGCCTACCAGTGTTGGTATATCAGGGAATCCCTAGAATCTATAGGTGGATTTGTGAGAACATCCAAATTCCACCCATTAAACATCTTTCCAGCAAAATATAATGCAGGGCAACAACTTGTGCTGACTTGTGCTATAAAAGATTTACCAAGCCATGCAGGGTGCATCTGCATAGTATGGTAAATCTCGCTCTCCATTTTGTGTTGCACTGCGTGGCGCAAGGGAAATGCAAAACCTTGCTAATTCTGCCCTGTAATGTCTAAAAAAAGCCAAGATATCGTGCCCTGCCTTCCCTTCCCTTCATTTAGTACTTTTGTTAGGGTTGAGGCAGCAAGTGCATGCTCTAGCGCATGCGTCTCACTTGCAAGACTCTGCTGTGTACAGTAAAGGGCTTGGAACCTGCCTGTTGCTTACCATTTGTTGGCTTGCCTGGCATTCTTCTTTACAGCTCTGTAATTTGTCACTGCAGGTAAAGCATCATTTACGTTTCTCTGCGTGGACCAAGTACTGATAGATTTAACTTAATCAGTGGTCATCCACTGCTCCTGACATTATTGAGGTACTATTTTGTTAATTTAAGTTCTAGTGCCCTCCAAAAAGAAGGTTCTTGACTGGCAAAAATATGCCCAGCAGGGCGCATACATTTACAAAGTTTTATTTTTAGAGCTAACTTTTTTAATTTTGTCAAACCGTCTTTTATCACTTTGCACTCATATTTTCATTTTTGCTCCTAGGAGCATTTCTCAAAAGATGATGATTATCTTGTTCTAGATATTGTAATGCAACATTGTTTCTTTATTATGTGAAATTTATGAAATGCTTTAACACATATGATGTAATACCCCCAATCCAAGCTACATGTCTACAATCCACCCCAATCCACTCCACCTCACCCCACACTTGTCCACCCCACTCCAAACCAAACCACTCACCCCAATCCACTCCAACCCACCCACTCCAGTCCTCCCAACCCACCCCAATTTAATATGACCTACCCCAATTTAATATGACCCTCTCCAATTTACCCCTCGCCAATCCAAAACAATCTGCACCACTCCACACAAATCTGTGACACTCCAATCCAACACAATATGCCCCACTCCAATTCAAAACAATATGCTTCACTCCCTTCTACTCCATTCTAAAACAATCTGCCCCACTCCAATCTGCCCCAATCCAAAGGAATCTACCCCAATGCAATCTTCTACACTCCAATTCAAAACAAGTTACCCCACTCCAATCCAAAACAATTTGCCCCACTGCAATCTATGTTGTTCCAAATCAAAACAATGTGTCCAGTTTGAAGCTGACCCACTTCAATCTGCCCTACTTCAGTCCAAACAATCTTCCCCTCTACAATCCACCCCGCTCCAGACTGCTCCACTCCAATCCAAAACAATCTGTCTCACTCCAATCTGTCCCACTTTAATCCAAAACAATCTGTCCCACTCCAAGTTCCCCATAACACCATGCCAAATTTCAATCCCAAACAACCCACTCTAATCCAAAACAATATGCCCCACTCCAATTCACTCCACTTCAATCCAATCCACCTCACCTCACCCCACTACAATCTACCCCACTACAGTCCAACCCACACCAATTCAATCCACCCTAATCCAGCCCAGTCTACTCCACTACAATTCAATACATCTCACCCCAATCCAATCCTCCCCACCCACCCCAATCCACTGCAGTCAAATCCAGTCCAATCCAGTTTGATCCAACCCACTCCAACCTACCCCACTCCAATCCAATCCACCCTACTACCTCAATCTACTCCCACCCAGTCCATCCTATTCCACACCACTTAACCCCACTCTATGAAACTCTCTGCCACTGAGCCACTGAAGTCTACACTGCTTTATGCAGCTTTACAATACTCTACTCCACAGAAAATCCACTCTACAGCACTCCACTCCCCCCTCCACTCTGACATTCCATGCCACTAACTTTCAGCCATGCTGATCAGCAGCCACACTGGTGGATAACATAGCAAAAAACATTGCCAAAGCCAATAGCTCTTGTGTAGGCGAGACCTATTGGTTTTGCCAATGCATTTTTTAAGCTATTGTGTCAGACTATCCAGTGATCTGTATTAATTTGACACAGTATACTATTAAGTTTACAGAACTGTACCATAACACTGCCTTCTAGTTTTAAAGGGAATTGAGAACAATAAATTAATCTAGTCAGTGGCTTAAGTGCACTATGTGTAACCCAGAAGCCTGGGTTAACATACTGGATTCCCTGCAGGACTAAATTGTGTGATCTTTACTTGATAGTGGTACTTGAGAGAACTTTCAAGTATCTCATTTTACGATGGACTGTGTACAACAACTCACTTGTATGTTTATTAGCCTGTAATGTTCCACCATCCATAGCAATAATTAGCCATGAGGGGACACCAGATAATTTGTTCACTTTGTTCACTCCTGGTGTGATCAAGAGGGAGGGATATGGAATATTTTAAAGTTCATGTATGGAAATGTTCTCTTCAAATAAATATCAATGCAATGCTGTGATCTAACATACCAAATTGAAACACTACAATATATTTTTTAAATGTTTTTATTGCTGTATGCCAAAAAGAGGTTCATCGCATCATGGTAGTTGTAGGAAAGTACCCTCTTTCTTGGCATGGTTACCCCCATGTTCTGCCTGATGTCAGTGTGTTTGACTGTGTTCACTGGGATCCTCCTAATCAGGGCCCCAGTGATTATGCTCTCTCTCCCAAAACTCTGTATTTCACCCACAATTGGTAAACTGGTGTCCCCTTATTATCCCCTAGTATATGTTACCTAGGTACCCAGGGCACTGGGGCTCCAAGGGATCGCTATGGTCTGCAGCATATATTTTGCCACCTGTAGGAAGCCCATGCAAAGGCTTCTGCAGGACTGCCATAGAAGCCTGTGTGACAAGGTGCAAGCACCCTTTCACTGTCATTTTCACTGCACCAGGTCACCTATAAGTCACTCTCATAGCAGGACCTCCAGCCCTGAGGGCAGGGCGCAAAGTACCTGTGTCTGAGGGTACCCTTGCACTAGAAGAAGTGCCCCCACAAACTCCAGGACAATATTCCCAGACTTCATGAGTGCGGGACACAATTTTTTGCATGTAGTGGACATAGGTCACTACCTATGTCCAGTTACATAATGGTAACTCTGAACATACACATTTTTGGTATCAACCATGTTGGAATCATACTCCAAGGCATTGCAAGCATTGATTTTATGATACCCTGCTCTCTGGTGGCTCCTTAGAGGACACCCAGTATTGCCATTTGGCCTTCTGAGGTTTTCCAGGTAGCCCCAGCTGCTGCCACCTCACAGGCAGGTTTCTGCCCTCCTGTTGCTTGAATAACTCAAGCATGGGATGGCAGAACAAAGGATTTCCTTTGGGAGAGGGGTGTTACACCCTCTCTCTTTGGAAATAGGTGTTTACAGGCTTGGGAGGGGTAGCCTCCCCAAGCCATTGGAAATGCTTTGAAGGGCACATTTGGTGCCCTCCTTGCATAAACCAGTCTACACCCCAGTTCCATCTCTGGTGCAAAACTGGACAAAAGAAAGGGGAGTGACCACTCCCTTCTCAATCACCACCACAGGGGTGGTGCTCAGAGCTCCTCTAGAGGGTCCCTGGGTTTTGCCAACTTGACTTCAAGGTTGGCACGGGACTCTGGGAGCAACTGAGTGGCCAGTACCAGCAGGTGACATCAGAGCCCTCCCATGGTAGGTGTTTAGCTGGTTAGATGACCAATACCCCTTTCAGGGCTATTTAGTCTCTCTCCATTGGGTGATTCCTCAGATTCGGATTGCAAGACTCCAGCAGGAATCTATTGCATCTTCCACTTTGAGTTCTCACTGAAGAAACTGCATTTGGACCCCCCAGGAACCTACAAGCTGCAACAAAGAAGCAAGACACCTTCTGCAAAATTGTATCTCTGGTTCCTGCCAGCAACTGCAACAGTTTCCTTGTTTTGCATCCTCTGAAGACATCCCTTCTTCAGCCTGCATCAGAAGGAAGAAAAAATCTTCCTTGGGGTGAAGGAGTCATTCCCCTGCTTCTTCAGGCACCAACTGTCCTGCTGTGATGCATGGATCCTGCATCATGGGTGGTGGACTGAAGTGATCCCAATAGTCCTCTCTTCCAGCTTTCCCACTTTGGTGGAGGTAAGACCTTGCCTTCCCATGCAAAACAGTACCCCCGTGCACCACATCTTTTGGAGCTGCCAAGGTTTGTTGGCATCCTTCCTCCAAGTCCTTCATGCATCTTATATCGTTCGTTCGTTCGTTAAACTTTATTTCGGCAAATATTGCCATAAAAGTCAAGACGAGATGAATACAACATACATATATACATTTCACAATTAAATATAAGATACAATACATACAGTTGGCAAGAAATATATGGATGTCTCCATGATTAAGCAGTACCGCATATAAAACTATAAATAACAATTTATAAATTAATTAAAAGCCAGAACAAAAAAATTAATTAACTTGGATCGAAGAAACAGTGCATCATATACCTATACAAGGAAGGGAAAGAGCGGGCCACCTAACAAAATATTACAGTTTGTGACCAAATCGTTTTCTGATAAGGTACACATTAAATAAAAATCTACTCGTGCCAAACACCACTAATTGTGAAGTATTAGACTGAAATATGCGCTCTGCTTCTTTGTAGGATCTAACCCCCACATATTTACAAACGGGTTTGATCCAACAATCCCTTGGTTTCTTGTATACTGGGCAAAAGAAGAGTAGATGAACAACATCTTCTTTAGCCCCTAAGGTACAGAGAGTGCACAATCCACAACCTTTTACCCCTCCCCAAATGCATGTGTATGCGTTAGTCTGTAAGACCCCATACCTAAACTGTAGATATAGTGTTTTTGCCAGTGGAGGACCGATCTCATCCAAAAATTGTTCGAAATTAGGTGTGTCTTTTATGTTCAAAAAATTCAGAGTCAGAATACCAATCGATGAACTATGCAATAGCTCTCCGTTGACATAAGACCAAAAGGTGTCCTTTACATATTTCCTGGTACATATTGTCATATTCTGAGGAACATCCCATAGGTGTGATAAACCTAATCTCTCATACCACTTAGATACATAATTTAACCAAGGGGTATTCATATGACCATCTATCTGACTTAATTCAGTCAATCCACTCTTGTAATCACTCAACTCCGGGGTTACCCATAACCTAACCCAATACAGCAATGGTCTTAATAATGCTTGGTAATCTGCTCCTTTAAGGTTAATATCAAGGAAAACAGGGACTAGAGGAGTTCTTGTCGGTATTTTAAGTAGCCTTCGTACAAAGTGGTTTTCCGTTTTTCCAAAATTATTATTACAATAGTAACTCCAGAGTTCAGCACCATAAAGGGCGGCCGATTGGGCCTTTGCTTTATATACTTCAAGTGCCGGTGAGATTGCTTTAGAATAACTAGCTTCGTGTACTTTTAAAATTGGCATTGAGTTTTGTTTAAGGGATAAGATGCTTTTATCCATCTGTCCTTTCCAGGACAGGTTACTATCCAGCATTAACCCCAAATAATTAAAACTCCCTACCTGTTCCAGTTTTTGATTCTCCAAGGACAGATTATTCCTGAGGGATTTCTTGGGCTTTATGGACATATACTTAGTTTTGGTAGGATTTATTTCTAGCCCCTTCCCCACACAATACTTCTGGAAAGAGTCCACCAAATTGTGCAAGCCTCTCGGAGTTTGAGAAATAAGGATGGTATCATCGGCAAATAATAATGCCGTAACCGGCTCACCACCTAGCTTCGGGGAGTCATGTACACAATTCCTTAAAGAGCTCGGAATATCATTAACATATAATGAGAAGAGTGTAGGTGCTAACACGCAACCTTGGCGCACACCACGATCTACAGGTATGGCCCTTGAGGTTTCACCTTCTTTTCCCCATCTAATTTTTGCATAGTTCCCTGTGTGAAGCTTGATAAGTTCTTTAAGTAGTTCCCCAGGGACCGCCATGTTCCTTAATGTAATCCACAACAAATTGCGCGGAACAAGATCAAAGGCGGCCCTTAGATCCACAAATGCCACATAGAGACTACCCTTCCTTATGTTTATATACTTCCAACAGATGCACATAAACCTAAACACCTGGTCAACCGTACTGATTTTTATTCTAAAACCAGCCTGATATTTGGTTAGTATTTTAGTCTCTTCAATCCAATCTAAAAGCCTATTTAAAATGTGTCTGGCATATATCTTTTGTAAAATGTCTATTAAACTTATTGTGCGGTAATTACTTGGATCATAGCGATCACCTTTTTTAAAAATTGTTATGATTTCTGCCCCTTTCCATGAATTGGGGATCGATGTGCCTGCCACAATGGAATTACTCAGGTAATTTATATAAGGCCCCCACACATCCACATCATATTTTAGTAGATCGCCGGGAATTTTATCAGGGCCTGGGGCTTTGCCCATTTTCACAGCTGATAAAGCCTTATTAGTTTCTTCTAAACTAAAAAGTAATGGAGCAGTACTCATTTCTAGGTTTGTCTCATAGTCCCCGAAGGACAAACTCTCCTTTTTGTTAGCATAGAGCTTAGTGAAGTGATCACACCAAGTATTTTCGTCTAGGAAAATATCCTTTGTTGATCTACCCTGCTTATTTCCCTTAGCGATTAAATTCCAGAACATGCTCTGATCCCGTAGCTTAGCTGCATTCAAGAGATCCTCCCAAAAACTTTCATCCCATACTTTTTTAGCTTGGCCCATAGTGTTTTTATAGGCTAGTCTACCGCTTTTTATATCCAAACAGTTCCCGGATTTTACTGCCTGGATCAGTCTTGATTTTGCTATTCGACAATCTTTATTATACCATGGGTTCGCTGTCTCTAGATGGTTCCTTATCCTATTACCATCTTTTTTATAAATTTTACTCAATAGTGGAGTTAGTGCATCCACCAGCTTAAGATGTAAATCAAGAACACCTTGTGTTCCCACTAATGCTGACTGTAAGTCTCCTACCGTTTCAGTAAATACATTGTAAATATTTATCAGCGTCTTTTCTGTTCCCAAGATATATGGCCATCTTAGAGCACGCCTGTTATTGGTTACCTCTAGCTCTGTGACCGTGGTATTTAATAGGGTCTCTTCTTCGGATCTAATAATAAATGATTGAGAGTCTAGCCATAGTTGGAGGGGGAAATGATCACTCTCCGTCCTATGGTCTATCTTGAAATCAGTTATTTGGTCCCATATATTCCGGGTAGCTATTACAAAATCTATATGTGACCTGGAATTTCCCTTAAAATAGGTTGGAGCTGCTGGTCTGTCTGATCGGAATCGACCATTACAAGCCCTTAGATCATGTACCACAGTCAACTGTAAAATCTGTAAGACGGCTTTTGTGCTTTTAGCTAAACTTGCAGATTCTAAGGGCAAAATATCATTAGCAGCATCTTGTTCATCAAGTAATTTTTCCAACCCCAAGACAGGCTCATATTTACAGTTAAAATCCCCACCAACTAACACCTTTAAATTATCTCCTAATGAATCTAAAAAGGAATCCAAGAGTTCTACCACCTCTGATTCCTTGTTAGATGGGGACGGTCTATTATATATATTTATTAAATGTATAGTTTCTTTCCCTCTTGTATCAATTTTAAGGCCTAGTAGGTCCGGAGAGGGGATGGATAACTGGGTGACATCTATTTCTAGAGTCACTTTAACCCAGATAACCAGCCCCCCTGAGGCTCTACCTCTAGTTGATGGAATAGCATAAGAACAGTATGTTTTATACCCCAACCTATGGGGGGTTTCTACCATCCAAGTTTCCTGTAGGAATATGATATCGTAATTCTCAATATAGGAACACCATACCACATCCTCAAGGTTCCTGGCTAAGCCAGCTATATTCCAAGATATCAATCTAATATTTGTTTTCCCTTTTACACAGGGTGAATCTAATACTATTGGTAGGTTGTCGTTTTCTATAACATCCTCTAGTTCAACAAAAGGATTTAACTCTTTGTCTTGATTATAATCTTTACTAACGTCATTAACCTCCATAGTCACTGTGAGGCACTTATCAGGTACGCCCAAACTGATTACCTCACTCAAAATAGAATAAGGGGATTTAAAGCAATTTACCAATTTAACTGTCCATGAATTTCTGGGGCTCGAAGGTACTATAAGTTTCGGTTCTAAATATTCTATACTCTGTTTCTGTTCCCACGTCTGGGTGTATACTAACATTTCTGTGATAGATTCCCCTACTCGTGGGAGTCAATCGTTTTCATCCAAAGTACTCAGTACCGAAAGTCTATTTTCAATTGGAATATAAAGATTTGCGTTTCTTCTATTAGTCAAGAGTCTGTGTGTTTTAGAAAATTCTGATATACTGGCTAAATGTCTATAAAAATAACCCAGAGAATGCACACCCACGTCAGACTCCTCTACATCCAAAGAAGCTGCTCTAAGAAGAACAGTCGCAACATGTTGAGGGTGCCTAAAGTTAATAATTACACAATCCCCCTTACATTTTTTCTTCGCGTTTCCGATCCATGATACCCGTCTAGTGGACAGTATATGATCGGATAGATGTGGGGGAAACCACAATTTTTGTTTAACCAAGCAACTGATTTCCGTTTGAGAGAATCATGTGATTCCTCACGGAAATTCATTGCTGTTGGGTCTAAGGGAGGAACATTCGAAAGGACTATGACATATGGTTCACAATCAGGTGGGAGATTAATATGATTTGGTCTGTTCACGGGAGTAGTGTACCTCACGATATTAGATGCAGCTGCTTTTATATGTGAGGTACTATCCACCATACATGGTGGCTCCCTAGATTCTGGTAAACATGACCTCTGTGCTACAACCAATTGTGCAGAGTTACCGGGATGGACGGGTAACTCAGATTGTTTCATAGTCTGTTCCTTACACATCTTATCTAAAAGACCACCCAACCTAGATACCTCCGTAGATAGCAATTCAATTTTTTCCATAAGAGGTTTAGTCATATGGTCTAGTTTTTCCTCAAATAGCTTAGCGATGTGACCCAAGAGATCACAATTCACATCGTCCTTATTAATTATAATCTCGTTATTAGCTACATTACTTCTATGACCAAATTCTATCGTTGGTTTAAGATGTACGTTCCCCCGCTTAATTTGCGTTTTTCTGCATTTTCTAACAGCTCTCTTAGGAGGAGAGTGAGACAATGCGGACTCACTCGGGGGCTCCAATGGGTCTTGAATTGATGGTTCTAAAACTAAGGGTAAAATGGCTGAGTTTTCCAAAGGGAAAGCTTCAATATTATGGGGATCCACCATAATAGAACTGCTGCCATCGTCTATAGAAGAAAAAAATTCTGAGGTGGACCCCTTCCCTAAGGATTTCCTTCTATCAATGTTTATCTTGCTCACCATTTTAACCAAATAATTATCCAGGGTGGAAATATTTTTAGCCATTCTACACCACCCTCACGTATATAACAACCACTACTAGTATTGATAAAATACTTGATGGACCTATATCTCCAGTCCCAGCACTCTAACCTGTGATGCACAGCTTCCTGAGTTGTTCTCCAGCGGCGTGGGAGCCTTTTTCATAGTGCTGCTTGGGCCTCTTCTGCAACTTTCTTGTCTCCATGCTGTGGGACTCCGGTTTGTGCTGCCTGGTATTCTGTGGGCTCTCTGAGTTGCTGAGGGCCCCCTCTGACTCCCCCTGCTGGGTAGAATCCACCTGGTCCTTCCTGGTCCCGGGCAGCGCCATTTTCTGCTAACCGCAATCTTTGCATGTGCCAAGGCTTGTTGGCAGACTCTGACGACACAAACCCAACTGCAATCCTCCATTCGGAATGGAACATCACTTGCACCACCCAGGAACCTAACTTTGTCTTCTTGGGCTCAGTACTGACTTTTTTTCTCCACTGGTGGTTCTCCTTTTGCACCTTCATCCAGGTTAGCAGGGGCTCCTGCTCTTCCTGGACTCTTCTGTGCTTTTTGGACTTGGCCCCCTTCTTCCACAGGTCTTTTTGTCCAGGAAACCACTTTTGGTGTCTTGCAGTCTCTTCTGGGTTTTGCATAATTCTTCTTCTGCTCTGGTAAAGTTTCTGTGATTTACTCCTGGTTTCCGGGTCACTGGGGTGGGTTGTGGTACTTACCTTTGAGGTTTTCTAGAACTCTCAATGCCCCTCTACACTCTATACTTGCCTGGGCAGGGTACCGACTTTCGCATTCCACTTTCTTAGTATGTGGTTTGTGCTCCTCCAGGCCTATTTCTAACTATTGTGATTTTCACTAATTGCACTGTTTCCTATCTGTTTTTATGTCTTTTTCTGCATACTAGTGTATATAATTTGTGTATTACTTACCTCCTAAAGGAGTATAGTCTCTATGGTATTTTTGGTATTTGTATCACCAAAATAAAGTACCTTTATTTTTGTAACACTGAGTATTTTCTTTCATGTGTGTGAGTACTGTGTGACTACAGTGGTATTGCATGAGCTTTGCATGTCCCCTACATAAGCCTTGGCTGCTCATCAACAGCTACCTCTAGAGAGTCTGGCCTCTAGACACTGCCTCCCTACACTAATAAAGGATAACTGGACCTGGTAGAAGGTGTAAGTACTATAGGTACCCTCTACATCCCAGGCCAGCCACCTACAGTAATCAGGTATGCAGTATAAGATTACATCATATATTTACAGAAGAACAGTGCTGGGCAACATTCTTTTCTGAGGAGTTAGCACAACATTTTTTTTATGTCTGTGTAACAAACTGACCTATAATAAACTGTGCATCCTCATCCTCCTGCCCAGGCACCGTTGCCTTAACTATCAGTATAGGGAAGCAGAGCAATGAACCCTATGGTGCCTAAAACAAAGTGTTCTAGTGGGGAAATCCTACAGTGTATCAGAGACAGGTGCACTTAGATCACTGCCTTGTGTAGTTACCTAAATTTGGCAAGAACAACTGGTGCATAGAAACCAAGAGTGTATCTTTTGGAAGTGGATTACAGGAGAAGTGTATCATCCTTGGTGCAGTCTTTAAAGCCCCTCCATGAGAAATATCCCATTTATGTGCAATAAAATATTTTCTCAGATCACTTGTTTCTCCCTGTGTAACAGGGTGCTCTCAGATCAAAACCAAGAGAGCAAGTCCTTGGTCGAACGTATGATAGTCGGAGGAAATGGACCATTCCTGTGCAGCGTAATATGGGGCCAGATGTATGAAAGCTTTTTGCAATCGCAAACGGTGCAAATGCCCTTTTGCGAATGCAAAAAGCCATTTCAGAATGTATGAAAGGCATTCTGAACGCAATTTTAAGGACTCGCTAAAATAGCGATTTCTTAAAATTGCGACCCTGTTTAGAGAGTCACAAATTGCGACTCTCTAAATAAGAAATCGCAAATAAGGATTTCTAAGCACATGTAAGAAGCAATTCCTAAGTGCGATCTGGGCATTTAGGAATCGCTATTTACCACCAGGTTGAACCTGGTGGTAACCATGTGCAAATTTAAAAAATGCTTTTAAAATGCATTTTTAAAATTTACATGTAAAGCACACATGCCCTTTTGGCATGTGTGCACCTTACATGTTGCAAAAAAATATTTTATCTTTTAAAATGTTTAGAAACATAACCAAAATGTTGCTGTTGCTTTCTTTTCAAGAAAGATTGAGAACATTTGGAGAGCACAGATGCCCTTGACGCTGTGCTCAAGGGCATTATTTTACTACTGAACTAGGACATAATGTGCCACTTGAAAGTAGCATTCCTCGAGGCAATCAAATGAAGACGATAGTGAATAAATAGTGCTATGTAGAAAATATTAAATAAATGCACTGGAATAGTTGTGTCTTGTGGCCTGTCCTTGGATGTGTCAGAACAGCTGACTGTTGACCCTTTGCCCTGAATTTTGACCCTTTGTCCTGATTTTTTTACAGTCCTGTCCAGAATTTGCCTCCAAACCAGGCGGTCACCCTACATACAAGTAACAACCACATTTCAACAGGTGACATTCTACTGCAGTAATCTGTGGGATAATGGGAATCCACTGACCTTCCTGCATCCATTGCACCCTCAACAACACTCATACATTACTTAGCTACTTGGTGTGCATGTGTGCCTCAAACCCTATTGTTTGCAATCGTATTTGCATACATGGCTTTTGTCTCATTAAATTTAGTTTCTATGTAAATAGATGTGAGTGTATACTTATTGATGGTGTGGTGTTCACTTTGGCACCTGCTTGAGAACATGGGCCAATGTGTAGAGGATATTCGCTGTTTGAATGTGTGTTTTGATATCTCAATGAGTGCATGTGTTTCTGCTGGATTGTCTGTTTTGTGTACGTGTGTACATTTACTTTTAGAAATGGGGCCTTGTTTGGCAGTCAGGTTACCCCTTTTCCAAGCAACGACCCTCAATCTAGTCAGGTTAAGGGAGAATCCCCCTTAGTTAACCCCTGCTTATCCCCTTGGTAGCTTGTCATGAGCAGGCAGGCTTAATTTCAGAAGCAATGTGTAAAGTCTTTGCACCAACACACCCAGTAATACAGTGAAAACACTACAAAATGGACACCACACCAGTTTAGAAAAATAGGTAAAATTTATCTAAATGAAACAAGACCAAAACAAAAATCCAACATACACAAGCCAAGATATGAATTTCAAAAAGAATAAGAGTCTTAATACTTAGAAAACAGTGAAAATGCTGTTGTTACACAAAGTACGTGGGTAGCATCAAAATAAAGCTGCACGGCCGAGCGTGCATCGAAAAAGGCTAGAGATGTGTCTATTTCTCACTCGCAAGCATACCGTGCATCATTCCTTCTCTGGTTGGGTTGGCATACATCATTTCCTCTTTCCTGCAAGAGAGCAATGCATTGATTCCCAGACGGGCACCTCGTGTCCAGGCAGTCTTTGAGTTGATTTTTCACGCCCAGCGATGTTGCGTTCGAAATCCAGTTGCACGGTGTCAGGAAACTGTGCTGCGTGGGACTTGTGTCATTATCAGCAGCTGCAAGCAGGTGTTGCGTGTTGTTTCTCCAGCTGTGATGTGTCGATTTCACAGCTGCAATGCAGGTGGAGCATCGATTTTAGCCGCAAGGCTGACGGCATGTCGTTTATCAGCCGTGTTGTAGATGGTGCATCAAAAGTTTCCCCACATAGTGGTCTGTGCGTGGATTTCTGTCCCTTTCCACCAGCTTCACCTTTCAAGGCCCAGAGAAAGGTTAGGGCACCACTTGGTAGGGCAGGAGTATCAGCATAGAGTCCAGGTGCTGGCTGAGAGAAGTCTTTGATGTCCCTGAGACTTCAACAGCAGGAGGCAAGCTCAGTTCAAGCCTTCAGAGAGTCTTCACCAGTGGGAAGTCACACAAAAGTCAGTCTTTGTCGTCTCTGTCAGAAGCAGCTACTGCAGGCCAACCCAGCAAAGCAAAGTCACAGGCAAAGGGGCAGTACTCCTCCTACAGCGCTCCAGCTCTTCTCCTTGGCAGAGGTTCCTCTTGGTTCCAGAAGTAATCTTGAATAAATCTAAAGTATGGGGTTTTGGGTCCGCTACTTATGCCCTTTTCTGCCTTTGAAGTAGGCAAACTTCAAAGGGAAGTCTGCTGTTCACAAGATCCTGCCTTGCCCAGGCCAGGTCCCAGACACATATCAGGGGGATGGAGACTGCATTGTGAGAGGGCAGGCACAGCCCATTCAGGTGTAAGTGACCACTCCTCTCTCCACTCTAGCACACATGGCCCATCAGGATATGCAGAGTACACCCAAGCTCCCTTTGTGTCACTGTCTGGAGGAGAGGTACTAACAGCCCACCTGTCAAATGGACCCAGACAGGCAATACACAAACAGGCAGAGTCACAGAATGGTTTAATTAAGAAAATGCCTACTTTCTAAAAGTGGCATTTTCAAACTAACAATCTACAAAACAACTTTACTAAAAGATGTATTTTTAAATTGGGAGTTCAGAGAGCCCAAACTCCATATTTTTGTCTGCTCTGAAATGGAATCTGCACTTAATAATATTTAAAGACAGCCCCCATGTTAACATATGAGAGAGGTAGGCCTTGCAACAGTGAAAAACCAATTTAGCAGTATTTCACTGTTAGGACATGTAAAACACTTCAGTACATGTCCCACCTTCAACGTACACTGCATCCTGCCCATGTGGCTACCTAGGACCTACCATTGTGGTGCCTTACATGTATGAAAAGGGAAAGTTTAGGCCTGACAAGTGGGTACACTTGCCAAGTCACATTAGCAGTTTGAAACTGCACATACAACTACTGCATTGTTAGGTCTGAGCCATGTTTAGAGGGCTACTAATGTGGGTGGCACTAGGCACCTCAAGGGCACTTTACTAGAGACTTACTAGTAAATCAGAAATGCCAATCGTGGATAAACCAATCATCAATACAATTTACAAAGAGAACGCATGCACTTTAACACTGGTTAGCAGTGGTAAAGTGCCCAGAGTCCTAAAGCCAACAAAAACTGGTCAGAAAAATTAGGAGGAAGGAGGTGTTAACGCGTCCCTTTATGATAATTTATTACACATCAGGACTCATTTTAGGCCAATGAATCTTTTGACCCAGTTGAGAGACACCTTAGGACGAGATAGCTAATCAATATGTCAATCAACACTTCAATAATGTAATCAATATTTATCACAACAATACATTTTACTTTAGTCAAAGTCATTAATCAATGCAAGACACCACCATGACCTTGCAGTCATGAATAACCACACCAGTTTAGTAGAATTTTATGAGTTTTATTCCCTATTAGTTACAATTCTAAAAGCAGGTGTGTTAATCTCAAAACCAAGAAACATAATAGCATTGTCACAATATGGCAACTTTGATAAGATTTCATTAAGGCAAGAATCACAAACATCAAAACATAACACGGCGTGAACATAGATCAATTAATCGGAGTGTCAATAACGCGTCAGTTCAACAAAGCATGGATTCAGTTGTTTGTCTATTTGCGTCAATTTAGTGAACACCTTTCCTATCCACTAATCAGCATTGGCATGTTTGGCTTCATGCAAAACAATTTGGAACACCAATTTGGAAAACATCTAACTATGGTCCCTATCAAAAGGAATCAGTTGGTACCTAGAAAGTAAAAGCAAACGGACAAATCACAATATCATTGTCATAGTTACCCTCCAAGGTTTAGGTCAGCACTCAGGTTCAGTCTTCGTCTTCAGGACATCAGTCTAATCGCCATCAGTCAGAATTCAGCTCCAGGGCAAAGGGGCACTTCCCTCATAAGGAGTTAAAGTGTAAAATGGGCAATCTAAGGGCGAGGATGGTTTTAAGTAAACCAACAAGTCACCAAACAGAGTGACAAAGTTTCTGGATAAAATCAATAGCATTCCCTAACCCACCTCAATGGCTCCCCGTGTCATGGGTTTTTTATCCCTTTTTCGTTGTACATTCCCCTAAAATTTGATTGGTTCTTGGTTATACCCCACTATATTTACCCAATTAGAAAATGGATTGTGTCTTTTAATCTTTCACCCCATATTATTTTACAAGCTTTTCATTGGTCCACATGATTGACGTCTTCGGAGGTAGCACGTCCGGTATGATTTCATCCTTCTGTAATTCTTTGCACATCTTTTGGTCAGTAGCTCCATTGTCTTCACCGGTTTGAACGACCTTGTACATTACATAAATCTACACTGTTGCATTTTGCCTAATACTTTCTACAAGCAATTTGGATTTCGTGAGAACGGATCTTCTATGGTTACATTCAGCCTCTAGTTTGAAGAAACCAACAAGGGGTCATGTCCTTTTGCGAGTCAGCACACTGCAAGATAGGAAAAATACGTTTAATATGAGAGCCTAGCAGCTAAGCTTCGGCTCATGCTAACTTAAGGCCTACAAAGATTTCAGCACAAATTCAATAACGCAATCATTAATAATTAGTACAAAGACCACACTTTAACATCATATTCTATCAATACTAGTCATTTCTATTAGTTCTCGTATACATTG
Organism: Pleurodeles waltl; assembly: GCF_031143425.1. Taxonomy (NCBI): domain Eukaryota; kingdom Metazoa; phylum Chordata; class Amphibia; order Caudata; family Salamandridae; genus Pleurodeles; species Pleurodeles waltl. Next base: position 255,151,306 of record NC_090438.1, on the reverse strand, counting down.
ACGGCCACTCCCCGTGGTCACATTTCAACTGCACGTTTAAGCGAAAAATCAATTCTACAGTTTCTATGCAGCATTATCACGCATGAATTCATAAACATTTCATGTTAATATAGATTATATAAGCTACGCTCTCTCAGTCCCTCCTCTGATGACATTCGTCATCACACAAACCTTTTCCTTTCGACCTTTCACTTTAAATTTTTCACCTTGCGCATAATGCGCATTTCAACATCTTGTGTGAACTTTCCCAAATCTCATTGAACATTTTCTCCCTTTCACTTTCCTCATTCCTCTTATTTCTCTTTGTCCAATTTCTTTTAATTTTGTCATTAATTTTTCATGCTCCCCATAAACCTAATAAACAAACCAGAACAATTAATAGACCCCCTAGTATTTTTGCAAGAACCCCATTCCAAATGTTGCTAAACCAGCTCCCTACTCTGGCAATTCCTTTTCCCACTTTCTCCCACACTCCAGGTTCCTTTAAGTCCTTCAAATCTACACTATATCTAGTTAGGTTAGTAAGCATAGCTCTAATATTTTTACTATTGTCCGGTATAAACGAGCAACAATGACGCTCGTTGAGCATCTTGCAGACTCCGCCGCTCTTTGCTAAAAGAATGTCTAAAGCAAGCCGATTTTGAAGAGTCATAACTCTTTCTGCAGCAAGTTCAGTATCCATCAGGAGTATAGCCCCTGTAAAATTTGTCAGCATGTTATCCACAATAGTAGACAACTTTCGAATCTTTATGGAGTTTAGAATAACCCCTATTGAAGGAATTATGGCTCCAAATATGTCACCAATAACAGCAGCCGCTGTCTCTCGTTTTTGTCTTGCATGTTGTAATTCAGATGCTTTAGGTATTTGTTTTAAGTCATCAATCTGGTAAATCTTAGGGAAAACTATCCCCAAATAACATGTCCCATACCATCCCTTAGGGAGATGGTAATAAGCATTTAATCCACAAATATAATAGATCCCAGGGATCGCTGGATCCTGTCCATTTAACATGAATGTCCATTTACTCAGAAACAAAAACATATTCCTGCATTCACTCGTTCCCACAAATAAAGTGTCATGTTCAGATTTTGGCCTATATATACAAAGCCTTCCTACATGTAATGCATCTATAGCTAATTTGCCTTGCGTCTTTATTGCAGTGTAAGCATAATCATTTGCATATCTGCGTTTCTCTAGCCCCTTTTCTAATCTTTCTTTCAGTGCTTTGCGTCCATCATCAGTGTGATCTAAAAAGCTTTTCTCTACAGGTGTTAATAAGCAAGTCAGATTGTTGCGGTGTGCATAAGCTGTCCCAAATGTAAGTGTCGGTTCAAAGAAACCTCTAACTATTTTTATATTATGCTCTTTAGCGAATTTGTTCAAAAACTCAATCACTGGCACAAAAGAAAACACCACATCCAAATTGGAATAAAAGTATTGCACATGCTCCTGATTATAGAATCTTGTTTATAGCAAGCTACAACTTATCCCGTTTGTTAGTGGAAGACTATTATAAGTAACCCCTTCTTGCACTGATGAAGGGATCTTTGTGCACACGTAACAGTTTCTCGCATCCATGGTTTCAACATACTCATTCAGTAAGCGATAGGAGACGTTAGTGGAGAGTTCCCCTTTCGAATTAGTTCCCTCATGCAAGTGTTTTGTATCATGCTGGTGTTAGTGTTGTAGTCTTAGGTTTTGATTCATTGTTAGTTGCTTTCTTATCCAACCACAGCCTTCCCACAATTACAACTACAATTATTATTGCACATACAATACCTAATATAACACTTAACCAACCACACACTTTACCCTTCTTGCTACTACCTCTATTATGAGCCATGGTCTGTAAAGAATCAGATAGCAGAATAACTCAAAGCAAAACAATCAACTCGAGGACAATTTAAAAGCTCATTTTTTTTCTTGATGCAAAGTCTCTCTCTCTGTGCATGTATTTACAGCGTTTCACTCACTCCAGGACCCTTTTGTCAAATTAGGTTAGCAGCTTGTCATAATCGGGTGTTCAAAGTCAATTCAGGTTATTAATGTCACATCTGGTAGTTTATAAGTCTCTTTTCTCAGCTTTCCAGCTTTCAATTTCAATTTTGGTTTTAACACAGTCTCTTTCTTTGATTGATTTCAGGTACCGTAGTATTGGCCTGGCACTTCTCGATCAAAACAGAACGCTAAGAATTCTTGTTGCCATTCAGATGTTGTTGCATATGCCCATTCAGGACCTGCGTACCTTCTATTTGCGGTTCTTTTTCTTTTCAACCTGCGTTCGCTTTGCAATTCTCCTTCACTTAGATCCTCTACTCAGGTTGTATCGATTTCTTCTGCTATTGTTTTGCCTGGTGCAACCTTTTCTTTCGCAGCCTGTTTCCCTGGCCAGTTATCACCTTTATGCGTCTTCTTCCTGCTTGGTCTTTCCGGACGATGAACAGCACCCTCCTCTTGTGCTATGGTGTTTTCTTTTGACGGACCTGCAATTGGCTCAGGGGATGCCGGTGTGCTTTGACCTCTCTCTACTATTTCCCCTTCTTCTTCTTCTGGGTCTGTAACAGGTTCAAGCTCTAACCCATACCCGTCTACTTCTGGGAGAACCTCTCCTTGACTTAGTTCTCCTGCTACCTCTACTGAGATAGGCTCACTGTCACCTCTTTCGAACTCGTTTACTGTTTGAGGGACTAAGCCGTCCTCAGTGGGCTCTCTGGTAGTCTCAGTTCCCCCTTGCCTGTTTTCTTGCCCTAAGACTTCCTTCTCTGGAATTGCTGAGTCGGAAATTTCAAGTTCCTCATCACTTGGACATGTTACCTTCTTTGTGTGACTGGCATGTATCCAATTTGGAAAGCCTGCACATTTCACAGCAGTATTTGTTGTCAGTATTACTTGATATGGCCCCTTCAAGCGGCTCCAAACACGACTTTCTCACGTGCTTCTTGACAACCACCCAGTCACCGGTTTGCAGGGTGTGACCTGGATCACTGATCAGTGGCAATGTGTTGGCTTCCACCTGGTGGGAAAAAGAGTGAACCACATCAGCCAAACCTTTGCAGTAGTCCAACACCATATCATCTGTGATATTCACAAGAGCATTTGCGGGTACTGCGGGTAGCCTCATAGCTCTGCCCATCAATATCTCGTGGGGAGATAGTCCTGTCTTCTTATCAGGTGTGTTTCTCATTGACATTAGCACTAAAGATAATGCATCTGGCCATTTCATATTGGTAGCTGCACACATTTTTGCCATTCTCGACTTCAAGGTACCATTCATCTGTTCCACTAGTCCTGATGCTTTGGGGCGGTAGCTACAATGCAGCTTTTGTTCAATTTCCTATGCAGCACACAAGAGCTTAATCACCTCATTGTCGAAGTGTCTGCCCCTATCTGATTCTAAAGAGACCGGAAAACCGAACCTGGGTATTAGTTCTCTAAGCAACAGCTTTGTAACTGTGAGACTGTCATTCCTACGTGTGGGGTAAGCTTCAATCCAGTGGCTGAAAACACACACAATCACCAACACGTACCTCAATCCTCCACAAACAGGCATCTCAATGAAATCCATTTGCATTTTGCTAAATGTACCACCAGCTCTCCCTATGTGGCTCAAAGTTACCTCAGTTCCTCTTCCTGCATTCATCTGTTCGCAGATGATGCACCTGTGACAAGTAACCTCTGCGGCTTGTCTGAATTTCGGGTTAAACCAGTCAATTTTAAATAGCCTGATCATTGCATCTCTTCCAATATGTGCCTGTTCATGATAAAGCCTTGCAAATTGTGACAGGAGACTGGTTGGTAAAACCAGCTTCCCCTCCTCTGAGACCCACAAGTCGTCAGCCCTCTGTACACATTGCATTCTCTGCCAAGAGCGTTTCTCCTCCCTGCTTGCACAGCCCTGCAGTGATTTTAGCTCATCTAAGGTATCAACTACTCTTAAGACAAAGTTCAAACATGTTTCATTTTCAGTTTGCGGTAACAATTCCCACTGATCCTTGAACGATATACAGTTCAAAGCGCAAAAACCATGCGACTTGATCTGCATAGCCGTTTCCCATTGACCCAAAGTCTTGTGATTTAACATGAGCATTGCATTTCACCACGGCAATTTCAAGAGGTAACTGAATCGCATGTAACAAATCCTTAATTTGTTCGCCATTTTTCACTGGAGAACCAGAAGAGGTCATGAAACCTCTCTGTGACCACAATTGGCCAAAATCATGTACAATGCCAAATCCGTATCTGCTGTCAGTGTAAATAGTGACTTTCAGATTTTCAGCTGCGTGACATGCCTTAGTAAGGGCAATTAATTCTGCCTCTTGTGCGGAATACACTCTCTCGAGCCAGGAAGCTTCAATAATACCAGCAATTGTACACACAGCATAACCAGCTCTCAGTATTCCGACTGAATCTCTCAAAGAGGATCCATCAACAAACATGATGCAGTCATTTTCTTTCAACTGCGTATCTTGAATGTCAGGTCGAGGCTTGGTACATAGTTCTGTTACCTCAAGACAATCATGCTCCACCTCCTCTTCATTATTAATCTCAGTACTTTCAACAGGAAGTAGAGTTGCCGGGTTTAATACAGTACATCTCTTTAAGGAGACATTTGGCAACCCCAAAATAATTGTCTCATATCGGGTAAGTCGGGCATTTGTCATGTGCTGGGTTTTAGTTCGAGTCAACAGAATTTCAACTGAATGTTGAACCATTACAGTTAAAGGATGTCCCATCACTATGCCTTCACACTGCGTGAGGCTCTGACCAACTGCTGCAACTGCGCGCAAACAACCCGGTAGGGCTGCTGCAACTGGGTCCAGGGTAGCTGAAAAATATGCTACAGGGCGGTTTGCACCTCCATGGACCTGTGTCAAGATAGACAAAGAACAAGCATCACGTTCATGACAAAACAGTAGAAAAGGTTTCGTGTAATCAGGCATACCTAAGGCTGGTGCCCTGCACATGCACTCTCTCAATTCCATGAGTGACTCAAGCTCTTCCTTGGACAAAGCTATGGTATACGGTTCATCCTGGGTTTCTTTGCCTGTCAGTTTTATCAATGGTTTAGAGATAATTGAAAAGTTGGGTATGCACTGGTGACAGTAGCCCACCATTCCTAAAAACATCCTGACATCTCTCTTTGTTGTTGGTGGGTTCATCTGTAGTATAGCTGTCACCCTTTCCTTTGATGTTCTCCTAGACCCTCTCTCAATCAAGTGCCCTAAGTATTTTACCTCTTTCTGACAGTACTGCAGCTTCTTTGGAGACACAAGATGTCAGTTTTTTCCCAAATGGTTCAGTAAGGCAATTGTGTCATACCTGCAGTCATCTCTCGTTCTGGACACAATCAGTAAGTCATCAATGTATTGTACCAAAGTCGAACTGAAAGGCAGTTCTAATGACTCCAAATCCTTCTTCAATATCTGATTGAAGATAGACGGTGACTCAGAAAACCCTTGAGGAATTCTGCACCAACCGTACACCCTGTCCAGGAATTTTAAACTGAATAAAAATTGGCTGTCCTCATGAAGCGGCACCGAAAAGAAAGCTTGTGACAAGTCTACAACGGTGAACCACTCTGCATCACATGGAACCTGAAACATAATCACTGCTGGGTTCGGCACTATAGGGCAACATTTTACCACAATCTCGTTTATTTTCCTGAAGTCCTGCACAATTCGAACCTTCCCACAAGGCTTTTTCAGACCCATTATTGGTGAATTACATGGGCTGCTCAACACTTCTTTCAATACTCCTTGCTTTACAAAATCCGCAATTATTTGCGACACCTGGATAAGGACATCTTGTGCCATGTGGTACTGCGGCACCTGGGGAAACACTGCATTTGGCTTCATTTGTACTTTAACTGGTTCAACTCCTTTTATCAGCCCCACTTCTTTTCCTGTCAAGTCCCACACTTTCTCTGTTACCGTTCCCTGTAACTCAGCTGGTAAGTCAGTCACTGTAAGCATCGGGAATAAGGTTATCAAAGGGTAATCCTCATTTGCGGTTTCTGTCTCTAACTCTGAGAACTGACCATCATCCCCTGTTCGTCTGCACCTCAATTCCATCTTTGGAACAGGTAATCAAACATTTCGTCTTGCACAGTAAGGTCCTCATTCCAACCTTGGCGGTCTATGACCGCCAGGGCCGGGGACCACGGAAGCACCGCCAACAGGCTGGCGGTGCTTCCAGGGCCATTCTGACCGCGGCGGTAAAGCCGCGGTCAGAAAAGGGGATCCGGCGGATTCCCGCCAGATTTCCCCTGGCCCGGAGAATCCTCCATGGCGGCGCTGCATGCAGCGCCGCCATGCGGATTCCGACCCCCTTCCCGCCAGCCTGTTTCTGGTGGTTTACACCGCCAGAACCAGGATGGCGGGAACGGGTGTCGTGGGGCCCCTGGGGGCCCCTGCACTGCCCATTCCACTGGCATGGGCAGTGCAGGGGCCCCCTAACAGGGCCCCATTAAGATTTTCACTGTCTGCTTTGCAGACAGTGAAAATCGCGACGGGTGCTACTGCACCCGTCGCACCCCTGCAACTCCGCCGGCTCCATTCGGAGCCGGCTTCATTGTTGCAGGGTCTTTCCCGCTGGGTTGGCGGGCGCCCTTTTGGCGGTCGCCCGCTGGCCCAGCGGGAAAGTCGAAATGACCCCGCGGTCTTTTGACCGCGGTGCGGTCTTTCGACGGGGTTACTTTGGCGGGCGGCCTCCGCCGCCCGCCAAAGTTAGAAAACCCCCTAAGTCTCTTCCCAGTAGGGATACTGGACTAGAATCGCAGACTACAAATTTATGCAGTCCCTGAAAGTTGCCAATCTCAACCTGAACAGGATCAGTAATCGGATTTGTCAAGTACTGGTTTGCTACTCCTACCACTCTTATGGTACGCCCTGAAAGTGGCAATTTCGGAACCTCCGCACTTCTGACTCTAGAGCGTGTAGCTCCGGTCTCAACCAAGAATGAAACCTTGTGACCCATCACTTTTCCCTCTACATAGGGTCCCCTCTGATCTACTTCTAGGGATGCTGCAAGCCTGCACTCTTCACTGTCTGAACTCTCATCCGACCACTCATCATTCATTCCATCTTCACCACGTAATGGGAACTGCTGTACTGTATTATTTTGACTTACTACTTGACCTGTGACCTGCTGACCAAGCATCACCTGTTGCTGTCCCATTGGGGCTAAGGGTAATTGCATTTGCTGTCTAGGTACCATGGGAACCTGCTGTTGTATCTGCTGCATTTGTGCTGGTTGAACACGCGGCATTTGCATTTGCTGCATGGGCTGTAGCCCCTGCATCTGAACCATGTTGTTGTGGAAGTTCTGATTTTGACCTCTAATTTTTGGACCTCTCACATTCTGAAATGTACCAACATTAGTGCTTTGTTGAACAACACCTTCATGCACCACCTTTGGGCATTCCCGCTTCCAATGCCCCACGCCCCCGCACGCGTGACATGGTGACATCTTTTTCATCCCTTGTATGTCATTTTGGACTACAACAGTTTTCAAGTCTGGACTGCGATTCACAAAACCTTGACCTCGACCTCTCGGTTGCGCCTGAAATACACCATTCCCTTGCGGTTGTTGCTGTTGTACCATCTGCTGGATTCCGTTTCCCTGCATACCTGCTTGTGCTGCCCTTATCTGCATCACCATCACTTTCTCCTTCAACTTTCTCTGCTTCAGCTCAATCTCGTCACTAGAGTATTTTGCATACTGCAACACCTCATCAATCGGCTTCGCTTGCCAACAGATCAAATGGTTCTTCATCTGGCTAACCTCTGGTCTCAGCCCTTCGATGAACCTAAACACAAGATAGTTCATGTCTTTCGGCTCAATAGTCTCAGTGCCACTGTAATGTTTGAACGCTTTCAATAACCTCTCATAGTAAGCATGGATTGATTCTTTAACCTCCTGTGAGGTCCGGTCGATTTTCTGCCAATCTGTCACTTTCAGCAACACCTTTTGCTGGAAAAACTCGATCACTTTATGATAGTACTTCATCACCTCCTCAGATGGTGCTCCGGTCGCCTTATCCATTGCCGGCTCCTGTGTTGTCCAGTCTACACCTTTCTTGCACTCAAGCCATAAGTCGGGTGGGATAATAATCTCAAACAAGGTATTCAAGTCTTCCCAGAGACACTTCGCAAGCTTCACAAACCTATCTGTCTGCTGATACCACTCTATTGGTTTCTCCCTCAATCTGGGGTAATCATTTGTGAAAGACAGAATGTCTCCCCTGGACCACGGTACACGGACTAAAACCCCTCCAGCAGTTTCTCTCATTGGTAATATCTTTACTGTCCCAGTATCCGGTGAAGCTTTAGTCGGACTTGATCTCGGCTGTCGCTTTTCTCCTTATCTCTTTTCTTTGCCCATCTGCCTTCCCACTTTCTAAGGCTCCCCAGATCTGATGACTTTGCAGTATTTCTTTAAGATGCGCCCTTATTCCGGCCGACCTCATGTGATCAAAATCTTTAGAGTCGAAGTCTAGTCTATAACTTCTTTTCAAATGCCTAGTATTCTCAATGTCAATATTGTATTTGTCTGCCAGGTTCGTCAACCTCTGATGCACCTTACCCACTTCTTTAGCAATCTTGGGGCACAGATACCTTAACTCTGCTTCTGTGTATGATTCTAATCTATTTACCCCTATAGTCCCTTCCACTAGTTCAGCAGCTTCCACACCCAGTCTCACAAAGTTCAGGTACTCATCTTTCTCTGACCTTTCTGGCTTCTCCGCAGTTACTACAGTCTTTTGTGAAGCATGAGTCTTTTCTAACCACTCATTTAACTGTTGCACCGAAAAACCTTTCAGTGAAATATTCCCTGCATGCATCATTGGCGACTGTGAAGCATTCGTTCTTATTGTCTGTGGGGTTAGCACACCTATTCCTGCCTGTCTCATTGCCTCCAACGGTGCTTCAACCGGGCTAAGGTCTAACAAAGACCTTGGTCTTTTGACTGATTGCTCTCCCGGGGCCATTAACTGGGGAGTTCCTATGGACCCTCCTCTTATTGCATCTTGGGTCATTACTCCCTGGTCACACATACCAGGCTTACCTTGCGCATACAATGGTACCGGTGGACCAACAGTAATTGGTAACGATATGGCAGCAGGTGTCTGGCCTGGTCCAAAACACCGCGGAGCAGTAACTCCCAAAGCTTGACTCACTGAAGCCGGAGCAGGTACTAATGGAGGTCCTGCTGCTGGATAATACCCTGGTATCAGCTGTTGCTGTGGCTGGGGCAGTAATTGTGGAGTTGGCTCAAGCTGCACTAACCTTGATTTTGTATATATCGGGTCAGGCGGCACTATCAGATTTGTAGTGGTCTCTAGTACTGGGACGTCTGGATAGATCCTCTCTATCTGCGGTGGAGGTTGCAACTGTATATGCATGTCTGGCGCAGTGGGTACACTGACACCATTCTGTATCAAACCCGTATCACTAGTCTGTACTGTATCGGTACCTCCCTTCTCCTGCGTCTGGTTCCCAGGACCTGCACCGGTGCTCGGGACATTGTCGTCTACTGCATAAGGTGGCGGGCGATCATGCAATAACTGATTAAGAAACTCTTCATCGTCTCAGTCATCTTCCTCTATCCAAGACCTCTTAGTCTCTTTAGGCTTATTAGAGTCCTTGTCTGTCTTACAGGTGGCTTTCTTCCCCTGCGTCTCGTCTCCCTGTGCTATTGCTGAAAACAATTTGAGTCCGCCAACTATTCCCCATCTCCACATTTTGCTCTCATTGTCCCATCTAGCCTCAGCTAAAGTCTTTTCTGCCCTTTTCATTCTCCTCTTGAATTTCTGCTGTCTTTGTTTAATAGCCATTAAATCCCAAACTGCTAAAGCCTCGTACTGAGCTGGCTTCGGAGGTGGCTTTTGTACACTTAACATCCACCTCAAATTCTCTAAAATTCTCGTATTGAACGTCCCGTGCTCCAGAAACGCCAAACATCCCTTTTTTTCTGTCCCACTGTTTCATCCATAAGCAAGACACCCTTTTCTTCCATGACTATATAAGCTGGAGTACCCTCAGGCGGTGTAGGCTCCCCTTCACTCGCCATAATGTATGCATCTCCTTTCAGAGCGCTCCTAAAAGCTTTGATAAAGTTCATCTTTGCGTCTTTTCTTTTGTTTTGTATTTAATCAGGAAGTGACTTTAATTCCCAGGACACTCTTCACCCACCTTTCTCAACCTATTGCCTCTCACGGACGGCAGCCAATCCGTGCACTACCCCTCTCAGGAACTGACCTATCCCAGCGCAGCACCACTGACGTCACACTTACACACACTGCAGCTGACAAAGTCTTGCGGCTTGTCCGCCCCTCACCGGATTCACACCAAACTAATGCAACATATTGCGAGCACCTTTAACAACAACAACAACTCAAATTTGCCGGTTTACTACAGGAAGGTTACACAATCGCTTCCAAACTTTACAGAGATTTCACTTGAAGCCTCAGCCGCTACTCTCTCCTTCTCAGTTCCCACACCCGCAAGTAGAATTCGACCCGCAAATCCTACTCTCGACTTGTCAATGGTTCGTTCTAGTGCACTATAGAACTTGCCGGATCTCCATCGAAGGTTTCACTCACACAATTGACTCAAACTCGACTTGTCAGCCACGCCCGATTGACCTATTAAACCGCACAAATTACAACATAAACCCAAGTGTCTCCTACACTGGTCAATATACTCCAGAGTCTTAGACCGCAACGGGTCTGTACATTAACAACCAACCACGTGGATAATTTTTCGAGCACAAAGCGCCACACTCATATGAAGTACGCCAACTTCCCCACTCTCATACAGTGGAGTACGCCTACTCCTACTAAAACAACATCACCTGGCCTAAATACACACAAACTTCACAAATCACCTGCAAGATGCATAAGCTGAGCAAGCGCAAATCCTACACCACACATGCTAAAACGCAGAGAACATCCCCAACTCACTTAGGCAGGCTCTGAGATCCAGGGAAAGTCATGGTGAATTTTAGAAACACATCATGCCCCCAATTTGCATTATCTCAGAAAAACAATCTAAACAATAATTCTCCGTCCTAGGGCCCCAGAGGGCCAAACCGTCGCTCTGCTACCAGAACTGTTAACGCGTCCCTTTATGATAATTTATTACACATCAGGACTCGTTTTAGGCCAATGAATCTTTTGACCCAGTTGAGAGACACCTTAGGACAAGATAGCTAATCAATATGTCAATCAATACGTCAATAATGTCATCAATATTTATCACAACAATACATTTTACTTTAGTCAAAGTCATTAATCAATGCAAGACACCACCATGACCTTGCAGTCATGAATAACCACACCAGTTTAGTAGAATTTTATGAGTTTTTTTCCCTAGTAGTTACAATTCTAAAAGCAGGTGGGTTAATCTCAAAACCAAGAAACATATTAGCATTGTCACGATATGGCAACTTTGATAAGATTTCATTAAGGCAAGAATCACAAACATCAAAATATAACACGGCGTGTACATAGATCAATTAATCGGAGTGTCAATAACGCGTCAGTTCAACAAAGCATAGATTCAGTTGTTTGTCTATTTGCGTCAATTTAGTGAACACCTGTCCTATCCACTAATTAGCATTGGCATGTTGGGCTTCATGCAAAACAATTTGGAACAACAATTTGGAAAACATCTAACTATGGTCCCTATCAAAAGGAATCAGTTGGTACCTAAAAGTAAAAGCAAACGGACAAATCACAATATCATTGTCATAGTTACCCTCCAAGGTTTAGGTCAGCACTCAGGTTCAGTCTTCGTCTTCAGGTCATCAGTCTAATCGCCATCAGTCAGAATTCAGCTCCAGGGCAAAGGGACACTTCCCTCATAAGGAGTAAAGTGTAAAATGGGCAATCTAAGGGCGAGGATGGTTTTAAGTAAACCAACAAGTCACCAAACAGAGTGACAAAGTTTCTGGATAAAATCAATAGCATTCCCTAACCCACCTCCATGGCTCCCCTTGTCATGGGTTTTTTATCCCTTTTTCAGTGATAATTACCCTAAAATTTTATTGGTCCTTGGTTATACCCCACTATCTTTACCCAATTAGAAAATGGATTGTGTCATTTAATCTTTCACCCCATATTATTTTACAAGCTTTTCATTGGTCCACATGATTGACGTCTTCGGAGGTAGCACGTCCGGTATGATTTCATCCTTCTGTAATTCTTTGCACATCTTTTGGTCAGTAGCTCCATTGTCTTCACCGGTTTGAACGACCTTGTACATTACATTAATCTACACTGTTGCATTTTGCCTAATACTTTCTACAAGCAATGTGGATTTTGTGTGAACGGATCTTCTATGGTTACATTCAGCCTCTAGTTTGAAGAAAACAACAAGGGGTCATGTCCTTTTGCGAGTCAGCACACTGCAAGATAGGAAAAATAAGTTTAATATGAGAGCCTAGTAGCTAAGCTTCGGCTCATTCTAACTTAAGGCCTACAAAGAGTTCAGCACAAATTCAATAACGCAATCATTAACAATTAGTACAAAGACCACACTTTAATATCATATTTTATCAATACTAGTCATTTCTATTAGTTCTCGTATACATTGGTGGCCACTCCCCGTGGTCACATTTCAAGTGCATGTTTAAGCGAAAAATAATTTCTACAGTTTCTATGCAGCATTATCACGCATGAATTCATAAACATTTCATGTTAATATAGATTATATAAGCTACGCTCTCTCAGAGGCAAAAAGTTTAGGGATGACCCTGCAAAAAGGGCCATTTCCAACATTTACTAAAGTGTGTTCATGCATACCTGTGATGTATTGCTGGATAGCTTCATGTCAGCATGGGTATATGGTATGTATGAGTGCGTGCATGTACATCCATTAATGCCTGCATGTAGCTTTTGTATCAACTGAACAAGAGCTAGAGCTATAGTCTTTCACAATGCTTACTTTATCTGATTCGGTGTGATGGGCACTGTTGCCATCACACCTAGAGATAGTTTAACCGGAAGTCCATGGCCCATATTTATACTTTTTGACGCAAAACTGCACTAACGCGTCAAAAAAACGACGCAATTCTGGCGCAAACGGAGTATAAATATGCCCCCATGTTTCTTCAAGAAGGGTGCAGATTTGAAATAGAAAGAGGGTTGTTGATGACTTCTTCCGCAGACTGAGCGGTGGCTTTCAAATTAGCCTCTGTTTTTCTGTTTTATCTGCTTGCGTCCTGAGGGCCGTATTTATACTCTGGTTGCGCCGAATTTGCGTCGTTTTTTTCGACGCAAATTCGACGCTAAACTAACGCCAACTAACGCCATATTTATACTATGGCGTTAGACGCTTCGGGCGCCAAAGTGCCCGGAGTGTGCGTCATTTTTTAGCGTGAACCCCTTCCTTGCGTTAATGATATGCAAGGGAGGCGTTCCCGTCTTAAAAAATGACTCCCAGGCCTTTACGTGGTATTTATACTCCCGGGCAAAAATGACGCCCAGGAGTGGGCATGGCCAAAAACGGCGCATTTGCGCCGCTTTTTAACGCCTGGGTCAGGCATGGCGTTAAGGGACAAGTGGGCTCAAAATGAGCCCAGAGTGCCCTCCCCTGTCCCCAGGGACCCCCCCTGCCACCCTTGGCCACCCCAGGAGGACACCCAAGGATGGAGGGACCCATCCCATGGACATTAAGGTAAGTTCAGGTAAGTTTTTATTTTTTTATTTTTTGTGGCATAGGGGGGCCTGATTTGTGCCCCCCTACATGCCACTATGCCCAATGACCATGCCCAGGGGACAGAAGTCCCCTGGGCATGGCCATTGGGCAAGGGGGCATGACTCCTATCTTTACAATGATAGGAGTCATGTTGATGGGGGATGGGCGTCGAAAAAAAATGGCGCAAGTCGGGTTACGACGATTTTTTCGACGTAACCTGACTTGCCCCATTTTAAGACGCCCATACGCCATTTTCCCCCTACGCCGGCGCTGTCTGGTGTACGTGGCTTTTTTCCACGCAAACCAGGCAGCGCCGGTCTGCTTGCGCCAGTAACGCCATTCCATAAATACGGCGCCCGCATGGCGCTTCAGAATGGCGTTAGACGGCGCAAAATTTTTTGACGCTAAACTGCGTTAGCGCAGTTTAGCGTCAAAAAGTATAAATATGGGCCTGAGTTTGGATGGACACGTGAAGCATCTCTCCTTTAAAAAAGAAACCGTATAGCGCCCAGCCAAGGGGTACTGACATTCAGCTAAGTTTTAGTTTTTTACTACGGCATGTGACCGATTTTATTCAGCTAGAATTTAGGCTGAGTTTTTAGAAACATCAAACTTTGATTGTCGTAATTCACCCACATATCTTGTGGCTTACTTAATTCCAGAGACAGCCACATACATTGTGCTCAAGCGTACGAAATATTCACATTTCCAAGACAAAGCAGTACTCGGCCATTAATGAAGACAGACACGTTGCTTCGAGCTAAATGTATGTGATCAAACTAAGGGTTGAAATTCAAGTTAGTGTATTTCCTGCATGCCCTCAAGCAGCAGACATCAAAAGTGCGACTGCCTATTGAAACATAAAGCTAACTTGTCGCTAGATGGCAGTCTAGACTTACTTAATAAAACTTTGTGTTAGCTGTTAATCCTCTGTTTATGCCACAGTCCGTCAGGTCCACCGGTCTTATTGAAGTTGCACGATTTGAAGCCAAATTGCGATGGATCATATCGAAGAGAGTATATTTGTTTGGCATGACAACTGCTGTAGTTTGCACTTTAGAATTATTGTACAAGCAATCCAAAATATGTCCTCGTTCAACTTCATTTAGGCGGGTCAGATCGCTACATTTTTCCTCAAGGAAAGTGATATTTTTGTACAAAACATGAACTACGTTTTCAGCTTTAAATTTTCCATGAACGCTACTTTACCTTCAATTTAAAAAAAAAAAAGGGCGTGCTACAGCTTAATTCTATGGTCGTAACGTCTCAGCTACTGATATTTGCTTGACAAATGTGTAAAGTGTTTTTTCATATAATATTGAAGTCCATTTTTGTTTAGGAATCTTAGCGGTCCTAGCATATATAAAGACGTGTCGTTGGAAACTTGCACCACTATACACTGCTGATCCATTGTGTTTTACTGTGTCCTTTCACTATTATGTACACCGACATCCCGAGTCAGGATCTGACTGATTCTATTTATAATGTGTCATGTTTAACATCGTCTTGTTTGCTCATGTGCCGATTGATGCTTCATTGCAGCGTTTGCTTTTAGATATCAATCTTTTCCATTTTGCTACTGTCCATTATTGGGTTTAATAAACCCTAGATTACAATGCTTTGCTGCCCTCATACGTTACAGAAAAAGTGCAGAACACACTACATTCTTCTTCATTTAAATCTTAATTTAACACTCACAGGTACATCCTTTCACAATGAGGGGAGATTTCTATTTCTATATAACAATCTGTTTCTCAAGAGCAGCATTCATCTTTGTTTTAAGTATATATCACAATATATAATTTATTCGAAAATAGCTACTGATATTCAATATGTCAAGCATTTAGCCATTTATACGAAAAGAGCTACTAACATTTAATATGTCACAGACTTTATTACAACAAAACAATTTATTATCTTAAAATATTGCATTTCCATCATAAATTTAAACATCCCAATTAAAAAATGCAATTATGGGATGAATCCACGCTTCTATGATTTTGTGGGGCATTGGCAATGGTGTGCTTAGTTTTAATTACTTCCACAAGAAGGCAGGATCATTACATTTTGTAATAGTGTTTTTTTTTCAATCTCAATTCCTCACTTCTTTATAACAGAAGGAAGAGATCGCAATCCACTATGTCTATCCGATATTCCATGAAGAACGCAGATAAAAACCAAATGAAAAGTAACCAT
Source organism: Pleurodeles waltl (assembly GCF_031143425.1). Lineage (NCBI taxonomy): Eukaryota > Metazoa > Chordata > Amphibia > Caudata > Salamandridae > Pleurodeles > Pleurodeles waltl. The sequence goes on along the minus strand of NC_090438.1, from coordinate 255,135,409 downwards.
TTAATGAATCTTGTTACAATCCCTTAGGTATACGTGAAATCAGTTGAAGCTGTCTAGACATCAAACTGGCATAAGGAGACCGTGGGTTCATCCAACATTGGATTAAATCAACCTCTGTGTTTTTTTTAATGAAATGAGAATGTTCTCTGCACTCCCAGAGGAAAGTGTGCATTATTATGGGATGGAAAGGAGACTAACGCTGTGCAAGTGTATACATTTGCTTCTATTAACTCGTTCTTCTACCTATAGACTACAAGTTTGAAATAATAACTCTTATTATTTTAGCCATTTATCAAATCTGTCTACAGTCTCACACAAGTAAAGCTAATGAAAATAGCGATTTACACTGCTTCACATCTAGGGGACATCACCTGAGTGGTTTACGGGTATGTCCACTCTTCCGTTCATGCTTTCTTACTGTAAATCACTAGATGTTGAAATTGGTATAAAGGTCTCTATGCTAAAAAAAACTAAAGTCCTCCTCGAGGAAGGTACTAACAGTGAGAAATGTTTTCATTTCTTCTACCTTTTCTCAAATTGCATATTTACTGTACTATATAGCACATATTCAATGTGTGAAAAGTTGCGAAGTTAGTTTAAGCACAGCACAGAACCGATGCTACACACCACAGACACACACCATTGCAGTATTGTGTATGGGCCTGCATGGCGCTATTCAACCTATGCACTAAGGTGAGATAAGAAAGCCGCAGTGCACATCTGAGTAGATGTGACTCAGCTCTTTTCTCTTTTACTAGCACAAAACACCACAGTACAGCAGCTTTGCACTATATTTTATAAACATTGGCCCATATTAATACTTTTTTAGCGCTGCATTTGCATAATTTTTTGACGGAAAAGCGGCGCAAACGTACAAAATATAATTACATCAAAAACCGGCGCAAATGCAGTGCTAAAAAGTATAAATATGGGCCATTTTCTTTAGAGCGGCCATGTAGGAAAGATGCCATGGCCTATCTTTTGTCATGATGGGATGAGATTCTTTGAAGTCTTCGGTGTGCTTTACAGTGGTGCTTTTAAGTAAAGTGTTTCAGTAGTCCACACCAGACAGAACTAGGACAATGGCACCCTAAAGTTTCTATTAGAGTCCTAGGAGTGGGAGGTTGTGTCAGATAATTTGCAGTGAGTAGAAAGTAAAATTTGTCTCTTGGCTTACTCGTGGAACAAGAGATATTGTGGGGACCATCACCACTTAACGGTTCCTTAATTAGTTCAATGTTGCTGGAGGCAGACCACTTTCCGGAGGCCAGCTGGGTGTGGCCTGGGAGTTCTTAAATTCTCTACAGGATATATCTGTTTCTTTTTATATGAAATATACATGGTGTTTCAGGACCCCGCGAACGTCAACATTTCTCAGTGTTCGTCATTTTCTGGATGCGTGAAACCACCTTGCGTTAATGACATGCAAGATAGGCGTCCCCGTAAAAAAAATGACTTAAACACCCATGCACCATATTTATCCAACCGGGCAAAAATGGTGCACGGCTGGTAGGCAGAGCCGGAAAATGACGTAAACCCCGATTTGCGTAAAAAATTAACGCCTGGGTCAGGGCTGGCGTTAAGGGACCTGTGAGCTCTTTTCCATGGTGGGAGACCATGGAAGCAGTCCACAGGTGCCCTTCCCTGCACCCAGGGACACCCCCTGCCAACCTAGCCCACCCCTGGGGGACACCCATGAATGGGGGGACCCATCCATGATGAGTGCAGGTAAGTGCAGGTACATTTTAAAAAATATATATTTTAAGTGGCATAGGGGGGCCTAACTTGGGCTCCTCTACATGCCACTGTGCCCAATGGCCATGCCCAGGGGACAGAAGTCCATTGGCAGGGGGGCATGACTCCTGTCTTTGCTAAGACAGGAGGGAGTCATTTCCATGGGGGTTGTGCATCAAAAAATGGTGCAAGTCAGGTTGGAGCCAATATTTTTGACTCTAACTTGCTAACTTGACTTGCACCATTCTTTGACGCACAACCCCCAGTCTTCCCTTCGCCTCCTCTGCCCGGTTTGAGTCATTTATTTTGACCCAAACCAGGCTGCAGCCCCAGATAACATTATTCCATATGTAAGGTGCCCGGCTGGCGCGTTGGAATGGTGTTAGTCGACGTTAAACTTTTTGATGCAAATCTGCCCTGCCGCTGATTTGCGTCAAAAAGTATAATTATGGCCCTAGGTTTATTAAGTTTTCCATCTTGAAGGTAAGGTGTGTGACGTCTGCATTGCTGTCACCAAGTTGAAAGACTTGCTGATGTCTGACAGTAAGATAACGTACATACTAATGAGAAGCTTCAAGATTATTTAGTCCTGAAGAACCCTAGACTCAGTGCAGCAAAAAGTTGAAGTGAAGGGGGAAAGTGTGATAAGGCTTGATTTCCAAGGAGATTGGAGGACATCCAGCCTAGGATAGTTCACTGGATGCCAAGCTAATTACGCCTCTGTAAGAGGGAGAGGTGGTGTACTGTTAAAGATAGTAGACAAATCGAGAAGCAGTTGAAAACCAACTCCACTTCTGTCTACAGTGGTCTTCAAGCCTTCAACTCTCACAGGAAGATTGTAACAAATGTATTACCTCTATCGAGATAAAAGCCATTTTGATTGCCAGAATGTAGATTGCTTCATCTACACATTTTGAGAGCAGAGTGAAAGCAACTCTTTCATTCATTTTCCCTAAGAACTGGACATTATAGATGACTTGAGTGTTGGGATGGTTTGCTGGATTTAGGTTTTTCGTCTGGATGATTAGCTTGATATGAGATGAGTTGATGTGGTAGGGTAGGAGCCACACTCAAGAGAATCGTTCCAGAGTCGCAGTATTTTTGAAGATGGGGATTCTTTCTGTTTGTTAAAGTAACATGTCTTTTCATGCTTTCAGGCAGATGTGCAACTGTCTTTGACCAGTTTCTTGATTTAGAAAGTTCAAAGGAACCCTGGATCAGAATACTGATAGTCAAATCATGTTATAACTTTGATCTGTGCAGAATGTCATACAAGGAAGTAATGTTCCAGAACATTTGGGCCTGATTCACAAAGGTAACATACACTTTTCAGTAAGTGTACTATTTTTCAGTATTCATAAACTGCACTTTTGTAGTCACTTACACTTTGGTCATAAGTCCATCACTACTTTTGGAATGCCAACCATTGGGTACTACAACATCATCCAATAGAAATTAATGAAGGTAGGCACATACTACAAAAGTTTAAGTCACTACAAAAGTGCAGTTTGTGATTACCCAAAAGTAGTAAATTTACACAAACATGTAAGTTGCTACAAAATTGCAGTTTGTGAATCAGGTTGTTTGTTTTTATGACATGTTTTTTTATGACATCTGTTGGAGCTAACATCCTTGGTGTGGCTTTCCCCTACTGCTTTGCCTTCCATCCTGCTGTTTTTGCTGAATTCATTTTTGCTGGCCCCAGGCCTCTTCAAAATCTACCACTGCTAACCAATGCAAAAATGCCTGGGCTTTCTCTCTGTCACGTGGTAAGACTGACTTCCACTCAATGGGCATATTTAATTTAATTGTACATCCCTCGTAAAGCATACTACATATAGCCGGTGTCTGTAACACTGCTACTAGTGGGACTGCAGCACTTCTTGCACTCCTCCCCTCCCTCCACTTAAATAGCCTTTTAAAACATGTCTCAGGCCTATCAGTGAAGCCTGTGTGCAGTTTTAAACTGCCATTTCGACCAGTAAGTATAAACCTTTTGTCAGGCCTAAACCTTCCTTTTTAATACAGATGGCACCCCTGTGTGCCTTAAACAGACTATATGGTATATTACTGTGTATTTAAAAAATCTGGACCGGTACATTTAATGTTTACATGTCCTACTAGCCCAAAACCCGTAAATTTATTTTTCATTACTGAAAGGCCTGCCTTTCCCATACAATAACATTGGGTTACCTTTTGATGTTTCAATTGGAAGCAGGTCAGAATGTCAAATTTGCTGTCTAAAGAATTGTAATTTAAAACTCTTGTTGGGAAAGTTGAGGCTTAAGTCAGAGTTCTGAAATTGCCACTTTTCGAAAGTTTGTATTTTCTTGTTGCAACCATTTGGGTTTACAGCCTGTATCCTAGGTCACAGGTCTTGGCTTAGCTAGCAGTTCATCTTAGTGTATTGCTCCTAGGCATTGAGACAATAGGGGAATAGGTCTTGGGAGAATGGGCCATCTCTGACTTGATAAGGGGGTGTAACTGTCACCTACCAGACTTGCACATCACAAAGACTCTGCCTCAGCTCACTCACAAAGGGTTTCACACTAATCCTGTGCCCAGACCTGCTGGAGCCAGGGCAGGGAAGCAGGAAATTCCAAAAACACCTCTGGTGTAGAACCCTTAGAAATCTCCCCTACTTTAAAGCTGGCGTCAACTATAAACATTAGATCCTCAGAACCAACTCTTCTGGACTCTTCTGGACCTGTGGAAGACTCAGAAAAAGAACTGCTGGGCTGCTCTGATGCAAGAAGGACTGCCCTGCTTCTCTTTTATCCTGCTGCCTGAGTGAGAAGGACTGGACCTGCATCTTGAACCCTGGACCACCAGAGTGACTCCAAGAGCTAGCTGGATGGCCTCCTGATCAGAGCTTCATAGACAGAAAGGGCTCAAACCATCTTGGCCCCTGCACCTGGATTCTGCCTGATGTGAGTTCTAACCCCCAAGTGGTACCCCTCCAGTCCTCAACCCTTAGAAGTGGGGCTAAAGTAGTTCTGCCTGCCCAGATGTTGTCTCTACCAAAGCTAATGCAGCACAATATACACCTCACAGCTCCTCTTTGGGGCTGACATAGCCGCGATGCATGCCTACATCACAGCCCATGCACCTCATCAAACCAAACTACAGCTGCATGACGCATCCTTGATGCAGGACCTTGCATTGCTCCTCAGGACTGCAGCAAACAGCACAATGCTCCGTAACCAGGATTTAAGGTACAACTCTCAATGGGTCACAGTATCCTGCTCATGCTCCATTTTGGTTGGTCTGAACTTGTGACTTTATCCTGGTCTGGGGCAGCCAGGTAACCATGGTTGTTGCTTTGTGCTATTAATCACTATTTTTACTTAAACATTTAAAATTGCATATCTCTGGTTCTATTGATTGGATTTCTAAATTTGTGTTGTATTTTTCTTGTGTTGTATTTTTGCTTTTTTATTGTTGATGCTAAGCTACCAGAGAGTTCAGCACAGATGAAGTAGAAATTTGCTTGTGATTCACCCTGGCAAGAATTGTGATTGCTGCTTGAGTAGAGTGTCACCCACCTCAAACAACAACCCACTTAGCTATAGAGTTCCAAAAGCCTTAATTGTAGGGTTGTTTGTGGAGGTGTGCTTCCACTTGTAGAGGTCTATGAGGGTCCTGTGTAGTTCCTTGGAAGGTCGTTTGGCTTTGGAGTTCAACTGAGAAATATGGATTCCTTTTATATTCTTAATTGATACTTTGTTGATCTTGGTGTTTTATTGGATGCCTATTTTTTCATTGTGGTTGTTTTATTTCTTCCTTCGGCACACTTGTACACTAGATTTGTCTTCAGCTCTTATATTTCTTATTAGAGTTTGGGGTCTCTAGTTGGCAGTCGGTTTGCACGCTGTCCAAGTAGGGACCCTCACTCTAGTCAGGATAAGGAGGTACCTAGCTCAGATAACTCCTGATCATCCCCTTGGTAGCTTGGCACAAGCAGTCAGGCTTATCTCAGAACCATTGTGTAAAGAATTTGCACATAACACACAGTAGTACAGCTAACACACTTCAAAAGGACACCACACCAGTTTTAGAAAAATAGCCAGTATTTATCTGTGTAAAACAAGACCAAATACGATAAGAACCCAACATACATTAATAAATAGATGAATTCTGCAAAAGTTACTTAAAAAGACAATTCCTTGAAGTCGATAGCTCCACCTGGGGCTATAATGGCATTGTGATCAACAAAACCCACAGTCCAGGCAGGTCATGGAACCACAGGCCAGTTACGGTGTCGGGAAGACCCGCAAAGAGCACCTTGGAAATGTAGAACGTTGTGATCCAGAGAGAAGCATCGCTGGCTTTGCTGCATCGGTTCTGGAGGTCGATGCAGGGGTTGTCAGCCCTTGAAGTCACACGAGTTGCAGATTGAGCTCGGGCTGATATAGTTAGGAGCGCTGGTGTGGGAGGTGTTGGGGCTGCAATGAAAAGTGGGATGGTGCAACGTGTGGTGCCCACAGGTCACAGTGCAGGAAGCGGCTTGGTGACAGCATCCAGTGGTGTTGGTGAGACAAGGGCTGCGCTGTGAAGTGGGGCTGTGCGACGTGCAGTGCACCAGGTTATGGTGCAGGCAGCAGGACCGTCATTGTTGAAGCACTGTCCCGGTAGGCCCAAGTCGGTGGTGCAGCTCGGGACGGGCTCTGTGCAGCATCCTCAGGTTGCAGTCAGACATGGACATCTGTTGACAACACTGGAGACGATGGTGCTGGCGTCGGGTGGCCAGGGCTGCGGGACAGGATGGAGCTTTGTGTACCTCACAAGCGGTGTCCACAGGCCACGGTGCAAGCAGCAGCACTGGTATCAGCAGGAGCGATGGCGTCGGGGATGTCCAGGCTGCGATGCGAGCAGGGTGATGCCGGAGTGCGGGCCCACAGGTCATGGTGCAAGCAGTGGCTTGGTGGTGGCACCAGATGGCAGCATCAGTGAGACCAGGGTTGCTGTGCAAAGCGGGCAGTGCGGCTCTGTGCACCATCAGCAGGTCACGGTGAAAGCCAGTGGAGTCATTGGTAGCTTTGCAGTGGTTTTTCACAGTTCCCAGTGCAGTAGGCAGATGAAGCTGAAGTCTTTCATATCCCTGAGACTCCCAACAGGAGGAAAGCTCTACTCCAAGCCCTTGGATAACTTTCCCAAGCAGGATACTCAGCAAAGTTTACCCTTTGCTCTCTTTTAAGGCAGAAGCAGCAACTGCAGGCCAACCCAGCAACACACACACAGCAAAGGGGCAGTACTCCTCCTCCAGCTCTTCCGCTTTTCTCCTTGGCAGAAGTTCCTCTTGATCCAGAAAGATTCTAAAAGTCTGGGGTTTTGGGTCCACTACTTGTACTCCTTTCTACCTTTGAAGTAGGCAAACTTCAAAGGAAAGTCTCTGTTGTTCACAAGATCCTGCCGTGCCCAGGCCTGGCCCCAGACGCACTCCAGGGGGTTGGAGACTACATTGTGTGAGGGCAGTCACATCCCTTTCAGGTGTAAGTGACCACTACTCCCTCCACACTAGCCCAGATGGCTCATCAGAGTATGCAGGCTATACCCCAGCTACCTTTGTGTCACTATCTAGAGGGAATTCACAACAGACCAACTGTCAATCTGAGCCAGACGTGGAATACACAAGCAGGCAGAGGCATAGAATAGCTTAAGCAAGAGGATGCCCACTTTCTAAAAGTGGCATTTTCAAACAAACAATTTAAAATCCAATTTTACCAAAATATGTATTTTTAAATTGTGAGTTCAGAGACCTCAAACTCCACATTTCTATCTGCTCTCAAAGGGAATCTGCACTTTAAAAATATTTAGAGGCAGCCCCCATGTTAACCCATGAGAGAGATAGGCCTTGCAAAGTGAAAACTGAATTTGGCAGTATTTCACTGTTAGGACATGTAAAATACATCAGTACAAGTCCCACCTTTCACATACACGACACCCTGCCCATAGGGCTACCTAGGGCCTACCTTAGGGGTGCCTTCCATCTATAAAAAGGGAAGGTTTGGGCCGTGCAAGTGGGTACACTTGCCAGGTCGAATTGGCAGTGCAAGACTTCACACACAGACCCTGCAGTTGCAGGTCTGAGAAATGTTTACAGGGCTACTCATGTGGGTGGCACAACCAGTGCTGCAGGCCCACTAATAGCTTTTGATTTAAAGGCCCTGGGCTCCTCTAGTGCACTTTACTAGGACTTACTAGTAAATAAAATATGCCAATCATGGATAAACCAATCACCAGTACAATTTATATAGGGAGCACTTCCACTTTAGCACTGATTGGCAGTGGTAAAGTGTGCATGGACAATAAACAAGTGAAAACAGTAGACCATAAACACAGGAGGTCAGAAGTAAAAAAAAAACAGGGGAGACATGCCAAAAAGCTGCTTGGTCTAACATTTCTTCATTGGGCTAAGGGGTCTTTAGTTAATTATTAGGACTCATGGAAATTTTCATGGGCATCAATCTGTTGAAGCTTTCTGAAAGTATAGTTATAGTGTTGTTCAATGTTTTTGATGGTGGCTAATGTTGGACTTTATTGCTTATGCAGGGTCATCCCCTATCTTTTTGCCTCCTGCCTCCTAATTTTTTCTGACCTGTTGCTGTTGGCTTTTGAACTCTGAGCACTTTACCACTGCTAACCAGTGCTAAAGTGCATATGCTCTCTGTGTAAATTGTATGTGATTGGTTTATCCATGATTGGCTTATTTGATTTACTAGTAAGTCCCTAGTAAAGTGCACAAGAGGTTCCAGGGCCTGTAAATCAAATGCTACTAGTGGGCCTGCAGCACTGGTTGTGCCACCCACATAAGTAGCTCTGTAATCATGTCTCAGACCTGCCATTGCAGTGTCTGTGTGTGCAGTTTTAACTGTACATTCGACTTGGGAAGTGTACCCACTTGCCAGGCCTAAACCGTCCCTTTTCTTACATGTAATACACCTCTAAAGTAGGCCCTAGGTACCTAGGGTCTCAGGGACAGCAAAGACTTCTCTCTGCCAGCACCTGGAGTCTCTGGAGAGACTCCTGCTCTGACAAGAGGTGCCCTATCCAGTCCCTGGGCCCTTGAAAGGAAAGCTGGTGGATATCCAAGGAAATCGTCTTCGGACGACTTCAGACCGGCGCCGCTGCTGAATCCGGTGACACCGCCTGCAACCGACTCCGTGATCTTCGCTGGAACGCGATGACCTTCGCAGGCCCGATGCAGCTGCAGCCCCGCTGAAGTCCCCAACTCCGTGGAAGTCACCGCACCACATCGTGACCGACGCCGCTAGAAGTGTGCGGATTCAACTTTTCGCACAGACGCCACGATCCCCGACTTCACGCAACAACTTGTTTTCACTCTTCACCAAAGGTACTGTACTTGGGGGTCTATGCGACTCCGTTTCCAGTGCCGCTGGTGTCAGCTTGTTGGGAACGACTCCGTCACGATGCCGTTAACACCTCATCGAAGCATTTTGTGTTTCCAAGGGCTATTTTTGAGTTTAATCTTTCAAAATTCATAACTTGACTTGTGTATGTCGGATTCTTGTTTTTGTGGTCTTGCTTTGTTTAGATAAATATTTCCTATTTTTCTAAACTGGTGTTGTGTCATTTTGTAGTGTTTTCATTAAGTTACTGTGTGTGTTGGTACAAATACTTTACACCTAGCACTCTGAAGATAAGCCTACTGCTCTGCCAAGCTACCAAGGGGGTAAGCAGGGGTTGGCTGAGGCTCATTCTCTTTTACCCTGACTAGAGTGAGGGTCCTTGCTTGAACAGGGGGTAACCTGACTGTCAACCAGAGACCCCATTTCTAACAGCTAAGATATACTATTTACTGCTTGAAAAATACTGGTCACAATTTGTGTCCCAATTAATTGTAATATGTGCAGTAACTCCTGTTATATTACATTTCACAGTTAGGAATATGGTGCCTAGTACATCACTTGCAATTTTCCCCAGGACATGAGGTTTTGGAGCGTTACGCACTGCAATCTACATGTTAGTCCTCATTATTGGACAAAAATAATCAGGCACAGTTAATTCTGACTTTATAGAGTCACATTTTAGTAGGTTCAATAGACATAAACCCAAGCACGGGACCTTAGAAGTTTCTTTGTAGTGTGATGACTATAGTTAGAGGTAGAATTACATTCAGGGTCTCTCCTCCACTTTGGTGTGGTGAACCTGTGACAAGCTGAGAGATCTTAAAGGGCTCTAGGTTAGTCAGAAAGAAATTTATTCAGGTGAAGTGTGATTAGCAGTGCCAGGTGTACAAGTATCTTAGGTAACAGTTATTATTAAGAATTACAGTGATGACTGTAGTGGAATGTAAGAAAGGAGAAAAAAACAATTGGGTATTTGGAGGAGGGCTATGTATAAGGACCAATGTGCATGAAAAGGTATGGATGAGTCTATAGTATTAGAAAAGTGATTCACAAATGATCTTGGCAAACTCTTGATATGTTGTAGTCTGTTACATGTCCTTGAAAATGACTGCTAGTCCTCCTCCAATCAGGTATGATCACATGCAGGGGATGTTTGTATATGTATGCAAGCTTTTTCTGTGATGAATCGAATCTTGCATCGAATAGAAAGCAGATCCCCCTATGCATGGCAGGTATTTCAGTAGTGTTAGTGAGAAGTGGAGGATCATACAGAAGCAAAGAAAGGCAGAGGCATATTAGAGGAAGTACAGATGATAAATGGGGAACAGAGCAATTACAAATGTGGAACACTATTGAGAAGAAAGTTGGAGAAGCCATTTGTTATTGAAATGTGAGAACAGAGAAAGTGGATACGAGAGAGAGGCACGGAAGAGAAGGAAGGGGAGCTGAAAGGAAATGATATGGGGGAATTTGAGGTAGAAAGATTGCTTTTGAAAGGAAGAAAGATCAAGCAAGAATGTTATGACAAGGTGCAGAACTTTTATCTGGTGTGAGATAGTTTTAGACTGGAATGTTTTGAAGTGTTATGAGGCCCTGCTGATTTTGGTTTCTCACAGAGTAGGAATTAAGGATATATGGTAGCAATTAGACAGAGCCCACAGGAAGGCAAAGTTTCCCCAAACCAAACAGAATGTTTGAGCTAAAAAAATGACTTTCTGACACTGATGGATAATTGAAATCTTTTTCTACTCTTTCTAGGGTAGTGTAAGTGCAACCCATTGAAGATGTAGCTTCCCCCAAAAATATGGAAGAGATGTCCTCAGCACTGCACATGATTAGCAAGAGATGAGTTCCGGAATTAGAAAAAAATACCTAAGAGCTAATCTGAACTATTGGGCACAGTATTCTAACATGCCTTCCATAATTGGATACTACCTACAAATGTGGCCTCCACAACTTCAACTTGACATACAATATCTGATGTGGCCTATAAATGCAGTAATAGTACTCCAGGCAAGGCATCATCAAATAGGCACAATAGTTCAGATAGTGTTTTAGGCAGTTGACTTAATACGCCAGACAAGGTCTTGTAACTAAATGCAACATTTTGAAAACAATATTCTAGAGGGGGCTGCTGAAGTGGTCACAACTTTCCATACATTTTCTTCAGTATTGAAAACAATACAACAGAATTGTAGCTTAGAGGTCACCACAACAATCCAAATGTAGCTATCAGAATCATTCACAATATTATACAGAAGGCCAGCAGAACTAGGCATACCACCTCAAATGTGGCCTTGAGGATGGTTGTCAAAACATCAGCTATAGCCTATCTTGCAATACTTCAGGTTAGGCATTAGGAACGTAGCACTATACACAAAATGGTAATTCAGACTGCGACATAGCACTCCTGATAATCCCTACTCAACTGAATAGAACACTTCAGATATGACCCAAAGAACTCAACACAGCTGGCCATATGTGACTTCTCAAAGGTAGTAGCAATATTCAAAATAAAGCAGATAGAAGACGACACTATGATGGCTCATCTGTATAGTTATAAATTGCAGACAAGTCTCACTGTCTCTTCTTGGGACAAACAACATCTGCTCCTGTTGGTGAGGGTGGGGGAGACAAATCATGCCCCCTCAGAGCTAGTTTGAATACAGGGTTGGCACAAATTGGTGTCTGTCAATATGTATGTCACTTTCAAAATTATCTTTAAAATCTCCTTTTGACTTGACCAATATATAATGTTCCTTGTAACTAGACTTAAAAGTAGTGTTCAAGAAAAAGAATGAGAGTTCTAATTAATAAAGATGTCAGTTTATATTTGTAAATCAGACTCTCGAGAAGTGTGTAATAGTTACTTAATAATGAAAAAAATATTATGAGAACTCATGCTGATTACAATAATTTTTAAATGATGTTCTCGCCATGGTTTGGTGACTTTTCATTTTTTCAAAGTGTCAGACCACTTGCAACTCTCTTTTTATTTATATTTGTCTACTCTCTGTGTAATGGTTTTATCAAATCATTCTTTATGTATGTATATGTATATATATATATATCATGTATTTATGTGTGTACATGGTATTTCCATAGCATGAACCTAGCCAGAAGGCAGTGGAGTGCTGTACAGGTTCGTAGACAAGTATACATTTGAGAGGTGATAGGAGAGGTAGCTGAGTTGTGAACAGTTAATACAAGTCCATGTAGTGTTCGTTAATGAGGTCCCTTTCCTAAATTTGAGCAGTGTTTGGGTAGTCCTGATGGGTACAGGGAAGTTGTTTCAGATCCATGGTACTTAGATGTGTTAGATCTGTCAGCCTTAGGGTAGTCATCCCCCAAATCTTTACCTTCCTATTTTTCAAAATGTGTTTTTTGCTGTCCTTAGGATGATGTGCACTTTCCCACTGCTAACCAGTGCCAAATTGCTCCTGCTGACTCTCTACAACACGGTAAAATTGTGCCCCCACTAAAGTAACATTATAACACAGCACAGGCCAGCCATTGCATCCTCTATTGTGGTTATAAGTTGCCAATTCGACCAAACAAAACCTCTTGTCTGGTCTAAACCTAATTTTTAATACATATGTCAACACTAAGGCAGCCCCTTGATGCCCATAGGGCAGGATACATTGTATATAAAAGTTAGGATATTTGGATTTAGGATTTATATGTCCTGGTAGTGAACAACTCCTACATTTGTTTTCTCTAATGTCAGGCCTGTATCTCCCATTGTATAACATTGGGTTACATTATTACATTTAATAAATTATATCTTTTGATTGGGGATCAGTTTAAGATATCATGTTCTGACTCAAGCAAATTGTACTTTAGAATTGTTTTTAATGGAAAAGTCAGATTTTAGGTCACACGTCTGACAATGCCACTTTTAGAAAGTTGGCATTTTCTTTCCCTGCCTATTTCCTGCCTGCTGCCAGTGTTCTGGGTCACTTTACTATGCATGGCGTTGACACTGCGGTGTGTGTATTACTGCCAGACAGGGAGACAAAGGGATCCTGGGAGCACAGGATTGCTTGAGGCTTAGGCTTGAGTCAGAGCTGGTCCATACCCCGCTTATATTTCAAAGATTCCGCCCCCAGCACATCCAAAGGAACCTGACACTAGCTTTTTGTCACCCCAGACCTCTTGGACCCTTGACATGGAAAGAGAAGAACTGTCCTTAACCAGATGTGGGTGTAGTATACTGAAGTTCCCCACCTCAAAGACTGGCACCAGCTATAAATATTGGAAATTAGGGAAACTCTCCTTAGTATACTCTTGGATCTGTGGGAGACTTCAGAAGGGCTAAGTTGACACTCAGAGGACTGCATTACTGCTAACAGAGGGCTATTATGCTGCTGGAGGCCTACCTTTCTACTTGAAGGAAAACTGAACCATCCCCTTGAGCCCAGAACCAACCATAGGGGCTCCAAGCCCTCGTTGGCTAGCCTCATGTATGAGCTAAAAGGACATAACAAGCTCCTGGGCCTGGAACCCTGCACCTCACCTCTGCTGGAGTGAGTCCTAACCCCCCTTCTGTTGGCACCCCCAGTCATGAAGTCTTGGTTGTGGTGTTGATGGTACTTCACCAAAAACCAGAGACTTATAATATGTTTTTACCAAAAGTACCCTGAAACGTAATAGAATACCGGGACATATCTGCCAGCCAATTTGTTCAAGGAGCATTGCCATTTGACCTTACTTTGTGGTAGCTCCTGATACTGTTTTCCCTGAAGCATCAAATCCTGTTCATTTGGACCTCTCTACAAAGATATCTGGCTTTGTGGAGCCCTGGTCAGCTTGCAACTTCATTCGGCTGGAGAGTTTCAACTTCCAAAAAAGTGACAAAGTCTTAAGGTAAAAATCAACACCGGACTTAGGAACAACTGGCACCCCATCAATCATGACAACCTACTGCCCTCAAAATCCTGGTTTTCCTGCTCTGAGCTTTTCCCCACCATTGTCGATGGCTTCACCAAGATTTCATCCAGCAGCTCCCTGGAGATGATGGTGACTCCTGCGACTCAGCCTAATGCCTTCCTCTTCTGAACTCTAGCTTTTCAGGAAGTCTTCTTCAGAAATGTGTTTAAGTTCCTAAGTAAGCTGAGACCAGGCCCGATCCAGCTTGTGTATCAGACCATCTGTCCATGATAGTCAACCCTAACTTTTGAGTTTGCCCCAATCTTGTGCAACCAGATACCCCTGTTGTACACTAAAAACATTGAAAAATCGTAACTTCTGTTATACTGATTGGATTTAAGTTGAGGTCATTTCATTACTTAAAATGATCTCTATTTTTCTAAATTGGTTTGGAATTTTTCTTGTCTTGTGTTTTGTTTTCTGTTTCAAATGGGGTCTTTAGTTGCAGTGATTTGCTCTCTGTCCAAGTAGGGATCCTCACTCTAGTCAGGGTAAGAGAGCCACACAGCCAAGATAATCCCTGCTCACCCCTTGGTAGCTTGGCATGAGCAGTCAGGTTTATCTCAGAGGTAATGTGTAAAGTATTTGTATATACACACACACATACACAGACGAAAAGTAACATAGTGAAAACACTACAAAAGGACTCCACACCAGTTTAGAAAAATAGCCAAGATTTCTCTGAATAAAGCAAGACTAAAATGACAACAATCCTACATACAGAAGCAAAGACATAAATTAAAAAAAGTTGCAAAGAGTCTTACTCCACAGGAATCAGTGCTTGTCTCTTTTTAACACACAGTATCTGTGATGCATCAAAAACAAAGATGACATGGGCTGCAGAGGAGTTGAGTCACCAGAAAGCAAAGCAATACAGTGGTTCCTTACTGCACAGGGGAGGTGATGCATCAGTTCCTTTCTGACAGGGGAGGCGATGTGTTGATTGTTTCCTCACATGAGAGGTGATGCTTCGGTTCCTTACTGGCAGGGGAGGTGATGGATCAGTTTCTTACTGGCAGGCCACCACAACAAAGACACTGTCTGTTGCTTTGAAGTATTCTGAAGTCTCAGAACCCCAATACTTATACTCATTTTTGCCTTTGAAGTAGGCAAACTTCAAAGGAAATACTTTGTAGTGCACAAGACCCTGACTTTACTGCCTGGCCCCAGAAACACTCCAGAGTGTTGTAGAGTGCTTTGTTTAAGGACAGACAGAGCCCTATTCTAGCGAAAATGTCACTCCTCCTACCACTCAAGCCCAGGAGGAGCCATCAGGATATGCAGGGCACACCTCAGCTCCCTTTGTGTGATTGCCTAGAGTGAATTCACAAACAGCCCGACTGTCATCCTGACACAGACGTGTATTCCACAGCCAGGTAGAGGCACAGATTGGTTAAGCAAAAAAATACCCATATTCTTAAAGTGTAATTTTCAAACTTACAATTTAAAAAACAACTTCACCAAAAGATACATTTCCAAATTGTTAGTTTGGAGACCTCAAACTCCATTTCTATATCTGCTGCCGATGGGAACTTACACTTAAAGCATATTTCAAGGCAATCCCAATGTTAACCTATAGAGAAATAGGCCTTGCAATAGTGAAAAACACATTTAGCAGTATTTCACTATCTGGACATGTAAAACACACCAGTACATGTCCTACCTTTTAAATATACCACACCCCGCCATTGGGGCTGCCTTGGAACTATCTTAACGGTGACTTTCAGGTAGTAAAAGAGAAGGTTTAGTCCTTCCAAGTTGGTGCCTTTTCCAGGTAGACATAACAGTATAAAACTGCACACACTGACACTGCAGCGGCAAGTCTGAGACATGTTTACAGGGCTACTCATGTGGGTGGCACAATCAATGCTGTGGGCCCACTTGTAGCATTTTATTTACAGCCCCTGGGCCCACATAGTGCATGTTACTAGGGACTTACAGGTAAATCAAATATGTCAATCATGGATAAACCAATACCCAATACCATTCAGAAAGAGAACACTTTCACTTTAGCACTGGTCAGAAAGTGCTAAAGCCAGCAAAAATGAAATTCAGCACAACATCAAAATAGGAGATAAGAAGCCAAAATGACAGGGGAATCGCTGCAGAAAGAGCCATTTTCAGCATGTTCACTTTATTTCTTTTGTGTATTGTATAAATACTTTACACATTGACTCTAATTTAAGCCTGACTGCTTTTGTGCCAAGCTACCAGAGGGTTAAGGACAGGTTGATTTAGTGACTTTGTGTGGTTCACCCTGACAAGGATTGTGGCTGTTGCCCAAGTGGGCACCACTAACTCCAATTTCTTACAAACAGTGATTGTGACCTCGTTGGGTTGAGCTTCAGAAAGGTACCGGACTTCCAGTTCTGGATGATGTGCAGCAGAGTTTGAGGTGTTAGATGACTGAAGCAGAAGAGCCTTTCACGCTGAATAGTGTATTGTCGGCATATTTGTGAATCTTGATGCTGTTACCTGTGAATAGACCACCAAGTGGCTCCAGGTAGACATTAAAGATGAAAGGAGAATGAATGGAATCCTGAGGGACATTGCAGGTGATAGGGATCTTTTGGAATCCAATGTGAACAAACTGGTGTTGGTTATAGAGGTAGGAGGAAAATCAGCGATGGACATTTTCGGGGAATTCTATTTGAGACTCAAGGGTGTATATGAGGGTAGGATGGCAAATTATAAATGTATATATATATATATATATATATATATATATATATATATATAACAGGATACTATTGTCCAGAATTGATTTCATGCCTCCTAATACTTCAGCGGTGGCACCCAGAAATGTGTATGTCATCTTTACAACCGGACACAACATCTTAAAAACAACTTCCAAACTGGACATTGTCTGCTAGATGCTGGACGAAGAGCTGTACACAGTAGTCTAGATGAGGGTTGCAGATCCGGACATATATTTGTATAAATGAGGTTTCAAAATGAAATACATTTCAAAGGTGTAGTAGAAAACACTATTTGATACCTTAATGATTTGTATACTGTAGACTCTTAATACAAACTTTCTTTTCTTCCACCATCTGCATCCAACCGTACTTGAAGGGGTTCCTGCAGCCTTGTCATGTTCTTTGAGGTCTTCCAAAAAAGAGGACTACAAATGCTGTAGTATAAGAGATGCATGCACTGCAGTTGCCTTTCTATAAAAAGTTATTTGTGTGTGACTGAATTTTCTGTTGCCATAATTCTACCTGTTTTCTGCACACAATGGATGTTTGTACTCCTGTTTTCTTGACCCAGTATGTTTGCCAGATGACTTCATGTTATCAGGGATACCCTAGTCCTGTCTTGGCTTTTAATTTAAATGCACAATGAATTCAGAGTTATATAGCAGTTTGCAGAAGAATACATATAACAGGAATATGATGTGCCTGATGACATGGAATTACTGGTAAGCCTTACATGATGTACCTCTGAAATGCCTACAAATGGAGATTGATAAAAATTGTTTCTCTAACGAAAATCTAAAACTATGGTCTTTGCCAATATTTACTTCCCTTCATAGTTTGGTTTGGGTTCAGTTCCCCCCAGCCCAGGCTTTGTTGATTCAGTCTCCTTGCGCAATTTCTTTGTGACTTTGTCAATCACATCTTGGGTAGCCCAAAAACGTTTAGACCATTCACCTCACTCTACTAACTGTTTAGTGTATTATTAGCTTCACACAGAGTGTTCCCTTGTGATGCCTGAAGGTCTAGTTTACAACCAAACATAATGAATCATCACACTGAATTAAGTCAATACAAGTTGCTCATGTACAGTGCAGGGTCAGGTGTTGATGTTGTACAGGTTGGAATCTGTACAATATCGAAACTAAGAGGAACCACAATAATGATGGCAAGGATGATTATCACTATCGTTAACATGCCATTCACAACCTATGTCCACCCTTCACTTGTAATCTGAAATAGGTTAGTACAAGGTCTGTTTCCCACTTTTGATATGCAACTCTTTTATATTACTTATGTACAAAAATAACATACATCTAAATATTTAATCAAAAAGAGAACCCACCCTCTCCCTATGTTAATCCTTCTTACATTCTCATACACACTCCAAGATCAGATTTCTGGAGTTCATAGGATCCTCACCATTAGAAAGTCCATAGTTTGAAGTTCAGGATGTCTTGTGGTCCCCAATCAATAAAGCAATGAAACCTAATGTTTCCATTAAAATCAGATTTGTCAGTAGCCAGGGCCACAACATATGCCTGGCATGTTCCACATCCAAAGTTGCCTTTTTCAGTTGGCAATTAATAGTCCTCTGGGAAATCCCAGTACATTTTCTTGTGACAGTGCATGTCACTGTGCCTTGCAAATTATAATTGCCAAAAAGTGGATCCAATAGATTTCTCTTTGATCACACATTATCAGATTCTGAGTTTTGTTATTCAAATTTGAATATGATTTGATGCATACAAATATGTCTTCTGCACTGTTCCTAGTATGATTAGTGAATACCAATTCTCCATTAAAACTTATGCTATTTTACTGATTGTCTCACCAAATACCTGTGATACCCTGTCGCAGTGAGTTTCTCTTTTAAAACAGAAGCACATTTCAACAAGATTAAACTAGATTTTCTTCACTGATACATTTCGGTAAATGGGCAAACTTACCAAAAGGTAACTTCTCTTTTTGTTGTTTGATATGAAAACTAGAAAAGGTACAGTATTTTCAGAAGCTGACAGTGTATAAATCAATCTCATAATAAGTATCTTTTAAGTATCTAAATATAGGGGAAGCCCACTTTTTTGCATAAACTCCAGGTTTTAAATCACAGAGATTATGCCGGCGGACTGAATTCCCCAAACTGTTCAATATGCTCTTACTTTTAATATTGTCTTTACTGTATCTGGAGCATGTGCAATGTGTTATGTTTTGAATGTGTTGTCTCATGTCAGGAGCCTTGACAGTGTTGGCTGCATTCTAGGTCTGAAAGTGTTAAGTTGGAGGCAGTTGCCTGCAGTCTCTCGACCTGGAAGGTTGTCGTCGTGGTTGGGGGTCTATTCTTTACAATGAAGAAACTTACCAGTTCACAAAGCTTTCCTGTAAGATTTTGTTATTTGGAAATACTAACCTTGGCTGAGGATGGTACGCCTGCTACATTATCTGGTACCAGGAGTGGGGTACAGTATCTCTCCCAGATGGATAAGGACCCACCGACCTTGATCTTCAGCCACCTGGAGTGTTTGCAGTTTTGACGGTCGACTTGTTTCCTGGATGACGTGAGGATTCATTTCAGAGATGACAACCGATTCCCAAGCTGTTCGCTTGCCTTTCACATGATGCGGTGCACCAGCTGGTTGCTGGGATACCACGTGACAAGCTACATGCGACTCAACACGTGGAATAGATTACAATGCGTACAACACAAGGATTAGTGGCTGGTTGCTGGGTACCACACAATGCTATAAGAGTGGAATAGATTACAATGATGTGAACACGTCTAACATTATGTTTTCTCTTGCAGGAAGCTTGCCGGTTGCCTGTATACCCTGATGCGTTGAGTTTATTTTTTCAATGTTAACTTTGTTGCCCAGATAGGATGTGTTTGCTAAGAGAAGACGTCTGGACACATCGTTACGAGGCTGTTTAAAAAAGAAATACTGGCTTGGAACTTTGTTTTCCCGCATGCTGGTATTATTGTGGTTGATGATATTAAGTCAGCTAACAGCGTTGCGTTTGCAAGAAGAGTATAGTACAGCTTTTTATGTTCTTATAGATCAGATTGAGGAACATCTACTGAAATAGCAGTGCTATTTTCTTCTTTCTCCTAGATATTTGGAGCTGTTGTAAACCCAACAGTATATGTTATTATCTGAATTTTCTTAATCCTGTTCATAGGATTATTCTCTATCTACTGCATTCTCATGTATGATAACTAGCAATTATTAGTGCAGCTTTACTTACGTATTCATTTTTTTATCATTTATTTTTTATTGTTGTTTATATTTTATTTTGGGAGATGACATCAACTCAAGGGGTTGTTCAACCTCCACCTTTTTTACAGAAAGATGGAAACCCGATTTAAAGTGGTCCAGTTAGGAAAATGGCCCTATTATTTAACCATTTGGGTGTCGCTGGACAGCGTATTGTTGACAATTTGCCACTTATTCAGGCACCTCATAGTGATGATTCTGTATGGAATGTGTATGTGGAGGGAAAAGAGGGAATGAAGATGCAATAATGAGATGACTCAAGCATTCTATTAGAAAGGTTTCATGTTGACCTGTGCAGGCAGTCAGCTGTAGAATCAGTTGAAGAATATATAGCTATGTTACGTGTATTAGAAGCCAAATGTGATTTTGGTAGCAATGTATATATATATATATATATATATATATATATATATATATATATATATATATATATATATATATATATATATATATATATATGAGACCAATTTGTATTCGCATTCCCACATTGGTAGAGACTATTGATATTGCGAAAAGTATTGAGAGGTCCAGTGTCTCTTCCAAAGTATTATCTAATCATGGCTCTCATTCAGCTGTTAGTTGTGTGACAGAAGATGATTTGATGTGTGCTGTTAGTGATAAGTCTTAAAAATTTAGGAAAGGTCTGATGCAAAGTACAAGTGTTTGCTTCCTGTGTGGCTCGCATAATCATAGTGGGAATAGTTCCTTTTGTCCTGCCATAGGGAAAAAATTTATGAAGTGTCACAAGACATTTTCGAAAAAGTGTGCAGAGGCACCAAGTTCAAGGCCTAACTAACAATTTGTCCAAAGTAAGAGTTAGCAATGTATATACAAAGGATTCAGAGGAGGCTGTCCAGGAGGATAAGAGTAAGTTGTCTAATGTAATTCTGGCTGTGGATTTACCTAATCCAACTGTATGTATTATTGGGGAATGCGTCAAGTGGCCTATATGTGAGGCTTTAATAGATGGCAAAGAAGTGACTGTCATGGCAGATTCTGGAATGCCTGTGACGTTTTGGCAAAGGCATTTGGTGAACAAGCTATAGAACTACATGGGTTTTTCTGGACAAAATAAGAGATTCTTGGCAGATATATTATTACCAAAGTATCTGTTGCAACCAATGGGAGAGATATTGTGGGCTGGAAGGACCCAGAAAAGCTTGGAATAATTTAAAGTCCTGGTCATGACATACCAATTGATCTAGAAGATCTACCAGGTGATGCTGATTCAGTTATGTCTGTTTTGTCTCCTGATTTTATAATTGAAGAACTAAAAACAAAATTTTCCAAAGTCTTCTTAGATAAAGTAGGTAATGTTCAAGGTTGTGAACACTGTATTAAGCTCAAAACGTGAGCTTTGCCTATATTACATAAAGTTAGACCAATTCCTTTGAGCATCAGGCAAAACCTGAAGGAAATATTGGACAATTTGTTTTCTGAGGGAATAATTATGCGTACTGACTCTTCAGAATGGGTTTCTCCTATTGTTCTTACTAAAAAGAGGTCTGGCGACCTGAGATTGTGTGTTGGTTTGAGATCTGTCAACAAAAATATATTAGTTGATTGTCATCCTCTTCCCCATAACCAAGAGATGATTACAAGTGTAGGAAACGCTAAAGGCTTCTTAACCATAGATCTACACTCAGCATATCACCAAATTCCACTTAGTGCAGACACTCAGACATTTACCACTTTTATGTTTCTTTTGATGCATTAAAATATTGTAGGCTCCCATTTGGATTAGCATCCACAGCATGTGTCTTTCAGAAGATGATAGACACGTTGTTTGGGGGAATAGGCAATGTTCTGGCATTTCAAGACAATATACTTAACCATACTGAGATGACTGAAGAACATGTACAAGTTTTGAAGAAAGTTTTTAACATTTTACAATCCTGTGGTATGACAGTTGAACAAGACAAGTGCAAGCTCTTGGTCGGAGAGGTTGAGTATTTAGGTCACATTATATCAGGTGATGGTATAAAACCAAAGCTTTGCAATTGGAAGTTATCAAAGATGCTCTTTCTCCCACTGATAAAGATGCCTTACGTTCATTTTTGGGGTTGTGCGAGTACTATGAACTCCTTGTGCCAGGGTATGCATTCATTGTTCAACCTTTAAGATCCTTACTTAAAGAAGGCAATACGTTTGTGTGGGATGACCAGGTAAATACATGCATAAAAACATCAAAGAGTGAGTCTTATCTGCCCCTTCCCTGAAATCTTTTGTTCCTTTGGAAAATTGTTTATAACTGTGGATGCCAGTTTGAAGGGTCTAGGTGCTGTGTTTGGCCAGAGGGTCAAAGAACAGGAGAATACTGTTGCCTTTGCGTCCAGAACACTTTCTGAAGAGGAAAGCAATTGCAGTACCATTGAGAGGGAGGCTCTAGCTTGTGTGTGGGCTGTTCAAAAGCTTAAACCTTACATATGGGTAACTAGCTATGACATATATACTGGCCACAAACCATTATTGCATCTACTTAGTGGAAGTGGTCTGGGAAAAGCTTCTGCTCGCCTGGTGCGTCTACTGTCTAAGTTGCAGGAATATGATTTAAGAGTAAAGTATGTACAAGGTGGGAAGAACACTTGTTCTGATTGTCTTCCCCGTATACCATTACAATATTCAGATGATGTGACAGAAAAACAAGACACTGAGGCCCATATTTATACTTTTTTAGCGCCGCATTTGCGTCATTTTTTGATTCAAAAGTGGCTCAAATGTCCAAAATACAATTGTATTTGATACGTTTGCGCAGCTTTTGCGTTAAAAAGTGGCACAAACACAGCGCTAAAAAAGTATAAATATGGGCCTGAATGTGTAGTTGGGCTAGTTGATGCTATTTCAGCCTGTGATGGTAACATAACAATGCATGAATGGAAGTTAGCCATTTGAGAAGATAAAGTGTTATTATAGGTTTCCTAATACATCAATAGTGGTTGCCCTTCAGAGAACAATCTCAGTAGCGAAAATAGAACTTTCAATCAAATAGGCAGTGAATTATCATTTGAAAATAACATATGCATGAGAGGTACCTTGTTTGTTCCACCTAATGATCTACAAAATAAAAATGTGAAAATTGCTCATGAAGGGCATTTAGGAATTTCTGCTACTACTAAAAAGTTGAAAGAAGTGTATTGGTGGCCAGGTTTAGATAAACAGGTATCTCATTTTGTCAATTGTTGCTCACACTGTGTGGTTTCCGATAAACATTGGAAATGCACAAATAAACCCTTATGTTCTATTATTTTTCAAGATAAGGCTTGGGATAAGATAGCCATTGATTTTTCAGGTCAATTTTTTATCTTGCCAAACGAGATGAGACATTTAATGTAGTGATAGATTATTTTTCCAAATGGATTTATTATTAATGTGTTGAATATGCTAATTCAGATTCTGTGATTTTGTTTCTTGAAAAAATCTTTTGTGTGGAGGGTCCTCCTTCTATAGTTACTGATAATGGAGTACACTTCATTAAAAAAAACAAAGGTTGTTTTGAGGAAATTTAATATTAGGCATTCTTAGGTGGCATGGTACAGTCCTGCATCTAATGGTTTGGTAGAAAGAGCAAACCGTATTCTGGAAGAAGGTATCCAAACTGCTGTTGCTACAAATATTGAGGTATCTCAGTTTCTTCAAGCGAAAATATGGGCAGACCACACTACTCCCCATTGTACTACTGAGTTGTCCCCATTTATCCTTCTCAGAGGGAGGAAAGCAAGAACCATTCATTTACCATCTTGGCTTTTACAGAAGGGTAAACACATGGAAGGCAATGATTTAACCAAATTGAAGAACACAATGTCAAATAAACAAATTATACAAAAAAATTAACTATGACATTAGAAATAGGGTCAAAGAAACTCAAGTGAATGCGCAAGACCATGAGTTGATAAAAAAACTGCAAACACTACTGAAAGGGGAATCCAAATTGTTCATGCCTATTAAAGTTATCAAGGTGAACAAGGATACTCTGTTGTTGACAGGAAAGGGATGGTGGAATAGAAACAGTGTTGTACCGATATCTGCAGCTCAAGCTGAAATATTTAAAAAAGTATATTCTGACAGAGATATCCACTTGAACATGGGCAATATGCTATCTACTGACTTTTCTATTGGGAACAACAATCAAGCTGGTGAGCATGTTGTTTCTGTTGTTCCAGAGATTTCTTCGAATCATGGAACGGGAAGCATTGAAGGAGTCTCCAGTTCTGGTATTATTCAGGAAGATGATTCCAATAATAGTCAAGAGAATTGTGATGTATTACGTGCACGTTCCAACCGTATGGTTAGATTGCCTTTTAGATTTGACAATGTTCTGTTAAACTAAATATCTTCTGCATCTTGTTAAGTTTTATTTTGTTGTTTCAGTTGTTTTGTAAGGAGAGAGGATGATGTAATATGCTGTTACTTTTAATACTTGTTTTTACTGTATCTATAGTACTTGCAAGGTGTTATGTTTTGAATGTGTTGTCTCATGTCAGGGGCCTTGACAGTGTTGGCTGCATTCTAGGTTCAAGAGTGTTAAGTTGGAGGCAGTTGCCTGCAGTCTCTCGACCTGGAAGGTTGTCATGATCGTGGGTCCATTCTTTACAATAAAGAAACTTACCAATTCACAAAGTATTCCTGGAAGTTTTTGTTATTTGGACATACTAACCTTGGCAGAGGACGGTACACCCGCTGCAAGGAAATCCACTTTTTTGCATAAACTCCAGGTTTTAAATCACATAGATTATGCCAGCAGATTAAATTCCCATAGCTGTTCATTTTCACCTCTCCAGATAAAAAGGGACGTGTTCTATGTAGCGCAACCAAAATAGTATGTTTTCAGAGAAACTGGTGTTTTGCTTGTAGATTCGCCAGTCATCAAACATATCCATATTCGCCTC
Source organism: Pleurodeles waltl (assembly GCF_031143425.1). Classification (NCBI taxonomy): domain Eukaryota; kingdom Metazoa; phylum Chordata; class Amphibia; order Caudata; family Salamandridae; genus Pleurodeles; species Pleurodeles waltl. Next base: position 255,110,522 of record NC_090438.1, on the reverse strand, counting down.
ACTAGGGGTATATGTGACCCCCATATATTAACTGACAGTTCTCCAGTATGCTAATGTTTGACAGTTTCATGATTACAGTGGAACAATGTGTGACATTACCTAGTTTCGTGAGCCATATGTTGAGTGACACTTTATCACTAACACCAAAGCTGACCAATATTATCTACCAGTAGCAGGCATTTCCCCCAGAAATTTAATCACTGACCCTTAGTAGAAGAATTGCACAAAGAGCAGGAGGGAACGCAATCAGGGCACATTAACTACATTGTGAACCCCAACAATATCAGTGCTCTCCTGCTAGAAAACACTCCTTAAAGGTCACCAGCTACCCTCTCCTGGCTAATAAAAACTTGTGCCCTAGCCTTGCCCTTAGACCCTGATGGGGCATATCTTTGAGAGACTTGCACTGCTGGAGCTTAACTTCTTTTTACGCTCTGGTGGTGCAAGCCTTTCAACTATATCTATCGGGCCACACAAAGCCCCTTAGTGTGGCTTCACAGACATGGAGTAAGACAAAGCAGCGCAAGTCACTGCATTGCCTTACTCTGCACCAGGGAAGTGTCACATAGACATTGCACTGGATTTTCCCATGCAACACCCATGAATTTTAATGCCACCCCAGATTTACAATATCACATAAACCTGGGGGAGTGCCACAACCATATGCCTCCCCAGTGCCGGCTTAACTAGGGGAGAAATTTCAGTTCTTCTCTTTTTTTCTCCTTTTCTGTGTTCTGGATTCTGCAGCACACATAGAAGGAAAGAAAACACCTCTCAGGACCGTATTTGTGCAGCAGGGTGGCCTTTCCTGCACAAAAACAATCCTACATGTAACGCAGTCACCTTTGCACCATGGTACAAGGGAACCTACATTGGCGCTAGGAAGTTAATTGTGCGTCAGCACAGGGGAAAAGGACAGGAATGCACTGTATTTCATGAATATGGTGCATTCCTGACCTTTGGCATTGTTGACCTGAAGGAGAAGTCATATTTTGAAAAGCAAAAAAGTAAAATAACCAGTGCTGCTCTGCGTTCATGCACTGTACCAATTCACACAAAGGGTCATATTTATCAAAATCACGCTTTTCAGCACAGCAAGTCACCTTGCTATGCTGCCCTGTGTGAAAGAGAAAGGGCACAAATGCACCATACTTAACATTGTATGGCCCATTCCTGGCTTTTCCCTCTACCTGCGCACAATGTGCTGCCTGGCCCCAATTGTAAGCAGGATTGTTTTTGTACGGGAAGGGACACCTTGTTGCACAAAATCAATTCTGAGTGGCTTTTTCTCTTTCTAAGTGTGCTGCATAATGCAGCACTCATAGAAGGAGGGAGTAACAATGAGAAATAAATATATTTCTCCTCATTATGCCTCACCTTGGGGGGAGGGCACAGATCCTTGACTTATTACCAGGTCTAACAGTAATGGTAAATCTGGGAATGTGCCAAAACCCATGGGTGGATGTGTGGGTACACCTGCTCTCCACTCATGGAATGCATTCCCAACACAGAGTAATGCAATGCAGTGATTTGCGCTGCATTTCTTTACGTTCATCAATCCAGGCAAAACCAGGTAAGGTAGCCTTGCATGGCTTGATAAATCTAACTTAAGAGCTGCTTGGCTCTTGCACCCTGTTGTGTGGCACATCAGCGACGCAACTCTTTAATAAGTATCCGACCAAATATTTAAAGGACACATTGCAGGAGAAGGATCTAGTGTCGATAATGTGCCCAAGAAATCCTTCAACATACCTTTGCAGCTACAACTTACATCGTTTTGTGTGAGTCCAATTGACACCCAGCATTGTATTATCGTACTTGTAGTCCTGCATCTGTGACGGGAAAAGTCGAATTACAAGCAACACGGTGCAAAGAAAACAAAACAGAACACACGCCTAAACATGACACATTTTGAGGTGGCTGCTGTAAAAAACAAAGACTTTAAATTAGGGACTTCACTGAAGCTTTTTATTTGAACCAAAAATAGTTCGGGTTGTTCTTCTAGAACTGAGTTTTGAAAAAACGGAATGTTTCCAAATAATTTAGTAAAGCTGTACACAGGGACATTCAATGGCCAAATATTTTTAGCCCCTTAGTATTTATTAAAATATATTCATTTACTAGTTAACAAATGTTAATTTATCCAGTGTGCCCTTGGGAAACAAAAACCTCAAGGTTACTGCTGTTAGCTATAATGTTTTTCTAAAGTAGCTAGAAATGCGAAACACTCAACAGCAGTTAATCCATTTGTAGCTGCCCTATCCTAATGTCTAGTCTCTACATTGAATAATGATGAGGTTAGATCAAACATGTTAAAGAATGCTTACCTGCCGAGTGGCATCTTATTGTGTGCAACAACTCCTGCCTCTGGGGCTTTAACCCAACAATACATTTCTTTCTGGGACTTGTAGTTTCACTTTTTCGATTTTCTTTGAGTTTAAATGTCCCAGTATGCAAATTGACATGAGATACGCGCTTGTAAACTACTCAGTCTGCGTTGCTGAGCTCCTTAGCATGTTCTGAAGCCGCCCCTTGTCACATACATTATTTCTCTTCACCTGCACTTTTTGCTCTCCGTGCTGCCTCTGCACAGCTGAGCTGCAGTGCCCAAACTCCATGCCTCAGGCCTGCCATTGCAAGGTCTGTGTGTGCAGTGTCACTGCCACTTTGACTTGGTATTTAATAGTACTTGCCAAGCCTTAAACTCCCCTTTTTCCACATATAAGTCACCCCTAAGGTAGGCCCTAGGTAACCCCTGGGGCAGGGTGCTATGTAGGTAAAAGGCAGGAAAGGTACCTGCGTAGTTTATATGTCCTGGCAGTGTAAAATTCCTAAACTCCCTATGAGGCCTGCTCCTTTCGTAGGCTAACATTGGGGCTAGCTTCATACACTGTTTGAGTGGTAGATTCTGATCTGAAAGGAGTAGCAAGGTCATATTTAGTGTGGTCAGAATGGTAATACAAAATCCTACTGACTGGTGAAATTGGATTTAATATTACTATTTTAGAAATGTCACTTTTAGAAAGTGAGCATTTCTCTGCACTTAAATCTTTCTGTGCCTTACAATCCACGTCTGGCTAGGTTTAGTTGACAGCTCCCTTGTGCATTCACTCAGACAACTCCAAACGCTGGATGCTCAGTCACACTTGCAGACATCTGCATACTGAATAGGTCCTCATGGGCTGGGAGGTTGGAGGGCCTGACAATTACATGTCAAAGGACATTAACCTGCCCTCACATAATGGACTGCCACATCCCCTACTGGGATCCTGGCAGACAGGATGGAACTGAAAGGGGACCTTGTGCACTTTTAAGGCACTCTTTGAAGTCTCCCCAAAGGCACATTTGGTTATTTAAACAGGTCCTCTGACCCTACCAACTCAGACACTTCTGGACAAGATACCACTGGAGAAGAATCCCTGAACCAGAACCTGCAACCTGCCAAGAAGAACTGCCTGGCTGCCCAAAGTCCTCACCTGACTGCTTTTCTGCAAAGGCCTGCTGCCCTACTGTTGCTCTGCTGCCTTGCTGTCTTCTGGCTTTGCTGAGAAGTGCACTACAAAGGCTTGGATAGAGCTTGCCTCCTGTTTCTTGAAGTCTCAGGACCAAAAAGACATCATCTCTGCAAATAACTCCTTGTGCGGTGAAAATTCGACGCACAGCCCGCAAGAAATGACGCACAGCCTGCATCACGGTGAGAAAATCACTGCACGCCGAACTGGATCGACGCAGCCAGACTTCGCAAAAGAAGATCAACGCAGCGCCAGCGTTGCAAGAAAAACTTCGACACACGTCCCACTAGATTGGCACAAAGCTGAGCCGGAATGAGCTGGAACTACGCAGCCCGACTTCCTGAGATAAATCAACGCAGCGTCTGCAGTGCGGCAGAAATTTCCATGCATAGCCCACCAAATCGACACAGCCCCTGTGACTTCATCTTGCAGGCCCTGGATTTCAACGCATCATCCCCGGGGCATCCGAAAACCCCACAACTCAAAAAGGATCCCAGTCTACGTGCCAGAAATCGACACAAAGCCTGCCCTGCGTGAAAACTCACCAACGCATCATCTGTGTGCGCCGGAAAAATCGACTCACACCTCCCCGTTTTCCATGCATCTCCTACTCTGTGGCCCCCTTGCAGAGAATTTGAACGCAAACAGGTACTTTGTGCTTGCAAGAGACATTTGTTGCTTTTTAAAGACTTTTATCTTTTTCTACAGTGATAACTGAACGTCTACTTAGCAAATCTTGGTCATTTTGACGTACCTTTAAACAAATAAATATTATATACTTTTCTTAACACTGTGGTGTATTGGTGTGGTGTTATACTGTGTTATTGCATGACTTATTGCACAAATACTTGACACATTGCCTTCTAAGTTAAGCCTGACTGCTCAGTGCCAAGCTACCAGAGGGTGGGAACAGGATAATTTGGATTATGTGTGACTTACCCTGACTAGAGTGAGGGTCCTTGCTTGGACAGGGGGTAACCTGGCTGCCAACTAAAGACTCCATTTCTAACAGTGGGCATTGCCCATTTTGCATTACTCTGACTCTTGATGAATGACACCTGGGCGCTATGTATGTATCATACCAGTCACTGAACAGTTTTCGTTTTGAAGTTCCCCAATCCGATGTTTACTCAAGGCCTATGTAGGAAGTACATTTAAATAACACTACAACAGGGTAGTTTAATGCTCTGTAAAAGTGTTTACTGCAATCGGTGTTAGAGGTGATGAATATTCCTAATCTCTCCAAAGAGTTTTAGACACCATGTTAAGGACAAAACTATTGATGAGGCCATTGCTTGTTTTTGGTTGGAGTGGGAGTAAAATTCTGCTCCATTGACGTAGTTTACATAGTTTTGCCCACTCCATCTATCACTTGCAGTGCAGAGTTCCACAAAACTCAATCAGCCACTGAGTGGAGGAGTTTTTTCTCGCATATGTGTTGGCAATGTTAAGTTGGTGAGTGTGAATTTTTGTCCCCCAGGGTGATTTTCGTGTGCTAGAATACCTCCAGGCATGATTTCTCAATGTAGATGGTGAGAGCAGGTTGGGACCTTTCACGTTGAGAAAGGTGCTGCTCAAGTAGAAAATTCACTCAAGTGTCAGAAAGAAACAGCACCCTCCGACGCCGCTTGGTGCCATTCACTCTGATTTTAAAAGACAGAACATGCTCCCAGTGCTAAATGTCAGCTCAAGCAGTGCGACATGCCCATATTCCGCCCACTCACGGAGGTCCTAGGAATTCTGTACAATTTTTATGTAACTCTTCAGCATTCCGCGGTGTTCCACCCAGGCCTAGTTTTCAGCAGTAGTCAATAGCTGTATGCATGTTCTGAGCCAACCAGACCACGCACTACCATCAGTGAACAAATGACAAATTACGACTGTGAGCTCAGTCATTGTTATTTTTCCTGGATTGAGTACAGACATGCAAATAAAATGGAAAGACCTAACGTCTTCTATGATTCGTATTTGTAAAGATGGTGCAATTGAAAGCCCCTGAACTGTTTGTTCAACATGTACTTCACACACTATTGGACAAGACAAAACAATTTTTAGTTATGTCTCACATGCTACCTACATCTTCGTTATTTATTTTAATGTAGCTTTTGCAGAATCACACTCAATGTGTCTCAAGTACAATTGTTTCCCTCCACTCTTGGTCTGCGAACAATCACTTGTGACTCTAAAGAGTTAAATGCAGGAAGAAGTTGCCCACTTGACTTGTGAATTTTAAAGGAAATCCCATTCTCACTTTACATTACCCGTTCTTCATCATCGTTTATTGATCTGGCATTGAACAGTATCAGGTACAGCCAATTTATAGAAGTCATTGCTTTGTGTGGTGAAACTTTCAACTTAAATTTGATTATGAGAGTATGCTCTTGGCCCTTCTTGGTATGTAATATTGAATAATATGTCTGTCTCCTTGCAAGGGATTACATATTATAGCTGCCTTCATTCTGGAAGTTCACTTGTAAACCTCTTTCTTTGAACACTTAAGAGAAATAGGTATCCAGTGAAACACATCAGAACGATGTAATCACTGGCACTAGTCATGCTTCATATAAGGCACTCGTATACAGCCCTTAACCCCTACAGTGCGGGAACCTCCATGGTGCAGGTCACGACCAGTGGCGGACACTATGGAGGGGGATAAAATATTCTCGGCCGCTTCCTGCTCCAATGGAGAAAACACCCAGGATTCTCCCCTTTCAAACGAGGCCTTCCTGAACCAGTTTCCTACCCCTCGTTCACAGCGCAGCTGCGATCGAGGGCCAGGAAATCCGACTAGACACAAGGGATTTGACTTGGGGGGGTCAGCCCCCTAGGCAAATGGGCCACCCCCCAGGGCATATTTTTTAAAAAAAAGAAAGATAGGTGTCCCTGGGGGCTAAATAAAAAAAAAAAGAAATTGACAGGGTGTCGCCCGTGAGCATTTATTTATTTAGTGGCTGTATGGTTTCCCTGGGGGCCACTATGGCCCCCAAGGAAACCATAGAACTACAAAAAAAAAATATAGATCTATATATATATATATATATATATATATATATATATATATATCACTTATCAATGCATGTGTGGTTTCCCTGGGGGCTGCAATCGGCCGCCAGGAAAACTGGCCCCACATATAAAAGTGATATGTGTGTGTATATATATATATATATATATATATATATATATATATTATATTTGCCACCAGTTGTCTTGTAGTTGCAGCTTGCGTCTTCACAGCAATGCACATACTTCAACTGACACATTTTAACTATAGCTTTTAGGCAGCAAGAAAAAAGTCAAGTAAGTCTTGTGATTATGTTTTTGCTACAAATGGATCAGACTTTTGTCTAGTAGCAGTTTTGATGCCATTAAATAGTGCAGAAGATGTATATGCCTACTGCAAAGAGCAAATCTGTATTTTATGTAAATAGCTTAGTATATTAGTAAAGTCAGCCATTACCTGCACTATAATACAAATTAAATTTATGTGCAGGGGAGCTATGGAGAGAGGAAGGGCACTTTTGCTGGGTGGTAGTGAGGGAATCCAAGGAGGTGGTCATGGGAGTGGGAGCACCAATAATGATTGGTGGACTGGGTGGTAGAGGTGCTAAAGACTGTGATGATTGGTATGTGACAAGGTGTTTTTTGAGTGTCTTGAAAGAATGTGCCGATTGAGGGAAAAAGCAAAGGTAAGGTGACCTCTACTGTTGCATGTATCACACACACACACACCAGCAATTTTGTGACTGTCTGCGTAGGCTAGTATTTTAGAGTAACAGTTTAGCCAGTAGCAGAAATGGCATCTTGTTGGATGACTGCTGCTCAAGCCCTCACTCGGGTTATAGAGGACATCTCTGATGTAGGATCGGAGACTGAGACAGCATCTGAGGGATAGGACAGTGGCGCAGACTCTGAGAGTGATTCTTGAGTTGGAGGAATCCCATTCGATAACTCCTCTTCCATTAATTATGAGGGAGGTGATGAGGACAGTCCTACTGTCCCTTCGCAAGCACAGTCTGTGCAACTGGACAATAGCAGGCTAGCCCAATCCAGAGAGCAGGTGCATGTGGCGGCAAGCAGAGAGGGAGAGAGCTCTTTTGGGGCCTCCCCAATTTAGTTCAGCCCCAAATTCCACTGCCCAAATCGTATTGTGGAGACATCAAAACTATCTATCACAAAACAAACCGGTTTTGTAAGGCATACTAAAACCAGACATTTCTTGAAACTAGACCTCCGGGGGAGTCCACAGAGGTCTGACTTGTGTGGATTCCTCAGCGTTTTCTTACCCAGAATTCCCGCAAAGCTGAAATGTTGAATAGAAACTCTATTTTTTCTTGCAGTTCTGTCACACAAACTACAGGAATATGCTGGGATCCACAAAACTCCTATCACCCAGTGTGTCCGCACCTGTCCTGATAAAAACACTACCCCACTTGAGTGCCTGCATCAGGAATGGATCACCACAGGGTCAGCACTTGCCCTCATGTAAGGACCAACATTGAACGTTGTGTGATCTGTTCCTGTCGTGGGCCCTAGGCATACCCACACAAGTGAGGTACCATTTTTATCAGGAGACATGGGGTAATGCTGGGTGGAAGGAAATTTGTGGCTCCTTTCATATTCCAGAACTTTCTGTCACCGAAATTTGAGGAAAAAGTGTTTTTTGGACCAAATTTTGAGGTTTGCAAAGGATTCTGGGTAACAGAACCTGGTGAGAGCTCCACAAGTCACCCCACCTTGGATTTCCCTAGGTGTCTAGTTTTAACAAATTTGCATGTTTGGTAGGTTTCCCTAAGTGCCGGCTCGGCTAGCGTCCAAAATCTACAGCTAGGGACTTTGCAAAAAACACATCAGATTTCAATGTAAAAATGAGATGTGTTCATGTTGCGTTTCCTGTCGCGAGCATTAGGCCTACCCACACAAGTGAGGTACCATTTTTACTGAGAGACTTGGGGGAGTACAGAATAGCAAAACAAGTGCTATTGCCCCTTGTATTTCTCTGCATTTCTTCCTTCCAAATGTAAGACAGTGTGTAAAAAAGATGTCTATTTGAGAAATGGCCTTTAATTCACATGCTAGTATGGGCACCCTGGAATTCAGAGATGTGCAAATAACCACTGCTTCTCAACACCTTATTTTGTGCCCATTTTGGAAATACAAAGGTTTTCTTGATACCTATTTTTCACTCTTTATATTTCAGCAAATGAATTGCTATATACCCGGTTTAGAATTAAAACCCATCGCATGGTGCAGCTCATTTATTGGCTCTGGGTACCTAGGGATCTTGATGAACCTACAAGCCTTGCAACCAGAAGAGTCCAGCAAACATAACAGTATATTGCTCTCAAAAATCTGACATAGCATGAAAAAGTTACAGAGTAAAACGTAGAGAAAAATGGCTGTTTTGTTCAGCTCAATTTCAATTTCTTTTTTTTATTTCAGCTGTTATTTTCTGTAGAAAAACCTTGTAGGATCTACACAAATGACCCCTTGCTGAATTCAGAATTTTGTCCAGCCTTGGTTGCACACCTATTCCTTTCACTAACTGGAAGGAGGCTAAAAGCACAAAAAATAGTAAAAATGGGTTATGTCCCAGTAAAATGCCAGAATTGTGTTGAAAAATGTGGTTTTCTGATTCAAGCATGCCTGTTCCTGAAGGCTAGGAAGATCGTGATTTTAGCACTGCAAACTCTTTGTTGATGCCATTTTCAGGGTAAAAAACACAAGCCTTCTTCAGCAGCCCTTTTTTCCAACTGTTTAAAACAAAATAAAAGAATGTTGCTATATTTTGGCTAATTTCTTGGTCTCCTCCAGGGGAACCCACAAACTCTCAGTCCCTTTGAATCCCTATGATGTTGGAAAAAAGGAAGCAAATTTAGCGTGGATAGCTTATGTGGACATAAAGTTATGAAGGCCTAGACGCAAACTACCCCAAATAGCCAAAAAAGCCAAAAAAGGGTTTCAGCACTGGGGGGCTCAAGGGGTGGGGGGGAGGAAGGCCCAGTAGATAAGGGGTTAAACATGCCCACTTTCTGCAGCTTCACCAAAATTGTGTGTATGGTTTCAAAATCATGACATCTGCACTACCTGCTAGCAAACATCAAATCCCACAAGCATAGAAGCGACCCGATTTCATGCACCAAGACAACACCACTGTAATGAACAAAAAATATGTTACTAAGCCCCTCATTCTGAATATCTTGTAAATTTAGATTCAATGTTAATATGACTTTGTGTCCAAACTGTGATTACCAATTTATCGTGTGGAAATAACATCCTCTTAAGAGAGAGGGGGAAGAGAATTACCTAATGGAATTCCACTCCCCCTGATTCCACGTTGGGTGGTGAGAGTGGTGTGTATGTGTGTATATATATGTGTGTGTGTGTATATATATATATATATTATATTCCTTGTATTGATAAAGGAAAGACTGCACTACAAAAGACTCCGTCTTCAAAGCTTCTTTATTTCTGGGCTCCTTTTACATCAAACTTGACACAATGTTGCCAATGCGTTTCAGTCATGGCGACCTTGTTCACGGGCATTTCCAGTCATAAACCCTTTCTTCCGTGTGTATATTTACAATTTTACACCCTTAAAACCAAAAACATATTAACTTCACCTTTTCATGTGTGTATTCTAAATTATAAATAACCACGTTATTAGCCTACGTAACTAATTAGAAATTCAAAAAATGTACTAAAATAATTTGATTACCCCACTATGTAAATTCTGCAGCATTATGGGTATGGTAGTTTCTACCATTGGTTGATATGTCCAGGATTGATTCATGCATTAATGATAAGAGAATTCTATTTATAAAATAATGTTGGCAAATTATTTTGCTAATTAATGGAAACTCTTATAGCTGACTGCACTATACCTGGCTATGAATCTATGAATATATGGTATGTTTTGCCTAAAGTGGGGATCATCAGAATGTAACCTATTGGATCTATATTCTGATGCAGGAATCTGTAGTGGACGTTCATCAGAATGATGACCTCGTTCTGTAGGAAACATTGGAAAACAGTGTGCATCTAAATTCTTTCCCACACACATACTGGTTCTCCTTTTTCTTGCTTTATTTGGTACAATTCTATAGCATCACCCATTATATCTCTGGAATGTAAAGGGTAAATGCTGTAATGTTTATAATTTCTTCTGCTTCACCTAAATCAACCTTGTCAAACTGAGCAGAAGAAACTGAACTGGAACTTTCTGTCCAATGATAGATAACATGTTCCTGTAGTTCAATATATTTGTAAAATACATTTTCAGTTTTAAGAGGCTGTAAAGCACTTTTAACCCTATCAATGATCCAAGTTCCTGGCAATTTATTTTGTCTTTCGTAGGTGCTCCATTCACTAGAACTTCTGGTAGTCCCATACACATTCAGTTCTGAAGCTGAGGAGGGACTGGAAAAACTTCCTCTAGCAGGCATTTTATTATCGCCCAGTTTGTCAATACAGGTTTTACAGACAATCTGGTTTACACACAAGTCAAACCTATCTTCAGCAATCAAATAAAGAGCAAGTTTAAATCATTGTACTGGATTGCTGTCTTTTGTTTTTTACAAATATATATTTTTTTGACTTGTGATTTGTAGCAAGTTCCTCTCAACAAACACACACCTTGTCTTGAATGTCTGAAGTTATTCTTGCAAATGCATCAATTTAATTTTTAGAATTATCTAAAACTGCTAGTAATAGAATTATCAGCGTGGTTCTCAACAACCATCCATTGTCTTCACTTGGCCTTTCAGGCTCAAACTATTGCATCTGAATGTCATAGTTTACAGAACTGTTTTCAGGATCACTACCTCCTAATAGCATATCATTTGTTTTTGAAGCTGAAGAGCTTGACGTTTTATAAAATACAATCTTCTTACAAGAGGACACATTTTAGTGTGGTGTACAGACAGAATTTGGATATGGTAGAAAGTACTGTCACAGATCTGGGGTGATAAGCAAGCTAATGAGTGTCCTTGAAGGTTTGTATGTTGCCCTACTACACAAGGAGCAAAACTTTCGAATAGTTTTATTTCTTATTTTATAGTTCCATTGGTGTTTTTCTTTAAGAACAGTCTATGGTCTATGTTTGTCAATAGACTGTTATCTTATGTTGCATACGTCTCTATATTTCCACCCCAAATCTAGGTTTTGAGGACGTTGACCTAATACTTCATGAGCTTCTCCTTCTACATTTCTAGGCACTGTTCTTTCTTTTTCAGTCGGTGTACCTTCATTGATTTTATACCCATGGCCATCTGTGTCAATTGTAAACACTAACTGAGTCTCTTGTAAATAACTTTCCTTATTAAAAATGATTCAATACTGGAAGTTCTTTCTACTCTCCCTGGGAAATACTGCAAACGTTTGCTTTACTCAGTTGAATATTTTGACCATGTTTTTTCTTCAGTGAATTAATCAGTTTATCTAAGCATCTCATTCTCTTCAAAATGAGAATAAATATCTTTATTTTTAATACAGAAGCCTTGTCAACTAGACTCTCAACAACAAGTTTCTGATTTTGCAAAGGTGTTTTGCATTTTACTTTGTTACTGCTTCTAATCATATTACCTACTACTCTTCTACAAAAGAGCTTCTGACAAAGTTATTTATATTTATTTTTGTAAACCTGTCTGGTTGTCTCCTTTTTTTTGTGGCATTATCTTTTTTGAAGAATAATTTTTATTTTTGGTAGACGTTAAGATATTTTTATTTTGACTCATAGAATAAAGTTTACATGATGTTCTTAATTAAAAAAAAAAATGTACTCTAATTATATTTGAATCTTATTTTAACATCATATTCGTTCTGTATATCTGTTTCATGTTTGTAGACTTCTTTGCAGGAATGTTTTTTTTGTCCTTCTTTATCTTCTACTGCTTTGCTGGCACCTTGAACTGAATGGAAACTCGACAGAAAAAAAATACAATACATAATATTTATTTCTAGTTCTTTAAGAGCACTTACTAATAAATAAAAGTCAGCCATTGTTTTATCACATGTCAGCATGCTACACATTCTGCATGTTACATTTTCATCAAACAGTAATACAATCTCATACTATAGGGTCATATATATACTCCATTTGCACCAACTTTGCATCATTTGTTTGATGCAAATTTGACAGAAAACTAACTCCATATTTGTATTTTGACATAAGACTTGTCAGATGCGTGAACCTACCTTGCGTCATGATGCAAGGTAGGTGTTCCCATCTAAAAAATGGTGCTAACCCTATAGCCCCCATATTTATCCCCCGTGCTAAAATGATGCACGGGTAGGAGGAGGGACTAAATAATGGTGCAAAGCTTGCTTTGCACAATTATTTAATGCCTGGGTCAGACCAGGCATTAGGGGACCTGTGGACCCATTTCCATGGTTAAACACCATGGAATGGAGCCACAGGTGCCCTCCCCAAGCCCCAGGATCACCCCCACCCACACCAGAGGGACATCGCAGGTAAGTAGGGTAAGTATAGGTAAGTATTTTTTTTTATTAAAGTGCCATGGGGGGGGCAACAAACTAACACACCTTTGTGTGGGGACAATACACTGCCAATTCAGGTGTAAGTGAGGCTGGGACATCACATGGAAACTGGGCTCTCCCACCCTTATTGATTTGAGGTCTGGGATCAGGGGTAAAATAAGAACAATAACAATACAATACCACATTTCACATGTATTTCTGCTATTACAAATTTAATTCACTGTGGTCTGACTAAAAAACTTTTGCAAAGCAAGTATTATCGAATATGTTTTATTTACTACTCATTCATCATTGACTTATATATTTTGTATTGCTTTTTTTCATTTATTCAATGCTCAAAGCAAACATTTTGTGAGCTAACATTACATTACAACCTTGCCCCACCTTCTACCCCTACCCCTAACCTCACTAGCCCATGATGTCAATCTCTACAGGACCAACAATCTCACCCATTTCCTCCTTCCTTAAACCACACGGGCCCAACTCTTTCTCCATATCCCCCCAACTTATCACCGACACCTATTACAATGCCCATAAAGGCCCTAAAAAACAGATCTTATCTTCTTCACCAAACGCCCAGCTAGACGGAACACCCTCCTCACTAGCCACCTCCTCTCCATCAAAACTACCAACATTCCATACAGCTGCAAACTCTCAATCTCCAGCTCACCGACATTCTAGGGAAATGTCATCATCTCCATTTTCAGAAACGGAACCATCATGATTCAAGCTAACGACACTAACCTCCGAGTTTTCGAATCCATATTCTCTTCTTTAAAGTCAGCCCTACCACACCCTCAAACCCCCCAACTCACGAGCCCCCCCTAAGATCCACAGCCCCTTGGAACTTCACTCTACCCCCACATCCAATCCCCCCTAACACCACCCCAGCTCCCCCACCGTTCCCAAAGACTTCATCCACAACCCGATTGACCCACCCATCCCCATCAACCCCTCTTCCCCTGACCAAGCACTCTACTCCCCTAACCCTGCAATCCTCAATCACAACATCTTTATAGGCTCCCCAGCCCACACCATCACTATCCTCTCACACAATACCTCTTCACTCTCTGAACCTCTCCAAGATTCCACCAACACAGTCCCCCCTCCCAAACCCCTTCTCTTACCTTCCACTAAAAGACTAGACTCTGCGAATCGTAGAGACACTCATCTTCCGCCCACCTCCCCATCACCTCTAACCCACCCCCGATACCAATCCCAAACACTCCACCACTGCCTCCTCTCACATACTACCCAGGGATCTTAAAATCCATCAGAAACAGTCGCTTCAGACCCCGTCTAATAGGAGCCTCATCTTCTACACCCTCCCCTCCAAACCCAATTCCACTACAAAAATCAATGAACGGCTCTCCAATCTTGAATCCCAACTCAAACTCATCAAACAGGGCATCAAGATGATAGCGAGAAGCCTCAACCCGCTGATGCACCCTTCCCCGACCCTGACACACATGCCTTCGCCGGACATGACCACCCCACAGAGTCTCATCTGGCCCTCCAGGCCCTTCCTCCTCAACACCTCAAGGCCAAGAAGAACAAACTCTCCTTTGTCTCACAATGAAGCAATCAAACTCGCTCAATCTTACAACTCGCTCCTAACCATCCCAAACCCACCTTCCAACATCCAGGTCATCACTGGCCTAGGTCAAAATCTCATACAGCCTCCCTCACCCAGACCCCCAGCTCACCTTGTCAATATCCCCCTGATCCCTCCCTTGCCAGACCCCAAGATCTATCAGCATACAAACTGTATGCTTATTAACTGCAGATCAGCAGTCAAACATGCTACGGATCTTGCTGATGCCATTCTCAATCATAACATTGACATTGCCTTCGTCACAGAAACCTGGCTGACTGAACTCTCACAACTGATCATGGACATCCTCGTCCCTCCCGGTTACTCAATTTCCAGTAAAGATAGAAAATACAGCCCGGGGGGAGGCATTGCCATCATTCACAAAAATGACATTGAAATAGAGTTAAAAGACTCATTCAACTACAACTCCTGTGAATACCTTAATGCCTCCATAAAGTCAAGCAACAATTCCAAGGTGACCTTCTCCCTTCTCTACCACCCCCGTGGTAACACTATACCCTTTGCTGACCACCTAGCTGACCTAATAAGGCACTGCTCCCTCTCCTGCCCCAACTCCATCATCTTGGGCGACCTCAACCTCCAATGGAATGATGAGAACAATGCTCTCATCCAATCCCTAAATTACCTTCTACACAGCAAAAACCTTTCCCAACACTGCCAGGGCCAAACCCACATCAAAGGAGCTACAGTAGATGCGATAATAGAGCATAAAGACTCACTCACGATTGATGATATCCTTCCTGTCGACTGGTCAGATCATCACATCATCCTATTCCATCTTAACTATACCCCCTGACACATTACCCAATCCTAAAAGACATTTAAATGGAAAAGTAACATTGACCAAATCCCTTTAACTACTGGAAGAAAAAATCACCTCCTTACTACCGCCCCCTTCAACCAACCTCTCAACTACGGAGTTAACCACCCAGTAAAACTCGACTATTACTAACATACTCTATCAATTAGCCCCTATGAAACTGAAAAGAGTGAGAAACACTTCATCCAGAGCCTGGTTCAACAATGATCTCAATTTAGAAAGAAGAAAACTGAGAGCAGCCGAAAGACTCTGGAGATCCGACCCTTCCACTACCTACCTTGAGCAACTCAGAAGAGAACGGAGAAGCTACAAAAAACACATATCCAACGTAAAAAACACCTTCTTCTGCAATGCTCCAGAAAGAGACAAAAATCGCCCTAATGAGCTCTTCAACATTATCAAACAATAAACTACTAAATATCCCCCAACCCCCTACCTGCAACCATAGACACTTGTGTCAATTTCGCTAACTTCTTCAACAATAAAATCACTGCGATTGAGCTTTCCCTAGTACTAGATACCCCTCCAATCACAGAGCCCCCCGCCTTCTACCAACAAGTTTATCCCTGACCCATCCCTCTCTGACAACCCGCCCCTCAAAACTGAAATCTATCTCCCTAACCAGATTCAGCTATCGACCCCTGCCAGCTGGGTATCCTTCCATCCCCTCCTGGCATCGGACATCTCCAAACTAGTGTCCACCTCCAGAACATCCTCCCACCTAGCCTACCCTCTCCGTCCCTCCATGGAAAAAAAAACTCCACCAGACCCTCTCCCCGATATGGACTAAGATCATCAACAGCTCCCTTCAAACCGGCGTGATATCTGACTGTCTCAAACTAGGCCAAATCACGCCGATTCTTAAGAAACCAGGAGCCGACCCTAACATCCTCCATAACTACAGACCAGTCTCCAACCTTCCTTTCCTTGCCAAAACTCTCAAGAAATGTGTTCTCCAACAACTAACCCATCACATTGAGAACAACAACCACCTCAACCCTCTACAATCAGGCTTCCGAAAAAATTGTAGTACAGAACCAGCCATCCTCAACATAGTAGATGACCTCCACAACTCCCTTGACTCTGACCGATTCTGCCTTCCAATTCTCCTAGACCTAACAGCGGCCTTCGACACAGTCGACCACAAGCTCCTTCTGGACTCTCTCCAAAAGAGAGTTGGCATTGAAGGGACAGTCCTCCGCTGGTTCTCCTCCTTCCTACAAAACCAAACGCAACAAGTAAAAATGTTCAACTTGACATCGCCCACCTCTTTAATTACCAGAGGAGTCCCCCAAGGATCTGTCCTCTCTCCCACACTCTTTAACCTCTACATGGACCCTCTTACCACCATTCTCCCTCGAGCCAACATCCCCTTCCATCTCTATGCTGACGACACGCAACTTTATATCGAAATATCCTCTTTAGAAGATATCCACCACCTGAACAACACCCTCAAAGAAGCCCACTGTTGGTTATCCCATAACCATCCTAAACTAAACCAAGATAAGACTGAAATACTCCTCCTTTTGAATTCGAACCAGCTCCCCCAGCTGCAAGAATGGCTAAAATCCATCAACGCTCTAAAATGTATTCTCACCCCTATGAGCATGGTCAAGTCTCTGGGAATCACTCTGGACTCCAACCTGACTATGCAGGACCACATCAAGAAGAACGCTAACAAAGCTTTCCAAAGCCTTAAACTTCTGAACAAAATCAAACCCTTCATTCCCCATGATGATCTCAAACAGGCCACACTGGTACTCTCGAGACTTGACTATGGGATCTCCATCCTTACCGGCACCGTCAAATCCCAACTTGCCCCTATGAGGTCCACTCTTCACGCAGCTGCCACACTGGCGACTGGAATAAAAAAAATATGACCATATCTCACCTGCCTTGAAGAGTCTAAAATGGCTCCCAATTGAGGCCCGCTGCTCGTTCCGCACTGCCTGCCTAACTCACAAAGCCCTTCACACTGGGAAACCAGAATACCTCGCCAAAAGACTCTTGAAAGCAGGTCAAACAAGATCACTAAGAAGCTCTAACACCTTCCTCCTCATCCTGCTGAAAACCAAGAAGCAAAAAACTCGGACATGCTCCTTCTCAAACAACGTGCAGAGAATTTGGAACTCCATACCTATTCACATCAGATCTAACCCTTCCCATCATATCTTCAAGAAGCTACTTAAAGAATTCCTCCTCAACCAACCTCCACGCTAAAAAGAATCTCTCACCCCCACCCCACCACTGCCGGATCGCTATCTTCTTGTCCATGAGAATCCCACTGCATAACCATTCTGCAATGGGATTCATGTGTTTTTCATGTGTTTTGCATGTGTTTATTATCTATGCTGTTGTAAAGCGTGCTGATACCCTCTGGGTCTTACCAGCACTATAGAAAACTTTCTAAATAAAAATAAATAAATAAAAATTAAACATGTTCCATAAAAACAGTAATAAAATGTATCACAGCAATACCATATACATTATTAACATCCCCTCATTCCTCAATTCACTCTCTCACTCCCAAAGCACATCCTCATATAGTCACACTGTCTTGACTTCTGGACCAGGCATATCAAGGGTTAGTGTGAACTTAGACTGGGATTTACAACCTGAACGATCAATCCCTTGGCTCTCTGTGGTGTTGTACATGAAGATTTGTTTTAGTCACAGGGCCTGATTTAGAACGCAGTGGACTGTTTTCTCTGTCATAATGGTAGCGGATATCCCATTTTATTCTATGAAATTTAGATTTTGGAAGACAGGATATCAGTCACCGTAGTGATGGAGTAACGCATCCAGCAAGTTCTAAATCAGGCCCCTATTTTCCTAATAAAGGTCTTGGTTTAGTTTGAAAAAATTATTTCTAGTACTGGGAACAAATGAGAACCCTCTGGTCAGCAAAGAACACTCTTCTTTACCAATCTCTATAGATGACAAATTAAAAAATTGTGATGGTCTGATTCAACTTGACATCTTTAGTCTCTACCTTTGATGTATTCAGGATCTCCAATATTGCTGATTCTGTGTCTTCAGAAAGTGATATTGAGGGTTTTGATGGTATAACCTCCCTCTGTCCTCCCTCTGGAACCGGTTGTCTTTTCTGCTAATTACTCGAGATAAAAAAGGAGAAGGAGAGGGATAATGATAATTCTCTGCATGATTCTAGATGTATGATTAGGCCCAGATATGTCTGATATCCCTGAACTGTCTCCTTCTGAATCAGTGTAAAACATGTCTGGAAAAAGTGACTATAGTTCTCTTTTTTCTTGCATTGTGATCTCTGTGTCCTAGTTTCTGATTTCATTCTTGGTAGTGATTGGGTGTCAAATAGGAACTAATTTTCTCTTGTGTATACTATCTAATGTCTTTTTTTAGCTTTTTGGATTTTTTCTTAATGAAATACTCTTCAAAGTTATGGGGCTCCCCATTCAATTCCTCCAATTTCATGTTTGCCTCTTCTAATGCATTTTTACAACTTAACCTCTCTTCCAACTCAGGTGTTTACTGCTTCTGAATTACTACCACTTCTTTGGCGGTCTCCACAATCAAAACCATCCCATCTCTTGCACATCTATTTACAACTTGTGACCATTTTTCTAGAAATTAGCATATTTCCACAAACAGAGCTGGAACATTTCTCACTCTCAATCCTGAAGGGATCACCCCAGCTCTAAGGTAATACAACATAAATTGTGTACGCGATTCAATTCTCTCTGCGTTTTTCTTCAAATTAAGTAGCTTTTACGACTCACTATTGTCTACATTGGTCACTACTACCCTTTTTTCTTATATTGGGTGTGTGGCCAATTAAGTTGTAAAAATTTTCATCTGAGAAACCAGACAGTTTAAGTGCCTCCATCATTCACTCTTCTTCTCAATAGCGTGCCCACACCTCTTAAACAGAAAAGTGCAAATATCTATGTCCCTTAAAAGGGATCAAACAATCAAACTCCTAAAAAAGAATTGCTTTCAAAAGAGAACTATCCCCACAATTAAACAACCACTAGGGCATCACATTGAAATTGGGTTCCTCCTACGTTATTGATTCGAGGTCGGGAATCAAGGGTGAAATAAGAACAATAACACTACAATGACTGAGAAAAAAAAAGATCTGTTCCCGTTGTATTTCTTGTGTATTTAGGTTGTGGCTGGGGATGGCGAGAGTGGTGTCAGCATGAATGTATGAGGATGTGTTTTGAGAGTGAGAGAGTAGGTTGACGAATGGGGATATCAATAATGTATCTGGTATTGCTGGGATACATTGTATTGACTGATTTTATGAAACATATCTAATGTAATGTCAGCTCTCAAAAAAATTGACCATTGCAAAAATGTTTTGATATATAGAAAGAACAATCAAGAATGCTTATAACTCAATGACCAAGAAGGGGTAACTAAAACGTATGCAATAATATTTGTTTGACTGCCAGAAATGACCGCAGTGAATTATATTTGTATTAAAAGAAATACAGGTCAAGTGGAATATTGTGTTCTGTTATTGTAAGTGAGGCTGGGTCCAGCTTCTCCCTTCAATCCTACCTAGAATGACCCACCAAGTCACACCTAAGCTACCATTGTGTGTGGCCGTCTAGGGGGAATACACAAAGCCCAACTGCCAAATACACCCAATCATGTGACCAGAGACAGGTAGCAGGCATCAAACGGGTAAAAGAAGAAAATGCCAACTTTCAAAAAGTGGCATTTTCAGAGTTACAATTGAAAATCTGACTTGACTATAAGTTGTGATTTCAAATTGTGATTCCAAAGACACCAAACTCGAAAGGATAATCTCTTCCAGATTATGAATTACACCTATAAGATGTAATAAGGTAACCTCAAAGTAAGTTTATAGGAGAGATAGGCCTTGCATTAGTGAAAAACGATTTTGGTAGTTTTTCAATACCAGGACATGTAAAACTTAAAGGTTCATGTCCTACCTTTTAAATACAGAGGACCCTGCCCTCTGGGTTGTCCAGAGCATACCTTAGGAGTGACTTATATATATTAAAAGGAAAGGTTTGGGCCCAGCCAAAGGGTTATTTTGTCACATTACCATAGCAGTGTAAAACTGCACACAAAGGCTCAACAATGGCAGTCCTGAGGCATAGTTAAGGGGTGACATAAGTGGGTGGCACAATCAGTTCTGTACGTCCACTAGTAGCATTTAAATTACAGGCCTGTCGTACATATTGAACCACTTTACTAGGGACGTATAACTAAATGAAATATGCCAATTGGGGATAAGCCAATATTATTATGTTCAGGGGATAGAGCACAAGCACCTTAGCACTGGTTGTCAGTGGTAGAGGGCTTAAGGCCAGCAAAAAATAACTCAGCTAAAATAGGAGGAGGAAGGCAAAAAGTTTGGGGAAAGACCACCCTAAGGCTGTCAGGTCTAACACATGCCCCTTCAGCTGAAAGTGGGAAGAGCTACTTAATGCCTTGGGTGTTCTCTTCACTAAGGGGAAAGAACCTGGATAAACTATAAGCATTGATATGATCTGACCCCAGACAGTGCACAGCTGTGAAGTCAATTCCATGTAGGGAAATGAACTACCTCAACAGTTTGAGATTTTTACCACTCATCTGCAAGAGCCATCTGAGGGTCCTGTGGTCTGTCCAAACATGGACGTGTCCCAAACAGGTATTGTCTTAACGTCTTCAGTGCCCAGACCACAAGAAACCTTCTCTTTCAAACACACTCCACCTCTTTTCCTGTGGAAGTAGTCACCTGCTAATAAAGGCTACTGGTTTCTATAGGCCCTCCTCATTCAACTGTGCTAAGACTGCTCCTATGCTCTGCCCTGAAGCGTCCTTTTGCATGATAAATGGTTTGGAGTAGTCACAGGCCATGAGTACAGGTGCTGTACACATAGCTTCCCTGAAACTATTAAATGCTTTCTGGCAAGCCTCTGTCCAGATCGCCAACCTGGGCTGCTTCTTTGAAGTCAGCTCTGTTGAAGGGGCCACAATGGTGCCATATCCCTTAAAAACGTTCTGTAGTATTCTGTGAGGCCTGGGAAGTCTTTCATCTCTGTCTATGTTTTAGGGGTTTGTCAGGCTATGATAGTCCCAGTTTTGGCATGAAGGGCCTGCCCCTTGCCCCTACCCACCAGGTGACTCAGGTACACCACAGAATACTGCCAAATCTGTCATTTATTGGCCTTGATAGTTAGGCTTGCCTGTTGCAGGGCCTGAAGCCCTTCACAGAGGTTTTGCAGGTGTTTGGTCTGGCTGGAAAAATAGAGAGCTATGTTGTCTAAGTAGGCAGCACAAAAGACCTCTTTCCCAGTCAGCACCCTGTTCACCAACCTCTGGGAAGTGACAGGGGCATTCTTCCAGCCAACGGTCATCACCCAAAATTGGAAGTGGCCCTCTGGTGTTCAGAATGCTCCCCTCTCTTTAGTTCTCTCAGTCAGATCAATAAGCAAGTACCCTGATGTCAAATCAAAGGTACTGAGGAATTGGGCATTGCCCACCCTTTCAATGGGCTCATCAGCTTGGGGGGTGGGGTGACAGAATTGAGGCCCCGGTAATCTACATAGAACCTGAGTTCTGAAGTGGCACCTATTGTGGCAGCTTTCGTACCAGCACCAGTAGCTACTGGTCCAGCCCAGATCTTGGAGACCTCCTCCTTGATACTGTCCTTCACCATATCTGGCATCCTGTAAATTGTGTTCTTCATAGGTAAGCTGTCTCCAGTGTTGATATCATGGATGCATGTGTGAGTCACTGCTGTGATCAGAGAAACCGCTATGTCCTGGTGGGGGTGGGCACCCCTGGACATAGCTGCTGAGCTTTCATTTCTGCTGTCAATGGTCATGGGTGGCTCCCCATGACCATTGATAGCTCAGGGAGGGGCTGCTTGTCGCCCTTCCCTTAAAGGAATCGGCCCCAGGGGTAGGCTCCCCTGGACCTTTTCAGGCTTGGGAAAGGTGGCCAGGCACCCTCTCCCTATTTTTTAAATTTGGGGCACCAGGAGTGGGTTTCCTGAGGCCTTTAGAGGCCCAGGGAAGGTGGGCCTCTGCATAAATATTAATATTGTCCAGGTCATGGTCTACCGGAGGTTTTTGATGCACAAGTAAGGGGCCATAAGTCCCCCTCATAAATAATAAGCTTCCCGCAGGGATGGGCTCTGTGGGGCCTTTAATGGCTTGGGGAGGGGGCCACATGTCCCTCCTCCTCATAAAAATAGTTTTTTCCTGGGGTGGGCTCTCTGGGATTAATAAAAAATCAATGGGCCCAGCCACCATTTTGGATTTTTTTTGCTCCCTCGAAAGTCTTGCAGAATCACAGCATTTTTGCCATTTTTGTTTCCTTTTTTTGGCTACAGGGGGATCTTACTGGGTTCCCCTCATGGGGCCTAAGGGGTCCGAGTATCCATAATCTGCTCCCATATATCTTTTCTGTACCACCTCAGGACAGGGGACTGAATCCCTGACTCCTGTAATGGCTGAAAGCAACAGTTTTCTCATGTTGCTGGCAGCCAGAGTGCTTGCTCTCACAGGAGTCTGATTCCCACAGGAGTGAGATGGCCCAAGGGGAATAAAGCTTGCTGGGCCAATCAGAATGCTCTATGTTTTAATTGCCATTCCCGTCTTAAAGAGTCTTGTAAGCCCAACTGCTGAAATATACAATTAATTTTGACCCTTGATTTCACAAAAAGTACTGAACAAATTTACACTGAATACAAACAACCCAATCTTCACAATTTGGGTTTTGCTATTCAGTATTTGGAAGAGGCGTGTTGAGGGCGTCCATTCCAAATACTGAATTGGAAAGGTATGTACGAATGATTTATGACTGAAACGTGGTTGCAAAACACTTGCAATTTACTGCCAATTGAGCATTGGTGGTATCCCATTTACAAATGGGAAGCAGTCCATCAGGGGCCCCTTCCCCTTGAGAATGCCTGGGAAAATATTTTTAAAAAGCTGACAGTGGTCTCACAGACCATTGCCTACTCTTTAAAAATGAAACTTCAAAGTTTTTTATGCATCCCATTTTCATTTAAGGAAAAATTGAAGTGTTTAAAAAAGATTGCTTTATTTAAAAGCAATCACAGACATGGTGATCTGCTGAACCCCAATAAGTCACCATCCCTTTGATGGCTGCATTTGGGCAAATTGCATCCTACCTCATTTATATGCATGAGGAACAACTAAATGCAACCCATTAGTAATTGCTAACAAAACTCAAAACAGTTTCACACATTGGAAATAGTGATATCCTAATTTCAAGTTGTAGGTTGCAGGAAATAACGATTTAGTAATCACTGTTCCTCACTTTCATAGATGTAAGCCTTAGTTTAAAGCACCATCACTGAGTAGGGAAGTCCAGCTTACTGCAGCCCCACACACCCATTGAGCATTCCTCCTGGTGTGGTGTCCTTGGTTTCTGGACTAATAACAATCCCTTAAAAGGTTACAATGGTAATTCAAACCCAATGTGATTCCTAGAGTAGCTCACTCAAGCATTGCACTCAAAACAACACAACAGGCCTGATTACAAGTATAGGTGCAATTAGTTACACCAGGTTAATAACAATAACATGGGGTTAGTTATTTATCGGGTGTGATAAATAGCACCTATTATGAGTTCTGAGGAATAACATGCAGGTTTTGGTGTTTAAAGCACCAAAATCTGCATGATACAGTCATTACGGCATGGGTTTCTTCTACTAAAATTAACATAAAATTGAGATATTTAACACATCTGATGTAATGGATGTGTTAAATAACAGTCAACTCAGGGTATGACCTCATAAGCCAAGATGGTGAATGATCCAAATTAGAGCTCCTGCACGGCTGAGCCTGCTGCCAACACATTCAGGGTGCTTACCGGGAGATGGTAGCATAATTCGTTCAAAATCCCACAATTTCTTTAGATGCTTACCCTCTATGGAGTGGCATCAGGTATGTCTATGAAGTGGCTCAAATCAGTCTGGTCCCCCTAAAGGGAGACGAACAGGCAACAGGGAGATAAACATTCAATGACCTTGTTGCCTCGGCTCACAAACTGCAGACTCAGCTTCTGCTACCTAGGTATTCAGATACCTCTTGAACCAAAACTAACCTGGACCCTCAACCTGAAGCACCTCCTGACCCAGCTTACAATGGATATGAACAGGTGGGCACGGTTCCTTCTCAATGTCCTAGGCTGTGTAGCCCTGGTCAGACTGATTGTGCTTCCATGCCTTCTGTACACTCTACAAAAATACCTATTGCTTATACTACACACCTGGTTTTGTGCCCTAATGGCCGGAATACACATCATACTCTGGCTTACTTGTCCCTCCTGTATCATCTTTGGCACATGTACCCAATCACCCCACAATGGAGGTATTGGTATGACAGATGTCTGCCTATTCTATTGGACAGCCCACCTGATTGTGGTTAACAAGTGGTTCAATGGTGCCTAGAACAACCCAACATTCATTCTGGAAGTAGCAATCATGGGTCTAGATAATATCAGGTGTGTGTTTTATGGAAACCCCATCCCCTCACACCTTCCTGAACCAGCTGGAAAAGTTCTCCAAATCTGGTGCTCGGCGTTGATATGGACTGGCTGAGACAAAGGATCACATGGGAGACGCACTGTGGACAGTACAATGGCTACGTCAATCGTCGTCCTTAGTGGCACCAATCCCTTCAGGCAGAATATAAGTTCAATAAATCACAAGTCTTTAAATACCTACATCTGTATCATGCCTTTGAGCAGCATAATGATTTGCTGGGTGCTGGGTGCAGTTCTGGAAAGCATCCTCCTGGAATTCCGAAACCTCATGGGCCCTATAACATCTAATGGATTTACAAATTCCTCTTACCAGACCTGTTTGCACTATTGCAGTCCCACTGTGAGGGATGGCTGGATCTCCTGGAAGTCCCTAATTGGAGGGATACATGCATGTTAGCACAGCTCCAACACATTCAACTCAATTTTCTGCACACTACCTACCTTAAGCCACTAAGTTTATGGTGCACAGGTGCGCTAGCTATCCCAGTGTGCTGGTGCTGCCCACTATAATGGCAGACTTCTTTAACTTGGTCTAGGAATGCCCTGGATTGCACAATACTGGGAGATAATCTTTGCCACCCTCTCTGGAGTGCTGGGGAGGTTAGAAGTTCTGCCTCCTGAGGCAAGTCTCCTGGGAGTCTTGGAGGGTGTGTGTGATACAACGGGAGACATGGGCCTTGGTGGGGATTGGGACCGTGCTGTCCAAGAGGAACATTGTGAAAGTCTAGATCTCTTCCTTTTCTCTTCCCTTGGTCCTCTGGGAACAGGCCATGGGCTGGTGTGCCCAAAAAGAAAAAGCACTTTATGTAGCACTGTTGTGTCCCAAGAAACACCAAAGGATTTGTGGGAAATGGCAGCAATATCCAGGACTGCCCTAGCAGAAAACTACTATGATGTCACTTACTTAGTATACTTATTTGTGTTTTATTGTTCACATGTCCTTGGTACTGCATTATTTGCAATTGTTTCAAAATAATAATATTATTTTTTATTAAAAAATTAAAAAGATAAGCTTGTAATTCCAACCTTTCTATAAACAGAGGTTTATGCACGAGTCAGAAAAGAAATGACTGGCTCACAATCAGACCCTATATATTCAAAAGTGTTTCTTTTAACAGTTCCATCCCGCTGCTTAGTATATGCGTAAAAACCATACAGAGTATATTAAAAAGAACTTACAATCTTGCTAATAGGGAAAATAAAATGAACAGCTCTAACTTATTTTGAATGTACATATCAGCCTAAAAACCTAAAGATACTTCTATACGCTACAATATGAGGGCATGGAATTGCTAGCTTGCTTCTAAAGTTTCATGGGGCTCAGTGCACTGCATACCACTTCACAGTGGATCGGCTGTGGTCACCAGACTTCAGCTGGGAGAGAGTGTCCCCTTGCAAGAAAACCACACAACCATCTGGGCTTATCTCCTCCCATCACTGGATCAACTGTTAGCATAACAGGAACTGTTATGATAACCTGGTGCGAAGGCCTCTAAAATTAATTGATCAATTAAAGGGCTTTCTATAGGATTGACCACCGATTTTAAGCCTAATTGCTAAATATAGTGGGGACTTTGCAATAATTTGAGATGCACCCATTCTAAACAAGCAGGATACAAATGTGTCAAATTGGACTCCATATTTATCTTACACATCTACTGTCAAACTATGAAAGGTAGATATTGCATAGCTTGTGGCAGACTAAAAGCAGCTAATGTTGTAACAAAGTCATTGTTTAGATGTAATGGTACTTTCACAACTGCTGCCAAAAATAATGGCATGCTGAAAGTGGACTGAAAACAGACAGGTTAACTTAATGTTCTCAAAATGAAGCCTGGTTTTGAGAGTTCATAAACACAGTGTTCACCATGTTTGGGTTTCACAAACAAAGCATTTAATACACCTTTAAAAGGGCACAGCTAATCTTCTAATGAGTTGCTAGCTTCTAAATGGTGAAAGTTATTGGTATCTTTTTTGGAAGTAACCTACATTTGGGTCAGTATGATCCATTGAATAGAATTGAATTATCTAATGTAGAACAATGCTTGTACCCGGCCAGTAAATAGTATAAACAGAATGACTCAACTCAAGTAGAATTTGAAAGAAGAGCGAATAGTTGATTCTCTGCTGGAAATTGTCTACCTTGTTCCTTTCAAAAGAAGTGGATAAGAGGAGATTTTGGTTTATTCCCTCGAAATTTCAAGGCATGATGGGTTCAATCCCATGTGTCACAGTTCCCAATGATGGTCTGGCTGGACTCTACAGTTAAACAAATTACAGGTGATTGCCTACTGAGTGTTCTATTGAGAGGTGTTGCATGTCTTTAGCATGCAAGGAGAGGGGCCTTTGTGCATGAAGAGGGCTTTCTCTTCACACAGACCTCCGCCAACTTGCTTTGGATACTAAATTCTTGGCGAGTTTAATTACGACTTGTGTGACACATTAGGAACAGTTACTGATAGGTTCAGTAGGTTGTATAAGGGAATATCACTTGCATTTACCTCCCATGCTTTTATAACACAGTCTCTACCATGACTGCAATATTATGACGCATTAGTTTACCACACAAGTCATTACAATGACTTGCCTTAGGGGCGACATACTTTGGAATAGTATAAATTACTATTCCAACTCCAGTTTATACAACAGTAGGAGAGGTGTTGGACTTAAAACCCTAACAATTGACTTGGGTGGTAAAGTAATGCGTGGTAATGTCGCAATTGTAGTAGAGACTGCATTGTAAAGGCAGGTCGTTGTTGAGACTGTGGAGTAAAGGATGTTTCCTGGTTCAGTCTTACGCTCCAATGATGCTGGAGATTGTTTTCTCTATATTGTAAAACTATTCACAAATCCTTGCAAGACATAGACGGCATTGTTTATGCTGATGAAATATAAGGAAAGTTGTCTATACCTTAATCTTAGTCTATCTCATGTTTTAGTATCATGGCTAAACCAGATGGCCCTACCTGTCTCCCAGGCGAATAGGAATGTTTTGTCTCCTTTGGTGTCTGAAAATTGCTCTAATCACTACCAGTCTCTGTCTTCAGGGTACATCTTAATGGAGCTGGAATTTTCATTCCAAGTTCAACAATTGTTTCCACTCACCACATTAAACATTGAGGTAGTCTTGTCTGATACAGCCTTCATGTTCTTTCTACAGGGATAATTTGTCCACCACAATGAACTTTAGTGTTGATTGTAAAATTATTTATCACTCAAAATTCTGTATGGAGTATAAACTTGCAGACTGATTACAATTTAGCCTCATAAACACCTAAGAGTACAGTAACACGAGGGATCATATCTCCTGGAAATCTATCATTCCCCTTTGACATATATTTAATTAGTATTGGTATGGTGTCTGTGGAAATTATTACCTTATTTGAATAACTCTTGTGCTGTTTATTCCAATTTATTTTGATTTATAGTCAGTAGAGAATATATGCACAATTTAGCAAGTTGATTTAGATAGCTAGTTCTCCAATTTTGTAAATGTATCACTTTTCAAAATATTCTTACATCATATCACCTCCTGACTAGGGTTACACTACAAAAGTAGGAAAAGAGGAGTAATCAAAATAAGTATAAATTAAACAAATAATTACATTTCACATTTTCCCTAAACATTGTGAATAAAACAACCATAGAGACATTGTGCATGTTGTGTCTATTTGAGGCAGTGTTCATTTAATACTTCAGCAATGGTTACATCACAAATTGTAAATAGTATTATGATATCTGTTGAACTTTATCCTCTCTACAGGGTCAGCCTTAAACCTTTTGCCCTCACCCCTTCTATTTTTGGAATTCTGTTTTTGTTATCATTAAGCATCATTAAGCATCTGTGCACATTACTACTGCTAACCAGTGCTTAAGAGTGGGTGCCCTTTCCTTTCAAGGTAATGAAATTTGTTTACACCCAATTGGCACATTTAATTTACTTATGAGTCCCTAATAAAATAGTGTTACATTTTCCCAGGTCCTGTAAATTGCACACTACTAGTGGGTCTGCAAAACAGTTTTGCCTTCCACTAATATAGCCCTTTAAAACATGTTTCCGTCTCCCCATTGCTGCCTCTGTGCAGTTTCAAAATCCCGATTCAACCTGGCAAAATACATCGTTTGGCAGGTCTACATCCTTCCTTTTTAACACATCAAAGTCACCTCCTAATATATGCCCTAAACAGTCCACGGGGCACGGTGCATTGTGTTTAGAAGGTAGGGCATGTGTTTTAGGGTGATAAAATGCAAAAGGCTTAAGTCAAATTTACAAAGTAATGGAATGCTGAACTTGTGTCACCTTCCTAGGCTTTCTTGGTGCAAGATCTGTTTTGCCTGACGCAAGCAGATTTCAATATTCTTGAAGTGAAAAACTCTCAAATTCATGTCTCACTACTGTGAGGGCTACCTCTCCCATAGAATAACATTAGGTTACCTTATTACATTTAATATGTGCTAACACTTGATTGGGAACAGGTAGAAATCACAAATTTGGTCTCAAAATAATTGTAATGTAAAATCTTCTTTAATGGTAAAGTTGGATTTTACGTCACAATTTTATTTTTATTTTCCTAACTATTTAGTGCCTGTGTCATGGGTCACCTGACTGTGAATAGTTGGCAGTTGGCCTTTGTGTATTCCTCCTGAACAATGAGACAAAGGGGGACTAAGTGTTGGCAAGATTAGCCATTCTTTCAGGATGGGAGGGGCAGAGCTGTTCCCTGTCCTACTTATTTTTTAAAGTTCTGCCTCCAGCACACTCACAAAGGAACTTGAAACCATCCTTTTGTCACCCTAGATTATCTGGAGGGGAAGGAAAGAGCTTTCCAGAACCAACGGTGGGGTAGGATAGGGAGACCTCTCAATTCAAGGGCTAGCACCAGGTATAAATATTATACCTCTTGAATCCCACATCAGGTCACTTATGGACCAATGGAAGAATCAGAAGAAAGACTGCTCTGCTATGCTGCTGCTGTATAGACTACCCTGCTACCCTTCTGCCTGAGGAAGGAAGTCTAGACCTGTTCCTTGGACCCAGGAATACAAGAGTAGCTCCCCTCGCTAGCTGGCTGGCCTCCTGTGTGAACTAAAGGGACATATCAGGCTCCAGAGACCTGTCTTGCATCTGCTAGCTTAGCTGACCTGCAACTGGGGCTGTCTGAACCCTGCTTTCCTCTGCTAAAGTAAGTCCCTGATCCTCAAGATTAGTCTGCCCAAGTACTGGACCTTTGGCAGACATCAGTGTGCACTCTTCTGCTTAGAAAGGTAAAATAATGAGGTCTTGGGCTCATCGTGACAGCAAAGGTGCCTGTTTGAACCAAGAATCTGCTGCGAAAGTGACCCTAGCGAGAACGGGTAACATGAGAACTGCTATTTGCGCTACAGCAACTACAGCTCACAGTGACCACCAGTGTGAAGCTTCAGCAATGACGGTCAATGATGCCCGACTGGAATTTCATGCAATGTTAATCATTCACAATGCCGAGCCTGCTCATGTTATGTTTTGTGTTATGTAATGTTATGTGTTTTGTTATGTAGGAAAAGATTATCATGGCTTTATGCGATTCATTAGTTATTAGTGCAGGGTTAGCATGAGAGAAAATATAGAATAAATACAATTATTTTTGCAAGTGCTTTCATGGGGCCAGCATGTTGTTGACTTTTCTGATGTCTGGAGTGAAAGTCAATATGACAGTAACTTTACAGGTCAGAAGCAGACACTGGTAAACTGAGAGCTAATCAAGAGGGGAGTGACGGAAAAGGAGGAGAAAGAAAACAGATGTCTAGGCTGAATGTTAAAGAGTAAAAGACAAGGGAAGGAGGCAGTGGTGATGTAGAAATGGAAGGAAATTGAGAAGAGGGAGGAAAACAAAAGAGGGGGAAAAGAAGGGCACTTATGGAAGTGTTAGGAGCGAGAGGTCAGATCTAAAGAAAAAAGATTGGAAGTGGTAGTGGTGGGTAAGGAAATAGACAGAAAAAGAGCAGAGAGAGAGGCAAGCAAGGTCAGGGCAGATAGCGAAAACAGAGACTGGAAAGAAAGATCTGGAAAGTAAAGGATGAAGGAAGGAAATATGAAGAAAAGAGCAGGAAAACAGTAAACTTTGAGAGTAGAGAGAAATGGAGGACAGAAATGTAGAGGTCAGAAAGAAAACAAGATGATTAATGGAGACAAGTGAGGAAGGGAGAAGAATAAAATGGGAGGAGAGAAGAAGAAACAAATGCAGACAAGAAGGAAACAAAGTAGAATTGAGTGGAAGGTAAGATACAAGAAAATGAGAGAAATTGGAACATCAATAAGGACAAGAAAGAGACAGGAGTTAACATGGGGCAAAAGGGCCAGGGAGGAGAACACGAAAGTCAAAACCATATGGAGGTCAGAGAGAACAGGGGGCAGGAGATAAGGAAGATAAGTAAGGACAAGAAGTAGATGTGAAAGAGAAAGGGAGAAATGGGATAAAGGTAAGATTAAAGGGAGATTTTGGAGGGAGAACATATGCTGTAGATAGAAGAGAGATGAGAGAGGGCAAAATGAGAAGTGGAAGAGAAAAGAAAAGGAGGAATGAAAAAGAAGAGAAGGCAAATGGTTGAGGAAAAGAACTAAGAAATGACAGGGCATGATGAGGCAGAGTGATGGGGTGATAGAGATTAAATGGAAGTGGCTAGGGATGGGCTAAACAGAAATTAAGGAAGGGAATGAGATGAGAGGAGAGGCAGATGGAGATAAGAAATAGAGAGTAACGAAAAGTAGAAAGAGGACTTTAGAGACCCATGAGCAGCAATGTAGCTATCATTAGTGCTGCTGGAGCACCTGTGCCCAGGGACGCAAGGAGTACACTAGACCAGATTTATGGCTATCTTTTGATAGAGCAATACACCAATGTAAAGATAAAGGTATCAACCTAGCATGACCTCAATCACGATGTGTAGAAATACCAGCATGCATTCTAGCAAATACAATGGGCAACTGTTAATGGGCCCCATCCAATGGTCTACAGGTACCAAAGATATTTGAATAGATCACTTCAATCACTTGTATTGTAGCATGCTTTATCATAGATGACCAGTCTAAGTGCTGGTAGGATACCACCACAGTGGACTCAACCATGTTCCAGGAGTTTTTGATAAAGTAGTACTGAATAAAGACACCAGCCTAGATCGTAAAGTATCTTAGGTTATCCCACTAAAATATTCCTTTATTAGCTGGGTAACCTATTTGTGATTACAAAGAGAAGAATGAACAGTAGATTAAATACAATGTATTGTCTATCCACTTATAATTTATGTTCTTGTGTAGTAAAGATGTTTCAGTCTTATTCTTGCCCCTAAGGATAAACTGGCCTTCATCAGGGTTTTGATGTATGCTCCCTGTTTAACACACTCAGAGCATGCTAGTGGATGATGCCAAGGCTCTCATACTTCAATATTCTTCGATCATGTGAAACCTGTAAAAGGAATACCCGTGATCACTGCAAGGTATATGTGTACAAGAACAGCAACCCTTTTCCTTGCAGTCACTGTAAAAATCCATCCAGAACCATAGAAAGTGTCATGCATGCTGATTTCGAGAGCATAACACACCACAAATAGTTGTACACCTGAGACAGATACTCATGCATGTGGAAAAAATCACTCATTCTCTCATCTAACTTAATCGTAGTTTGGGTTAATGAGGTGTTCTAACCATGACGAGTGAGCACCTCCCTGAAGTCCTGCACTGTAAGTTAAAAAACTAAGGGTAAATTAGATGAGAGAATAAGTGCTTTTTTACACATTCATGAAAACTTGTCTTGAATGTACAACTATTTGTAGCGTGTAATGCTCACAAAATAGCACATATTGCACTTCCTACAGCACTGGTTTGATATTTGAAGTGAACATAAATAATGAGAGGATAGATGGTGCATTGCATATTATCTACTAGCCATAATACTGCTTTAATAATGTCAAGGTTACCCAACTAATAAAGGAGAATTTTCTTGGGATCACCTAAGATATTTTGGCCCTCATTATGACCCTGGTGGTCTTCTTACCGCTAGGGCTAATGTGGCTGTAGTATCACCAACTGGCTGGTTGTACATACTGCCACATTATGAGATTGGCGGGTTGGCACTTCTCCACTCATACCGCCATGGTGGTATGAGCCACTGGGCCGGAGATATCCATCTCCGGTCTGGCGGCTGACAATGCACCGCCCATGGCATTATGAGCTGGCCTACCACCATGGTTTTTATGACGTTAGCAATGCCACGAAAACCATGGTGGTAGGCCCTACTGGCGATAGTGGATACCTTTCCTGTCTCTGGTAGGCGGCTCCCCCACCCCCCAACACTCACCTGACACTCCCCACCTCACCGCCATCCAATCACACCCCCACCCACCCGCCAATACACACACTAACCCCCTCCACCCCATTCTATCCACTCACTCACCCCATACACGCACATACCACACAACTAACCCCATCCCCAGCAGCCACACACACACACATCACCCCCCCACCCCACCACAGTCACAGCACCCCACACCCCCTCCCCGCATGCACACACACAGACACCCACATGCACCAGGCACACACCCATTCACTCACACTGGCATACACACATTCACTCACACACTGATATACACCCATTCACTCACACTGGCATACACGCATTCACTCACACACTGAAATACACCCATTCACTCACACTGGCATACATGCATTCACTCACACACTGATATACACCCTTTCACTCACACTGACATACACACATTCATTCACACACACGTCCAGGCATACTCATACACATTCTGACACACAATCACACTGACATGCAGACACGCACTCACTTCACCATTCTTATACGCATTCACTCACACGCATACGCCCACGCAAACAACACAACACATACATAGGCATTGACACACACACTCAAACATTCATGCAACACTCAGACACACACACACAAAACACCCCCCACCCTCCCACCCCTCTCCCCTGTCATAAGCCCAATATATCTTGGGCATGAAGATCACCCGGCAGGGAACGGGAAGTGGCACTGCTACTGCCAGCAGCGCCCCACCAGCAGAACACCGCCAGGCCATATTACTGGTCTTAATACGGCTGGCGGCGTTCTAATGGCACGCGGTGCTGGCGGTAGCAGCACCAGCTTACCACAGTACACCACCATGAGCACTGCCGAATTTCCATCCTTATTGTGGCATAAGTCAGGCAGTGCTCATAATATGGCGGACGGATGGTAGCTGCCAGCTGGTATGTTGGCGGCTGTCACCGTGGCAGTAGGCGTTATGTATCACCAATGTCATAATGACCACCTTTCTCTTTCTACTGTAACACTTTATCAAGAACCCCTGGAAAGTGGTTGAGTCCACCGGGGTGGTACTATTCCCACTATTCCCACCACTGTGTGGATAGTTTACCTATGATAAAACATGCCACATACCTGTAGAACATTGGTTGGGGCACACTAATAGTCGCCTACTCCATTTCATTACAATAATGGTGGTATTTCTAGCTTTTGATACAGACCCATAGAGAGAGAGGACCATCTGCCTTGATTTTTCAATGGCTTATG
Source organism: Pleurodeles waltl (assembly GCF_031143425.1). Taxonomy (NCBI): domain Eukaryota; kingdom Metazoa; phylum Chordata; class Amphibia; order Caudata; family Salamandridae; genus Pleurodeles; species Pleurodeles waltl. Next base: position 255,075,983 of record NC_090438.1, on the reverse strand, counting down.
GCACTCTAGCTACAGTAGGTACCATTGAGTACATTATGTTGCTTTTTCCACTCTGTCGAGACATACATAAGTGTCACCTATTTCCATCGCTAAACCACTACACCATTTGAATTCTTTGTTCAGCTTACCTGTAGTTTTCTCATTGTTTATGTAGTGACAGATATTTGGGAAATTAGACTGCATCTTTAAACAAGCATTTGCAATGCAACGGGTCTCACGTTTGCTAACGTTAGAGCTATTAGCATTGTAAACTCCTAACAGGACATTTCTTGCCACGTAAACTAATAATGAATAGTAAAACAGTTTCACAAGTGAGCCGATGGTCGCCATGACATGCAAAGCGCTCAACTTCTGCCCAGCAAGATCGTGCTGCTCAGCAAATAAAAAGATAAAGTAGTCCAGAAACTATCTGAAAACACAGAGCCTCTTATGTTTTCAGTAGTTCACCTGTGCGCTCGAGGAGGGCTAAACACCGGAAAAGGTATGACGTATGCATGCCTTTCACTAATGGAATCAATCGATTTTTAAAAGTCAAGCCCACGAACTAATGAAAGTGACATGCATGACATGGCCGTGGTTAGAAGCCCACACTGAGATTATAACATGGTCTAGAGCGCTTGGGTGCGCTCAACCCTAAAAATGACTACTCAAAGGTTTGAACGCTTGGTATGACAATAGCTCATCTTTAACACAGCGTGGCTGCACTAAGTTCACATATGTATTGTCTCCTCTCCTAAATGATGAAATGTTCTATATCACCTTCTACATATAATCGGAAATTAATGTTATGCCATGGATTTTTTTATTTTGAACTACTCTTATCCCCAGTAACACACCCGCATAAACAAGTAAATCGTTAGATCGTTACATTCGTAAAAATATCACAAATTATATATATTATTATTTTTATTAGTACATAATTGCTTCAAAAATGTCCTTGATTGCAAAATCTTCATCAAGGAAAAGACAACATATGACACTGAATTATATCTGCTATTAACTCATGTTAATGGACGTGAATAACATTGAAGCATCTGTTTTATGCATTATTATAAATTCGTTTATGTTTTTGCTATACAAAGTCAAAGATAATGCTTCTTTCAAATGTGTTGTGAATAAACATGCTTAAGAATTTAGTTATGGTTAATTGAACATCTTAATGACTTCCTCTGGCAAAGAATTTAATTGTACTTAGCAATTATTTAGTGACAGTTACCAGCGCAGTATGCAATATTAAATTAATGCAACCTGCTTTTTGGTTGGTGATGTGTGCACAATCCAGTTTTGAAGAAGAGTGACATGCACGCTCACATACCACAAGATGGCACTTCTAGACTATTATTGAAAATTATCATACCGGTCTGCAAAGCAAAATGATTTTGACAATAGAATGAACTGGGCCAATTATTAAGTACGCAGTAAATGGGGAATTGGGTTCAGTCTTTTCTGTAGGGGACTGATCGCTTGGTTGCTGAGAGGCAAACAGCCGAGTAGTTTATTGACCCATATCAAGAGCAGTGGAATTTAGCAGGATTTTCTTGCCAGATTTAGCGTCTTGTCACTTGCAGAAAAATTCTTGCTTAACAAGATAGAATCAAAATGTTTCCGCAATATGAAATGGTGTGTTATTTCAGTGACCTTTTGCGTGTATTTCTCTATGAAGATGGAACTATATTTCTTTTTGTTTCACATAAATCTATGCCAATCAAGCAATACCAAAAGCACAGCAATAAAGAAATGAATGCAAAAATTAAATCAATTTTAACAGCCCCAATTATCAAACAAACGTATTTAAATGGATGTTCTGTAACTATGTAACAGTGCACTGTTTGAAGCTGAAAGAGTAACACAAATACAGCGTCACCAGACACTCAGTGAAAATTAAAATTGTGGCAACACTTGCATATATCTTGACCCAGTAGTCCTTTAAATAGAGTAAAGTTTTCAACTCTACATACTGGTAATTCTCGTTGTGGGCCGATATTTGCTGCATTGGAGCACTCTGGATCACCACCCATGGGCCACGTGAACGACCATTTCCTTTTGCGACAAGGACCTGCTGCATCAACATTCTTGAGGCAGGTCACAATTTGTGACACACTAGGAATGGGCAATTACACAGGGATGGTGGCCTGCTGGTGACAGCAGACCACCTTGTATGTGTTTACTTTCAAATAAAGCTTTTTTTTTTTTTAAACACAGCCTGTTTTTCTTAAAGGAAATCAGGATGTGTTTCAAAAATAAAAATGAAACATTTCTGTTCCATTTTTTATGCTCTTAAAAAACATTTTCACTATCTTTTACGAAGGGGAAGGGGCCACTGGGATCCCTTGCTGTTTGTGACTGTCTTAACAACTACTTGAAATAGCCAGTAAACTGTGATTGTTTTGAGACCACATTCCAGTTGCAAAACAATCGTACATCCCCCTGTGACTAGCTATTAAGAAGGGATGCCCTTCTTAATAGCACAACCCTATTTTGCGAGTCAATAATAGGTTACTGACATGCAAAATAGTGATTGTACATGCAAGAGTCCATTTTGGCAGTAGTAAATGGGCTGAATCTCAGTTTTCAACCGTTAAAAGTGGCCTTACATCTGGCCTGAGGTGAATTAAGCACTCGCATGTCTGTGTGTCTCACAAGGTGACATAATGCAATGCAAAGACTTACATTAGATTTACAAAGTGATGCAATGCTGGACTTTGTCACTTTTTCTAGTCCTGCTTGGTGCAAGATCTGTGTTGCATCGCACAAGCGGGTTTTAGTGTATGCAAAGTGGGTGTTCCATAAGGCAAGGTTAACACAGCGATACTTACAAAACATATGCTGCATTTAACACCATCACAGAGTGTAGTGCAATGCTTAATTAGCACCAGAATTTTAAACCTGGTCCTAGCAGGCACAAAAATCCATACAATGACATTTTTATAAAAAAACGAATTGGGTCAAAAAACCTTTCCAGACCACTTCCAGCCATGGAAGTTAATATTCTGTGAGTAAGTGAACACCTGTGTCAAAGCCAGCTACAGAGTAGGAAAGATATTATCTTTTGTCAGAGGATCTGCCTTATTGATTTAAAGGAAGAGTAAGTAATCCAATTCTACAGACTGACAGAACATCTTGGATTTACTGCAGAAGATTGGTCCAAGTCTGGAACAAACAACTGCTCATTCAAGTGGTATTGCACAACATGACACGCTAATAGCAGTACTTCATATTTTGGCATCTGGGTCTCTTCAGAATACTTTTGGCAAGAATTTACCAGGGTTCGTTTACTCCGGTTTACCCAACTATCCTTAATGCTTTCACCAGATTAACACCTCAATTTCAGCATTTTCTGAATTCAAGGCAAGCACAAATCCATATCAAGTAAGGATTTAATGAGAATGCCCTCTTCCTGCATGCCTTAAGCACTATTGAGTGCACCCATGTGCAATTGGTGCCACCCACTGCATACGTGCACATCTAACTAAATGGGCAGCATACCTATTTCATACATGTAAAGGCTATTGTGGACTGTAAAGGGCAATTTAGCAATGTAGTAGTCAAGTATCCTGAAAGTTCACATGATGTCTACATCTTCGGTCAATGCACTATAAATCAGTGCTTCCTTGATGGTCTTTATGGCAACACCCTCCAAATGCATAAGAACTTTTTCTATAATGGCAATGTTTTGTTAAATGGTTTTATATTTTAGGCCTAATAATGTCTTATGTGCCATAATATTGTTTATCTTTGAATCTTCTTAATTTTCTCCATGTTTAAGTTGCGCTAACATAATATAATTATTTTTCTAGCCGTGTAGACATATAATTAAATGTGTCATATCCATTGAATTAATAATTTCCTATGATTTCAATGTACCTGAACACATTATAATTAAACACTTGGACACATATTAGCAAAGGTAACATGCTATACAGTGCAACAAGTCAATTGTCTGTACTATGTTACATTAAATGGGAGAGAGCAGAAGTGTGCCCTTTGTAAGTCAGATATGATGCAATTCAGCTTTCTCTCTGAGATGGTGCAATTTGCCCTGCCTACCACCAACTCTGTCACCCTTGTGCCAGGGACAAAGGGTGCCAGCGTTGTGGACAGAATATTTGTTTTGCATGAAGGGATACCTTCATGAATAAAATGGACTGTTTAAGGGTTTTTACTCTTTGCATGTGTGATTCATAATGTGACACACATGCAAAGAGGAAGTCATGAGGAGCAATAAAAATACTTATAGTTATATCAGCCTCATTTAGGCACACCGTTTTGCAATAAACTCATGTTTAGAAACCTGTTTTCAAATAGGTTTGTGTTATATTTTATGGGTTGATGTGTAGGAATAGCCATGCACCACTCACGGAATGTCTCCCAAACACAAGGCAAGGCAATGCAGCGCAAAGGGCTGCATAGCCTTACTTTGTCTTACAAAGCCACACAAATCTCCATGTGTGTGACTTTATCAAACCAGGAAGGTTTTTTGTTTTGGGGGTTTGCTCAAAATGTAAGAGAACTTAGTGGCGCAATATTAGTAAATATGGCTCTTGTTTTTTGCAAAAAATGCCCACTGTTGCATATTGTACAAAATCATGACATTTATTATTTTGTATTTTTTTTATTTTGATACTAATGTAATTTTAGTACATATTAATTTTGACACAAAATGTATGGCTTTACCAAAAATGCTTGCTCTTAACATTCTTTGGAAAGTGTACTTTTCTTGTCTGATCATCTGTCTACCTTATAAAAAGATAGTATTTGTTTTAATGATTGTGTACATGGTTTTTTATATTATGCAGATTTGTAGACTGCACTATCACCCAGGAGGATATCCTGGAGCTGAGCAGGTGTGAGTCTAACCAAACCTAAGGCCTGGTGGGATTACTCAAAAAACAAGTTCTTCAGCTTCTTGCTGAATTCACAAAGTGAGGATGAGCCTCTTATATGAAACAGCAGGTCGTTATGCACTGTAAGAGCAATGTAGGAGAAGACTCAGTCACCGGATCTGTTTTTTCACATATGTGGAATGTGGGCAAGTAGGAAGGCTTGTAAAAATGGATCAGATTGTTAAGGTATGCTGGGCCAGTTCTATGTAGTGCCTTGAAAGTGTGGGTGAAGACTTGAGTTTGAATTGTGCTTGTTTGTGTATGGAGGTCCATTGGAGCTTCTTAAGGTTCAGTGTGTTCTGCGTGTGCTGTGGAATTTGGGAGTGATATGCTTGACTTACTCATGCATTTAGATAATGGCAGAGGAAATTCTCCATCACAAAGCCTGTCGACCTTATTAGAATCCCAATAGGATATAATAGGATTGTAATACAGCAGACAGGATATTTAACAAGTTTTTGATCAAAGAGCCCCCTCCTCCAGGATCTAAATTAGGCACTTAGGGCCTCATTCTGACCTTGGTGGGCGGCGGAGGCCGCCCGCCAAAGTACCGCCGTCAGAATACCGCTGCGCGGTCAAAAGACCGCCGCAGTAATTCTGAGTTTCCCGCTGGGCTGGCGGGCGACCGCCAGAAGGCCGCCCGCCAGCCCAGCGGGAAACCCCCTTCCACGAGGATGCCGGCTCCGAATGGAGCCGGCGGAGTGGAAAGGGTGCGACGGGTGCAGTTGCACCCATTGCGATTTTCAGTGTCTGCTATGGACACTATGCAGACACTGAAAATCTTAGTGGGGCCCTGTTAGGGGGCCCCTGCAATGCCCATGCCATTGGCCATCCGCGGTCCCCGGCCCTGGCGGTCCATGACCGCCAGGGTCAGAATGACCCCCTTAGTGCTGTAAAATTAGATTTTAGAGAGAGATATGTTTCCTTATATTAAACCTACGAATATGGCTTTGTTAATTTATAGAAACTTTTGTTTTTTCTTACTTCCTTAGTTGTTGTGTATAGGTTCTGATGTTGAGTCAAAAAAAAAGTTTTATATTTTATTTTTTTAAGTGATCAAAAATATGACCTTCAGGACCGATAAATGACTTAGGGGGTCATTCCGACCCTGGCGGTCATGGACCGCCAGGGCCGGGGACCGCGGATGCACCGCCAACAGGCTGGCGGTGCATCCAGGCCTATTCTGACCGCGGCGGTAAAGCCGCGGTCAGAAAAGGGAAACCGGCGGTTTCCCGCCGGTTTTCCCCTGGCCTGAGGAATCCTCCATGGCGGCGCTGCAGGCAGCGCCGCCATGGGGATTCCGACCCCCTTACCGCCAGCCTGGTCCTGTCGGTTTTGACCGCCAGAACCTGGTTGGCGGTAACGGGTGTCGTGGGGCCCCTGGGGGCCCCTGCAGTGCCCATGCCTAGGGCATGGGCACTGCAGGGTCCCCCTAACAGGGCCCCACCAAGATTTTTTTCAGTGTCTGCATAGCAGACACTGAAAATCGCGACGGGTGCAACTGCACCCGTCGCACCCTTTCCACTCCGCCGGCTCCATTCGGAGCCGGCATCCTCGTGGAAGGGGGTTTCCCGCTGGGCTGGCGGATGGCCTTCTGGCCGTCGCCCGCCAGCCCAGCGGGAAACTCAGAATTACTGCGGCGGTCTTTTGACCGCGCAGCGGTATTCTGACGGCGGTACTTTGGCGGGCAGCCTCCGCCGCCCGCCAAAGTCAGAATGAGGCCCTTAATGTGCCCAGCCCCACAGTGAAGGACTGAAAACCATTAATAAGTCTTTGAAAAAAACTCATAGTAGAAAGGGCATTTGACATGCTGAAATCATGTTTCAGATGTTTTGATCAGTCAGGAGGGAGACACGTTTACAGTCTACCTATGATGTGCAAGATGGTGGTGGTGTGTGCTTTTCTGCACAATATTTGTATCAAACGCAACCTTGAATGGGAAAAGCAAATTGATACCCCTGGATTAGAAAATTGTCATGAAATAGACTCAGTCGAAGTAATGTACTCCTAAGAAGGAGATATCCATACAAATATATTGGTTTCAAATTTTGTTAGTCGTTCATAAATTTGTATAATTAGATGTTTTAGCATCTGTTCATGTCTAACTTCAGGTTCAGTTCTTGACATCATTGTTCTAAAATCATTAAAATCACGTTTCACATTTACTTAATCTGTTTCCTCATTTCTAATCTGCTTCAAAATATTTTCTATGACAGAATGACATTACTAGGTAGGTCCCTAGTCATATGTTGAAATGTATTCAAAACTAGTTGTGTGCTATTTTTACTACCTTACTTTGGAATGTTTGCTTTGTTTCACACTTCATCCATCCGCTGTTCTTTTTGCTTTTGTCAATCTAAGTGGGAAGGGTGTGCCCAGATTTGGGTCCTGTGCTCATTGTCCCACCGATTTCAAGTTAGCCTGGCTGATGAGAGGTAATACCCCAAAACTGGTCCCAAGATGCTTGTTTCTGGTCCAGGGAGGACCTGGCCTGGCTGTTCGAGCTGGCCTGTTCAAGTGGGGAGCAGGATCAACACAGATTTGCATATTGGTGGGTCCAAACTTAAGATGTATGGTGGGAAAAAAACAAAGTATTTAATCCATATCTGTGCCTGAGGTGAATGTTTGCATTGTTCAGTATTATGTCCATTATCTGTACTTTTTGCTTTTGTCATCGTAAATCGGAAGAGTGTGCCCAGATGTGGGTCCCTTGATCGCTGCACCACTGAATTCAAGTTAGCCTGGCTAATGAGGGATGATACCCCGAAACCAGTCCCAGTATGATTGCTTCTGTTCCCGGTGTAGGAAGGTAGCCTCCATCTAGCATTGTTACTCCCACTTTTGACCTGTTTGTGAGTATATGTCAGTGTGTTTTTACTGTCTCCCTGGGATCCTGCTAGCCAGGGCCCCAATGCTTATAGTTTGTGGCCTGAATGTGTGTTCCCTGTGTGGTGCCTGTGTCACTGAGGCTCTGCTAACCAGACCCTTGTGCTTATGCTCTCCCTGCCTTTAAAATTGTCGCTGCAGGCTAGTGACCATTTTTACCAATTCTAATTGGCACACTGGAACACCCTTATAATTCCCTAGTATATGGTACCTAGGTACCCAGGGTATTGGGGTTCTAGGAGATCCCTATGGGCTGCAGCATTTCTTTTGCCACCCATAGGGAGCTCAGACAATTCTTACACAAGACTGCCACTGCAGCCTGAGTGAAATAACATCCACGTTATTTCACAGTCATTTTACACTGCACTTAAGTAACTTATAAGTCACCTATATGTCTAACCCTCACTTGGTGAAGGTTAGGTGCAAAGTTACTAAGAGTGAGGGTACCTTGGCACTAACCAATTCCTCGGACTTTGTGAGTGCGGGGACACCATTACACGCATGCACTACATATAGGTCAATACCTATGTATAGCTTCACAATGGTAACTCTGAATATGGCCATGTAACATGTCTAAGATTATTGAATTGACCCCCATGCCAAATCTGGTATTGGAGTGCCAATTCCATGCATCCCCGGGGCTCCAGCATGGACCCCAGGTACTGCCAAACCAGCTCTCCGGGGTTTTCACTGCAGCTACCGCTGCTGCCAACCCACAGACAGGCTTCTGCCCTCCTGTGGTCTGAGCAGCCCAGTCCCAGGAAGACAGAACTAAGGATTTCCTCTGAGAGAGGGTATTACACCCTCTTCCTTTGGAAATAGGTGTTAAGGACCTGAGAGGAGTAGCCGCTCCTGGCCTCTGGGAATGCTTTGAAGGGCACAGATGGTACCCTCCTTGCATAAACCAGACTACACCGGCAAAACAGAACAAAGGAAAGGGGAGTGACCACTCCCCTGTCCATCACCACCCCAGGGGTGGTGCCCAGAGCTCCTCCAGTGTGTCCCAGACCTCTGCCATCTTGAATGCAGAGGTGTGAGGGCACAATGGAGGCTTTTGAGTGGCCAGGGCCAGCAGGTGACGCCAGAGACCGCACCTGATAGGTGCTTACCTGACTAGGTGGCCAATCCTACTCTGAGGGCTATTTAGGGTCTCTCCTGTGGGCTTCTCTTCAGATAACGAATGCAAGAGCTTGCCAGAGTTCCTCTGCATTTCCTTCTTCAACTTCTGCCAAGGATCGACCACTGACTGCTTCACCCTGCACTGGAAGCCAAGAAGAAATCTCCTGTGGGTCGACAGAATCTTCCACCTGCTAACGCAGACACCAAACTTCTGCTTCACCAGTCCTCTGGGTCCCTTCTCATCATGACGAGCATGGTTCCTGGAACACAGGAGCTGAATCCAAGTGACCCCGACGGTCCAGTGGTTCATCTGTCCAAATTTAGTGGAGGTAAGTCCTTGCCTCCCCACGCCAGACAGTAATCCTGTGTACTGCATGAACTGCAGCTGCTAGGGCTTTTGTGCAGTTTTGCAAGGAATCCTTCATGCACAGCACAGCCCAGGTCCCCAGCAATCAATCCTGCATTGCTCAACTCGCTGAGTTGACCACTGGCTTCATGGGACCCTCCTTTGTAGTGTTGAGACAACCGCTGTGCTAAGTTTTCTTGAACCCATGTTTAAGTTCTTCTGCGGGTGCTGCCTGCTTCTCCGTGGGCTCTCTGTATTGCTGAGTGAGCCCTCTGTCTCCTCCTCCAAGGGGCGACCTCCTGGTCCTTCCTGGGCCCAGGCAGTACCCATTTTCTTCAACCACAACCTTTGCAGCTAGCAAGGCTGGTTTGCAGTCTTTCCAGGACACCGTGGGACATCTTCTGTGCAAAGAAGAAATTCCTGGCATCTTCTGTTGTTGCAGAATCTTCAGCTTCTTCCACCCACAGGCAGCCATTTTGCACCTTCATCCGGGGTTTAGCGGGCTCCTGCTCCCCCAGACACTTTCATGACTCTTGGACTTGGTCCTCTTCCTTTACAGGTCCTCAGGTCCAGGAATCCGTCTTCAGTGCTTTGCAGTCTGTTGTGGTCTTTGCAGAATCTCCTATAACGACTTTAGTGTTTTTCTGGGAAAGTTGGGTAACTTTATGCCTACCTTTCAGGGTCTTGGGGTGGGGTATCTTGGACACCCTTAGTGTTTTCTTACACTCCCAGTGACCCTCTACACACTTCACTAGGTCTGGGGTCCCTAAGTCATTCACATTCCACTTTCTTAGTATATGGTTTGTGTTGCCCCTAGGCTTATTGCATCCTATTGTATTCTACAGTGTTTGCACTACTTTTCTAACTGTTTACTTACCTGATTTTGGTTTGTGTGTATATTTTGTGTATTTTACTTACCTCCTAAGGGAGTATATCCTCTGAGAAATTTTTGGCACATTGTCACTAAAATAAAGTACCTTTATTTTCAGTAACTCTGAGTATTGTGATTCTTATTACATAGTACTATATGATATAAATGGTATAGTAGGAGCTTTGCAAGTCTCCTAGTTCAGACTAAGCTGCTCTGCTATAGCTACCTCTATCAGTCTAAGCTGTTAGAACACTACTAATCTACTAATAAGGGACAACTGGACCTGGGACAAGGTGTAAGTACCATCAGGTGCCCACTAGAAGCCAGGCCAGCCTCCTACATTGGTGGTGCAGCGGTGGGATAAGTACTTGTAACTGCTTTACCACTTTGTCATTGGTGCTTTTCTTAAGAAAACATATACCAAATACTTTCAAATATACACAGGTAACCTAAATAGTTTAACTTTCTTTCTACAAATTTTCTTAAAAGTTTCTAAGAAGTTTTCAAACGTTTTGAAAAGTTTAAAACATGTTTTCTCTTTTCTTTAAAAAGTTTCTAAACATTTTTCTCTCTGTCCTAAACCCTTTCTAACAACTATGTTTGCAGTAGAACTTACTCCCACAGTTGTCCAGGAAACCTATGGTAGTTTAAACTTTAAAAGGCTGAGGGGTCTCTGCATAGAAAGAGGTTTAAGCATTGGTAAGAACCCTACCAAAGATCTTCTCCTTAGCCTTCTCCTAGAAAGAGACCAGAACCAGTCTGGCCCATCCCAGGATCAGGAGGTAGCGGAGGGGGTACCCATCAGCTAACAGGCCACCTAGTGATACTGGTATTGGGAGGGGGTCACACACTAGTAGGGCACCTTTCACTCCAAAAGGCCAGGTAACTAGAGTCCAGCCAGTTAGAGACAGTCCCACTTCTGCCAATTCCCACATTTTCTCTCTGTCTCAGAATTCGCAAGCGTCCCACCCTGAGGATAACACCCTAGAGACTGAACTCAGAAAGCTGAGGTTGAGGTTTGAAGAGGCCAGACTGATGCTGAGACAGCAGCAGTTGGCCTTAGACAGGGAATCTCTAGATGTAGAGATGGAAAGCAGAGGTTGGGGTTAGTACCCCATGGTGGCAGCAGCAGTGTTCTTGATAGTAATCCTGTAAGAGAACAAGATTCTAGAAACCTGCATAAGATAGTCCCCTCTTCCAATGAGGGAAATTACATTAATAAGTGGTTTGCTGCACTTCCCGAGGGCCTGTATGGTACAGTCGGTCCCTCAAAGGTAGTGGGCTGCTATATTGTGGCTATCTTTCACTGGTAAGGGTAGGGATAGGCTCTTTACTGTCAGAGAAAGTGATGCCAACAACTACAAAGTTTTGAAAGATGCACTCTTAGATGGTTTTGGCTTAACCACTGAACAATACAGGATAAAGTTCAGAGATACCAGAAAAGAGTCCTCTCAAGACTGGACAGCATTGTAGATTGTTCAGTGAAGGCCTTGGAGGGAAGGTTACATGGCAGTAAGGTGACGGACTATGAAAGCCTGTATAATCTAATCCTGAGGGAGCATATTTTGAATAATTTTGTGTCTGACATGTTGCATCAGTACTTGGTGGACTCAGATCCGACCTCTCCCCAAGAACTGGGAAAGAAGGCAGACAAATGGGTCAGAACAAGAGTGAACAGAAAAGTTCATACAGGTGGTGACAAGGATGGCATGAAGAAAGATGGTGAGAAATCTCAGGATAAGCATGGGGATACATGTAAAAATAAAGATCCTTCTTCACATCCTAAACACTCTTCAGGGGGTGAGGGTAAATCAACTTCTTCCTCTTCTTCACAACCCACACACATTAAAAAGCCTTGGTGCTATGTGTGTAAAAATAAAGGCCATTGGCCAGGGGAAAAGTCCTGCCCAGGTAAAGCCCCTAAGCCAACCACCACTAATACCTCAAACTCTAGTGCCCTTAGCAGTAGTGGTAATAGTGGTGAGACTGCTGGCAACAGTCAAAAAAAGGGTGTAGTTGGGTTCACTTTTGGGTCCATTATAGAAACTGGGGTATTCAGACCCAAGACAGTTTCTGTCACACCTGGTGGCATTGGCCTTGCCACACTGGCTGCTTGCCCCCTTACAATGGATAAGTACAGGCAGTCAGTTTCAATAAATGGTTTGAGGCCCAGGCCTACAGGGACACAGGTGCCAGTATTACTTTGGTGATTGAGAACCTAGGTGGTCATTACAACCCTGGCGGTCGGTGTTAAAGTGGCGGTAAAACCTCCAACAGGCCGGCGGTAAAAACTTTGGAATTATGACCGTGGTGGAAACCGCCAACAAAGACAGCCACTTTAACACTCCGACCGCCACGGCGGTACAGACAAATAGCGCGGCGGTCACCACCAACAGACAGGCGGAAGACAATGTACCACCCACAGTATTACAACAGGCCAATCCGCCACCTTTTCCGGGGCGGATTCACCGCAGATAAAAACACGGCGGAAACAGCAATTTCAAAGGGAAAACGCTCACCTCTACACACCCCACGAGGAACGACGACACCATGGAGCAGGAACTCCATAGTCTCCCTGCAATAGTCTTCCTGCTCCTATACGAGGATCAACAACGCCAGCGGCGAAGACCACGGTGAGTACTGCACCTATGACATAGGGGAGGGGGAGGGAAAACACAGGGACACACACAACCAACATCACAATCCCCACCCGACCCTCACCCACTACAAAACACACATCAATGCATAACCAAACATTACAGTAACAACCTCCAACCCACCCGGAAGAATGCAAAGACAAAAGGAAATGAGTTGAACCATTGTAATATATCAAAATACAGTAACCAAATATATACATGTATATATACACATTAAACAAAATATACACCACGATTTGTAGTGCAGGTAATGCACCATTCATTGTCCATGGACCCCTGGGCCCAAAATGCATGGGCGAGGCCCACACTAGATACCTGATCAAAACGGAGAGAACACTGCAGGGGCATCAGATAGAAATACAACAGGCACCTCAGGGGGAAGGGAAGGGGGGGCACCTCAGCCGGATGAGTGCACCAAGCCAGATCCACGAGGGGGCTCGATGCCCATTGATGTATCCTGGGGAGTGCAAAGCCACAGTCTCTCAAGTCTCTACAGTGGGTGGTTTGCCCACTGTACCATCCTGGGGAGAGCAAAGCCACAGTCTCTCAAGTCTCCCAAGTGGGTGGTTTGCCCACTGTTCAATCCTGGGGAGTGCAAAGCCACAGTCTCTCAAGTCTCTCCAGTGGGTGGTTTGCCCACTGTTCAATCCTGGGGAGTGCAAAGCCACAGTCTCTCAAGTCTCTACAGTGGGTGGTTTGCCCAATGTACCATCCTGGGGAGTGCAAAGCCACAGTCTCTCAAGTCTCACAAGTGGGTGGGTTGCCCACTGTTCAATCCTGGGGAGTGCAAAGCCACAGTCTCTCAGGTAGATGCCTTTCTCCACTGGTTCTGGATGGGGACTGGTGCCCAGAGTGCTTCATCCTGTGAAGGACAGACGGAGTGGATGCATGTCACCACTGGATCTGGAGGGGGACTGGTGCCCAGAGTGCTTCATCCTGTGAAGGACAGACGGAGTGGATGCATGTCTCCACTGGTTCTGGAGGGGGACTGGTGCCCAGAGTGCTTCATCCTGTGAAGGACAGACGGAGTGGATGCATGTCTCCACTGGTTCTGGAGGGGGACTGGTGCCCAGAGTGCTTCATCCTGTGGAGGACAGACGGAGTGCATGCATGTCTCCAGTGGTTTTGGAGGGGGACTGGTGCCCAGAGTGCATCACTCACCCCGTGACGGTCCCAGTTGTGTTGGTGCCCCTGCCGCTCATGGGCTAGCGGTGCTTGAGTTGGCGGTGCCCTGTTTATCGGTGCTTGAGCTTGGCGGTGCCCTGTTCAGCGGTGCTTGAGTTGGCGGTGCCCTGTTCAGCGGTGCTTGAGTTGGCGGTGCCCTGTTCAGAGGTGCCTGAGTTGGCGGTCCTTCATTGCCCAGCTGGGCTGTGGTTGGCGGTCCTTCATTGGGCAGCGAGGATGGGGCTGGCACTGGCCTCCTGGGCAGCGAGGCTGGCGCTGGCCTCCTGTGCAGCGAGGATGGGGCTGGCGGGGCCCTCCTGGGCAGCTGGGCTGTGGCTGGCAGGGCCCTCCTGTGCAGTGAGGATGGGGCTGGCGGTGGCCTCCTGGGCAGTGAGGATGGGGCTGGCACTGGCCTCCTGGGCAGCGAGGATGGGGCTGGCGCTGGCCTCCTGTGCAGCGAGGATGGGGCTGGCGCTGGCCTCCTGGGCAGCGAGGATGGGGCTGGCGGGGCCCTCCTGGGCAGCGGGAATGATGGTGGTCTTCTCCACTGTGCTGCTCCTCCCAGACTTGCCGGGTTTCTTGTGGCCCTTCCCCACCTTGGGAGGAGTCACAGCTGAGTCCACACTCCCACCGGGACCCCTGGGAGCGGCTTGGGTGGCTGGAGTCTTCCCCCGCTGGGCACTGGCCAACTTCTGGTGCTTCACAGGGGGGGGACTGGCTGTGCTGTGGCTCCGTGCCACACTGGCTGTCCTGGTGGCCGGTGCACTCCACATACCTGTGACCACAGGCACCACTGGTCCCGGAGATGTTGTGGCTGAGGTGCAAGTTCGGGACCTATGAGTTGGTCGGGGGGGTGGGAAATAGGTTAAGGCTGGCCAGGAAAAGTTGTTTGGACACACTGGGACGGGTAGCTGGAGGGGGTTTGGGAGTGGAGGAAGAGGTGGTGGTTGTAGGAGGTGTACGTTTTGTGGCTTTGGGTGCAGGTGCATGCGCTGGAGGCTGTTGTGAGGTGGATGGCTGTTGGGTGGGTGGGTGCCTGCGTTTGTGTATCTTGGGAGGGGGCGTCACAGACACACTGGGAGAGGACACAGGGGACGTGTGTTTGGTAGTGGGGGTGGTGACTGCACGTGAGCGGGGTGTGGTGGTGGGTGTGCTGGTGCGGGATGTAGTGGCTGTAGAGGTAATGCATGCAGGTGAGAGTGTAGACGAGACTGGGAGGGAGGAGGGAGACAACGAGGAGGGGGACACAGTGGAGGCAGTGCATGTTGGTGTGTCTGTATGTGTGTGATGCTTGCGTGAGTGCCTGTGGGATGTGTGGTGCTTATGTTTGCCTCAGCTTCCCTTGTGTGGTGAGGTGTGTGCAGGCTGGTCTGATGGTGTGCTTGGGATGGGCAGAGGTACAGGGGATTGGGTCTGGGTGGAGGAAGTTGGAGGGGGGAGGCTGGACACAGGGACAATGGCTGCCATCAGTGCTGAGGCCAGAGTTTGAAAGGCTCGGTGAAGGGCCGCCTGACCAGAATGAATGCCCTCCAGGAATGCATTGGTTTGTTGCAACTGCCTTTCTACACCCTGGATGGCATTCAAAATGGTAGACTGCCCAACAGTGAGGAACCTGAGGAGGTCAATGGCCTCCTCACTGAGGGCAGCAGGGGTGACTGGGGCAGGGGCTTAGGTGCCTGGGGCGAAGGTGATGCCCACCCTCCTGGGTGAGCGGGCACGGGGCGAAGGCTGAGGGGCTCCTGGGAGGGCGGTGCTGGTGGGGGGTGGCGGCTGTACCTGTAGATGCGGGGGGCACTGATGTTGCCGCCACCACAAGGGAGCTCCCATCAGAGGACGAGTCTGTGTCGCTGGTTTCAGCTCCTGTCCCTGCCGTGGTGCTCCCCTCGCCCTCCGTCCCACTGGTGTATTCTGAGTCCGTAGTGTGGCTCTCCATGGCCATGTGGGATGCAGCTCCCTCGTGCTCTGGTGCCACTGCTCCTCCGCCTGATGATGCTAATGCACACAGGAACAGGGAGACCACAAAAAAGGGGGGGGACAGAAGAAAGACATGTTGAGTGCACGGATTACCGCTACCATTGGCGGACAAGACAGACACAGAAGCCCCCTGCACTACGTTGCGCTGTTGGGCTCTACAGTGCAAATCCTGGGAAATGGCCTACAAGGCTATGGACGACATCTGCACACATAGATGACACAGGGGCATGAATAGCTGTACTTGGCACTCTACAGAGGTGGGGTGGGGGGGCCACAGGGCTATGCCTTAAAGGGCCTAGCCTACGGAACTCGCCCTGGCCTAGGGAAACCCACAGCCCTCCTCCCACACCCAGACACTTCTACTGCACGCAAAGGCAGCTGAATGAGAGTGTACTCACCCCCTTGTGTCTGCTGTGGTGCCCTCAAGCGCCCATCCAACTCAGGGTAGGCCGCCGCCAGGATCCTGAACATCAGGGGGGTCATGGTTCAACGGGCACCCCTCCCACGTTGGGAGGTAATCCCCAGCTGAGCCTCCGTCGTCTTCTTGCTCCAGCGGCGAATGTCCTCCCATCTTTTCCGGCAGTGGGTGCTCCGTCTGTGATGGACCCCCAGGGTCCGGACGTCCTTGGCGATGGCATGCCAAATATCCTTCTTCTGGTGGGCGCTGACCTACATGAAATGTACAGGGGAAGAAGAGAAGTCATTACCAACTGCACCGTCAAAGTGAGTGGTCCCCATCCCTACCCTTGCCATGTGGCACATGCACCCACCGTCTTTCATGCACGTAGAACTCTGCCCCCTTCCTTCTTTCAACCAGCCCTCTCCACACAGGCATAGCCCATACAACATGCTCCCTGTGTACTTACCTGGTGGTCTGGAGGACTGTAGAGTAGCGTGTACTGGGGTAGGACCCCATCGTCGAGCTTGTCCAACTCCTCCGATGTGAAGGCAGGGGCCCTTTCCCCAGACGCACGAGCCATTGTCTCTTCCAGACCGAGGTCACAGCAGCATTTGCAGTGTAGGTCCTCTCCTGTCAAAGATCAGGTATCGAGTGATTCAACAGATAGAAAATGGTGGTCACGTCTGCGGCGGTGCGTACCATCACCGCCGGCGTACTTCGTCATTGGCTCCTGGGACCCAAAGGGTCCAATGTTAACCAATGCAGCATTGCACCGCGGTCTTCGACCGCCTACCGCCAGCGCAGTTACCTCACATCCCATTGTCCCACTTTACAGGTCAGGCAGCCGCCATTTCAGGGGCCCACATGGCCTAATTACCAACTGCGTCACACATACCTAGGCCAAGGCTCAACACACATACAGGCGACATTTTGTGTATGAATGGTGTTCTGTGTAGACTGTGGGTACATACCTCTGAGTTGTTTGACTCTGTGGTCGCTGTTGTCCTTCATAGGCATCGTCCGCTGGGACTTGTGAGGAGATGGCGGAATCCTCCGGTGTACTGATCGCTGGTGGACCTGTCGACAATGGAGGAAAGAAATGTGATTATCACCTACAGGTTTGACCGTGCCACAATCCAGGAACTGTGTACACAGTTGGTGCCTGACCTGATGTCAGCAATCCGACATCCCACAGGAATCCCCCCTCAAGTGCAGGTGCTATCAGTGCTCCATTTCCTTGCAAGTGGGTCTTTTCAAACAACTGTGGCCATGGCATCAGGGATGTCCCAGCCTATGTTTTCCAACGTATTGTCCAGAGTGTTGTCTGCCCTGCTGAAACACATGCGGAGCTACATCGTTTTCCCTCAGGTGGAGGATTTGCCTACAGTGAAAGGTGACTTCTATGCCCTTGGACATATCCCCAACATCATAGGTGCCATTGATGGGACCCATGTGGCTTTGCACCCCCCCCACAGGAGTGAACAGGTGCACACGAACTGGAAGAGTTATCATTCCATGAATGTACAGATGGTATGTTTGGCAGACCAGTACATCTCCCATGTGAATGTCATGTTCCCTGGCTCAGTGCATGACGCCTACATCCTGCGCAATAGCAGCATCCCTTATGTGATGGATCAACTCCAGAGGCACCGTGTGTGGCTATTAGGTGACTCTGGTTACCCCAACCTGTCATGGCTACTGACCCCAGTGAGGAATCCCAGGAGAAGGGCAGAGGAACGCTACAATGAGGCCCATGGGCGAACGAGGAGGGTGATCGAGCGGACTTTCGGGCTCCTGAAGGCCAGGTTCAGGTGTCTGCATATGACAGGTGGATCCCTATTCTACTCACCAAAGAAGGTGTGCCAGATCATCGTGGCCTGCTGTATGCTTCACAACTTGGCTCTGCGACGACAGGTGCCTTTTCTGCAGGAGGATGGTCCAGATGACGGTGTTGTGGCAGCTGTGGAGCCTGTAGACAGTGATGAGGAGGAAGCAGAGGATGAAGACATGCAGAACAGGGACTCAGTGATCCAGCAATATTTCCAGTGAAACACAGGTGAGAATACATTCCTGACTACTACATGTACTTTTACACTTCTACCTCTATCCTGTCTGTCGTTTTCACCGAGTGTATGGTCACTGAGTTGTCACTTTCCCTTATGGTTTCACAGGTGTGGGTCCCAAAGTGCCTCATCTGCTTAGATTCCTCATGCACTAGAGCTGTGTGACATAGGTATGTTGACATTACTATTTCAAGAACATTTTGTCACTGTAATTGCAAATACACTATTTCAAAATCACAGACAGACTCCAGATCTTTTGTGCTTTAGGTGTGTTTATTTAAATACAAAATATTGGAGGGGGAAGTTAAATGGTGAGGGGTGATGGCGGAGGAGTGTCCATGGCAGAGTCCAGTCTATTAGTCTCACAGGTGCATTGCCCATATGGGCATAGGAAGTGGAGCTGGTGCAGTTTCAATATGGACAGGGTGAAAAGTGGGACAGTGGGATGACAATCAGGGTGGTCTCATTTCTTGGCGGGGGTCTTGGCATCAAGCTCTGTCTTGTTCCTGGATCTCAGGGACCGTTTGCGGGGTGGTTCTCCATCTGCAAGGGGTGGGGTGCTGGTGTGGTGGTCCTGTGGCGGTGCCTCCTGTCCACTAGCACCGGCGGAGGTGGTGGGCAGTTCATCGTCCATGCTAGTGTCAGGGGCCCCTTGTAGTGCCAAAGTGTTCCTCCTGGTGTTGAGTACTTCCTTCAGCACCCCTACAATGGTGCCCAGGGCAGAGCTGATGGTTCTGAGTTCCTCCCTGAACCCCAAATACTGTTCTTCCTGCATCCGCTGGGTCTCCTGAAACTTGGCCAGTACCGTTGCCATCGTCTCCTGGGAGTGGTGGTATGCTCCCATGATGGAGGATAGGGCCTCGTGGAGAGTGGGTTCCCTTGGCCTGTCCGCCCCCTGTCGCACAGCAGCCCTCCCAGTTCCCCTGTGTTCCTGGGCCTCCGTCCCCTTGACCGTGTGCCCACTGCAACTGCCCCCAGGTCCCTGTTGTTGTTGGGGTGGTGGCTTATCCTGGGTTCCCTGTAGTGGTGGACACACAGCTGATTGACGTGTCCTGGGGACGGAGATATGGGCCCGCTGGGTGGGTGCTGTGCTGGTGTTTCCTGAGGGGGGAAGGTCTGTGGTGGCCTGTGCCTGTGTGAGGGGAACCGACTGTCCTGAGGCCCCCGATGGTCCGGGCTGGTCATCTAGATCCAGGTGGACAGAGGTGCTGTCATCACTGTGGGCCTCTTCTGTGGGTGGAGTGGACATGTCTGGACCCTCCTGTCTGGGGACGTTGGGTAGTGGTCCTGCAGGGGTGTAAAGGCATGATTATTGCATCTGTGTGTGTCATGGTGTGCAATGGGTGGGTGACCGTGTACCCCAGTGCTGGCATTCCTGTGTGTGAGCTTGTGTGATGATGGTTTAGGGGGGTGTATGTGTATGTGCAATGGGCATGCTTTAGTGATGGGTGCCCATGCGTTGTTGCATGGAGGGCTTGGTGTTGGGATGTGTTGTTTGTTATATTGGTACATTTGTGAGGAGTTGGAGTGATAGGGGTGGGGGTATGTGATAGCATGCAGGTAGGGTGGGGGATGTAATAGTTAAGATTTGACTTACCAGAGTCCATTCCTCCACCGACTCCTGCGAGGCCCTCAGGATGCAGAATCACCAAGACCTGCTCCTCCCATGTTGTTAGTTGTGGGGGAGGAGGTGGGGGTCCGCCGCCAGTCCGCTGAACCGCCTGGTGGTGTCTTGAGACCACGGAACACACTTTCCCCCGTACGTCGTTCCACCTCTTCCTGATGTCCTCCTGATTTCTTGGGTGTTGTCCCACTTCATTGACCCTGTCGACTATTCTTCGCCATAGCTCCATCTTCCTTGCAATTGAGGTGTGCTGAACCTGTGATCCAAATAGCTGTGGCTCTACCCAGACGATTTCCTCCACCATGACCCTGAGCTACTCCTCCGAGAACCTGGGCTGTCTTTGCGGTGCCATGGGGTGGTGTAGGTGATGTGTGGGGTGGTGTGTGTGGTGATAAGTGTGGTGATATGTAGTGGGGTGTGGTGTTTTGTGCGTGGAAGTTGTGTGCCTGTGGATGCTAGTTTTTTGATGGTGGTATCTCTCTCTAGCCTTCTCTCTGTAATTGTGGTCGTAGGGGTTTGTGGGTGATGTGGGTGTGTGTTTTATATTGTAATGGGTGTGTTGGAGTGGTGTGTGTATGTGTATCAGGTGTGTGTATTTCGAATTGTCCAACGTGGTGGTGTTTTGGAGATGTGTGTGTATTTTGAGCGCAGCGGTGTGTACCGCCAATGGAATACCGTGGTTGAAAGACCGCTGCGTGGATTCGTGTGTCGTGATAGTGTGGGCGTATTTCTGTTGGCGTGACGATGGAGGTTTTGTTTTCGCCAGTTTACCACTGACCTTTGGTGTGGCGGACTTGTGTGGGTGTCTGAATTTTGTCGGATTCCGAGATGTGGGTCATAATAGCTGTGGCAGAATTTTACCGCCAATGTTGTAATGACCGCCTTAGTGTTACAACAATAAAGGTACTTTATTTTTGTGACACAAATGCCAAAAATACCTTCGAGACTATACTACCTTTGGAGCTAAGTAATATGCACAATATACACACTAGTATCCAAAAACAGGTCAGTAAACACTCAGAAAACGGTGCACATAGTGAAAATCATAATAGTTAGAAATAAGCATAGGGGGAACTCAAACAATATACTAAAAAAGTGGAATGCGAATGTTGGTTTCCCACCTAGGCAAGTGTTGTGTGTAGAGGGGTGCTGGGAGTATTAGAAAAACCCAAAGGTAAGTAATAGAACCCACCCCAGAGCCTAGTAAAGCATGAGTAAATCACAGCAAGTTTTCTGAAACACACAAGAAGTCGTGATAGAAGATTATGCAAGAACCAGAAGAGACCACAAGACTCCAACAATGGATTCCTGGACCTGAATACTTGTGGAAGAAGGAGACCAAGTCCAAGAAGCACTGAAGAGTCCAGGGAGAACAGGAGCCCCTGCTAATCCGGATGAAGGTGCTAAAGAAGAACCACCGGTGAGAAGACAAAGTCAGCTATGCGCTGAAGAAGACAGATGCAGGTTCCTGGTTGGTGTGGGAAGATGTCCCACTTCTGATGGATGTAGGAAAGTACCATCTTCCTTGGCATGTTACCCCCATTTTTCACATGAATGCCAGTATGTTTTTGCCTGTCTCACTGGGATCTTGCTGGTCAGGACCCCAGTGCTCATAATTTATGGCCTAATGTGTATGCCTGTGTAGTGCCTAACTGTGTCACTGAGGCTCTGCTAATCAGTACCTCAGTGCTTATGCTCTCTCTGCTTTTAAATTCATCACTGTAGGCCAATGACTACAGTTACCAATTTCAATTGGCATACTGGACCCCTCTCATAAGCCCCTAACATATGGTACCTAGGTACCCAGGGCATTGGGGTTCCAGGAGATCCATATGGGCTGCAGCATTTCTTTTGCCACCCATAGGGAGCTCAGACAAACCCTTACACAGGACTGCCACTGCAGCCTGTGTGAAATAGTGCACACACTATTTCTCAGCCATTTTCAATGCACTTAAGTAACTTATAAATCACCTATATGTCTAACCTTCATTTTCTGAAGGTTGGGTGCAAAGTTACTGAATGTGAGGGCACCCTTGCACTAGCAAAGGTGCCCCCACATAGTTCAGGGCCATTTCCCCAGACTTTGTGAGTGCGGGGACGCCATTACACGCATGCACTACATATAGGTCAATACCTATATGTAGCTTCACAATGGTAACTCAGAATATGGCCATGTAACATGTCTAAGATCATGGAATTGTCCCCCTATTCCAAATCTGGTATTGGGGAGACAATTCCATGCATCCTGGGGGCTCCACCATGGACCACTAGTACTGCCAAACCAGCTCTCTGAGACTTGCACTGCAGCTACAGCTGTTGCCACCTCACAGTCAGGGTTCTGCCCTCCTGGAGTCTGGGCAGCCCAGTCCCAGGAAGGCAGAACAAAGCATTTCCTCTGAGAGCAGGGTGTTACACCCTCTCCCTTTGGAAATAGGTGTTACAGGCTGGGTAGGGGTAGACTCCCCCAGCCTATTGAAATGCTTTGAAGGGCACAGATGGTGCCCTCCTTTGCATAAATCAGTCTACACCAGTTCAGGGACCCCTTCTCCCCTGCTCTGGTGGGAAACTGGACAAAGGAAAGGGGAGTGACCACTCCCCTGTCCATCACCACCCCAGGGGTGGTGCCCAGAGCTCTTCCAGTGTGTCCCAGACTTCAGCCATCTTGCTTTGCAAGGTGTGGTGGCACTCTGGGGGCCTCTGAGTTGCCATTGCCAGCAGGTGACATCAGTGACCCCTCCTGATAGGTCCATACCTGATAAGGTAGCCATTCCCCCTGTCAGGGCTACTTAGGGTCTCTCCTATGGGTTCTCTTCAGATTGTGCTTGCAAGTTTCCTTTAGGAATCCTCTGAAACAACTTTAGACTCTTCTGACCACGGATCAACCGCAGTCTGCTCCAAGAAACACTATAACTGCAACAAATTGTCTACAAGAGACACTTTTCTTCATCAACCTCAGCTCCAAGTCAGCAACTGCAACAGTTTCCACGGTGTGCATGCTCTGGGGACTCCCTGTCTTCAGCCTGCACCAGAAGGACTGAACAAATTTCCCGTGGAGTGACGGAATCACTCCCCTGCTCCAAGCAGGCACCTTCCAAGGCGACGACCGGTACCCTGGGACTCCTCTCATGGTGACAAGCGTGTTCCTAAGGACACAGAGGGTGGACATCATCAACATAGACTGTCCTGAGTTCCTACTGACACAATTTGGAGGAGGTAAGACCTTGCCTTCCCCAAGAACGATGGTACCCCTATGCATTGTGTCTTCTTCGCCTCCTGAGGCCTCTGTGCACTATTTGCTAAATTACTCCATGCATAGCCTGGCCCAGGTCCCCAGCACTCTACCCTGTGATGCTCAATACACTGAGTTGTTCTCCGGCGGCATGGGACCTTCTTTTGTTGTGCTGCATCAATTGCATTTTGCACCTCCTTTGAACCTAGATTCTGTGGCTTCTGGGTGTGCTGGCTGGCATCCTGATGACTCCCTAAAGAGCTGAGAGTCTCCTCTTCCTCCTCATACACAGTTGAGGCCCCCGGGTCCCTCCTGGGTCCATGCAGCAGTATTTTGATGAAAAATGCACTTTTATTGTATCCAAGGCTTGTTGGTGCCTTCCAACACAAAATCTCATCTGCAACAATTTTCAATCCGTGGGACATCTTTTGCAGCATGCAGGAACCCGCTGGCATCTTCCTACGGTACATTTCTGCAGTCTTTGATTAACCGGGGAGTCTTCTTTTGCACCCTTTTCTGGGTTGGCAGGGGCTCCTGTCCTTCCTGGATCTTCTTTCGATTTCTGTACTTGGTTCCCTTCTTTTGCAGGTCTTCAGGTCCAATAATCCAGCAGTTGTTGTTTCCAGACTTGATTGACTGCTGCAAAATCCCCAAAACGAGGTGTAGTGTGTCCTAAGGAAACTTGCAGTACTTTACTCCTGCTTTTATGGGCTCTGGGGTGGGGTAATTTACTTACCTTTACTGTATTCTTACTCTCCCAGCGATTCTGCAGACACTACACTTATCTAGGGGGGAATTTGTGATTCACATTCCACTTTTTTAGTATATGGTTTGTGTTTCACCTAGACCTATTTTCTCCCATTGCATTCTATAGGATGTCCTACTGTTTGCATTGTTCTATGATTATTTACTTGTCTAATTTTGGTGTCTAGTGTATATATTGTATATATATATGTATGTATTGTATGTCCAGAAGGAGTATTGTCTCTAAGATATTTTTGGTACTGTGTCACCTAAATAAATACCTTTATTTTTGGTAACACTGAGTATTGTCTTTACTTATGTATAAGTTTTGTATAACTATAAGTGTATTGCATGAGCTTTGCATGTCTCCTAGTTCAGCCTAACCTGCTCTGCTATAGCTACCTCTATCAGCCTAACCTGCTAGAACACTACTACTTCACTAATAAGGGATAACTGGACCTGGTATAAGGTGTAAGTACCCAAAGTACCCACTACAAACTAGGCCAGCCTCCTACAATGGTTGATCGCAGTCTGGTTTGGGCTGCTGCTGGAGCCTGCCGACAAGCTTTGCTAAACACAAAGCTCACAGTTATCAGCAAATACTGCTGCCCGGGCCTGGGAAGGGCCCGGTCCACTCTACCCAGGTGGGGGAGACAGACAGGGGTCTCTGCAGTCCAGAGAGCCCATGGAAAACCGGGTAGTGCCCCCAGGAGTCCCACAGCATGTGGCCAAATTAGGTGCAAATGGAGGCCCACGCAGCACGACATAAAGGGATCCCATGCCTCCAGAGAACCACTCAGGAAGCCATGGCAACTGCAAGTCACGCGGTGCACGGTGGTTACTGTCATGCATGGGGAGGCAAGCTCTTACCACCAAAGTTGGACAGCTGGACTTCAGGACTGTCCGGACCACTTCAGTCCACCACCTGTGTTGCTGGATCCATGCACTTCTTCAGAAGAGGGGACCCAAGCCACTGCAGAGGGGTGCCTTCTGAAGGAGGGAAGTGACTCCGTCACTCCACTGAAGATTCCTTCGCTCTTTTGGTGCAGGCTGAAGACAGGCTGTCCTCTGATGATGCATGACCGGGAAGCAGTTGAGATTGCTGGCAGGAGCTGAAGATAATGTTGCAAAAGTCGTCTTAGCTTCTTTGTTGCAGTTACTAGAGTTCCTGGAGGGTCAAGATGCAGTTTCTTTGGTGCAAAGGTGAAATAAAGGACACAAAGGATTCCTGCTGGAGTCTTGCAATCCAAATAACCCCCCAAAGGAGAGACCCTAAATAGCCCTGAAAGGGTGTTTGGTCACATAACCAGGTAAACACCCATCAGGGGAGGGCTTTGATGTCATCTGCTGGCACTGGCAACTCAGACGGTCACAGAGTTCCCTACCATCCTGAAAACAAGATGGCAGAACCTAGGGACACTCTGGAGGAGCTCTGGGCACCACCCATTGGGTGGTTATGGACAGGGAAGTGGTCACTCCCCTCTTTTTTGTCCAGTTGCATGCCAGAGCATGGTCTGGGGGTCTCTGAACCAGTGTAGACTGGATTATGCAAGGAGGGCACCATCAGTGCCTTCAAAGCATTTCCATAGGCTCTGGGAGGCTACCCCTCCCACAACTTTAACACCTATTTTCAAAGGGATAGGGTATAACACTCCAATCCCAAAGGAAATCCTTTGTCTGCCTTCCTAAGCTTGAGCTGCTCAAGCAACAGGGGGGCACAAACCTGCCTGTGAGGTAGCAGCTGCTAGGGCTGCCTGGAAAACCTCAGAAGGCTGGTGTGGCAGTACATGGGGTCCACTGTGGAGCCCCCAGAGTGCATGGGATTATACAACCAATACTGGAATCAGTATTGGGGGACATTTCACAGTTGTTAGATACCTTACATGGCCATATTCAGAGTTACCATTGTGAAGCTAGACATATGTATTGACCTATGACTAGTGCATGTGTAAAATGGCGTCTCCTCACTGACACAGTCTGGGAAAATGGGCCTGGACTATGTGGGGGCACCTCTGCTAGTGTAGGGGTGCCCTCACACACAGGTACTTTGCACCTAGCCTTCAGGGCTGGAAGGCCAGACATATAGGTGACCTATAAGTGACCTTGTGTAGTGCAAATGGCAGTGAAACGGTGCATGCCCCATTTCCACACAGGCTGCCATGGCTGTCCTATAGAATCTTTTGCCTGGGCTCTCTATGGGTGGCAAAAGAAATGCTGCAGCCCATAGGGATCCCCTGGTACCATGTACAAGTGGCTCATAAGTGGGGTCCAGTATGCCAAGTTGAGATGAAATACTGGGTTACCAGTTTGTAGTGATAAATTCGGGAACAGAGAGAGCATAAGCACTGGGGTCCTGGGTAGCAGGACTCCAGTGACACAGTCAGGCATACTGACAAAAACAGTGAAACATACTGGCAAGTAGGCCACAAACCATAAGCACTGGGGTTCTGGCTAGCAGGATCCCAATGACACAGTCAAAACACACTGACAAACAGGCAAAAATGGGAGTAACCATGCTAGAAATAGACTACTTCACAAGTGTATGCCCAGACATGGTTCCATTGCTTGCTGAACCACTGAGCTCAAGCTAGCTTGTCTAATGAGGGGTGATACCCTGAAACTGGTCCAAGTATGCCTGTTTCTGTTACAGAGAGGACCTGGCTTGGCAGTTCTGGTTGGACTACGACAACGCACTATACACTGGCATCCTGACAAAACACCTACGGCTCCTCCAACGCATCCAAAACGCATCCACCCGACTGATCCTCAACGTACCTCGCCGAACCACATCACTCCCCACATGAGAAATCTCCACTGGCTCCCCGTTGACAAGAGGATCACATTCAAGTTCCTCACCCACGCACACAAAGCACTCCACAACACTGGACCTGCTTACCTCAACAACAGACTCAACTTCTACACCCCCACCCGACAGCTCCGCTCCACAGACCTCGCACTCCCAAATGTGACGGATATACCACCAGCCGTATTATGAGTTCCATAGGATATAATGGACTCGTAATACGGCTGGTGGTATATCCGCCACTTTACCGTCACTTTTGGGACGGATTAACACCTCCTCCAAAGTTGTAATCAGGCCCATGGTGTTTATGTGAGAAAGGGGTAATCTCTGTTTAACCACAACACTCCCTCAGATTTCACACTCTTGAGTCCATGCGTAAAGACTGCCACAAATAACCTTTTTCTGTTTGGCTTTTTGGCGAGGTGCTGCATGTGAGACGAGAGGGTAGGGATAACAGTTGTGACTTGTTGTAGGACTGGCATAGTCACCTACAAACATAAGTACTGTCATCCTTAAACCAGCAGTCTTGCATAGAGCATCAGTCAAACTACACCATGGCACCACCAACTATGGTGTTTAGACACTAATTTACTAATACCCCGACTATCACTGTCTCACATACAACAGGTACCCTAGGTACCATTACACGGAGATGTCCGTGGTCTTGGAGAAGATCCTCCTCAGCTGAACAGGGAGAACCTAATTAGGCTGTAGGTTTTTCAAGCTCAAAGTCAAAAAAGGACTTTGCTCCCCATTTGGTGTTCCATCTCTTATACCCATTATACAATATGGCTAACGCCATAGACATTCCTGAGAATGCTAGACAAGCATTAACATACACCTAGTAGTGCATGTCTCTACAGGTGAAGACGGGGATTTAACGTTCTTAGTAGAAGCTAGTGAAGCTTACCAAACAGAAACATTCTATTCTTGGTTCACCTTTCCTGAGGAAGACCAAAGATCATTTGTATTCCACACATACAGAATTGCAAACATGCCTCAACGGTACCAAGCATACCAGTATCTTGAGTTTTCGATTACTTATCAGGAACATCAGAACTGGTTTAATGGCGTCCTACCACATGTAATACAACCCTTGAGATTAGGTCCCTTAGGTAATGATAGACCAGCGTGGCCTATGTTTGCCACATACACACCTCACCTAGGTATACAAAATATACAGGCAGCAGACTTGCAAAACTTATACCTTGAACTAGTAACACTTTATGGACGACTTGTTTGGTTTGTAATGCAAACTTTGAACACTACACCATCGCATCTAGCACCACCAGCACCTGCTGGATATCAATTGGCTACTGGGATTAATCCACAAACAGTACACACTATCATTGGTAAGGTACCCACAGAATGAGAGAAAATACAGTTCTGGATAGCCCAGAAAACAAATCAGTTGGAAGCTGTGTTTCCCCACACGGGACCACAGGAGAAAATAGAATTCTCACAATGTGGTTCCCTCTGTGGATGACTGCGCCACATGGGGTACAGCCTTCGTTGCAATTTATACTACAACACATGGTACCCCGATACTTGCAAATTTCCCTGAAGTGTTAAAACAAATACAGAATGAGGACGAAGCTGCACCAGCCCTAGATTTGGGGATGAAATTAATGCGTATCTTTGACGCAGTCTCCTCAATAATACTCAGTAATTTCAACAGGAAAATGGTAGCACTGATATACACCAACGCCTCCGAGAGATTCC
The DNA here is from genome assembly GCF_031143425.1 of Pleurodeles waltl. Lineage (NCBI taxonomy): Eukaryota > Metazoa > Chordata > Amphibia > Caudata > Salamandridae > Pleurodeles > Pleurodeles waltl. Next base: position 255,047,498 of record NC_090438.1, on the reverse strand, counting down.
ACATTTGGACCGGGAGAAAGAGCTTCCAAAAATGATTTCCGACACCTATACCAGTATAGAATGGGACAGTTGGGAGCCAAGCCGAAGAAGCTCGAATTACAGAGTACCACCCCTAAGGAAGGTACTAAACAAGCACAATCAATTGGACATTGGCACAGGCACCTGCATTGTATGGCAATCATGTAGGTTGGAACAAGGATTCTCCTTGTCATGTAATACCTATCAGGTCTTCAACCCAACCTCAGTCAAAATATCCTGTGTCTCTGCAATAATTAACCCGTTATTCCCCGTTGCAAAACCAGACCATTCCTACGGAATAGTCTTGGATTATAGACATTTAAACAGTCATACACGTACATACACTGCACAAAATGCACGTAGCACAGCACTAATTAACAACATGGCCATGTAACATGTCTAGGATCATTCTGATATTGGGGGAACAATTCCATGCATTCCCGGGGCTCCAGCACAGAGCCCGGGTACTGCCAAACTAGCTCTCCAGGCCAACCCTCAGACAGGTTTCTGCCCCCCTGGGCAGCCAAGTCCCAGGAAGGCAGAACAAAGGATTTCCTCTGAGAGAGGGTGTTGCACCCTCTCCCTTTGGAAATAGGTGATAAGGGCCTGAGAGGAGTAGCCTCTCCTGGCCTCTGTAATGCTTTGAAGGGCACAGATGGTGCCCTTCTTGCATAAGACAGTCTACACCAGTTCAGGGACCCCCCCAGCCCTGCTCTGGCACGAAACTGGACAAAGGAAAGGGGAGTGACCACTCCCCTGACCAGCACCTCCCCAGGGGAGGTGCCCGGAGATCCTTCAGTGTGTCCAGACCTCTGCCATTTTTAAAGCAGAGGTGTGAGGGCACAATGGAGACCTCTGGGTGGCCAGTGCCAACAGGTGACGTCAGAGACCCCTCCTGATAGGTGCTTACCTCCCTCTGTAGCTAATCCTCCTCTGAGGGCTGTTTAGGGTCTCTCCTGTGGGTTTCTCATCAGATAACGAATGCAAGAGCTCACCAGAGTTCCTCTGCACTTCTCTCTTTGACTTCTGCCAATGATCAACCGCTGACTGCTCCAGGACACATGCAAAACCACAACAAAGTAGCAAGAAGACTACCAGCAACATTGTAGCACCTCATCCTGCCGGCTTTCTCGACTGTTTCCTGATGGTGCATGCTCTGAGGGCTGTCTGCCTTCACCCTGCACTGGAAGCCAAGAAGAAATCTCCTGTAGCTCGACGGAATCTTCCCCCTGCCAATGCAGGCATCAAACTTCTGCATCACTGGTTCTCTGGGTCCCCTCTCATCCTGACGAGCATGGTCCCTGGAACACAGGAGCTAGATCCAGGTGTCCCCGACAGTCCAGTGGCCCCTCTGTCCATATTTGGTGGAGGTAAGTCCTTGCCTCCCCACGCTAACAGTAATCCTGTGTACTGCATGAACTGCAGCTGCTAGGGCTTCTGTAAACCTTTGCAAGACTTCCTTCGTGCACAGCGCAGCCCAAGTCCCCAGCACTCCGTCCAGCATTGCCCAACTCGTTGAGTTGACCTCCGACTTCTTGGGACTTTCTATTGTTGTGCTGAGTCGACCATTGTGCGCAGATCTTCTGAATGCCTGTTCAGGTGCTTCTGCGGGTGCTGCCTGCTTCTGCATGGGCTCTCTGTGCTGCTGAGCGCCCCCTCTGTCTTCTCCTCCAAGGGGCGACCTCCTGGTCCTTCCTGGGCTCTGGCAGCACCCAAAACCTTCAACCGCGACTCTTGCAGCTAGAATGGCTTGTTTGCGGTCTTTCTGCGTGAAAACAACTCTGCATCCTCCAGCACGCCGTGGGACATCTTCTGACTGAAATAGAAGTTCCTGGCATCTTCCGTTGTTGCAGAATCTTTGGCTTCTTCCACTCAGAGGCAGCCCTTTTGCACCTTCATCTGGGGTTTAGTGGACTCCTGCACCCCCTGGACACTTGCGTGACTCTTGGACTTGGTCCCCTTCCTTTACAGGTCCTCAGGTCCAGGAATGGCCCCTTCCTTTACAGGTCCTCAGGTCCAGGAATGGTCCCTGGAACACCGGAGCTACATCCAGGTGTCCCGACAGTCCAGTGGCCCCTCTGTCCATATTTGGTGGAGGTAAGTCCTTCGTCTTCAGTGCTTTGCAGTCTGTTGTTGTCTTTGCAGAATCTTAACTTTACTTTCTTTCTGGGGTAGTAGGGTAACTTTACTCCTACTTTTCAGGGTTTGGGGGGAGTATCTTGGACACCCTTACTGTTTTCTTACACTCCCAGCGACCCTCTACACACTACACTAGGCCTGGGGTCCATTTGTGGTTCGCATTCCACTTTTGGAGTATATGGTTTGTGTTGCCCCTAGGCCTATTGTCTCCTATTGCATTCTATTGTGTTCTACAGTGTCTGCACTACTTTTCTAACTGTTTCCTTACATGATTTTGGTTTGTGTGTATATTTTGTGTATTTTACTTACCTCCTATGGGAGTATATCCTCTGAGATACTTTTGGCATATTTTCACTAAAATAAAATACCTTTATTCATAGCAACTCTGAGTATTGTGTTTTCCTATGATATAGTGCTTAGTGATATAAGTGGCATAGTAGGAGCTTTGCATGTCTCCTAGTTCAGCCTAAGCTGCTCTGCTATAACTAACTCTATCAGCCTAAGCTGCTAGATGACTGGACCTGGCACAAGGTGTAAGTACCACTAGGTACCCACTATAAGGCAGGCCAGCCTCCTACAATAGTGCGCAAGAAATAGAAAACAATGTTGGGTATTTCCAACGGGTTCTTCTGCCAAAACTTAGCACACGAAAGTCAGGACCTGAGTGCATTCTCATTTGCCTCACAAAAATGCTTTTGCCATTTGCCCCGAGGCTACAAAAACAGCCCAGGGCTGTTCTCAGCCCGTGTAACATCAATATTACATGATATTGATTCTAAGGCGTTGTCCTACGTGGATGACATCTATCTCACAGATGACGACATCAACATTCATCTTGCCAGGGTCAATCAGATCGTTTTAGGATTCGCAGCCCTTGGCTATAAATTGAACCTCAGAAAAACTAAAATAGCCTTTCTCAGCAACCTGTTCCTGGGATATGAGCTATCAAATCAGGAGAAGAGCCTGGCCCATACTTTCTAGAGAAATATGCACAACTTCACCCACCTAACACTCTCAAGAAATTACAGTCTTTACTTGGTTTCTTCAACTTTGGCAGAACTTACATTTGTGACTATGCACAACGTATCAAGCCACTCTATAACTTAATACACCCTGCTTTTTCTAGCAGACACTGGACAGTTGAACACACATGCATCCTTAGGGAATTGCAACTGGACATGCTTGATGTAAAACACTTGCACACACGTGACAACAAATCAAATTTGCTCATCCAAATAATTGCTTGTACAATTGGGTTCACTTATGTCACCTTTAATGAAGGGGCTTTGGTACCCATAGCATATAAATCACATTTATACTCAAATGCAAAACACGTTTTGCACCCACAGAAAAAATTCTGACTGCAGTTCAGATGGATGTCATTAAGGAGAGTTCACTTGCCCAAGGGAAAGACATTTCTCTACTCCCCGCCACGGCTACAATTTTGGAGAGCCACATTAACACCAAATTGGCTGGTTTTCTTCAGACCAGGGGGGGCCTAGATCCATCTCAACATGGGTTCCACAAAGATCACAGTACGGAATCCGCTCTGGTTTCCCTGCAAATATCGTTCGGAGGAGAGTAGATCGGGGGAAGGTGCTATCCTCTCCGCGGCATTTGATACCATATCTCTACATTTGTTGTTACAACATCTTTATCAAGCAAGTGCTAGAGATAAAGCCCTTGATATACTAAAGTTTTTCCTGATGGATAGATCAATCACGGTCAGCTGCGGAGACTACAGGGCTCTTCAGTTCAGTCCAATTCCCCTGTGGGGTTCCACAGGAATCCTCACTTATCCCCACCTTGTTTAATGTGTATGTGGCCCCATTAGCCAGACTTGTCCGCTCATTTGGATTTCAAGTGGTGTCTTACGTCGATGACACCCAGTTGATTATACCGGTCAACCAGAACTGAGAGGAGGTGGCAGACAGATTTCACACATGCATGAGTGCAATTAACAATTGGATGAGCAATAACTGATTGAAAATGAACAGAGAGAAGACGGAAATTCTCCTCTTCGGCCTGGACACCAATATGTGGAGCTCTCAATGGTGGCCAAAGTCTTGTAATGAATGCCCAGTTCCAAGCTCCTCAGTAACAAACCTTGGAGTTTTATTTGACAGGACTCTCTTCTTCAAGCATCAAATTAATCGAACTGTCAAATGCTGCTACTGGTGCTTGAAAATGTTAAAGAAAATGTTCCCCTTCCTTCCAAAAGAACTAAAAATGTTGGTGACTTCAGCACTAGTTATTTCTTAACTTGACTATTGCAATGCACTGATGTTTAATATCAAGAAGGTCTCTCTCAACAGACTGCAGTGGATTCAGAATGCTGTGGTTCATTTAGTTTTGGATCTTCTGAGTTTTTTATTGGTTAGAAGTAGCCTAAGACAGTTGCTTTGGCTATCAGTGGAAAAACGGATTACGTTTAAAAGACTCCTTACTTACAAGGCTCTTCATCAGAAAGGCTGTAATGATCTCAGCTCAGTTCTACAGCCGTACCGGCCGGGACGTCAGCTCAAATCTTCTGCTTTGGAGCTCATATGTATCCCCCGCTGCCACAGGGCTAGATGGGGGGACAAAACCTTCAAGTTATAGCGGCAAGACTCTGGAATTCACTTCCATATTCCATAAAGATGGAGGAGATGTATTTCCGCTCCCGGAATCAGCTTAAAACTTGGTTATTTTCAGACTAGGGCAGGCATCCTTTATTTTTTCTCTTGGCCCCACTTTGCCTCTTTTCTTTTTGATAAAATTGGCATCTGGCCTCTCTCTTTACTCTTGTAAAGGCCCCCTCTGACCTATAGTTAATCCTTAGCGCTTCGATGCTAAGGACGGAATGCACTCTATAAATACTCTACAATACAATACAATACAATACAATGCATCATTGACATTACCCTGGTGCCAGCTTTAGAGGCCTTCATGAAAGCAAGCATTACTAATGCTAAAGCATAACATCCACACTTTGTTCAGTGGGCAACCTCCCTGACTACCACTGATGTTGACTACATCTTTGATCTAAAACTTCAGACACAAGTATTTCTCCAATACAAACAGGAGTACACTGCTCCTCTAGATATTTTGCCACCTGACAGATACCATACTGTCATTTACACTGATGGTTCAGCACAACCAGCTGTAGGTACGAAACACCAATATTCAGCTGCTTGCACAGCTGTGAGCAGAGTGATGAAGGATAGAATCTTCCACCCTCACAATACCTACACACAGACCTTAGGGGACTGCATAGCTCAGCTGGCTGAACTCAAAGCCCTTATTCTAGTGCTAGAACACACAGAGCCAGGATTGCTGACTTTAATTGTCTGTGACTCATACTATTGCATCCAGTCCTACAATGATTACCGCAATCATTGGACGCTGAATGGGTTTAGAGACTCCAAAGGGAACACTATAAAACACAAAACATTGTGGGGAAGGGTGGCTGATCTTAAAGATAAGCTACAGTGTGTCCATGTAGTACATACACTTTGCAACCAACGTGTAAGAGTACACGTTATCTGCAATACTTTGGCTGATGAAGCAGCCAACTCTGCAGTAGCTACGGCTTCTGTGGCTGCAGTGACTCATTCACAGATGAGATTGGATAATGAAATTCTGACTGCCGTGAATGAAAGCTTCAGCTGATGGCAAATCTCTCCCAAAAGCACACCCTGCAAAATATTCTTACCACATCATTGCACAGAATGTTGCTTATGCAACACTTCCTGGGGTTGGAGATCAAGTCATCCCAAATGAAGACCAGAGATTAGATCTAATAATGAGGGTATCGCTTCTGCTCATACTGGTATCTCGGCCACAGTAACACTCTTACAAAAACGCTTCTTGTGGCCAGGTCTACACAAACAGACAAAACAATAAGGGCCTGATTCTGACCCCGGCGGTAAGGAACCGCCGGGGCCAGGGTCGGCGGGAGCACCGCCAACAGGCTGGCGGTGCCCCGCAGGGCATTCTGACCGCAGCGGTTTTGCCGCGGTCAGAAGTGGAAAACCGGCGGTCTCCCGCCGGTTTTCCACTGCCCATTAGAATCCTCCATGGCAGCGCAGCTTGCTGTGCCGCCATGGGGATTCTGACAGCCCATACCGCCATCCTGTTCCTGGCGGGAGAAGGATGGCGGTATGGGTTGTCGTGGGGCCCCTGGGGGCCCCTGCAGTGCCCATGCCAATGGCATGGGCACTGCAGGGGCCCCCGTAAGAGGGCGCCACAAAGAATTCCACTGTCTGCATTGCAGACAGTGAAATTCACGACGGGTGCAACTGCACCCGTCGCACCTTCCCACTCCGCCGGCTCAATTCTGAGCCGGCGTCCTCGTGGGAAGGGTGTTTTGCACTGGGCTGGCGGGCGGCCTTTTGGCGGTCGCCCGCCAGCCCAGTGCAAAACCCAAAATACCCTCAGCGGTCTTTGGACCGCGGAGCGGTATTTTGGAGGGGGGAACTCTGGCGGGCGGCCTCCGCCGCCCGCCAGGGTGAGAATCACCCCCTAAGTCCTTTGTTGTGACATTTGCCAGCACATCAAGGGCTCAAACATCAAACTCCCACTGCAGACATCCCTCTTCTTGTCCAGCAGGCCACTACAATGTGTGTACCTGGACCATTGCAGTCGACTCCAACTGGATGATGCATACAAAAGCATTTTAGTCACTGTAGATTCTTGTTCTAGATCCCTGTGGGTGTGGCCTCAGCGGTCGGCTGGTGCTCAAACTGTTATAAAAGACTTGCTGATCTTTATTGGTACATCTGCGGTTGCAGCATTCCATTCAGACCAGGGGCCTGCATTTGCCTCTAAGACATTCAGGGTCACCAGGGGGACGATGGGTGTTGAACTCCATTACTCCTCACCATGCCATCCTGTTGGAAATTCGGTCATGGAGCGGCGGAACCGTGATCTAAAGCAGTCCTTAACAGCTAAAGTATTAGGTTCTGGTCGCAGCTGGCTTCATCTCGTATCTGGGGTCCAGAGAGCACTGAATCATCTGCCAAGACGATCCTTGGAGGGACACATTCCCAATTAGGTTCTCTTTGGGATACCTATGTGTGTCCCAGAACTTGATGTCCTTGGTTTGGTGGCAGCAGACACACCTTTTGACATAAATGAATGTCTCACTGTTTTACAGGAGCTTCAGCACTTTCGTGAGGATAAATCATGCACTATTGCTGCCACCTTAGGAATAAGGGATTTACCAACAACTTCCATTGGCTGGATTCCTAAAGTTGGGGATCTGGTTTGTGAGAAGATCGCTGTGAAGAAAGAATTCTGTCCATCCTACAGAGCACCAGTCCCAGTCCTGGGAGTACAAGGTACTAGAACTGTCAACTTACCACCACTGCCTGGTTCCAAAGCAAACAGATTTATTTCCATTGAAGACGTCAAAGTTCGCCATGTGGCTGATTCCAGTTACCACTTCAACAACAGCACCTGTCCAAGATTTTGCTGTTTTCTACACCAACACTACACAGACTGACAACACCGTCTGCTATGGACCTTCACGCGAAGTGGGTCCATACTCCGGTAATGCTCCTTGTTAGACTGGACAGCCTTAGGGTGGTCACCCCTAACTTTTTGCCTCCCTCCCTCCCCTTTTTGGACACTTGCTGGAGAAGAAACCTGAACCAGAACCTGCATCCTGCCAAGAAGAACTGCCTGGCTGCCTAAAGGACTCACCTGACTGCTTTCTACAAAGGACTGCTGCCTTGCTGTTGGCCTGCTGCCTTGCTGAACTCTTGTCTGGCTATGAAAGTGCTCTCCAAGTGCTTGGATAGAGCTTGCCTCCTGTTCCCTGAAGTCTCAGGACCAAAAAGACTTCTCTTTTTCACTTGGACGCTTCGTGCGCCGAAATTTTCGCCGCACAGCTTGTTCCGCGGCGAGAAAAATGCTGCAAACCGACACTGATCAACGTGACGCCTTCGGGATGACCGGAACTTCGACGCACGGCCTCGCAAGGACAACGCCGCCCGACCTCCAGAGGAGAAATCGACGCGACGCCTGCCGTGAGAGTGAAACTTCGACGCACAGCCGCGCAGAACGAAGCGCAGCCGGAAAACAAGCAGGAGAATCCACGCACAGACCCGGGACATCTGGTAATCCCCGCGATCCACAGAAAGAGACTGTCCGCGCGCCGGAAAACGACACACGACTTCCCCGCGTGGAAAATAACGACGCAAGTCCGTGTGTGCTGGGGAGAAATCGACGCACACACCATTTTTCCACGTATCTCTTCTTCTGTGGCCCTCTGAGGAGATTTTCCACTCCAAACCAGGTACTTTGTGCTTGAAAGAGACTTTGGCGGACATTCTGACCCTGGCGGTCTATGACTGCCAGTGTCGCGGATGACGGAAGCACCGCCAACAGGCTGGCGGGGCTTCATTGCCCATTCTGACTGCGGCGGTAAAGCCGCGGTCAGAAAACCAGGGCCGGCGGTTTCCCGCCGTTTTTGCCCCAGCTGGGCAAATCTTCTGACCCCCTTACCGCCAGCCTGTTTCTGGCGGTTGTCACCGCCAGGAAGAGGCTGGCGGTAACGGGTGTCTTGGGGCCCCTGGGGGCCCTCGCACCGCCCATGCCACTGGCATGGGCAGTGCAGGGGCCCCCGAACAGGGCCCCGGCCGGCTTTTCACTGTATGCCTAGAAGACAGTGAAAAGCGCAACGGGTGCAACTGCACCCGTCGCACGGCCGCAACACCGCCGGCTCCATTCGGAGCCGGCTTCTGTGTTGCAGCCCTCCTTCCCGCTGGGCCGGCGGGCGCTAACATGGTTAGCGCCCTCCGGCCCAGCGGGAAGGTTGTAATGCCCGCCAGACTTGGAATGAGGGCCTTTGTTTGCTTTTTAAAGACTTAAGACACTTTGGGGGTCATTCTGACCCTGCCACGAACGACTGAAGCACCGCCAACAGGCTGGCGGTGCTTCATTGCCCATTCCGACTGCGGCTGTAAAGCCGCGGTCGGAAAACCGGGTCCGGCAGTTTCCCGCCGGGTTAGCCCCGGCTGGGCGAATCCTCCATGGCGGCGCTGAAAGCAGCGCCGCCATGGGGATTCCGACCCCCTTCCCGCCAGCCTGTTTCTGCGGTTTTCACCGCCAGAACCAGGATGGCGGGAACGGGTGTCATGGGGCCCCTGGGGGCCCCTGCACTGCCCATGCCACTGGCATGGGCAGTGCAGGGGCCCCCTAACAGGGCCCCAGTATGCTTTTCACTGTCTGCTTAGCAGACAGTGAAAAGCGCGACGGGTGCAACTGCACCCGTCGCACACCTGCAACACCGCCAGCTCCATTTGGAGCCGGCTTCAGTGTTGCAGGCCCTTTCCCGCTGGGCTGGTGGGCGCTCCCTTGGCAGGCGCCCGCTGGCCCAGCGGGAAAGTCAGAATGGCCCCTGCGGTCTTCTGACCGCGGAGTGGCCAATTGGCCGTTCCCGCTTGGCGGGCGGCAACCGCCGCCCGCCAAACTCGGAATAACCTACTTTATATCACTTTTCAGTGATAGCTCTACAAATTCACATTGCAACTTTATTCGTTTTGACCTACAATTATCCTGATAAATATTATATATTTTTCTAAACACTGTGTGGTGTATTTTTGTGGTGCTATATGGTGGTATTGTATGATTTATTGCACAAATACTTTACACATTGCCTTCTAAGTTAAGCCTGACTGCTCGTGCCAAGCTACCAGAGAGTGGGCACAGGATATCCTTGGATTGTGTGTGACTTACCCTGACTAGAGTGAGGGCTTTTGCTTGGTCAGAGGGTAACCTGACTGCCAACCAAAAACCCCATTTCTAACACTCCTGCATTTGCAGAGACAGCCTCTGGTTATTTCATCGACATTGACGACTTTTCTTCAGACTCAACCCCTCCAGTAATTGAAAATGTTTCAAAGGCACATAAGCTGTATCTATGGCTTGAAAATAACTATTTAATTCTCCCATTGAACTATTTATGGTTCTGCTTGACATTTTTTTGTATTGTTTCTTTGGATTGGTTTTGTGACTGTTTTCATTTTGCTCATATTTGGTCATTACCTTCCTGAACTCTCCTCTGTTGCACCTGTGGATGAGGTATTAACTTGTCACTATCTAGCTCGGCGTGGATAGCACTGTGCTGATCCAATGGTTAAAAACTTTGCTAGATAAACAGACATTTGAGATGAGCAAATCTAGAGTGTCCCTGGTGTTGTAGAGTGCTCCTTACTAGAGCTGCTCTCCACCTAAACTTGGGAACTACCCAAAGTTCTCTATTCTTTTTTCGCATAATTTATGTATCACTCTAACCCTGATAGGGATTTGTTTTGACTTATACTGGATGCTCCCTTACGTCTAGAAAAAGCTAAACCTCTCTGATGAGCTCTAATGAGAGCGAAACACGTGTCAGTGCTTGCTTTTAATCATTCCAGGTTGGCTTGGACGGTATTTTACCAGTCCAAAGCTGTAATACTGTGCCTGGAGTGGTAAATGGCTTTTGTCATTTTACAGCTCGGCAAGGTTGACACTGTGTAAAACATATGCTTAAAGACTTTGCTGTATTAATGGCAAAAGACTTTGGCCCTCATTCCAACCCTGGCGGTCTATGACCGCCAGGGTGGAGGGCAACGGAAGCACCGCCAACAGGCTGGCGGTGCTTCCAGGGCCATTCTGACCGCGGCTGTCAGAAAAGGGGAACCAGCGGTTTCCCGCCGGTTTTCCCCTAGCCCAGGGAATCCTCCATGGAGGCGCTGCTTGCAGCGCCGCCATGGGGCTTCCGACCCCCTTCCCGCCAGCCTGTTTCTGGCGGTTTTCACTGCCAGAAACAGGATGGTGGGAACGGGTGTCGTGGGGCCCCTGGGGGCCCCTGCACTGCCCATGCCATTGGCATGGGCAGTGCAGGGGCCCCCTAACAGGGCCCCATAAAGATTTTCACTGTCTGCTTTGCAGACAGTGAAAATCGCGACGGGTGCCACTGCACCCGTCGCACCCCTGCAACTCCGCCGGCTCCATTCGAAACCGGCTTCCTTGTTGTAGGGTCTTTCCCCGCTGGGCCGGCGGGCGCCCTTTTGGCGGTCGCCCGCCGGCCCAGCGGGAAAGCCAGAATGGCATCCGCCATCTTCTGACCGCGGAGCGGCCATTTGGCGGTTCCCGTTTGGCTGGCAGCGCCCGCCGCCAGCCAAACTTAGAATGAGGCCCTTTGTCACTACAGGGAGTGCAGAATTTTTAGGCAAGTTGTATTTTTGAGGATTAATTTTATTATTGAACAACAACCATGTTCTCAATGAACCCAAAAAACTCATTAATATCAAAGCTGAAATTTTTGGAAGTAGTTTTTAGTTTGTTTTTAGTTTTAGCTATGTTAGGGGGATATCTGTGTGTGCAGGTGACTATTACTGTGCATAATTATTAGGCAACTTAACAAAAAAAAATATATACCCATTTCAATTATTTATTATTACCAGTGAAACCAATATAACATCTCAACATTCACAAATATACATTTCTGACATTCAAAAACAAAACAAAAACAAATCAGTGACAATATAGCCACCTTTCTTTGCAAGGACACTCAAAAGCCTGCCATCCATGGATTCTGTCAGTGTTTTGATCTGTTCACCATCAACATTGCGTGCAGCAGCAACCACAGCCTCCCAGACACTGTTCAGAGAGGTGTACTGTTTTCCCTCCTTGTAAATCTCACATTTGATGATGGACCACAGGTTCTCAATGGGGTTCAGATCAGGTGAACAAGGAGGCCATGTCATTAGATTTCCTTCTTTTATACCCTTTCTTGCCAGCCACGCTGTGGAGTACTTGGACGCGTGTGATGGAGCATTGTCCTGCATGAAAATCATGTTTTTCTTGAAGGATGCAGACTTCTTCCTGTACCACTGCTTGAAGAAGGTGTCTTCCAGGAACTGGCAGTAGGACTGGGAGTTGAGCTTGACTCCATCCTCAACCCGAAAAGGCCCCACAAGCTCATCTTTGATGATACCAGCCCAAACCAGTACTCCACCTCCACCTTGATGGCGTCTGAGTCGGACTGGAGCTCTCTGCCCTTTACCAATCCAGCCACGGGCCCATCCATCTGGCCCATCAAGACTCACTCTCATTTCATCAGTCCATAAAACCTTAGAAAAATCAGTCTTGAGATATTTATTGGCCCAGTCTTGACGTTTCAGCTTGTGTGTCTTGTTCAGCGGTGGTCGTCTTTCAGCCTTTCTTACCTTGGCCATGTCTCTGAGTATTGCACACCTTGTGCTTTTGGGCACTCCAGTGATGTTTGCAGCTCTGAAATATGGCCAAACTGGTGGCAAGTGGCATCGTGGCAGCTGCACGCTTGACTTTTCTCAGTTCATGGGCAGTTATTTTGCGCCTTGGTTTTTCCACACGCTTCTTGCGACCCTGTTGACTATTTTGAATGAAACGCTTGATTGTTCGATGATCACGCTTCAGAAGTTTTGCAATTGTAAGAGTGCTGCATCCCTCTGCAAGATATCTCACTATTTTTGACTTTTCGGAGCCTGTCAAGTCCTTCTTTTGACCCGTTTTGCCAAAGGAAAGGAAGTTGCCTAATAATTATGCACACCTGATATAGGGTGTTGATGTCATTAGACCACACCCCTTCTCATTACAGAGATGCACATCACCTAATATGCTTAATTGGTAGTAGGCTTTCGAGCCTATACAGCTTGGAGTAAGACAACATGCATAAAGAGGATGATGTGGTCAAAATACTAATTTGCCTAATAATTCTGCACTCCCTGTATCTAGCTCGGAGTGGATAGCATTGTGCTTATCCAATGCTTAAAAACTTTGCTACATAAACAGACATTTGAGGTGAGCAAATCTAGAGTGTTGCTGGTGTTGCAGAGTGCTCCTTACTAGAGCTGCTCTCCACCTAAACTTGGGAACCATCCAGAGTTCTCTATTCTTTTTTTGCATAATTTATGCGTAACTCTAACCCTGATAGGGATTTGTTTTGAAGATAATAGATATATACATATTAACAGAAAAAGGGACACAGCCCAGTCCTCAATTTGCGTGAGCCACATGGTCACAAGCCAAAGTCCAAGGCCACACTTGACACCTGCTTCAACACGGAGACAACACTGCAGGGGCATCAGCTGGTAAATAGGCAGGCACCTCAGGCGGACGGGAGGACAGGGGGCACTTCAGCCAGGAGCTGAAACAAGACCACTGGTTCTAGAGGGGGCAACATGCCCTGTGCCTTATCCTGGGGAGTGATGGGCCACATTCTCTCACGTGGGTGTCTTCCACACTGGTTTTGGAGTGGGCAACATGCCCTGTGCTTTATCCTGGTGAGTGATGGGCCACAGTCTGTAGAGTGGGTGTCTTGCCCACTAGTTCTGGAGGGGGCAACATGCTTTGTGCTTGATCCTGGGGAGTGATGGGCCACAGTCTTTCAGGTGGGTGTCTCTCACACTGGTTCTGAAGGGGGCAACATGCCCTGTGCTTGATCCTGGGGAGTGATGGGCCACAATCTCTAAAGTGGGTATCTTGCCCACTGGTTCTGGAGGGGGAGACATGCCCTGTGCTTGATCTGGTGAATGATGGGCCACAGTCTCTCAAATGGGTGTCTCCCACAATGGATCTGGAGGGGGCAACATGCCCTATGCTTGATCCTGGGGAGTGATGGGCCACAGTCTCTCAAGTGGGTGTCTCCCACACTAGTTCTGGAGGGGGCAACATGCCCTGTACTAGATCCTTGTGAGTGATGGACCACAGTCTGTCAGTGGGTGTCTTGCCCACTGGTTCTGAGGGGGCAACATGCCCTGTGCTTGATCCTGGGGAGTGATGGGCCACAGTCTCTCAAGTGGGTGTCTCCCACACTGGTTCTGGAGGGGGCAACATGCCCTGTGCTTCCTGGGGAGTGATGGGCCACAGTCTCTCAAGTGGGCTTCTCCCACACTGGTTCTGGAGGGGGCAACATATCCTGTGCTTGATCCTGGTGAGTCTGTCGAGTGGGTGTCTTGCCCACTGGTTCTGGAGGGGGCAGGCCGGACAGCAGCCCATGGAGGCAGGATTACATAGCGTCCGCCGGCAGTGATGGCTGCACTGTGGTGGTGCTGCTGGTGGGGGTAGGCTCCTGCACATCCCCTGCACCATTGGACGTATGCGCTGTGGTGGTGCTGCTGGTGGCGGGAGGCTCCTGCAAATCCCCTGCACCCTCGGATGGATGTACTGTGGTGGTGCTGCTGGTGGGGGGAGACTCCTGCACATCCCCTGCACCCTCGGAAGGAAACACTGTGGTGGTGCTGCTGGTGGAGGGAGGCTCCTGCACATCCTCTGCACCCTCGGATGGATGCACAGTGGTGGTGCTGCTGGTAGGGGGAGGCTCCTGCACATCCCCTGCACCCTCGGACGGATGCACAATCATGATTGGTGGTGGGGGCTCCGTCACAGGTCCTGGTGCAGGCTCGTTGCCCTTACTGCCTGCTGGTGCAGGCTCCTTGTTCTTCCTGACTGCTGGTGCTGGCTCCTTGCTCTTCCTGCCTGCTGGTACAGGCTCCTTGGGCTTTCGGGTGCAGGTGTAGGCTCCTTGGCCTTTTGGGTGGCAGGTGCAGGCTCCTTGCCCTTCTTGCCTGCTGGGGCAGGCTCCTTTCCCTTCAGTACATGTGGCTGCATCCCTTTCCACCATGAGTGGGTGTGGTTATGACTGGGCCATTGGACTGTGTGGCTGAGGTGCTTGGCAGGATTCTTCCTACACTGGCCATACGTGCAGGATGGTGGAGAGGGGTAAGGAAGAGGTCAATGGTGGATAGGAACAATTTTTTAGGGACATTGGGGTGAGAAGAGGGAGAAGGAATGGGAGTGGAGGATGAGGGAGTGGTTGTTGGAAGTGTCTGTCTGCTGGATATGGGTGCAGGTGCATGGGCTGTATGCTGTTGTGAGGTGGATGGCTGTTGGGTGTCTGAGTGCTTGTGTTTGTGTACTTTAAGAGGGGAGGACAGACACAGTGGGAGAGGGCACAGGGGACGTGTGCATGGATGTTGTGGAGGTATCTGCCACTGAGGTATGTGTTCTGCTTGGTGTGGTGATGATGCTAGTAGTGGATGATGATGTAGTGCATGCAGGTGTGAGTGTAGACGTGGCTAGGAGGGAGGTGGTGGAGGGGGAGGAGGGGGAAACAGTAGAAATAGTGGATGTTGTTGTGTCTACAACTGGATGATGTTTGTGTGAGTGCCTGTGGAATGAAGTATGGTGCTTGTGTTTGCCTGTTACACTTTTGGGTGTTGTGTTGTGTGCATGCTCGTCTGTATGTGTGCCTGGGATAGGTTGGGATTGAAAGGAATGGGACTGAGCAGTGGAAGCTGGGGGGGGGGTGACGGTGGAAACAGGGACAATGGCTGCCATCAGAGAGGAGGCCAGAGACTGAATCGATGTCTGTTGGGCCGCAAATCCAGTGTGAATGCCTGCTAGGAATACATTAGCTTGTTGCATCTGGGCTGCCAGTCCCTGGATAGCATTCACAATGGTTGACTGCCCTACAGAGATGGATCTCATGAGGTCAATAGCCTTCTCACTCAGGGCAGCAGGCCTAACTGTGGCAGGGCTTGAGGTGCCTGGGGCCAAAGAGATGCCCACCCTCCTGGGTGAGCAGGCACGGGCAACTTGATGAGGGGCTGTTGGGAGGGCGGTGCTGATACGGGGGTGGTGGCTATAGCTGGGGTGGTCACAGAAGTGTCCTCCACCACCAGGGAGATTCCATCGGAGGAGGTATCTGTGTCTGAACCCAGACTCTCCCCTCTAGTCTCCGCCGTGGTGTTCCCCTTGCCCTCCGTCGGTGAACTCTGGCTCCTGGGTCCTGTAGGATGGAGCTCCCTCCATCACTGGTGCCTCTGCTCCTCCACCAGATGATGCTAATGCACATAAGGACAGGATGACAAAACAAAAAAGAGGGGGAAGAGACAAAGAATACACTGGATCAATGGTTGCACCAACAGCACCTTTGGCGTACACAGCACCCTCACACACAAGAAACAGGCCTACGCAATAGGCATTGCACTGCCAGTTATATGGCTAGCCACCAAGGCATGAGGAGGGACATACCGCCAAATGCAGCACACCTGGGACCAACGCAACCCTGACCAGTAGTGGATGCCTATGAGATAGGTAGCAAGATTATCCCTTCAGAACTCTAGCCACCAGGGGACCTACACTGCAATGCAAGGCCTGGCCTAGGGACACCCACTGACACACATCCCCCACCCAGATACCACCCTACCATGCATAAGTTGTAATGATGGGCACTGTACTCACCCCCTTGTGGCTTCTGTGATGCCCTCAAGCACCCATCCAGATCTAGATAGGCCACCGCCAGCATGCAGGCCATCGGGGGGGTCAGGGTTCGATGGGCACCTCTTCCTCATTGGGTGGCCATCCCCAGCTGGGCCTCTGCTGTCTTCCATGCCCAGCGTCTCAGGTCCTCCCACAGTTTGTGACAGTGGGTGCTCCGCCTGCCATAGACCCCCAGGGTCCCCACCTCCTTGGCGATGGCACGCCATATACCCTTCTTTTGATGGGCGCTGACCTGCAGAGGCAATACACACAGGAAAATAGAATTAGACAAACAGTCCTGCCTGTTACACATGTGGCCCACCATACCCCTTCCAAGAGGACATCCACCCACCCCCATACATGAGGTCTTGACACACACAACTCCATGCATTCATGCCACATGCATCGTGCCCACAGTGTACACACCTGTTGGTCTGAAGGTCCATACAGCAGTCTGTACTCGGGTAGGACCCCATCCACCAGTCTCTCCAACTCCTCCAAAGTGAAGGCTGGGGCCCTTTCTCTGGTCACACGGGTCATGGTAGGTTCCAGAGAGGTCACAGCAGCACATGCAGTGTAGGTCCTCTTCTATGGAAGGTCATGTAGCAAGTGAGGACTATGATAGAAAATGGCGGTCACGTCCACGGCGGTGCATACCGTCACCGCCGGCATAGATGACCATTGTCCACTGTAACCCATAGGGCCCAATATTATCCAATTTGCACACCGGTTCCCGACCACCTACCGCAATGGCGCACAACGGCAGCGGAATTACCTCACTTCCACCTGTCCCTCCATACAGAACAGGTGGACACCATTTCGGGGAGGAGGGCAAGCCCTGGAATAATTCTACATCACAGGAGATATTAGCACACAATAAACAAAAGACAATGAGCCATTACATGTTTACAGGATGCAAATAACTTTTGTAGCTCCAGTGTTCAGTTTGTGGCCGGCTCCTCGCTCTTTTGTCCCTTAGATTCCTACCACTGCAGATGAATAGGAGATGGAGACATGCCCCCATGTACAGACCCCTGGTGGACTTGGCTAAACTGGAGGACAGGCACATTATCCTCACATATAGACTTGACAGGTCCACAATCACAGAGCAGGGTGCCCAGTTGGAGCCTGACCTGATATCTGTTATCCATCATCCCACTGGGACCCAACCTCTTGTGCAAGTGCAATCTGTACTCCATTTCCTGGCAACTGGTTCTTTCCAAGTGACAGTGGGCTTGGCAGCAGGAATGTCACAGCCAATGCTCTCAATAGCGCTGACAAGAGTATTGTATGCCCTGAAAAAACACATGTGCAGCTACATTGTTTTCCCTAGGTTGAAGATCTGGCCACAGTGAAGGCGGGCTTTATGCAGTGGGACAAAACCCCAATAGAATTGGGGTGATTGATGGCACGCATATTGCATTTGCCCCCCTGCAGAATGAACAGGTATTCAGGAATCATAAGAGTGTCTACTCCATGAATGTTCAAATGGTGTGCTTGGCGGCGCAGTATATCTCCCACGTCAATGTCCTGGGTTGGTGCATGGTGCCTTTGTCCTAAGGAATAGCAGCATCCCAAATGTGATGGGCCAACTACAGAGGCACAGGGTGTGGCTAATAGGTGAGCCCTGGTTCCCACCCCCACCCAGTAAATATACATGTAGGGGTATGGTCTGGGCCATGTAGGATAGTATGTGGCTAAATGTTGTACCTCATTATTTGCAGGTGACTCTGGTTACCCAAACCTATCAAGGCTGCTGACCCCTGTGAGAAATGCCAGGACAGGGGCAGAAGAACGTTACAATGAGGCACATGGGCGAACCAGAAGGATCATTGAAAAGACCTTTGGCATCCTGAAGGCCAGGTTCCAATGCATCCATCTAACAGGTGGATCCCTGTGCTACTCACCTAAGAAGGTCTGCCAGATAGTGGTGGCATGATGCATGTTGCATAACCTGGCCCTCAGACGCCATGTCCCATTTCTGCAGCAGGAGGAGGCTGGAGATGCCCGTGTGGCAGCAGTAGACCCTGTGGACAGTGAGGATGAGAAGGCAGAGGATGAGGACAACAGAACATATGTGATGCGACAATACTTCCATTGACACACAGGTAGGACAGTGTTACTTCACAATTCAATGACTTTTGTTTTAATTTGTGTGGCAATGGCATGCTGATATTTAAAACTTCTATGCTCACTTACTGTTTCTTCGAGCAATTCATTTCCCAGATGTTAGTGACCTGACATATACTCCTGGTGTGATCACTACAGCCAGCTACAGGTCATTAATCTATGCTCATTCTCTGTACAGTTGATTTGCAATGTTTGTACCTGTTACAATGAATACATATTAGATATACATGACATACTCCAAAAAGTTTTTTTTCAAAAGGTGTTTATTGAAGTGCTAACAAATGGAGGCGCAAGAGCAATGGGATGGGGTGATGATGGGGGAAAGTCCAGGGTATTGTTCCAGTCTGTTTGTAGCACAGGTGCATTGTCCAAACGGACATAGGAAGGGAGCAATGGCAGTTCAAGGTGGACCGGGGACTGAGTGGGACACAAGGGGACGGTTGTGGGGTGGCTCACCTTCTGCAGGGGGAGGGGTGCTGGTAGCCTGTGAGTCCTGTGGCGGGGCCTCCTGGCCACTAGCGGCAGCGGAGGTGGATGGCTGTTCAGATGTCTAGCTAGTGGCAGGGGCCCGCTGGTGGTGTGAGACTGCCTTCCTCATAATGTTGGCCATGTCTGCCAGCAGTCCTGCGCTGGAGACAAGAGTTTTGTTAGTGGCCTGCAAATCTTCCCTGATCCCCTGGTACTGTCCCTCCTGCAGGCACCTGTCCTCCTGCACATTGTCCTGGATCTGGCCCATCGTGTCCTGGGAATGTTGATAGGCTCCCAGTATCTCGGCGAGTGCCTCATGGAGAGTCGGTTCCCTGGGCCTGCCCTCCCCCTGGCAGACAGCAGTCCTCCCAGTGCCCCATTGGCATGTGCCTGTGTCCCCTGAACCGTGTGCACTGGGTGGGTGCTGTAGTGGTGTTTCCTGATGGGGAGGCTCTTTGGGGGTGTGTGACTGGGCCTGGGTAACCGGCTGTCCAGAGGGCCCTGTTGGGCCAGGTAGGTCATCCAGATCCTGAAGACCAGAGTTGCTGTCATCACTGTGAGCCTCTTCAGTTGGGGGACTGGATAGTGCTGGCACCTCCTCTCCACTGATATTGGCTGGGGTACATGTTGTACATTATGTATATGGTTTCTGTGTCTGTCATATTATGTATCCATGGCTTCCCCTCTTTGGTTAGATTTGCCCTGCCAGCTTTCACTTGTATATGTTAGTGTATGGTGGGATAGTTAGCTCTCTATGGTGTGCATGCTTTAGTGATGAGTGCCCATGCAGGGCTGTGAGTGGTATCCATGAATTGGTACAGCATGCAGGGCTTGGCATTGGACTGAGTGAGATGTGATGGTGGGGTGTGTGGGAAGTAGTGGAGTAATAGGAGTGAGGGTGAGGGTATGTGATGGCATGCAGGTAGGGGGGTGATAGTAGTAGAGAGTTGACTTACCAGAGTCCAGTCCTACTCCGACTCCAGTCAGGCCCTCAGGATGCAGTATTGCCAAGACTTGCTCCTCCCATGCTGTGAGTCATGGGGGAGGAGGTCGGGGTCCACCGCCAGTCCTCTGGATCGTGAGCTGGTGTCTTGCTGCAATGGAATGTACCTTCCCCCGTAAGTCGTTCTACCTCTTCCTGATGTCATCCCTAGTTCTTGGGTGCTATCCCACGGAATTGACCCTGGCTCTAACCTGACAATTTCCTCCACCATGACCCTTAGCTCCTCCTCTGTGAAACAGGGGTGTCTCTGTGTTGCCATGGGTGTGTTGGGTAATGTGTTGGGGTGTGTGATGTGGAATGCTTGAGTGGTGTATAGGTGTGAATAGTGTGTGGCTCTAGTTGTGTCAGTGGTCTTGGTGTCTCTCTGCTGGCAATGAATTGTAATCGTAAAGGGTTTCGGGTAATGTGGGTGTGTGTTTTATAGTGGTGTGGGTGTGGTGTGTGTATGGGTGTCCGGTGTGTGTTGAATTTTCCAATGTGGTGTTATTTTGTCTGAGGGCGTCCATTGTGAGTGCGGCGGTATGTACCGCCAATGGTGTACCGCCCTTGAATGTCTGCCATGGTGATTCGTGGGTCATAATGTGGTGGCCGTAGTTCTGTTGGCGTAACGGTGTGGGTTTAGGGACCGCCTGTTTATCACTGACCTTTGGTCTGGCGGATTTGTGTGTGTGGCTGAATACTGACAGATTGGTGTGTGTCATAATATAGTGAATGGATATCTGCCGCGGCAGCTGTAAGTTGGCAGCCGTCAGCATGGTGGTATATGGGATTTACCACTGTTATCGTAAATGTCATAATTAGAAATTAATAATGATTGTTTATGTATTCTGAATAATGATTTAGTAGAAAATGAATAATGTAAAAATGAATGTGCACATTTGAAATTGTGACCTCAGAGAATTGCCACTAGTATTCACTAAAAGTACTAAGTGAGTGACTAGCTTGTACGCAAATAGTGAAAATGTATTAGAATAATGTAGTAATGTGACATATTTAGAGATATAGGGGGTGATTCTAACCCTGGCGGTCGGTGATAAAGCGGCGGCCAACCCACCAACAGGCCGGCGGTCCAAAAAATGGAATTCTGACCTTGGCAGCAACCGCCAACACAGCCCGCCACATTAACACTCCGACCGCCACCGCGGTACAGACAAACAGCGCGGCGGTCACCGCCAACAGGCAGGCGGCAGACAATGTACCGCCCACAGTATTACAACTCACCAATCCGTCACCTTTTCCGGGGCGGGAGCCCCGCCGATAAAAACACGGCGGAAACAGACTACGGACGGGAAAACGCTCACCAAAACACACTCCACGAGTACGGAGGACAGCATGGAACCCGAATTAAACATCCTACCTGCACTCGTCTACCTGCTCATCTACCACGAGTACGAACTCCGGCGCAGATGACAACGGTGAGTACTGCACCTACGACACACGGGAGGGGGGAGGAGGAAAGGTTACGGGCACACCCATATGCGACCCCCACCCCCCCAAACTATGTACACACCAATGCAGAGCAACAATGCACAGTGACACCACCCAAACCCCCCTGAAAAATGCAAAGACATAATTAAATTGTGAACCAAAATTTTATATAAAAAATAGACTCTGATATGTATCGGCAACTATGCAAAATATCCATAACAAAATAATACTATACACACTGCCATGGAGAACCGAGGCAATTAGTCCGCTACATCAAAGTCAAATGGAACAGTCCGTGGGCTACAGTGTAGCGACACAAGGGCAAAGCCCACACAGGAGACCTGAGTCCTTTGGAGAGAACACTGCAGGGGCATCTGATGAAAATACTACAGGCACCTCAGGGGGAAGGGGGGGGGGCACCACAGCCACATGAGTCCACGACGCAAGATCCACGAAGGGGCCACCATGCCCAATGTGCCATCCTGGGGAGTGAAAAGCCACAGTGTCTCAAGTCTCTACAGTGGGTGGGTTGCCCACTCTGCCATCCTGGGGAGTGCAAAGCCACAGTCTCTCAAGTCTCTACAGTGGGTGGGTTGCCCACTGTACCATCCTGGGGAGTGCAAAGCCACAGTCTCTCAAGTCTCTACAGTGGGTGGGTTGCCCACTGTACCATCCTGGGGAGTGCAAAGCCACAGTCTCTCAAGTCTCTACAGTGGGTGGCTTGCCCACTGTACCATCCTGGGGAGTGCAAAGCCACAGTCTCTCAAGTCTCTACAGTGGGTGGGTTGCCCACTGTGCCATCCTGGGGAGTGCAAAGCCACAGTCTCTCAAGTGGATAACAGTCTCCACTGGTCAAGGAGGAGGCATGGTGGGCACAGTGAACCATAAACAGTGCTTGAGATGAAGGGGCCCAGCGGAGCGGTGCTTGAGACGGCGGGGCCCAGCGGAGCGGTGCTTGAGATGGCGGGGCCCAGCGGAGCGGTGCTTGACAGGAAGGGCCAAGCAGAGCGGTGCTTGAGATGAAGGGGCCCAGTGGAGCGGTGCTTGACAGGAAGGGCCCAGCGGAGCGGTGCTTGAGACGGCGGGGCCCAGCGGAGCGGTGCTTGAGACGGCGGGGCCCAGCGGAGCGGTGCTTGACAGGAAGGGCCCAGCGGAGCGGTGCTTGAGACGGCGGGGCCCAGCGGAGCGGTGCTTGACAGGAAGGGCCCAGCGGAGCGGTGCTTGAGATGAAGGGGCCCAGCGGAGCGGTGCTTGACAGGAAGGGCCCAGCGGAGCGGTGCTTGAGACGGCGGGGCCCAGCAGAGCGGTGCTTGACAGGAAGGGCCCAGGGGAGCGGTGCTTGACAGAAAGGGCCCAGCGGAGCGGTGCTTGAGACGGCGGGGCCCAGCGGAGCGGTGCTTGACAGGAAGGGCCCAGCGGAGCGGTGCTTGACAGGAAGGGCCCAGCGGAGCGGTGCTTGAGATGGCGGGGCCCAGCGGAGCGGTGCTTGACAGGAAGGGCCCAGCGGAGCGGTGCTTGAGATGAAGGGGCCCAGCGGAGCGGTGCTTGACAGGAAGGGCCCAGCGGAGCGGTGCTTGAGACGGCGGGGCCCAGCGGAGCGGTGCTTGACAGGAAGGGCCCAGCGGAGCGGTGCTTGAGACGGCGGGGCCCAGCGGAGCGGTGCTTGACAGGAAGGGCCCAGCGGAGCGGTGCTTGACAGGAAGGGCCCAGCGGAGCGGTGCTTGAGACGGCGGGGCCCAGCGGAGCGGTGCTTGACAGGAAGGGCCCAGCGGAGCGGTGCTTGAGATGAAGGGGCCCAGCGGAGCGGTGCTTGACAGGAAGGGCCCAGAGGAGCGGTGCTTGAGACGGCGGGGCCCAGCGGAGCGGTGCTTGACAAGAAGGGCCCAGCGGAGCGGTGCTCTTCTGCACGGCGGGTCCTGTTCAGCGGTGCTCTTCTGCACGGCGGGCCCTGTTCAGCGGTGCTCTTCTGCACGGCGGGCCCTGTTCAGCGGTGCTCTTCTGCACGGCGGGCCCTGTTCAGCGGTGCTCTTCTGCACGGCGGGCCCTGTTCAGCGGTGCCTATCTTCACGGCGGGCCCTGTTCAGCGGTGCCTATGTTCACGGCGGGCCCTGTTCAGCGGTGCCTATCTTCACGGCGGGCCCTGTTCAGCGGTGCTCTTCTGCACGGCGGGCCCTGTTCAGCGGTGCTCTTCTGCACGGCGGGCCCTGTTCAGCGGTGCTCTTCTGCACGGCGGGCCCTGTTCAGCGGTGCTCTTCTGCACGGCGGGCCCTGTTCAGCGGTGCTCTTCTGCACGGCGGGCCCTGTTCAGCGGTGCCTATCTTAACGGCGGGCCCTGTTCAGCGGTGCCTATCTTCACGGCGGCCCGTGTTCAGCGGTGCTCTTCTGCACGGCGGGCCCTGTTCAGCGGTGCCTATCTTCACGGCGGGCCCTGTTCAGCGGTGCCTATCTTCACGGCGGGCCCTGTTCAGCGGTGCTCTTCTGCACGGCGGGCCCTGTTCAGCGGTGCCTATCTTCACGGCGGGCCCTGTTCAGCGGTGCCTATCTTCACGGCGGGCCCTGTTCAGCGGTGCTCTTCTGCACGGCGGGCCCTGTTCAGCGGTGCCTATCTTCACGGCGGGCTCTGTTCAGCGGTGCTCTTCTGCACGGCGGGCCCTGTTCAGCGGTGCCTATCTTCACGGCGGGCCCTTTTCAGCGGTGCCTATCTTCACGGCGGGCCCTGTTCAGCGGTGCTCTTCTGCACGGCGGGCCCTGTTCAGCGGTGCACATCCAGTATGTTCAAGGGAGCCAGACCTGGCCTGGACTCCGTGCTCAGACGCCCTCCGGCCGTGATGTTCCTGGGCCCTTCGGTGATGGAGTCCTGGGCCCTTTGGGTCCTCCTTTACAGCTGGGATGTGGCATGTGGGGCCCACCTGCTCAGCGCTCCTGCTGGCTGACGTCTCCGCCCTGCTGCCCTTACGCTCCTTAGATGGGGCTCTCGGGCCCTTGCCTCCCCTAGACATTGTGGCTGGTGGAGTGGGCGAACTCTGCTCCTTGGGGGCAGCCGTGTTAGTCTTCGCACGGCGGCCCTTGTGTTTCCTGGTCCTCTTGCCGGGGGGGGGGGCTGGATGTGACTTGCTGCTGATGGAGGTGTCACTGCTGGCAAAGGGTGGACTCCAGAACCCATGCACAACAGTGACACCCGAAGTTGGGCTGGTGGTGGCTGTGGTGCTCTTGGGACTCTTTGCAGATGGAGGGGGTAGGTCATCGGAGGGGAAGAGGTCAAGATTAGCCAGGAAAACTTTTTTAGGGCCAAGGTAAAAGGTAGGAGAAGTGGAGATGGAAGTGGAGGAAGAGGATGTGGTTGTAGGAGAGTCAGGTGTGCTGTCATTGGGTGAAGGTGCAGGTGCTGTAGGCTGTTGTGAGGTGGATGTCTGTTGGGTAAGTGTCTGCCTGCGTTTGTGTGTCTTGGAAGGGGTGGTGACAGACACAGTGGGAGAGGACACAGGGGACGTGTAAATGGCAGTGGGGGTGGGGACTGCACGCGTGCGGACTGTACAGGAGGGTGTGGTGGTGATGGAAGCACTGGCTGATGTTGGTGTGCATGCAGGTGTGAGTGGAGACGTCACAGGGAGGGAGGAGGGAGACGAGGAGGAGGGGGACACAGGGGTGGTAGTGACTGTTGTGATGTCTGCATCTGTGTGTTGCTTGGGTGAGTGTTTGTGGGATCTGTGGTGCTTGTGTCTGGATGAGCTGCCCTTGGGTGTTGAGGTGTGTGCAGGCTGGTCAGATGGTGTGGATGGGATAGGCTGAGGAACAGGAGACAGAGACAGGGTGGAGGCAGTCAGAAGAGGGAGGCTGGAAACAGGGACAATGGCTGCCGTCAGTGCTGAGGCCAGAGCATTGAACGATCGTTGATGGGCAGCCTGACCCGAATGAATGCCCTCCAGGTAGGCATTGCTCCGATGCACCTCCCTTTCTACCCCCTGGATGGCATTCAAAAGGGTAGTCTGCCCAACAATGAGTGTCCTGAGGAGATCAATGACCTCCTCACTGAGGGCAGCAGGGGTAACAGGGGCAGGGGCTGAGGTGCCTGGGGTGAAGGAGACGCCCGCCTTCCTGGGTGAGCGGGCACGGAGCGTAGGCTGAGGGGCTGCTGGGAGGGCGGGGCTGGTGCGCTAGGGAGCTCCCATCCGAGGACGTGTCGCTGTCGCTGCTCTCACCAGCGGTCCCCGTCGTGGTGCTCCCCTCGCCCTCCGGCTCACTTGGGCCCTCGGTGTCTGTTCCTGTGCCCACCGGGGCCTTGTGGCTTGCAGCTCCCTCGTGCTCCGATGCCAAATCTCCTCCGCCTGATGATGCTAATGCACACATGCACAAGAAGATGAAGAAGAAGGGTGGGGGGAGAAAGAGAAGACCTGGTTGAGTGCATGCAATGTCAACACCGTTGGCGGAGAGGACAGACACAGGAGCCGCATGCACTAAGCCGCGCATTCGGGGCACACTACTCAGTACTTCTGACTCGGACAACAGGTCAGGAGACGACAAACGCGCACATGTGTGAGGCTGGACCATCAATAGCTGGACTTGTCACCCTACGGAGGTGGGGGCCGGGAGCACAGGGCCATGCCTAAGGGAGAGGACTACACTACAGAAAGCGCCCTGGCCTAATGTCACCCCCAACCCTCCTCCCCCACCCAGATGCCTCCACTGCGCAGAAAGATAGCTGAATGTGCTGATACTCACCCCCTTGTGTCTGCTGTAATGCTCTCAAGCGCCCATCCAAATCAGGGTAGGCCACCGCCAGGATCCGGGACATCAGGGGGGTCAGGGTACGACTGGCACCCCTCCTAGGGTGGGAGGCCATCCCCAGCAGTGACTCGGCGGTCTTCCTGGTTCCGCGGCAGTTGTCCTCCCACCTCTTGCGGCAGTGGGTGCCCCGTCTGACGTGGACCCCCAGGGCCCGGACTTCCTTGGCGATGGCACGCCAAATCCCGACTTTCTGATGGGCGCTGACCTATGTGACATGTACAGGGTGGGAAGGAAACATTCATCAACTTACTGCATGTTAGATGTGATTGGCCCCCCCTCCCCAACCTTGCAATATAGCACATGCTCTCATCTGTCGTGCATTGCACTCCTCATTCGCCCCCCACCCCACCAACTTACATCCACCCCACTCCACACAGGCATCGCCCATTCCATGTGCACCAGGTGTACTCACCTGTTGGTCTGGAGGACCGTAGAGTAACGCATACTGGGGGAGGACCCCATCCACGAGCTTCTCCAACTCTTCAGACGTGAAGGCAGGGGCCCTTTCCCCAGTCGCAGGAGCCATTGTCACTTCCAGACCGAGTTCACAGCAGCACTTGCAGTATAGGTCCTCTCCTGTGGATGATCAGGTCTCGAGTGATTAGGCAGATAGAAAATGGCGGTCACGCCCGCGGCGGTGCGTACCTCGGCGGTGCGTACCGCGACCGCCGGCGCACATCGTCATTGGCTCCTGAAACCCATAGGCTTCAATGTTATCCAATGCGGCTCCGTATAGCGGTCTTCGACCGCCTACCGCCACGGTGTGCTCCGCCAGCGCAGTGACCTCACATCCCATTGTCCCACTTCACAGGTCAGGCAGCCGCCATTTCAAGGGCCCACATGGCATAATCTCTACTGCGACACACAGGCCTAGGCCTGGCATTGCCACACATACACGCCTTTCAATACCTAGATAACCGTGTGCCATGCAAGCAGTGGTGAACGTACCAGTGATTATCTTGACTCTGTGCTCCATGTTGTCCTTCCTAGGCACCGTCCGCTGGGATTTGCGAGGAGAAGGATGAATCCTTGCGTGTACCGACCGCTGGTGCACCTGTCGACAATGGAAGAACGCCACATCATACTACGATACCGACTTGACCGTGCCACTATCCATGAACTGTGTGCCCAGCTGGAGCCAGCCCTGATGTCCCCCATCCGCCAACCCACAGGAATTCCCCCTCTGGTGCAGGTGCTGTCAGTCCTCCATTTTCTTGCAAGTGGCTCATTCCAGACAACAGTGGCCATGTCATCTGGAATGTCTCAGCCAATGTTTTCTAAGGTTTTGTCTAGAGTGTTGTCTGCCCTGACGAAACACATGCGGAGTTACATTATATTCCCAGAGGAGGTTAATTTGCCCACTGTGAAGGGTGATTTTTATGCCCTTGGACATATTCCCAACATAATTGGTGCCATTGATGGGACCCATGTAGCCTTAGTCCCCCCAAAAGACGATGAGCAGGTGTACAGAAACAGGAAGAGTTACCATTCTATGAACGTCCAGGTGGTCTGTTTGGCTGACCAGTACATCTCCCATGTGAATGCAATGTTCCCTGGTTCAGTGCATGACGCGTATGTGATGCGTAATAGCAGCATCCCTTATGTGATGGAACAGCTACAGAGACAACGTGTTTGGCTAATAGGTGACTCTGGTTACCATAACCTGCCTTGGCTATTGACCCCAGTGAGGAATCCCCGGACCAGGGCTGAGGACCGGTACAATGAGGCCCATGGGCGAACTAGGAGGATCATAGAAAGGACCTTTGGGGTTCTGAAGGCCAGGTTTAGGTGTCTGCATATGACAGGGGGATCCCTGGTGTACTCACCAAAGAAGGTGTGCCAGATCATCGTGACCTGCTGTATGCTTCACAATCTGGCATTGCGACGTCAGGTGCCTTTCCTGCAGGAGGATGGTCCAGATGGTGGTGTTGAAGCAGCTGTAGAGCCTGTGGAGAGTGAAGAGGAGGAAGACTCAGAGGACGACCCAGACAACAGGGACAGAGTTATCCAACAGTATTTTCAGTAGCACACAGGTAAGAATCACACACGCCATTTTAATTTTCCTGAATGCCTCGTGCTTCTCAACTTTGTCTATGACCCCCCAGTTATTTGAAACTGATGTTTGATTCTCCCTTCCCTTTTCAGTGCTGTTTGACCCACTGCGTGACTTCTGCTTGGTTAGCCCATGGACTAATGCTTATTGATCTTGGTATGTGTTCAGCACAAAGTTTACAGAACATAATTGATCGGTAATGTGTTTTACATTTGTAAATAATACAGCCTGACTCCAGCATGATTTCAGTGCATTGCGTGATTTTTTTTGGGTGCTAGATGATGGTACATGATATTCACACGGTGATGGGTGGGGGTGGAGTAATGTCCATGGCAGAGTCCAGTTCTCAGTCTCACAGGTGCATTGTCCATATGCCTGTGGAAGGTTGGAGCAGGGGCAGTTCAAGGTTGGACAGGGTGGCAATGTGGGACAGTGGGATGACTTCAGGGGGTATCTCATGCTGGCGGGGGTCTTGACATCCTACTCTGTCTTTTTTTTGGATCTCAGGCTCCTCTTGCGGGGTGGTTGTTCTTCAGCAGGAGGTGGGGTTCTGGTGGCCTGTCGTTGTGGTGGTGCCTCCTGTCCACTAGCGCCGGCGGAGGTGGTAGGCTGTTCCTGGTCCGGGCTAGTGACAGGGGCCCTGTGTGGTGCCACATGGTCCCGCAACGTGTCTTCTATCCGGTGGAGGGCCTGGACTATGCTCCCCATGGCGGTAGAGATGTTGGTGAGATGATTGTTGAACCCCATGTAGCGTTCCTCCTGCTGTGCCTGGATCTCCTGGAACCTGGCCAGTACCGTCGCCATCGTCTCTTGTGAGCGGTGGTAGGCTGCCATGATGGTGGTGAGGGCCTCTTGGAGAGTCGGTTCCCTGGGCCTCTCCTCCCCCCCCTGTCGCACAGCAGCCCTCCGAGTTGCCCTGTTTCCCCCGGACTCTGTCCCATGGACGGTGTGCCCACTACCACTGCCCCCAGGTCCCTGTTGTTGTTGGGGTGGTGGGTTAGCCTGGGGGCCCTGTAGTGGCAGACACACCGCTGATTGACCTGTCCTAGAGACAGAGCCATGGGCCCGCTGGGTGGGAGCTGTGCTGTTGTTCCCAGAGGAGGTTGGGTCTGCTGTGGCCTGTGTGTGGGGAACCGACTGTCCAGAGGTCCCCGATGGTCCGGGCTGGTCGTCAGGTTCCAGGTCGACAGAGCTGCTGTCATCACTGGGTGCCTCTTCCGGGGGGGGGATGGACATTTCTGGACCCTCCTGGCCGGTGTGTTGGCGTTCGGGTCCTGCATGGGGTAAGAGAGTATGGTTATTGTTTCTGTGTGTGCTATTGTGTGTGATTTATGGGTGCCCTTGTCCCCCAGTGCTGTCATTCCCTTGGGGGAGGTGTTGTGGGGGTGTTTGGGGGGGGTATGTGCAGTGGTCATGCTTAGGTGATGGGTGTCCATAGTTTGTGGTGGCATGCAGGGGTTGGTGTTGGGTGGGTTGTGCTGGGGAGACATTCTCAGGGAGGATGTGTGATGGGGGGTTGGGGGTGAGGGTGGTGGTGGGGGTTGGCATGCTGGGGGGGGTGAAGTAGTTGAGATTGTACTTACCAGAGTCCATTCCTCCGTGTACTCCAGCGAGGCCATCAGGATGCAGGATGTTTAGTACCTCTTGCTCCCATGCTTTGAATTCGGGTGGTGTGGGTGGGGGTCCCCCGCCAGTCTTCTGCACTGCGATGTTGTGTCGCGAGACCATCGAGCGCACCTTTCCCCGTAAGTCGTTCCAACGTTTGCGGATGTCCTCTCGATTTCTGGGATGCTGTCCCACCGCGTTTACCCTGTCCACGATCCACTGCCATAGCTCCGCCTTCCTGGCTGTAGTGGTGTGCTGCACCTGTGAGCCGAAGAGCTGGGGTTTGACTCTTATGATCTCCTCCACCATGACCCGGAGTTCTTGGTCCGAAAAGTGTGGGTGCCTTTGGGGTGCAATGGGGTGGTGTGGATGAGGTGTGGGGTGGTGTATATGGTGAAGAGTGTGTTGGTGTGTGGTGCTTTGTGCTTCTATGTGGTGTGTGTGATGGTGTAGTGTGCCTCTGTGTGATGTAGCTCTCTATTCTGTGATGTGTCTCTCTCTCCTTCGTCTCTGATTTGTGGTCGTAGGGGTTTGTGGGTGATGTGGGTGTGTGTTTTATAGTTGGTTGGATGTGTGGGAGTGTTGTTTGTATGTGTGTCAGGTGTGTGTATTTCAAATTGTCCAATGTGGCTGTGTTTTGGAGCTGTGTGTGTATTTTGAGCGCGGCGGTGTGTCCCGCCAATGGAATACCGCGTTGAAAGACCGCCGCGTGGATTCGTGGGTCAGAATGGCATGGGCGTGTTTGTGTTGGCGTGACGGTGGAGGTTTGGTCATCTCCAGTTTTCCGCGGCCCACTGATGAGGCGGGCTTCCTTGGATGTCGGGATTTTGGCGGTTTCGCCGTTGTGGGTCAGAATGACCGTGGCGGTTTACCGCGGCCGCGGCGGTAGAATGGCGGACTTCTGACCGGCGGTAAGGGCCTTTTACCACCGAGGTCAGAATGACCCCCATAATCTGTTTTTTATTAACTGTAGGCCTTAACTTAGCGAATGTCTTGACCTAGTCTTACCAGGACTCATGCAGAAGCTGAATTCCTAGCGTTTAATTAAAAGTGCTGACAAGATGAACTAACCGTGAACTGCTCAATGTTTAATAAAATTTGCTTAGCTGAAGCTCCCACGTGAATTGATGAACAGGAAATGATGGAACTAGAATTGTGACCATGGGTTTGTAAAGCACACTGTGTGTACTTTTCCAGGACTCGAACATTGAGGACACGGACTGGAGAAGAAGATGCAACATTTTTGATACCTGACGAGCCGGATGATGAGGACATCATAAAGTGGACCAATTAACAACATGTGAACTGTGAAATATTAGAATCCATAAATTTGGTACAAAGACATTATTGGATAGGGTAAACATGTAAGATTAGTTGACCAATTAGAAATTGGGGGATAGTCTAGTTGACTTTGATATAACAACGTGACAGAGGGAAAAGAGTTCAGATGTTAGGGGAGAGGATTGCAAGAGCAGACCTTGTATTGAATTTGCGTGACCACGGAGGTGACTCACGATTCTGTCATTGGGCTCAAACTCTCTGAGAGCCTGATACGATGCTGATCGACTGATGACCTGAGGACGAAGACTGATTCTGTTGCTGACCCATACTGTAGATAGGTAGATATGACAGTGGAACTGTATTGTATTTTTGTGCCTTTTCTTTCTAGGTACCAATTGCGCTGTCTATATAGTATTTTTAATTAGATGTTTTTCTCTAAATTCATGTTGGGCAAATTTTTTTTCCATGACGCCCCACATGCTAATGCTATTCTGGGTTAGATAAGGTTTTTCT
The DNA here is from genome assembly GCF_031143425.1 of Pleurodeles waltl. Lineage (NCBI taxonomy): Eukaryota > Metazoa > Chordata > Amphibia > Caudata > Salamandridae > Pleurodeles > Pleurodeles waltl. The sequence continues at coordinate 255,015,801 of NC_090438.1, read as the reverse complement.
TACATGACGGTTTGATAAGATTAGAAGACAAATGATTGATAGACAATTCTGCTGAACGTACGACACTAGTTGGGTTATTGTGATTGTTCTTCTTATTGATTTATGTTAATGCTCTAGAATGTAACTTGGTGCAAGCTTTAATTAGATTATGTTCATGGCATCTTCTGACTAATTAATTGCTGGTTTATTAAATTGATTGAGTTTTGAATTAATCTCATGACTTAGTATTGTAATTAAAAAGGGAAATCAAACTACAAAAATGTCTATTGAGGTGTGGTTATTCATGGCTGAAGGGTCATGGTGAAATGTTTAAATGTTTTTTCCTGATTAATCTATAAATGCTTTGTCTAATTATATTGAATTTGTGCATTGATTACTGTGTACATTGGTCACATCATAGCTAGGATACTCCACGCATCATCTTGTAAGTTTACTTATTAAGGATCAACGCGCTAACACTGCCATTGTCATAATGAGGGCCTATATATCTTTGTATGTTTTCTAGCTACTGATTTTTAACAGGTTTTTTAAATATGATTTTTCAATCTAGTTTTTATGCTTTTAGCTTTTAGTTCAGAGCACTTTTTTGAATTGGGTTTATTCACCTTCGGTGGCGTCAAGTTATGGTGTCATACTTGTTACAGCAATGGGGAGGGTGTAGGGAATCCTAGTTTGTTTTAATGGGATACAGTGGCTAGATTAGCCTTTGGCTTGCAGACTCGTGCCCCCATCACCTAGTGACTTTTACCATACTTAACTTGCTCTGTTTAAGCACATTTATTTAATTAAATCATTGAAGATGGCTGTCTTGTTTTTAGCTAGGCCCATGTTTTAGTTTGTGTTATCAGTTCCACCGCATTAACGCCTCAATATCAAGCAACAAAGGTAAACAAACTGTAGGTGTTCTCATTAGGTACTTTCCCTCTTCCCGCTTTTGAGGGAATTGTTTATATAAATTATCGTCTCAAGAATGTCTTGTTATCTATTGTTTGGGAACAGAACTACGTCAGTGGTCCAAGCAGATCTGTATAAATACTCCTCACTTAAACAGATAGTCGGACAGATTCTGACCAGATGCCATCGCTGCTATCGATGCTGCACGTCGCCTTGACGCTGTCCCAGTCTTCGGGTCCCTACGGAGTCTGAGCTAGAGACCTCATTCCAAGGTAGCAATGGTTCGGGGGGCTCTTCTCATGGACATGGCATTGGCAGATTAGGTTTAACATACTGTTGGAAAATGGGTAATTGGTAAGGGCAGGTAAGTACCTACACTTAGCAATAGGCCACTAACCTCCACTTAGGTCCAGTTAGATCTCAGTAAATTAAACCCAGCTCAACCCTTGGTAGCTTGGCAACGAGCGACAAGGCTTAACTTAGGAGACAGAGGCCCTCATTCTGACCTTGGCGGTCGGCGGAGAGGCGGCGGTCGGACCGCGAACAGACCGGCGGTATTAAAAATGGCATTCTGACCCTGGCGGGAACCGCCAACACAGCCCGCCAACTTAACACTCCGACCGCCACAGCGGTACAAACAAACAGCGCGGCGGTTCCCGCCAACAGCCCGGCGGCAGACAAAGTACCGCCCACCCTATTACGACCCACCAATCTGCCACCTTTTCCGGGGCGGGAGCACCGCCGATAAGAACACGGCGGAGACAGACTACGAACTGGAAAACGCTCACCTCTACGCACTCCACGCGAGATTCCGGCAGTATGGAGCCAGAGTTGCAGGTCATCCCCGCACTCCTATTCCTCCTCATATACCAGGAGCACGCCCGGCGGCGCGGAAGACATCGGTGAGTACTGCACCTACGACACAGGGGAGGGAAAAGATTACCGGCACACACCCACCCACCCACACCCACTACAACACACACATCAATGCATTCCCACAGATCACTGTCACAACCCACAAACCACCCCCCTCCGAAATAATGCAAAGACCAAAAGAAGAGATCATAAACGGCCAGATATATTGAAATATGGACACCAGTAATCCAAATAAATAAATAAACTATGTACAAAATATATACAGCTACTAAATGTAGTCCAACCACTGTCCGTGGATCACAGGGGTCCTGTGCAAAGGGGCAAGGCCCAGTCCCACGACAAGAACTCCACGGAGAGAACACTGCAGGGGCATCAGAAAGAAAATAGGACAGGCACCTCAGGGGGAAGGGAAGGGGGGGCACCTCAGCCACTTGAGTACACGACGCCAGATCCACGAGGGGACTCCATGACCACTGGCCCATCCTGGGGAGAGCAAAGCCACAGTCCATACAGTCCATACAGTGGGTGGCCTGCCCACTGGGCCATCCTGGGGAGAGCAAAGCCACAGTCCATACAGTCCATACAGTGGGTGGCCTGCCCACTGGCCCATCCTGGGGAGTGCAAAGCCACAGTCCATACAGTCCATACAGTGGGTGGCCTGCCCACTGGGCCATCCTGGGGAGAGCAAAGCCACAGTCCATACAGTCCATACAGTGGGTGGCCTGCCCACTGGGCCATCCTGGGGAGAGCAAAGCCACAGTCCATACAGTCCATACAGTGGGTGGCCTGCCCACTGGGCCATCCTGGGGAGAGCAAAGCCACAGTCCATACAGTCCATACAGTGGGTGGCCTGCCCACTGGCCCATCCTGGGGAGTGCAAAGCCACAGTCCATACAGTCCATACAGTGGGTGGCCTGCCCACTGGGCCATCCTGGGGAGAGCAAAGCCACAGTCCATACAGTCCATACAGTGGGTGGCCTGCCCACTGGGCCATCCTGGGGAGAGCAAAGCCACAGTCCATACAGTCCATAACAGACCCCACTGCCACTGGAGGAGGCAAGTTGGCCAGAGGACATCCTGCAGCCCTGCCCGAGATAGATCCTGCCCTGCCACGTCTGCCAAAGGGCCAGCGGTTCTTGCCCTGAAGGGCCCAGTTCAGCGGTTCTTGAGACGGCGGGGCCCAGTTCAGCGGTTCTTGCCTTGAAGGGCCCAGTTCAGCGGTTCTTGCCTTGAAGGGCCCAGTTCTGCGGTTCTTGCCCTGAAGGGCCCAGTTCAGCGGTTCTTGAGACGGCGGGGCCCAGTTCAGCGGTTCTTGCCTTGAAGGGCCCAGTTCAGCGGTTCTTGCCTTGAAGGGCCCAGTTCAGCGGGTCTTGCCTTGAAGGGCCCAGTTCAGCGGTTCTTGAGACGGCGGGGCCCAGTTCAGCGGTTCTTGCCTTGAAGGGCCCAGTTCAGCGGTTCTTGAGACGGCGGGGCCCAGTTCTGCGGTTCTTGCCCTGAAGGGCCCAGTTCAGCGGTTCTTGAGACGGCGGGGCCCAGTTCAGCGGTTCTTGCCTTGAAGGGCCCAGTTCAGCGGTTCTTGCCTTGAAGGGCCCAGTTCAGCGGTTCTTGCCTTGAAGGGCCCAGTTCAGCGGTTCTTGAGACGGCGGTCCCCAGCGGAGCGGTGCTGGAGACGGCGGGGCCCAGTTCAGCGGTTCTTGCCTTGAAGGGCCCAGTTCAGCGGTTCTTGCCTTGAAGGGCCCAGTTCAGCGGTTCTTGAGACGGCGGGGCCCAGTTCAGCGGTTCTTGCCTTGAAGGGCCCAGATCAGCGGTTCTTGAGACGGCGGGGCCCAGTTCAGCGGTTCTTGAGACGGCGGGGCCCAGTTCAGCGGTTCTTGCCTTGAAGGGCCCAGTTCAGCGGTTCTTGAGACAGCGGGGCCCAGTTCAGCGGTTCTTGCCTTGAAGGGCCCAGATCAGCGGTTCTTGAGACGGCGGGGCCCAGTTCAGCGGTTCTTGAGACGGCGGGGCCCAGTTCAGCGGTTCTTGCCTTGAAGGGCCCAGTTCAGCGGTTCTTGAGACGGCGGGGCCCAGTTCAGCGGTTCTTGCCTTGAAGGGCCCAGATCAGCGGTTCTTGAGACGGCGGGGCCCAGTTCAGCGGTTCTTGAGACGGCGGGGCCCAGTTCAGCGGTTCTTGCCTTGAAGGGCCCAGTTCAGCGGTTCTTGAGACGGCGGGGCCCAGTTCAGCGGTTCTTGCCTTGAAGGGCCCAGATCAGCGGTTCTTGAGACGGCGGGGCCCAGTTCAGCGGTTCTTGAGACGGCGGGGCCCAGTTCAGCGGTTCTTGCCTTGAAGGGCCCAGTTCAGCGGTTCTTGCCTTGAAGGGCCCAGTTCAGCGGTTCTTGAGACGGCGGGGCCCAGTTCAGCGGTTCTTGAGACGGCGGGGCCCAGTTCAGCGGTTCTTGAGACGGCGGACGGTCTATGGCCAACTGCTAATTGCCTGGTGGTGCCCTCCTGGGCAGCGGGGATGGTGCTCCTTCACTGCCCACCTGGGCTGTGGGTGGTGGGGCCCTCCTGGCCAGCTGGGCTGGGTCCTCCCTGGGCAGCGGCTATGGGGGTGGTGGGCTCTCCCGGGGCAGCTGTGCCGGTTCCTCCCGGGGCAGCGGCTATGGGGGTTGTGGGCTCCTCCTGGGCAGCAGGCCTGCTGCCTGACCTCTCTGACTTGCTGCCCTTGCCCTCCTTAGTCGTGGGCCTGTGGCCCTTTCCTCCCTTTGGAGCTGTGGCTGGTGACTGTCTCTGGGTGGTGTCCGGGGGGGATGTAGAAGGCGGGCTCCTGCGGCGCCCCTTCCGCCTTCTGCTCCTCTTCCCAGGGGGTGGGCTGGCTGTCCCCTTGCTGCTGGGCGAAGATCCAGACATGCGGGCTGGCGGGCTCCAATACCCCTGCACCCTTGTCAAGGGGGCTGCAGGGCTGGTGGTGGCTGAGGTGCTCTTCTTACCCCGACGAGAAGGAGGGGGGGGCTCAGGGTCAGGAAAGAAGTTAGTAGTGGCGAGGAAGAGCTTCTTGGGACAATGGAGAGTGGTAGGTACAGTGGGAATGGGAGTGGAGGGAGAGGATGTGGTTGTAGGTGAGTCACGTTTGCTGTCTTTGGGTGCAGGTGCAGGAGGGATAGGCTGTCGTGAGGTGGATGGCTGTTGGGTGGGTGGGTGGCTGCGTTTGTGTGGTGTGGAAGAGGGGGTGACAGACACAGTGGGAGAGGACACAGGGGACGTGTAAATGGCAGTGGGGGTGGTGACTGCACGTGTGCAGACTGGAGTGGAGGGTGTGCTGGTGATGGAAACACTGGCTGATGGTGAGGTGAATGGAGGTGTGAGTGTAGACGTCACAGGGAGGGAGGAGGGAGACGAGGAGGTGGGGGTCACAGAGGTGGTAGTGACTGTTGGCATGTCTGCATCGGAATGTTGCGTGTGTGAATGTCTGCGTGATCTGTGGTGCTTATGTTTGGATGAGCTTCTCTTGGGTGTTGAGGTGTGTGCAGGCTGGTCTGATGGTGTGGGTGGGACAGGCAGAGGAACAGGAGACTGGGAGGAGGGAGTTAGTAGAGGCAGGCAGGAGACAGGGACAATGGCTGCCGTCAGTGCTGAGGCCAGAGCCTGGAACGATCGCTGATGGGCAGCCTGACCCGAATGAATGCCCTCCAGGTACGCATTGCTGCGATGAACCTCCCTCTCCACCCCCTGGATGGCATTCAAAAGGGTAGTCTGCCCAACAATGAGCGTTCGGAGGAGGTCAATGACCTCCTCACTGAGGGCAGCGGGGGTAACAGGGGCAGGGCCTGAGGTGCCTGGGGCGAAGGAGATGCCCGGCTTCCTGGCAGAGCGGGCACGGGGCGAACGCGGAGGGGCTGCTGGGAGGGCGGAGATGGTGCGCTGGGTGGCGGCTGTACCTGTAATGGCGGGGGGCACGGATGGTGCCACCCCCGCAAGGGAGCCCCCTTCCGAGGACGTGTCCGTGTCGCTGCAGGCTCCAGTCGTCCCCGTCGTGGAGCTCCCCTCGCCCTCCGTCTCACTGGTCCAGTCTGACTCTGTGGCATGGCCCTCCTGGGCCATGTGAGATGCAGCTCCCTCCTGCCCCGATGCCACTTCTCCTCCGCCTGATGATGCTGATGCACACAAGCACAGAAAGACAAACAAAAAGGGGGGGGGAGAGAGAAATAAAGGGATATTGAGTACATGGATCTCCGGTACAGTTAGCGGACATGACAGACACAGATGCCCCCTGCACTAAGTTGCGCACTTGGGGTCCGCTACGCATTCCGTGGAACATGCCCTACACGCCTAGAGTTGTCAACTGCACCCATGGATGACACGGCCCAGGGATGGCTGTACTGACACACTACTGAGGGTGGTGGCTGGGGACACAGGGGCTTACGGGGGTGCCCAGCCTACAGATATCGCCCTGGCCTAGGGGGACCCACAGCCCTCCTCCCCCACCCAGACACCTCCACTGCACGACAACAGAGTAGATGATGCTTGTACTCACCCCCTTGTGTCTGCTGTGCTGCCCTCACGCGCCCATCCAAATCAGGGTAGGCCACCGCCAGGATCCGGAACATCAGGGGGCTCAGTTGACGGCAGGCACCCCGCCTACGTTGGGAGGCCATCCCCAGCAGAGACTCGGCGGTCTTCTTGGTCCCGCGGCGGATGTCCTCCCACCTCTTGCGGCAGTGGGTGCCCCGTCGATGGTGGACCCCCAGGCCCCGGACTTCCTTGGCGATGGCACGCCAAATCCTGATCTTCTCATGGGCGCGGACCTATGTGACACGTACAGGGAGGGAGAAATACCACGTTCAAGTTACTCAGCATTTTCCTTTCCAGTGGCCCAACGCCCCCCATCCCCGCCAGGCCCCCCGCCAGGCCCCCCGCCATGCCCAACATGCCCCCCATCCCCGCCAGGCCCCCCGCCAGGCCCCCCTCCAGCCCCAACATGCACCCCATCCCCGCCAGGCCCCCCGCCAGCCCCAACATGCACCCCATCCCCGCCAGGCCCCCCTCCAGCCCCAACATGCACCCCATCCCCGCCAGGCCCCCCGCCAGCCCCAACATGCACCCCATCCCCGCCAGGCCCCCCTCCAGCCCCAACATGCACCCCATCCCCGCCAGGCCCCCCGCCAGCCCCAACATGCACCCCATCCCCGCCAGGCCCCCCGCCAGGCCCCCCGCCATGCCCAACATGCCCCCCATCCCCGCCAGGCCCCCCGCCATGCCCAACATGCCCCCCATCCCCGCCAGGCCCCCAAGCCAGCCAGTGGCCCCAAATCCATATAGAATTAAACTCACTTGTTGGTCTGGAGGACCGTAGAGTAGCGCATACTGGGGGAGGACCCCATCCACAAGTTTCTCCAACTCCTCTCCAGTGAAGGCAGGGGCCCTTTCCCCAGTCGCAGCAGCCATTGTCCCTTCCAGACCGAGGTCACAGCAACACTTGCAGTATAGGTCCTCTCCTGTGAAAGTTCAAGTCGCAAGTGGATAAGTAGATATAAAATGGCGGTCACGTCCGCGGCGGTGCGTACCGCGGCGGTGCGTCCCGCCACCGCCGGCGCCCTTCGCCATTGGCTCCTGAAACCCATAGGCTTCAATGTTAACCAATGCGGCTTCGCGCCGCGGTCTTGGCCCGCCGCCCGCCGCGGTGTGCCACGCCAGCGCATTGACCTCACATCCCATTGTCACACTTCACAGGTCAGGCAGCCGCCATTTCCAGGGCCCACATGGCTCAATTTCAACTGCGTCACACAGGCCTAGGCCTTGCATAGCCACTCATACACGCCATTCACTGCATAGAGAATCGTATACTGTGCTAGCTGTGAGTACGTACCTGTGGGTTGCCTGACTGTGTGCTCCATGTTGTCCTTCCTAGGCACCGTCCGCTGGGTTGGGCGAGGAGACGGATGAATCCTCCCGTGTACCGACCGCTGGTGGACCTGTCGACAATGGAAGAACGCCACATTATCCTGACCTACCGTCTTAACCGTGCCACTATCCATGAACTGTGTGCCCGGCTGGAGCCCGACCTGATGTCCCCCATCCGCCAACCCACAGGGATTCCCCCTCTGGTGCAGGTCATGTCAGTACTACATTTCTTGGCAAGTGGGTCATTTCAGACAACCGTGGGAATTGCTTCCGGGATGTCTCAGCCCATGTTTTCAAAGGTGTTATCCAGAGTGTTGTCTGCCCTGATGAAATCCGTGAGGAACTACATCATTTTCCCTGAGGTGGGCGAACTGGCTACAGTGAAGGGTGATTTCTACACCCTTGGACATATTCCCAACGTAATTGGTGCCATTGATGGGACCCATGTGGCTTTGGTTCCCCCAAGAGACAGGGAGCAGGTGTACAGGAACAGAAAAAGTTACCATTCAATGAACATCCAGGTGGTGTGTTTGGCTGACCAGTACATCTCGCATGTAAATGCCAAATTCCCAGGGTCAGTGCATGACGCCTACATCCTCAGGAATAGCAGCATCCCTTACGTGATGGAACAGCTACAGAGACACCGTGTATGGCTAGTGGGGGACTCTGGGTACCCCAACCTGTCGTGGCTACTGACCCCAGTAAGGTATCCCCGGACCAGGGCAGAGGAACGGTACAATGAGGCCCATGGGCGTACTAGGAGGGTGATCGAACGCACCTTTGGCCTCCTAAAGGCCAGGTTTCGCTGCCTGCATATGACCGGTGGATCCCTAATGTACTCACCTAAGAAGGTGTGTCACATCATCGTGGCCTGCTGCATGCTTCACAACCTGGCTTTGCGCCGCCAGGTGCCTTTCCTGCAGGAGGATGGTCGAGACGGTGGTGTTGTGGCAGCGGTGGAACCTGAGGAGAGTGACGAGGAGGAAGACGACGGGGCTGAAACAGACAACAGGGACAGAATCATTGAACAGTACTTCCAATAGGACACAGGTAACATTTCAAAGATAATTTAGTAAAAGTTAACTACTCTGCAGCATCTCTGCTGCCTGTCTATTTGCCCCAGTGTATGATGACTGAGTTTTGGCTTTTCCCTCCCTATTTCAGATCTGGGGTCCCCACTACGAGTCCTGTGCTTCGTTTCCCCATGGACTACAGCTTTGTGGCAGCTGTTTGTTGACTTCACCATGTACAAGGACATATTTGCACTGTCATGTCAATTACAATCTATTGAAATCACAGCCAGACTCCTGATTTTTTGGTGCAAAATAGGTGTTTATTGAAGTGCTCAAAATGGGATGGGTGGTTTCAAGTGGGTGGGGGCTATGGTGAAGGAATGTCCATGGCAGAGTCCAGAGTAACAGTCACACAGGTGCATTGTCCAGAGGCCTGTGGAGAGATGGAGCATGGGCAGTTCGAGGATGGACAGGGTGACAATGTGGGACAGTGGGATGACATCAGGTGGTATCCATTGCTGGCGGGGGTCTTGACATCCTACTCTGTCTTGCGAGATCTCAGGGCCCTCTTGCGGGGTGGTTCTTCTCCTGCAGGAGGTGGGGGTCTGGTGGGCTGCTGCTGTGCGGGGGCCTCCTGTCCACTAGCGCCGGCGGAGGTGGATGGCTGTTCTTGGTCCCGGCTAGTGGCAGGGGCCCTTGGGTGTTGTTCAGTGTCCGCCCTGCTGTTTACGAGGTCCTGCAGCAGCCCTACCATGGTAACCAGGGTGGTGTTGATGGCTCGGATGTCCTCCCTGTACCCCCGATAGTGTTCCTCCTGCAGCACCTGGATCTCCTGGAACCGGGCCAGTACTGTCGCCATCGTCTCCTGGGAGCGGTTGTATGCTCCCATGATGGTGGTGAGGACCTCGTGGAGAGTGGGTTCCCTGGGCCTCTCCTCCCCCCCCTGTCGCACAGCTGCCCGCCGAGTTGCCCTGTTTCCCTGGGCCTCTGCCCCCTGGCCGGTGTGCCCACTACCACTGCCCCCAGGTCCCTGTTGTTGTTGGGGTGGTGGGTTATCCTGGGTGCCCTGTAGTGGTAGACACACCGCAGATTGACGCGCCCTGGAGACAGAGGCATGGGCCCGCTGGGTGGGAGCTGTGCTGGTGTTCCCAGAGGGGTTAGGGTCTATAGTGGCCTGTGCCTGTGTGAGGGGAACCGACTGTCCAGAGGTCCCCGATGGTCCGGGCTGGTCATCGGTGTCCAGATCGACAGAGCTGCTGTCATCGCTGACGGCCTCTTGGGTGGGGGGTGTGGATAATTCTGGCCCCTCCGCCGCGGTGTGTTGACGGTCGGGTCCTGCAGGGGTATAGAGGTATGGTTATAGTTTCAATGTGTGGCATATGGGTGTATCTGTGGGTTCCCGTGTCCCCAAGTGCTGGCATTCGTGTGTGGGGGCTTTGGTGAGGGTGGCTTGTGGGGGGGATGTGTATATGCATTGGGCATGCTTTGGTGATGGGTGTCCATGCTTAGTGGACGCATGCAGGCCTAGGTTTTGGGATGTGTGGGTTGTGATGGTGAGACATTGGCGGGGAATAGGTGTGCTGGGGGTGGGGGTGAGGATGGTGGTGGGGGTGAGGATGGTGGTGGGGGTGAGGGTGGGGGTGAGGATGGGGGTGGGGGTGAGGGTGGGGTTCGAGGATGGGGGTGAGGGTTGGGGTCTGATTTGGCATGCAGGTGGGGGGGAAGCAGTATTGAAGCTTCAACTTACCAGTATCCATTCCTCCGCCGACTCCTGCGAGGCCGTCAGGATGCAGGATGTTCAAGACTTCCTCCTCCCATGATGTGAATTGTGGGGGTTGAGGTGGGGGTCCTCCGCCAGTCTTCTGCACGGCGATGTTGTGCCTGGATACCATGGAACGCACCTTCCCCCGTAGGTCGTTCCATCGCTTCCTGATGTCTTCCCGATTTCTGGGGTGCTGTCCCACTGCGTTCACCCTGTCGACAATCCTCTGCCATAGCTCCGTCCTCCGGGCAATGCTGGTGTATTGGACCTGTGTGCCGAACAGCTGGGGCTCTACACGAACGATTTCCTCCACCATAACCCTGAGTTCTTCGTCTGTGAAGCGGGGTTGTCTTTGGGGTGCCATGGGGTGGTGTGTATGATGTGTGGGGTGGAGTATGTGTATTTAAGTGAGTTAAGTGTGGTGGTGTGTGTTGTTTTGTGTGTGGATAGTGTGTGGGTGATGGTGTTGAGTGGCTGTGGCTGTTATGTTTTGGATGCTGGTGTCTCGCTCTTGCCTTCTTAACGAATTTGTAAGCGTAGGGGTTTGTGGGTGATGTGGGTGGGTGTTTTATATTGTATTGTGTGTGTGGGAGTGGTGTGTGTATGTGTATCAGGTGTGTGGGATTCAAATCGTCCAATGTGGGTGAGTTTTGTTCGTTGGTGGGTATTCTGACCGCGCCGGTGTGTCCCGCCAATGGAATACCGCGTTTGAATGACCGCCGCGTGGATTCGTGGGTCGTAATGGGATGGGCGTATTTCTGTTGGCGTGGCGGTGGAGGTTTGGTCACCTCCACCTTTCCGCCGACCGCTGGTCTGGCGGTCTGTTGTGGCGGTCGGATTTTCGGAGGTTTGCCTTCTGCGGGTCAGAATGACCGTGGCGGGTTTCCGCGACCGCGGCGGGATTATGGAGGATTTCTGACCGGCGGTAGGCGCCTTTTACCGCCGAGGTCAGAATGACCACCAGAGTGTAAAGCATTCAAATATCACAAAACAGTAATTAAATAAAACACAGGAAACAGTTAAAAAATCCAAAACCAATTTATAAAAATAGATTATATTTGTATCTTTAAAATGACACAAAAACAAATAAATTCAGAGAAGGGGAACCGGAGATATGATTTTTTTTAAGAATTATTGTTTTTTAGCGCCTAGAAACAAAAAGCGCCAATCGGGTCACCTGGCTGCACCTCGACTGGGGCAAAGTCAAAGTTTAAGGCCAACCGCGATGGAGCCCTGCTTGGCTATAGCTCGCGGGAGGCCTCAGTCAAAAGTTTACCTTCGGTCTTAGTCTCTTTTCTGAAGATTTTCCTCAGCGGGACGAGTCTGCCAGTCCAATCCGACCTCCTGAAACTTTTCTCCAGATACGTGAGCCCTCGGTGGAGATTTTTACCTTTGGACTTAGTTGTTTCTATCGAGGTGAAAATCCTTTGACTGGGGTAAACCTGGATCTTGATCCGACGTCCTTGGAGCCCTCCTCAGATACGCTGGCTGGGAGGTTCCGGTCAACTTTTTACCTTCGGACTTAGGGCCTGATTCTAACTTTGGAGGACGGTGTTAAACCGTCCCAAAAGTGGCGGATATACCACCTACCGTATTACGAGTTCCATAGGATATAATGGACTCGTAATACGGTAGGTGGTATATCCGCCACTTTTGGGACGGTTTAACACCGTCCTCCAAAGTTAGAATCAGGCCCTTAGTCTCTTTTTCTGAGATTTTCTTTACCGGGACGAACCTGCAAATCAGGCCGGGTCGTGGTTGAGGCAAGCCAGCTAGAGTTCCCGCGGCAGGTCGGTTCCTCTATGGAGCTTTTTTCCAAAAGTTCTCCAAACTTCTCCAAACTTCTGGGTCTTCTCCAAGATTTTCTTTTAAGGTTCTTTGGGGGTCCACAGCTCACCCCAAGGGTCCAGAAGTTCTGAAATGATCCTTGGGGGTGTGGACTACAACTCCCAGAATGCACCTGGCACAAACTCCTTTTTGGCCACTGGGCAGTGGCCAGCTGATTGATTTCTTCAGGAGTTGGTGCAGGGGACTCTGGTTAGCAATTTTTCACCTGTAGCAAACAGGGAGTCCCCCCTTGAACCAGTGGAAGCCAGGCAAAGTCCTTCTTGTGGTGAAGCCCAAGTGTGCAGCTGGTGCAGTCCTTCAGAGTGCAGGTTCCAGGTGCAGGCCAGGGGTCCAGCAGGGCAGTCCTTCTTCTCCTTTGGTTCTTCCTTGTTGGAATCTGATGGGGATCTGAGATTTGGGTGCAGGTCTGCCAGTTTTATCCTTGCTCCTGGGTGAAAAACAGGAGTGTCCTGATTCTCCAATCAGGTGCAGGGTCCTTCTCCCGTGATGACCACTTCCTGGGAAGTGTGGCAAAAATCAATCCCAGGAGGCAACATTCTTCAAAAATCCATCATGGATGAATCTGATTTTTGGAGGTTACATCTGGCTGAGCCCCCCCACTGGTGTGGATAAAAATCATAAACACACCCCTCTCCTGCCCTCTCCTAATCTAATCAAGGGGGCTCCTAGTTGTCTGGGGTTGCAGGATGTGGGGGTGTTGCTGGGTTGCTCCAAATGTCCTTCTCTGCCTTTGAAGACCAGTTTGGCAGCCCTCCCCCTTCCTGCCTCACCATCTGCTGAGGGGAAATTCCCTCCCTCAGGCACATCTCTTTGTGTGAAGCCAGGCCACTTCACACCTCATCAAGGCAGCCTGACCAGTCTACCAGAGTCTGGCCAATCAGGGCGCAGCAGCAAAAACAATGCAGGGCTGAATTTGGCAACTTTTCAGGTAAAGTTTAAAACTCTTTACCTGAACAAGTTATATTAAACCCAACAACTGGAAGTTGTGGGATTTATTGTAACAATTAATTTGATACCAAACTCTTTGTATCTTTCATTTAAGGGGACTTTAAAAATTAAAATAAAGTCTCCCCATTCTAGCCTATGAAGGCCATTTACTACAGTGAGGGAAAAACGAATTTGGCTGTTTTACCTCAGCAGGGCTTCTAAAACTACTTTTATAAGGTCCCTGCTTATAGTTACATAACACCCAGCCCTAGGGGCACATAGGGCACACCTTAGGGGTGGCTTATATGTAAAAATAAGGTAGTTTAAGACTTTGGAACTACTTCTAATTCCAAAGTCGAATTTGCATATAACTGTAATTAAAAAGCAGCCAGCAGGGCAGGCCTGCCTTTAAAACGACACTGGGAACCTCAGCAGTGCACCTGTGGGTGCATTACCTATGCTGTGGTCCCTAAACCTACATGCACTACCATATACTAGGGACTTATAGATAGGTTAACTTAACCAATTATAATTAGCCTAATTTGCATATCCACTTTACACAGAGCACTGGCCCTGGGACTGGTAAGCAGTACCCAGGGCACAACCAAGAGTCAGTAACCACCAGTACCTGTACAAAAAGTGTGGGGGTGACCAGGGAAAAAAGGAGGACTTTCCTACACATACTTAGCTCTCTTTTGGGTTAGAGGTTAAGCTCATTATGCTAGGATATTAGTACATATCTCATTTCTTGTCATTTCTTGTTATTGCAAGATGGTGGGGGTCTTTGTATTAATTACTCTTGTCTTTAGTATTCTCTTTCTTGTACTGTTCATTATCCTAATCGTTCTAACCCATGCAACCTATCGCAGATTGCAGTTTTGCTAAATAAAACCTATTGTAACATTCCTGCATCTTCTTCATTGCCTGTGTTTGATCAAGACATGGTGTTTATGTGAGAAAGGGATAATCTCCGTTTAACCACAACACTCCTTGAGATGTCACGTTCTTGAGTCCATGGGTAAAGACTGCCACATATCAACTTTTTCTATTTGGGCTTTTGGTGAGAAGCTGCTCCTGAGCCAGGAGGGTTGGGACGACAGTTGTGACTTGTTGTAGGAATGGCATAGTTGTCTACCAACATAATACTCTCATCCTTAAACCAGCAGTCTTGCCTAGAGCAACAGTCAAACTACGACAGTTTGGATACACTTGCAAGCACAGCATGCTTAATGCCAAGTTCATTTAGTGCGGATAATTTAGAATGGACGCGTCAAGGTCCTCTAACCACCCTGGTTGTGATTACATTAAAAGTTTATTGAATTGATCAAGTTGGATTTTGTGCCAAGCACATGAGGTAGAATAGGTGGTTTTTACTGTGTAATAATAATAATACTGCTTTGTGGTCTGACCATGTTAAAAGTAAAATACATACTGTATCTCAGCTAAAGAGGTGTTATTAGTGAAGATCCCATCCAGGGTGTGCCCTGCATAATGAGTGGGACCACAAACCACTTTAGTCAGGGCTAGGCCAGACAATGTTTGTAATAAGACAGCTCTGCTGCAGATTGATGAGCCCACTTTTGTTTCCTTGTAGGCACGTTAGTTGCCATAGTTTGTGAGGTGCCTGGCTTCCGCTCTCTGTGGACACCATATTTGAAGGGTATTTTCCTTTTTTAATTGTTTTTATGCTTACCTGTTCTGTTCTAACTTTTATTTTATTCAAATTTAATTTACTAGTAATTTCCTTTCACAGGGGAGCCTGTGCAAGCCCATCTGTTTTTGGCTCCCATGCAAAAGAAAGCACTGACGGGATGAACCTCAACATGCCCCACCCCCTTGTATGGCGAGCTATTGGCAGCTCCAGATACTGCGTCCTCACAGCTAGGCTGCAGATTAATGGGCACACTTTTCTTTCCTTGTAGGTACATCAGTTATCCTGGTTTGGGAGCTGCCTCGATCCCGCTCTCCGTGAATGCCTTATTTGAAGGGTATGTTCCCTTTTTACTTGTTTTTATGCTTTTCTGTTCACACTTTCATTTTAATTAAATGTAATTTACCAGTAGTTACTTTCACATGGGATCCTGTGAAAGGACTCAGGGGTTGCTGGACCCCATTTTGGATGCTTTTGTTCTCCACCTGTTTTCAACTCAAACGTGCTGAAAAGTGCTGAAGCCACACCCTTTGACTCAAATCCCCTAGTATATAGGGCTATTTACAGCTCCAGATAGCGCGTCCGCGCAGATCTGCTGCAGATCAATGCCCACTTTTATTTCCTTGTAGGCACCTTGTTTGCCATAGTCTGGAAGGTGACTAGCTCCCGCTCTGTGTGTGTGCCATATTTGACAGTGCCCAGTCAATGGAAGAGATGTTTTACTTCACGGTTAAAAAACCTTATTTTATCTTGAAATGTTGTACATGATTGTTTGAAGATTTGTGTTTCCATTTTTGTTCCTGTTTTTTATTTAAATGTAGTCATGATATAATTGTTTTCTATCTTTTTTTTGTTCTAAATCTTGTTGACTTATTTCTTGCCTGGAGCATAGGTAGACATTCCAGAGCCCTTGTCGCCTGTGAGAATGAGGGCTCTGGAATGATCAGAAACATGCCATCAGTTACTACTGTTATGGAGGGGGCTGGAAATCATGCTTCATGCTGCTGTTGCCCTACAGAGTTCTGTCTTCAAATAAAGTACTTATTTTACTTTGATGATCGTGTTGAAGCAGATATGCTAATTCAGAAAATTACTAATGATTTATATGTTGTTACTAATGCGAAAATGCCTAGAGAAATTCATTGTAGAAAAATAATGTGCATGTTCGAAAAATGTGCCCTTGGGGAATGATCACCATGTGTACTAAAACGACTGAAAATGTGAAACATAATGAAAATATATGAGAAAAATTTAGTAATATGTCATAATGAGAAGCATAATCTCTGTTTTGTATTATTAAGTTAGCTGAACTAAAGGCCTAGTTCCACTGGGCCTCACACACTCTGAACATGGAGAAACCGGATGCCTTACAAAGGACTGGAAATCGTGGGCTGCAGCCTTGACCCGTTCGAAGTTCAAGTTACTTAGCTAGAATTTTCTGCAGACAGGAGATGATGAAGACAATTTGATACAATTATGTGTAGAGCTGGCTAAATGTACTTTCCCAGGGCTTGAACAATAGAGGCACTGACTGGAGAGCCATATGCAACAATTTTGATACCTGAAGGGCCGGATGATGAGGGCATCGCATGAAGAACCAATCAGTTTCGTGTAACTTGAAATTTTTGAACATTAGTAGATTCGGTAAACAAAAACTATAGGTTAAAGTCATATCTGCTGACTGACTGACCAATTAGCAATTAGGAGGATGGACTGGGAGACCCTAATAAAAAATCATGACAAGGGGCAAGGAATCAGAATTGCGGGGAGAAAATTGATGACATCAGGAGACGCTGTCCGAGGTGCTGATATTGGGCTCATACTCTATGAGCCTGATCCATAGCTGACTAATTGATGACCTGAAGATGAAGATTGACTTGTTGCTGATCCATCCTGGGTAGGTAGCTATAAAAATGTGACTGATGATTTTTGTGCCTTTTCTTTTAGGCACCAACTGTGCTGTTTATAGAGATTCACACTTAGGTAGATTTTTCCAAATTAATGTTTTCTATAAATTGTTTTCGCATGAAGACCCCTGTGCTAATGCTAATCTTGGTTAGGTAGACTGTTAGGGGTGATGTGTACAGTGACAAATGACTGACAAACTTTATTGCTGAATTACATTATTAATGCTGGTACTCATAGCTTATGGTGTTGCTTTGTCGCATATATTTTCTATTAAAAAGATAATGTTTTTTATTTAATGAATTAATAAAGAGTTTATTTGAATAAAGTTGATCTAACAGATGATTTAGAATTGTAAGCAATAGGGAAATATAACTTGTTAACACTTTCCTGAGTAGTGGTTATTCTTGATTAGTATGGTGTAACATTGTGTTTTTATAGAGAATTTTCTTGATTATTGATGTTAGTTATTGATTCAATGGTCACTGC
Source organism: Pleurodeles waltl (assembly GCF_031143425.1). Classification (NCBI taxonomy): domain Eukaryota; kingdom Metazoa; phylum Chordata; class Amphibia; order Caudata; family Salamandridae; genus Pleurodeles; species Pleurodeles waltl. The sequence goes on along the minus strand of NC_090438.1, from coordinate 254,998,558 downwards.
ATGACTAGGATACTCCATGCGATTTAAAAGATTAATCGACCTATACGCGTCCCCTTGTAAGTTTACTTACTAAGGACCAGGCGCGCTAGCAATGGTTTTACATCTATTTCCTGCCACTAGTTATTGGTTACTGATACACGTATAAATTCAAAATAACTATAGGTGAGCGGTACATTTTTTTAATTTAAAGTTATTTCTTCATATTGTTATGTCAGTTTTGGGCATAACTTAGAACTACACATTGCCTTTGCTTTTTTGATAAAAAACAGGTTGTCTAAAGGGATCAGTTGCATGTTATTTTTTTTATCTTGAGCCTGATATGACTTCTTAACTGGTATTGAAAGTCCCGGATGTAATAGAGTTCTTCAGTGAGAGAGAGATATGGAGCCAGATTCACTGCAATTTTGGCAAGGTTGTGACAGAATGTGGCACAACATCGGCTCTAAAGATATTTCTCGATTTTCAACCACAGCCTAGTTGCTTAGCTTAGTAAGAAAAAAGTAAAACAAGGCAGCCCACAACTCTGCAATGCATTACTTTGCATCTGGGATGCGTTGTATGAGTTGAGCATGGGTGTCCCCCTGCAGCCACCCATGAATCCATTTAAAGGTTTTTCCCAGCTTGCAGAGGGTGTTGAAGCAGGAGGAGGTGATGGTGTTGATTTACTGGGTCATGGAGAGGGAAGTGTCCAAGATGATGCCGAGGTTGCGTGCATGGGTTGGGGGCGTTGGTGGAGATCCTAGGGAGGTGGGCCACCAGGAGTCGTCCCATATAGTTTTGTTGGGGCCGAAGATGATGATTTCGGTTTTGTTGGAGTTTAGCTTGAGGTGGTTTGCTGTCATCCATTTGGCGGTGTCAAGGAGTCTTGCGTGGAGGCTGGTTTTGGCAGTGGTAGGGTTTCGGGTGAGGGAGATGACGAGCTGGGAATCGTCGGCGTAGGATATGATGGTGATTCCGTGTGGCCGGAGGATGTTGGCGAGTGGGGTCATGTAAACGTTGAAAAGGGTGGGGCTGAGGGAGGACCATTGGAGGACTCCCCAGATGATCTTGGTGGCCGTGAAGTGGAAGGGGGGAGGTGGCTTTCTGGGTTCTTTCGGCGAGGAAGGAGGCAAGTCAGTCAAGGGCCTTGTGTCTAATTCCTGCGTTGTGGAGGCGTGTGCGGAGTATTTGGTGGCAGACAGTATCAAAGGCAGCGGAGAGGTCCAGGAGGATGAGTGCGACGGTCTCGCCCTTGTCGACTCTGGTACTGATGTTGTCAGTACATGCGATGAAGGCGGTCTCAGTGCTGTGGTTCTTGCGGACTGGGAGGTGTTGAGTGTGTTGCTTTCCTCTAGGAAGTGATAGAGGTGGGTGTTCACTAGTTTTTCAGTGACCTTGGCGGGGAAGGGGAGAAGCGAAATTGGGCATTTGTTGGTGAGGTCATCAGGGTCTTCCTTGGGCTTTTTCAGGAGAGCAGTGACTTCTGTGTGCTTCCAGGAGACTGGGAAGGTGGTGGCATCGAAAGAGCTGTTGATTATGGCGCGAAGCTTGGGTGCGATGGTCGGGCTGGCTTTGTTGAAAATGCGGTGGGGGCAGGGGTCCAAGGGGGAGCCTAAGTGGATGGAATTCATTGTTTTTTCGGTTTCTTCGTCTTTGGTAGGGGCCCAGGTGAGTAGTAGGTTGGGGGGGTGAGTCGTTTCTGATTGTGTCAGTGGTGGAGGTGGCGAGTGCCTGTGGTGTGAAGTTGTTGTGTATGTCTAAGATTTTGAGGTGGAAATGGTTGGAGAGGGAGTCGCAGAGGTGTTGTGTGTGAGTGGGGTCTTTATTGCTGGCTTTGGGTTTGGAGAGCTCTTTGATGATGGTAAAGAGTTCCTTGCTGTTGTGTGAGTTACTGTCTATGCGTTCCTTGTAGTATGCCTTTTTGGTGGTGCGTATGAGTTGGTGATGTTTGCGTATGGTGGTTTTGAGGGTGGAGAAGTTGGTGGTTGAGGGTTCCTGTCCCCAAGCTTTCTCTGTTTTGCGGCATTCACACTTGGAGTTTTGGAGTTCAGTGGTGAACCAGGGGGCGTTCTTGATGTTGCGGATGGTCCTGTTTCTTCTGAGAGGGGCGAGTGAGTCTGTGCAGTTTGTGATCCATTGTGTGAGATTATGGGCAGCAATTTTGGGGTTATAGGTGTTGGGGGGGTTCTGAGCAAGTTTGGGCATTCAGGAGTTCCGTGGGGATCTTGTCCCACATGTGGTAGAGTGTGGTGTATTGGTGGTGGTGTGTGGGGGGTTTTGAGTAGGAGAAATGGACTCACTGGTGGTCAGTCCAGTGGAGTTCGGTGGTGTGAGTGCAGGTTATGTGGTTGCATGAGGTGAAGATTGCGTCTAGTGTGTGTCCTGCTGAGTGGGTGGGTGATGTGACCAGTTGTTTGAGTCCTAGGTTGGTGAGGTTGTCTAGAAGGGATGTGGAGCTGTGGTTGTGGGGGTTCTCCAGGTGGAAAGTAAAGTCATTAAGGAGGATGTAGTCTGTTGAAGTGAGGGCGTGAGGGCTGATGGTGTCAGCGATGGCATCACAAAAGGGGGGGGTGAGGACCTGGTGGTCTGTAGATGAGTGTTCCTCTGAGGGTGGTGTTGTTGTTAATGTGAATTAGGAAGTGCATGTGTTCTGCGCTGTCTATGGTGTTGTGTGTGTTGGTGGTGACCTTAATGGTGTTTCTGTGAACAATGGCGATTGCTCCTCCTGGTTTGTTTAAGCGGTCTCTACGGTGGATTCTGTAGCTATCTGGGGTGGCTGTGGCAATGTCGGGCTCAGATGAGGGATTCATTCAGGTTTCCGTGAGGAAGGCAATGTCTGGTGAGTGTGATGTGATAAGGTCCCAGAGTTCGACGGCATGCTTGTGTATGAAGCAGGTGTTTAGGACTATGCAGTTTAGGTGGTTGCGGGGCTGTTGTTGTTGTGGTACGTGATGGTGTTGGTGTGAGGGGTGTTGGTGGCATTGTGGGGTGTGTTGGTGTTGCTGTGGGTTGTAGTGGTGTTGTTTTGGAGTGTGTTTTGGTTCTGGGGCTTGTTGGTGTTGGAGTAGGGTCTGTTGGGGTGGGTGAGGACTGTGTGGGAATTTTTGTTGTTGATGTTGTGGTGTCTGGTGGTGGTGTTGTGGGGAGCGTTGGGGTTGGTGTGGGGCGTGTGGGTGTTTCTGGTGTTTGTGGGGGAGCGGGAGAACCAGCAGGCATAGCAGGTGAAAGTTCCCTGCGTGTGTTTGGTGTTGGCTTGGGTGCAGGTGGGGGGTAGTCCTGGGTTGACGGAGTGGAGTGTGGTAGTAGAGTAGTGTAGTCTGGGGGGGTCTGGGTTGGGGGAGACCAGGGGGACAAGGCAGACACTTGTAGGTCCATCGGTGTCTGATTTAGAGAAAGAGGCACACAGACTGTACATAAAGGTCCTATTTGCTGAGAAGGACTACTTATAATGGTCAAATATCTGCAGTACAAGGCTCCAGCCAGGCAGTTCTGTAACTCATAAACATGCATGTCTTTCCCTTGTATGATACTATCACAATGAGACATTAGACAGGAGGAAAATGTCAAACTAAGTTAAAGCACAGTGTAAGTTTTTATCCCTTTGGACAAACCTCAAGCAGAACTCAAGCACATCTTTTTTGTGGTTAACCTAAGCTGTTCTGGTTCAATAAATAAGACGCCTCTTTTTTATAGTGAATTCTTTCTGTATCTTGCTTGAAGAAGATTCATTAGTCTGTATCTCTCTTTTATAACGATGATGTTTATCAGTGGTTCCTTGTGTGTATTGTTTGTAAAACAAGACCCTGATAAATACAACAGAATCAGACACATGAAAAACCACTATGGGTCAGATTTGGAGTTTGGCAGAGAGGGTACTCTAATACAACTGTGATGGAATGCCATCTCTGCCAAACCCTTGGTCTGACCATCTGATTAACAGGTGGGCATACCATCATTATTATGACAATGGAACCTATTTCAGCTTTGTCATTGAGACAGTGATCAAACAGACTATGAGCCTTCTGAGTTTTACTGATTTGCCTGCCTACCCGATTTTGAGTGGGCAGTCAAAGGGCCAGTTTTCACTATCTTTCACCAACGGGTAGAACCTAGTGGTAAAGGACAGTGAAAAAGTTCAAATGACCCCAATCCATGGGAAATTACCATACTATGGGGGTCATCAAAACATGTTAAAAGCTTGATAAATACCCATGAATTTGACAGTAGCTTCAATCAAACCTTTAACACATTAACACTACACATCTCTAAATACAGACAATGATTCCTATCAGACATTGCCATCTACCAATGACTAGAGATGTCCGCAGGACCAGCGGACATCTTTAAATGCAGAGGATAAGTACTCCCTCCAGGTAACAGAGTATTTTACTTTGTTGAATTGATGGAGTACAAACCATATGCTACACTCCAAATCAAGCCCTTCGTGAATAAAAAAAACATAACCTTACATAATGTTATCCTTTTCCTGATTCCTACCAAGTCCCTCAATTACGAATACAGCTGTATGTTCATTCTATCCAGGCTACCAACTAATACCTTATGTAGTGCCCCATCCAAAAGGGTGAGCCACTGTCCTTCTCCCAGAGAGTTGGCTTGCACAATTTTATTTATATTGCTTTTGGTAGTTCAACAAATGTCTTAAGTTGCTTTTCACCCTGTCTTAACAAACATATTGAATGTTTGAATTGTTCTTTTCTATATTTCAAAAACTGATGGAGAGAATGCTGCACCTGTTTAGGTTTTGCCCATCTGTGGGAGCCCCTATTTGTAACACCTACAGAGTCCGGAAACAATAAGTGTTGAATGAATTGGCTTTGGTCAGATGGAATAACTCCATGTTGTGCGCTTAAATCAGTTCTAGTTAACAATAATGTCCGATAGTAAAAAGATTCAGATCTACATGCCAGGAGGAATGTGGATGTAATACACAATTTGCAATTTGTAGTACATAAAGTAGTACTACAATAGTACTACATACTTACTACAAATTGTAATGCACAAACCTGTGAGTGTAATCCTCCACCTCTCCTAGATTTTCAATGGGGAGATCCTCACATATAAATTTGCTACTTGGTACTAAATCTGGAGGGACCTGTTGAAGTGGCTGGAAAAGGGAAATACTTACTACAAAATGAGATGGGTGTATGGAGGAGCAAGCAGGAGTTTAGGAAGGGCCAATGTTTTATGGGTTGGCCTAGTAACCAAAATAGCAGACAGCTCAAAACAAAACATGAACAATCTTCGGAAGTACGCAGGAACCACAGCAAAGCTCCAGAAAAGCCTGCAACATATACAGAACGCCTCTGCGTGCTTCATCCTGAACATCTCCCACCACAGCCACATCACAGCCCACCTGAGAGACCTGCACTAGCTCCCCGTCAACAAGAGAATCATGTTCAAACTCCTCACCCATGCTCACAAGGCACTGCACAAAACCGGACCAGAATACCTCAACAGAAGGCTCTCCTTCTACACCCCGACCCAACAGCTTCGCTCCTCTGACCTTGCCCTTGCCACCATCCCACTAATCTACAGAATGGCCGCCGGTGGCAGATCGTTCTCCCACCTTGTCGCCAGGACATGGAACACTTTTCCCACCCACCTGCAACAGACACAGGACCTACTTACATTCAGGAGACACCCCAAGACTTGGCTGTTCGAGCAGTAGCAGCCCCCCACTCAGCACCTTGAGACCCTCACAGGTGAGTAGTGTGCTTTATAAATGCCTTGACTGATTGATTGATTAATCAAACTGAGTGAGCATATCTACCTTTGAAACTGAGATAAGCTTGCTGGGGCAGACCATCGTACGTTCTCTAAAGAGCACATCCAAAACTGCTTAAGATGTAACTTTTTAGCACACTGTGTAGCTTTTGACAATGTGGCATATTTCTTGTCTACTTTTATGTGGAGTGCTGTTACTGTATTGCTCTTTTGATGTGACAAATCAAACATGTACTACGTTCCGGTGGAGAAAGAGTATCCAAAGCATACAACAAATATGACCCAGTTGTTTAGTGTTGGATGTATGTGTATTTCTAAAATGCACTAGCACTCGTGAGGGTTGTGCCGATGCAGGAGTACTCTGGCCTGAGTCATAGACTCACCAAGTTGAAGAGTCAAATCTACAGCTTATTGCAGAATCCAATAATTTAAGAGGTGGCTCTGAGGTGTAGCAGAAGGCTGTTCCAGGGTTGTGGCTCCAACTTTTGTATGAAAAAGACGTGCACTGTGCAAAGAGTCCAAACAACCCTACTTTGGTACCCAGAGGTAAAAAGCAGAGCACCTAATGCTCTGTTTTGTGGTAGTGTGGGCAAGCAGTTAGGCTTATATTGGAGTTGTGCTAAGCATTGGTTGTACTCACAGTATTAATGAATGTGGACAGACACTCGGAAGAATAACTTGAGACCAATTTACAAAAATATTTCAGATTTTCATAAACGTTTTGAGACCAAGATCATAAATTTATGGTAAGTACTCTTAGTTATGATTTGTCAAAGTTTTTGTAATTACAAACCATAGGAATGAATTGGAAAATCTTTAAAAATGCATACCATATGAAAGCAGGCAATGCTTTCACAATTGTTACCTTCTATTTTTAGATAGAGTCAGTGAGATGTCCTGTGGGCTAGCTGAAGAAGTTTATGCAGTTCACAGTTCAAGCGGGAGCAGCGACTGAAAGTTTTGGAGCTGGTGCACCGCAGCGAGGGGGACCACTTGGAACACACTGCACAGATGGACTTAAAGGTAAGCCCAATGGGTACCCATGGAGGGTGGAGGTCGCAAGGGACCACCAGAGCATAGCTATTTTTTTCGATGCGGAGGCCAGGTGCAGTGCAGGTAGGTTAGCCAGGTGTCATATGTCTTGGATTCCTTGGAGCCAGGGGCAAATCACTTGGAAGGTAGGTTTCAGGTCAGCAGGGCCACTCTGGTAGGTGATTCTTGGGTGTCCTGAAGTCTCTCAACTGGTGCTTACTTCTGGGCTTCTAGAGTGGACTTTGCTTCTGGGTGTTTGGTGTTGGTGGTCCAGTACCCAGGCTAATGGTATCTCTCAGGCCTTGAAAGTCCCAGCGCACCAAACTTGGCACACTGGTAGGTTTTGTCCTTAAGGGCTGTTGTGTGGATTTTAGTCAGGCTGCCTTGTCTGTTTTTGTTGGTCAGCTGTGGTCATTGAACTGGACTTCACTGGTTCCTTGCCTGCAGAATGCAGGAGAGTGATACCTTCACTCTGAGGGAGGTTATTGGTGATTGTCAGAAGGCTGGAGGTGCTATGGGGTTTTGTAGATTGTTTCAGGTTTTTTGGCAACACCTCAGCAGCAAATGTTGAGTCCTTACAGAAGCAGGCAGGGTTTGGCACCTTTTTCTTTGTGCAGCAGGACTTTTGTTCTTAGGCCTCGGGCCTTCTTTGTTCCTAATTTTCTTGTGTCTATCATTTCTGATCTGTTGGTCTCAGGATGCCCACTAAATACTGCATTTAGGGGGCATTAGGGGAAGTACCTGTTAGTGGCCAATGGGCCACCTACCTTAAGGTGGCTGCACCCACTAAGTGACCACATCTTTTGGAAACAGGTCACATCCTGATGGATATTTTTCTGCCATCCAAAATGGAGGAAAATAAAATGGAGTAGTCACCTTGCATGCCACACCTGAGGGGTGGTACAGGCTGGGGATGGCCACTCTTCCTGTCCTTCCTAGGTTTCCTGTTGGTTTTCTATCCTAAAGTTGGGGCAAAACCTTTGGGAGGCCATCTGCTGCTTACAGAAGAGTCGGGTCAGATTTCAAAGGCTGTAAAGCCTTTGAAGCTGACTGCAGGTGCAGGTTGATTGACTGGGGAGGAGGTGTAACACCTCCAACCAGGAAAGGGTTTGTGTTCTGGCTCCTGAGAACAAAAGGCTCCAACCCCAGGAGTCTAGAATCATGTTAGGTGGTTACAGGATGGCTAGGACGAGTCAGAAACCATTCCATGGCTGTTAGGATTTGCAGGGGGCACCTCTAAAGTGCACACTGGGTATATATCCGACACTGAAATCAGTGTGGGCTTATTATTCTGAGTTGTTTGATACCAAACAACCCAGGGTTCAGAGGAGTCATTATGTAGCTGGGGAACTTGTAATGGCCAGTGTCCAGCACATGCATTTAGGTCCATATTTATACTTTTTTAGCGCCGCATATATGCCGCTTTTTGACGCAAAAACGGCACTAACTTACAAAATACAATTGTATTTTGCAAGTTTGAGCCGCTTTTGCGTCAAAAAATGACGCAGATGCGGTGCTAAAAAAGTATAAATATGGGCCTTAGTGTGGCTACCCTGTACACTTACTATGTCTTAAGGTTTAGCACAGACACAGTAGAGGCATATTTGCTCATGCACACATATGTCCTGACATGCATTATAGTGCACCCTGCCTTAGGGCTGTAAGGCCTACCCGAGGGGTGACTTACCTACATAGCATGCAGTAATAGTAGGCATGGCAGGGCCCAGTAGTGTGCATCTGTAATTTATGGTCAACACCCTATGGTGGGCTATCTTTCTTAGTCTGTTTTTCAATTGGGATTTAAATACAGGCCAAATCCTGGATTCCTAGTGCAGAGCTATTATTAAGCCAATAATTAAGAAAGGCAAAAGATCCAGCATAGCAAAGTATCAGCTTACGACTCTATTAGACACTGCATTTTAGATCTATGCTAGGACATTCATAATCTACCTTTAAAGCAGGACATCTGAAGGAAGATCCATCCCTAGAGAAGAGGTTGTGTCCGGGGAAACTTATTGAATGATAGACCACTGCTTGGCCCTCTTGGTTATGGCCTGGAAGGGGGTCAATTCAGCTGGCAAACTCTGTTGTTGCTTTGACGACTTTTGAGCTGCATTCAGTCTGGTTGACCAGGAGATACTGTGGAAGAAACTCAAATAAAACATATCTCTTGTCAATGGTTAAACAGCTCCACTCACACAAGTGGGTTCCTGTTGACTTAAATGGAAATAACATTCTTTCAGACAGAAACTTTGTTGGAAAATGTGCTGCAACAGGCATGTGTTTTAGCACTCTTCCTTTATTCGTAGTTCAGCTCTTCCAAGTAACCTTTTGTTAGAAATTGGGTCTCTAGTTTGCAGAGTCTTGTACCCTGTTCAAGTATGGACCACAATCCTAGCCAAGGCAAGTCAGATATACAATCTAAATTAACATGTGCTTATCCTCTAGTAGCATTAAACAGGGCAGTATTTGTGCAACACTTATTTACAGTAACACAGTGGAACACATTTTAGAAAGAATAGATAATATTTATTTGAGTAAAACAAGAACAAAATGTCAAAAATTCAATAAATAGATCCTGAGGTTTGCAATTTTAAATATTTAGGTAAACATAGTGCAAAGTATCACAAAGTGCAAACTGTGGATATCTGGTCATGCTGGACCGGGACAAAGTCACAAGTTCAGGCTGACCACAAAGGAGTGTGAGCCAACTAAATAGACCCTATTGGGCCTGTTGAACACAATACCTTCAATCCTGGTATGAGGTCTGCACATTGTTGTTTTGTGAGGCTTCACTTCATCTGGCATCATTTTCAAAGAGCTAGCAGCTGTGTGGTGAGGCTTTGTGGGGCTTTGCATTACCTGGCGTTGATTTCTGTGAGCTAGCAGCTGCGCGGTAAGGCTTTGTGGTGCTTTGCATTGTTTTGCAGTGGTTCTGATGAAGACTACAGAAGACAGAGCACCTTAGACCCACTTCCAAGGGTCCAGGACTGGGTTGGCACCACTTGGCAGGGTAGACCCATAGAAAGCAGAGTCCAGGTGCCATATCAGGGGAGTTGCAGACAGTCTTTGATGTCCCTGAGACTGCAGAAAAACAAGGGACAAGTCAGCAAGCCCTTCGAGCTTCTTGGCTGCAAGGATGTCAAGACAAGTCCAGTCCTTTTCACTGCAGGCAGCAGGCCAACACAGGAGAGCAAACATTAAAATGGCTGTCCCTCCTACAGAGGCATCAGTAGGCTTACACAGCAGAGCAAATAGCAACGTGGCAGTCCTTCCTACAAAAGCAGCAGTAAGCCAACACAGTTGCAGAGTGGTAATGCCTCCTGGCAGCACAGCAGTCCTTCCTGGCAGAGTGTCCATGGCTCCAGTAGATTATGATTTGGTGGGGCTTGGGGTCCAGTATTTATTCTTTAGTGCCCTGGTTCTCAAAGGAGGGAGAAACGTTCAGGCCTTCCTTTGAAATGTACAGATGCCCTGCCTCCCTTGTACTAGCTCCAAGCTGGCTGGAGTGATAATACAGGGTCATTAAGCCCTATTGTGGGTGGGCAGGACAAGTCTATTCAGGTATAGGTGAGGCAGTGCTAGGATCCGCTTTCAGCAATACAATCAATGGGCCATTAAAACCCATTAAGGCCAATCAAGTGAAACCAAAACTCCCATTGTGTGTGGCTGTCTAGAGCAAATGCAGAAAAGCCAGCTATCACCCAATGCAGACGTGTATTCAAAGGCAGACAGAGGCACTGAATAGTTAAAGTAAGAAAATTCCAACTTTCTAAAAGTGGCGTTTTCAGACTTACACTTTAAATTCCGACTTTACCATAAGTTCTCATTTTGAATTGTGAGTCCAGAGACAATGGCCCATATTTATACTTTTTTAGCGTCGCATTTGCGGTGCTTTTTGACGCAAAAACGGCACAAACTTACAAAATACAATTGTATTTTGCAAGTTTGAGCTGTTTTTGCGTGAAAAAATTACGCAAATGTGGCACTAAAAAAGTATAAATATGGGCCAATATACTTTGAATTTCTATATTTTTCCAATAGAGAGTTACACTTAAAATATGTTTTAAGGTAATCCCAATGTTTTCCTATGAGAAAGATAAGCCTTGCAGTAGTGAAAAACAAATGTAGCTGTTTTCCACTACCTGGACATGTTAAACTTAAAAGTACATGTCCAACTTTTTTAAATGCACTGCACACTGTTCTTGTGGCTAACTGGGGTCTACTTTAGGGGTGACTTACATGTAATAAAAAATGAAGGTTTGGGCCTTGCAAGTGGGTGGACTTGTCAGGTCGAAATGACAGTTGAAAACTGTGCACACAGCCCCTGCAGTAGAAGACCTGAGAGATGTTTAAAGTGCTACTGTAGTGGGTGGCACAATCAGCGCTGCAGACCCACTAATAGCCTTTCATTCAGAGATGCTAGGCACCTATAGTGTATTTACTAGGGGCTTCCAAGTAAATTGGATACGCCAATTGTGGATAAGCCAATGCTACCATGTTTTAAGCAGAAAGTACATGCACTTTAGCACTGCTTAGCAGTGGTGAAGTGCTCAGAGTTCTACAGCCAACAAGTGGAAAGAAAAGGCAAAACGTCTGGGGATGGCCCTGCAATATCCTGCAGCACCTTCTCTTAATTAATTTGTTTTCCCAAACGATTGGAGATAATTATGTCCTGTACCTTATATATGCCGATGAACTTGTCCTCATGGACTATACTCCAATTGGCCTGCAGCAAAACGTAACACCCTCTATGCTTATAGTGAGAGCAATAATCGCACAATTAACACAGATAAAACAAGGGCTGTAATGTTTTAACTGACTTGAGAAGTTTACATCATTTCTCAATGGTACTCCCTTAGAACAAGTCAGGGTATGTAATTACCTGAGGCTTTATTTCTCTGACAGTTTTCAGTGGGAAATGCATTTTAGTATGCTAAAAATGTATTTAATTGTAAAAATCAATGAACTAAAAATTTTCCATGCCCGGTATTGTGGACTATCAGCAGCCCAAGTGAAAAAAGCTATAGTAGGCAAATAGGTCCTTAAGCCCCATAGAGGGCAGAGCCGTTGTGTCTTGACAATAGAGTAAGTTGGGACCCTCTGGAAACGGTTACCTGAAGAAACTATTTTTTGCCCCCTAACTTTTAACGACTCAAGTTTTGTGCATAGATCTAGGGACTTTTTAGTAAAATCATTTGCCTTGAGATTGCTACTTTCTCTACTAAAGAATAAGACAAGCCCAAATGGTTCTGCTAGGGGTGGTGAATCTCCTTCTGATCTTCTGTCGTGCTAAATTACTAAATTCACTATAAATTTTCAGTTTAAATTTGATGCCCACTTTATCTAGGTTCAGATGAAAATTCAAAAGGTAAACATCCTACTTGCCACAATAGGTAGAGTACTCAGCGTGTCAGCAGAGAGATCCAGAGGTACCCCATTTCTTTCAAAAATACCGAGCAAGAGAATCAGAAATAACATTTTATGCCTCTGTATTGGTGCAGAGCCTTCATTGAGAATGCCTCCACTTTAGAAGAGAATCTGCCAAAGACGAGGACACTGCCCACGCGCTCTTTGTGTGTAACATGATATAATTAATTTACTTCTTGATTTTTTTATAATTTAGACATATAAGAAAACAGATATCCTTACCAAGTTTTGTAAATTATGGTCCCCTTATTAGGAAGGAAGCACTGCGCAGTTTATCTGAAATAAAGACCTTTAGTGTTTCAATTGCAGTTGTGAGGTTTATTAATGCTATTAAAAAAAACAGCTTGATAACAAAATGTTATTATGCAAGGAGATCAATTTACCTTAAGACTTAGCAGTTGCATGTTGTCTGCAATTTAAATATATGTTTATCTGTTAGGTAGAGTGAGTCTAGCTGGTATTTTTGCTATTTTAAATAAGGGTTCTAGGGGAGGTCTGAACAAATAGTCAGTAAATAATTTTGTAGAGTTATAGACTATTTTCTGCTTAGTATTGATGCACTGCAATTTTCCTTTTGCAATGTTCAGGACTACTAAGATATTTTGTCACAGTTTGTCTAGGTTTTCCTTAGAGCCAGCTGAGCTAGGGTCCCAAGTCCTGAGCTACCCACATTGGAAAAAAAGGGTCAGTTTTCGGTGAACAATTGTGATGCATCAATGTTGCTCTTTGGGCCATTTCTTGTTGCAGGCAGTAGGTCTACCCATACAAGTGAGGTACCATTTTTCACAGGATACCTGGGAGAACACCAGATCGGAGAAAGCCTGATGCTCCCTATAGATTAAAGAATTTTCCTTTGCAAAAATGTGAGGAAAATATGTTTTTTTTAGTCAAAGTTTGAGGATTTGCAAGGGAGTTTGGGTTAAAAAAAAAACTCTTTGAGAGCCATGCAAGGCAGCCCACCCTGGATATCCATAAGTATCTAGTTTTAAAACAATGTACAGGTTGGTTAGGTTTCCCTTGATGCCAGATGAGCTAGGTTCCAAAATCTCGAGCTACCCACATTGGTAGCTTTCAGTGGTAAAATGTGCTGCATCCATGTTGCATTTTGAGAAGTTTCTAGTCACAAACACTAGCCCTACCCACACAAGTGAGGTACCATTTGTATTAGGAGACTGGTGGAAGCACTGAATAGTAGAACATTTGTTATTAGAACAAAGACATTTTGAAAAATACCCTCCAAATTATACGCTAGTACACCCACAAATAGAGAGATGTGGAAATGACCACTGCTGCTAAACTCCATATTTTGTACCCATTTCTGAAATACATAAGTTTCCTTGCCACTCATCTTTCACTCTGTTTTGCTATAAGAATTGGTCTATACTCGGTACTCAAAATACAACCATTGTACGGTGCTGCTCAGTTGTTGGCTCCGGGTACCTTGGGTTCTTAGAGAACCTACAAACCCTTTATATCCACACAAGTAAAAGGATCCAGCAGATGTAATGGTGTACTGCTTTTGTCAATCAGCCATTGTGAGAAAAAGTTACAGATGAAAATGTTGCAAATGCCCAATTTCTTCTACTCATTTTCAATATTTCTTTATTTCAACAGTCCTTTTCCTTGGCAAAACCTAGAATGATCTACACAGATGAACCCTTGATAAATTTATAACTGTGTCTACTTTTCAGAAATCTATAGCTTTTCTGGATCACTCATGGGTTTTACACTGGTTTCCACCATAAGTAGGTTGAGAGCACAAAAATGGGGGAAATAGGCTACCTCTTAGAAAAACGCCAAAACTATAGTCCAAAATGAGGCTTTTGGATGCAGCTCTGTAGGTTCCCGATAGCTGTGAAGAAGGGGACTTTAGTACAGTAAACTGCTCATGGATGACACTCTTAGGGAAAAAAGACTCTTTTACCTAGAACACCTTTTCCCTATTTATCTAAAAAAACTAAATGTTTTGTTATATTTTCCTTATTTTCTCAGTCCCTTCCAGGGGAATTCACAAAGCCTGGATACCCTTTCAACTCTCAGTATGTTGGAAAAAAGCATGGACACCTTATGTGAAAAAATGTTATAGATCCCTAAGCCCAAAAAATGGGTTCAGCACTGGGGATGGGGGGAGCAGTGCAGAGCACTTCATTGACTATGGTTGCTGTGCTGTGTTGCACTATTTTTCTAAGTAAACATGCCCCTCAGATTTTTTTCAGCAGTTCAGTGCACAATCCAGAATCTACCAAAGTTTATTCTAATTTGATGAGCTATCATTGAGCTCTTGCTCAAACCTTCCGTTTTGGCACCAAAAGGTCTGACTCACTTGATCTTTCTTCCACAGAGGGTACTTCACAGCTGAAATAAATTTGTTTCTTCACTGAGTTAAACGTTCAAACATTGTCTCTTTTTTCATTGTCAAATTTCTCTATAGCCAAAGGCTGCAGCCACTGTGTAATCAATGGGTTTGGATGGATATGTCTTTGTGGCAGTCTCACTATAGTCTCAAACTTTGGTGTGAAAAGCTCAGAATGAGCATACCTGTAATCTTTAGCTACCCAGAATGCATCTTTTTGGGAATAAGTCCCAATGCTTCTGATGTTGAGAAAGTCACTCTTAATCTTTCCTACAGAACCCAGACCCTTAGGGGATGTTTTAGGGCTCACGTCTCCCTCCAGTCAGGCTGCTAGAGCAGTGGTTCCCAACCTGTGGTCCGTGGCCACCCAGGGTCCATGACACATTCCCAGGCCTGGGCCAGCAGGAAGGCACTTCTCCAGCTGTTGTCTCCTGACAGAAATGTGCCTGCTTTCATATTTAATACTTCCTTTGTGCAGCAGTTTTAAACGCATTTCCTTGTGAATCCAGCAGCTTTTGGGCAGATATAAAAGTGTCACGCTAACTCTGGTGATTTATGTACCTGCTGCAGAGAGACAGCAGTATTGTCTAGTGGCAGTTTTGACTCAGCTAAGGTAGCTCAGATTGTAAAATGTCTGCTGCAAAGAACATGCATAATGCAAAGAACAGTATTTTATATGCATAGCTCAGTGGTTTACTGCTTTTGTCGCAGAGATTCTTTTGTTACTGTGCAGTTCATAAATTACAATCGTAATCTAGCACACTGAGCTATGAACTGCCATCAAAGAGCTGCATGCAAACTTCGTGGCAAAAAAGTTATGTTTTTCCCAGTCATTCATTATCCTTATACTGCTAAAAAGGGTTTGCTTGCATAGAAATACATTCTTATTTTTAAAGTCAATGCTAACCACTGTGTTATGTTCTGAATCCTGAGTTTGTGTTTCCCCTTAGCAAGCACTCTTAGAAAATACGTACCAGTGTGAATGACATGTTAATCATACTCCTTGTAGTCCCCGTAAAGTGTTCTGACCCCAAACAAGTGAATTATATGTGACAGAGAGGCTATGGAGAGATGAGAGGCCCTTGTGGTTTTACTTCCTTTGCATCCACAAATTTATGTAAAAAAGCTTTCTCAAATCTTATGTACTTACAAAATAAAAACGGAAATAGCTTGGGAAATGTAGAACCTGACCTGAGGATTCATCGTTCCTAAATAAAACCAAACATTGAAAAGTTAGTTGCCGAGATGCAGCACCAACCTTCCCATTATAATGTTTCAATTTTTGCATATTCTTCAGTATAAAATGATTATATCTTTAGTAAGTTGAGGATTTGTTTGATGTCTACTTATTTGTGTATTTATTGCGATTTACTGTTTTATTGTTTGACATTTAAATCCTACAAACTGCTTGGGGGTCCCTGGCTTCCAGTAGTGATTCAGTGGGGGTCCTCAGGAGTCAAAAGGTTGGGAACCACTGTCCTCAAGGATCCAGTGCAGCCCACTTTGAAAATTAAAGCTGGTTATGGACAGGAAGAAGATCTTCTACAGCTTTTTGTGGCCCTGAGGTGGTTACAGAAGGCCATTCAGCTGAACCGTGGGGAGGACGTTCTCTCCATGATATAAGTTTTAGAGCAGGAGCCACCTCATAGGCAAGTAAGTCAGGACTGTTAGATTTGTTCATTCTTCTGATGTGTTAATCCAGGTTTAGGAATATATTAATGAGCTGGAGCTAGCTGCCAGTTTTATCCATAGCATAAAGGTTTATCCACACAAAATCACTGCATAATTTCCTAGACCAAGCCTCTGCATAAGTCCCATCTAAACAAGACTCAAAATTAATTTTCAGTACTGCAAAGGCTATCTTTTCCATAGGATAAAATTGGAATTGCGTTGCCTAATTACATTTGGTGAGTGTTATATCCAAATGGGAAGAGATAACTGAATCATGTTTGGTGTCTCTGGAATCACAATTTATAATCCTAGTGTATGGTGAAGTTGAATTTCAAAGTGTGGTTCTGAAAATGCCACTTCTAGAAAGTTGGTATTTACTTGCCTTAGGCGTTTGGTGCCTGCTACGTGCTTCGAGTCGCATGTTTGGATCCTTATGTCAGTTGGGCTTTGTGTAGTCCTCTTAGACAGCCACACATGATTGGATCTTAGGTGTGACATGATGGGCCATCTAGGGAAGGATGGGAGGGAGACGCTGGACATAGCCTCACTTATACCTAAATTGGCTGTGTCCTGTCCACTCACAAAGGGCCTAATGACCCTCTAGTGTCATTCCAGCCAGCATGGAGCCAGGACAGGGAAGTCAGGGAATTCCTAGCACTTCAAAGACACTGTTCCAGAAACAGGGCACCAAGTTATAAATAATAGATCTCAGACACCATCACTTCAGTATACTTCTAGACCTATGGATACTCTGCCAGGAAAAACGACTGTTGTGCTGCTGAAGGACTATCACTTTGCTGGACTGCACTCTATTGGACTCCTGCTTTGCTGTGTTAGCCTGCTGCCCTCTTGCATGAGGCTGAGAAGGACTGGACGGGTATCTCTTGAACCCAGAAACCAGAGTGACTCTAAGGGTTAGTTGGCTGACCTTCTGATCTGAAACCTCAGGGACATAAAAGGCTCACAACTGACTACTGCTTGGATTGGTCCCATCACAAAGACCCTCATCACCCATCTAAGGTCTCCAAACTGACGCATCACCCCAGTGGTGCATCCACTGCCCAGCACCTCACATCCCTTGTTGGCCACAGCCTCAATGACAGACTCCACATCGCAGCACCTCGCAACCGATGCATCAGCTGTGTACCACATCCCTGACAGAAGACTTTGCTTTGCAAGCCTAATCGATGGGATGCCCAACAATGATGCCACAGAATAGCGCACTGCAGTCTCACCTTATCTAGGAACCATTGCTTCACTTTGGCTGCTCGGCACATCTATGACTCAGATCCACGTAACACTCCCCAACGAGTATTTAAGGTACTCCATTCAGCAGGCCTAACTAGATCCGTGTAGCCAACCCATGCTCCATTGTGGGCAGACTGAATTTTTGGCTTTGTCCCGATATTCCCAGTAGCACTTTGTGCTTTTTGGTACTATTTTCACTAAAATCTTTGAAATTTACTCTGGTTTCTACTTATTGGAGTTTTGTAATTTTAGTCTTGTTTTATTTATTAATAACCGCTCTATTTTCTCAACTCCAATGAGACCTCCATTTGGGGTATGTTTTCACTGTGTTACTATTTGAAGTGTTGCTCAAACTCTTTACATTTTGTATGTAAGTTAAGCCTGACTACTCTGTGCCAAGCTAACAGGGGGTTGAGTACAGGTTAATTTGGGATTTGTTTGTGTCTTATACTGACAAGGATTGTGGTTGCTGCTTGACCAGGGCTTGCATCCCAGTCAGCCAGTAACCCAATTTCTTACATTGTCTCTCCTTAAACAGCTCATCCCAGATAGGTGTTCAGTTAATGTCCCATAGTAGCTTTGCTGCCTTTGGACTTAGGTGTGTGGTTCCCAGCAGGACATTGCTCATACATATTTGGTATGCCAAATACTGCCACTGGAGGCAAGGGGAGGCCAACAGAACTGGTTTTACCCTGCTAGGCTTGCAGGTAGCACAGAATATTATTTTCAATGCTTAACATTCAACTTTAGGTATCAAACTTGAAGATAACAGACCATGGCCCTCATTACAACCCTGGCGGTAAAAGCTGATGGCCACCAGCATACCGTGAACGCAGCGGTAACCAGCCACGTGTATTATGACCCACACATAGCAATCTGCCACTATACAGACACCCACACAAGTCCGGCAGACCAAAGGTCAGTGATAAACTGGCGGTACCAAAACCCACACCGTTACGCCAACAGGAATACACCCACAGTATCACGACCCATGAATCACTACGGCAGTCTTTCAACCACGGTAAACCATTGGCGGCACACACCGCTGCACTCAAAATATACACACACTTACAAAACACCACCACATTGGACAATTCAAACTACACACACCTGACACACATACACACATGACACCCACACACCCAATCCAATATAAAACATACACCCACATTACCCACAACCCTTTATGAGAAACAAAAGATTGCGAATAGAGAGAGACACAAGCCAGGAGAACCCACTCAATCTAAGCCACAGAACACCATCACCCATACACCATCCACGCACCTCACAGCACACATCACAATACAGCACCCACATATCACCCCACACATCCTCACATATATCACTCACACCACATCCATGGCACCCCTAAGCCACCCCAGGTTTTCAGAGGAGGAGCTAAGGGTCATGGTGGAGGAAATCATCTGGGTATAGCCACAGCTATTCGGATCAAAGGTGCAGCAGACATCCATTGAAAGGAAGATGGAACTATGGTGGAGAATAGTGGACAGGGTCAACGCCGTGCGACAGCATCCAAGAACAAGGGATAACTTCAGGAAAAGGTGGAATGACCTACGGGGGATTGTGCGTTCAGTGGTCTCAAGACACCAGATTGCTGTACAGAGGACAGGCGGTGGACCCCCACCTCTTCACCCACAACGAACAACATAGGAGGAGCAAGTCTTTGCGATCATGCATCCTGAGGGTCTCGCTGGAATAGCAGGAGGACTGGACTCTGGTAAGTAAAAGCTTTACTACTATCCCCCCTACCTGCATGCCATCACAAACTCATACCCTCACCCCATCACTCCACCAACTCACATATACCCCACTAATCCTCCTTGTACGTAAGATGGAGGCACCGGAACCTGGCTTTCAGGAGGCCGAAGGTTCTCTCAATAATCCTCCTTGTACGCCCATGTGCCTCATTGTAACGTTCCTCTGCCCTTGTCCTGGGACTCCTCACTGGGGTCAGTAGCCATGAGAGGTTGGGGTAACCAGTCACCTGTAAATATCGAGGGACAACTGTTAGACACACACTAACCCTTAGGGATAACCCCATACCCAGACACCTACTTACAGTAGGTGGGGACCTTGGGCTCACCTATTAGCCACACCCAGTGCCTCTGGAGTTGGTCCATCACATAAGGGATGCTGCTATTCCTCAAGATATAGGCGTCATGCACAGAGCCAGGATATTTGGCATTCACATGGGAGATGTACTGGTCCGCCAAACACACCATCTGCACATCCATCGAGTGATAGCTTTTCCTATTCCTGTAAACCTGTTCATTTCTGCGGGGGAACAAATGCCACATGTGTACCATCAATGGCACCAATGATATTGGTATAGAAGTCAGCTTTCACTGTGGCCAAATCATCCACCTGGGGGAACATGATGTAGTTGCACATGTGTTTCAGCAGGGTAGATAACACTCTGGACCACATGTTGGAGAACATTGGCTGAGACATTCCTGATGCCATGGCCACTGTAGTTTGAAAGGAACCTCTTGCCAGGAAATGCAGCACTGACAGAACCTGTACTAGAGGGGGTATTCCTGTGGGCTGGCGGATATCTGACATCAGGTCTGGCTCCAATTGGGCACAACAGCTCTTGAATTGTGGCACAATCAAGCCTGTATGTGATGATAAGTTGTCTGTTCTCCAATGTCGACATGTCCACCAGGGTTCTGTACACCGGAGGATGCCGCCATCTCATCATCTGCCTCAGCGGTTGTAGCCTATGGAGGAGAACGGTGAGCAGAAGGTCATATTTCCACATAGAATGCACAACTGTTGCTGAATTTAGGTCACACAAGCTATATGTGAAGTCGAAAGTCAGTTGATGAGCCAATGTCTGGTGTGACGCAGTTAGGTGCCATGCCATGTGCTCCCCTGAAATGGCAGCTGCTTGACCTGTGAGGAGGGACAAGTGGAAATGAGGTAAGTGCTCTGGCGTTGTGTGCTATCGCGGTAGGCTGTGGATGACCGCCGCGCAACTTCGCATTGGTTATCATTGAGCCCTATGGGTTCCAGGAGCCAATGGCGATGTACACCGGCGGTGACGGTACGCACCGCCGCAGACGTCAGCGCCATTTTCTAACTATTCACTCACTTGCTACCTGACCGTCAACAGGAGAGGACCTACACTGCAAGTGCTGCTGTGACCTGAGTCTGGAAGCGACAATGACTACAGTGTCTGGGGAAAGGGCCCCTGCCTTCACTGCAGAGGAGTTGGAGAAACTGGTGGATGGGGTCCTATCCCATTACACGTTACTCTACGGTCCTCCAGACAAACAGGTGAGTACACTGAGAGCGTGATGTGCGGGCAATGCATGTTTGGAGTGGTGTAGATGTAAGCCACATGTTGAGGGGTGCTGAGGCATCCTGGCCTGAGTGCTGAATGAGAGGTGGTCAGTGTATGTGCGCCAGGGCATGGGTGGGAACTGGGGGGCAATAAGTATGCTGGTCCGGACGGGTGAGTAATTTCCTTTTCTCTTGTCTTTTCCCTTTAGGTCAGCGCACACCAGAAAAAGGGCATTTGGCGTGCCATCGCCAAGGAGGTGCGGACCCTGGGGTCTATCACAGGCGGAGCACCCACTGCCGCAAGAGATGGGAGGACCTGCACTGCTGGACCAAAAAAACGGCGGAGGCCCAGCTGGGACTGGCCTCCCAACGTGGAAGGGGTGCCCGTCGCACCATGACCTCTCTGATGTTCCGCATCCTGGTGGTGGCCTATCCAGAGTTGGATGGGCGCTTGAGGGCATCACAGCAGCCACAAGGGGGTGAGTACAGATTCTGAAAGCTGACTTTGCGTGCTTTAGGAGGTAGCAGGTGGGGGCTGTGAGTACCCCTAGGCCAGGGCGATCATGGCAGGGTAGGTCCCTTGTGTGCAGGCTCTGAAGCACTCCAAACCCAATGGTGTAAGTGGGCATATACTACTGGGCAGGGTCCTGTGGGTGTCAGGTGTGCAGATGCCGGCGTTTGGCATTGTACCCCATGGGCTTGTTACTACCTTAGTGACTCGTGCATAGGCCAGCTGCCTGTGTGTTGTGTACGCTAACTGTAGTGTTGTTGCTGGCATTGACCAAGTGTATCCTCTGTCTCTCCCCCCTTTTTGTTTTGTCACCCTGTCCTTGTGTGCATTAGCATAATCTGGCGGAGGAGCAGAGGCACCGGTGACGGAGGGAGCTGCATCCTACATTGGCCCATGAGGGCAAATCTACTGAGGGTGAAGGCACCAAGGGGACGGAAGGCAAGGGGAACACCCCGACGGGGACAGGAAGGGAGACCAGTGACAGCGACTCCTCCTCTGATGGAAGCTCCCTGGTGGTGGTCGACACCTCTGTGCCCACCCCAACAACAGGTACTCACACAAGCTCCATCCCCATGCAGACACACCAACATCCACTGCCTCCACTATGTCCCCCTCCTCCTTGTCATCCACCCCCTCCCAGTATCGTCTCCACTCACACCTGCATGCACTACATCCTCATCCACTACGTCCATCACCAGCATGACCATCACAACACACCCCTCACAAGCAGTCACCACCCCCACAACCATGCATACATCCCCTGTGTCCTCTCCCAGTGTGTCTGTGACCCCTCCTCCCAAAGTACACAAACGCAAGCACCCACCCACCCAACAGCCATCTACCTCACAACAGCATCCAGCCAATGCATCTTTACCCAAACTCAGCAGAAAGACACCTCCTACATCCACTCCCACTTCCTCCACTCCCAAGCCCTCTCAATCTTCCCGTCCCAGTGTGTCTAAGAAACATTTCCTTGCAAACTTTGACCTCTTCCTTACGCCTCCACCCCGTCCTTCCCCTTGGGCCAGGGTGTCAAGATCCCAGGCGAACACCTCAGCCACCAAGTCAGTGACCCACCCAGCAAGGTCTCCTCCAAAACTGCATCTGTCAGTGCCAAGGTCCCAGCAGCATCTGCCAAGGTGGGGAAGGGCAAGAAAACCCAAGGCAAAGCACTTCAGGCCTCAGAGCCTCAATGTGAGGGACTGGTGCCCACCATCAGTACTGACAGCCCAGCAACCTGTACTGCGGAAAGCACCGCCGCAGGCACCGCCACCTGCACCGCCATCTGCCCTGCCACCTGCACCGCCCCCTGCACCGCCACCTGCACTGCCTCTGCCACAACAACAGTCAGCAGCATCATCCCCAGTGGGCAGCCCTCTGAGGCTGCAGGAGACGGCCTAGTGTCTCCCTCCACTACTACCAGCACCTGCACCACGGCCAGCACCGGCAGCATCTCCGCCGCAGACACCGCCGCAAGCACCACTACCTGCACTGCCATCTGCACTGCCACATGCCCCGCCGGTGCCACTGCATCTGTCATCAGCAGCATCCCCAGTGGGCAGCCGTCCGGGGATGCGGGAGGTGGCCTGAACCCTCCACTCACCACTTGAAGCACCACCACCAGCACCGGCACTACCAGCAGTTTGCAGCCTAAGTCGCCGCAGGATGGAGTCTGGCTCTGCCTCCATGGAGTATCATGCTACCTCTTTCTTGCACTTGTCATGCCACATACACCCAGGTGAGTGAATGGGAACTGCCACACCCCAGGTGCAGCATCACTGGGCACAAGTCCCCCTCCAGAACCAGTGGAGATATGCATCCACTATCACTTTCCTTGGCAGGATGAAGCAGACTGGGCACAAGGCCCCCTCCAGAACCAGTGGAGTTATGCATCCCCAATCACTTTCCATGGCAGGATAAAGCAGACGGGGCACAAGGGCCCCTCTAGAACCAGTGGAGATATGCATCCACTATCACTTTCCATGGCAGGATGAAGCTGACTGGGCACAAGGCCCCCTCCAGAACCAGTGGAGACATGCATCCACAATCACTTTCCTTGGCAGGATGAGGCACACTGGGCACTAACCCCCCTCCACAACCAGTGGAACATGTCACCCACTTGAGAGACTGTGGCTTTGCACTCCCCAGGACCAAGCAGTGGGCAGAGTACCCACTTGAGAGACTGACAAAGGACTTCATTGCTGCTTGAAAGACTGCCTTTCAGTTTTAGAAGGAAGATTAAACCTGTTTGCCTTCATCCCAGGCTACCCAGAGTGACTCCAAGTGTCAGCTGGCTGACCTCTGGTGTGAGCTACAGGGACCCAACAAGCTTCAGAGGAATCCCCGCAACTGGCCAGCTGACCTGCTGCAAATGGACCGGTTGAGTGAGTACTGACCCCCAAAGTTCCTGGGCCATTGGCTGGCACCAAAGAGAACTCCACCTTGCCTAACTGAAGAATCCATCAAATCCAGTCCAGGTCAATGCAAATCCCTGCTAAGCCTCATTGCACAGTTGGTAGCCTCATTGGAAATGACTCTAAGCAAAAGCTAAGCCCTGCTAAGCTTCACCGCACAGCTGAGAGCTTCATTGTAACTGAAACAAAGCCTCATCACACAGCATAATTGACATCCACACAGAGTAAAGCTGTGCGGACCACACATCAAGGCCATAAGGTACAATATCCAGTGTGCCAATCTTGATCCTGTGCCGGCCTGAGCTCTGTCTACTTGCACTTGCAGCTTTTTCCCAGTCAAGTGTGACCTGATATCCACAATTGTCACTTTGTGCCTTTTTGCACTATTTTTACTTAACATTTTAAAATTCAATATCTTCTAATCTACTGATTGGATTTTTGTCATTCTGGTATTTTATTTATTAACAGTTACTTTATTTTTCTAAATTGGTTTGGTATTTTTTTTATGTTGTGTTTTCATAATATTACTGTTTGGGTGCTGCATAAATACCTTACACATTGTCTCTAAGCTAAGCCTGACCGCTTTTGAGACAGCCAGAGGGTTAGGCACAGGTTAATTAAGGTACTTTTATGGTTCACCCTGAAAAATGTGGTAGTTGTTGCCTGAGCGGGGGTTTCCATGCCTCTCAAGCAATAAACCAATTTCTTACATTGTTCTTTAAGGATGGGATCAATTGTTTATATTTGTACAGTGCCACTCAATGATTTGTGTAAAAACAAAAAAAACATAAAAATAATCCAACATCAGATCCAACCTTTTTTTAATAATCCTTGATTAATTGGTTTCTCTTCCTCCACAAATGTAATTCCAAACTAACATTTGGGCACCTGTGACTCTTGTTTGAGAAGATGGAGCTGAATCACTGCAGCCTGTAATGCTACACTGAGAGAGCTGGAAGAATTTTTCATGGAGACGGGACTACCAGTAGCAAGGAGCCCTGAAAGTCCTCAGGGCCTGGAAGGAGACCTGATAGCTTCTCTCTACAGCATGGAAGCAGAAGGAGATGGATGATGTTGTAGAGGAATAGGATGAAAAAGAGCAGGAAGAAGAGACCCCCTTGACCACAAACGAAGAGGAGAGAGAAGGATACGTAGAAGTGAAATCCGCTGATGGATCCAGAGTAGGCAGCAGTGTGTCCTCCTGCAACCTGTCCTTAAGGAACTGGAGGACAGGAGGTCTGAAAGGGAGTTCAGGTTACAGCTGGCAAAACAAAGTGGAGGTTGCCAAGGAGGAGTCGTCAGCAAGAGAGAGGCTGCAAAGAAGGCATCAGACCAGAGGGACCTGAAGTAGAGTAGATTGGGCCTGGAAGAGAAGCTGGCAGAGAAAAAGAAGGATGAGAGAGCTTTGAAGGAGAGAATTTTTTATGGCTGATGAAGTGAGTCTTAAAGAGCTAAACCTAAAGCAACCGAATACATAAACACCCACAGAGTGCTAGTGCAGCAGCAATTGTGGAAGCAATAATGCAGTATCTAGCGGAGACAGAATGTTCCATGTCCCGTAAAACCTATGCCCATATGTGTGAAGGCATCTTGTATTTTTTTAATGGTGCAAATCACTATTTTAGAACAGGGATTTCCTAATAGCAAATCGCTAACTGCAAGTACAAAGGATTTCCTAATTGTGACTAGTCACAAAATAACCATTTAGGAAAGGCAATTACCATTGAATTGGATCAGGTAGCAACCAGGTACAAACTGTACCAAGGCACCCAGTATGCATCAGGCTCTTTCACAATAATGCCTTTGTACATTCTGGCAAGGAGAATGAGGATTGTGGCTGTCAGGCAGAGTAGGAGGAAGAGACAGGAGAGGATTTTTAGGGTGAGGGTTACCCCATTTGAGCAGACTGAGGAGAAGATTATTGAGAGGTACAGACTACGTAGTCAGATAATACTCAGCCCTAGGCCCCAACACTCAGGAGCTATGCAATCCCACCACATGTACAGGTATTATGTTGAATACACCTCTTAGCTTCTGGCAGTTACCAAGAGGGCATAGCAGTGGGTGTCACAAAGTGCCTTTTCCAGGTTCTTTTGAAGGCTCCTGGGCATCATGGTGAGCAAGGTTACCCGTTATATATGTCATTCCCCAAGGCACCCCAATTATTACAACAAGCCGAATTGTTGTTCTAAATGGTAGCACAGTTCCCGAATGTCATTGGCTCTGTTGATGGCACACATATTGCCATACGTACCCCCTCAGCAACTGAATACATAAACAGGAACAGGAAAATCTCACACTCACTCAATGTGCAGATAGTGTGTAATGCACTTTGTATCATAATAGACTTTGTGGCCAGATTCTCAGGCAGCACCCATGACTCATTCATGTTCCACCAAACTAGAATACAAACCTGACTGGCACAGGGTGAATTTGGCGATGGTTTCCTACTAGATAAGAGACTCACACAGTCAATTAATACAGTTGCCGGGTCAGTGTGTGTATTGTGACCTAATGGTGTTCCTTTTCATGTTCTTAAGGTGACATTGCATATGCCTTGCGTCCCTCACCCCATAATTGACTCCAAGAACAAGAAGTAAGAGACTAGATAGTAGGGCGCAGGATAGCACATTCAATAATAGAGAGGAACTTTGGGATCCTGAAGTCCTGCTTTCGCTACCTCCACAAAACCAGTGGGGCACTACTGTACTGACAGGATACATGTTCCAAAATAATCACCACATGTGCCATACTGCACAATATTACTATGGAAAAGGGTCTGCATGACATATCGATAGAGCCTGACTCTGATGATGACTTACCACAACTACAGGTGCAGCAGGAGGGCACCTGTGCAGCAAAGAGATGTGCATGATGCGCAGAGATCACCAACTACTATATCTGAGGCAAGATACATGAAGAAAATCCAATAATGAGACATCACGAGATGGCAATGCTTGGAACATCACAGAGGGACAGGTTTTATGCAGGTAGCAAAAACTTTGTTTCACAAAAGGATTTTGTAAAGGTCATCCTTCTAGCCCTGTTTGTCCCCATTTTTTAACTGATACTGGTGGCAACTAACTCTGACTGTGACCTGGGCTCTGGCAACCAGTCCCAGGGCCAATGCTCTCATTAAAAAGGTGCATGGTAATTAGGTATAATAATGACAGCCCCTGGAACTTCCCTAGTACATAATAAGGCAAGGGCGATATACACTACGTATGCGTCCCTAGTGAATAATAGGCTAGGGAAGATTAGAGGCCTAGTAAACGTACTGCACTG
This sequence comes from Pleurodeles waltl, assembly GCF_031143425.1. Classification (NCBI taxonomy): domain Eukaryota; kingdom Metazoa; phylum Chordata; class Amphibia; order Caudata; family Salamandridae; genus Pleurodeles; species Pleurodeles waltl. The sequence continues at coordinate 254,971,584 of NC_090438.1, read as the reverse complement.
GCATGTACACTGCTTCGTTGCCTGCTGTCAATTGTATAAGCAGCCCTACTTTGCAGACTGACTTTAAAAGTAAAATATATGCAAAATCAACTTTGCAATTAAAGGTACTTCCAAAGTCATAATCTACCTTATTTTATATATGTCACTGCTTAGGTTTCCCCTAGGTGCCCCAGGGGTGGGGTGCCATGTAACTATGAGCAGAGACATTATAAATGATGTCTATTTCATTTTTCCCCATTGTAGATACTTAGGGCCAGATGTAGGTAGGTAAAAGTTTGCGAATCGGGAATAGCGACTTTATGCGAATCGCTATTTCCGACTCGCAAAACCAAATGCAAGAAAGACTCGCGATACCAATTTGAAAGTTGCAGAAGTGTTGCACCGCATTTTGCGACCTTCGCTTTTAGCGAGGTCGCAATTTGCGGCCTCGCTAAAAGCGAGATCGCAATTTGTGAGAAGGGTGTCGCAAATTGTGACTGACTCGCAAATTGCCTGCAGGTGCACCACAACAGTTGGGAAACCCACTTCCTGGCTCTTGGTGATGACATCAGAACCAGGAAGTCATCAAATAGACCTGGGAGGAGGGAGGACCACACCCATTTCAAACTGATGAGCCACAGCCAGGGGAGAGGAGCTGCAACAACCATGGAGGAGACAGGCAGTGCTGGCGGAAGGAGGAAAAGTAAATTTTCTGACAAGGAGTTGGAGGTGCTGACAGAAGAATGCTGCCTGCACCATGATGAACTTTTCGGAAAGGCAGCAATGAGTGTCCCAGACACTCAGAAGAAAAGATTATGGCAGCAGATACAGGAGAAAATCAATGCCATAGGGGTAAGCCACCGCACACCCTCGAGGAAATCCGCAAAAGGTGGTATGAACTGCGCTCTAGGACCAAGGAGAGGGTTGCGGTGCGCATGAGGGAGATGAGGGGCACCGGAGGGGGCCCATCCACCGTACCACCACCCACAGCCCTGGAAAGCATGGTGGAGCAGACACTGGAGCCAGAGGCCGTACTGGACATGGGAGAAATGCACAGTTCAGCACCTAGGACATCAAAAAGTGAGTACCATGAGATATGCTTTGACACCCACAATTGCAGTATACACACTATCACAGTACACAGCAGCAGGCACCACCAGACTAGCTCAATTCCAGTATAGCAACCTCTTGAATAGCGCATTATGGGCAATGTAGTACAGTAGTCCAAATATAGGCAATTGTTTATTATAAAACAGATGTGTGAGACTGACAGTGTATCCTCTATGTCCCACAGGTCTCCCACAAGACACCCCCAGCAGCAACATAAGGCAGGGAAAGGAACATGGGCCAGATCCACTGCAGGAGGCTGCCGGTGACATAGCAGGGCCCAGCAGAACACCACCAGGGTCCATGGAAGATCCAACGCAGGACATGGGGGCAGCAGAAATAGCATCAGCCATGCAGTGGACCTTGTGGAGAGCAGGCAGGCTGCAAGGGGCACAGGGGAGACTCCGCAGGACAGCGAGGAGGGGTCGACCATAAGTAGTGTTTCTGCCAGTGAGTCCCGTGTGCTGTAGAGTAGCAGTGCATGGCAGGGGTCAGGGAACCCCCCAGGAATGAGCCATGGTGGCCGCAATAGGAGGAGGGTGTGAGCCACCAAACTGTCCTGTGAATAAGGCACATGAATTTAATGTGTCTTAAATGACATTTAACAAATCAAGACTGTGACATCCAGCAATATTCTATCTTTTACATAGTTTAGAAATAAAAAGGTTTTGTTTGTTTCACTACATAACTGCGCCATGTGTGCCTGACATTAGTGAGTGTGTTGACGGTTGCCACGTACCTGCCCAAGTATTGGGTTGCAATGTGGTCCATCTCTGTCTGCCCTCATTTGCGATGCTTCTATCCCCAGGCTGTCAGTGTGGTAGCTCTTGCTCCTCATCCTCCATGTCTGTGTCTTCAGGGGTGAGATGTAGCCCACGTCTGGTACAATGTTGTGTAGGATGACACAGACGGCAACTATCTTGCATGCTGTTTCTGGGGCATACTGGAGTGCACCTCCACTTTTGTGGAGGCATCTGAATCTTGCGTTTAACAAGCCAAAGGTCCTCCCCCCGACACTTCTAGTCCACTGATGTGCACTGTTATATCGCCGCCGCTTGTTCTGATTGCCAGGTGTTAGGTACTGGGTGAGTATCCATGGTCTCAGGGCATATGCACTGTCACCTTTTTGACAAAAAAGGCAAATTTAGCAGGGCATCACAGGGTTACACAGTGGCCTGTATGTATGGCTTCAGGGTGTAGTCAGCAATACCTAATAGATATCCGTCTCCAAACTCCCCACATTCTAGGCGTTGGTGTATCCCACTGTGCCTGAAAATGTATGAGTCATGTGTAATCCCTGGATATTTAGCTACAATGTCAGTAATGACATTATGGGCGTCACATACCACTTGGATGTTTAGTGAGTTGGTACATATCCTATTGCGTAACACAAATTCCAGATTTGCAGGTGGGCAAATTTGGATATGTGTCCCGTCCACACACCCTATTACATGGGGGAAGTTGGCAATTCTGTAGAAGTCCAACTTGGTGCTGTTGATTTCTGCCTCATTCCTGGGTAGGTATATATATCTGGACATGTGTGTGAGTATGGCATCTAGGAAACATCTGAAGAATCGTGAGAGTGCACTTTGGGATACCCACCTGCCACAGCAATCACCCCCTGATAGTTATCCGAGGCCAAGAGGTGCAGTGAGCATAGCACTTGCACATGTGTGGGGATGGCGCTACCACTTTTGTCTGTCATTCAAGCTGAGGACTCAGTAGTTCAATTAATTCTAAGATTGCAGCACTGCTCAGTCTATATTTGTCATATATCTTCTCCTCAGTTTGTTGGAATAGTGTCTGCCTGGCTCGGTATATCCTCTCCTGTTTCTGCCGCCTCCTCCTCTGCTGGGCGGCCTGGACTCTCCTCCTCCATCCTATCACGTACAGTTCAGCCATTCTGAGTAACCCACATGCCTTCTGGGTCTCCTTTTATACTTTGGTTCTGGTTACCACCTGCTCTGAATCAGTGGTAATCTGGATGTGCAAAATGGGCTTTTTGCGACTAGTCACAATTTGCGACTGGCTTTTGCATATCGTTTGCGACTCGCAAATTGGGACTTCCTATTTGCGGATCGCAAAATCAGGTCACAATTTTTGCGAATCGCTATTTGCATTTCGGGAATGGGATTTTGCATTTCATTTCGGATTTTGCGAGGTCGCAAATAGCGAATCGGGCCATTTGCGACCCGCAAAACTTCACTACATCTGGCCCTTAGTTCCATAGGCTAATATTGGAATATTTTATTTAAGTATAACTATTGCTAGGAAGGAGCTAAAAATTTAATTAAAGGTCATTAAAAGATGGTAATGATAAATCCAACAATGTGCCACTGTTGAATTTATCATAGCTAATACAGAAGAGAAGTTATATGACTTACTTTTCTGTTAGCCAAAATCCAGCATTCTAGCAGCTTCCCCTGATTAGTCAACCTTAACAGGCTTAACCAAGCTGCATTGAAGAGGCGACAAGTGGCCTGCATAGAGCTGAGGTTATCTGGTGAGGGGACCTCTTCAGCTCCAGAGAACAGGCCAGAAAGTGGGCTGGGTAAATCAAACTGGGCATCAAAGAGAGCAGGATGGTAAGGAATGCTAGCCAGGCCTAGTCCCTCTTCCTGTACCATGAAGCCAGATGGCAGGCCCAAGAATAGAATTTGCAGAAGGTCTGAAGGGGGTGTGTTAATAGAAATGAGCCACACCAGTAGGTTGGTTTAACCAGGTCTTACTCTCCTGGAGAGAAATCCTCCATTAGTGCAGTGCTTTGTGGGACAGAACATGCCACACTTTAGAGGAAACTGTCATGCTTTTGAGTGACAAACTGTACCTCATTGGACAGGGGTGTCCCTCTGTTTGTCGCAACAGATCACTGAACATATATGTGAGAGTTGCCTAGCAACTCAGATCTGCTGCATGAAATTACAAGGAGAAGAAGGACAGTCCTGCTGGAAGCCTAGTCTGTACCCCAAAGAATTGCACTCTGAAGGAATATTCCTGCTCTTTATTAGGCACTATAGCCCTGAGGACTTTGCCTTGCTTCCTAAAGGATTAAGGAGTGGACTCCCTGAAAGCAACAGGTTAACAGAGCTTCCTTGCACCATCTCCCTCAAGATGTCCCCAGCTTGGGGTGTGTCTGGTGGAGTTTTTAAGATTTGGCATTGTTGGAATTGTAGTTCCAAGCAGAGCCTCTAGACCCTTGAATCTGTGTTTTGGACAATTTGAACCCTCAAGGGTAACTTCAGGAAGCAGTTCTAGAAGTTTGGAGAAGTTTGGAACAACTTTTGGAAAAAGCTCCATAAGTGGATGGACCCAACATCAAGAGTCAAGCCAACTACCTGCAACCAGGACCCAGCCTGGATTTCAGATAGTCCCGCTGAAAGCTCCACAGCTCCAGACTTCCAGGATTTGACTGGGGTCTCATGGAGAAGCAGTCCAATGAAGTTGCATCAAAATCAGCCTGCTTGTGGGGACTGCACGACGTTGAGAAAAAATCCTTCAGAAAGGTTTGAAGGTAACATTTTGACCCTGGCCTCCCGCTTAGTGTCTCTGTCCAGTGCTCCATTGTGGTCGGCCTCAAATGTTGACTTTGTCTCAGTCAAGCGTGACCAGATGTCACAAGTTAGCACTATAGGTTTTTAAGCACTAGAACGTGTTTAAGTTTTAAAAATTCATATTTCCAGTTCTCTATCTTGGATTTTTGTCATTTTGGTGTCATTTTAAAGACAATTTTAAAGAAATATTTCCTATTTTTATGAATTTCTATGGGATTTTTATTGTGTGTTGTATCTTACTTATGTGTTGTATTGGTGTTTTTAAATGCTTTGCATACCTGTCTCCTGAGTTAAGACTGCCTGCTCACAGACAGCTTCCAAAGTTTGAGCCAGGGGCTATTGTACTGAGGCCTTGACTGGACCTTATTTTACATTGGTGGCCCTATTGGTAGTGGTAGGTGCATACTTACCCCTAGTAACAATCCACCTTCCAATAAGGATGTAACACTGTTATGAGATAAACAACAAAATAATTAATGCCAAATAAAACAAAGATACTCAATCCTCTGAGTGTACAGTGGTTCACTTCTTTTGGCCTTTGAGGTTTGGTGCTTTGTCATCAAAACTGGGCTGTGGACTAATGACATATCAGTCTCAGAAGTGTGCTTGCATGAACTCCTGGTACTGCATGCCTCCTGTGTGGATGTGCCATGGAGATTGTGGGTCTGAATATTTACAAGGGCTGTGGTCACTTGCAATGTCCTGACAGCAGTGCCCGATGTCAGTCTGAATGTTCACAGTGCGCTTTGCTGGCATTGTTGTTGCTACTGCCTGGTGGTTGATGGACCGGGTGAACAAACAAATGCTTGCTAGTTACTGCCTGTGTGTCTTTCTCTACACATGGTGTCCCCCCTCTATTTCCACTAGCATCTAACCCTGCCCTTTCTCCATATACTACAGCAACATAGACATTCATGGCTGCTGCCTACTGACTCCATATTTGTTTTTTCTGCAGGTGCTGTACGAAGATGATGGACCTCTCCAACCCACCATACACAGGAGGTCTCTCTAACGTGTTGTCTGACACATTCTTGGTACAATCTGCCGATATTTTCCATCTTCACTGTCTGTTTGTTCTGGCCACTGATGGTGTAGGGTCCCAGCTCTGTGACTAATCCTCATCACTGTCTACATACTCTGGCAGCAGTGAGATGGTTGATCTCCTGCCAGTTGCAGAGGAGGTGTTGAGCTGAGTGGATGGTGCTGTTGTTTCCTCAATAGCCACATCAGGGTCAGTAGTCCCGTCTGGGCTGTTATCTGTGTCAATATATGTAAATCGTTTACTTACATAAATAGAAAAACTTTGCCCACATTATTTTTGTGACTCAGGTTCATGTGTTTGTGACATGTTTATGTTGTCCAGATATGTTTGGTGTAGTCATCAACACCTAGTTGAGCAGGCCAAGAATGTGTACTACAACTCCCATGATGCATTGCCAGGGTGGGGCAAGTATCTCAGTTAAGGTATACATGCTTTGATGTATGATATATGTATTTGCTAACATGACGTGTTTTGTTAGGTAAGTAAAAGGAAGATGACTTACCCGGATGGTGCCTGCTGGATTGGATGTGGCAATGTCAGCTGCTCCCACCACACTCTCCGGTTACAGGGTCTCTTCTATGAGTTTCTCTATGGGAATTGGAGGATGGTGCATTTAAGGTCCTCCACTTGTTCCACATCTCTCTCACATCCTACTCGCCACTGTCTCCTTTGTAAGGGACCTTAGACCATATCACCTTTAAGTAATTTCAGGAATGGTCCTCTTTGTAACTCCTAGGGAGTTAACCTTATCCAGGATGCCTGGCCCAGATCTGGGTCTTTTGGATCTCTGGCACGGAGAAGGAGGCCTTTCCAAACAGTTGGTCAATATGGACCACCCATTCCTCTGTCAGGACCTCCAGCTCTTTCTCAGTAAATTTGAGCTCCCTCTTCCTGCTCCCTGAGTTCTTGTTCCCATCTTCTGTAGACATGCTCTTCTCCAGGGATGGTGTTCTTTAGTGGCAGTGGTGATTCAGGATCATTCCTTACTTCCAGCCTAGGCCTCTCGGTTGTGGCCACACCCATATTTGTAGACTTTCTGCTCTAACATCATCATTCTGCATCCAGAAAGCTGCATTTCTATTTTGCTTTTTCCTATTAGGAAATTTTGTGATTCCCAAAATTGTGATTTCCTAATTGTGAATGTGAATACTTAGGAATCGCTATTTGTGGAACTGGCAATTACAAACATACTGTTTTGTGATGCCCAAATAGTGATCTCTGTGGATTTGCTCTTTAGAAATCGCAAATCCTGATTTTCATACATATGGTCCGTAGTGCCTAGCTTTGTAGTGGGGGATGTTATTGGCAAATGATTTTCAGTTTATGAGGTAGACCTAAGGATGTGTAGGGTGCTAAAGGACGATTAGTGGGGTAAGTCTCCAGTAACACATGCTTACAGTGGAGAGGGACACCCTACTAACAGAGGTAGATGACCAGATGATAAATGTCTCTATGAAAGACATTCTTGATATATGGACAGCTAAAAACTGTTAAACCAGTCTTGGGTGGTTTTCATTGATTACTGCAGTAAGGCACTAAGGGCCAGATTTTCAAGGCCCTAGCGATTCCTTTGGCCACATTAGCATCATTTGTTTATGCTGATGTGGCTCAACGAGGCAAAAATCGCTGCATCATATTTACAAAGTGGTGTATATGCATGCAGTGTGCCACTTTGCAACCCCTCGCACCACATTATGCCTGCACCAGCCATAATGTATGCAAGGGGGCGTTCCGGCATTAGCAGGCCCGCAAAAATGGTGTAATGAAACCTTGTAGATTTCATTACACCATTTTTGGCATCATTTTTAATGCCTGGTCAAAGCATATGTTAAAAGGATGCACCAATTGAAATCGATGGGACTCCTTGCACATTGCTGTACTAGCATCAAAATATTTGAAACTAGTGCAGGAAAGCGCCAGAATAACATCAAAATTGTTGACACTGTTGGCTTAATATGCACCATGGTGTGCCCTATTGTAAATATGGCGCACCCATGGTGGTTAGGTGGCTGTGGGGGGTAGCTGACGAAATCTGGCACATCAGTACTGATGTGCCAGAACCTTGTAATTCTGGGTCTAAGTGGTTGGGTGAAGGGCAGTAAATTGAGTGAGTTTGATGGGCTGTATGATATGATCTTGAGGAAGCACATGCTCAGTGCTTACTTTACTGAGTTGCATCTACACCTGATTGATTCCGGGCTCTCTGACCCAAGAGAATTTGCAAAGGAAGCAGGCCTCTAGTTTAGCACCAGGATCCACATGAAGATACCTTGAAGTGACCCCAAGAAGGGTGGTTCAGGCCTCCCTCCCAGCAGAGTGAGGGATAGGTCGAAGGTTACACAGACAGATTCCAGAATAAGGTGGGAAAAGAGTTTCTATGCCCCTTCTGAAAAGCCCAGGAGATGTTCTAGAGAGCAGTAGCCCAGCGTGCCCCATTTTCAACCCTGGCGCTTTGATTGTTCTCATTTATGACAGAAGCAAGGGGACTCTGTCTATCCTAAGAAATAACTGACTGGTGGGAACTCTACAGGGGTAGCCAATGTGGTTTTAGTGGGAGTTAGCCGTAGGAGCAAAGGGTAAAATATGCCCTTGTGTGCCTTTGCTGGGAGCTGGACTTCAAGGGTAAACTTGTAATCCCGGAGGGTATGAGTTGTCACTTCCATCAGTTATCGGAATACTCATCATTGCCCTAAGAGACACCTGTGCCAGTAGGACCATGGTGGGTAGGACCATGGTAGTACTTTCCACAGAGGAGTACACTAGGCAGGTGTGTAGGGTAAATTAGGTCCATGAACGGGAGTTTGTTTACCCTATGGCTCTGCTTTTGCTGCAGTGGAGTGGGGAGGTAACTCAGAGGAGAGTCACCGTTAGTCTCACAATGCCCATCAACTGCATTGTGGAAATGAGTTACCACTGGTGTTAGAGGGGCTGGGAGAGTCAGCTGCCCGGGCACCCTGAAAGCTCAGGTTTCTTTCAGTACTATCCTAAAAGGAATGTACAGAGGCCAAGATGTGGTAAATATGTGGAGGCAGTCCAAAGTGCGAGAACCAGTGGATCAGTGTTTGCCAGGTTGACAGAAAAACACCCCAAGGCTAACCCTGGTGTGGCCACTTCTGACCTGTAGATGCTTCCTGTGCAGTCACAGAGACAATGGACAGAAGATCTGCACCAGGAAGACCCTGCACGACATAGACTCAGTATATCACTCCTGGAATGGTGCAGAGTGTGGAAGTCAGTGCCTTGCAGTCAAGGCTGTTGTCCCCCATTCTGAGAAACTGCAGAGGTCTTGGAAACCTCAGGAACAAACAGGGAACTCCCTACCAGTCCCAAGGCTGGAAGTGAGACCTGCCTAAGGCCCCCAGAGCGTCCACCTTCAGTGAATTGTCCAGGGCCTGGCTCTTGACATTCACAGCTGTCAGTGACCTGTGCTGGTTGTTGACTTTATGAGTAGAGTTTTACTTGGGATGGGGACAGAGGTCTGACCCAAGAGGTAGAATGGGCCACACCCCTTGCCCATCACACTGTCTACTGAGATGAATCTGTGAGCATGTTAAGGTTAGGAGCTTCACAGATGGGGTCGACAGATGAGGAGAGGGGTTCCTTATGGGGTAGTGTAGTGTCCCTAGTGGATAATGCTGGGGGAAAAGTTAGGCATATATAGGCACAGAACTTACAAGTACCACTGCAGAAGAGAGCTGGCATCCACATTATATCAGAATGAGCAGGGAATTCCATCAAGGTATTGATTAGCCTACCCTAGATTTTGGCTGGACGGGGGGTCATGTTGGACTTGGCTCACCCAAGGATTTTTGCTTCCTGTTGCTGATCCCATTTTTGTATGGTACAAATGGTATATTTCTAAATGGTGCATTTATTTATTTGTATTACCCTAGTAAATGGTACTACATATAACCATTGTATATAAATTAAATGTTGATAGTGATGTTGCAGCACTCAATGTATCACCCACTAAAGTAGCTTTTAAATCATGTATCAGGTCTCCCACTTTAACCTGGAGTATATTTTCAAACTGACTTTTTGGTCAGGAAAAATAAACTATAAGGACATTCTTTTTTGTATGAACACCACCAAAGTTTTGGACTAATGCTGCTTGTTTTTCGACTCTCAGAGTGCAGTGAGGCCTGCCAACCAGTTCTCAGTGGCATTTCAAAGTGTATGTTTGATTGCCATAAGTTAACTTACTGATAGGTACCTGGTATATGGTACAGAAAGTACACAGGGAATGTAAGTTAAAGTGTCCCTCATGGACTACAGCACTTATCAGGCCACCATGAGCATGATGAACTAAAAGCATGTCTCTCAGCCTGCCCCTGCAGAGTGACAAAGCAGTTTCTAATTGCTAACTTGACTGTGCCCTTTAAAGTAATGGTAAAACCCACATTTTCCTTCTTAATATATATGTCAACCCTAAGGTAAGCCGATTGAGTTGTAAGACAACATGATGCATATTAAAAAGTAAGTGCAGTGTTGAACACTGACAACTCAGCTGGGGTGACTTCTTAATGAGATTACTAAAGTTGGTAATTCAAGGTATCAAAAGAATCATTACATTAAACCTGACTTAACTCCCAAGTCAAACTTAATGTAACTTTTGAGTAAAAGGCATCTTTAGAAAGCTACCACTCTGTAGCCCAAGTTTTCAAGTGGACATTCAGATGCTGACCATAGGACAGCCTATTGCCCTCCTGGGGAGAAGTGTGAACAGCTCCCAGGAAAGAAAACAACAGAGGCCTGCCATTAGAGGAGGTGTTACCTCTCCCTGGTGGGAAGCTACACAGGGTGCAAGCCCAAAAGGAGAGCTCCAAAAAGTAAGTCACCTTTGAAGGTCAAATGGTGGATATGTGAGAGGGCTGCTTTTTTGAACTGGTAGACAAGTTGAAGTCAGGGACACAGGGGGAAACGATTGCCAATGGTCTAGGGCAGGATACCCATCACCACACACTAAATGAGGGGTTCTGTTATCTGTAGAATATTGTTCTCTGGGATAGCTAGGACCACGGTGTGCAGGAAATCAGCATCTGGAGGGGGGGACTTTGTTGCCCATTGGAAATGAGTCACTGCAATCCCAAGGGCAGGTTGTAGGCTAAAAGTCCTAGCACTTAGGGGGTCCTTACAACATTGGCGGTAAAAGCCGCTCACCGCCGTGCAGAAGACCGCCAATACACCGCCGCGGCCGTGGAATTCCGCCACAGCTATTATGACCCACATCTAGGAATCTGCCGAAATTCAGACACCCACACAACTCCGCCACACCAAAGGTCAGTGATAAACTGGCGAAAACAAAACCTCCACTGTCACGCCAACAGAAACACGCCCATGCTATCACAACCCAGGAATCCACGCAGCGGTCTTTCAACCGCAGTATTCCATTGGCGGTACACACCGCCACGCTCAAAATACACACCCATCTCCAAAACACCGCCACATTGGACAATTCAAAATACACACACCTGATACACATACAAACACCACTCCCACACACCCAACACAATATAAAACACCCACCCACATCACCCACAAACGCCTACGACCAAAAATCAGAGACGAAGGCGACAGACAGAGAGGACAGCAATAGACAACCCCACCACACAAAGGCACACAACACCATCACCCACACAATATCCACGCACAAAACACCCCACAAAACTACACATCACCACACTCATCACCACATACCCCACCCCACCCCACATATCACCTACACTACCTAGCTAGGAAGATGGAGCTATGGCGAAGAATCGTGGACAGGGTCAACGCAGTGGGACAGCAGCCAAGAAATCAGGAGGACATCAGGAAGAGGTGGAACGACCTACGGGGGAAGGTGCATTCAGTAGTCTCCAGGCACAACATCGCGGTTCAGCGGACTGGCGGCGGACCCCTACCTCCTCCCCCACAACTAACAACATGGGAGGAGCAAGTCTTGACCACTATGCATCCTGAGGGCCTCGGAGGAGTCGGTGGAGGAATGGACACTGGTAAGTCAAATCTTAACTATCATATCCCCCACCCTACCTGTATGCTATCACACCCCCCCACCCTCACCCCCTCCCCAATCACACCAAATCCTCACTAATGTACTAATCACACAAACCACACATCCCAACATCAAGCCCTGCATGACACAACAAAGCATGGACACCCATCACTAAAGCATGCCCACTGCACATACTAATAACACTCCCTAACCATCATCACACAAGCCCCCACACAGGAATGCTAGCACTGGGGTACACACTCACCCACCCATTGCACACCATGACACACACAGATGCAATAATCATGCTTTTATACCCCTGCAGGACCACTACCTAACGTCACCAGACAGGAGGGTCCAGACATCTCAACCCCACCCACAGAAGAAGCCCACAGTGACGACAGCAGCTCTGGCCAACTGGATCCAGATGACCAGCCCGGACCATCGTGGGCCTCGGGACAGTCGGTTCCCATCGCACAGGCACAGCCCAACACTGACCTTCCACCCTCTGGTAACACCAGCACAGCACCCACCCAGTGGGCCCATACCTCCGTCCCTAGGACACATCAATCAGCTGTGTGTCCACCACTACAGGGAACCCAGGATAACCCACCACCCCAACAACAACAGGGACCTGGGGGCAGTGGTAGTGGGCACACAGTCCAGGGGACGGAGGCACAGGAACACAGGGGAACTGGCCAAGGGAACCCACTCTCCACGAGGTCCTCTCCTCCATCATGGGAGCATACCACCACTTCCAGGAGACGATGGCTACGGTCCAGGCCAAGTTTCAGGAGACCCAGCGCATGCAGGAGGAACAGTATTTGGGCTTCAGGGAGGAGCTCAGAACCATCAGCTCCGCCCTGGGCACCATCGTAGGGCTGCTGAAGGACATACAGAACACCATGAGGGACACCGTGGCACTCCAAGGGGCCCCTGACACTAGCATGGACGATGAACTGCCCACCACCTCCGCCGGCGCTAGTGGACAGGACGCCCCGCCACAGGACCACCACACCAGCACCCCACCCCCTGCAGACGGAGAACCACCCCACAAGCGGTCCCTGAGATCCAAGAACAGGACAGGGCACGATGGCAAGACCCCCGCCAAGAAATGAGACCACCCTGATTGTCATCCCACTGTCCCACTTTGTTACCCTGTCCATATTCAAACTGCCCCAGCTCCACTTCCTATGCCCATATGGGCAGTGCACCTGTGAGACTAATAGACTGGACTCTGCCATGGACATTCCTCCACCATCACCCATCACCATTTTGCCACCCCCTCCAATAATTAGCACGTCAATAAACACCCTTGAACCAGAAAACAATCTGGAGTCAGTCTGTGTTTTTTAAAATTTGTATTATCTATGACAATGACAAAATCCTTTTGAAGATTGTAATGTAAACATACCTATGTCACACATCACAAGTCCATGAAGGATGCAAGCAGATGACACACGTTGGTAACCACACCTGTGAAACCGTAATGGAAATGTACAACTCAGTTACCAAATACTGCTTCTAATTGACAGACAGGATAGAGGTAGAACTGTGAAAGTAAATGTACTAGTAAAGAAATTGTTCTCACCTGTGTGTCACTGGAAATATTGCTGTATGACAGAGTCCCAGTTGTCAATGTCTTCTTCCTCAGCTTCCTCCTCATCACTGTCCACAGGCTCCACAGCTGCCACAACACCGTCATCTGGACCATCCTCCTGCAGAAAAGGCATCTGGCGTCGCAAAGCAAGATTGTGAAGCATAGAGCAGGCGATGATGATCTGGCACACCTTCCTTGGTGAGCAGAATAGGGAACCACCTGTCATATGCAGGCACCTGAACCTGGCCTTCAGGAGGCCAAAGGTGCGTTCGATCACCCTCCTTGTCCGCCCATGGGCCTCATTGTAGCGTTCCTCTGCCCTGGTCCTGGGATTCCTCACTGGGGTCAGTAGCCATGACAGGTTGGGGTAACCAGAGTCCCCTAATAGCCACACCCAGTGCCTCTGGAGTTGACCCGTCACATAAGGGATGCTGCTATTCCGCAGGATGTAGGCATCATGCACTGAGCCAGGGAACATATCATTTACCTGGGAGATGTACTGGTCTGCCAAACATACCATCTGTACATTCATCGAATGATAACTCTTCCGGTTCCTGTACACCTGTTCACTCCTGCGGGCGGGACCAGAGCTACATGTGTCCCATCAGTGGCACCTATGATGTTAGGGATATGTCCCAGGGCATAGAAGTCACTTTTAACTGTAGCCAAATCCTCCATCTGAGGGAAAACGATGTAGCTCCTCATGTGTTTCAGCAGGGCAGACAACACTCTGGACTACACGATTGAGAACATAGGCTGGGACATCCCTGATGCCATGGCCACTGTTGTTTGAAATGACCCACTTGCTAGGAAATGGAGCACTGATAGCACCTGCACTTGAGGGGGGATTCCTGTGGGATGGCGGATTGGTGACATAAGGTCTGGCTCCAACTGGGTACACAGTTCCTGGATTGTGGCACGGTCAAATCTGTAGGTGATGATTAAATGTCTCTTCTCCATTGTCAGCAGGTCCACCAGCGGTCGGTACACCGGACGATTCCGCCATCTCCTCACATGTCCCAGCTGACGGTGCCTAGGAAGGACAACAGCGACCACAGAGTCAACCAATTCAGAGGTATGTACCCACAGCTACACAGAACACGACACAAAATACAAAAAGCTTTCTGTATGTGTGTTGACTCCAGGCCTAGGTATGTGTGACGCAGTTGAAAATGAAGCCATGTGGGCCCCTGAAATGTCGGATGCCTGACCTCTAAAGTGGGACAATGGGATGTGAGGTAACTGCGCTGGCGTTCTACACCATCGCGGTAGGCGGTCGTAGCTCGCGGCGCAATGCTGCATTGGCTAACATAGGACCCTATGGGTCCCAGGAGCCAATGACAAAGTGCGCCGGCGGTGATTATACGCACCGCCGCGAACGTCACCGCCACGGACGTGACCGCCATTTTCTATCTGTTCAATCACTCGATACCTGATCTTCGACATGGGTGGAGCTACACTGCAAGTGCTGCTGTGACCTCGCTCTGGAAGAGACAATGGCACATGCGTCTGTGGAAAGGGCCCCTGCCTTCACTGCACAGGAGTTGGAGAAGCTCATGGATGGGGTCCTCCCCCAGTACACGCTACTCTACGGTCCTCCAGACCAACAGCTGAGTACATAGGGTGCAAGTTGTATGGGCTATGCCTGGGTGGAGAGGGCTGGATGTAAGTAGGAAGGGGGCAGAGTTCTTTGAGCATGAAGGAGTTTGAATGTATGTGCCACATGGCAAGGGCAGGGATGTGGGCCAGTCACCTCGACGGTGCAGTTGGTAATGACTTCTCTTCTTCCCCTGTACATGTCATGTAGGTTAGCGTCCACCAGAAGAAGGATATTTGGCGTGCCATTGCCAAGGACGTCCGGACCCTGGGGGTTCACCAGAGACGGAGCACCCCCTGCATTAAAAGATGGGAGGACATTCGCCGCTGGAGCAAGAAGACGGCGGAGGCTCAGCTGGGGATGGGCTCCCAACGTGGGAGGGGTGCCCGTCGCACCATGACCCCCCTGATATTCAGGATCCTGGCGGTGGCCTACCCTGAGTTGGATGGGCGCATGAGGGCATCACAGCAGACACAAGGGGGTGAGTACACTCACATTCTCATGACTTTGCGCGCAGTGGAGGGGTCTTGGTGGGGGAGGAGGGCTGTGGGTTTCCCTACGCCAGGGCGAGTTCCGTAGGCTAGGCCCCTCCGTAATGCAGGCCATGTGGCACTCCACCCCACCTCTATAGAGTGCCAAGTACAGGTATACATGCCCCAGTGTCATCTATGTGTTCAGATGTCTATCATAGCCATGTAGGCCATAGCCCAGGAACTGCATCTGTAGAGCCCAAGAGTGAGGCGCAGTGCAGGGGGCTGCTGTGTTTGTATTGTCCGCCAACGGTAGCGGTAATCCATGCACTCAACCTGTCTTTCTTCTGTTTCCCCACCTCTTTTTGTGCTCTCCCTGTTCTCTTTTGCATCAGCATCATCAGGCGGAGGTACAGTGGCACCGGAGCATGAGCTGTATCCCACATGGCCATGGAGGGCAACACCACGGACTCGGAATACACCAGTGGGACGGAGGGCGAGGGGAGCTTCACGGCGGTCACCGGATCAGCAACCAGCGACACGGACTCGTCCTCCGATGGGAGCTCCCTTGTGGTGGCTGCAAAATCTGTGCCCCCCACTTCTACAGGTACAGCCGCCACCCCCCCCTACCAGCACCACCCTCCCAGCAGCCCCTCAGCCTTCACCCCGTGCCCGCTCACCCAGGAGGGTGGGCATCACCTTCGCCCCAGGCACCTCAGCCCCTGCCCCTGTCACCCCTGCTGCCCTCAGTGAGGAGGCCATTGACCTCCTCAGGTCCCTCACTGTTGGGCAGTCTACCATTGTGAATGCCATCCAGGGTGTAGAAAGGGAGTTGTCACACACTAATGCATTCCTGGAGGGCATTCATTCTGGTCAAGCTGCCCATCGAACCCTGCAATCTCTGGCCTCAGCACTGATGGCAGCCATTGTCCCTGTGTCTAGCCTCCCCCCTCCAACTTCCTCCACCCAGACCCAATCCCCTGTACCTCAGCCTATCCCAAGAACACCATCAGACCAGCCTGCACACACGTCAACACACAGGGGCAGCTCAGGCAAACATAGGCACCACACATCCCACAGGCACTCACACAAGTATCACCCACATACAGACACAGCAACATCCACTGCCTCCACTGTGTCCCCCTCCTCGTCGTCTCCCTCCTCCCTCCCAGTGTCCTCTACACTCTCACCTGCATGCACTACCACTACAGCCACTAGGACTCACACCAGAACACCCAGCACCACACCCCGCTCACCTGCACTCACCACCCCCACTACCATTTACACGTCCCCTGTGTCCTCTCCCAGTGTGTTGTGACGCCCCCTCCCAAAGTACACAAACACGGGCACACACACCCAACATCCATCCACCTCACGACAGCCTCCAGAACATGTACCTGCACCCAAAGCATCAAAAGTTACACCTCCTACAACCACCTCCTCTTCCTCCACTCCCAGACCCCCTCCAGCTACCCATCCCAGTGTTCGTCAGAAACTTTTCCTGAGCAACCTTGACCTCTGTCCCACCACCCCCCCCTCCAATTCATAGGTCCCGTAGTAGCACCTCAGCCAAAAAAAGTCCGGTACCAGTGGTGCCTGTTAGAGGTATGTGGAGTGCACCGGGCACCAGGGCAGCCAGTGTGACACAGAGCCAAAGCACTGCCAGTCCACCCCCTGTGAAGCACCAGAAGTTGGACAGTGCCCGACGGGAGAGGGTGAAGACTCCTGCAGGCAAAGCCGCTCACAAGGGTCCCAGGGGGAGTGTCGAGTCAGCTGTGACTCCTCCCAAGGTGGGGAAGGGGCAGAAGAAGTCGCCAAAGTCTGGGAATAGCAGCACGGCAGAGAAGGCTGCCATCCTCCCCGCTGCCAAGGACGCCACCGCCAGCCCCATCGTCACTGGTCCGGAGACCACCGCCAGAGTCAGTGCCCAGGAGGGCATCACAATCGTGACTGGTCCGGAGACCACCGCCAGAGTCAGTGCCCAGGAGGGCAGCACAATCGTCACTGGTCAGGAGACCACCGCCAGAGTCAGTGCCCAGGAGGGCAGAACAATCGTCACTGGTCAGGAGACCACCACCAGAGTCAGTGCCCAGGAGGGCAGCACAATTGTGACTGGTCAGGAGACCACCGCCAGAGTCAGTGCCCAGGAGGGCAGCACAATCGTGACTGGTCCGGGGACCACCGCCAGAGTCAGTGCCCAGGAGGGCAGCACAATCGTGACTGGTCCGGAGACCACCACCAGAGTCAGTGCCCAGGAGGACCCCCGCAGCCACAGCCCCGCTGGGCAATGAGGGACCGCCATGGCACACACCGCTGCACAGGTCAGAGACAGCAAAGTCAAGCAACGCTGTACAGGCCAAGCACCGCTGAACAGGTCAAAGACTGCCATGGCATGCACCGCTGAACAGGGCAAAGACCGCCATGGCATGCACAGCTGAACAGGGCAAGCACAGCTGAACAGGGCAAGCATCGCCATGGCAAGCACCGCTGAACAGGGCAAGCACCGCTGAACAGGCCAGGCACCGCTGAACAGGGCAAAGACCGCCATGGCATGCACCGCTGAACAGGGCAAGCACCGCTGAACAGGGCAAGCACTGCCATGGCAAGCACCGCTGAACAGGCCAAGCACCGCCATGGCAAGCACCGTTGAACAGGGCAAGCACCGCTGAACAGGCCAAGCACCGCTGAACAGGGCAAAGACCGCCATGGCATGCACCGCTGAACATGGCAAGCACCGCTTAGCAGGCCAAGCACCGCTGAACAGGGCAAAGACCGCCATGGCATGCACCGTTGAACAGGGCAAGCACCGCTGAAAAGGGCAAGCACTGCTGAACAGGGCAAAGACCGCCATGGCATGCACTGTTGAACAGGGCAAGCACCGATGAACAGGGCAAGCACCGCTGAACAGGGCAAAGACCGCCATGACATGCACCGCTGAACAGGGCAAGCACCGCTGAACAGGGCAAGCACCGCCAACTCAAGCATCGTTAGCCCATGTGCGGCAGGGGCAGTGACGGAACTGGGACCGTCACGGGGAGCGTGATGCACTGTGGGCACCAGTCCCCCTCCAGAACCAGTGGAGAACATCATCCACTCCATCTGTCCTTAACAGGATGAAGCACTCTGGGCACCAGTCCCACTTCACAACTAATGGAGACTGTTATCCACTTGTGAGACTGTGGCTTTGCACTCCCCAGGATGGTACAGTGGGAAAACCACCCACTGGCAGAGACTTGTGAGACTGTGGCTTTGCACTCCCCAGGATGGTACAGTGGGCAAACCACCCACTGCAAAGACTTGTGAGACTGTGGCTTTGCACTCCCCAGGATAAAACAGTGAGCAAACCACCCACTGCAAAGACTCGAGAGACTGTGCCTTTGCACTCCCCTGGATAAAACAGTGGGCAAACCACCCACTGCAAAGACTTGTGAGAATGTGGCTTTGCACTCCCCAGGATAAAACAGTAGGCAAACCACCCACTGCAAAGACTTGAGAGACTGTGGCTTTGCACTCCCCAAGATGGTACAGTGGGCAACCCACCCACTGCAAAGACTTGTGAGACTGTGGCTTTGCACTCCCCAGGATACATCAATGGGCATGGAGCCCCGTCGTGGATCTAGCGTGGTGCTGTCATCCGGCTGAGGTGCCCCCCCTTCCCTTCCCCCTGAGGTGCCTGTTGTATTTCTATCTGATGCCCCGGCAGTGTTCTCTCCATTTCTGGACAGGTATCGTGTGTGGGCCTCGCCCATGCATTTTGGGCCCAGTGGTCCACGGACATTGCAATGTGCATACCTGCACTACTAATCGTGATGTATATAGTTGGAATGTGTATATATTTATGTATATCTGTGCTTACTGTATTTTGATACATTACAATGGTTGTACTCATTTCCTTTTGTCTTTGCATTCTTCCGGGGGGGTTGTTCCTGTGATGTTTGGTAATGCATTGGTGTGTGTGTTGTAGTGTGCGAGGGTCGGGGTGGGGGTGGGGGTGGTGGGTGTTGCGTGTGTGTGTCCCTGAGTTTTGCCTCCCCTATGTCGTAGGTGCAGTACTCACCGTTGTCTTCGGTGCCGCCGTTGCTGATGTTCCTAGAGGAGCAGGAACACAATCGCAGGGAGTATTTGGAGTTACGGCTCCATGGTATCCTCCTTCCTCGTGGAGTGTGTTCAGGTGAGCGTTTTCCCATTGCAAAAGCTGTTTCCGCCGTGTTTTTATCCACGGAGAATCCGCCACGGAAAAGGTGGCGGATTGGCCTGATGTAATACTGTGGGTAGTACTTTGTCTTCCGCCTGTCTGTTGGCGGTGACCGCCGTGCTGCTTGACTGTCCCGCCATTGCGGTCGGATGTTAAAGTGTCTGTCTATGTTGGCGGTTTCCGCCACGGTCATAATTCCCTTTTTTGTTCCGCCGGCCTGTTTGTGGTATTACCGCCGCTTTAACACCGTCTGCCAGGGTTGTAATGACCCCCTTAGACCTTAGATCAAGTCTGCACTGGAGAGATGACCAAAGAAAGACTGCCGTGATGATCCCTGGACCTGGAGAAAGAGAGGCTGCACCAAAGACTGCATTGTACCTACTGGTCCTGGGATAGCAAAGGGAGGATGTGCCTCTTGTACCCTGCTCATGGAAAAGCCCCTCTCCTGAGACAAAAGATGTGAACACCAAAAGTCAGTTGGCTGACTTTCTGTTACAGCTTCAGGGCCACAAAAGTTGATTAAACTGACTTGGCTGAGTTGGTAGCCACAATCACTTGATCTTCGCTGACTGTCGAAGTGTAGCTTGCAAGTCCGAATCCTGACACTTAAAAGTTGCACTTCAGTTTGTGAGACCTGGGAGAGTCATCAAAGTGCAGCCTGGCCTCCCAAGATGGAAACTTACTGACCTTAAAGGGAACTGGTAATTTTGCTGTGACTGAAGACCAATAGACCAGTGTGACTGGTTTTTGGCTGGACTTCACTTGGACTTTGAGGGACATCAGCCACTGTGGCTGAATTCATTCCACTGTGACTGTGCCCATGGACTGAGGGGTGGCCCCAGATCAGCATCTTCAGCATCCTGTATCCCTTTCATCGAGACCACTCGAATGAAGACTATGGGAGTTTTCCCAAAGAGCGGACAACTGGACTTGAGACTGCTTAGACTGCAAGGTAACTGTCAGGCCTTACTGGACCCCTTGAAGTGCTCCCTGCCTGAATGGGTCACCAAAAGCGAGAAAGAGAACTTGAGCTCCACTTTCTTACAAGTTTAAATGTTCACCACTTTCTGAAACATTTTTAAAAGTTTCTAAATAACCGCTATCTATGGTAGTTGCCAATGATTTTTTGCAGTTTGAGTGAAAACCTGAGATTTATGTTTTACTCAAAAATGAATATCTCCAGAGCCCTTAGTTGATTTTGTTTGTTTTAGTGTTTAACGATTCATAAAAGTAAAAGTGGTTTGAATGAAGTGGTGTCAGATTTCCAATGTGCAATGTTTCTTTCTTATACAATTGTTTTGGCACTTCTAAATGCTTTTCATTTGTTACTTTGATAAACCCTGACTGCTCGAAGCCACAGCTACCCAGAGTTGAGCTAAGGTTTTGCAAACAAGCCTGACTGGACCCATTTACAGAATTGTGACTTTATTATTAAAGAGTGTTGTAAATTAAAATTTGTTTGAGGGTACATAGCATACCTCTATCTGCTCCCAGTTGAACCTAGCACTTATTCAATGTAAGAAGTAACCCAGTGTTAGCCAATGGGAACGATAGGCCTTACAAAAGTGCATAATGACTTTAGGAATTTTTTACTGCCAGGACAAACACATGTCCTACTTTTTAAATACAATGCACTCTGCCCTATGCGATTTTAGGGCTACATGAAGGGTGACTTGTAAGTATCAAAAAGGAAGGTTTAGGCCTGTCAAATGGTTTATACGAGGAAACCCATTCTATTATTTTATGGTGAGGTTATGTGATTTCACCCTGTCATAAACTCACAACCCTGTCTTGGGTACCCCTGAACTATTTCTAAATCACTTACCAAACGACCCTACACTACACTCACTGGCACTCATCTTTGTGGCTACCAAATCAGAAGATCTCCGATAAAAAGCACCCTTGTGGAACCCATTGGGCATTGCAGCACCGGCCCAATGAGGAATAGCCCAATGATGAAGCATGACACTCATCTGGGTGTTTGAGGCCAATCACTTCTGATCACACTGATCCCCTGATCTGCTTGATCAGCCCCTTCCCAATCCCTAATTCCAATTGATAGCTTCTCAATTCCCTTTTTCACCTTTTCTGGAGGAACAGCATACTTCTTGTTTAACTGTGATATTTAACAAGAGTAGGTGCTGGACATAATAATGAGCTCCAGTCCCTTTCTTGGTACATTCCTATGCATTCAAGAAACATCATGTATGCCATGGCCATTGATTGTTAATTTTTAATTTTCTCACAAAATCGCACGCTCTGAGAGTATACTTGAAAAAAGCAAAAAAGGAATGCACTTAAAAGCAAGGCTACCTCTCAGCATTCACTGGTGCCTAGTGCAACTGTACACTGAAGGCACTAAGATCCCCACCAGACTGGTGGGGAACAGTACATATGCCAGGTGGCCCTCTTTCAGGAAACTACAGAGGCATCTGTCAACCCAGTGATGTTAGAAATGGGTTCTCTGGTTGGCAGTCAGTTTGCACTCTCCAAGCAGGGACCCTCACTCCAGTCAGGGCAATGGAGAAACACACTTAGATAACTCCTGCTTACCCCCTTGGTAGCTTGGCCCAAGCAGTCAGGCTTATTTCAGAAGCAATTTAAAAAGCATTTGTACCAACACACACAGTAGTACCACAGTGATAGCACTACAAAATGGACACCACACCAGTTTAGAAAAATAGGAAATATTTATCTAAATCAAACAAGCCCAAACAACAAAAATCCAACATACAGAAGTCAAAATATGAATTTTCAAAAGAATGAGTCTTACTCCATAGAAAACAATGGAAACGTTGATTTTACACAAAGTACTTGGATTCTGTCAAAAATAAAGCTATACGGGCATGCGTGTATCGTTTCCTTCTCCGGTTGGGTCGGCGATGTGTCGTTTTTCTCTACTGAAGGACAGCGATGTGTCGATTTCTGGACAGGGCACCTCGGATCTGCTCAGGTTCACAATGACTTTGGCGACCAGGAACAATGCGTGATAAATTCGGTTGTGCAGTGTTTTATTATTTATTTATTTAATTGTTATTAGCCTATCCGGCCTTAACAATAATCACACAATAGATATCAATCCCTCGAACTCAATAAAAATCACATTAAATAAAACATCTCAATAAAAGGAACTATGCTTGAATTTTTGATTTAACATGTGCCAAAATGTATCCAATTTACCATGCATTATCGTAAAACCTGATTTGACCATAATTTACATAAAAACTTAACTTATTCTAGAAAAACATTATGAGTCTAATATTTAAAATGTCTTATTATGGGACGAGTCATTTGGGCCTTGCATTGCCTTCCAGCCATTTAATAAAAGCCCGAGGCCTAACCCAGTTTACACTACCCTGCACCGATTTCCCAAGCTAAATAGGTACGGGATAACATAGGCTATTGTGCCTGTGCCAACTGTAGGTGCATTGATAGACGTAATTTCCATGCTTCCAAGATATAGGTTGAGACCTTTGTCACAATGTATTTCTCATCTGAACGCATACATAGCGCTTCTGCCTCCTTGCACTTCCTAACTCCGGAAGTTCTGAAAAGTGGACGAAGGTACAATTTACGGAGTCTGAGCGTAAAGTGGCATAGTAAAAGGAAGTGGGAAAGTGTTTCCGGACCACCATGAAGGCATGGACAACATTCTAAACTACTCGGATGAGCGGATTGCCATCTCTTGACCACCGCTGTCACTGGTAGTGTGCCCATACGGAATTTAAAGTAGAGAGCCCTTTTTTCCTCCGGATAAATACTGTCTATGAATAATGCTGGTTTAAGCTCTTGGTTAAACAAAATATACCGCTTGAATAAAGGGCTAAATGACTCGCACATAATCTCTGTCTTTCGCTCCCAATATGCCTTTTTTATGACAGCTAGACTAGGCCTTCCGATTTTTTCTGGATGGAGCCAAAAGTCATCCTGGCCGATAGCAGCCAGGATAGTTGAGATATGTTTGAACCAGGGCAGTTTCCGATGGTTTTGCAGCTTCATGATATCCTTAAGTACGTCTCTGAATGGTTTAAGAGCCTCTTTTGTCCAAATACGGATCCAGTATCTTACTGGAGCCAGAGCGATGTAGTCCTCAACCTTTCTCATCTGTAGATCAATTCTTATTGCGTTCATTGGTGTAGCATTACCTAGACAAAGTAATTGGCGTAAAAATTTGTTCTCGGTTACTTGTATTGATGGAATCTTTCTGAATCCCCAGATCTATGCGCTGTAAAGTGCTGCGGCTCTTGCTTTTGTTTTGTATGCAAGCAGTGCGGAGCTCACGGAGTGATTGCCTGTAGCCTTTGCAAATCTGAGTACTGCTCCGGCTTGTTGGGCCAAGGAAATTCTGCTTTTGTAGATTTGTGGTTTCCATGTCTGTTTTTCATCTAATCTGCAGCCCAGGTAATCATAGGTGGCCACTCGGGCCAAAGGCTTATTATTTACCCTAAAAGTCGATTGCAATGTCTGTTTTTGGTTGAGAATCATAAACTTTGTTTTCCCCTCATTGATTACCATGCTCCTTGAGGTACAGAAAGATTCGAAGCCCCTAAGTAGACCATGCATTGCTATCTCTGTTCTTGCCAGTAATACGGCGTCATCAGCAAAGAGCAAGATAGGTATACTTTCATTGGCTAGTTTTGGCACGTCCAGATTTAATTCCTTCAAAACTTGACTTACTTTATTTATATAACAATTGAATAAGGTTGGGGCCAAAACGCAGCCTTGTTTTACACCTCGCTCAATTGGAATTTTGGCCGTATAATCATTTCTCGTAGAATATCTGACCCTGGCAGTGTTTCCTGTATGCAATAGAATTAGCAGCCTTAAGATTTTTCCCTGTATGCCCATGTCCGACAATAGCTGCCATAATGTTTGGCGATTTACGCTGTCGAAGGCTGTTTGGAGATCCACAAAGACCAGGTATAATGGACAGTTTTTAAGGGTGGCGTATTTAGCACAGATCATGTTTAGCTTAAAAAGTTGGTCTGTTGTACTTTGGCCTCTCCTAAAACCAGCTTGGTGTGTTGATATTAAATCTCCGTCCTCTAGCCATTGGTCTAGACGCGACTGAATCAATTTGGCAAAAATCTTTCCAACACTATCAAGCAGTGAGATAGGTCTATAATTGCTCACCATGTCCCGAGGCCCTTTTTTGTGAATTGGAACGATTATTGATTCCTTCCAAGAAGGAGGGATTACCTCGTAATGCCAAACACTGTTGAATAGACGGGCTAGAGCAGGTAACCATAACGTTAGCTGGTTACGGTAAGCATCTGAAGGGATGCCATCTGGGCCTGCAGCCTTATGCGGCTTTTGAAGGAGGATAACTTGTTTAATCTCTTTTTCACTGAATTCCGGTATTAACTTCATTGCACGTGGAATGACGTGGGCTACTTGCGTGGAATTTGTGCTGGAAAATTCGTTAGAGACTAGTGCATTCTGGGTTCCGTTTACCGATCTAAAAAGACAATTTGAAGATGCTGCATGGGTCTTTTGAAGAGGAAATACTTTGCTTAATCTTTGATTTCTGCCTCCCAGCCCTTGAGTGAGGATGTTTGGGTTAATGGTCATCCCTGGTTCTGTCTTGGCCACTTCCTGATACAAGGCAGTAAAGTGCTTTACCCAAAGTTGAAGGTTAATATTCAGTTCTAGGTTTTTCGGGGGGCCTTCGCATCCCCACCTGACTATCTCCCAAAACTTTTTGGGGTTCCCTGCCGTTATTGCTTGCAGTAAAGTTTTCCAAAGTTTATGTGGAAATATCTTCCTTTTGTATCTTAATAATTTTTTGTACTGTTGCCTACATCCATGAAAATGTTGCTCGTTGGAATCATTCAAGTGCCGGTTCTTCAGTGCTTGTGATAAGGTATTTTTTAGCTTTAAACACTGTTCATCGAACCAGCCCTCCATCATTTTAGGATTGATTTGAGGATGCTTGATCTTTTCCTTTTTTGTTTGCAGTAGCAAATTATTAAAGTTATGCAGGAGGGGTATAGCGTCATTATCTGATGGGTTTAAGAACGTGCTAAGTAATGACAACCAGGTTTGGCTGGGAACACTCATATAAGGTTCATCCTCATTTGACCTTAATATGTTTTTCCTGTTTGGTCTCATAGTTATTGTTAGGCTATTTCCGTTGAATGGAGACTCTGCCTTCCCTGGGCTCGCGTCCGGATGGACTATGTCCATTAGCAGTGGGTCGTGATCACTCTCGATTCTGTCCCTTATTTCCATATCGATGACATAATGCCAGGCTTCGATGTTTATTGCCATATAGTCAATTATGCTTTGCCTTTTTCCAGTTCGAAAGGTAGATTTAAAGGTTTTATCTGACTTTGTTCTCCCATTTAATGTGCGAAGTCCTCCTTCTATTAATGCTTCAAAGATTAATTCTCCTTTCTTGGAGTCATTACAACGTTGGATAAGAGGCGTTGGGATATTCCAAGCATAATCTTCCTCTGCTACTTGTTCGTCCCAGAGGATAGAATGAGGTTTAGTGTTGAAGTCACCACATATCAATAAAAAGGTTTTACAAGGTTGGAGAGAGCGATTGTTCGTGTGACCTGGTACTGGGTTCCTCCGATCCATGTTTCTTTTGTTTAGGATATGTTCTTTAAGGAGCCGCACCCCTGGCATAACTTGAGCCCGGCTGATAGGTGGGAAGTACACATTTACTATTTCGAGTGACCATTCCTCGTATTTGACTGCGAGCGTCTGGATTCCCTTGCTTTGTACGGTGTGAGTTACTACGGAGTTCCTCAGTAATGAAGTTCTAATCCAAATACTCAGACCTCCCGAGGGTCTTCTTTTTTTTTGCTTAATTGCAGGTGAGTGGAAGGTGGCGAACCCGTCTAGGTCAATAGCATGAGTAGACCAAGTTTCTTGGAAGCAGCTGATGTCTTGTTTTTTAATAAATTCAACCCAGTCTTTATCTTCCATTTTGTTTTTTAAACCTGCTATGTTCCAGCTTAGAATTTTTAATATGGGACTGATTTTATTTTTTATGTTCGAGTTATCCATTTTTTGCTACGAGCTTTTAAATGATTGCTCTTTGCAATTCTGTAACTGTGGGGGATTACCCCTACTGTTTCTGGGGGAATTAGCTACCAGGCAGAACCTCATATTACTCAAGTTTGTTCGTTCAGGGAGTTGTTGTTTGGAGCTGATTGCTCCCTGAAGTATCGAGCAAGAATTGCCTTTTGCCTCTTGCCTACGCATCATGTTTCGGTCTGTAGCTTTTTCAAGAAGTATTGTTGGATATAGTTCTTTTTGCGGAGTAGCAATGGATATTCCCCAGGTCTTCATCGTGTTTGAACATTTTAAGATCTGTTCGGCTATCCAAGGTGAGGCCCAGACTGTTTCTGTTGATTCCCCGTTCTCTAATTCTTTTTTTGGTATGAATCTTACTGAAAGGAGATCTTTAGTTGTTACATTCTGTAAGGCTGGCAGGGAGTTGACAAGACATAAGATGTTAGACCTGTTCAGGATGTCGTGACTTCCTCTTGAGGAGTACTCAGGCATGAACAAGATCGTGGCTTCGGGCTTTTTAGTTGTTTCAGACCGGATCACAGTGTGCCCGCCACCTTCCTGCGACAGTCTTCCTTGGAGTTGGGTGTTCTCATTTTGTCTGTCTTGAGTGGTAGCTGCACGACTAGTAGGTGTTCGATTTACCTGGCCTTTTTCCCTCCCCAGTTGCACTTCTTTGTTCCTTTGTTCTTCGTAGGGTTGCCTTTTTGGAGGCCAATTGTCCCTTTTTCCTTTGATTTCATTGGTTTCCAGGTCCAGTGCTGGGCGCGATGGTGCAGGCGAATCAGTGATCCACCCAGGCTGGTTGCTGAGATTATAATTTCCAGGGCTGCCCTGAGAACAATATTTTGCCTTTGTCCGGGGTGCGGGAACTGGAGCTGTTGTGTTGTCCACGCACATGGTTGTTCTTATACTTTGTTCGTTTCGTATATACTCTGGGGTCTCTGCCCTTCTATTTTCGCCTTTGCTATTATCTTGTTCTGCCCCCTCACTAATGGAGTTCGGAGGCTGCTGGCATTTTCCATAGTGGTCTTCTACTATGTTTGAGTAGTGTACCTGAACTAAATGTTCAGTTTTTGTAGCTGGGAGGTGCTTATCGATACAAATGCTAGGTTTGGATGTTCCTGGGCTCCATTTGGGTTGTTCGTTGGCTGGAGGATCATTTACCTCGTTTATCCCATGATTTGTTCCAGGGTCTTTTCCGGACCACCTTTCTTTGTCTAAGTCATGCCCAGATGCTTGGTGTCCCCTGGGGCCAGTGGGTATGCGGTTTATATGGGAATGGTGAGTGCAACTTTTGTCGCACAATAATCCGGGATTTGTATTTATAAAGTTAAAAACTTTATCAGTGGGTTTCTCAAAACTCTCCGACTTAATGCTTTTATCTTTATACTGACGTTGGGCGCTCTCATCACCTGTGTTCCTGATTTCTCCTATTAGGCCTATCTGTTGTAACATGTTTAAGGCCTTTCCTGCTGGTGCTTTTTTTTTTCCTCTAGCTTTCTTCCATGTGTTTTTCCATCTGCCTGTTAGTTGAGGCCTTTTACCCGGTGGCCTTTTTTCTACTGTGTTTGGGACTTTGCTTCCAAATTCAGGACTTCCATTTGTTCTCTCCCTCTTAGGTGTCTGTTTTTTTGCATCTGGATAGTTCTCTCGTCCTGGGCCGAAGTGCCTTTCTATATTTTCTTTGTCTGCTGGCCCTTCAATTAAACTAGATTCTGTTTTTCCTAGCTCGTGAATGCACCCCTGTGTGCTTTTAAGGTTGTGTTTGCAGTCTTCGATTATGTCTTTGATTACTTTTGGGACTTCCAATAGTTTTTCCAGCAGTGGTCCACAAACTTGTCCATCCAACTTGTCCATTTTATCGGCCACTGCTTGATGCAACAGGTTTTCCCTAATTACGCCCTCTACTAGGGCCATCCTGTAATCTATAGACTGTATTGAGGATGTAAGTTGTTTGGTCAGTTCAAGTTGATCATCAAATTTTTGAGACTGGGCCATGATCGTTGTTGCGATTGAGCCCAGTGTTGCACATATAACTTTCATGATACTAACAATTGGTTGGTCTAGTGAGAGGTCATCTCCATTTCCACTTTGTTCGTTGGTTATCTGACCTTCTGGATTTTTACCTTCCTTTCCTCTGTGGCCTATGATTATACTACCTTCCAGGAAGTTTAGATCTTCTGATGTTATGCTGTTTAGTTGAGGGTCTGTGTTGCCAATAACGGAGTTGTCGAGTGAGGACAGCTCCAGACTGAAAGAACTACTGTTGAGTCTGCCCAGCATTAAATTAGTTTTAACAATTTGTCTTCCGCAGTGAAGCTGTGGCGCTGGGGTTTTATGGGTCTGTTTAGATGGTGAGCAGTCTGTTTCTGGACCCATTACATTTTGGAGTGCTGTGAATTCTGCTTGGGCACATTGTGCAGAGGATGTTAGTGAAAAATTCCCGGAGTTCAATAGTCCCGTTTGGGGGTCAGGATAAGGTGAATCGTTGCCTTTTCTTTGCTCTCCCGAAAAGTTGCTCCACTTTGGGGGGTTATTTAACTCCACTTCACCATCCCCAAGAGGATTACTCATTGGGCAGAATAATTGCGATAAACCAACCGGTTGCTGTTGCTGCTGAAGTGGGCGAGTATCCTGGAGCCCGGTCGCTGGTAGCTCCAGTTCACCCCCCCCCCATGTTGTAGCCACCCACTTCCCCCGATGGCTGTGATCGGAGGCCACTGGCTTTAGGACTTTGCGTTTGCGGCTGTTCTGAGTTCAAGTTCACTTGGTTGTAATAGTTAGTGATAGTGTTTGTTTTTGGTCTAGTTTTCCTTACTCCCGTAGATCCACCCGGGCCCGGGTGCGTCGGTGTATACTTATGTCCCCTGCACAGAGGAATTAGAAGGCCCCCCACAGTTTCGCCTACAGTTTCTCCTGCATTCGGTAGGGCACCCCCTATATCGTCAGTCAGTATGGGCTGGCAAGCAAGGCAGTGTCACCACTTCTAATGTCCCGCCTGACTCTTCTCCTGGCTCGGAATCGCTTTTGTTGGCGGGAGACCCGAATTGGACACCCTCTGCTGTGTCTGCTGTGTCTGCTGTGTCCTCACCTAGGTTTGTGAATCCCCCCTGGGATTGCTGGATGGTTCTGGGGTCCTGGTCCTGGTCCTGGTCCTGATCCTGATCCTGATCCTGGTTCTGGTCTAACCCTAGGTTTTGTAGACTTTTGAGCTCCTGCTCTGATCTTTGGGAATCCGCTAGGTTAGTGAGCGCCTTGTTGGCCTCCCTAGCCTTCTTTGTTTTTCCTCTTGTCCCAACCATCCTCCGGTTACCGTTCACTGCTCACCGTTCACCACTCCCCGCACCCCTCCCCTTGGCTCCTTGGTTCCTTACTGGGTTCCTTCCTTGCTTGGTCTTTAGAAGAGACCACCAACAACAACGACAAGTCCCAGTCCAAGTCCAAGTCCAAGGCCAAAGGCCAGCTAGGGCCAACTAGGGCTATGGCTAGAGCTGTTGCTGTGGCTGCGGCTGGGTGAGGCTGGGTGAGGCTGGGTGAGAAGACGTGGCGCGGTTGAGTACCGATGCCGGAGCCGAGGGCAGGGGCAGGAGCAGGGGAGGAGCAGGAGCAGGAGAGGGGTTCAATGGCCAGGATGGACTCCCTCCCCCCCACGAAGTCTGCTTACCCGGTCTCTCCCGGTCAGTCCCGGTCAGTCCTCACCCGGTCTGCTCTCCCGCTCAGCGTCTTTTCCAGGAGGGGCTGCAGGAGGTCACAGGGGTCCACAGGGGGACGGCAGGACTCCTTCTCCTTCTCCTTCTGGCTCCCTTTGACTCTGGCTTCTGGCTTCCGGCTCCTCCAGCGCCCAGGTTACGCCTGGTCCTGCCGGTATGCCAACCCACAGCCGGGGCGCACAGAGATCCTCTGACCCCCAAAGGCCGCGGCAACGCCGTGCTCCGTGCTCCGTGCGTGAGCCGACCGGCAAGAGTTCTCCTCGGGCCCCCAAAAGCAGCAATAGCGGTTGTGGCAGTAGCGGCAGTAGCGGCCGCGTTCGGTAGCGTTCGTGCTCCGCGCTGCACTCGGCGCGACGTGAACCTCGGTTGTGCAGTGTTAGAAAACCACACTGCATGGGGTTTGCGTCGTTATCAGCTGCCGCAAGTGAGTGCTGCATCATTTCTCCAGTTGTAATGCATCAGTCTCCCAGCCGCAATGCAGGTGGAGCGTTGATTTCAGCCTCGAAGCGGGTGGCGCATCATGTATCAGCCTCGAAGCGGGTGGCGCATCATGTATCAGCCGCATTGCAAATGGTGCATCGAAAATTTCCATGCACAGCATTCTGTGCTTGGTTTTCTACTCTTGTCTGCCAACTTCACCTTTCAAGACCTAGTAGGCAAACTTCAAAAGAAAGCCTCTGTTTTTCTTAAGATCCTGCCTTTCCCAGGCCAGGCCGCAGACACAGACCAGAGGGTTGGTGTCTGCATTGTGTGAGAGCAGGCACAGCCCATTCAGGTTTAAGTGACCACCCTTCTCACCTCTCCAGCTCAGATAGCTCATCAGAATATGCAGGCTACACCACAGCTCCCTGCGTGTCACTGTCTAGAGGAGATTCACAAAAAGCCCACTGTCAGTCTGACCCAGACAGGGAGTACACAAACAGGCAGAGTCACAGAATGGTTAAAGCAAGAAAACACCTACTTTCTAAAAGTGGCATTTTCAAACTAACAATCTAAAAAACAACTTCACTAACAGATGTATTTTCAAATTGTGAGTTCAGGGACCCCAAACTCCATATTTCCATCTGCTCTCAAAGAGAAACTACTCTTTATAGATATTTAAAGACAGCCCCAGCAAAAACAGAATCCAGCACACAGTCAAAACATGGGAAGCAGAGGCAAAAAAGTTGGAGAGACCACACCAAGGATGCCAGGTCTAACAAGTGGGAAGCGGCACATCCACCAAAACATAAATTACCCCTTTGGATAAAAAGTATAACATAATTGGACCGAACTCCATAGAATAAACTCCCTTGCCAATGTTGTGGGCTGACTGCTGTCTTTATTAGTTGAACAATTGGAACTGCAGCAACTTTACTACATTAGATAGTGAAAAATGTAGTTTTCAGATAAATATTTAAAAGAATACCAGTTTTTGGCTGGAGATGCTGCAACATTTTCTGATATCTCTAGGTAACTTCATGTCATAATGTAACATAATGACAAAACAAAGTAAAATACAAACACACCAAAATAGGAATGTAGCACAAAAAAGCAGAATTGAAAATTACAACATGGTAAAAAAATGCATCAGAAAAGACAACGCAAATCATCAAAAACATAACAAAATAGAAACAAAAAACACACGCACAACAACAGAGCATCACAAACTAAAAATGTAGTACAATGAAAAAACTCAACACAACAATGCAGCACAAAAAGAACCTAATGGCACAATTCAAAATAACAGCATAATACACTTAAAAAAGAAACAAAGAAACAAAAGAATGCAGCGACACAACAACACCAACACAATAAACCACAATAATTAAACTGCAACATCAAAGAACTTCTGAGATCAGAAGTAGAAAAAGTAGCACCATTGGTAGTGATAGGCACATACACATGACACACTGAATTACCTCTGTGGTTACATGGTTAACATTATCAGCAAACTCACTAGGTCATCTAAGTGACTCCCTCCATCAGTGTAGGGTTTCTTCCTGTCTTCCTTGCCTTTCATTTAACTCAAAGCAAATTTGAAATTCAGTCACTATATTTAGGCAAATCATTTAATATAGGTTAAGTCAACAGGGCAGCAATCTAAGAATGACAGACTGTAACATATATGGCATCCTGGTAGCATAAAGTTGATGTTGAAACCTACTGCAGAGACACCAGAAGCAGGGCTGGAGTAAATATAATGTTTGTAACATTTTTCTGCCAACTCCGCTTGAAATAACAACATATTTTATATATCTAAAAACTATCTGGGACCCGCTTGCTTGTGGTGCATTAGGTGAGTGGCTTTGAGGCCCATATTTATGGATTTTGATGCTAAACTGTGATAACGCAGTTTTGTGTCAAACACCTTAGTGCCTGCTAGCCCCATTCCATAGAGCCAGCCGGGTGCCATATTTATGGAATGGCGCACGCTGGCACTAAGGATAGGCTAGCATCTAAAAATGGCACAGAAAAAATATATACTTACCTGTACTTAACCAGGATGGGACCCTCCATCTTATGGTGTCCCTCTGATGTGGATGGGGGTGTCGGCACTTGTGGGCCCATTCCATGGTGTTTAGCCATGGAAATGGGTCCACAGGTCTGCTAGCGCCTGGTCAGACCGAGGCATTAAATAATGGCGCTAAGGAGGCTTATCGCCATTATTTGGGTCCGCCTACTCCATGCTCGTCATTTTTGTGCAGGAGTATAAATAAAGCAGTAGGGGGTTACCGTCATATTGTGGACAGAAACACCTACCTTGCATCTTATTAGCGCAAGGTAGTTTACCGCATCTACGATATGATGCTAACTCCTATATTTTGATGGTAGAGGGGTCAAGTGTCAAAATATAAATATGGAGTTAAGTTTGCCCTGTTTTAGCATCAAAATAAAAGACGCTAAAATGGCATATTAGTGTCTTAATATAGCAACAAATGTACTTCTCAAACTGTGCATCCTCTGAGATTTAACTGAACAGCCACATCAGTGGGGGCTGTAAATGAGCTATGTTTCTAAAATTCCTGATAGAGCGAATCACAGTAATGTGTGCAAGGTCCTAGCAAGAAACTGGGTTATTAGTTGAGAAGAGTGGAAGGTCCACTCAACCACAAGCAATCACTAAACTAACGTCCTTAAACCTCAGGTACCTTGACACAAAAGCAGTCAGACTTATAATGAAATAAATAGAACAAAGTGATATATAAGTTTTAAAGTTTAACATGAAAAAGGGCATAACAAGAAAAAAGTGTGACTCACAGTCACTCGTGACTTTTCCCCTGTCATGCTATACCAGGGGAATATCACAACTTCAGGCTGACTGCGATGGAGCATTGGTTGGACACAGGGACCAGGTAAGCCCTGCTGAAGATTTACCTTCTCAACCGCAGCGTAAAAAGTGTTGTTCATGGTGATGGGAACTGTGAGTAGGAGGCTTTCAGCATGAGGTACATTTTGAGCATCACAAGTGGACATTGCTGTACCCTGAAGTGCAGATCTCACAATGCCCGTCATCCCGGTGAGCTACTGTCATTGAGAAGAGCAGGACCCACTGAAGCTTCTTGTGGATGGTCATCACTGGAGGTAAAGTTTCAGCTCAAAGAGGCCATTTGGTGGGAAGCTGAAAACTTCTGTTTCTTTGCCTATTTTCTTCAGAAGGAGTTCTCAAGTATGCCAGCCAATAATCCAGGATCTGGAGGGCACCTCTTGGAGATCAGGACACACTCCAGCAGAGGCCAGAAGCAGGGCTTAAGCACATCTAGTTACTGTTGGTCATCTGGTCAGTTGCAGGGAGGCCTCTGAAAGCTTGTTGTGTCCTTGTAGCTCACACAGAGGTCAGTCAATTGGCCTTTGAAATCTCTCTGGGTAGCCCTGGATCAAGGCAAATAGGTACAAACTTCCTGATAATCTTTGTGTGGGTGAATTCCCTGACCTACCCTCAAAACTAATTTGGGTACCACTTCCTCTTTACCTGGTCTATGGTGACAAAGACAAGAGCAGGACTGATGTCTAATTCCTTTGTGTGTGCGGCAGGCAGGGACCTTTGAAATGTAATCATGGCAGGGCACTGCAACTTCCTTGCCATTCTGTCAAGAAGACCCCCTCCACTCACAACTAGGCTTCCTTTGTCTCACTGTGTGGCAGCAATACAGAAGTCACAACAGCAGAGCCATTCACAGTTATGTGCTCCACGACACAGGCAGAAAAACACATTTAGTTTAGGGCAAACAAATGCCAACCTTCTAATATTGGCCTTTCTAGAATAGTAATTTACACTTTACAATTAAATAGGATTTTAAATTAGAATCCAAAACATCATGTCTCTATCTGCTCCCAGTCTGAAGCTAGCAGTTTTTGAATATAATAAGGCAACCCAATGTTCGTGTATGGGAGAAATAGTCTCACAACTGTGAAAACAACTTTAGGAGATTTTCACTGCCAGGACATGTACAACTTAATACCACATGCCCTACTATTTAAATAACATGCACAATGCCCTATGAGTCACTAGGGTCTCCCTTAGGTGTGACTTAAGAATAAACATGAATTGGCAATGCCAATAGGTATGGCTTATAAATGAAAATGCCTTTTTTTATCACTGATGAGTACATACACTCAATAAGCCTCTGTCACTTATCTTTGCACTCATGCATCAATTCATTAATCCACTGACTCATCATTTCATTTGCCCTCTGACACAACTACAATAAAACACACACAAACTCAACAATATATGAAAGATAAATTAAACAAATTCAAGTCGAAAAGAGAAAACATGCTGCCTTCTAAACACAGCTGGTATATGTTTGCAATCACAAGACCAAATATAACAGTGATTGCCTGCCTTACAAAGGTATTTTAAATAGCCTATCATTTTTTAAAAGTTCAATCATGGTTGGCACATTTAAAATCAACAAGCTGGTCATCTTGGAATAGTAAAACAAGGATACACTATGTTAGAGGAAGTGCCCACATGGAATGTGGCACACTGCAAATGAAATGAGTGGCTAACAAACATTCGGTTAGCACCCCCCCCCCCCAGAAAGCTGTATTTTTCTCTTAAGAAACATGAAACTAAAAAGACAAGTAGCAAAGAAAGTAAAGGGGTAGTGTAAAAGGGGAAACGTCAAACCCAAAGCACTGGATACACAGCCCTGACATTGAAGTGCACTCATTTTCAGGTAGATACACACACAATCAAAAAATGATATTGTGCACAGGGCAAAAGACCCAGTGACTGATGCAAACTGAGCAATTACACCATGCAGGTCCCTTTCAATAGGGGGTAAACAGAATCAACACAGTAAAATGTTAATTTAAGGGTTTGTCAGAGTGGGTGACCAATGTCATAACCTTTCCTACAGTGATAATCTGTGAGATTATATGTAACCAAATATCTTTCTATGGTCATCTTTTTATCCCTGTTCACCCCCACCTTTTCTGACTGATACTGGTGGTAACTGACTTTGACTGTGCCCTGGGCTCTGCTAACCAGTTCCAGGGCCAGTGCTCTGATGAAAAAAGGTATTTGGTGATTAGGTATAATTACAATTGGCAATGACAGATCTCAGTAAGTCCCTAGTATCTAATAAGGCAAGGGGGATTCAAACTATCTATAGGTCCGTAGTATATATTAGGGCATGGGATGTTTAAATGTCCAGTAGATTTCCTGAACTGGGATGTGCTCTTCTGTGATGATTGCTGTCATTTTTAAAGGCAGCCACCCTGCTTTGCAGACTGTCTTTAAAATTAAAATATATGCAAATGCAATATTGGAAATAAAGGTACTTCCACAGTGGATAATCTACCTTATTATTACAAATAAATCACCTCTAAGGTCCCCCTAGGTGCCCCAGAGGTGGGATGCCATGTACCTATATGCAGGGACATTACTGTATAAAATATGCCTTTATGCCTTGGTGAAGGGAAAACTGTCCATTTAGTTTTCCCCATTGGAGATACTTAGCTAAGTAGGCTAACACTGGAATATTTTCTGTAAGTATAAACATTGCTAGGAAGGAGCTAAAAATGTAATTCAAGGACTCAAAATACTGCTAATAATAAATCCAACAACTTGCCACTGTTGAATTTATCATAGCTAATACAGAAAATAAGTTATAGGTTTTTCTTTTCTGTGAACCAAAATCTGGCATTCCAGCAGCCTTTCCTGATTGGTCTGCCTTAACAGGCTTAGCTAATCTGCTTTGATGAGGTGATAAGTAGGCTGCATTGAGCAGAGGCCATCTGGTGGGGGAGCTCTGCAGCTGCAGAGCACAGGCCGGAAAGGTGGCTAGGTGAATCCAGCACGGCTTCAAAGACAATAAGGAATGCCAGCCAGGGCTACTCCCTCCTCCTGTGCCCCCCAGCTAGATGGCACACCCAGTAATGGAATATGCAGATGGTCTAGAGGGGGAATGTTAATGGAAATGAGCCACACCAGTGGGTTGAATTAGCCCGGTCTTACTCTCCTGGAGAGAAATCCCCCATGTTGAATTGGGACAAGAATATGCCACACTTTGGAGGAAGCTGTCATGCTTTTGGGTGGCACCCTCTATCTGATTGGACAGGTGTGCCCCCCTCTTGTCACCCCAGATCATTGAGTAAATGTGTGAGAGCTACATAGCAACTGAGGTCTGCCGCCTGAACTGCAAGGAGAAGAAGGACTGCCCCTGCTGGAACCATGGTCTGCACCCCATGGACTGCCCTCTGAGGTACTTCCCCTGCTGCACACCAGGAACTACAGCCCTCTGGACTTTGCCTTGCTTTTAAAAGGATGGACTCCCTGAAAGCAACAGATTAATAGAGCTTTCACTTCACAATCTCCCTCAAGAAGTCCCCAGTCTGGAGTTTGTCCATTGGAACTTTTAGGATTAGGTGATGTGCATTGTGGGAACTGTAGTTCCAAACTTCCAATGACAATCTCAGAGCCTCCAGGCCCTTGGATTTCTGTTTTGGACACTTTGAACCCGGGAAAAAGTCCCAGAAGTTTGGAGCAACTTTGTGAAAAAGCTCTATCAGATGACAGACCCGTCAATGAGAGTCAAGCCACTGCCGTTGAACTGTGACATGTCTGAATTTCGGGTTTGTCCTGCTGAAACTCTGAGCTTTACCCCATCGATGAGAATTCCAAGAGTTGGCTGGGAGCGTGTGCTGAGCCAAACCAAGCCACTGATGTCACATCAGATCCCGGCCTGCCAAGGAGCCTCGCCTGATGACAAAAGGAAAAGCTCCAGAAAAATGACTTAGTCCGAAGGTAAAACTTTGACTGAGGCCTCCTATCCAGTGTGTTTGAGCAGGGCTCCATTGCGGTTGGCCTCAAATTGTGACTTGGTCCCGGCCAAGCATGACCAGATGTCCCTGGTTGGTGCTATTGGGTTTTTAGGAACTAGAAAGCAATTTTTTTTTATTTCATCTTTAAAAATTCATATCTTTGGTTCCCTGTATTAGAGTTTTGTCATTTTGGTGTCATTTTAATGATAAAGATATTGCCTATTGTTATAAATTGGTGTGGGATTTTTATTGTGTGTTGTGTCTTACGTATTTAATGTATCTGAGTATTTAAATGCTTTACATACCTGTCACCTGAGTTAAGCCTGGCTTCTCGTGGCAGCTTCCAAAGGTTGGGATAGGGGCTAATGTACTGATACATTAATTGGACCTTAAATTGCATTGGTGGCCTTATTGTTAGAGGTAGGTGCATACCTACCCCTACTAATAATCCACCTTCCAACAGAAGCCTACTGGTTTTTCCATTTGCTTAAAAAAAAAATAAGCCAGGCCTACTGCCTTTGTAATAGCTTTTCATACTAAATAATTCAGATTTATGGCATAAGGAATAACAATTCCCAGCACACCAATCAAGCCTATAGCTGTTATCCATGTCATTTAATTACTATCTTCCTCCCATCTAGGCTGCTGCCAGAGAAAAAGACTAGTTGGCTAGTACACTTTAATAGCATTGGAATATTAAGTTTCTGTCCTTGAACGTTAAAGTTCAAGATATTTATTAAATAAACAACAGGATCACAGCTATGTGGAGTGTAAACCCTATCTTTGTGGAAGCACACAACTTATGCTCATTCAAAACCTGTACTCCTGACTCCCAACATGTTGGTGGCAACAAAGCCTCTCTCCTCGTGGTTCTCACATAATTGTAATGTTGACATGTACTCTGTCAAGCACGACCATAGAAAGGAAGGTTTAGGCCAGGCAAAGATTTCTTTTGCCAGGTCGAAATGGGTGTTAAAATCTGTACACAGGCTGCAGTGGAAGGCCTGAGACATGTTGAAAGGTGCTACTTTTGTTGTAGGCTCAATGAGTGCTGCTGCTCACTAGTAGCATTTAATTTGGAGGCCCAGGATACATGTAGTGCCATACATTAGGTACTTATAAGTAACTTAAATGAATGTATCAGATGTAGGCCAATTTTACCATGTTTTCAATGGAGAGTACAAGCGCTTAGCCACTATTTAACAAGGAAAAGATGCACAGAGTGCTAAAAGCCAACAGAAACAGGATCAGAAAAGGAAGACAGAGGAAGGCCAAAATCTAGGGTGACTGCAGAGATGGCTAGGTCCCACAATCCTGTGTATGGACATTAGAATAAAGTACACCTTAATGTTCAATATGAGACTTTTCTGTCCATCTCCCTCTCTGTGCTGGTGACCCAAATTTGATAAAAAATGGTGGATTGTATCAAAATCTAAATTACAAGTAATCTGTGTTAGAAATTGGGTTTCTAGTTGGCAGAGGTATGCACCCTGTCCAAATAGGGACCACAATCCTAGTCAGGGTAAGTCAAAACACAATCTAAATTATCATGTGCTCACCCTCCGGTATCTTCACACAAAGCAGGCAGACTTAACTTTGAAGGAAAAATGTAAGGTATTTGTGCAATAACTCAGTGAAAACACCACAGAAAGTACTCCACACCAGTTTTGAACAAACAGTTGCAATGCAATGGGTCTTGCGTTTTCTCGAGTTAGGGCTATTAGCAGTGCAAATTCCTAACTAGACTTTTCTGGCCACATAAATTGAAAACGAAAAGTGAAACATTTGACATAAGCAAGCTGATTCAAAGCACCACACCACCATGAGCGTAAAGGAGAGACACAAAATGCAAAAGAAGTTTTGCTCATGGACAAACGTATCAGCAATCATGGCCAAGGCGGTAACAAAACTGCCCCAAGGAGGCACAAACATAAAGTATTTACCAACGATAACTGAAGATTTTTGAATGGTGACCCTACAAACAAGTGAAAGTGATGGGTGTGAGATGGGCGTGGTTAAAAAGGCTAAAAGCCCACATAGATACCAACACGTTGGAAAAGCAGCTCTTGTGCGCTGCTATGCTCAACCTAAGAATAGATAATATTTATTGGAATAAAATGAGACCAAAATGACAGGAATCCAATATGCATAAATTAAGATATCACTTTTTAGCTGAGTAGGTAAGTCTTAATCCATAGGAATCAATGGTTGTTTCATTTTAACACAAAATACATGGGAATGCGTCAAAAACAATGACTCAGAGGGCCACAGAGGAGTTGATGCATCGGAAGATAAAGAAATGCCTTGATTTTTCTGGGAAGGCAGAGGTGATGCATCAATTCTTTCCTTGCCGGCAAGTTGATGCTTCGATTTCCGGGTGCGCAGCCTTGGCTCCTTTCTGCGGTGCAGGGATAGTTTGATGCCCAGGGATGATGTGTGGAAAATCCAAAATGTGCTGGGAGGATGAAACAGGTAGGTCGTCAATCTGGTAGGTGATGCAGTGACTTTTCAGCCACAATACAGGTGCTGCATCAAAGGTGTTGCTTGGACTTGACAATGCAGTGGATTTTCTGTCTCTGGTGAAGTCTTTGATGGCCTTAACTTATCTTAACAGGAGGCAAGGTCAGTCCAAGCCCTTGGAGATCACTTGTGGGGAAAGGCAGAGTCCTTCCAGCAGAGTGAGGGAGCAGTGGGCTGCAGGGCAACAAGCAGGAGAGCAGTTTTTCCAGAAAAGCTGTCTACATGAGTCTTTTCAGAGCACAGCAGTCTCTTTGACAGAGTCGTTATAGGTCTAGAAGTATCTAACTTTAGGGGGTCACAGCCACAGTATATATAACCAAATGTGCCTTTGAAGTGAAGGAGACTTCAAAGAGTAGTCTTGAAGTGCACCAGTTCCCCTTTCAACCCAGCTCTGTCTGCCAACAGATCTGTGGGGGTTATCAGACCTTTTCTGTGAGATCAGGCCACTAGCCTTTGAAGTGAAAGTGAGAACCCCTTCACCCTTCCTGCTCAGGAAGAACCATCAGTATGCAGATGAATGGAGATGCAGCTGAGTGTCCGGTGTTTATGGCTGTATGGGTGGAATGCACAAGGGGAACTGTCAACCAGCACAGATCAGATATAGATTAGAGACAGGCTGTAAGGCACAGCGAGCAATACGTGCAGAGTAATGCATACTTTCTAAAAGTGGCATTTCTAAAATTCCCAACTTCACCAGTAAGCAGGATTTCTTGTCACCATTCTAACCATACCTAACATGATAGTGCCACTCCTTTCAGATCAGAAATTACCATTTGAAAGTATATACGGGTATTTCCAATGCTGGCCTATAAGGGGAGCAGGCTTCACAATAGTGAAAAAGTACTGTTTTTGTTTTCACTTCCAGGACATGTAAAACTTATAAGTACATGTTCTGCCTCTCACTTACATGGCACCTTGCCCTATGGCTACCTAGGGCCTACCTTGGGGGTGAATTATATGTATGAAAAGGGGAGTTCTGGGCTTGGTAAGAGTTTGTAGATGGAAAATCAAGGTGGTAGCGAGACTGCATCCACAGGCCCTGCAGTGGCAGGCCTGACACATGTTTACAGAGCTACTTAAGTGGGTGACACTATCAGTGCTGCAGGCCCACTAGTAGCATTCAAATTACAGGCCCTGGGTATATGGTATACCACTTAAGATGCCAATTGTGGATACATTAATGTTACCATGTTTTAAGGGTGAAGCACAAGCACTTTAGCACTGATTAGTGGTTGTAAAGTGCCCCGTCCTATGGCCAACAAAAAGATACAGCAACAAAACAGGAAGTAAAGGTGAAATGTCTTGGGTAAGGCCACCCTAAGGATGCCAGGACTAACAATCCCGAAATAGCACAATTTTGCTGCCCACAAATGTAGTCAAATAAATATTGGTAGGAAATGTGTAGGAAATATAATGCAATTTTCAATCTGGGTGTAAATGTGATATTACCATGCTAGTGCAATTGTAAGCCAATGGATTCAGAATGTCGACTTAATAATGCAACCAGTAAACACTGCATCTTGCAGCATTATCAGGATGTAGTATCACCTCATAAATAAAAGTCCACAGAAAAATGTCCTAATTGTGGCTTGCAAGGTTGACAGATGCCAATGACAAGACAAAGGACCTCATTACAACCCTGGCGGTAAATCCCGCTTTCTGCCGCGCAGAAGACCGCCAACATACTGCTGCGGCCGCGGAATTCCGCTGCAGGTATTACGACCCACAGCTCGGAATCCGCCACAATACAGACACCCACACAAGTCCGCCACACCAAAGGTCAGTGATAAACTGGTGATACCAAAACCCACACCGTCACGCCAACAGGAATACGCCCACATTATCACGACCCACGAATCAACGCGGCGGTCATTCAACCGCGGTAATCCATTGGCGGATACACACCGCTGTGCTCAAAATACACACACACTTACAAAACACAACCACATTGGACAATTCAAAATACACACACCTGATACACAAACCCACGCCACACCCACACACCCAATCCAATATAAAGCACACATCCACATCACCCACAAACCCTTACTACCAACATTTTGAAAGAAGGCCAGAGAAAGAGGCTACCTAAAACAACACCAGCATCCACAGACACACAACACCATCACTTACACAACATCCACTCACATCAAACAACACACAC
The DNA here is from genome assembly GCF_031143425.1 of Pleurodeles waltl. NCBI lineage: Eukaryota > Metazoa > Chordata > Amphibia > Caudata > Salamandridae > Pleurodeles > Pleurodeles waltl. Next base: position 254,929,377 of record NC_090438.1, on the reverse strand, counting down.
CAACACATCCCCTCAAACATCACAACAGACATCACCTCACACATCACCCACACCACATCATGGCACCTCAAAGACACCCCAGGTTCTCTGAGGAGGAGCTCAGGGTCATGGTGGAGGAAATCATCTGGGTAGAGCTACAGCTATTCTGATCACAGGTGCAGCAGACTTCCATTGCAAGGAAGATGGAGCTATGGTGCAGAATTGTCGACAGGGTTAACACGGTGGAACAGCATCCAAGAACACAGGATGACATCAGGAAGAGGTGGAGCGACCTACGGGGGAAGGTACGTTCCGTGGTATCCAGACACCAGATTACTGTACAGAGGACTGGCGGGGGACCCCCACCACCTCCCCCACAACTAACAACATGGGAGGAGCAAGTCTTGGCAATTATTCATCCTGAGGGCTTCGCAGGAGTAGCAGGAGGACTGGACTCTGGTAAGACATATCTTTACTACTTTATCCCCCACACACCACCTGCATGCCATCACATACTGCCATCTTTACCCTCACACCCATCACCCCAACAACACAGAGATACCCCACTAACACAACCCACACATCCAAAAACAAAGCCCTCCATGTAACACCGATGCATGGACACCCATCCCCAAAGCATGTCCAGTACAGAGACTCACTCATGCCCCAAAATCACCAATCACACAAGGACCAAGCCAATATTGCAAGCACAGGAGTAGAAGGTCACTCACTCATTGCACAAGATGGCACACACAGATACAATAACGATGCATTTACACCCCAACAGGACCCCTACCCAACGTCACCAGACAGGAGATGCCAGACAAATCCAGTCCCCCCACAGTGATGACAGCAGCTCTGCACGCCTGGATCAAGATGACCAGCCCGGCCCATCAGGGACCTCGGGACAGTCGGTTCCCCTGACACAGTCACAAACCACCACAGAGCCTCCCCCTCAGGAAACACCAGCACAACACACACCCAGCGGGCCCATCCCTCTGTCCCCAGGACACGTCAATCAGCAGTGTGTCCACCACTACAGGGAACCCAGGTAACCCCACTAACAGAGCATGATCAGGGACCTGGGGGCAGTGGCACTGGGCACACTGTTCAGTGGTCAGAGGCACAGGATAACAGGGAAGCTGGGGGGACTGCTTTGCGACAGGGGGAGGACAGGCCCAGGGATCCCACTCTCCACGAGGCACTCTCCAACATCATGGGAGCTTACCACCATTCCCTGGAGACCATGGGCATGGTACTGGCCAAGTTTCAGGAGACCCAGCGGCTGCAGGAGGAACACTACCTGGGGGTCAGGGAGGACTTGAAGTCCATCAACACCACCCTGGTCACCATTGCAGGGGTGCTGGCAGACCTTGTCAACACCCAGAGGTACACAGTGGCACACCAACGGGCCCCTGACACTAGCCTGGACGATGAACAGCCCTCCACCGGCGCTAGTGGACAGGAGGCACTGCCACAGGAACAACAGGCCACCAGCACCCCACCCCCTGCAAATGGAGAACCACCCCGCAAACGGTCCCTAAGATCCAGGAACAAGACAAAGAAAATTGCCAAGTCCCCCACCAGGAAATAAGACCTCCCTGAATGTCACCCTTCTGTCCCACTATGTCACCCTGTCCATCCTTAAACTGCCACTGCTCCACTTCCTATGCCCCTTTGGACAATGCACCTGTGAAACAAATAGACTGGACTCTGCCATGGACATACCTCCACCATCACCCCAGCCCATTTTACAACCCCCTCCACTTATTTGCACAGGAATAAACACACTTCACTCACAAAACAATCTGAAGTCAGTCTGTGCTTTCACAAATGTGTAAGTGCAATATCTATCGAATATAGCAATGTCAATTTACGTATTCACATACCAATGTAACACAGCTGTAGGCCAGGAGTAAACATAGCAGAGGGCACAAAGTAGGACCCAGATCTGTGAAATGGAAAGTCAAAGTGACAAGTCAGGGTCCATATACTGAGTGAAAATGACAGAATTATGCTAGCTCCAACAATAGCATGAGATGTGGGAAGCAGTGACATCTTCTTACCTGTGTCTCACTGGAAGTACTGCATGATGATGTTGTTTCGGTTGTCGACATCCTCTTATTCTGCATCCTCTTCTTCACTGTCCACAGGCTCCACAGCTGCCACAAGACCACCATCTGGCCCATCCTCCTGCAGAAAAGGCACCTGGCATCGCAAAGCCAGGTTGTGCAGCATACAGCAGGCTATGATTATCTGGCACACCTTCTTCGGTGAGTAGTATAGGGAACCACCTGTCAGATGGAGGCACCGGAATCTGGCCTTCAGGAGGCCGAAGGTGCGTTCTATTATCCTCCTAGTTCGCCCATGTGCCTCATTGTAGCATTCCTCTGCCCTTGTCCTGGGATTCCTCACTGGGGTCAGTAGCCATGACAGGTTGGGGTAACCAGAGTCACCTGCAAATGTCGAGGGACGATTGTTAGACACACACTAACCATTAGGGACAACCCCATACCCAGACACCTATGTCAACTGTATTGGGACCTTGGCCTTACCTATTAGCCACACACGGTGCCTCAGGAGTTGCCCCATCACATAAGGGATGCTGCTATTTCTCAAAATGTAAGTGTCATGCACAGAGCCAGGATACTTGGCATTCACATGGGAGATGTACTGGTCTGCCAAACACACCATCTGCACATTCATCGAATGGTAGCCTTTCCGGTTTCTGTACACCTGTTCATTCCTGCAGGGGGGGACAAATGCCACAAGTGTACCATCAATGGCACCAATGATGTTGGGGATATGTCCCAGGGCATAGAATTCACCTTTCACTGTGGGCAAATCCTCCACTTGAGGGAAAACGATGTAGCTGCGCATGTGTTTCAGCAGGGCAGACAACACTCTGGACAACACGTTAGAGAACATTGGCTGGGAAATCTCTGATGCCATGGCCACTGTTGTTTGAAAAGACCCACTGGCCAGGAAATGGAGTACAGATAGGACATGCACTAGAGGGAGTATCCCTGTGGGATGACGGATAGCTGACATCAGGTCTGGCTCCAACTGGGCACACAGTTCCTGGATTGTTGCACGATCAAGTCTCTATGTGATTATGATGTGTCTTTCTTCCATTGTCGACAGGTCTGCCAGGGGTCTGTACACTGGAGGATGCCGCCATCTCATCACCTGCCCCAGCAGACGTGCCCTATGGAGGAGAACAGCAAGCAGAGAGTCATCCAACACTGAGGTATCACAATGTGTTATTTGCAGAAACGTTGTTAATCCGCAATGTGCCGGTACCTCTCCGTATTCCCGGCCTAGATAGGTGTGACACAGTTTTTATCCATCCCATGTGGCCCCCTGAAATGGCAGCTGCCTGACCTGTAAGGTGGGACAAGGGGATATGAGGTAACTGCGCTGGCGTTGTACACCGTCGCAGTGGGCGGTTGAAGACAGCAGCGCAATTCTGCATTGGTTAACATTTGACCCTATGGGTCCCAGGAGCCAATTAGGATGTACGCTGGCAGTGACGTTACGCACCGCCGCAGACGTGAACGCCATTTTCTGTCTTTTCACTCACTTGATACCTGACCTTCAACAGGAGAGGACGTACACTGCAAGAGCTGCTGTGACCTGTGTCTGGAAGCAACAATGGCTACAGTGTCTGGGGAAAGGGCCCCTGCCTTCACTTCGGAGGAGTTGGAGAAACTAGTGGATGGGGTCCTCCCCTAGTACACGCAACTTTACGGTCCTCCAGACAAACAGGTGAGTACACTGTGAGCATGCTGCATGGGCAATGCCTGCTTAGAGTGGTGTGGATGGAAGATACATGGGGGGTTGAGGCCTGCATGTGCGGATGGTGAGTGTATGTGCGTCAGGGCAAGGTTGGAACTGATGGGTAATGAGTATGACGGTCCGGACGGGTGAGTAATTTCCTTTCCCCCTGTACCATTCCTATAGGTCAGCGCCCACCAGAAGAAGGGTATTTGGCGTGCCATCGCCAAGGACGTCCGGACCCTTGGGTCTACCACAGACGGAGCACCCACTGCCGTAAAAGATGGGAGGACCTGGGCTGCTGGAGCAAGAAAACGGCGGAGGCCCAGCTGGGGATGGCCTTCCAACGTGGAAGGGGTGCCAGTCGCACCATGACCCCCCTGAACTCCCGGATCCTGGCGGTGGCCTATCCGTAGTTGGATCGGCGCTTGAGGGCATCACAGCAGCCACAAGGGGGTGAGTACACTCTCATTCAGCTGACTCTGCGCGCATTACGAGGAGTCTGGGTGGGGGAGGTGGGCAGTGTGTTCCCCTATACCAGGGCGAACTTGGTAGGCAAGGTTCCTTGTGAGGCAGGCTCTATGGCACCCCAACTCCACTAGTGGTTAGAGCCATCTACACCTAGTCAAGCTACTGTGACTTCCAGGTGTGCAGTAATTGGGCTTAGGCCTCATACCCCATGTTCAGGTGAATTTTCTAGGAACTGTTAGTGCATGGCGTAGTGCTGAGGGCTGCTCCTTGTGTGTTGTGTCCCCCAACGGTAGTGGTGTTGCATGCACTGAACATGTTTTTCTTCTGCCTTTTCCCCCCTTTTTGTGGTCTCCCTGTTCTTGTGTGCAATAGCATCATCAGGCGGAGGAGCATTGGCACAGGAGCAGGAGGGAGCTGCAACCCACTTGGCCCTGGAGGCTGAAGCAACGGAGTCTGAAGCCACCAGTGGGTCGGAGGGTGAGGGGAGCTCCACGGTGGGGAAAGGAGCAGACACCAGTGACAGTGACTCCTCCTCTGATGGGAGCTCCCTTGCGGTGGTGGCACCTCTGTGCCCACCGCATCAACAGGTACAGCCGCCACCCCCCCTACCAGCACCGCCCTCCCAGCAGCCCCTCAGCGTGTATCCCGTGCCCGCTCACCCATGAGAGTGGGCATCTCCTTCGCCCCAGGCACCTTAGGCCCTGCCCCAGTCAGCCCTACTGCCCTCAGTGAGGAGGCTATTTACCTCCTGAGATCCCTCCCTGTTGGGCAATCTACCATTCTGAATGCCATCCAGGGTGTTGAGAGGCATTTGCAACAAAACAAATACATACCTGGAGGGCATTCATTCTGTGCAGGCGGCCCAACAGAGAGCATTTTAGGCTCTGGCCTCAGCACTGATGGCAGCCATTGTCCCTGTGTCCAACCTCCCCCCTCCAACTTCCTCCACCCAGACCCAATCCCCTGTACCTCAGCCTATACCAAGCACACCATCAGACCAGCATGCACACACATCAACACACAAGAGTGGACATGGCAAACATAAGCACCACACATCCCAGAGGCACTCACACAAGCACCATCCTCATGCATACACAGCAACATCCACTGCCTCCACTGTTTCCCCCTCCTCCACGTCATCCTTCTCCCTCCCTATCTTGTCTCCACTCACACCTGCATGCACTACATCCTCAGCCAATACCTCCATCACAAGCACGCCCATCACCACACACCGCTCATGTGCAATCACCACCCCCACTACCATTCACACATCCCCTGTGTCCTCTCCCAGTGTGTCTGTGAGCCCTCCTCCCAAAGTACACAAACGCAGGCACCCACCCACCCAACAGCCATCCACCTCACAACAGCCTCCAGCCCATGCACCTTCACCCAAATTCAGCAGATGTACACATCCTACAACCACTACCTCTTCCTCCACACCCAAACCCCCTCCATCTTCCCGTCCCAGTGTGTCTAAAAAACATTTCCTGGCAACCCTTGACCTCTTCCCTTCACCTCCCCCTGTCCTTCCCCTAGGGCCAGGCTTTCCAGGTCCCAGCCCAGCACCTCAGTGACCAAATCCCCAGGCACAGTGGTGCCAGCAACTGCGGGGTCATCGAGTGCACCACCCATCAGGGCAGCCAGTGTGCCACGTAGCGAGGGCAAGGACATTCCGCCACCTGCCAAGGTGAAAAAGGTGCACTTCCCCGAAACTACCAGCCACCAAGGGCTCAGCAAAAACAAAAGGGGATAGTGGCAAGTCAACTGTGGCACAATCAAAGGTGGGGAAGGGAAAAAAGCAGAAGAGCAGGTCAGGAGAGGGCACGGTGGCACAGACTGAGGGACCAGTGTCACACCTTCTGTCCACGACCACACCAACCTGTACGCGGTGAACACCTCTAGCTGACCCGCCACCACAACCGCCACCTGCACCGCCACCTGCACAGCCACCGGCACATCTGCAGCCTCAGCAACAGTCCCCAGCCTCTTCCCCAGTGGGCAGCCATCCGAGGCTGCAGGAGACGTCCTGCTGTGTCCCTCAGCAGGTGCTGACCCATGCACCACTGCCACCACAGACACCGCCGCAAGCACCACCACCGGTGACGTGCTCGGACAGTGGCACCACAGCTGACATGGCTACCATCCTCAGTGGTCAGTCGTCCGAGGCTGGAGAAGAGTTCCTGGACCCTGGGCAGCTTCCATGAGGCATGACTTCCATCACTGTTTGCACCTGCAGGTGGAAGGCGAAGCCGCAGCAGTGTGGGGTATGTCGCTGCCTCCATGGCGTATCATGCTACCTGTACCTCGGCAATCTCGTGGCGCACACACCCAGGTGAGAGAATTGTACCGGCCACACTGCATGTGGTGCACTCTGGGCACCAGGACCCCTCCAGAACCAGTGGAGAGATACATCCACTTCCTCAGTCCTTGGCAGGATGAAGCACTCTGGGCACCAGGCCCCCTCCAGAACCAGTGGAGAAAAGCATCCACTTCCCCAGTCCTTGGCAGTATGAAGCACTCTGGGCACCAGGCCCACCCCAGAACCAGTGGGGAGATACATCCACTACCTCAGTCCTTGGCAGGATGAAGCACTCTGGGCACCATGCCCCCTCCAGAACCAGTGGAGAAAAGCATCTACTTCCCCAGTCCTTGGCAGGATGAAGCACTCTGGGCACCAGGCCCCCTCCAGAACCAGTGGAGAAAAGCATCCACTTCCCCAGTCCTTGGCAGGATGAAACTCCCTGGGCACCATGCCCCCTTCAGAACCAGTGGAGAAAAGCATCCACATCCGCTACCTCAGTCCTTGGGAGGATGAAGCACTCTGGTCACCAGGCCCCCTCCAGAACCAGTGGAGAAAAGCATCCACTTCCCCAGTCCTTGGCAGGATGAAGCACTCTGGGCACCATGCCCCCTCCAGAACCAGTGGAGAAAAGCATCCACTTCCCCAGTCCTTGGCAGGATGAAGCACTTCTCTCCGTTTCCAGTCAGGTATCTAGTGTGGGCTTCGCCCATGCATTTTGGGCCCAGTGGTCCACAGACAATGATTGGTACACTATCTGGACTTGCGTAGTTGGTGTACATATTTGTATATACTGATTTTTTCACTATCTGATTATTCATGATTACAATCGTTACAATCATTTATTTTTGTCCTTGCGTTCTTCCAGGGGGTAGGGGGGTGTATATGTAATGTTGCTGCATGTGTTTGTGTGTATGGTGTTTTGGGTTAGGGTGGGGGTGGGGGTATTGCTTTTTGCGTGTGTGTATCACTCTCTTTTTTTCCTCCCCCCTCCCCTGTGTTGTAGGTGCAGTACTCACCGTGGTCGTCGACGGCATCTGTCCTGCTCCCGATAGAGCAGGAGGAAAAGCAGCATTGGTAACACCTGTAGTTCGGGCTCCATGGCGTCCTGGTTCCTCGTTGGGTGTCGAGAGGTGAGTGTTTTCCCTTCTGTGTACTGTTTCTGCCGTGCTTTTGATAGCGTTGGTTCCGCCCCGGAAAAGATGGTGGATAGGCGTGTTGAAATACAGTGGGCGGTACTTTGTCTTCCGGCTGTCTGTTGGCGGTTACCTCAGCGGTGTTTGTTTCTACCGCCGTGGCGGTCTGAGTGTTAAAGTGGCTGTCTGTGTTGGCGGTTTCTGCCATGGTCGTGATTCCATTTTTTGCCAACGGCCTGTTGGCGGCATTACCGCCGCTTTAACACCCACCGCCAGGGTTGTAATGAGGGCCAAAGTGCCTAATTCAGAGGGGCACATATTGGCCAGTAAGATTGCAGGGGTGTAAACTTCAGATTTTCCAACAATCACTCTGATATATAAGTTGAAAATAAATTACATGACAAGCAGGGTGCTGGAGAGGGGCTTAAGGAGCAGTGGAAAGGAGAGAGGAATGCAGATCGGTAAGGGTACTAAGTGAAAGCAACACAACATTTTTTTAAATAACAAACATTTTGTGGACTTTCAAAGTAAAGATGAGATAGAGTATTTATGTTTTGTCAGCTTGTGCATGCAAAAATCCCAGGTGAAATCTGACAGACCCCTCTCCATACCTGACTGAAAGTACAAGTACTCAACTATTCATCAAAGAATACATTTATTAGGGGGTGTAACAACCCACTTCCCCTTCCCCCAAGCTACGCCCCTGCTGATTCACAAAGATAAACGTACACTTTTGTGTAAGTTTAGGATTGCTTGCTATTCACAACGCTTTTTTAACTAATAGTACCTATAGGACTGCGGAGTCTTCACACACATAAAGAAAGGATTGTTCTATCATTTTATGTGCGGAAACTCAGCAATCCTAAAGATATTACTCGTGAAACTATCACATTAATAATAGCTTATAGTGTAAGAAACTGATCAGCAAAATCAGCATACCCCAATATTTATCAGTAACATTACCTAAATAAATATTTTCATCTCTCTAAAATAAACAACGCTTCGCCTGTCATGGTTTGAGTCTGAAGAACTGCGCGTGTACGTCATCTGTATTATCCATAGTATATATTAATATTGTTTCGATTACCGTAGCGTCTATTATCCTTCTGTCGCAGTTATCTATTACTACACTGCCCACGTCAGCGGAATATCAGTGACCTTGGATGGTTCCGTACATTGCTAGAAAGCACGATTGCCGCGTAGATCATATAAAGCCATTCACATATGAGCTATATGAGGCTGTAAGGCATAATTCTCTTTTAAGGGCTTGGGCTGCAGCTACTGTAGATATGATTTTCATAAATCACTTGAGCTATACGATTCTGCCTGGAAACTGTGCCAGAAATATGAACACTGACGTCTGACTTTTGTAGTGCATTATTCAGTGCTATTTTGAAGTATTTCATCTTAACCCACTCCTGACTCTTGCGGCTTTTAGCACGACGCATTCTAAAACTTTTAAATAATAGAGCTTTCCCGAAAGGAAAATTACAGTATGGCTATTTTGCCCGTTTTTTCAGTCGCCCAAGGCAATATATAAGACTTAAATATACTGTTCATGGCATGTTGTTTTCTGAATTTCTTCCTCAAGTAATAATAAAATATTAACAAAAATGTAGGTACATATGTATGTACGCACACTGGACCTTAGACAAAAAGCAGCAGGGCGCTGTACAGGTTCAAAGACACGCATAAATTCAAGGGGTGGTAGGAGCAGCAGCTGGCTTGTGGACTGTTAATGCATTGTGGTGTACTATTCTTTAAAGAAATAAGGGGCATATTTCTCAATCTTTCATGCAACACAACCTGGCAAGACACCTTGCTGCCCTGCATGAAAGGGAAAAGGCAAGACTGTGCCATATTTAATATTATAGAACGCATTTCTTACCTTTCCTAGCGCTGGTTCACTTTTGGCTACCTACCACCAATACATGCACACTTGCATGATTTTGCAGGGGTGCCTGTGGTAGACAACAACAATCCTGACGGGCATTTTCCTCTTTCTATGTGTGCTGCAAAATGTAGCACACATAGAAAGAGTTAAAAATGAGGAGGAATAAAAATATGTCTCCATTTTATGCCTCCTCTGGGGAGGAGTAGCATTTTGATGCATTCCCAGGTCTATCACTAGTGGTAAATCATTGAATGCGCCCAAACCCATGGGTGTATGTGTGGGAACATCCACACTCTACTTTTGGAATGTCTCCCTTGGGCAGAGTAATGCAATGTAGCAGTTTGCACCTGTAGGAAAATGGCTCCCTGTTGCAGTTACCCCCCACTTTTTGCCTGATATTGATGCTGACTTGACTGAGAAGTGTGCTGGGACCCTGCTAACCAGGCCCCAGCACCAGTGTTCTTTCACTAAAAATGTACCATTGTTTCCACAATTGGCACACCCCTGGCACACAGATAAGTCCCTTGTAACAGATACCAGTGGTACCAATGGCCCTGTGACCAGGGAAGGTCTCCAAGGGCTGCAGCATGTGTTGTGCCACCCTTATGGACCCCTCTCCTAACACATGCACACTGCCCTTGCAGATTGTGTGTGTTGGTGGGGAGAAAAAGGCAAAGTCAACATGGCATCCCACTCAGGATGCCATGCACACAAAATACTGCCTCTGGCAAAGGTAAGTCACCCCTCTAGCAGGCTTTACAGCCCTAAGGCAGGGTGCACTATACCACAGGTGAGGGCATAGCGGCACGAGTAATATGCCCCTACAGTGTCTAAGTCTATTCTTAGACATTGTAAGTAAAGTGTGGCCATATTAAGTATATGGTCTGGGAGTTTTGTCAAAAATGAACTCCACAGCTCCATAATGGCTACACTGAATACTGGGAAGTTTGGTATCAAACTTCTCAGAATAATAAACCCACACTGATGCCAATATTGGATTTATTAAAAAATGCACACAGAGTGCATCTTAGAGATGCCCCCTGTATTTTACCCAATCCTTCAGTGCAGGACTGACTGGTCTGTGCCAGCCTGCTGCTGAGAGATGAGTTTCTGCCCCCCCTGGGGTGAGAGCCTTTGTACTCTCTGAGGACAGAAACAAAGCCTGCACTGGGTGGAGGTGCTTAACACCTCCCCCCTGCAGGAACTGTAACACCTAGCAGTGAGCCTCAAAGGCTAAGGCATCATGTTACTATGCCCCAGGGCACTCCAGCACTCCAGCTAGTGGAGATGCCCACCCCTCTGGACACAGCCCCCAACTTGGCGGCAAGTCCAGGGGAGATAATGAGAAAAACAAGGAGGAGTCACCCACCAGTCAGGACAGCCCCTAAGGTGTCCTGAGCTGAGGTGACCCCTGCCTTTAGAAATCCTCCATATTGATTTTGAAGGATTCCCCCAATAGGATTAGGGATGTGCCCCCCTCCCCATAGGGAGGAGACACAAAGAGGGTATAGCCACCCTCACAGACAGTAGCCATTGGCTACCGCCCTCCCAGACCTAAACACACCCCTAAATTTAGTATTTAGGGGCACCCCAGAACCCAGGAAATAAGAATCATGCAACCTGAAGAAAGAAGAAGGACTGCTAACCTACAAGCCTGCAGAGAAGGAGGAAGACGACAACTGATTTAGCCCCAGCCCTACCGGTCTGTCTCCAACTTCGAAAACCTGCTCCAGCGACGCATCCGACAGGGACCAGCGACCTCTGAAGCCTCAGAGGGCTGCCCTGGACTACAGACCAAGAAACTCCAGTGAACAGCGGCCCTGTTCAAAACCTGCAACTTCTTTGCAACAAAGAAGCAACTTCCAAAGACTTCACGTTTCCCGGCGGAAGCGTGAGACTCTACACTCTGCACCTAACGCCCCAGGCTCGACCTGTAGAAAACCAACACCTCACAGAGGACTCCCCGGCGACTGCGAGCCCTTGAGTAACCAGAGACGACCCCCCCTGGTCCCCCACAGCAACGCCTGCAGAGACAATCCAGAGGCTCCCCCTGACCGCGACTGCCTGTTACAAGGGACCCGATGCCTGGAACCAACACTGCACCCGCAGCCCCCAGGACCTGAAGGAACTGAACTTCGATGCAGGAGTGACCCCCAGGTGACCCTCTTCCTTGCCCAGGTGGTGGCTGTCCCGAGAAGCCCCCCTGTGCCTGCCTGCACCACTGGAGTGACCCCCGGGTCCCTCTGTTGAAACCTATACAAAGCCCAACGCCTGCTTTGCACACTGCACCCGGCCGCCCCCGTGCCGCTGAGGGTGTACTTTGTGTGCCTTCTCGCATCCCCCCCGGTGCTCTACATGACCCCCCTGGTCTGCCCCCCGAGGACGCAGGTACTTACCTGCTGGCAGACTGGAACCGGAGCACCCCTGTTCTCCATAGGCGCCTATGTGTTTTGGGCAGCTCTTTGACCTCTGCACCTGACCGGCCCTGAGCTGCTGGTGTGGTAACTTTGGGGTTGCCTTGAACCCCCAACGGTGGGCTGCCTATGCCCCAGAACTGAGATTTGTAAGTGTTTTACTTACCTCCTAATCTAACCTTTACTTACCTCTCCCAGGAACTGTTGATTTTTGCACTGTGTCCACTTTGAAAATAGCTTATTGCCATTTTTACAAAAACTGTACATGATATTGTTTTCATTCAAAGTTCCTAAAGTATATAAGTGAAGTACCTTACATTTAAAGTGTTTGATGTAAATCTTGAACCTGTGAAAATAAACTAAGAAAATACATTTTTCAATATAAAAATCTATTGGTCTGGAGTAAGTCTTTGAATGTGTGCTCCTCATTTATTGCCTGTGTGTGTACAACAAATGCTCAACACTGTCCTCTGATAAGCCTACGACTCGACCACACTACCACAAAATAGAGCATTAGAATTATCTAATTTTGCCACCATCCTACCTCTAAGGGGAACCCTTGGACTCTGTGCACACTATTTCTTACTTTGAAATAGTATATACAGAGCCAACTTCCTACAGCACCGCTCTGTGTTACTCTAGATTTATCAAACCATTCAGGGCCACTCAAGGTTGCCTTGCATGCCTTGATGATTTTGACTTTAGTTTGTAGTATTTCCATCCCTGTGTATGGCGCAAGGGCAGAGCAAAATTATGATAAATATGGGTCTGGGTCTTTAACTCTTTCCTAAAATGGAGCAGCTTTGGGGCAGTCCTGATGGCTATGGGGATGCTGTTCCACATCCTGGATGCACAGAAGGAAAAAGCCTGCTATCTTGTTTTTCTCTTTTTATCCTGTTCAGTCTGTAGTCTGTGGTCTGAGTACGTCCTGGCTGAGGTCTGCCAAGAACCACTAGGTATTGTGAGCACGGCTGCAAGCTAAGCAGAAGAACAGGTCATGATAGCTTTCTAAATGATGCTGCTTGTTTTGAAGAATCTGTGAGCTGACTAGGGGAGCCAATGGGGTTCAATCAGGATAGAGGCATTGTGAACATATTTCTTCAGGCCCTGGAAGGGGATGTGTGGTGGCATGTAGGGTGCCCTCAAAGAGTGTCAAAGAGGAATCTAGGGCCATTCAGCAGGGCATTACCATCCAGATGTGAGGATATGAAGGCTCTTTAACAGCAGTTCTGAAGTCACTTTCTAGAAGAGAGAGCTGGTACCAGAATGGCTTATTTTTTGCTGTGTATTCCTTAAGGATGAAGATAGTGTTTCTTTTGCAGTGTGTTCCTTAAGGGTGAAGATGGTGTTCAGGGTAAATCCAAGTGATTTGAAAGTTACGTTCAAAGTCTTCAAGGTCACATTATTGAGCCAGATTTTTACTGCTTTGTTTTTCTCATTCTTGCCACATAACAGCAGTAATAACAAACAACATGATATTTATGCAGTTAAATAGAAGAAGTCATTGCATTCGATAAGTAGTAGGCAATCACAAATAAGTCTTGTCCACTAAACTGATACAAAGAATTAGCCCTCAGGTTGGAATGGTATGATCAATAGTATGTTACTTGGATGCTGGGGTGTGGAAAGATGGTAAAATTTGACATCACAAACCTTGGTAAGTTTTTGACTAATATCAAAACGTTCTCAAAATGGTTGAAATTTTGTAAAGAAATGGGTAAATATCATGCAGTGTGCCAGTTTAGCTTGAGGAAACGTTCTAGAAACCCTAGGTTTTCAATGAAAATTAGCCCACTAGTTTTTGTAGAAACTCTCCCAAAAAACATACTTTTGCAGACAATTTCACACATAGGTGAAGTTGAAAATGCCACAACTTGATGAAGCTGCTTAGTTTATTGTTTGGGCACAACTCAATCATTTAACATTTTGGTCTGTCTGACGTTTTATATACGAGGCAAGGTAGCCTGACCGAACCATAAGTGGTCACGTCATGATAGCATGCACATAGTATGACATACCAAGACATGGCATTTTGCACTAACTAATGAACATAATGGCTAGCTGCCTTATCAGTTAATAAAGTATCACAACAGCCTGCCCTAATCACAACCCACAATCAATATGTTGAAGTACAGTCTCACCTAAACTGCAATTATTAGTGCATAGTAGGTTACCCCAAGCAATAACTGAAACTGCACTAAAATACAATCTATTCTAATAGTAATGTTAATAATGATAATACATCTAATGTATAATAATAATAATAATAATAATAATAATAGTAATAACAATAATAGTAATAATAATACTTTTATATGGCACGTGCTTCCAAAGGCATATGACCTTTTCGTACCTAACTTTGTAAGTAAAATTGGGAGTGATTGAAATTTCCACTTCAGAAGTCTGAGAGGATGATAAGGCCATGATTGTATTTCTACTTTTGGCCTACAGGTTACCAGCAGAAAATCACAACACATAGCTGCTAAACATGTAATTAGTCAGTCCGATGCTGATTTCCCATGTAATAAAAAAGTGAGTGTGAACGGCACCTAAATTGTTGATCTCTAGCTACTGAGTGAACTGTTAAAGATATTTTCTCAAAATAAACCTTCATACAACTACACAAAAGCATGTGTGCAAACTGGTGAACATGAACAAATTCAGACAGGGGTAACTTCACTCAGTCATATCCATGGTAAAAGAAATGCTTGCCATCTTCTTTAAGGGGATAACAGTTGTTTTGTTAGGCTTATGTGGGATTCTGCTAGTTTCTGAACCACATTCTTTCTTCAGAATGTCATTCTTTTGAACACTTAGGCCCTCATTACAACCCTGGCTGTCAAAGACAGCCAGGGCAGTTTTGGAGGTTGTACAGCCAACAGGCTGGCGGTACAAACTTGCATATTAAGACCGTGGCGGAAGCGCTGTGGTCGCACCGCTGGGACCGGCGGTTTTCCGCCACGGTGGTCCCGGCGGATTTAATCCTCCAGAGGATTACAAGCCCCCTTCTTGCCAGCCTTTCCATGGCGGTAGGAACCGCCATGGAAAGGCTGGCGGAAAGGGGAGTCACGGGGCCCCTGGGGGGCCCCTACACTGCCCATGCCTTTGGCATGGGAAGTGCAGGGGCCCCCTGGCACAGCCCCACACAGCTTTTCACTGTCTGCACAGCAGACAGTGAAAAGTGAGACGGGTGCAGCTGCACCTGTCGCACGGTGGAGCCAGCTCTCATGTTGGGGCCCACATCCCCGGTGGGCCGGCGGGCGGAAACTCTGAGGAAACTCTGTTTCCTCCCGCCGGCCCAGCGGGGATGTCATAATGGGCACTGCAGGAGTGCGGCCGCATTGGTGGCCGCACAGCGGTTACAACTTGGCGGGCGGCGGTTTACCCCTTTTTCTTTATCCTTAACCAAACCCTTCTATCTACCAGATATTAATTCTAACATGTTTATAGTCCTTACCTTGTCTACATAGCTCACACTTTCCTTTAGCTTTTCCCTATTCATACCGTTTAATGGGTTTCATATATCATTTAAAAAATCAAATGTACATACAAATTGTTTATTTTTTTGGATGCAAAAATAATACAGTTTTATACATTCTACTTTTTGGACACAAATGATTTAATCATTTTTTACTAGAAACCTGGGTTGAAATGTGTCTGAAGCTGCTGCTGTGAATCCCTGAGTGTACGTGACAATACGAAGTTGTACTTGGCAAAATGTTCTTTTGAGAAAAATTGTACTGAATATAGGCCCTCATTACATCCCTGGCGGTCACTGTTAAATCGGTGGTAACACCGCCAACTGGCCGGCGGAAAAGAAAAGATCATGACCACGACGGAAACTGCCAACATAGACAGTCACTTTAACACTCCGACCGTCACAGAGGTAGCAACAAACACCACGGCGGTCACCACCAACAGACAGGAGGAAGACAATGTACCGCCCACACTATGATGAGAGGCCAATCTGCCAGCTTTTCCACGGCGGTGCCAACAACATCAAAAGCACGGCGGAAACAGTACAATGAAGGGGAACCATTCACCTCTCAACACTCCACGAAGAACCAGGACGCCATGGAGCCTGAATTGCAGATTCCCCATGTTGGTGTATCTACTAATACACCAGGAAGTAGAAAGAAGGCAGCGACGACGGTAAGTACTGCACCTAGCACACAGGGGAGGGGAGGAGGGAAAAGACAGTGACACACACACACGCGGCACACAACACCCCCACTCCCCACCCTCATCCAGAACTACATACACACAAACACATCCAACAACAATACAGATACGCCCGTCACCCCCTGGAAGAATGCAAGGACAAATGGAAATGAGTCTAACCAGTGTTATATTGGAACATTCAGATATAGCAAGTGAAAATCAAATAATCAGTATATACAAAAGTTCACATTATATACACAAGGCCGTACACTTTCCCTTGTAAATGTCAGTGGACCAGTGGTCCCAAAAAGCAAGGGCGAAGCCCACACATGACACCTGCCTCAAAATGGAGAGAACACTGCAGGTGCATCAGGTCGAAAAAAACACAGGCACCTCAGGGTGGAGGGGAGGGGGGGGCAACTCAGACGGATGATTGTACAACACCACTGCCCCTCGAGGGGGCTCCATGCCCACTGCTTGGTCCTGGGGATTGAAAAGGCCACAGTCTCTCAAGTCTCTCAAGTGGGTGGGTTGCCCACTGCTTGGTCCTGGGGAGTGCAAAGCCACAGTCTCTCAAGTCGCCCAAGTGGGTGGTTTGCCCACTGCTTGGTCCTGGAGAGTGCAAAGCCACAGTCTCTCAAGTCTCCCAAGTGGGTGGTTTGCCCACTGCTTGGTCCTGGGGAGTGCAAAGCCACAGTCTCTTAAGTGGGTGGTTTGCCCACTGCTTGGCCACAGTCTCTCTTGTCCCTCCTCACACGTCAGGCAGCCGCCATTTCAGGGGCACATGGAATGGCACCTAACTGCATCACAGCACATATTGGCACATATACGGACTAACTATTTCACACACGGATTCACTAACATTACGGCAGACTCATTTGTGCTACCTATGTGGTAAATTACCCTCTGCTCACCGTTCTCCTCCATAGGCCTTCATAGGCTACAACCGCTGGGGCAGATGATGAGATGGCGGTATCCTCCAGTGTACAGACCCCTGGTGGACCTGTCGACAATGGAAGACAGACACATCATAATCACATACAGACTTAATCGTGCCACAATCCAAGAACTGTGTGCCCAATTGAAGCCAGACCTGATATCAGCTATCCGCCAGCCCACGGGTATACCCCCTCTAGTGCAGGTCCTGTCAGTGCTCCATTTCCTGGCTAGTGGCTCCTTTCAAACTACAGTGGCCATGGCATAAGGGATGTCTCAGCCAATGTTTTCTAATGTGTTGACCAGAGTTTTGTTTGCCCTGCTGAAACACATGCGCAGCTACATCTTGTTCCCACAGGTGGAGGATTTGGCCACAGTGAAAGCTGACTTTTATGCCCTGGGACATATCTCCAACATCATTGGTGCCATTGATGGTACACATTTGGCATTTGTCCCCCCGCAGAAATGAACAAGTGTACAGAAATAGAAAAAGCTACCATTCGATGAATGTACAAATGGTGTGTTTGGCGGACCAGTACATCTCCCATGTGAATGCTAAGTATCTTGGCTCTGTGCATGACGCCTATATCTTGCGCAGTAGCCCTTATGTGATGGGCCAACTCCAGAGGCACTGAGTGTGGCTAATAGGTGAGCCCAGGGTTACCACACAGCATGAGTAGTTGTCTGGGTATGGGGTTGTCCCTAGGGGTTAGTGTGTGTCTAACAGGTATCCCTCGAAATTTGCAGGTGACTCTGGTTACTCCAACCTCTCATGGCCACTGACCCCAGTGAGGAATGGCAGGACAAGGGCAGAGGACTGCTACAATGAGGCACATGGCCGAACTACTTGTATTATTGAGAGGACAAACGGGATCCTGATGGCCAGATTCCGGTGCCTCCATCCAACAGGTGGCTCCCTATACTACTCACCGAAGAAGGTGTGCCAGATAATCGTGGCATGCTGTATGTTGCACAACCTGGCATTGAGACGCCAGGTGCCTTTTCTGCTGGAGGATGAGCCTGGTGATAGTCTTGTGGCAGCGGTGGAGCCTGTGGACAGTGAGGAAGAGGATGCAGAGGAAGAAGATATTGACAACAGAATGAACATCATCATGCAGTACTTCCAGTGACACACAGGTAAGAGACTGTAACTCCTCCTCACAGTTCAGTATACTTTGGGACATTGTACATGTCAGGCTCTTAACCTCTGTCTATGGACATTGACTGTTCCCTTTGGATTTCCTTTTTGCAGATCTGGGTGCCCCATTTTGCCTTCTGCTATATGTACTGCTGCCCAACAACTGTCATACATTGGTATGAGTAAATGAACATTTACATTGCTATTTGTTGCTAATGTTGTAAGAATACATTTGTGAAAGATCAAACTGACTCCAGATTGTTTTTTTTATTAAAGGATGTTTATTTAGGTGCTAATGGGCATAGGGGTATGTGCAAGGGGCTGGGGTGATGGTGGAGGAAGGTCCATGGTAGAGTCCAGTCTATTTGTATCACAGGTGCATTGTCCAATGGGGCATAGGAAGGAGAGTAATGGCAGTTCAAGTTGGACAGGGTGACATAGTGGGACAGAAGGGTGACAATCAGGAGAGTCTTATTTCCTGGTGAGGGGCTTGGCAATGTTCTCTGTCTTCTGCCTGGATCGCAGTGACCGTTTGCGGGGTGGTTCTCCTTCTGTAGGGGGTGGGGTGCTGATGGCCTGTTGTTCCTGTGGCGGGGCCTCCTGTCCACTAGCTCTGGCGGGGGTGGAAGGCTGTTCCTCAGTTTGGCTAGTGTCAGGGGCCCTTTGTTGAGCCACTGCCTCCCTCATGGTCTTGCCCATATCAGCCAGCACCCCTGCTATCGTGACCAGGATGGTGTAGATTTTGGTGAGGTCATCCCTAACACCCATGTAGTGTCCCTCGTGCAGCGGCTGGGTCTCTTGGGCCAGTACCGTGCCCATGGTCTCCTGGGAATGGTGGTATGCTCCCATGATGTTGGAGAGTGGGTTCCTTGGGCCTGTCCTCCCCCTGTCGTACAGCAGTCCTCCCAGCTTCCATGTTGTCCTGTGCCTCTGTCCCCTGAACCGTGTGCCCACTGCAACTGACCCATGTCCCTGATCGTCCTGGGTCAGTGGGGTTGCCTGGGGTCCCTGTAGTGGTGGACACACTGCTGATTAACGTGTCCTGTGGATAGTGGCATGGGCCCGCTGGGTGGGTGCTATGCTGGTGTTTCCTGGGGTGGAGGTTCTGTGGCAGGGGAACCGACTGTCCAGAGGTCCTGGATGGGCCAGGCTGGTCATCCTGATTCAAGCGTACTGCGCTGCTGTCATCACTGTGGGCCTCTTCTGTGGGGGTACTGGATATGGCTGGCACCTCCTGTCCAGTGACGTTGGGTAGGGGTCCTGTTGGGATGCAATGCATTGGTATTGTTATTGTATCTGTGTGTGCCATCTTGTGCAATGGGTGTGTTTCCCTTTATAAATGTGCTTGCACTGTCACCTTGGCTTGTGTGATTGGTGATTATGTGGGCTAGGTGAGTCTATTGAGTGTGCATGCTGTGGTGATGTGTGTCCATGCAGGTCTGTGATAGGTGTCCATGCACTGTTGTTGCATGCAGGGCTTGGTATTGGGATGTGTGGGTTCTGATAGTGGGGTATACGTGAGGTGTTGGAGTGATGGGGTGAGGGTAGGGGTGGGAGTTTGTGATGGCATGCAGGTTGGGTGGGGGGGATAAAGTAGTGAAGATTTGCCTTACCAGAGTCCAGTCCTCCTGCTACCCCTGCGAGGCCCTCAGGATGCATGATCGCCAAGACTTGCTCCTCCCATTTTGTTAGTTGTGGGAGAGGAGGTGGGGGTCCACCACCAGTCCTCTGTACAGCAATCTGGTGTCTTGAAACCACAGAACGTACCTTCCCCCGTAAGTCGTTCCACCTTTTCCTGATGTCCTCCCTAGTTCTTGGATGCTGTCCCATGGCGTTTACCCTCTTGACAATTCTCCACCATAGCTCCATCTTCCTTGCAATGGAGGTCTGCTGCACCTGTGATCCGAATAGCTGTGGCTCTACCCGGATTATTTCCTCCACCGTGACCCTTAGCTCCTCCTCAGAAAACCTGGGGTGTCTTTGAGGTGCCATGATGTGGTGTGAGTGATGTGTGAGGTGATGTGTGGGGTGCTGTGTTGTGATGTATTATGTGATGTGCGTGGATGGTGTATGTGTGATGGTGTTCAGTGCCTCTGTGTGATGGTGTGGTCTTTGCTTTTCTCTCTCTCTGCTTGTTCAAATTTGTTCGTTGAAAGGGTTGTGGGTGGGTGTTTTATAGTGGTGTGTGTGTGTGGTGTGTGTATATGTGTCAGGTGTGTGTAGTTTGAATTGTCCAATGTGGTGGTGTTTTGTAAATGTGTGTGTATTTTGAGCGCGGTGGTGTATACCACCAATGGTTTACCGCGGTTGTAAGATTTGTGAGTCGTGACACTGTGGGCATATTCCTGTTGGCGTGATGGTGTGGGTTTTGATATCACCAGTTTATCACTGACCTTTGGTGTGGTGGACTTGTGTGGGTGTCTGTATAGTGGCGGATTGCTCTGTGTGGGTCATAATACCCGTAGCAGAATACCTTCGCAGTTACAGTAAGTTGGCGGGCATCGGCACAGTGGTAAGCAGGATTTACCGCCAAAGTTGTAATGAGGGTCATAATCCTAAATATTTTGTTATGAATAAATGTTAAGAATAAACAGCAGCTTCTGACAAAATTTCTTGGCAAGTATTGATCCTGGCAGTACCAAATTCCCTCTGATGTTTTGTTGAACTTGATTTTTTTAAATTTCTAGTATAATTTGTTTGCAGATAAAAACAGAGTATAATAGACAGTTTGAGGGGCTCATTTACATGCCACTTGCACCACTGTGGCCTCATTTGTTCTGATGCTATGGTGGGGTACAACAGTTCCCCACCCCGTGCTTAATTTACAAACTGGCACAATCGGACCATTGCTCCATTTTGTAAACCCTTGCACCACATTATACCTGCACCAGGTATAATGTATGCAAGGGAGGCCTACCCCACAAGGAGGCCCTTAGTAAGGGTGCAGTGAAATCTAAAAGATTTCACGGTGTCATTCTAACGTCATTGTTAACGCCTGCTCAGGGCAGGCGTTAAAGTGACCCTGTGCTTTGTTCTATGGGCCTCCCCTCGCTTTGCTGGACTAGCGTCAAACTTTTTGACTCTATTTCAGCAAAGCCACAACTGCGTCAGAAATTCTGACACAGCTGTGCTAACAAGTGCCATTGCGTACTATGTTAAAAGTACAGCACTACGATGGTGTTGTTAGGTAAGCACAGGATGGAGCAAGCAAACTGGCACATTATGAGAGATGCACCAGTTTCTTGTAAATTAGGCCCTTAGTTTTTCTTTAAAATTCCTCCAACCACCCTTGATATATTTGGCTGTCTTGAAGTAGTTTACGTTTCGCCTAAATTTACAAAGGCTATAGTCTGCTGGTGCTAGTGCAATGCAGAGTGAACATGCAAGTTACTAACCAGCGCAATAAGGGCCTCACTTATGAGGCCCTAGTGCCACACTGGGCAACCAGATCATCATTTTTCCTTTTATTCTCTGGTGGAGCAGTGTTCCATTCCATATTTACAAGACCATACAAAGCCACCTTGTGTGGCTTGTGATGGCCTTGCAAATATGGACCTCTTTCACACATAGCACTGTGCGAAAGGGGCGTTCCATGTGTGTTGCTTGGGATGTTCCCACACAAAACCCATGGAACCCGAAAGAATTTGATGCATTCTCAGATTTACAAGTCTGGAAATGCGTCATATTCCTACACCACCTCAGGGGTGGCGTAAGAAAGACATAATGGGTAGAAATATCTTTATTTCTCCCCTTTTGTTCTTCTTTCTATTTGTGGGGCATTCAGAGTAAAACACCTCTAGTGATTGTTTTTGTGTAAGAAGATGTCCCTTCCTGCACAAAAACATACATTCCCGCAATGCAGGCATCCTTGCACCATGGTTCCTGCTTTGGTGCTAAGCAGCAATTTGTGCACCAGAGGAGGGGGAGAGGACAGAAATGTGCTGTATCTATTAGATACAGCACACTTTTGCCCCTTCCCAGTGGCGCAGGGCAGCGCATCAAGGCACTTGCTGTGCCGCAGTTTGCCACGTGCCTCGCAAATGAGGGCTTAAGTGTTTTGCACTGGAAAAGTCAAATTTTCACAGTTCAAAAACCGATATGCCCCCCTTTCAGCCATTTTGTTTCAAATGGCTGTTACTGTGGTCAAGTAGTGCAAACCCCCATGTGTTTTAACACAAAGTCCGATTTGCTAAGAGGGCCAGACAGGGCTCAACCGCAATTTGTTTCAAAATTGGGGTTAAAGGATGGTTAAGCGCGTTGTGAAGGTGAGTGAATAATCTAATTTTGATTGGCAATGATAATTATGCAATAATGCAGAAGAAGTAACTGGATTCCATACATAGGAGACAATCACAAAGAAGAGTCTCCTAACGATCTGTGATAAAAACGTACCCATCACTGGATTGTTGGGATGAGATGATCAATAGTACGCTTCTTGGAAGCTGGTGTGTGTAATGTTGGCAAAACTGAACCTCACAAACTATTGACAATTTTTTTTAAACCACCAAGTTCAGGAAGCTTACGAACTGGGCGAAATTTTACATACAAATACATGCGAGTTGTCGATTTAGCTGGAGGAAAACCTGCAACCCTAGGTTTTCTGGGAAAATCATCAAAATAAAATATTATTAAGGATCATCTCCCTCAAAGACATACTTTTTCAGAGAATTTCACATGTAGGTGAGTGAAGTTGACAAGTCATAACTTTGTGAAGCTGTTTAGTTTATTGCTTATGCACAACTTAATCACTTAATATATGGAACTGTCGTAAGCAATTTATAACATGGAAGAGCAGCCTGTCCTAACCATAAATGGCCATGTCATGATAGCATGTACAAATTGTTAAATACCAAGACATGCCATACTGCACTAATTAGTAAAACATAATGGCATGGCTGGCTATCTCAGCAGTTAATACTGTGTCACAACAATCTGCCCTATTCAAAACCCACAATCAATACGTTAATGCCTAAATTGCAATTAATGCAGAGTAGTTTACCCCTGACGATGATGATCATAATAATTGCATGTTAACGTGCCTGTTAGAAATGGGGTCTTTGGTTGACAGTCAGGTTACCCCCTGTTCAAGCAAGGACCCTCACTCTAGTCAGGGTAAAAGAGAATCACCCTCAGCTAACCCCTGCTTACCCCCTTGGTAGCTTGGCAGAGCAGTAGGCTTAACCTCAGAGTGCTAGGTGTAAAGTATTTGTACCAACACACACAGTAACTTAATGAAAAACACTACAAAATGACACAACACCAGTTTAGAAAAATAGGAAATATTTATCTAAACAAAACAAGACCAAAACGACAAAAATCCAACATACACAAGTCAAGTTATGAACTTTTAAAGATTAAACTCAAAAATAGCGTTTAGAAACAAAAATGCTTCGATGAGATGTTAACACGGCGTCGTTCCCAACAAGCCGACACCAGCGGCGCCGGACACGGAGTCGTGTAGACCCCCAAGTACAGTACCTTTGGTGAAGAGTGAAAACAAGCTGATGCGCGAAGTCGGGGATCGCGGCGTCTGTGCGAAACGTTGAATCCGTGCACTTCGAGCGGCGTCGGTCACGATGTGGTGCGGCGACTTCCACGGAGTCACGGACTTCAGCGGGGCTGCTGCGGCGTCAGGCCTGCGAAGAGCATCGCGTTCCAGCGAAGGTCACGGCGCCAGGTGCAGGCGGCGTTACCGGATTCAGCAGCGGCGTCGGTCCGGAGTCGTCCGAAGTCGATTTCCTTGGATTTCCACCAGCTTTCCTTTCAAGGGCCCAGGGACTGGATAGGGCACCACTTGTCAGGGCAGGAGTCTCTCCAGAGACTCCAGGTGCTGGCAGAGAGAAGTCTTTGCTGTCCCTGAGACTTCAAACAACAGGAGGCAAGTTCTAACTCAAGCCCTTGGAGATTTCTTCACAAGATGGAAGGCACACAAAGTCCAGTCTTTGCCCTATTACTCTGGCAGAAGCAGCACTGCAGGAAAGCTCCACAAAGCACAGTCACAGACAGGGCAGCACTTCTTCCTCAGCTATCAGCTCTTCTCCAGGCAGAGGATCCTCTTGGTTCCAGAAGTGTTTCTAAAGTCTGTAGATTTAGGTGTCCTTCTTATACCCATTTTAGTCTTTGAAGTCACCTTTCTTCAAAGGGGACTCACACCTACTTGTGAAATCCTGCCTTGCCCAGGCAAGGCATCAGACACACAGCAGGGGGTTGGAGCCGGCATTGTCAGAGGCAGGCACAGTCCTTTCAGATGAGAGTGACCACTCCACCTCCTAGCAGAGATGGCTAATCAAGAAATGCAGGTTACACCCCAGCCCCCTTTGTGTCACTGTCTAGTGCGAGGTGAAAAACAACCCAACTGTCAAACTGACCCAGACAGGGAATCCACAAACAAGGCAGAGTCACAAAATGGTTTAAGCAAGAAAATGCTCACTTTCTAAAAGTGGCATTTTCAAACGCACAATCTCAAAATCAACTTTACTAAAAGATGTATTTTTATATTGTGAGTTCAGGGACCCCAAACTCCACATGTCCATCTACTCTCTAGGGGAATCTACTACGCTTTAATCATATTTAAAGGTAGCCCCCATATTATCCTATGAGAGAGACAGTCCTTGCAACAGTGAAAAACGAATTTAACAATATTTCACTGTCAGGACATATAAACCACATTACTATATGTCCTACCTTAACCATACACTGCACCCTGCCCTTGGGGCTACCTAGGGCCTACCTTAGGAGTGCCTTACATGTAAGAAAAGGGAAGGTTTAGGCCTGGCAAGTGGGTACACTTGCCAAGTCGAATTTACAGAATAAAAATACACACACAGACACTGCAGTGGCAGGTCTGAGACATGATTACAGGGTTACTTGTGTGGGTGGCACAACCAGTGCTGCAGGCCCACTAGTAACATTTGATTTACAGGCCCTGGGCAACTCTAGTGCACTTTACTAGGGACTTAACAGTAAAACAAATATGCCAATCATGGAGAACCAATTACGTACATATTTTAAACAGGAGCCTTGCACTTTAGCACTGGTTACAGCGGTAAAGTGCCCAGAGTAACAAAAACAGTAAAATCAGAGTCCAGCACACATCAACAACCTGGGGAACAGAGGCAAAAAGTTAAGGGAGACCACGCCAAGGATGAAAAGTCTAACAGTGCCCCATTTACAAACCATGGAATGACTACCAGCACCTAACATTATGGGCCTCATTCTGAATGCCGAGGTAGTTTCAGTGACACCACACCCGATGAATACCGATACTGCAGGATGGAGTATTTATTTAGTACGGTATTACTGATCGATTTCGAGAACCGAAGGTTAAAATGTACATAACATGAAGTATTAGACTTTGCAGACCAGGTCAACATGGTTTACCTCATTCAGAAACCTTTTTTTCTCGAAAGACGGAAAACTACACATCCGAGCAAACCCGATTGCTGCTCTAACTCCAAAATGCTCTCAAAATGTATTTCCAACGTCACAAGGATTGATGCCCTATTTGTGTCATCATGTCATACGTTTAAGTGAGATGCACTTTTACCATTTCCATGGCCACTCAGAGTTGTTGGGTATCTCGGTAGAAAGGATACTGTCCGCTGGCTGTGTGTTCAACCAGAGCTCTACATGTGAAATTTGGCAGTATGACCCTACACCAAACCTATGCGACTGTGTCAGTTTGTTTTTTTGTGGGAATGTCTTATGTGGTAATCATAAGTCTTTTCAAACTCGACATCGATATATTTACTCTAATACAGTTGTGGTGTTTTCAAACCTTTCCTTGGAAAGACAGCACGAACTCCGTCCTTTTCTGTGATAAAGAGAGGACAGGATGTACTGGTTCTGCTTTTTTCCTTTCTGTTAAAGTCAAAAGGTGTGTGCGAAATGTGTATTTGCTTTAGCGTAACTATGTGAAATTATCACAAAATTACGAGAATTTCTGCGTAATTATGCAAAATGTATATCTGTTATTTTGCTAATATATTTGAGCTCAAAATCCGCCTCGTGTCAATTTTGTGGTGCAAGGACGCATTTAAACAAAATCACCCTTCAGAACACCCACTCGCGTTTTTTTGTTAATGTGTATTGATGGTAAATTTTTAATGAATTGCACTTTGTAGTAAAATTTTATGCCATGTTATTACGACAAGTGGCGCAATGGCATAATTTGGGGAATTTCGCGTAACAAGTGTTTTTTACCTGTCGGCCTTAGAGCGCTCTTTTCTCAGACTTTTTGCCTTCAACCTCAATTTTTCAGAATTTGGCTTTGCTGGCCTCAAGACTGTGTACTTCTCCTTTGCTAACCAGAGCGAACGTGCTTGTGTTTACTCCCTAAAAACATGCTAAAACTGGTTTACACATGACTGGCATTTTCAATGTACTTATGAATTGCTAATAAAGTGGTATGTCACATACCCAGGGTCAGTAAGTTAAATGCTACTGGTGGGCCTGCAGACCTATTATGCCATCCTCTTAAGTAGTTTTTTAGAGCGTGTCCCCGGTCTATGGCAGCCTGAATGCAAGTTAAGCTGCCAATTTGACTTGGTAAAATAACCCTTTTGCTAAAGAATTAAACTCTCCTTTCATCACATATGCCACTGTTAAGGTAGGCCCTAGCTACGCCATAGGGGAAGTGTGCCTTGTAATTAATTTAAAGGTTAGATGTGTACTTTGCGTTTTACATGTCTTGGTAGTGAAAATCTATTAAATGTGTTTTCTCAGACCCTCGGGGACTGAAAAGGCTCGAACCATCTTGATCCCACACCTGGACCCGGTCCAAGTAAATCCTGACCCTTCAAGTGGTGCCTTTCCAGCCCTGGACCTTTGAAAGTTGTGCTAAAGGTGCCCAGAGTAGTGAAATCCAAAATTTGAAACTTAAATTTTAGCTAAAAAGTGCTCTGAGAATGGAAAGGAGACCAGAAAGTACCTACTCATCTGTCTGCCCAAAGTGCATTGCTGGGAAGCTTGACTTCACTGCAGCTCTGCTGCGTTCTGCTCCATAGCAGCAATTCCTATTCAGATGTCTTTTGCAGAAGGGGTATCTGGCCTTCTCGAGACCTCATCAGCTACAGCTTGCAGCTTCATCCCAAAGGAGACTTTCCACTTCCAAAAAAGAGACTAAAGGCTTCATTATGAGTTTGGTGGATGGGAAAGCCAGTCCACCAAACTCCCGAGAGGTTGGCCGCCGCCTTTGTGGTGACCAACCCGTAGGAGTTATTAAGAGATTCCCGCTAGTTCAGCGGGCGGAATCCTCATTTTCTGCCCAATGGCCTAGCAGGAAACAGGCTACAGCATTGTCTTCGGCTCATAATCGAGCCGGCTGCAATGCTGTCACCAGGAGGGCTGGGCAGGAGGGGCCTCTGTACTACCCATGCCAAGCGCATGGACAGTGCAGGGGCCCCCCTGTGGCACCCAGCACCTGTTCTCCACCAATCTTTTCATGGCGGTGTTACCACCATAAAATGGCTGGAGGAGAACAAGCTCATAATCTGCAGGGCAGCAATGCATGCAGGGCTGCCCGGGCCGATTATGATATCGGCCACCACCAGGCCACCAGGATCCAAAATCCTGGCAGAGCTGTCGGTTCAGTGGTGGTTGAACCACCAGGGTTGTAATGTGGAGGTGGCATCTGTGATGGTCTTGACTGCCACCGTGAGGGTTGTGGTCATAAAACCGCCACACTCGTAATGACCCCCAAAGTCTGTACATAGAAATCTTCACTGCAACTTCCTCCAGGGGCTCACTGATAACAAAGCCTCTTCCTCGGACACCACCTTCAACCTTACTTGCTGAATTTTATCTTTTCAGGCAATTTTCAATTACATTTCTTCTAAATCTGAAGGTAAGCACAACCCATGCTCCATCGCTGTCAGTCATATTTTTTTTTACTTTGACCCAGTCTCAAATGACTAGAAGTCCACCTTTGACGCTTTGATCTTTTAGGCACTAGTTTGTACCTTAAACTTTAAAAATTCATAACACTGCTTCTACTGATTAGATTTTTGTTGCTATGTTGTCAAATAATTCAATAAAATGTAGACTTTTTTTTAGTTGGTGCAGGATTCTTCTTCTGTTATGTTTTCACTTTATTAATGTTTCTGTGCTGCATAAATACTTTACACATTGCCTATAAGTTAAGCCTGACTGCCAAGCTACCAAGGATTAAGGACAGGGTAATTTAGT
Source organism: Pleurodeles waltl (assembly GCF_031143425.1). Classification (NCBI taxonomy): domain Eukaryota; kingdom Metazoa; phylum Chordata; class Amphibia; order Caudata; family Salamandridae; genus Pleurodeles; species Pleurodeles waltl. The sequence continues at coordinate 254,900,987 of NC_090438.1, read as the reverse complement.
TATTTTTGTGGTTCACCCTGACAGGGATTGATTGAGCATGGTTAACAACCACCAACCTTCTCACATTAGTGATCCAGTACTTGTGTTTGTCAAGTCCTGTACTGTGATTTGTGTAAAACCGGAATGCCATAAAAATAATGCGCAATCAGAGTTGACTAATTATTTTAATTCCCCTTAGTTTTCCATTGTCTGTTTTCTTCTTTTTCTAAATGTAAGTACACTACCTCCTTTTTCTGCAGTAGAGACAGAGCTGCTCAGTGTTGACAGCTTAATGAGGGCTGGGGTGCAGAGCTATGCAAGGAAAGGGGGCTGAATGCTGGCAGGAAAGTCACCACGTTGGAAATTCAGTTAGCCTTTATTGCTAGGGGTAGGTCATGAGAATGCAGGCCACACCAGAGGAGCACAACCCTGAGAAGGAGGGGATGAACATGGATGAGAAAAGGAGGGTCCAGACTTGGATCCTGAACCACAAGAGGAGCACAGCTCACCCCCAGAAAAGATGCCCCATGCAATGGCAGAAAACAATGTGTCTGCCTGGGGTCTGTCCCCAGAGGAGCTGGAGGACAGTAAGGTGGAGAGGGAGATCAAAATACAGCTGACCAAGATGAAACTGGAAGGAGAGGAGAGAAAGACTGAGAGTGCTTTGGCCAGAGAAGAGGTGGAAGCAGAGGAAAGAAGGGCTGAGGCAGAGAGAGCCCTGGTTAAGGAAAAAGCTGAGGCTGAAAGGGCCTTGGCTGAGAGAATACTGCTTTGGAGCATGAAAAATGCTCAGAGGAGATGGAGCTCAAAGCGAGGCAAGCTTCAGGATTCAGCAGTGGTGGTGGTAGCATTCCTTCAGTGTCCCCAGGAAAGATTAGGGTCTGCATGCCACAAGTCCTGTTGCTTAGTAATGTGGTCAAAGATTACATAAACACATGTTTTTCTGTGTATGAGGAAGCCCTGAGAATGCAAAGGATCCCAAAGGAGTATTGTGGGCTAGCATATGGAAACACATAAGGAAAGTGGGGAGGGACACACTTTTTACACTTGAGGTCAGTGACCAGACAATGCACACCCCTATGAAAGCCATACTTGCCTATATGTTTGGACCTTGAGTAGATTTCTTGCACTATTCCACCAAAGCACCGAAGGGTTGGGTGAGGAGCAGCAAAGTTGACACTTATGTGGGGTTGTACAACTTAATTTCGAGGGTGCAAATGCTTCATACTTGCTTTACAGAGCTGTACCTAGTGGATATTAAGCACACTGACCCCAGGGAGCTGCTAAGGAAGTGAACCTGTGCGTCAGTACCAACGTGTAAGAATGTATCTGGAGGGGGAACTCCTAAAAGAGTGGTCAGGGATCCCAGCAGAAGAATGAGGGGGAGATGTAAATAGGAATGAGTACCCTCAAGGCTGCCAAAATAGCCTACAGGAGAAAGGGTTCCAGCCCCAATCTAACTAGAAGAAAAGGAAGGAAGGGATGTTTGACAAGAGCATCAACTTCATGTTTGCCTAAATGAAGTCCATGTGGGAAGAGTGTAGAGTGACATACAAGTTCTCCACACCCTATCATACATAAGCCAATGAGCTTGTCTAAAAGATTCAACAAGACCATAAAAGGAATGATTATGGGTTTACCTGAGCCCATGAGGTTAAAGTGGGATGTCCTTTTACCATGCCTACTCTTTGCCTACAGGGAGGTACCATGGGTTCAACCCATTTAAACTCCTCTATCAACACCCTATTAGGAGACCTCTCTGTGTCTGGTTAAGGAGGAGTGGAAGCAAGCGTTCAAGAAACAAAACATAATTAAACATTTCATAAATCATGAAAATTCCACTGGCCTAATTTAAATTTCACCCTGCCATAAAGGTTAGTTCTGTCTCCAGGATCAATAACATGATCACTCTTTGGGAACTGTCTGACCAGAAGAGCTGTTGAAGATGCTTCTGGAAGACTATGAACTTGATTCATAAAAGTAAATTTACATCTGTAGTTTAAATCTTGTGTAAATCCACTACTCAAGGTGTAATCTAATCTACATGTTTCTGCTATCCACCAATTATGAATGTAGACTTACACCTAAATGTAGGCTTACATGTTTCCATCCCCGATCCAGCATCCTACAACAGGATATAAAGTGTAAAATTGCTACTAGAAACTTTTCATCCATAGATGGAGGTCCTTACCAAAGAAGAAAAGATGTCTCTATGGGAAAGTATAGGCAAAAAAATAGTTTTGATAAAATATGAAAATTATTTTATTATAAAAAATAAATGCAAAAGTGTTGAAGGTATTTATTCTAAAGTATTAAAATAAAAAGTTCCAGCTCATTAGCTCATTGAGTTGTATGTGTTTTGAAAAGTTAAGTAATTAAAATATAATTGTTTAATCTATAAATAATACATCATTTAAAAAATCCTGCTCATAGTAAATTTTTTATTTAGTTTTACTTATTTATGTTAAAAGTTGCATGTAGAATTAATTAAAATTATTTTAACATTAGTCAAATATAAGGATACATTTCAAAGATCAAACAATTATATATATTTATTTTCTATTGGGTAATACAATTAGACTTTGCATTAATTATTTCCTATTTGGATGTTTTGCAGTACCCGTGAGTGGCTAGGTTTAGTGCTTGGCTTACTCCAAGACCAGACGGGAGTAAATTTATTGCTGTTTTCAATATCTAGGGCTACAGTAATTGTATGAACATAGTTTGTGTATAGCAATTGACTTAACTGAAGATTTAACTTAATCTTAGTGTCTTCCTACCGCCAAACAGTATACGCTGTATCTAAGATACGGGGCACCATGGCACAGGGTAGGGGACAATAGCATCCACAGTTTCTACGCTATTGATGTACTGTTCAGGGTTAACGCCAAAAGTTTGGCACTAACCATGAACAGTACAAAGGGGCCCATTGTAAATAATAGTGTGCCTGATTTTAACGGCTGTAATCAGCAGGCGTTAAAAGTGCTGGAAAAAAGTGCTGAAAAAAAGATGCAAAAAAACTCTTACATTTCTTTGCGTCATTTTTTTAGCCTCGTTAATGTGGGAATTACCCCTTTGCAAACATTATGCCTGGTGCTGGCATAATGTATTGTGAAGGGTTCCAAAGTGGCACAATGCATGCATTGCACCACTTTGTAAATATGGTGTGGGGAAAAGGCCACCTAAGTGCTGCCTTAACATCAAAATATGACACTAAGGCAGTGCTAAAGTGGGGCTAGGCCCTCTTAAATCATGGCCTTACTCTTTCATGGGTGGGTGTTTCATTAACATGTCCCTTTCTAACAACCTCCTTACTTTTTTTAAACACCTCCTTTCTCACAATAAGTATTCGCCATTTTTTGTCCACTGCCCTTTTTCTTCCAGAATTTATTAACAAAACGTAGGCTTGCGATTGTTGACATCTCTGCTGTCATGGAGAGCTCCATATAAGAATCGTAAGCTAGATGGAGGCAGGGATTAGTGAAGATCATTTTGTAGTACATGAGTAGTAACATTGCCGTACTACTTCACATACTACAAAATGCAGTTTGTGAATAGGCCCCCAAATGTCTTACTATGCCCTTAATATACACAAAAGGCATACTGTGCCCTCTTTTTCCATGATCACTCCCATTTTATTGACTTGTACTGTTGGTTTCTAAACTCTACACATTCACGTACTGCTACTCACTCAACTGTGTATGTGCTCTGACCCCTAAAGCACAGTAAAATTAACTAATACCAAAACATGTCTACCTGTGTATCTTGACAGAAGCAAAATTTAAACCTGCAGGGAAACCTGTCGAAATAGTCCTTTGTAACAAAAAGGAAGAATGCCTTGTAGTCCACATGAGAAAACTTAAATGCAATTAAAATGCTATTTTGCTAACCTTGGTTTGGGATAAGCAACAGAAGTGATTCAACCATTGTTTTTAATATTTATCAGAAACTCAGATAATGGTGAACTCTGATTTTTTATAAACATACAGGAAAGGTAACTTTAAAAAGTCAGAAATTATCAGCCTAAAGCACCAGTAGTGTCATTGCTGTTCCCTTTTGTGTGAAAACTGCATACAGAACAGAAACAATTGGTTAGGCCTTTTGGGAGAAAGACTTGGGTGTGAGGTATGAAATTCCTCTCAGCTCAGGAAAAGGAGTTAGGCAGGGTTTAGGTACTTGATTAACTTGAGGGTGACCAGGGTGAGGCCTAACCATTCATACCTAATTGTAAATGGAGACCCAGAGAAGAAGAGCACTTTGATTCTGGAATACAGCATGGCCAGCTTGGCATGATCCCAGTAAAAAGTGAAGCTGGTTCCAGAACTAGTTTGCTGTGGTTGAAGAGGAAGACACTGCTTATTTCCCTGGACACATCCCTGACATAACCACCAGCCCCATCCACGGGCAAAAGACTTCAGCCATGTTTACTCACAATAGTGTCCTGTTGGCAGTAAGGCAAACAGCATTTGCTGAAAAAGTCGGACGGAATGCTCTTGTAAATATTTCTTTCACTGGCTAGGAAGTTTCTAGTCTGCAAAAGTAGCACTTCACCCTATCGGAACACCTGTAGATGAACAGAAAAGAACTAGACCTGCTGTCTGACCTTCTTGGAGATGGAAAGACTGGACCGGCTGCACTCGTACCCAGGACTAAGAAGTGGATCCCAAGGGTGGTTTGGCTGACCTCCTTTGTGGCTGCAGGGGCACAGCAAGCCACAAAAGGCTTTTTCCCTGAAGTAACCAGCTGACAAGTAGCAACTGGACCTAAAGCAAACATGCTGATGGCATCCGCTGAAATGAGTGCTGTCTCCTACATGCTGCTCCTGAGGCACTGGGGAGACTTTGAGGAGACCAGGAGGAACTGTTCGAGAAAGTCTGAAAAGTATGGGGTTAGAAAGTTTTTGGACTCCCAATACCTCTGGATCTTCAGTGGCACCTCATGGCACAGAACTTCAATTTCAAGAGGACTTTCTGTGGTACAGCTTCCAGGCTTACTGGAGGAATGTGAGCTTTAAAGAGAATCTGAAGGTAGATCCTGACCTTCTAAAAGAGCAAAAATATATTTGACCAATGATAGGACTCCAATGGGTGGAAAGTTTGAATTTTCCTGCTCTAGCTTTTCCTGGCAAAACCAACAGTTTCAGCTGGACCATGTCCACTAGCTAGTAGATTTTCAGAGGAGTTCACCAGGTAAAGAATGAAACCTTGCATTGCTAAGGGATTTAAAGTTCTATAACAAGACTAGGTAGTGACTTAGGGCCAGATGTAGCAAGGCATTAGCACCTCGCAAACGGCGAAAAACGCCGTTTGCGAGGCGCTAATGCATGCGCGCGATGCAGAAACACATTTTGCGAGTCGGAACCGTCTCGCAAAATGTGTTTCAGACTCGCAAATAGGAAGGGGTCTTCCCTTCCTATTTGTGACTCGCACCGAGATGTAAGTTGCGGTCGCAAATCAACTCGCAGTTACCATCCACTTGAAGTGGATGGTAACTCAGTCGCAAATGGGAAGGGGTCCCCATGGGACCCCTTCCCCTTTGTGAATGATCACAAAATTATTTTTTCAGAGCAGGCAGTGGTCCAATGGACCACTGCCTACTCTGAAAAAAAAAAACGAAACAAAAGGTTTCGGTATTCTTTTCTATGTGCAGCTCGTTTTCCTTTAAGGAAAACGGGCTGCTGATGGAAAAAAAAAAAACTGCTTTATTTAAAAGCAGTCACGGACATGGTGGTCTGCTGTCTTCAGCAGGCCACCATCCCCGTGAGTGCCCAGACTCGCTATGGGGTCGCAAACTGTGACCCACCTCATTAATATTAATGAGGTGGGTCTTTGCGACCCCATAGTGAGTCGCAGAAGGTGTCTGAGACACCTTTCTGCATAGCAAATTGCGACTTGCAATTTGCGAGTCGGTAGGACTCGCAAATTGCAACTCGCAATTTGCTTTCTACTTACATCTGGCCCTTAGATATTAGCAGATGGGGTGCTCAACAATGTGATGGAGTACCCTGCCCTCCAAACCTCTGGTCTGCCTACCTCATTTAGAGCTGAGAGGACTACAAATGTTACACTGAGAAAGCCCCCATAGGCTCTATCAAGAAAAAAGCTTCCTCTGATGGCCTGACAGAGTGGGTGTCATCAGAGGAAGGGAATTACACCACCCACCCTATTTAGGGTGTACAGTGTGAGGTTCTTATTTTTGTCTGACATCCTTGGTGAGCGATGAAAAGGTATAGTTAATAACCCCCATATCCAGGAAAAGGTTCTCCTTCATAATGCCAAACTTCCACTTTTGAAGTATGTTTTTGAAAAATAGTTTATTAAAGTTTGATAGATGTCGGCCGTCCACCAAAAGTTTTTTTACCTTGACAGTTCCTGTCTAGGTACTATGTTCACCTCTGGGCCAGTGGTGATCTCTAAATCTGGTGAATGGTAGTCCGGCAGGGTGGCAGACATAATCTCCTTCACCCAGATGGATGGAGTACAGTCTATCAAGCTTCAATCTGGCCCTAGGTCAGAAGGTAAAAACTGTAATAGGGACATGGAACTTGGGTTATCCGACCACTGCTCCATTGCAGTCACCCTGTAATCACACCTAGGTAATGGTTAACCATGAACAGTGACTTCTTATTGTTGCTTTACTTTTTCATAACACCTTTAGCTGTAAAACCTTAAAAAACATATTTCTGATTAATCCTGATGGATTGTAGTCATTGTGATGTCCTTTTTCTTGTTAAAATTTTCTCTACTTTTAGAAACTGGTTCTGGGATTTTTAATGTTTTGAATTTCTAATTGTGTTGGTGCTGTTCAATACTTTACACCCTTTTCCTTAAGTTAGGACTGCCTGCTCTGAGCAATAGCTACCAGACATTGTGCTCAGGTTTATTGATTTCACTTGTTTATTGTATCTGACCCAATTTTGGACTTATTCCTCAGAAAGGACTAAGATCCTGCACCACTAATTACCCATTTTCCTACACACATGGGGCTTAATTTACAAAGGCAAACTTCCACTTTTATGTACGTTTACATGTTTTTTACATTCACAAATTACAAGTTATTGGTAAATTTACAACTGCAACGACTCACAGTTGAGCGGCAAACTCCACACAAAAAAAGATAGGACAGGTCTAGCCTTTTATGTGTGGAGTTCTCCTCCCCAACTGAGTAGTCTCCGCAGTCGTAAACATACTAGTAACTCATAGTATGTGAATAGCAAAAAAATACATTTACATAAAAGTGTACGTTTACTGTTGTGAATCGGGCCTTGAATTTAATTTAGTACTTCTAATGATCTCACTCAGTACCAGTTAGTTAGTTAGTTATCTTAATAGCCCCATATTTGTTTTGATTTATTTTAAATAAATATATTCTAAGTACAATAAGGGGGTTGAGTTTTCTCAGAATTCTGCTGTCCCATTTGACTTTCATGGATACAATGTGATTCACTCTGGATTTGAAGTCGTAACATGAAACTCTGGAATTCCCACTACTTGGGAATATATATTTATACACACACACATATACACACACAAGCATGCACTCACACACACACACACACACACACACATCATGACATACCTATATTTATGAGGACCCACCATTGACCGTGATGAAGTGTGTATTTACTATTTAACTCCACACACTCTTTGATAGTACTAAACTAAACTGCATGTTTAGTTTTTTGATACACTCGCTTGAAACTGCTTAAACATTCTATGGGTACCAGTCCTCATAACGCACCATTTCTCACAAGAATAGTGTTTGTCTTGAACTGACAGTATTTACCCACGCTATGAGGACCGAACTGGTCCTCACAGCGTAGGCTATACATGCCCACACATATACACACACAGATGCACACACACACACACACACATATGCACACACACACCCTAATTCAATATAGTATAATCTTGACTCTCAGATTATTTTCCTCAATTAAATTCATGAGTCAGTAATTAGAACAATAAGTGGAGCACAATGAGAATGTGAATTATTAATTGGGGTGGATTATAGCCTAACAGAAGTAATATGGTCACTAAATTGTGGTTTCCAGTTAAAGGTTTCGGTAATTTAAACCTGAGCTCAATCTCAGGTAGTTTTGGCACACAGCAGATGGCTTAATTAAAGAATCAAAACACTTAAAAATCCACACAATAAAAATCCCACTCCTGTTTATAAAAATAGAAAATAAATTATTAAACAAATTGACACCAATATGACAAAATTCCAATAAAGGGAAGCAGAGATAAGACTTTAGAATCTTTAAATAAAAATAATGCCAAAAAGCTGTAAGCACCAATGTATGTCAGCTCATGGTGATAGACCAGGACCTATGCGTAATTTCAGGCCACTGCAATGGAGAGAGGGTACATCAACCAGGTTCGACTCAGTCAGAGGGTTTATCTTAGGACTTTGACCCAGATTTAAGAGGGCCTAACACCTCCTGGCACCACATTAGCTTGTGCCCTAACGAGTCCAAAATTGCTATGCCAGATTTACAAAGTGGCGCAATGCATGCCTTGTGCCACTTTGTAATCCCTTGAGCCACATTACACATGCAGCAGGCATTATGTATGCAAGGGGGGAGATCCCCCATTAGGGGGGCAAATAAATTCCAACATTTTTACAGCATTTTTAACACCTGCACAGAGCAGGCATTAAAAGAAGGCACATCATTATTTGTAATGGGCATCAATGTACTAGGTAGGATTAGTGTCAACAATTCTGACACTAATCCTGCAAAGCACCAAACTAGCATCAAAAATGTTGATGCTAGTTCCCTAACTACCACCATGGTGCACCGCATCTTAAATATGGTGCCCATATGGTGGCGTTATGGGGCACTAAGAGGCACAAGAAAAGTGACGCTGCATTGGATGCAGCACAACTTTTCTTAAAACTGCCCCTTAGTTTTTTTTCTGGTCAAAATCTTTCAGCCGGGCAAGGCAGCAGACTGTATCCGAGGATGTTTTTGGAAAAAAAAGAGCTCAGAGTAAGAACATGCGAATTTCACACCCAGTGAAGTTTTCGAATCTGTCGGATGCTTTTGGCACCTTTGCCCGATCAAGATTTCTACACTCGCACTCACCCCTAGATTTACAAAGATTTCGCATCAGGTTTACTTCATGTTTTTGATGTCGACCTAGCACAAAATCGATTTTGCTATAAACAAATCAACACAAATGTCAATTTGTCTTGCTTCATTAAAAAACAAGAAAGACAAATATCCATCACGTTGCACTGCCTAGTGTTACTATGCGTCAGGAAGAAGTTCGAGCCCCTCCTGCACAAAACCTATGACCACAATGTAGACACCCTTGCACTATGGGATAAGGGTGCTTGCATTGCCTCTAGGCAGCCCAAAATGCGACAGCACAGAGGAAGAGCAGAACTGCACAATTTCATTGAAAATATGTCACAGTTCGGTTTTCTCCCATTCAAGCAATGCAGCAACTTCACATTCTGGCCTGTATCCTTTAAAAGGTTAGTAAATCTGGACCTCATTCTCTCTTTTGGAGCTCCTTATACTCCAGCAGGTAAGGCTACATGTTGTATCTGAATAGGGTGGATCCCTTTTTGTTGAGTTTCCACAGAATTGGATTTGCTGCTGCAGATAAGAGCCAAGTGGGGTAAACCTGTTTCTTCAGCCTAGTAGCAATGCACTTTGGGCAGATTGGCTTAGCAGGTTTGTCCCTGCACTCTAGCGGCCTTCAAGTTCAAAACTCCTAAAATTTCAGGGATGTTAGTAAAAGCCCAGGTAGACACAGATAAGGGTCCCACGACCTCAGGAACAGCACTTTTGGCTCAGGACACACTCCAGCAGAGGCAACCAGCAGGGTGCAGGGTAGGTCCATATGGAACTGAGCAGCTAAGCTCTTCATGGAAAAGACACAATTCAGCTTGTTGTGGTCCAGTACCTTAGACAGGAGGTAAGCTGTTAGAAATGGGGTCTTTGGTTGGCAGTGAGGTTACCCCCTGTGCAAGCAAGGACCCTCACTCTAGTCATGGTAAGTCACACACAATTCGAATTATCTTGTGCCCATCCTCTGGTAGCTTGGCACAGCGCAGTCAGGCTTAACTTAGAAGGCAATGTGTAAAGTATTTGTGCAATAAATCATACAATAACATCATATAACACCACAGAAATACACCACACAGTGTTTAGAAGACTATGATGCAGGTCAAAACGATTAAAATGCAATTAGCATATGTTGAGATATCACTGTAAAAGTGATATAAAGTGTCTTAGGTCTTTTAAAAGCAATCAAAGTCTCTTTCAAGCACAAAGTACCTGGTTTGTATGCAAAATCTCCACAAAGAACCGCAGAGAAGGAGATGCATGGAAACAAAGGGCTGTGCGTTGATTTCTCGGGCTTCACATGGTGAGGCGTTGTTTAGTTTTCAAGCAGGGGCGGCTGTGCGTCATTTTCTGGTGCTCGGTCTTGGGTCCTGTTCGGGTTGCGGGGTTTTCAGATGCTTCGGGGATGATGCGTGGATTTCCTGCACTGGCACAGGAGCTGTGTCAATTCAGTGGGTGTTGCGTTGAATTTTCTACTGCACGGCACGCGCTGCGCCGATTCCTTTCTGGAAGTGGGCTGCATCATTCCGGCTCGGCTGTGCGTCGATCTGGTGAGCAGTGCATCGAATTTCCGGACTCCTTGCGAAGTCGGGCTTTGTCATTCCAGTTCGCGAGCGGGGAAGTTTTCACAGCTGTGCAGGCTGTGCGTCTTTGTTGGCAGGCTGTGCGTCAAATTTTGCAGCACAAGGAGTCCTTCTTGTAGAGATGAAGTCTTTTTGGTCATGAGACTTCAGGGAACAGGAGGCAAGCTCTATCCATGCCCTTGGAGAGCACTTCTTCACCACAGCCAGAGAGCAGAAAAGCAGCAGGGTAACAGCAAGGCAGCAGTCCTTCACAGAAAGCAGACAGATGAGTCCTTTGGGCAGCCAGGCAGTTCTTCTTGACAGGATGCAGTTTCTGGTTCAAGTTTCTTCTCCAGGAAGTGTCTGAGTTGGTAGGGGCAGAGCCCCTGTTTAAATTCCCAAATGTGCCTTTGAAGTGGGGAAGACTTCAAAGAGTTGCTTAGAAGTGCACAAGGTCCCCTTTCAGTTCAACCCTGTCTGCCAGGGTCCCAGTAGGGGGTGTGGCAGTCCTTTGTATGAGGGCACACTACTGTCCCTTGACATGCAAGTGTCACGGCCTCCCAGCCCAGGAAGATCCATTCAAAATGCAGATGTATGCAAGTGAGGTTGAGTATCCTGTGTTGGGGTGTCTGAGTGAATGCACAAGGGAGCTGTCAACTAAACCCAGTCAGACGTGATTGTAAGGCACAGAAGGATTTAAGTGCAAAGAAATGCTCACTTTCTAAAAGTGGCATTTCTAAAACAGTAATATTAAATCCAGTTTCACCAGTCAGCAGGATTTTGTATCACAATATGACTTTCCTACTCCTTTCTGATCAGCTGTTACCACTCAAACAATGTATGAGGGCAGCCCCAATGTTAGCCTATGAAGGGAGCAGGCTTCACCGCAGTGTAAAAATGAATTTAGGAGTTTTACACCACCAGGCCATATAAACTACACAGGTACATGTCCTGCCTTTTACATACACAGCACCCTGCCCTATGGGTTACCTAGGGCATACCTTGGGGCTGACATGTCTAGAGAAAGGTGAGTTTTAGGTTTGGCAAGTACCTTTAAATGCCAAGTCGAATTGGCAGTGAAACTGCACACACAGGCTTTGCAATTGCAGGCCTGAGACAAGGTTAAGGAGCTACTTGAGTGGGTGGCACAAAAAGTGCTGCAGGCCCACTTGTACCATTTAATCTACAGGACCTGGGCACATATAGTGCACTCTACTCGGGACATATAAGTACAATAAATAATTCAATTGGGTAGGATCCAATGTTACCATGATTAAAGGGAGAGAGCATATGCACTTTAACACTGGTTAGCAGTGGTCAAGTGTGCAGAGTCTTAAAACCAGCAAAAACAGTATCTAAAAAGTGGAGGGAGGCAGGCAAAAAGTTAGGGGTGACCACCCTAAGGCTGTCAGGTCTAACATAAGCCACCTGACACTTGGAATCCACTTATTTGTCTGGATACAAGTGGGAGAAGTTCAGCCCTTCTGTTCTCCTCACAGGTCTCAAACAGCAGGTGCAGTCCATCTTCTATTCTTCCAGGGATCCAGTAATGATAAATTAGTGATCAGAGGATGGTGTGAATGAATATCACATTTATTCCTAGCACTGGATTTTAGGTGGGGGTAACTCCTGCCCCCTCCATGACCAAAAGATAAAAGTTCCCAGGAGTAACTCCATCCACAGCTGCAGCAGTTCCTGTGTGTCTTACTGTAAACAATCCAAGCACTGCCCCTCAATAGCTAAATACGACATGAGAAAACTTCTCCCCTTGAGCAGACCCTGTGTGCCCTCCTAGAGGATTCGCCAGGGCAATTAGTAGTCCCCTCCTCCTTGACTGTTACAAAAAAGATGTGGGGACAGCTTTCTCCCAGTAGGTTTATTTCCTGCCTGACTCGTAGAATGAAAGAAGGGCCTGCGCAGGTGTCATCCAACTCCTTCATTTGATAGGGGAGGCCCATTTAAGGTGAATTAGGTTCCTTGGCAAAGTGCAGCTGGTTATCCTGCAGAAGAAACAAAACACCTCCTTACACCCAAGCCTTTGACCATGCTCTGGGAGCAGTTTTCATGTCTCATTAGGGTTATTCACCCGCTGGGTGACAGTTGGAGGGAAATGCAAATTAGCCTCCAGGAGCTTATGGCAGGGAAAAAGTCACTTTCTAAAAGTTGTTTTTTCTTAAATTTTAATATTTATGAAGAAATCTGACTTCACATTGTTTTGCTTTTATTAAGTATCAGAAAGAGTGGCTTAAGCATATTTTAGCTGGTCCTAATTCAAAGGTAGCAAAATTTATATTTAGTCTGCATATGCTCCCTCTTAAAAACATGGTGACATTGGCTCATACCCAATTGGCTTATTTAATGTACTTGTAAGTCCCTAGTTAGGTGCACTACATGTGCCCAGGGCCTGTGAATTAAATGCTACTAGTGGGCTTCAGCACTGCTTGTGCCGCCCACATAAGTAGCCCCCTAACCATGTCTCAGGCCTGCCTCTGCAGTGCCCGTGTGTGCAGTTTCACTGCCACATTGACTTGGCATTTAAGAGTATTTGCCAAGCCTTAAATTCCCCTTTTCTACATATAAGTCATCCCCAAGGTAGGCCCTAGGTAGCCCATAGGGCAGGGTGATATGTAGGTAAAAGGCAGGACATGAACATGTGTGTTCTATATGTCCTGGTAGTGTAAAACTCCTAAATCCGTTTTCACACTGCTGTGAGGCCTGCTCCTTTCAGATGATAGCATTAGGGCTACCCTCATATACTGTTTGAGTGGTAGATCCTGATCTGAAAGGAGTAGCCAGGTCATATTTAGTATTGCCAGAATGGTGATACAAAATCCTGCTTAATGGCGAAGGTGTGTTTTATATTACTATTTTAGAAATGCTACTTTTAGAAAGTGAGCATTTCTTTGCACTTAAATCCTTCTGTGCCTTCCAATCCATGTCTGGCTAGGTTTAATTGACAGCTCCCTAGTGCATTCACTCAGACAAACCCAAACACAGGATGCTCAGTCACACTTGCATATCTACATAATGAATGGGTCTTCCTGGACTGGGAGGGTTGAGGGCCTGACACTTACATGTGAAAGGACAGTAGCCTGCCATGGATCTAAGAGGGGGACCTTGTGCACTTCTAAGCCACTCTTTGAAGTCTCCCCAACTTCAAAGGCACATTTGGGTATTTATGCAGGGTCTCTGACCCTAACAAATCACACTCTTCTGGGGTAGACACTTCTACTTCAACCGACACTTCTGCACAAGATACCACTGGAGAAGAAACCCTGAACCAGAACCTGTAACCTGCCAAGAAGAACTGCCTGGCTGCCCAAAGGACTCACCTGACTGCTTTTCTGAGAAGGGCGGCTGCCTTGCTGTTGCCCTGCTGCCTTGCTGCTCTCTGGCTGTGCTGAGAAGTGCTCTTCAAGGGCTTGGATAGAGCTTGCCTCCTGTTCCATGATGTCTCAGCACCAAAAAGACCTCATTCCTGCAAAAGAACTCCTTGTGCTGTGAAAAGCGATGCACAGTCTGCAAGAAACGACGCACAGCCTGCATCGTGGTGATTAAATCACTGCACGCTGAACCGGAACGACACAGTTTGACTTGGTAAGAAGAAGATCGATGCAGCACCAGGGTTGCGACCTGAACTTCTACACACGGCCCACTGGATCGACGCAATCCTAAGCCGGAACAACGCAGCCTGACTTCCTGAGAGGAATCGACGCATCGCCTGCAGTGCTGTAGAAATTTCCACGCATCGCCCACCGGATCGACGCAGCCCCTGTGACTTTGTCCTTCAAGCGCTGGATTTCAACGCATCGTCCCCGGGGCGTCCAAAAACCCCGCAACCCGAAGGGGATCCCAGTTTAGGCACCAGAAATCGACAAAAAGCCTGCCCTACCTGAAAACTCAATGACGCATCGCCTGTGTGCACCGTAAAAATCGACACACACCTCCCTGTTTTCTACGCATCTCCTCCTCTGTGGGCCCTTGAGGAGAATGTGAATGCAAACCAGGTACTTTGTGTTTGCAAGAGACACTTGTTGCTTTTTAAGAAACTAAAGGCACTTTATATAATTTTTAAAGTGATATTGCAACACATACTTATTGCATCTTAATCGTTTTGACCTGCATCTTATCAGATAAACATTATCTATTTTTCTAAACACTATGTGGTATATTTTTGTGGTCTTCTACTGTGTTATTGCATGATTTATTGCACAAATACTTTACACATTGCCTTCTAAGTTAAGCCTGACTGCTCAGGTCAGTGCCAAGCTACCAGAGGGTGGGCACAGGATAATTATGATTGTGTCTGACTTACCCTGAGTGCTGATCCCTTAAAAAAGAGTGCTGGAGGACCCCACCAACAACCACCAGCTTAAATGAGACTCTGATGGTAGGCCTGGTAGCACTGTAGCACATATGTGACTAACTTTCCATGACATGGATGCTCTTTAGACACCATATACTATGGCCATATAGGACTGTTAAATATGCCAATTAGGGTTTTATCCAGTTTCAACATGTTTAGGGGTCAGAGCACATGCACTGTGGCCTGATTAGCAGTTTCCCAATGCACAGAGTCAAAACACACAGCAGCATAAGTCCACAAAATATAAGGGTGACCACACAAAAAGAAGTACTTTCCCACAGTAATGGTAATTTTATTTTTAAAAACTCAGTGGAGAGCTTCCCTGTAGTCCTTATGCAGGGAGCATTTTAGTCTGAACAGAGTGAAACAAGTATCTGACCAGCATGCAATGTTCATTGACTTCTGATGTACAACTTTCTCTTTTGGCCTGGTTGTTTGAACATGTTGAGGTTTCTCCAGAGAGGAGCTGGTTGTAGCTTATCACACAAACCTGTGATGACATACAACATTATTAACAGTTACTTTGATCAATATTTGTATTTGCACTTGAAACCTGGAACGAATTATCATTGCACTGAAGGCAGGTTTTCATTATGCAATTCAGATATTTTGGACTTTTTATACGTGACATTACCAGTCACTTTTTTAGAGTAATTTTTCATTTAACTAGAAACATATGTGTGTTGTTTTGGCTCAGCTTCCAAATGTTTTGCTCTAAATACATACAATAAGTTTTATGCTGTCTGTGGAGAGATGTAGAAACCATTAAAAAGAGTTAACTTTGAAAGGATGTGCTATCCAAAATAGTTGCTCACCTCAAGTCAGCATATTTGGACATGGTAAAGTCCAGTCCATTTTCATTTTCATGGCTGGTACTTCATTGGAGCTACAATGCCGATCAAGAAGCTAAAGTTTCATGCCCTCAGGCACCAACTGAGATTCAGATTACATTGCTTTAGCATAAAGCACACATGATTTGACTGTTTGGGCCTGTTCGAGTAGGAAGAGTCATATCATCTGGAAATATATCAGAAGTAGTTTCAATATATTTTTTAAAGGACTGTGAAAATGTGTTCTTATGAAACTATTATAAAGATTGTAGAACAGTCTACATTGGGGATCAAGAAAGCTGCTTTTTTAACATTCTTTAGCCAAATACAAGACTTCTGATAAATGGCGCACAGGAAGGAAAAGCAAATCTTTAAAAGCTTCAGTTTTAAGGAATTAGGAGAATATTGGCCAGCCACCGGATACATTCGTAAGGACTGTCAAACACCCTGATGGCTAGATAAATTTAAGATCAAAAGCACGTGGACCAGGCAGCCAATACTAAAGTATACATTAGTACGAAATCCAAAATAAATATTTTATCTCCCTAAGGTTTATAATTCATCAGCTTTTCACTATAGTGTGTTTCGTGGTTCTCCCTAAAATACTGTTTCTTAATTAAAAAAACTGAGGTGAATTCAAGTCTCAAAAAGGAAAAGAAGGGTAGCACCCATCTCCAGCAAACAGAAATATGACAGAAATTTGTCTAAACAATTTATATACTTTGAAACAAATATATGTTAATTTATGAGATGAAAACCCCAAAAGATTAATCTTACATTTGCAGAATGCCCATGATAGGTCCTCAAAAACACAATTGTTTGCGGTAGATTAGAGAGCCTGAATGATTCAGTAATGCATCTTCTCCACAAAAACAACTTGATTGTCTATTTCTTGTGGAACCGTGTCTGAAAGAGGGAACCGCAGCAAAGTTCAGTCAAACAGTTGCAGAAGATTATGGATTTAAAATGAGCAATCATTTGAATTTAAGTAAGGTGGACTAACTACATTTTAAGAACACCTAAAACAATGATCAGTTTTCTCCAATGTTTCTGGTAGACAACTAAGATGACTTACTGGTTGATATTAATAATGTGAATACGTGTGCTACAAGTAAGAACTTGCTGCCTTGCTGCTATACAGATCCCAAGGTTGTCTGAGTCAATTTAGTGAACAATTAAAAAAATAGGCCCTGCATGTTTTTTAAGTTTGGCAATTTGTGCTATGTTTTTAAAGCAAAAACTAGCTTTAAGGGGAACAAAATGCAAATATTAGTAAACATTTGAGTCCTTTTTCTTTGACTAAATCATTGACACACTTGTAGGACTTTCTTAATTTATGAACTAAAGGTCGGCAAGGATTCTAATGCCTACTCTTTCTGATAGAATTCTATGCAAATGCACCGAGCATATGAACTTTCAAAAACAAATACCAATTATTGCACTGTGAATTTGTATCTGTAAATATTGATAAAAATTATGTTGATTATCAAATAAAAATTGCTCAAAAAATGATAATTGAAGTCAGGAAGTACTCTTCTCACTGGTTTCCTTCTACTGCAGTAGATTTTAATCAATGTTAACAACAGTGTAGGCTTATGGAGACTGGAGACTGGAGGAAAGGTATCATGCAATAATCATCTACCTGTTGAAAATTACAGAAAGACTATTTTGTTGGAATAAAAGAAGTAAGTATATTATTAGCATTGGAAAGTGTGAAACATTTAGCAAAAGCTTTTATGTTATGTGTATTTGTATAGTACACAAATCACCTGGAAGGGTGTCCTGATGCTGAAGCAGGAACTTTGGGCCAGATGTAGCAAAGTATTTGCACGTCGCAAACGGCGAAAATCACCGTTTGCGAGGTGCAAATGCCTCTTTGCTATGCAGAAATGCATATTGCGAGTCGGTACCGACTCGCAATATGCATTTCCGACTCGCAAATAGGAAGGGGTGTTCCCTTCCTATTTGCGAGTCTGAGTGGTATGCAATACCATTTGCGACCGCGTACGCGGTCGCAAATGGCATCGCAGTTACCATCCACTTCAAGTGGATGGTAACCCACTCGCAAATTGGAAGGGGTCCCCAGGGGACCCCTTCCAGTTTGTGACTGGACCCACAAATATTTTTTCAGGGCAGGGAGTGGTCCAAGGGACCACTCCCTGCCCTGAAAAAATACCGAAACTAAAGGTTTCGTTTTTTTTTTAAGTGCAGCTCGTTTTCCTGTAAGGAAAACGGGCTACACTTAAAAAAAAAAAAAAAATGCTTTATTTAAAAGCAGTCACGAACATGGAGGTCTGCTGACGACAGCAGGCCTCCATGTTTGCGAGTGCCTATACTCGTTATGGGGCTGCAATTTGCGACCCACCTCATGAATATTCATGAGGTGGGTCATTGCGACCCCATAGCGAGTTGCAGTCGGTGTCTGAGACACCGTACTGCATACCAATTTGCGAGGTGCAAAGTGCGAGTCGCATGGACTCGCACTTTGCACCTCGCAAATTTTAAATTTGCTACATCTGGCCCTTTATCAGCTGACCCAGGGTCGGGGCTAACTGAAGGGTCAGGTCTTCAGTTTCTTGCAAAATTCAAGAACTGAGGCAGATGCTCTGATGTACAGGGGCAAGTCATTCCACGCTTTAAGACTGAGGTAGGAAAAGGCATGGCTGCTAGATATAGATCTTTGTATGTAGGGGGGAGTGCAAGTAGGAAATGCCTGAGCAGGTTTGTGGAAGTTTATATGATTGTTTAGGAATTTAGGGCTAATGTTGTGTAAGGCTTTGTTTGTGTGCTTGTTTGTAGATTCACAGCCAATGGAGTCCTTTCAGGTGTGGGGTTATATGAGCGCCGGCTGGGAAGTTAAGGGTAAGACTTGCCACAGAGTTTTGTATGGTCTGGACTCCTCTGGTCAGTTGAAGATTGATTTCAACATAGAGTGGATTTAATTAGTTAGCCTTACTGGTGATAAGGGCTTGGGCTATGGTTCTGCTGATGGGAAACCATTTGAAGATCTTCTTGAGCATTTTGAGTGTGTGAAAGCAGGAGATGGAGATTGCATTATTTGGCCATCAGGGTATGTTGATTGTCATTTACAACTCTGAGATTCTTTGCATGGGGTGCTATAAGGGGAGGGGGTCCATATTCGATAGGTCATTAGGTGGAGGCCGAGAGTAAGGTGTCTTTGCTGAAAATTACTGCTTCTGTCTTGTGTGTGTTGAGGTTGAGGCAGTTTGTTTTCAACAACGGAATAATGAAAATGTTTTAAATCTATAGTGCATGCTGCCAATCCTTCTATGACAGAGGAAATTCTGTTAATAAAATCTTCATAGATAAAATTTAGATATTCTTAACCTTACTAGGGTGAAAATCTAAAATTGTATCAAAGAATAGAGGTTTTTATACTATTCAAATGTCCTTTCGTACTGTCTCCCAGGATTAATGCAAAAAAGATAAGAGCGCTCTCAGATCACTAGTTCATAGTATGTAGGATGTAACTCTATAGTAACATATTTTTTACACTGTGATTTTGAGGTACAATATCCTCTTAATACTGTAAATGCCAATGAAGGACAAAAGGAGAGCTAGGTCTCAAGAAACAACAGGAGGAGAAACGTACAATACCAATCCAGTTCATGGTCCAGAGCACATGATGTGAATTGTAACCAATCCTGGAGACATCATACAGAAGGTATTCCATTCAGGAAAGTTCATGGAAAAGTATCCAAACTAGATAATATCATGCCGATGGTAAGGATCACAGAGTACATTGTGAGAAAGGGTGAAACTTTGCCAAACAGGAAACATCTGTCAACAGGATCAGAAAAGTCCAAAAGGAAGTCATGAAATACCTTGGAGAGGTACCTTGACAAGAGAAAATCAGACATATATTGGATGCAACCACCAAAAGGTTAATAAGAATTACAAAAGTGGCAGGTATGAAAGAGTATTACAGTTGTACAAAGAAAAGTAAATTACAAACATTTTATTGAGAGCAAAATGTGTAAATGGTAATTTATTTCCACAAATTAATCTTATAGAAATAATCAGTATTTTAACATCACTCATTAATATGGAAACCTTTGTACATTATATCCCAAACTTAATAATCCTTACACGCACCTATTTACACAATAATCCACATAAAAGCTAAAATTACACATCATGACATTTTTGTAAACTAGACATTTAGGAATATCCAGGGTGAGCTGACTTGCATGTAAACTACAGGAATATGCAGGGATCCACAAACATCTTACCGCCCAGCATACCCAACTTGTCCCAGTAAAAATGTTACCCCACTGATATGCCTGGACCTAGTGCCAGCGACAATATGGATCACACAAGGGTCAACGGTAGTCCTTACATGAGGATACTGTTCACCTTGAGTTGATCAATTCCTGATGCAGGCATTAAGTCTAGGCACACAAGTGGGGTAGTGTTTTATCAAGACAAGTGAGGCAATACTGAGTGGTAAGAATTTTGTGGATCCCTGCACATTCCTGTAGTTTACATCACAGAAATGGAAGGAAAATGTGTTTTTCTTGAATGTTTCACATTTACTGGGTATTCTGGGTAAGAAAACCTTTGGGAATCCATGAAAGCCACACCTTTCTCAACTCCCCCTGGTGTCTAGTTTGCAGAAATGTGTAGGTTTAGAAGGTTTCCCTACATGATTCCCGATCCTTGGGCCAAAAACTCAGGTGCCCCCCTTACAAAAGAAAATTGTTTTGTAATAGATCATTTTGATGTCTCCACAATATGTTTTAGGTCCTTCCCTGTCATGGGCACTTGGCCCACTGACTCAAGTGAGGCAATTGTTTTCTCAGACGACTTAGAGTACACACAATTGGTTTCTGCACTAACCCCATTTTGAGTGTAAGACCCAAAAAGACATTCAACTCCTCCAGTGTAGTGGAAGTCCACTGGCATGCCCTAGGACGCGGCCCTAGAGAACATGCATGATCTCTCAGAAATTGTTCAGCACTCAAATTTGTTTGCTACACAATTTGCTCAAGTAAGTCAACATTCAAAACGGATGGTATAACCTGCTACTGTTGTCCTGCTGCACAGACTGTGCTTGTGAAGGAACAGCATGACTGTCATCATCGTCCCCCTCAGAATCACTGGAAGAGGAGTTGTCAAATGGGACTCTACCAACTAGAAAATCACTTCCAGACCCTGCTCTACTGTCCTCTCTCTCAGATGCTGTCTCAGTATCTGCTGCCTCACTCTCTGATCCTGCCTCAGAGTTGGCCTTGAGCAGCAATCATCCAATGAGAAGCCATCTCTGCTACTGGCTAAAACCTTCCTTCTAAAACACTATCCTATGTAGAATGCAGATATGTTATTTGCAAACTGTTGGTGGGTGTGTGTGTGAGTGATGCGTGTCTTCCCTTAATTAACAGGTTTTCCAAAGACACTAAAAAAAAAAAAAAAACACAGTTCTACTTCACCTTGCTACATACCCATCATAACAGCCTTTAGTGTTGAAGGCGCCCACTGTGACAATCATTTTTAGAGCTCAACCCTCTCATGACCTCCTTTTTGCATTTCCGCACTACCACCCAGAAAAAGTACCCTTCATCTCCCCATAGCCCCTCTTCCACATACATTTTATTTGTTTTAAAGCACAGGTAACAGCTGGCTTTAATAATCCATTCAGCTATTCACATAAATGACCGATTTGTTCTTTGCATCAGGAATATAAACCTTCTTGACCACATTATGGCATCAAAACGGCCACTAGACAAAAGTCCGACCTCACTCTCTCTAGCAGGAACATAATCCCAAGAGATATCTTGACAGTTTTATTGCTGCCTGAAAGCTATATATGCCAGAAACTTGAACTGTGTTGCCTTACTTTTTGTCAGGAAGGCATTTCCATGGGTGTTGTGTGGGTGTTCCCATGCAACATCAATAGATTTTGACACAATCCCAAATTGAAACCTGGGAATGCATCAAAAGCCTGCACCACTCCATGGGGTGGCATAAGGGTGGTGCAATGGGGAGAAATATCTTTATTTCTCCCCATTTTTCCCTCTTTCTATGTGTGCGGCATTCTGCAGCACACATAGGGGCATATTTACAAGCCCCTTGTGGCAACATGCACCGCTACAGCGTCATTTTTTTAAATGCTAAGACAGTGCTAAGGTGGCTTTTCCCCTGCCCTGTATTTTGCATTGCGCCACCTTGCACCACATTATGCCTGCATCAGGCATCAGGACTAATGCACCACTTTCTTGTAAATATGCCCCATAGAAGGAGGAAATCACCTACATTGTTTTTTTTTGTGCAGGAAGGTGTCCATTCCTGCCCAAACAAATCACCCCCACAACGTGGGCACCCTTGCACCATGGAGCAAAGGTGCCTGTGTTGGCGCACGGCAGCAATTTCTGTGCCAAAGCGAGGGGGGAGGATTGAAATACGCCCTATCTTGTAGATACGGCACATATCTCACTTTCCCTGATGCAAGGCAGTGCAGCAAGGCACTAGCTGTGCCTCCCTGCAATATGGGCCTTGAATATATGGCCCAGGATGTAAGCGCGGGGTAGTTGAAAAGTGTGTCGGCGGAAGTGTTTATAGTTTAGTCCCAAAGACCTAACCAGTATGCAACAGGCTGAATAAGAGGTTGTTAAATAATCTCACTTGTTAAGTGCCACTTTATTGATCATGTCTTTATCACAGTGAAAAAGACTGTATTTCTGTTCAGTAGTTAAAACCCAGATGCAAAAGGGCCCTAACCGAGGGAGGAACTGTAAAGGTGAAGGTAGCCAGATTAGCGCGGGCAAAAGATGCTGATGAGAAAATTATTTTGGAGTTAGACATTCACGAAATTTAAATCTGTGCCGGCTAATGAAATCTAGATACTAATTAGATGAGTCTATGTTGGCACATCGCCACAAGATCATGATACAATTTGATTGTGGTGTTTTTGCTAGATTTCTACCGTACCAAGCAATATCTTTCAAATGAGATATACTGAGCATATGAAAATAAACGCCTGTAATCAGGTTTTATGCCAAGTTCATTGCCTTTCTTTCTTGCATTCAATGCATTACACGAAGTTCTAAAACAATATTTTGTAAGGAAAATGTCAGATTCTCAAGTTTCAAGCATAAATTATTTTTTTATTAAGAAATGCATTTCCTGATTTCGCATAAGTTATATACCATTACTCCGAGTTCAGAACAGGCAAGCTCTAGCATCTCGGCAGAATGACAAAAACTCACTTCAGATTCTATTTCTTCTGGAAACAACCTGGCGTATAACATTGCTTTAAAATACAGCACTGCAAGAATGGAGAAGAAAGCCAATTACTCCCACACTGTCGGTTCTGAACCTGAAGCCTGTAATTTGAATGCTTACAGGAGACATTCCTCTTATCATCTCCAATGCAGTAAGATGTCTAAGCTCCAAGTACCTGGGAGACCAACCTATTGACTACAATATCTATCACTAGAGCAGTTAAGACCCGCAGAATAAACACAACTGACAATGGCCAGACAGATTGTGATCTGGGGGCATATCCTTCATTCTTGATGAAATGGAACAAGCATTGCAGTCAGATACAAATGGACACAACCGAAATACCGCCCTTATGTGGGAAAAGTGGAGCTCGATACAATGTGCAAATGAAATGCGTCTGTATTTCAGAACGAAAGCTCAGGCATGTATTGATTTTCCATACTCTTGCAAACTGATAAAAGTCTGCTTTATCATGATATGCTCAATTAATGGTGTACATGTTGCATCTGTTGCATTTACTGATTTACATCTACTTGGTCTGTTTCTACAAAAAAGTTGCACAAGTGAACCTATTTAGGGGCATACTCTGTTCGCGCCGTTTTAGCGTCATTTATTTTGATGCTAAAATGTTGCAAACTTAACTCCATATTTATATTTTGCCGCTAGACATGTCTAATGTCAAATATTGAAGTTAGTGTAATTTTTTGGATATGTGAACCCACCTTGTGTCAATGAGATGTAAGGTAGGCGTTCCTGTCCAAAAAATGACTCTAAGCCCATAGTACCAAATTTATCCCCTGGGCAAAAATGGCGCACAGTTGGGAGGTGGACCTAAATAATGGTGCTAAGCCTGCTTAGCGCCATTATTTAATGCCTGGGTCAGACTAGGCGTTAGGGTAGCTGTGGAACCATTTCCATGGCTAAACACAGATGTCCATCCTAAGCCCCAGAAACACCCCCACCCACCCTCAAGGGACACCAGAGGAAGGAGAATCCCATCCTGGGTAAGTATGGGTAAGTATAGGGAAATATAATTTTGTTTTTCTGTGCCATTGGGGGCCCCTTACATGGGCCTCCCCTGCATGGCACTGGGTCTGATGCCCATACTCAGGGGTGCCTGGTCCCCTGGGCATGGCCATTGGGGTGGTGGCCATGACTCCTATCTTTACTAAGACAGGAGTCATTTTTGGGTGCCATTTCATCAAGAAATGACGCTAGGCTGGTTACCGCCAAATATATTGGTGTTAACCAGCCTACCATAATTTCTGGTGCCCTAACGTCATTTCCCCCTACCGCCACCTCCTTTCTTTTCTTTTGACGCTAGCCGATCCTGAGCGCCGGCTTGCGCCATTCCAAAAATATGGCGCCCGGCTTGCACTCAGGAATGGCGCCAGTCAGCGGTAAGCTTTTTGAGGCAAAACTGCGTCTGCACAGTTTTGTGTCAAAAAGTATAAATATGGGCCTCAGTGCTTAATGTATGCACCATAAAAAATATCAGCAAAAATCAAGGCAGATGCGCATTTTTTTCTGGGGATCCCAGTGCCAAATGCCGTGACTACCTACCTAATACAAAAGCTTGCTAATCTTGAATACCCCTTATGCCTGTTTATTTATCCACTCTACATTTCCTCCCTCATTATGTACTCTTATTACTGTTTTCCTATCTTTCTCTCCTTGTTTCTTTCTGTGTTGTCTTTTGTTCGGGGGCTGGATCACAAAGTATTATTGACTTGAAATAGTTCATGTAATTAGTAGTAAATAAAGAAAATGCTTGTTGTAAACACATTTTACCTCCATTTTCTAACAGCAGGTTTCTCATGTTGGTAATGTGAGAGAAGAATGTTTGTGTATATTTTAATGGCATTTTGTTGTGATCTATGCTGTAATTTTATGTTTGCATTATTGCAATGTGGTATTGTTCTGTACTTGTACAGTGGTTGCTGTGTTGCATTTTAGTTTTATATTATTGCTATTCTCAGTTCTTTTTTAATTGTACTGTTACATTACTAGACGTATGATGTTGTGTTATGTTTAGATTTGCCAACAAATGCTGCTACATTTCCTGGAGGATAAATCACAACTCTTTAAAGTTATTTTGAAAAACAACTACAGTGTAAAGCAGTGGTTCCCAGTCTTTTGACTTCTGTGGACCCCCACTTTATCATTGTTGGAGCCCGAGGACCCCCACTGAATCATTACTGGAATCCAGGAACCCCCCACTGAGTCATTACTGAAAGTTGGGGATGTAATTGTTAATATTATTTAATTTTCTAAGCAGCAGTGGACCCCCTGAGAAGGCTTTGTGGACCCCAGGAATCCACGGGGATCCACTGGTGTACAGTGTTAAAATTGCATTGATCCTGCTCTTCAACAGTTAAAGATTATTCAGTAGAAAACGTGCAGAGACTGTGTCTCATAAAAATGCTTGCACTCCTTGCTTTATGTGATATGTCTCAAGGTCTCCAGACACCCCAGCCACTGGCACAAATTAAGCACTGCTTTTGGCTCCACATAGCACAGATGTATGTCTTTTTGACATGTCCCTTGAGTTGTACTCCAACGTTCTCTACATGGCACCCATGGAAATAGAATGTGTTCCCTCCCACCACTTTTGCATCAGCCAACTCTTCAGCCCAGTAAGCAGTGTCTCAATACATATCTTTGATTTGGATATCAATAAACATCTTAAACAACTGTTATTTCACAAGCAAAAGACTCAAAGCATGGGTGAACATGTCTTACAAATACATGTCATGTCATGTTGAACTGAGGATTCAGAACATCAAGCAAGCTACTGGCAGACAAGAGCCATGGTACAAATAATTTTTGCTCCTGCCCTAACCTGGCCACATACTCAAAATAGAAGAAGTGGTACAATAGTAGGGACAAATACAAACATTTAATTACTCGCAATGAACTTATGAATTGGTCATTGGTAGTATATTTTAATTACAAAAAACATTTTTCTGCATTTTTAAGGACAAAAAAAAAAACCTAAGTGATGGATCAACATAAAAATCTCAAAGTTGATTTACATACTGTTATTCACAAAAACATATATATAGATATAGACACTTTTACAAATACTGTCTTCATCAGTCTCCACAATTATTTGAAAATGTGGTAATCAGAATGTATTGAAACTGTCATCCACATAAAAAGAGATGGTTGCCAATGTAATCACATCAGATATTCCTGCTTTCTTAAGCACTTATTACTGGGAAGATGTGAGCTCTAATACAAGTCCATACGCTATCGATTTTAATTGCAACCTCCTAGTATAAAGGTTGATGCATTTCGGCCCTTTTGTATATGGGCCTCTTCAGGACTCATGGAGAGATAAAGACCTAACCGTCATGCTTACAACAGGCTATAGGTCATCATACATTTAGGGGATCTCCACAAATGCAGCCTCAATATATTTCTTTCATCGAGCGAGATCCATCTCTTGGGCTTCAGGACAGCTGTTCAAAATTATATATATGTAGAAACACTGAACTGTTCTCAGTATCCAATGTCTAATGCATTGCAACTTTGTATGCATGTATCAAACTGTATTTCTGCCTTTGCAACTTTGTTAAAACATCTAGGGTGGGCAGAATCAGGGCTTGTGAATCACACGTGGACAAGGAGCATAAATGCATCAGTTACAGCCCCCCTTTGTCATAATGAACTAGTAGCTGCTAACGTGCGTGTTGTAGTTCAAGTTGCTGGAGGGGCGAACCAGGGTTTCGAGGTGCGATCTTTGGGCTTAAGGTATCTTTTTAACAGAGCTTTTTACTCCAAAGGAGCCTCTCGAGGTGGATAAGACATTATTAAAAAAAACACATTAGCCACTCATACAATCTAATTTCTAATAGTGTGACAGCAAGGTATCAAATTCACAGTAACCTGAAGTGCTGTGTGCCAATGCCAGATACATTGTGCATTGTGCTAACTGGAGATGGGAGATGGGGTCTGGAAAGCAATCCTGGGACTTAAACAAATGAAGGAGTCAAAAATATAGAGACTAAAACATGGGTTCAGGTGCACACTGTGTAATATCTAAGGATTGGAGGACAAGGGCATAATGCCACTAAGACCAGACCAGAGGAACATGAAATACAGCAACACTTATATGCAGACTCAGTCTCAAGTAAGGAGAAAGAATGATGAATGAAGACTGTGACAGAGAAGGGTTAAATAGATGAGGCAAGATGCACAAGGCTAAGGAAGGGAGTGGAGAACCAAAAGAGCAAGACTGAAAAAAGACAGAAAGGAGAGGGACAGGAAAATGGGGATGTTAGACATTGGGGCTCTAGTTGGGTCTCTAGTTGGGTCTCTAGTTACCCTGTCCAAGTAGGGACCACAGTCCCAATTAGGGTAAGTCTCAACACAACCTAAATTATCCTGTGCTCACCCTCTGGCAGCTTGGCACAGAGCAGGTGGGCTTAATTTAAAAGGTTGTGTAAAGTACTTTTTTAATAACTCATCAAGTAACACAGTGAAAACACCATGAAAAAACTCTGCACCAGGTTAGAAAAATCTGTACAACAAGACCAAAACAGAAAAAATCTATTCAGCGGAAGTTGAGATATGTTTTTTAAAGATTAAGGGCCTGATTACGATCTTGGCGGAAGGAATACTCCATCTGCTTTATTACGATCTCCACAGGATGAAAAGGGATCGTACTATGGCACACATGATATCCGTCACATTTGTGATGGAGTAACCCTGTCTGCCAAGATCGTAATCAGGCCCTATTTGTGAAAACAGTGCTTAGAAGTCACTAGCAGTCAAAAGGTTACTTGAGGTCATGAGAGACTGGTGCAAAGTCAAAATCCATGCCTACCACAATGGAGGGTAGGCCCGCTACAGAACCCATGCAGGGTTCACTGAAACAGTACTTTTGTTGGAGCAAACCATCAATGCTGAGGGCATGATGCATCAGTATTGTCCATGCAATCGGGGAACTGCATCTTCGTTGGGCTTCACTGAAGGGAATGCGATGTGTTGTTTTTGGGCAGTGCAGATCTTCATTGGCGAACCATGCAGTCTGTGAATCTGGTGTCGTCAGGCAGGTGCTGTGTTGTCAGAGAGCGATGCACAGATTTTTCTGCCGCACCAGAGTCACTGCGTCACTTTTTGCAGAAAACAGCTGTAGAACCCACTTCTGAGGCCCACAGCTTGGAGAGGCACTTCAGGCAAGGGTGAGACTCACAGAGAGGAGACTCAAGCAGCACCAGGAGAGTAGGCAATGTTTGACATCTATGACACTGCAGGAGAACAGGGGGAAATCCAAGAAGCTCTTGGAGATCACTGTGGGGGGAAGACAGAGCCCTTCCAGAAGGGTCAGAGAGCAGCAGGCAGAAGGACAACAAACAGATAAGCAGTCCTTTCAGAAAAGCAGTCCAGCTGAGCCCTTTGAGCAGCACAGCAGTTCTCCTGACAGAGGTTCAGTTTCACGTTCAGAAGTATTTGTTTTGAGGGAGTCAGGGACCCAGTACCTATAACTAAAAGTTCCTTTGATGGAGGAGACTTCAAAGAGTGGCTTTGAAGTGCCCAGTTTCCTTCTAGCCCAGTCCTGTCTGCCAGTCTTATCTTTGGGGGTGCCCTCCCACCCTTCTTGCCCAGAAAGACTCATCAGTATGCAGATAAATGTAGATGCAGTTGAGTGTCCTGTGTTTGTGGCTGTCTGGATGGAATGTACAACTGTAGCTGTCATCCAGCCCGGTCCAGATGTGTATTGGAGACAGGCTGTGTGGCACAATGAGAACAGAGAAATTTCTACTTTCTAAAAGTGGCCTTTCTAAAACAGCAACGTTAAATCTGACTTTACCAGTAAAGAGGGTTCATCTTTAGCACTCCAAAGATGAAATAAGATGTAGATACCCCTTTCTGGTCATAAATTACAGTCTAAATGTATATTAAGGAGTTCTCAATGCTGGTCTCCGAGAGGAGCAGGCCTCACAATAAAGAAAAACAACATTGTTTTTTTTTCTCTACTAGGACATGTAAAACACAAGAGTACATGTCCTGTTTTTAAATACACTGCACATTGTCCTGTGGGTCACATAGGGCCTTCATTATGGATGGCTTATATGTAATAAAAACAGAGGTTAAGGCTTGACAATTGATTTTAAATACCAAGTTGAAATCGCAGTAAAAGTGCACAAAGGCCTTGCACTGGCAGTCCTGAAACATGCTCAAGGGGCTTCTTATGTGGGTGGTACAATCAGTGCTGTAGGACCTTTGGTAGCATTTAACTTAAAGGCCTTCGACACTTTTAGTGCACTTTACTAGGGACTTATAAGTAAATTAAATATGCCAATTGGGTAGGCACCAATGTTACCATGTTTAGGGGAGAGAGCATAAGCACTTTAGCACTTGTCAGCAGTGTTAAAGTGTGCAGAGTCCTAAAACCAGCAAAAATTAGATCAGAAAGATGGAGGGAGGCAGGCAGGCAAAAAGTTGTGGGAAAAGGGGGAGTGGCCAACTAAGATGGCAGAGTGGATGTGATCCATGAGAGCTCTGCTACAGTAAGAGTAGTGATTCTGGGTTGCTGACCCTTTATGCTGCCCAAACTCATTTTCCTGTGACCTACAGCTGGAGGAGAGTGGGAGGATTCATGGGAGAGAGGCCGTCCTACCTGTGCAGTGCCTCTACTGACACACTGAGTCCATCATGAGCCTACAAAGACTGAGTTCTGGGAAGGTTGGTGCACAGTTGCTCTAACAGGTCATGTCTCCCGACCACAGGAGCTAAGAGAGCAGACGTACCCACGGCGTTTGGAGATAGCGGGAACTGCAAAAGCATGAAGGAAAGGTGAGGGCACAAACAAGGGTGCCTATTGTGCTTTTTAGCCATCGGAAAGTGCGAGCTGTGAGGGCCCAAGCCACATGGAACAGGACTCCCATGCCCCAAAAGAGACATTAACAGCAAGAGCATTGCCCTTACTGCAGCAACCATGGGACTGGGAGGTACTGTGGGTACAGGTTGCACTTGAAATTTGCTGCCCGCCATATTAATCAGGGCCACCAGCGAGGTCTACTTGCTCACAAGGCCAGAGTGCCTGACCTCAAGATGGCAGCCTCACTGCCTGGCACTCTCTTTGCTTGCCTAAGCAGCACGTGTTGCCTTGGACATTTGCAGCAGTTGTGGTGTTATCAGACAGCATTTGACGTCCCCCTATCAATAACTGTCAAGTGTCCCACTCTTCAGGATGCCACATCCATCTTGGAAGCCACTGGTGGCAAAGATTTAAGGATTTCCTTTTGAGGCTGCCTCAAGTGCATGCAGCCCAATTGACAATCAGAGCACCCTCAATTGAACCATCAGAGCTTCACTAGGAGCACCGGGGTGTTTCCCACTTCTATCTTCTAAATGAGCGGTCAGGCCGCTCCATGCATCAGTCTTTCTATACCTACTGAAAGCCAGAGGAGTCAGCTATAGTGGTCCCTATTCTGGGCCCCCTTGGGTACCCTATGTCCACGGCAGATCACATGAGTGATTGCTAGCAGGGAATAGCCCACACATGACGGAAATATGCTCCATCATGAGTATGCTTTAATTGGTGCTTTCAGCAGAAAGTTGGATCCCTCATTGTGCCTACTCTTGCCTCATCAGCCTTTATCGTACTATTTACATCTCATGTCCACTTCCTGCGACCACCACCATAGATTCTATGCCACTCAAAAAACAATCCAATAGAGCTCCTTTACACCTGCAGAAGCGAGGGACGATATCCAGTCAGCAAAACAGACTGACACAAGGACCCTCAGTGAGGACAACCTACTATCATCCCTGAGAGACTTTAAGAAGGAACTTCAAGCAGAATTGAAGGCTGACCTGTCATCCTCCCTGGAGGCCTTTAAAACTAAAATCAACACTAGATTTATCTCCCTCCAACAAGATGTGGACTCTGTCACACCAGAACTGTCGATCTCCACACTAAAGTCTAGGACCTGTAACAACGCATTACCCAAATTGAGTCCTCCATGGACCTTCTCAATACACAACTCCAGTCATCTGTACTCAAATGCTAAGACTTGGAAAACAGATCTGGGAGAGATAACATGCACATTCACAACCTCGAGGAAGGGGTAGAGGGCCCGGATCTTGAAGCATATGTGACGGGATTGTTCTCAGAAGTGTTTGGTGATGTCAAGCAGTGATTAAACTTGATAAAGTCCATTGAGTTAGCCTGCAGGCTCCTTGTTAAAGGTGCCACATTCCTGTTGTCTGAGACGAGGCCCTAGTTAGGCAGAACCTGCCACTCCTGTTAGGGGTGGGTGACTGCACTTAATGTATAACCTGCGCTAACTCTTGGGTATCTTGGCACCGAGCAGTCAGACTTATCAAAGAGGCACTGTGTAAAGCATTGGCACAGCTCATCCACACAATAAGTACACAGAGCATCACAAACAAGAATTCACACAAGGTGTATGTAAATAATGTTTGTATTCAACACAAACATGAATTAACACCACTTGATCTTCATGCAAATCTGGGCATAAATCACATTCAGCAGGATCACTAGTAGTATGAGGCCCAACAGTGTTAATACAACATAAGCAGTATGCACACTTGAGAAAAATAATACTTTCTCTCCCACATGCACATCCAGTACTACCGCATTGGCCGCAGGTGACCCACCCAGCGATCACCTCAATTCAGTCTAAAATAGTTGTAAGATGCATCCTGATTCCCAGCGATAACAGCACTGTATGCATACAGAGAACTATGGCACATCTGAAATAGCTCTGCGCTGCGGCCTAGTCCTCATAACTAAATTCAATGCCGACTGCTATTGTAAACAACGCGACCGGCAACAGCACTGAGTGGTGAAATCAAGCCCAGACACTAGCCCCCACACTCTGTACTGCTATGCATTGCCATGGACATCAGTCACTGGCTTACACGCATTCACACACACTCGCTTCCAGCACCCTAAAGTGGTACTCTGACAGCTGGCAGGTGAGATATAAATGAATTTTCTGACCCCTCTTAGACCCAAACCTTCCTCCACCCTCCAACCGATTCCCACATCCTCAGAGTTAGAAATGAATCCACCTTTCTCCGGATACTAGGCCGTCTGCGGCCAGTGGTTACACTTAGCCCAGGTCCTGGGTCAAAGGTACAGGGGAAGAAAGAAAGAAAGAAAGAATGGCTGTTCAGGCAACAGTCGACAAATGGAGGTTTGGCCCTCACTCAGGAAGTTCACTCAGTGGTCTCCACACCAGCCTTCTGGCACGGGCCTCAGTATTCAAAGTACAGGCAGAAGGTAACATTTAGACACATTGTACACAACGGTGCCCAGCCAAGCCAGACACTCAACTTCACAGATAGTTGCCAATCCTGCACCTCCCAGGACAGGAGGCACCACAACCGAGGTGCAATGACTTGGACCACCTCAAGCATCCCAGTTGTACATGAAGTGCTTACCAAATTCCATCCCCTCCTTGTATGGGCCCAACATCTGGTGTCCGAGGACTTGAGTCGCACAAGACAATTCCACGTCTACATGAAAGGTTACCAATGTTGTGCCTCACTGGAATGTGGCACAGCATCTGGTTTGTGATGGCTTGAGGCACACCAGAAAATCCAACCTGCCCAAGAAAAATTACCAATGCTATGCATCCCTGGAATGAGGCACAGCGGCTTGTGCGCATTGACTTAAGTCGCACCAGACATTTCCCATTACACACAACAAATTCCAACTCTGTGACTTCCTAGAATGAGGCACAACATCTGGTGCACATTGTCTTGGGTCACGCTAGACATTTCCACTGGCACACAAAAGGTTACCACTGCAGTGCCTCCCCAGAATGAGATGCCACACGTTGTGCATGATGACTTGAGTCACACCAGGCACAACTGAACACACAATCAATTCCCATTCTTTACCTCCCTGGTATGAGGCACAATGTCTGGTGTGGGATGGCTTGAGTTGCATCAGACCAATCCAGTCATACACACACAGATGCCAGTTCAGCGGTACCATACGAGGTAGAATGCACCACTGCTCTAGGTACACCCTTATCTCTGAGGGTTGCCACCAGTGACATGGACACTGCATGCAATGAGTTTCAGTTGGTTTTAGCACTAAAAAAATGCAGCACACTCAACATCAGCGAGCCACACGGGGTCCCGCAACACTAATCTGTTCAGAAAAATAGAAGGAGGCAGGCAAAAGGTTGGGAAAGGACCACCCTAAGGCTGTTAAGTCTAACATGTGTACTCTCCCCCAGCTGAAAGTGGGAAGACCTGCCCAACCCCTTGGGAGCGCTCTTCACTATTGCAGAAGAATCTGGAGAGACCTTCAGCATTGTCGTGGTCAATCCCTGGGTGATGCCCCATCGTAAATTCCATTTCCTGTCATGAAAATATTGTTTTTCTTTGAATTTACCACGGCTCTCAGAATCCACTGAACATAGCATTCCAGCTATTCCTGTGCAGTAGGGAAGGAGGTTTATTTATGTGCAGAACTCTGCTTTGCCTGTTGCAGTGCACAGGGTTCAGTTCATCTCCCTGGTCATTATTATTTCATTCTTTCGCAGAATCGTACTAGTAAGTCAACAATGTTTAAACAGTGATTTACCTAGAGAGCAATGATAATTTGGGCTTCAAAAATTGTTATACATACAGGACTGCGAGGAAATTGACATGCCTGCTAACCATGCTGTATAATATTTCACATAGAATTTGGGGTGAAATAGAAAAGGCAGTGTTAACCATGAAGAGACATCTCTAAATTAACATGACAAAATGCTTCACATACAAGGCAATTTTCAAATGGGGACTGAGGGCAAGACGTGTCAAACTCACATTTTTTTTATTCCCTAAATAATGA
Organism: Pleurodeles waltl; assembly: GCF_031143425.1. Classification (NCBI taxonomy): domain Eukaryota; kingdom Metazoa; phylum Chordata; class Amphibia; order Caudata; family Salamandridae; genus Pleurodeles; species Pleurodeles waltl. Next base: position 254,867,095 of record NC_090438.1, on the reverse strand, counting down.
ATTTTAAGAAATCGCTATTTAGGAAATGCTATGTAACAAAATAGTGATTCCCTAATAGCGATTTGTTAACCCCATTCGCAGCCAGGCCTTTTCCCCCCATGGGGCAAGGCCTTTTTTTGGCTATTTGGGGCAGTTTGTGCTTAGGCCCTCATAACTTTTTGTCCACATAAGCTACCCACGCCAAATTTGCGTCCTTTTTTTCCAACATCGGAGGGATTTCTAGAGTTACACAGACTTTGTGGGTTCCCCTGAAGGAGACCAAGAAATTAGCCAAAATATAGTGAAAGTTTTATTTTTTTTCCCCAAAAATTTGGAGAAAAGGGCTGCAGAAGAAGGCTTGTGTTTTTTTCCCCTGAAAATGGCATCAACAAAGGGCTTGCAGTGCTAAAATCACCAGCTTCCCAGCTGACTAGAATCAGAAAATCCAATTTTCAACAGAATTTTGGCATTTTACTGGGGCAGATCCAATTTTTACTATTTTTTGTGCTTTCAGCCTCCTTCCAGTTAGTGACAGAAATGGGTGTGAAACCAATGCTAGATCCCAGAAAGCTAAACATTTCTGAAAAGTAGACAAACTTCTGAATTCAGCAAGGGGTAATTTGTGTATATCCTACAAGGTTTTCCTACAGAAAATAACAGCTGAAAGAAAAAATACTGAAATTGAGGTAAAAAAACAGCCAGTTTTCTCAATGTTTTACTCTGTAACTTTTTCCTGCAATGTCAGAGTTTTTAAAGCAATGTACCATTACGTCTGCTGGACTCTTCTGGTTGTGGGGATATATAGGGCTTCTAGGTTGAACAAAAACCCTAGCTACCCGGAGCCAATAAATGAGCTGCACCCTGCAATGGGTTTTCATTCTATACCGAGTATACAGCAATTCATTTGCTGAAATATAAAGGGTGAAAAATTTGTATTTCCAAAAGGGGCACAAGATAAGGTGTTGAGAAGCAGTGGTTATTTGCACATCTCTGAGTTCCGGGGTGCCCATACTAGCATGTAAATTAGAGGGCATTTCTCAAATAGATGTCTTGTTAACACACTGTCTTACATTTGGAAGGAAAAAATGTAGAGAAAGACAAGGGACAATAACACTTTTTTACTATTCTGTGTTCCCCCAAGGCTCCTGATAAATATGGTACCTCACTTGCGTGGGTAGGCCTAATGCTCGTGACAAGAAACACAACATGGACACATCTCATTTTTACATTGAAATCAAACGTTTTTTTTGCAAAGTGCCTAGCTGTAGCTTTTGGCCTCTAGCTCATCCGGCACCTAGGGAAACTGACCAAACCTTTGCATTTTCTAAAAACTAGACACCGAGGGGAATCCAAGATGGGTTGACTTATGGGGCTCTGACCAGTTCTGTTACTCAGAATCCTTTGCAAACCTCAGAATTTGGCTAATAAAACACCTTTTCCTCACATTTCGGTGACATAAAGTTGAGAGGAGCCACAAATTTACTTCTACCCAGTGTTTCCCCAAGTCTCCCGATAAAAATGGTACCTCCCTTGTGTGGTTAGGCCTAGCGCCCACGACAGAAAATGCCCCAAAACATAACGTGGACATATCACATTTTCCCAAAGAAATCAAAGCTGTTTTTTGCAAAATGCCTAGCTGTGGATTTTGGTCTCTAGCTCAGCCGGCACCTAGGGAAACCTACCAAGCCTGTTCATTTTTGAAAACTAGAGACCTAGGGGAATCCATGATGGGGTGACCTGTGGGGCTGTAAATTGAGAAAACAAAATTGAATTTGTAATAAATAAGTGTGAAGTGATATTACCAAATTCAGTGGGATGCATTAGAGCCATGGAATGCATTGATATTGGTACTAAAAAAGGATGCTAATTGCTAGAACTTTTTCTGATCTCAGTATTCCTAAAAGACTTAGGCCATCATTATGACCCTGGCGGTCTGTGATAAAGTCGTGGTAATATCGCCAACAGGCTGGCGGTAACTACTGACAAATTATGACCATGACAGAAAGATCTTCGAAAGACAGCCAATGTACCACACCGACCGCTAGGGTGGAAACAACAGCCACCACAGCGGTAGCTGCCAACAGCCATGCGGAAGTCAATGTTCCGCCCACCAAATTAAGACCCTGCAAACAACCACCTTTTCCAGGGCGGTACCAATGACATCAAAAGCCTGGCAGAAACTGAGCTTTGAAGTGAAAGGACTCACCATTGGAGACACAGGGAACAACCACGCCACCATGGAACCAGAACTGCATGTTTTCCCGCTGATATTCTCTGTTCTGCTCCACCACGAACACCAACGCAGGTGAAGACAACGACGGTGAGTAAAACTGCCAAGCACACAAGGGAGGGGGAAGGAAAAAGAGAGTGACACACACACGCACAACACACACCCCACACACACACACACCATACACACAACCAGATGCATTACAAAAACAATTTGACCCCATAACTCGGCTGAGTAATGCAATTACAAAACGGTTTCACCAAAGTGTTTTTAATAAGAGCAACACAGTAGAAATAATAATTTAGGTAAGATAATAGATATATAAATATTTACAGAAAAAGGGCCACAGCCCAGTCCTCAAATTGCGTGGGCCACAGAGCCACAGGCTAAATTCCAAGGCCACTCATGTCACCTGCTTCAACACTGAAAGAAAACTGAAGGGGCATCAATTGGTAAATAGGCAGGCACCTCAGGGGGACAGAGGGTGGGGGGCACCTCAGCCGGGAGATGTAACAAGACCACTGATTCTGGAGGGGGCAACATGTCCTGTGCTTGATCCTAGGGAGTGATGGGCCACAGTCTCTCATGTGGGTGTCTTACCCACTGGTTCTGGAGGGGGCAGCATGCCCTGTGCTTGATCCTGGGGAGTGATGAGCCACGGTCTCCGAGGTGGGTGTCTTACCCACTGGTTCTGGAGTGGACAGGCCGCATTGCAGCCCATGGAGGCAGGATTACATACCGTCTGACGGCAGTGATGGCTGTACAGTGGTGGTGCTGCTGGTGCGAGGAGGCTCCTGCCCATCCCCTGCAACCTCAGATGGCTAAACAGTGGTGGAGCTGCCGGTGGGGGGAGGCACCTGCCCATCCCCTGCCCCCCTCGGATGGATGCACAACCATGGTTGATGGTGGGGGCTCCATTAAAGTTCCTGGTTCAGGCTCCTTTCCCTTCCTGCCTGCTAGTGCAGACTTCTTGCTCTTCCTGCCTGCTGGTGCAGGCTCCTTGCTCTTCCTGCCTGCTGGTGCAGACTCTTTGGCCTTTTGGGTAGCAGTTGCAGGCTCCTTGCCCTTCTTGTCGGCTGGGGCAGTCTCCCTCCCCTTTAGGTGGGCTGGTGCAGTCTTCTACCCCTTCAGTACATGTGGCCTGGATCCCTTTACACCACGAGTGGGTGCGGGTAGGACTGTGCCCGTGGACTGTGTGGCTGAGGCGCTTGGCTGGGTTCGTGATACCCTGCCCATACGTGCAGGATGGGGTGGAGGGGTAGGGAAGAGGTCAATGGAGGATAGGAACAATTTTTTAGGTACATTGGGGCGGGAAGAGGGAGAAGGAATGGGAATGGAGGATAAGGGAGTGGTTGTTGGAGGTGTCTGTCTGCTGGATTTGGGTGCAGGTGCATGGGCAGTATTCTGTTGTGAGGTGGATGGCTGTTGGGTGTCTGAGAGCTTGCGTTTGTGTACTTTAGGAGGGGGGCAGACACAGTGGGAGAGGACAAAGAATACATGTGCATTGCTGTTGTGGAGGTGTCTGCCAGTGAGGTTTGTGTTCTGTTTGGTGTGGTGATGATGCTGGTAGTAGATGATGATGTAGCAGGCAGGTGTGAGTGTTGACGTGGCTGGGAAGGAGGTGGTGGAGGGGGAAGAGGAGGAGACAGTGGAAATAGTGGATGTTGTTGTGTCTGCAACTGGATAGTGTTTGTGTGAGTGCCTGTGGGATGAAGTGTGGTGCTTGTGTTTACCTGTGACACTCTTGGGTGTTGTTTTGTGTGCATGCTCATCTGTATGTGTGCTTGGGATAGGTTGGGGTTGAGGGGAATGGGACTGGGCAGTGGAATTTGGAGGGGGGACAGTAGAAACAGGGACAATGGCTGCCATCATAGAGGAGGCCAGAGCCTGAATCGATCTCTGTTGGGCCACCAATCCAGTGTGAATGCCCTCCTGGAGTGCATTAGATTGTTGCATGTGGGCTGCCAGCCCCTCGATGGCATTCCCAATGGTTGATTGCCTTACAGAGATAGATCTCAGGACATCAATAGCCTCCTCACTCAGGGAAGCAGGGCTAACAGGGACAGGGCCTGAGGTGCCTGGGGCGAAGGAGATGCCCACCCTCCTGGGTGAGCGGGCACGGGAAACTCGCTGAGGGGCTGCTGGGGGGGCGGTGCTGGTACAGGGGTGGTGGATGTACCAGTAGCTGGGGTGGTCACAGAGGTATCTGCCACCACCAGGGATCTTCCATTGGAGGAGTTATCTGTGTCAGAACTGTCCCCTCCAGTCTCCGCCATGGTGCTCCCCTTGCCCTCCGTCCCATTGGTGCCCTCACCATCAGTGGACTCTGCCTCCTGGGTCCTGTGGGATGCAGCTCCCTCCATTGCAAGTGCCCCTGCTCCCCCGCCAGATGATGCTAATGCACCTAAGGACAGGATAACAAAACAAGAAAGGAGGAGAAAGAGACAACGGATACACTGGGTCAACGGCTGCACCAACACCACCGTTGGCGTTCACACCACCCTCATACACAGGAAACAAGCCTACACAATATGCATTGCACTACCAGAGCAAAACTTAGCCACAAAGGCATGGGGAGGGGCACACACAACCAAATGCAGCACACCTGGGACCCACACAACCCTGAGCAGTAGTGGAAGCCTATGAGCTACGTAGCAAGATTTTCCCTTCTGAACCCTAGCCACCAGGGGACCTATGCTGCAATATCAGGCCTGGAATAGGGGCACCCACTGACATACATCCCCCACCCGTATACCACCCTACCATGCCTAAGTTGTAATGATGGGCACTGTACTCACCCCCTTGTGGCTGCTGTGATGCCTTCAAGCGCCCATCCAGCTCAGAATAGGCCACCGCCAGTATGCAGGACATCAGGGGGGTCAGGGTTCACCAGGCACCCCTTCCTCGTTAGGAAGCCATCCCCAGCCGGGCTTCTGCCATCTTCCATGCCCAGCGTCTCAGGTCCTCCCACCGTTTGCGACAGTGAGTGCTCCGCCTGCCATAGACCCCCAGGGTCCGCACCTCCGTGGCGAAGGCATGCCACATACCCTTCTTTCGATGGATGCTGACCTGCTGAGGCAATACACACAGGAAAATAACATTAGACAAACAGTCCTGCCAGTTACACATATGGCCCACCATATCCCTTCACATCACCATTGACACGCACATGGCCCAGCAAACAACCTGTACGCTGCCAAGAGGAGATCCACCCACCTCCTTACATGAGGCCTTCAAACACACAACTCCATGCATTCATGCCACATGCATCGTGCTCACAGTGTACTCACCTGTTGGTCTGGAGGCCTATACAGCAGTCCGTACTGGGGTATGACCCCATCCATCAGTCTCTCCAACTCCTCCAAATTTAATGGCTGAGGCCCTTTTCCCGGTCACTTGGGCCATATTAGGTTCCAGACACAGGTCACCGCAGCACATGCAGTGTAGGTCTTCTCCTATGGAAGGTCAGGTAATAAGTGTGGAATCATAGAGAAAATGGCGGTCAAGTCCGCAGCGGTGCATACTGTCACTGGCAATGGGATAGGGTGATGATGGAGGAAAGTCCAGGGTATTGTTCCAGTCTGTTTGTAGCACAGGTGCATTGTCCATGTGGACATAGGAAGGGGAGCAATGGCAGTTCAAAGTGGACAGGGTGACAGAATGGGACACAAGGGTAACAATCAGGAGAGTCTCATTTCCTGGCGGGGGTCTTGGCAAGTGTCTCTGGCTTCTGTCTGGATTGCAGGGAACATTTGCGGGGTGGTTCGCCTTCTGCAGGGGGAGGGGTGCTGGTGGCCTGTGAGTGCTGAGCGGGGCATCCTGGCCACTAGCGGCAGAAGAAGTGGAAGGCTGTTCAGATGTCTGGCTACTGGCAGGGGCCTGCTGCTGTGAGACTGCCTCCCTCATAATGATGGCAATGTCTGCCAGCACCCCTGCTATGGAGATAAGGGTGTCCTCCCTGATCCCCTGGTACTGTACCTCCTGCACATTGTCCAGGATCTGGCCAACGTGTCCTGGGAATGTTGATAAGCTCCCAGGATCTCTGCAAGAGCCTCCTGGAGAGTCAATTCCCTGGGCCTGTCCTCCGCCTGGCGCACAGCACTACTCCCAGTTTCCCTGTTGGCCTGTGCCTTTGTCCACTGAACTGTGTGCCCACTGCCACTGACCCCAGGTCACTGATTGTCTTGGGTACGAGGTGTTCCCTGGGGTCCCTGTAGAGGAGGACAATGTGCAGATTGACGCATCCTGGGGATAGAGGTAGGGGTACACTGGCTGGGTGCTGCAGTGGTGTTTCCAGATAGGGGAGGCTCTGTGGTGGTGTGTGACTGGGCCTGGGTAACCGGTTGTCCAGTGGTCCCTGATGGGCCAGGTAGGTCATCCAGATCCTGAAGACCAGGGTTGCTGTCATCACTGTAGGCCTCTTCAGTTGTGGGACTGGATATTGCTGGCACCTCCTCTCTGCTGACATTGGCTGGGGTACCTGTGGGGATGTAAATGATGTGTTATGGTTTCTGTGTCTGACATATTGTACACCCGTGGTTTCCCCTCTTTGGTTGGAGTTGCCCTGGCAGCTTTCCCTTGTGTATGTTAGTGTATGATGGGATAGTTAATTATCTATAGTGTGCATGCTTTAGTGATGAGTGCCCATGCAGGGCTGTGAGGGGTGTCCAAGCATTGGTACAGCATGCAGGGCTTGGCATTAGGGTGAGTGAGATGTGATGGTGGGGTGTGTGAGAAGTGGTGGAGTGATGGGAGTGAGGGTGAGGGTATGTGATGGCATGCAGGTAGGGGGATAGTAATAGAAGAGAGTTGACTTACCAGAGTCCAGTCCTCCTCCAACTCCGGCCAGGCCCCAAGGATGAAGTATTGCCAAGACTTGCTCCTCCCAGGCTGTGAGTTGTGGGGGAGGTGCTGGTGAGCACCGCCAGGCCTCTGGATCGTGGCTAGTGTCTTGCTGCAATGGAACGTACCTTCCCCTGTAGGTCATTCCACCTCTTCCTGATGTCATCCCTAGTTCTTGGGTGCTGTCCCACGGCGTTGACCCTGTCCACGGTCCTCCACCATAGGTCCATCTTCCTAGCTATAGGTAGCTGCTGCACCTGTGCTCCAAACAACTGTTGCTCTACCCTGACAATTTCCTCCACCATGACCCTTAGTTCCTCCTTTGTGAAACGGAAGTGTCTTTGTGGTGGCATGGGTGTTTTGTGATGTGTGTTGGTGAGGGTGTGTTGGGTAATGTGTTGGGGTGTGTTATGTGTAGTGCTTGAGTGGTGTATAGTCGTGAATAGTGTGTGGCTCTAGTTGTGTCAATGGTCTTGGTGTCAATCTCCTGGCAGTAATTGTTGTTGGTAAAGGGCTGTGTCTAATGTGTGTTTGTGTTTTATAGTGGTGTGGGTGTGGTGTGTGTATGGGTGTCAGGTGTGTGTTGTTTGAATTGTCCAGTGTGGTGTTGTTTTGTTTGTGGGCGTCCATTGTGAGCGCGGCGGTATGTACCGCCAATGGTTTACCGCCGTTGAATGTCTGCCATGGTGATTCATGGGTCATAATGTGGTGGGCTTAGTTCTGTTGGCGTAACGGTGTGGGTTTAGATACCGCCAGTTTATCACTGACCTTTGGTCTGGTAGATTTGTGTATGTGGCTGAAAACTGACAGATTGGTGTGTGTGTCATAATAATGTGAACGAATATCCGCCGCCGCAGAGGTAAGTTGGTGGCCGTCAGTGTGGCGGTAAGTGGGATTTACAACAAATGTCATAATGTGGGCCTCAATATGTTGTTTGTATTAAGTGGCTGCATATTTTTGGGGCCTTCCTCATCATACATATGCTGAGCCTGAGCTCTTATTTTCTAGTGGTGGTTCACTCCCAAAACAAGACCACACTTACATCAATCAATGTAAGCTCCACTGCATGGATGTTATTTGTGCTCGCATACACTTACATTTAATCGTAAATTGTACTTGATGTTAGATTTATAGCAGGTTTCCAATCTCACAACACAACATTACTAGCAGATTAGGACTATTAACTCTACTGTAAATTTTCTGCCATCAAGCCTCCAATTCAACAGTATTTTACTATGTTACAATAAATAAACATAATCAACCTAATTCTTATAAACAGTAATTAAAAATGAATACTTTACTAGTCATTTACAATCTATATAAGTAAGACATATTTCTGAAAGTTTTACTGGCATGGACTACATTTAAAAAATTGAAACATACCACTCTACGCGAGACCTTCCTACCAAAAGCCTTCAAACTCAATTATCACCACAACGTTGCTCAGGACACAAATGATTTAATTTGTATTCCTGGTCAATTGTCAGTGCACTTTGCAGGCACTAAGGGCTTGATTTAAATGTTGGTGGTAGCTTTCCTGCCATTGACTTTTTAACTGCAAATCAGTCCGCTGTCATGGTGGTCCGCCAGCCCTATTTGGATGTTAGCTGTGGCATAAACCCACCATAACCGGCAAGAATCTTCACCTGTGTTGACGATGCCAGTGGCAAAAGTGGCTGGTGGAGTGACGCCAGCCCCTTTACCACTGGGCCAATCATGTTGTGAATTCCCGATGATGCAACTCTTGCAGCTAAACCTCCACACTTGAGTTTGCGGATTGGGACCTATATCAGTATAAAACTCACTTTTTAACACTTTTCTCATTCCCTGCTGCCATTAACCTAGCTGCTACCAGACCTGCCATTACTCCTGGGCCAGGTCCAAGATGAAAATCAACCCCATCATCGCCGGAAAAGAATTAAGTCATGGTCATTCCTGTTATCCTTGGAGTTGAAGCTTCACAGTAGTACTTGACTCATTCATGGATCAGTAATTTCTGCAAACATCACTGAGGTACTGCAGATTGCATACATGTGTAATGTTGTAGTCAGAAAATGTATCAGAGCAGACCTCGAGAAATAAGCAGCATCTACCAATCTGATAAGAAATGCCTTTATGGCAATGCTAACCTACACAACTCACAAATAGAAATATGTCAGCACAGGTATGTTCAACAATGTCCCCAAAATATTGAAATCATCAACTGATACTGTATACCCAATCTTAACGAAACAATCCTATGATAATGTATCCATTACAATACAACATACTACAGGTGGGTGTACACAGAATGTACTACAAATTGTACTGGTAAACTGCAAACATGGCAGAGATGTATGAGGGTCACATGAACCCTTGGTGTGTGTGATATATCCACAAACATAAGATCCCATGTAACTGTAAAGTGCCACGTTCCCTGTGTAATGGATATGTGTATATTAATGACACATCAGCTCAAAATAAACACACATGCATTCTCCTGTCACAAAACAGAAACATATGTAGTGTTGGTGTAAGTGTCCAGTAACAACCTGAATGCTTGCACCAAAATGAATATGGGCAACACAAACTTACAACACTAATGTATATATTGAAAAAAACGAAAATGTACAACCTGTGCTTGCCGCTATCACACATGAGAGTAGGTGCATGGCACACAAATTATAAGAAAGAACATCAGTAACAAACAACTAGTATCACTCAAAAAATAAGGGCATGATAAAGTCATTATGAAAATATTTGTTTGAATATAAATGAGATGCCTCTTTCATAAATTAAATCATGAAAATAATAAATAAACAAACAAAAGCACAAGGCCATTACTCCATTGTGTGGATGTTTGCCCACAACGTGCCTCCTAATGTCAGTACCAAAACAAACCTCCTCAAGAAGGGGCATCTGTGGGGTAGAGAGCAGCCATCTCAATGATCTTAGTGTGGAGTGGAGTCCTTGGGGTTGGGAGAGGTGGGTTTGGGCATGAAGGAGGTGGGTTTGGGTTTGGGGGATGGGTTGGTATTTGGAAGGGGTGGGTTGGGTTATTGAAGGTATGAGGTGGGGTGTTGAAGGTGTAAGAAGAAGTTTGGGTAAGGTGGTCTGGGATAAGAAAGGAGCCAGGGACAGGGCAAACATGAGGCCTTCTTTCGGAAAATAGGTAAGGTGTTTGGGTGGGATTTGAGGTTGGGAGGTAAAAGGAGTAGCTGTATCTGCTGTGTATGTTTGTGTTGACGGTATGGGTGCTTGAAGGTCAGGTGTATGAGCTGTATCTTCAAATTTGTGTCTCTTACTAATTGTCTGTTGGGCGGGTGAGTGTGGGCATTTGATTTCAGTAGGTGTGTGTGGATGTGTGTGTTGTGGATGTGGTGTGTGTTGGTGTGGTGTCTGTGTGTGTGCTGGTGCATTCATGTGTGTTGGTAGGTACCGTGACTAGGGGTGTGCTTGTAATGTGTTTGGATTTTCATGTAGTGCTGGGTACGCTGACTGGGGATGTGCTTGTGGTGTGTGTGGGTGTTGGTGTAGTGGTGGATATTGTGTCTGGAGGTATGCTTGTGGTAAGTGGGGGTGTTGGTGTACAGGTGGGTGTTGTGTCTGTGGGTGTGCTGGTTTTCAGTGTGTGTATGTTTGTTTTGTGGTGGGTGTGATGTCTGTGGGTATGCTTGTGGTAGTGGTGTGTATGGAGTCTGCATGTGTGTATCTGTGTCTGTGTTTTTGCTGTGTCAATTTTGGGATGTGCTGCTTGTGGTTGTAGGTGCGGGCAAATGTTTTTGTGTGCTTGGGATAGGGCTGGGTTGGGGGATTTTAGATGGGGAAGTGGGGGGAGTCTGGCCACAATGTTTGGGTGGGTGGGAGGCTGCCCCCAAAGATGAGGCCAGACCCCAGAATGTCCTCTGTAAGCCAGATAGGGCACCGTGAATGCCATCCAGATAAGCCAGCATCTGTGTGTTCTGGCCAGAAAGCCCCTGGATGGCATTCAGAAGTGCAGTCTGGAGAACAGCAATAGTCCACAAGAGGTCTATAGCCTCCTCAGTGAGTGCAGCTTGAGACACCAGAGCAGAAATGCCTGCAGTGAAAGTGACGCCACATTTTTAGGGGGCCACCTGCGGCCGATTGAGGAGAGCAATAGGGAGGGTGGATCTTGGAATGTGGGTGACCAATAAAGACACATGTGTCACAGTAGCTCCAGGGTCAGCCACCACTAGGGACTGGTCTTCATTGGAGGCCTCTGAAGAAGATGATGAGTCAGTCGTGGCCTCCATGCCAGTCCCCTCATCCTGCATGCCACTGGGTCCCTCAATGCCAGTTGTGCCAACACCCGATTCCCAGTGGCCTCCTTTCTCCTCATCGACATGGCCACTGTCACCTACACCTAGCCCGGATGATGCAGAAAATACAGATACAACAGTTCGAGGGTATCTGTGCAAATACAATTGGACATTCATGTTCAACACACAATATTTGCACAAATTACAGTAATCCCCCATGCCAGCTCACATTTCATGTATACCTTTGTCACTTATACAATTGTAGGTACCTCCATGAAAAAGGGTTTGACAGCATGAATGAATACATAGGCCTTGAACAATCTGTGAACCATTGCAGTACAGAGCTAAAATGTATTCACATTACCCAAACTTCCAGGTGTAAGGCTGGAAATTGACTTCTCAATATGGGACAGTACAACATCTTTGTGATTTAACCTTCCATCCGCAAATGTCCCTTTAAGTATCACATTGTTCTCCATCATTTAGTTCTCCTCTGAACTGAACTAAGGACACCAAAATGTTGTGTGGGGGCCTTGTGACTCTCTCACCAAGGTGGGCACATTCCTGTCCGTTGCAATCAATACAGTTTGGCATACAATTACATGTTGTCTGACACGGACTGGCTTACATGCACATTTGTAAAGGAAGAAAGCCTCAGGTCAACCTGCCACTTTCCACATGAACTGACTAGAAGTTTGCTTGACAAACTGGTTTAAAAGTTTCAGACTATGAATGTTGCCACAGTACACAGAATTCCAGGCCATTTGAGGCAGATGCACATTCTCATACTGTCATAACACAAACCTACCAGTGTCAAGTCTGATATATCTACTGCATCATAATTGTGCAGTTTGCCATAGTCACCAGTAATGGTACTACTCACACTTGTGATGGAGCATCCCACCTGACCGAATTCATGACATGGGGCCTGTTTGGTGCAACTGTCACACTTGACTATGGGACAATGCAGGTATCCTGTTTGTTTGCATAAAGCCATGGGTCTGCTTACATCCGTACTTGCCTTGTAATGAGGAATCTATTGGAGAACTTCAGCACACAAGAACACCACACATAGCATCAGACACTGTCTAAATAACTGACACACCCAGAGATCCTCATGGGCTTTGGTTGTGTGTCAACCTTAATGTGGACTGCATACAACAATGCTGAAAATGAAACAGTTTAGACAACAACAATATCTACAGATAATGGCTAACCCCCTGGATGTGGCTGTTGTGTCCTCAACTGCCCATCAAGCTCTGGATAACTTACCGCGAAGATGCAGGCCATTAGGGAGGGTTAGGGTGTGGCACACCCACCTGGATCACTTCTTCGCGATGGTCTTCCATATTTCATGCTCCTGATGATCATTGACCTGTATGGATGACAGAAAATAAGAGGAAGAGAAATGTTTTGTGATTTTAATGGGCTGTACTGCTGTGCCATCAGTAGGTGGCATTGCACACATGCGTTCACCAAACTGTAACTCCTTTTTCCACACAAATTTAAGAGGTAGCTTAGAAATTCTGAGTTACAGGAATCTTAAGTGCATCCTCAGTACTTTCTAGCTGTGAATGTTACAAAAACAGGCCTAGAATATCAACTAGGCCAGGGCTATGAAACCAGTCCTGTTGTTAGAACCACCCCTGATTGCTCACAATCATTGTGAGCTACTAAATGCTAAACAAGCTGTGCAATCCATATACATAATCCCATGCACAGCTACAGTGGCTGCATGCCTAAACTCCCAAGAGTCAGACCCCACGGTCTGCATCCTAGATAGGGACTGAGAGCAGTATAGAAGGGCAGCTTTGTGTCAGTGAGAGTAGGGGTTTGGGGGATGTATGAACAAGTTTGTGATGGAAAGGGACATACTGGAATGGATGATTGTGAGCCAATGTCATTTAAACTTGCAGGACAGAGAACAACCTTTTCCACATGTGGCTTCACAACATATTGAAAACATACAGAGCACCTTATTACACTGTATGGGCTGGAATCCAACTTGACAACTTGACAGGACAGCATCGGACCACTCCAGATCCTCAATGTATTTTTTACATATCACTATCATTTTAACAGTGGCTGTATTCTGTCACTCATAGTACTGGTATGCTTTCTATGGCCACTGGTAGTCAGTGGCCTGCAGTTTGTCTGATGCAACTGCAATTGTGAGTTACATGGACACATATTACAGCTTTTAATTTCAGGTGACTTAATACTTATATGCACAGACATTTCAGACAGTGGCCAGAAAAAATCTGTCCCAGGCAAATCACACTGTGAACCTGAATCACAACACTTCCTCTGTTAGCAAAGAGAAATAGAGTGTGGATCAATAAGGAAGAGATTACTCAGTGAGACATTTCCCAATCTGGCATGTGTCTATTCTTCTGTGGATTCATAGAGTTGGTTGTACAGGGAAAGGACCTCCCTGGCAAAGAGCTTCAGCTCCTCTGTGCTTAAGGCAGGGTCCTTGTCATCTGCTTTGCCCAGCATTCGGGCTCTCAGAGTTTGGTAAGAGCAGCAAAAAATGAGGAGATCTTGTTGGCTGCAGTGTTAGGATACTAGTGAGCAATTTTCACTATGCCACATACAATTATTCAGTGAACACGATCTGTGGCAGAGACAGACACAGCCATTAGCTTTTGTGCATAGCCATTACACATGTAAGCCTATGGTAGGGATCGACAAAGAGGGTACCACCGACTACATGTTCAACGTCTGCCGAGGTCCATTGGATAGCCAATGTCCTGACATCAAGGTCAGGCAGCCAACATTTTAGGGTGTGAAGCTGTGCAATTCTCAATTGTCAGCACATCACCAGACTCAAAATTGAGGCTAGTGCATTTAGAAATGTCAGATATGGATGACACTGTCCTTGGCAAGATGTGACACAATAAAATGTGAACCGTGACTGTGTTTGACACTGATAGATCAGCGGAGTAAGTAATACCTCCTTTGAGGGTATTTTTAAGAAAAAAATAAAAAACAAATATGTGCACATAATACATCTCAAATGTGTTGTTTGCACATAATGAAAAAAACAGGAACAAATGAAAGTAATTTTTGAGGGCCAAAACTTTGATACTAATGTGTGAACATATATTACACAATGCCCTATCTACTGTTACCCAGAATTCAGACGAGTGTTGACATTAAAAGCATGGTGTGACCATTTTCTTCTCTAAACATACAGACATTTGAACCCAGCCATGGGTAGGAGGTGACGGCCTCAGGCCATAATGGGGGAAAGGGATATCATCAAGAAATTTCAGCTAATTAGGCAAACTATCCTGGATTAGTGTCAGCAGTTGGAGCCTGATCTCCTGCCTCACAATATGAATCCAACAGCCGTAACACCAGCAGTGTAACTCATGGCAGTACTGCATTTTGTGGCCACTGGTACTTTTCAATACACTGTGGCAGTATCTAGGGGAATGTCCTAACCAACTTTCAGTGGTGTGCTACGGGAAGTCCTTGCTTCCTTGATAAGACACATCAACAGCTAGATCCAGTTCCCATGGTTACAGGATTTGGCCACCATGAAGGGAGAATTTTAAGCTTTGGGTGCACTACCTTGTGGTTGGAGCAATAGATTGCACGCATATTGCTTTGTTGCCGCAACACACAAGGAAGAAGGTCTACTGCAATCAGAAGAACATCCATTCCATCAATTTGAAAGTTGTCTGCTTATTGGATTTACACATCTCAAGTGTATATGCCCACTCCCCTGGGTCAACACATGATACATTTGTACTACGGAACTGCACCATACCCATACAGATGTCACAACTTGGATTGGAGAGGGCCTGGCTTGTTGGCAAGTACAATATGACTTGATGATCCTTTTTCTGAATCCTGGTTTAGGTAGGGACAATGGAGCCTTTCTCCACTCACCAGATAAGGTGTGCCAAATCACAGTTACCTGCTGCATTTTCCATAACATCACCTTGTGGTGGAACATCCCTTTAATTGCAAAGGAGAGAGATCCCCGATAAGTCCCCGGGGAAGGATTTTGAAATGTCCAATGAAGATGACAGTTGTGAAAAAGATAGAGTCGACTTATTTCAAGATGTGATTTACCACTTCATCATCTGAATGTAAGTTTACCTTTACAAATTGTAGCCTCCAATGTCAGAACAACTTGTGACATAGGGAACATATCATTCTGCAATGCTAATTTGGTAGGAATGGTCAGTGCAGGAAAGTCTGAGGCAAAGATGTTAGTAGATCAGAGTTTACTTACATTGACTACTGTGGTCATTTACAGAGATGAAGTTTGCCTGTGCCAATTATGTGTGCGCTCATAACTTGTCATTTGAGTAAGACAAAAAGTTGTCTTATTTAAATGACAAAAAGTTGTGACATTTTCAGTGATATGTTGCTGTTCAAAAGTACAACGTGAGCATGTGTTCATCCTGGAACACACACTCACTTCAGATGGACAAATCTTGTACAGAGACAACTTGCACTTTTATAGTATGGATGTTTAGAAGATTGTATCAGACCTGTTTTCTGTGTAATGGCGCCATCAAGGCAATATGTCAATATGTGTCACTTTACTTGCTCAAACCATATTTGTATGTCAAGCCTTGACATAGTGTTCTTCAATCAAATTGGCTAAATCTTCAATTTGTGGACAGTTGAATTAGAGGATAGAACTTTGCTATTGCCACAGTGTTCTGTGCTGGTCATGTGGTCTCAAATGTTGTTGTTCATATGATGTAGACTATTGGTGTTTTGGTGTTATTTATCTAGCATTCCTATTGTGAGGGCGGGATGTATGTCTCCAACTGAAAAATGCATCTGTGATAGTTTGCCTCTGTATTTGGATCAGGGCTGTATGTATGTCTCCAACTGAAAAATGCGTCAGTGATAGTTTGCCTCTGTAATTGGATCCCATCAAATATTCCCTTTACTCCATGGTGTTAGGGTTATGTAGCTTATAACCTTGAATGGCACAGACTATTGTAGTTAGGCCGGATTATTGAAACTCAGATTTCATTTAAGTACTTGTTGGCAACATATGTATGTATGTTCCAAATACATGACGATTTGTGTTTGTTTTCTTTGAATAAAATGGATAACACTTTAACTCTTTGTCATTACAAATCTTCTTTGGCAAATAAACATTCAAAAGAAATGACTACATGATGGTTGAAGACAGACATGACAAATTAAAGGCCACAAACAATACAACAATAATCTTGTACTCTGTGTCCATACCACTTATTAGCATGACGCAAAAAAACAGAAAACTCAATCAAAAAATGTGGAAATGAAACAAATAAGTCTATCATGGTGGATGAAAGTATGGTAGTAAAGCCAAAAACAGTTTACAAAATACACCTGTCCTCAGAAAAGTTATATGTGTTTCTCAAATAGCGAATGCTAGACACACACTGGAGGAAATTAGGATTTGCATCTCTTGGATGTGGCAGTCTTGCCTTTCTCTCCTGGTGGTCTGTATGACCGTCCTCTATGGTGGGGAGACTGGGGTGGGAAAGCAGGCTCCTCATGTGGCGGGCCTCCCTGTCTGTGGCTGGCAGTGGTGCAATATGTCCCAGTTATAGAGGGTACACAGATGGCGCAGATGAAATTTGGAAAATCCCAACTCAAAATTCCCTCCCACAACCCCAACCCACACTACCCCTTGCCCTTAAAGTGGTGTGCCCCATCCCACTGGTTCCTTGCAGAACTGGAGGCAGTGTTCGTGTGTTCTCAACAGCAGCCAGGACTGGGGACACAAGAATGGTGTAATATGGCTTTGGATAAAGGAAGTGGAGGTATCAATTGGCAGTGGTGTTGTTACATCTAGGGTGGGAGGCGTAAGTCTGGCTGGGTGCGACTCACTGGAACTGTCTGACAAGACTGACCAGATGGACCAGGTTACTCTTGATCATCCGGACTTGCAGGAGTGGGGTCCTCACTGAAGGCTTGCTCTTGGTCTGGAGTGAGGTGTGTTGAGTGGCAGTCACTGTTCCACTGGTCTGGGGGTGATAGACCTGAGAAGGATGCAGAGAATGTATAATTAAGATCTAGTTCGTACATTTTATGTGTCTTTAACTACAAATATGGCAACCTAAAAAAGTAAAATCAGAACTATAGAATGATTAGACCTTTGGGTGATTTTCATTGTTTTACACATGCAGGCTGATTTACATTCATGCCAACGCCAGTAATGTTGGTGTAGAGTTGTCCTGAAATGTGAACATGTCATTTCTGCATTATACATTACATGTAAGAGACTTAGGGGGTCATTCTGACCTTGGCGGTTAAAGGCCCTTACCGCCGGTCAGAAGTCCGCCATTCTACCGCCGCGGCTGCGGTAAACCGCCACGGTCATTCTGACCTCCAACTGGCAAACCGCCAAAAACCCGACATCCACGGAAGGCCGCCTCATCAGCGGGCAACGATAAACTGGAGATGACCAAACCTCCACCGTCACGCCAACACAAATACGCCCATGCCATTCTGACCCACGAATCCACACGGCGGTCTTTCAACCGCGGTATTCTATTGGCGGTACACACCGCCGCGGTAAAAATGCACACAGATATACAAAACACAGCCACATTGGACAATTTGAAATACACACACCTGATACACATACAAACACCACTCCCACACATCCAATCCAATATAAAACACACACCTACATCACCCACAAACCCCTATGACCACAAATATCTGAGAGAAGGCGCAATACACTGAGAGAGAGCACAGGGAACGCAAAGCACAACACACACAGGAACCCAACATCATCACCCACACCACATCTACGCACACATCACCACGCACATAACCACAAACACCACCCCACACCTCATCCACACCACCCCATGGCACCCCAAAGACACTGCAGGTTCTCGGACCAAGAACTCAGGGTCATGGTGGAGGAAATAATTAGGGTAGAGCCCCAGCTCTTCGGCACACAGGTGCAACACACCACAATAGCCAGGAAGGCGGAGCTATGGCAAAGGATCGTAGACAGGGTCAACGCTGTGGGACAGCATACCAGAAATCGGGAGGACATCAGAAAGCGATGGAACGACCTACGGGGGAAGGTGCGCTCGATGGTGTCAAGGCACAACATCGCTGTGCAGAAGACTGGCGGCGGACCCCCACCCACTCCACCCCAATTCACAGCATGGGAGCAAGAGGTAGTAAACATCCTGCATCCTGATGGCCTCGCTGGAGTACCCGGAGGAATGGACTCTGGTAAGTCGATTCTCAACTACTTCACCCCCCCCCCCCAGCATGCCAAACCACACCCCCACCCTCACCCCCAATCTCAACCCCCCAGCACACATCCTCCCTGCCAATGTCTCACCAGCACAACCCACCCTAAACAACCCCAACCCCTGAATGCCAACACAAACTCTAGACACCCATCACCTATGCATGACCACTGCACATACCCACCCCCCCCAAACACCCTCACAACACCTCCCACAAGGGAATGCCAGCACTGGGGGACAAGGGCACTCACAAAATGCACGCCATGGCACACACATAAGCAATAACCATACTCTTTTACCCCTGCAGGGCCCGAACGCCAACACACTGCCACGGAGGGTCCAGATTTGTTCATCCCACCCCCAGAACAGGCCCCCAGTGAGGACAGCAGCTCTGTCGACCTAGAACCTGATGACCAGCCCGGACCATCGGGGACCTCTGGACAGTCGGTTCCCCACACACAGATACAGGCCACAGCAGACCCAACCCCCTCTGGGAATATCAGCACAGCACCCACCCAGCGGGCCCATGCCTCTGTCTCTAGGACGCGTCAATCAGTGGTGTGTCGGCCGCTACAGGGCACCCAGGCTGACCCAACACCCCAACAACAACAGGGACCTGGGGGCAGTGGTAGTGGGCACACTGTCCAGGGGACAGAGGCCCGGGGAAACAGGGCAACTGGGAGGGCTGCAGTGCGACAGTGGGGGGGAGGACAGGCCCAGGGAAGCGACTCTCCAAGAGGCCCTCACCACCATCATGGGAGCATACCACCACTCCCAGGAGACGATGGCGACGGTACTGGCCAGGTTCACGGAGATCCAGGCACAGCAGGAGGAACGCTACATGGGGTTCAGCAATGAACTCAGGAACATCACTACCGCTATGGGGACCATAGTCCAGGCCCTCAACCAGATAGAAAACACATTGCGGGACCATGTGGCACCCCAAAGGGCCCCTGTCACTAGCCAGGACCAGGAACAGCCTACCACCTCTGCCGGCGCTAGTGGACAGGAGGCCCCACCACAACGACAGGCCACCAGAACCCCACCTCCTGCTGAAGAACAACCACCCTGCAAGCGGAACCTGAGATCTCACAGGAAGACAGAGTAGGATGCCAAGACCGCCGCCAGCATAAGATCCCCCCTGATGTCATCCCACTGTCCCACATTGTCACCCTGTCCAACCTTGAACTGCCCCTGCTCCACCTTCCACAGGCATATGGACAATGCACCTGTGCGACTGAGAACTGGACTCTGCCATGGACATTCCTCCACCCCCACCCATCACCGTTTTAATATCATGTACCAATATCTAGCACTATAAATAAATCACTCATTGCACTGAAATCATTCAGGAGTCAGCCTGTATTGTTTACAAATGTATTACACATTACTGTTCAATAATGTTCAGTCAATTTGTGATGACAACATACCAATGTCAATAAGCTTTAGTCCATGGGCTAACCAAGCAGAAGTCACGCAGTGGGTCATACAGCACTGAAAAGGGAAGGGAACATCAAAAATCAGTTAAAATGAACTGTGGAGAAATACACAAAGTAGAGATGCAGGAGGCTTTAAGTAAATGTTAAATGGCGTGGGTGATTCTTACCTGTGTGCTACTGAAAATACTGTTGGATAACTGTGTCCCTGTTGTCTGTGTCGTCCCCGTCGTCTTCCTCCTCTTCACTCTCCACAGGATCCACAGCTGCTACAACACCACCATCTGGACCATCCTCCTGCAGGAAAGGCACCTGCCGTCGCAATGCTAGATTGTGAAGCATACAGCAGGCCACGATGATCTGGCACACCTTCTTTGGTGAGTACATCAGGGATCCCCCTGTCATATGCAGGCACCTAAACCTGGCCTTCAGAAGGCCGAAGGTTCTTTCTATGATCCTCCTAGTTCGACCATGGGACTCATTGTATCGTTCCTCTGCCCTGGTCCGGGGATTCCTCACTGGGGTCAATAGCCAAGGCAGGTTGGGGTAACCAGAGTCACCAATTAGCCACACACGTTGTCTCTGTAACAGTTCCATCACATAAGGGATGCTGCTATTACGCATAACATACGCGTCATGCACTGACCCAGGGAACTTGGCATTTACATGGGAGATGTACTGGTCAGCCAAACAGACCACCTGGACATTCATCGAATGGTAATTTTTCCTGTTTCTGTACACCTGCTCATCGTCTTTTGGGGGTACTAAAGCCACATGGGTCCCATCAATGGCACCAATGATGTTGGGGATATGTCCAAGGGTATAGAAATCACCCTTCACAGTGGGCAAATCAGCCTCCTCAGGGAAAACAATGTAGCTCCGCATGTGTTTCATCAGGGCAGACAACACTCTGGACAAAATCTTACAAAACATAGGCTGAGACATCCCTGATGACATGGCCACTGTTGTCTGGAATGAGCCACTTGCCAAAAAATGGAGGACTGACAGAACCTGCACTAGAGGGGGAATTCTTGTGGGTTGGCGGATGGGGGACATCAGGGCTGGCTCCAGCTGGGCACACAGTTCATGTATAGTGGCACGGTCAAGTCGGTAACGTTGTATGATATGGCGTTCTTCCATTGTCGACAGGTCCACCAGCGGTCGGTACACGCGAGGATTCATCCTTCTCCTCGCAAGTCCCAGCGGACGGTGCCTAGGAAGGACAACATGGAGTATGGAGTCAAGCAAATCACAGGTACGTTCACCACAGCTTGCATAGCACACGGTTATCTATGTATTGAAAGGCGTGTATGTGTGGCAATGCAAGGCCTAGGCCTGTGTGACGCAGTTGAAATTAAGCCATGTGGGCCCTTGAAATGGCGGCTGCCTGACCTGTGAAGTGGGACAATGGGATGTGAGGTCAATGCGCTGGCGTGGCACACCGTGGCGGTAGGCGGTCGAAGACCGCTGTACGAAGACGCATTGGTTAACATTGAAGCCTATGGGTTTCAGGAGCCAATGAGGATGTGCGCCGGCGGTCGCAGTACGCACCGCCGCGGTACGCACCGCCGCGGGCGGGACCGCCATTTTCTATCTGCTTAATCACTCGAGACCTGATCATCCACAGGAGAGGACCTATACTGCAAGTGCTGCTGTGACCTCGGTCTGGAAGAAACAATGGCTGCTGCGACTGGGGAAAGGGCCCCTGCCTTCACGTCTGAAGAGTTGGAGAAACTTGTTGATGGGGTCCTCCCCCAGTATGCGTTACTCTACGGTCCTCCAGACCAACAGGTAAGTACACTGGGTGCACATTGAATGGGCTATACCTGTGTTGAGTGGGGTGGATGTAAGATGGTGGGGTGGGGAGCGAATGAGGAGTGCAACGCACGACAGATGTGAGCATGTGCCACATGGCAAAGTTGGGGAGGGGGGGCAATAACATCTAACATGCAGATAAATGATGATATTTCTTTTCCCACCCTGTACATGTCAAATAGGTCAGCACCCATCAGAAAGTCGACATTTAGCGTGCCATCGCCAAGGAAGTCCGGGCCCTGGGGGTCCACATCAGACGGGGCACCCACTGCCGCAAGAGGTGGGAGGACATCCGCCGCGGGACCAAGAAGACCGCCGAGTCACTGCTGGGGATGGCCTCCCAACCTAGGAGGGGTGCCAGTCGTACCCTGACCCCCCTGATGTCCCGGATCCTGGCGGTGGCCTACCCTGATTTGGATGGGCGCTTGAGGACATCACAGCAGACACAAGGGGGTGAGTATCAGCACATTCTGCTATCTATATGCGCAGTGGAGGCGTCTGGGTGGGGGAGGAGGCTTGTGGGTGACATTAGGCCAGGGCGCTTTCTGTAGTGTAGTCCTCTCCTTTAGGCATGGCCCTGTGCCCCCGCCCCCCATCTCTGTAGGGTGCCAAGTACAGCTATCCATGGTCCTGCATCATCCATGTGTGCATTTGTTGTGCAAAGACCTGTAGGCCTGGTCACAAGTACTGAGTAGTATACCCCGATTGCTCAGCGTAGTGCATGAGGCTCCTGTGTCTGTCCTCTCCGCCAACGGTGTTGACATTGCATGCACTCAACCTGTTTCTTTTTTTCTCCCCCCACCCTTTTTCTTACTCTTCTTGTGCATGTGTGCATTAGCATCATCAGGCGGAGGAGAATTGGCATCGGAGCACGAGGGAGCTGCAACTCACAAGGCCCCGGTGGCCCGTGGTACAGACACCAAGGGCACCAGTGATACGGAGGGCGAGGGGAGCACCACAACCAGGACCGGTGGTGACACCAGCGACACCGACACATCCTGGGATGGGAGCTCCCTAGCGGTGGCGGCAACATCCGGGCCCCCCGCCTCTACAGGTACAGCCGCCACCCAGCGCACAAGCCCCGCCCTCCCAGCAGCCCTTCAGCCTACGCTCTGTGCCCGCTCGCCCAAGAAGGCGGGCGTCTCCTTCGCCCCAGGCACCTCAGCCCTTGCCCCTGTTACCCCTGCTGCCCTCAGTGCGGAGGTCATTGACCTCCTTCAGACCATCATTGTTGGGCAGACTACCCTTTTGAATGCCATCCAGGGGGTAGAAAGGGAGGTGCATCGGAGTAATGCCTACCTGGAGGGCATTCATTCGGGTCAGGATGCCCATCAAACATCGTTCAATGCTCTGGCCTCAGCACTGACGGCAGCCATTGTCCCTGTTTCCAGCCTCCCTCTTCTGACTGCCTCCACCCTGTCTCTGTCTCCTGTTCCTCAGCCTATCCCATCCACACCATCAGACCAGCCTGCACACACCTCAACACCCAAGGGCAGCTCATCCAGACACAAGCACCACAGATCACACAAGTAGTCACCCAAGCAACACCCAGATGCAGACATGGCAACAGTCACTACCACCTCTGTGTCCCCCTCCTCCTCGTCTCCCTCCTCCCTCCCTGTGACGTCTACACTCACACCTGCATGCACACCACCATCAGCCAGTGCTTCCATCCCCAGCACACCCTCCACACCAGTCCGCACACGTGCAGTCACCACCCCCACTGCCATTTACACATCCCCTGTGTCCTCTCCCACTGTGTCTGTCACCCCCTCTTCCAAGACACACAAACGCAGGCAGCCACCCACCCAACAGCCATCCACCTCACGACAGCCTACGTCACAATCACCTGCACCCAAACACAGCACACCTGACTCTCCTACAACCACATCCTCTTCCTCCACTCCCATCACCACTACTCCCACCCTTTACCTTGGTCCTAAAAAACTTTACCTCTCCAATATTAACCTCTTTCCCTCCCCTGACCCACCCCCTCCATCTGCTAAGAGTCCCAAGAGCACCTCAGCCACCACCAGCCCAGCTACAAGTGTGACTGTAGTGCATGGGTTCTGGAGTCCACCCTTTGGCAACAGTGACACATCTGTCAGCAGCAAGGGGACAGCCAGCCCCCCCCCTGGCAAGAGGACCCGGAAACTCAAGGGCCGCCGTGAGAAGACTGACACGGCTGCCCCCAAGGACCAAAGTTCGCCCACTTCACCTGCCACAACATCCAGGGGAGGCAAGGCCCAGAGAGCCTCATCTAAGGAGCTAAAGGGCAGCAGGGCGGAGAAGTCAGCCAGCAGGAGCGCGGAGCAGGAGGGCCCCACAAGCCCAATCCCGGGTGTAAGGGAGGACACCCAAGGGCCCAGGACTCCGTCACCGAAGGGTCCAGCAACTGGACGGTCGGAGGGCGAGTGAGCAGGGAGTCCAGGCCAGGTCTGGCTCCCTTGAATTACTGGACAAGCACCGCTGAACAGGGCCCCGCTGTGCAGAAGAGCACCGCTGAACAGGGCCCCGCCGTGGAGAAGAGCACCGCTGAACAGGGCCCTGCCGTGCATCTCAAGCACCGCTGAACAGGGCCCGCCGTTCAGAAGAGCACCGCTGAACAGAGCCCCGCCGTGGAGAAGAGCACCGATGAACAGGGCCCCGCCGTGCGTCTCAAGCACCGCTCCGCTGGGCCCCGCCGTCTCAAGCACCGCTCCGCTGGGCCCTTCATCTGAAGCACTGCTCCTCTGGGCCCCGCCGTCTCAAGCACCGCTCCGCTGGGCCCTTCCTGTCAAGCACCGCTCCGCTGGGCCCCGCCGTCTCAAGCACCGCTCCGCTGGGCCCCGCCGTCTCAAGCACCGCTCCGCTGGGCCCTTCCTGTCAAGCACCGCTCCGCTGGGCCCTTCATCTCAAGCACCGCTCCGCTGGGCCCCGCCGTCTCAAGCACCGCTCCGCTGGGCCCTGAATCTCAAGCACCGCTCCGCTGGGCCCCGCCGTCTCAAGCACCACTCCGCTGGGCCCTTCCTGTCAAGCACCGCTCCGCTGGGCCCCGCCGTCTCAAGCACCGCTCCGCTGGTCCCTTCCTGTCAAGCACCGCTCCGCTGGGCCCTTCATCTCAAGCACCGCTCCGCTGGGCCCCGCCATCTCAAGCACCGCTCCGCTGGGCCCTTCATCTCAAGCATCGCTCCGCTGGGCCCCGCCGTCTAAAGCACCGCTCCGCTGGGCCCTTCATCTCAAGCACCGCTCCGCTGGGCACCGCTGTCTCAAGCACCGCTCCGCTGGGCCCTTCCTGTCAAGCACCGCTCCACTGGGCACCGCCTTCTCAAGCACCGCTGGCACAATGACAGTGCCGGTTCTGTGTCGAGCTACTGGTCACGGTTCACTCTGCCCACCATGCCTCCTCCATGACCAGTGATCTCTGTAATCCACCTGATGGACTGTGGCTTTGCACTCCCCAGGATTGTACAGTGGGCAAACCAGCCACTGTAGAGACATTGAGAGACTGTGGCTTTGCACTCCCCAGGATGTAACAGTGGGCAAACCAGCCACTGTAGAGACATTGAGAGACTGTGGCTTTGCACTCCCCAGGATGGCACAGTGGGCATGGTGGCCCCTTCGTGGATCTGGCGTCATGGACTCATGTGGCTGTGGTGCCCCCCCTTCCCTTCCCCCTGAGGTGCCTGTAGTTTTATCATCAGATGCCCCTGCAGTGTTCTCTCCAACGGACTCAGGTCTCCTGTGTGGGCTTTGCCCTTGTGTTGATACACTTTGGCCCACGGACACTTGGCATTTCCTTACATGTGCAGGACTAATTGCTTCGGTTTATCGATTGCACAAAATATTAATTTTCTTTGGTATTATTTTTATTGCTATTTGACCATGACTTACCAGAGGCTATTTTTTACATAAAATTTGTTTCCCTATTTAATTATGTCTTTGAATTTTTCCGGGGTGTTTGGGTGGTGTCACTGTGACTTGTTGCTCTGCATTGGTGTGTACAGAGTTTGGGGGGGGTGGGGGTCGCATATGTGTGTGCGCGTAAGCTTTCCTCCTCCCCCCTCCCCTGTGTCGTAGGTGCAGTACTCACCGTTGTCGTCTGCGCCGGCGTTCGTACTCGTGGTAGATGAGCAGGTAGACGAGAGCAGGTAGGATGTTCAATTCGGGTTCCATGCTGTCCTCCTTCCTCGTGGAGTGCGTAGAGGTGAGCGTTTTCCCGTTCGTAGTCTGTTTCCGCCGTGTTTTTATCGGCGGTGCTCCCGCCCCGGAAAAGGTGGCGGATTGGTGAGTTGTGATAGTGTGGGCGGTACATTGTCTGCCGCCTGGCTGTTGCCGGTGACCGCTGCGCTGTTTGTCTGTCCCGCCGTGGCGGTCGGAGTGTTAAAGTGACGGGCTGTGTTGGCGGTTCCCGCCAGGGTCAGAATTCCATTTTTTGGACCGCCGGCCTGTTGGTGGGTTGGCCGCCGCTTTATCACCGACCGCCAGGGTTAGAATGACCCCCTTAGGGCCATATGTACGAAAGCTTTTTCCCATAGGCACAGAATGGGTAAAATCCTTTGATACATCTGGTCCTTACATCCCAACACAGTGGTGAGTAGATTACAGTACTGGATCGTTCGAAGGCCTAGCAGGGTACATTACATTAGAAGCAATGTGGATCAATTTCAAATTGTAACTGTCTTTGGTGATCATATGGACAGTGCAATGCAAATCGAATGAGAATACTACTTTTATTCAGCATGCCACATCAGAATTAAGGAAATCTTAGATGCAAAGTACTAGGAATTTTGTGAGGATTTTGATCACTTCAATGTAGTTATGAGAAGGTTTCAACATGCTTGGGATGCACAACAACAGACGGTTTAAACCATAGCCTGACACGCTGACTGTGTAATGCACAAATCTTTGAGATGTGTGCACACATGGAAGTTAAGAAAGGTGGAGCAACATTACCCAGCACTATAGTTTTGCAGATACAAAAACAGGACATCATGGTATCTGTAGTCATCTGATCACACTATAGACAATACTTGTTTGAAAACGAGTTACACATATCTGTTGTTTCAATTACTATAGTGGATATAAACACACATTTACAACATATGCACACATATGGATATGATGTGGATAGGTAAGAATACTATTTATAGACATTATACCTTCCTGTGCAAATGGATGGAGTTTATGGACTATCTTTGGGAGAACAGCATACATTAATAGTACACAAGGGACCGAGCAACTGCAAGGGATGATCCATGGGGGCCAACATACAATCTGACTACATGTATTGTAAATTGTTGATAAAAGAGTTCATCCATGAGGGTAATAATAGTAGATATGAAAGAAGTTATTTTGTGTAGTCAAGTTAAGCTATATCTGTTTTGCTAGGGGTGTTGAACCATCTTAAAGGTCTAAATTAAGGACAGAACTACATTTGTGATTGTTGAGACATTGCAACTTGCCAGACTCCACTCCAGCAGCCAAGCATGCAGGATGTAGAATCTGCATGACCGTCTACTCCCAGGGAAATAGTTGTAGGGGTGCTGGGAGAACCACCACCAGCTTTCAGGCTCTCCAGGTGACGCTTGGGGGACAGGAATGAACTTTCCCCTGCAGGTAGTTCCATCTCTTCCCAATCTCCTCTTGTGTGTGCAGATTGTTAGATACAGCATTCACTCTGTCCACTTTTCTGGACCACATTTTTCTTTTCTGGGAAAATGTAGTATTTTGTAGTTGTGCTCCAAAAAATTGTGGCTCTACTCTAATGACTTCAGCCACCATGACAGTCATCTGTCCCTCCGTGAAATGGAGATTTCTCCTCTCTGCCCTTGTGATTTTTTTACAAAACAAAATTTATATTGCACATAAGAATAAGAGTGATGGAGTTAAGTCAAATTGAACAAAAAATAACATAGAGGGAGAAGAATCAAAACAAAGAAAATAGCCTGTCTCCTGTCTTGAACTTTCTAGTGCCTGAATGGTGTTCTGCAGTGGAACAGCAAAGGATCATAGTCTGGAATGGAGTGTGTTTTGTAATGTGTTTTGCAGGTGTTCACAATTGTCCAATATATACATCAGGTGTGGGCAATTGCATCCAACCATTGTCCAGAGCAATGGTACTATACTGCACCAGTCCCACGACGGACTACCGCCACCATGGGCCCACCCCTAAGACACCACTCCCACAACTATGTGATCTAAATAGGCTTAGCAGGATGCTGCCATCAAGATGGCGACGGAGTGCCTACTCATTGGCACTGGAGTCTGCTGCATCATCTGCTGGATGCAGCTGGAGCCACGGAGTACACTACTTTGTGGTGGCCTTTGGCTTACTGCAATACAAATACAGCGGAAAAAGTACAACTGACTTGATGGTCTTTTTTGTCCCGCTGCTGATGCGGCTTGCAAGCAATAGTGTCAAGATCTAAATCAGGCCCTAAGTATTCTTAATAAGAAAATAGAATTTAAACATAGGGAATGTAGTATGGAATACATTTAGCACACCACCAGTATCTTTTTATACATATGTCCTTGCATTATTGCTTGTTCCTGCATTGGCAATGCACAGCATTCTGATGCATTTCAATTGTTACGTTGCACTGTTTGACAATGTGTCACACAGTGAAATGTGTTAGATTTTGCATGGGATGGCCTACCGTGCACACATTTATTGCTGCATGATGCACGCTGACTTAGCATAGCACTTGCACCACGCAAGTGCTTAAAAACGATGCAGGTAGGCTTTCTGTTGATTCACTATTTACAAAGCCACACAGGGCCATTGAAGAAGGCCGTACATGGTTTGGTACATACTACTTAAGTGTTGTGTTGGCCTTTCAGAACCTTGCATGATGCAAGAGAACCACAGCATTTCCCTATATCTGTTCAAAATTTCTGTGCGTGCTACAAAAGCCCCACTGAATCTGTGTGATAGAAGCACCTATATCTTGAGTATAAGATATTCTATTACATTTTGTGTGAGTTTGTTTGAGTGATGCACAGTACAGGTAAAATCTGCAGAAAGATTGGTGTGCCTAATCTATAAGGTCATACTGTGGGATGCAGTCTGCTGGTTTGTCCTGAAAAGCATTAAGGTTGTCGTGGTGGATCATGTTTCAGTATGCTATAGAGACCTTGGGCCCGATGTACAACCGTCAGAAATAGTGACATGCAATTTGCAATTAATTGTGACTCACAATTTGCAAGTCGTTATTTCTGATTCACCTAAACAAGTTGTGTACATCTTTTCGACTTGAAATGGGTTGCATTGCAGTTTCTGAAAAAACAATCTGCGAGTTGGTAACTACTTTTAATTTATAATTGCAAATTGGGATTGTGAATCGCAAATTGTGCCCACACATACAATTAGGGGAAAATCACTTCCTGGTGCACTACAGGGACCCCAAAACAGGAAGTGGTATCCCTGAAAATCCCTGCACAGGAGGAGCAGCACATGGTCCAGGCCAGCAACACAGTTCCACACTGCTGACTAGCTTTGCAACACAAAGAACCATGGTCAGCCAACAGGGGAGCAAAGCCCCTGGCGGAGCGCAAAAAGAAAATCAACTTCTCAGGGAAGGAATTGGACCTCCTCACTGAGTCTTGCTGCTACTACCATGAAGAGTTGTTTGGGAGGTTGTCCAAGAGTGTCCCTGGGTCAGGCAAAAGATAAATCTGGAGGGAAATACAGATCCAGGTAAATGCCCTGGGAGGGGGGTCACAGGTCACTAGAGGAAATCAAGAAGAGATGGTATGACCTCCGTTCCAGAGCCAAGGAAGGGGTTGCAGCCCGGCTTTGTGATGTCCAGGGGACAGGAGGAGGACCATCCAATGTGGCACTCCCTATAGCAGCGGATGCGATGGTCAACACAACTCTGGAGCCAGAGGCAGTCTGTGGATTTGAATCCCTGGGCACATCTGCACCCCCACCAACCACTGATAAGTCACCATTTCCTATTATTACCACCTGACACCAAATCCCTGCTCCCAACAAGCATGCAACACAGCCTCACACATATATGCCTGGATGGTCCATGTAGATGAGGGTAACACCACAACAAGTGCATTATGGTACATGTAGTTGTGTGTGGAAACGTCAATGTCACTGTCAGACAGTATTTGTATCTTTATCAAAACAAAAGAGCCAGTGTCTCACCCATACATTTTATTCCATCTCCCATTTCCCAAATAGATGCACCTGGTGGAACACAGGAAGGGTAACTTGAAGAGGCAGAAGACCAGTCCCAGTTTCAGCTGGAGAAATGGCAGGCCGATATCTCAATGAGTCCATCTGGAATTTCACTGACCCATGCTATTGCAGCTGTTACACCATCCCATACAGCCAGTAGTGGCGGTCCAGCAGCTCCACAGCAGTCCACCCCTTGAAGCATCCCAAGGACTAGGCTCTGCACCAAACACAATGGGCCCAAAGGTGCTAGCAGGCACTGCAGGCTGCACGCTCCCAGGCAGGAACCAGTTGCCAATCACACTCAGGTAATGTGGAGCAGGCTATGTTAAGGGTTCAATGCATGCAAAACAAACAGATGTGCATCATCTCACTTGGCTTTAAAACTCTCACCCAGCAGATATCTGCCAACAAGGCAGACCTCAACCAAAAATTGGATGCCATCAATGGTTCGCTTGACCAACTCTGCAGGGAGATGGCAGAGGACAGACACCTGTGAAGGCGCCATGAGCACACCTGTGCTACAAGAATGGATGTCCTCAGCAGGGCTATCAGCAGGCTAGTCAAGCCACTATGCAACACAGCAGACACACCCTGGCCCTGCATATAGCGATGGGCCACTTCAGTGGTGATGTGACCAGAAGGCTGAATGAAAGTACTGCAACAGTAGAGGCAATACAAACTACTGGCATTGCCAATGGTGCGACAGGTAAAGCAGCAGACAGCAAGCTATCTAGCTTAAGCAGTGTGTCTGCAGCTGAGCCACGTGTCCTGCACAGTAGCAGCAGCTGCCAATCAGCACCTGCAACATCTGGCACCCCACATGACGGATGCAGTACAAGGAAGTGACTGCAGACTGACATTGTGCCTGACTTGCTTCCTCCTTAATTCTATCCCATGTGGTGACGTAACCTCTCAACATGTGCAGGCATGATATGGATAGCCCTCATTTTGGACAGGGTATCAAATCTTTTGGTTTACGTCAAAGAAATTAAAGTGTTGTTCTTTGATTTTTGGCAGCAACCTTTGTCATGTCATTTTTTGGGGGGATTGGATTCTTGTGCATTTCTTTCCTTGCATAATAATGGCTTGCAATGTGGTGCCTGTGCCTTCTCCCTTCTGCTGCTCTGTCTCCCTTGAATGGCTGTTTTCCAGGTGGAGAGGGGTCATTGTTGCCTGAATCTGGGTCTGAAATGTCTATGTGTAATTCACACCTGCAGGCTATATTGTGCAGTATTGCGCTGGTTCCCTCTATCTTGCACACTGCTTCAGGTGCATACTGCAAGGCTTGCCCACTCTTGTGTAGACACAGGAAACGTGACTTCAGGAGATCAAAGGGAAGTTCTATCACACTCCTTGTCCGCATATGTGCCATGTTGAAACACCTGTCCTGGTAAATGTTAGGAGTCAAGTAGGGTGTCATCATCCAAGGACGCAGTGCATATTCACTGTCATCCCTGAAAACACATATGTGACTCATAAAACATTAAGGTTTGCATATGCACAACTACGCATTTCTGCCCACATCCATTCAGTTACCTAATATGAGTCCTTTCTCAAAGTCATCCCTTTCTAGTTGCTGGAATAAGCCACTGTGCCTGAACATATATGAGTCAGCGTACTACCTAGATATTTGACTACAAGGTCTGTGATGATGTTCTGAGCACCACATACCAGTTGTATGTTCATGGAATGTGTGATCTTGTGGTTCCGAAATATGTATTCCAGATGGAAGGGGGGACATATGTGTCCCGTCTATGCAGCCAATGACCTGTGGTAATCCCGCTATCTGGTAGAACTGTGTTTTGGTATGCTGCATTTCCTGGATGTCCCTGGACATGTAGATGTCCTGGTGTATGTGCAAGAGGATGGCGTCTAGAAAGTTGCTGAAGAAATGCGATAGCACACTCTGCGATACACCTCCAGCCAATGCTATGACATGGTGGTACCTACCACTGGCCAATAGGTGGAGGGAGCACAGAAGCTGGGCATGGGTGGGTACTGCATTTCTGTGCTGTGTTGGCCTCTCTAGGTGTAGTTTTAGGGTACCAATTAGGTCAAGGATCACATTGCTACTCAGCCTGAACTGCTCAGATATCTCCTTCTCTGTCTTCTCAAACAGGGTCAGCCTGACACTGAAGATCCTCTCCTGTCTCCGCCTCCTCTGCTGGTCAGCTAGTATTCATCTACTCCTCACCACTAGGTATAGGGCAGCCATTGTGGGTGGTCCCTGATGCATTCTAGGCCCTGTTTTTCTAGGTTGGTTCAAGTTAACACCTATTTTGGATTTGGTAAATTGCATGCGCAAATGGGCCATATTGTGACTACTCGCAAACTGTGACTCGTTTTTACATGCTATTTTGTGACTCACATTTAGCGGCTCGCCAAATGCAAGTCACATTTTCTGACCTTTTTGTGACTCTCAAATCAATCACAGCATAATTTTGCATTTGAAACTACTTGTCATACATCGTGTATGGCCGATTTTGCATTTGCAAAACCCATTGTGACTGATTTCTGACTCGCAATCGGACATACATTGGCCCGTTGTTCTTATGGGGTCTGACTGTGGCTTCATGTCATGTGTTATTTATACAGTGGGGCTATGCAATGTAATATTATAGTTATATTACCATGAGTGTGGATATTCATTATCATGTCAGTCCATCATAAATCATATGAACATATGTGTAATAGCCATCCCAACAGCCTGCCACTTAGTAGTCCTACCAATATACTTGCACATAGATCTGAACATAACTGCAGCACACACGCATTAAGAATATGGCACACAAGATTGATATGAAGCATGATGCTAGTCTGTAGCCTTCTTCAACCTACAACTGTGCACCTGTACATAAGGTCATAGCAGCATATGATGACACACATTGAGAAATGTTGTTTTTAGTGTTGCAAATGCTAATGTCATACTGACAATTGTCAAGCTTGTTTGCATACATTACCAATAGCATGTTATCACATAGGTGGAAAGCCGATGGATGTCTCATGTGGGTTATGGTTCTGTCTACATGCACACAGACCAGACAACTGACAAATAGGTATGCAATACTTTCTGGCAGCTACATGACATGGAATCAATGCTCATAGTTCATTTTGCGGTGTGAAATTGTGAGTAGTAATACTATTGCACCCCTACACTGACGTTCATACTGAGAGCCAAACATATTATGGGGCATATTTATACTCTGTTTGCACCGAATTAGTGTCATTTTTTTTTACTCTAATTCGGTGCAAAACTAACTCCATATTTATACTTTGGTGCTAGACCCCTCTAGCACCAAATTTATGGAGTTAAAGTCATTTTTTGAAAGTGGAGACCTACTTTGCCTTAATGAGATGCAAGGTAGGCGTTCCCGTGCAAAAAATGACTCTATGGCCTTAACGCCATATTTAAGGGCATATTTATACTCTGCGGCATATTTATACTCTGTTTGCACCGAATTAGTGTCATTTTTTTTTTACTCTAATTCGGTGCAAAACTAACTCCATATTTATACTTTGGTGCTAGACCCATCTAGCACCAAGGCCCTGATTTAAACTTTTTTTGCACCGCATTAACGTCATTTTATGACACAAAAGTGGCGCAAACTTACAAAATATTGGCCCTTATTTATACTTTTTGTTGCAAAACTGCACTAACTCAGTTTTGCACCAAAAAGTTTAGCACCGGCTTGCACCATTTCTGTGCACCAGCCGGGCACCATATTTATGGAATGGTGCAAGCCGGTGCAAAGGGTAGGCTAGAGTTTGAAAAAATGACTTTAGTCGGTGGGGCTGGCAGTATAGAAGAAGAGGGTTTAGCACCAAAAAATGGCTTTAGGCAGGTTAGAGTAAAAAAAAATGACTCTAACCAGATTAGCGTCATTTTATGGTGCTAAACCTACCATGCCACATGACTCCTGTCTTAGAAAAGGCAGAAGTCATGCCCACCACCCCAGTGGCCAGCTCAGAGGACAGGGGTCCCCTGGGCATGGCCATTGCACCCGGTGCCATGTATGGGGGCCCATTTCAGGGCCCCCTATGGCACTTTCAAAAATAAAATGCACTTACCTGTACTTACCTGGGATGGGGTCCCCCATCCTCGCAGTCCCTCTAGTGTGGGTGGGGGTGCCCCTAGGGCCTAGGGAGGGCACCTCTGGGCTTATTCCATGGTGTTCCACCATGGAAATAGGGCCACAGGTCCCCTAACACCTGCCATGACCCAGGTCTTAAAAAATGGGGCAAAGTAAGCTTTGCCCCATTTTTTGACTGCTCCTCCCTCCCTTGCACCATTTTTACATGGGAGTATAAATATGGTGTTAAGG
This sequence comes from Pleurodeles waltl, assembly GCF_031143425.1. Taxonomy (NCBI): domain Eukaryota; kingdom Metazoa; phylum Chordata; class Amphibia; order Caudata; family Salamandridae; genus Pleurodeles; species Pleurodeles waltl. The sequence goes on along the minus strand of NC_090438.1, from coordinate 254,832,798 downwards.
CCATAGAGTCATTTTTTTGCACGGGAACGCCTACCTTGCATCTCATTAAGGCAAGGTAGGTTTCCACTTCCAAAAAATGACTTTAACTCCATAATTTTGGTGCTAGACGGGTCTAGCACCAAAGTATAAATATGGAGTTAGTTTTGCACTGAATTTGAGTTTTAAAAAAATGACGCTAATTCAGTGCAAACAGAGTATAAATATGCCCCTTAGCGTCAAAAAATTATGCTAATCTGGTCAGAATCATTTATTTTGACTCAAAACTGCCTAATGTTATTTTTTTTCAAGCTAGCCTACCCTTTGCACCGGCTTGCACCATTCCATAAATATGGTGCCCAGCTGGTGCTAAAAAAATGGTGCAAGCCGGTGCAAAACTTTTTGGGGCAAAACTGCCTCAGTGCAGTTTTGCACCAAAAAGTATAAATAAGGCCCTATATTTGCACATTACATTGTTAAGAAGGTATATTGATTATGAATCTTTAATTGGTGTACGCATATAGTGGCATTCTTCAAAATTATATTATGTGAAAATCAGGTTTATTTGATTTTCCATAATAACATTTTGTATATAATGTGATATGTTTTACTCTATAGTTTATATGACTGCTGACGAGGCCAAGACGTTTGGGGCCTGGAAAGCACAATACGGCAGAATCAGGAATATAGCGCACAGGTCCTGTAAAACGGGACAATTGTATGATAGTCAAAAGGCTGCTGGAACATGGAGTGCCTCAAAAGACTCAAGAGATGCCACAAAATCAGTAGGCACAACTCCCAGTTACGGCACCAACCAACAGAGGCTTAACACAAAGACCACAGCAGGACCTTCTACAGGACATACAATGAGGCAAATAAAAAAATGCCAGGAAGGACTAACTCAGTACTGGAAGATGGTAAAACAATTAAAATGTATGGAGGGAATGGACAAGCAGCTTGATAAGCTAAATAAAGTGCTTGTGCAGAACACAAAAATGCTGCAAAAGTGTCAGAAGGCTATGCATAAAATAGCACAACAGACTTAAACGTGCATTGCGGACTGTCCATCCATGAATCTTTTTCTCTGCAATTTTAAGTTGTAAATGAGTGTTTGAGGTTTTTTTAGAAGTTAGGTTATAGAGTAGTTTAGAGATAGTTTTTAGTGAATATAGGTATGTAGTATTTCATTGTAAGTTTAAGTATAGTAAAATCTAAATGTTTAGTTATTTGGTGGGGGGGTTAATGCTATGTGTTTATGGAAAAAAATGAAAAGAAAAAAGTAAAAGAAAATCTCTCTATATGTTTTTATATATATATATATGCATATATATATATATATATAAATATTTGTTTAGCTTTATATGTGTAGTTAATCTATGTTTAGGATATAGTTAATGTATGTATTGTGTCTCGAAATGTGTGACAAGCGAGGTGTGGTGGTTAATGTTTATCATGCCATGTATTTTTGATAGGTAAGATAGGTCAAGTGATAAATAAGTTAAATACGATCATTGTAAATATAGGTAGTGTAGGTTTCTATCATGTTTGTTAATAATTTGCTAAATGGTTTGTAAGAAATGTTTAAAACGTCACCACATGTGTATTTTGATATGATTTCCTTTTTAATTATGGAATTCGACGAATAATTAATTTGCGTACAGTAAAGAAGTTATTGGAATTAAAAGTTGTTGTGTTACAAATCACTCCACACATGAACATCATCGTTACATTGCAGATCTAATTTCACACAGATTGAGATATTTAACACCGGTGTAAAATGTGGATATTATGTAGCAAAGCGTCCAGAGTACTGTTATTATTCAAAATTAGAAAACAAGTTTGTGGGATCAATTGAGCAATACTACTTATGTATTTATAGTGTGGTAAATTGTGTCAGAAAACGGTGTCCACTAATCTGAATTCCAGTGAGTCTGAGGAGATGAAAAATAAGCCTCCGAACCCTGTGAAGACTCAAATATCTGTTTGAGTATAAGCAGCACACAATGATAGGAGTGACCAAAGGGAGGCGGGGATTAGGATGGTCAGAAACAAAGGAGACACCGCCCTGGTATTGTATTGTGTAGTCGAAGTCTTTCTTGGGAGGGTCTTTGGTCCAGTATGATGGGTAGGTAGTTGGAAGATGAGTATGCATCTCTAAGGGAATTAAAACAATGAGATATCAACTCAGAGATCAGTGATTCCTCTACTCTTCTAGGCGGGCATGTGTCAACATGTGGGTTTTCCCTATGTAGTTCCTTACCACTACCTATGGGATGGGTGTCTTTCTTTCCGATGTTTTAACTCATCTCACTTGGTGGATTTTTACTTTTTTCCTCAGTGGATCACTCCCTCTGCAGGGTGGGGGACTATATTAGTGTTCGTGCTTCCTGCAACCTAAAGAATAGAATGATTTTAGGGGTTTGAAACAATTGATGCATTCTCCACTGCTGTAAGTAATACCTTTGATTAGTGCTGCCTTAGTAACAGAGGAGTACTTGTACTCTCACACCAACTCGTGAGTTTCTTTTCCTTTTTGGACTTGACAATAATGAAGAAAGTCTTATTAATCAAATACTGCCTTTGATTAGAACTTAGACCTTATCCACAAACTCTTGCAATGTCCTTCCCAAATTGTTCTTGTTTTTGTTCAACAATATTTTCACTAATCTTTCCTTGAGCCAGAGGTAATCGGATGTTGAGCATTGCATGCTTTGTTTTTTCTTTCCAGAAACTTTCCTAAAATGTCCGCTTGTTTGTCTTTATTTTTCTTTACAGGTCAAATCGAATCACCAGGGAGCCGGGGAGCCAGGAGAATCAGGAAGCTGAGAGTTACAAGTTGCTATTAGAAAAGAAGACGCCAAACTGAGACAAGCAGGTATGTGTTGAAATCTCGGTGGAGATGCTCTCCTGCTGGAGCGTTAAATCAAGCAAGGCACGAGTGGTTCGACATGGTCTTTATAAGACGATACCTAAAATGGCTGCAGTGTCTGCCGTGTCCGAAGTCCTGTGAGTCTTCGGCAGTACATCGAGTAGATTCTTGCATAGATTCAGGGGAAGGATCCCTAATCTGGGTGGTTGGACAGCATTAAAGTTGTTAAATAGCTTGGCAGTTTTGTTAATCTATGTTTCAATCCAGATTGAGTTGGTTGGTGATTTAGCCTGACAAAGTTTAAGCGTTGATAATTTATAAAGGAGCTAAATTATCATATGATCGGGCTGCCCTTCAGTCACAGAAAGCGGCACATGAGCAAATCGCTCATTAAATATAATTTACCAATCCATGCAGGGACACATATGGTTGATATGTATTTATTGTTAAAACTCGTCATAAGTAATTTTGTTGGCTTACGTTCCCTTGTGTGTGGCAAGGGTATCCCATTACACTTGAATCATCTGTGACAAAATATATTATTTACAGACGTAGAGTGCTCACATATGTTGTAAGTGATCATAATTACTACATGTTGTGACCAAGAGTAGTAGATGCAGTGTGTCATGTAGCATATACAAACGTATGACTGTGAAAGTGTAATAGCACATGCACGTCAAACTGATTAACGTAAAAACAAAAAGGAGGAAGTGGGAACACATCTAAGGTACAGCATGCATGCTACCCAAGTATATATGAATCTACAAATGGAATACAGTTCCTATATAGAAAGGAGAGGAAGAGAGAGCATTTTTAAGTCACTGATGTGCACATTCATTTGCCTGCCCATTGCAGTGATGCCTCTCACCTGATGTCTCTCTCTTTTACAGGTCGGTTCGTATATATTTACTCGTATAAAGTATACCCTACACTCTACAGGTGATTTTTTGAATTGGGCACTTTTCTGAACACTATACCTACAATACTAATCAACTGTGGATTAGGTTTAATTATGGTCCTGATGATTTGCCAGGATCTACAAGTAGTATGCTGCTGGCAGCATGAAAGCAGTGTTAGGATTGGACGGAGCACCCTGGCTGGGTGCTTTAAGGCACAGTGGAAGTCTCTACTTGCAGTCTCCAACCCGGCAACACAGTGCCGGGTTGGAGAGAGCCTAGTGCACATGTGTGTTTGGCTGGCCTGAGACGACTGGCCAAACATACGTGTGCACTCAGGGGAGAGCTGGTCACTCCCCCTAGGTCCCTGTTATGCTCCCTGGCCCTGACCCTTTTCCAACAAAACCATAATAAACATAGGCCCAGCTGTAAGAGGGCCTCCATTCTAACACCACATTAGCGCCATTTTTTCGATACTAAAGTGACGTTAGAAGGTCAAAAACAGCGCATCATATTTACAAAGTGGTGCATTGCATACATTGCACCAATTTGTAACTCCTTGCACCACATTATGCCTGCACAAGGCATAATGTATGGAAATGGGGCGTTCCATCGTTGGGGGGGGCCAAAATAACGGCACAAGGAAATCTAAGAGATTTCCTTGCGCCATTTTTTATGCACTTTTAATGCCTGCTCAGAGCAGGCATTAAAAGGAGACCTCCATTGGTTTCAATGGACCTCTGGGTGCTTTGCAGGATTAACATCAACATTTTTTATGCTAATCCTGTAAAGCACCTGTTAGGCCTGGCAGCCTTTGGGTGGTCACCCCTAACTTTCTGGCTGCCTCCCTCCACTTTTTGGACACTGTTTTTGCTGGTTTTAGGACGTTGCGCACTTTACCACTGCTAACCAGTGCTAAAGTGCCTATGCTCTCTCCCTTAAAACATGGTTACATTGGTTCATACCCAATTGGCTTCTTTAATCTATATGTAAGTCCCCAGTAAAGTGCACTACATGTGCCCAGGGCCTGTGTTTTAAATGCTACTAGTGGGCCTGCAGCACTGATTATGCCACCCACATAAGTAGCCCCTTAACCATGCCTCAGGCCTGCCATTGCAAGACCTGTGTGTGCAGTTTCACTGCCACTACGACTTGGCATTTAAAAGTATTTGCAAACCTTAACCTCCCCTTTTTCTACATATAGGTCACCCCTAAGGTAGGCCCTAGGTAACCCATAGGACAGGGTGCTATGTGGGAAAGAGGCAGGACATGTACCTGTGTTTCTTACATGTCCTGGTGGTGTAAAACTCCTAAAATAGTTTTACACTGCTGTGAGGCCTACTCCTTTCATAGGCTAGCATTAGGGCTACCCTCATATGCTGTTTGAGTGGTAGATTCTGATCTGAAAGGAGTAACAAGGTCATATTTAGTATGGCCAGAATGGTAATACAAAATCCTGCTGACTGGTGAAGTTGGATTTAAGAATACTATTTTTGAAATGCCACTTTTAGAAAGTGACCATTTTTTTGTGCTTAAATCCTTCTGTGCCGTACAATCCACGTCTGGCTGGGTTACATGGCAGCTCCCTTGTGCATTTCACTCAGACACTCCCAAACACAGGATGCTCAGTCACACCTGCACATATCTGCATACTGAATGGGTCTTCCTTGGCTGGGAGGGTGGAGGGCCTGACACTCACATGTCAAAGGACAGTGGCCTGCCCTCACACGATGGACTGCCAAGCCCTCTACTGGGACCCTGGCAGACAGAATGTAACTGTAAATGGGACCTTGTGCCCTACTAAGCCACATCAAGTCTCCCCCACTTCAAAGGCAAATTTGGGTATTTAGGCAGGGTTCCTGACCCTACCAACGCAGACACTTCTGGACAAGATACCCCGAACCAGAACCTGCAACCTTCCAAGAATAATTTCCTGGCTGCCCAAAGGACTCACCTGACTGCTTTTCTGCAAAGGACTGCTACCATGCAGTTGCCCTGCTGCCTTGCTGCCCTCTTGCTCTGCTGATATGTTCTCTCCAAGGGCTTGATTAGAGCTTGCCTCCTATTCCTTGAAGTCTCAGGACCAAAAAGACTTCATCCTGCAAAGAACTCCTTGTGCAGCAAAAATTCGATGCACAGCCTGCCAGAAACGACGCACAGCCTGTATCATGGTGAGAAACCACCGCACACCAAACCGGAACAACGCAGCCCAGCTCCACAAGAGGAGATCAACGAAGCACCAGCGTTGTGACCTGAACTTTGATGCACGGCCCACTGGATCAACTAATAGCGGAGCTGGAATGACGCCGCCCAACTTCTTGCTTGAAGAATCAACGCAGCACCTGCCGTGCAACAGGAATTTCCCTGCATCACCCACCGGATCGACACAGCTCCTGTGACTTTGTCCTGTACACCCAGGATTTCTCTGCATTGTCCCAGGGGCATCCAAGTACCCCACAACCTGAAGAGAATGCAAATCTTTGGCACGGAAATCGACGCAAGGACCTTACTGCATGGAAAAATATAGACACATCATCAGTGTGTGCCCAGAGAAACCAACGCACACCTCCCTGTTTTCCACGCAGCTCCTCTCCTACGGCCCCTTGCGGATAATTTAGACACAAACCAGGTACTTTGTGCTTGCAAGAGACACTTATTGCTTTTTAAGAACTTAAGCCTCTTTTTATAATTCTCTAAAGTGATATTTCAACGTGTACTTATCAAATCTTGTTCGTTTTGACCTGCATTTAACCAGATACATATTCTATATTTTTCTAAACACAGTGTGGCATATTTTTGTGGTGCTATACTGTGTTATTGCATTATTTATTGCACAAATACTTTACACATTGCCTTCTAAGTTAAGCCTGACTGCTCAGTGCCAAGCTACCAGAGGGTGGGCACAGGATAATTTGTGTGTGACTTACCCTGACAAGAGTGATGGTCCTTGCTTGGGCAGGGGGTAACCTAACTGCCAACCAAAGACCCCATTTCTAACAGCGCGAGACTAGCGTCAAACATTATGATGCTAGTATGCCTGACTACTACCATCTTTCACCGTATTTTAAATATGGTGCACAAATGGTGGTGTTTGGGGGGCACCAAGGGGTATAATAAAAGTGGCGCTGCACTAGGTGTTGCACCACTTTTCCTATATCTGCCCCATAGTTTATTATGGTTTTCTTGTAAAAGTTTTGCAGCTACTGCTGCTGGAGGGGGCCGACGCTCCTCCGCCATAGCAGAGGAGCCACCCCCACTCTACACACACTGCACCTCTACACACACACTTAATCATAGCTTTCAAAATCTTCAAATGATCTTCATATTCGAGGGACCCATTGAGCACTGCAGCGCTTGCCCACTGAGGATCTGCTGAATGATAAATCATGACACCAATATTGGTGTCTGAGGGCTCTTGCTTTTGATCAATCAGATCTCCCCGATCTGCTTGATCAGTCTACTTCCACCAGTTACCCTGCTCTCGTTTTCCCACCATTCTGTAAAGGGGATTGCATATCATCTGTAGATACATCAACAATAATTGGCAAAGACATGTGATGTGTATAATAATTGTACACAATGTTAAGGTTCAGCTGTGAGACATATAGGTGGTCATTACAACCCTGGCAGTCGGTGTTAAAGCGGCGGTAAAACCGCAAACAGGCCGGCAGTAAAAAAATTGAAATCACGACCGTGGCAGAAACCGCCAACATAGACAGCCACTTTAACACTCCGACCGCCAAGGTGGTATAAACAAACACTTCGGGGATAACCACCAACAGACAGGCGGAAGACAAGGTTTCGCCCACTGCTTTACAACAGTCCAATCCGCCACCTTTTCCGGGGTGGATTCACTGTGAACAAAAACACAGCAGAAACAGGACTTGGAAGGGAAAATGCTCACCTCTACACACCCCACGAGGAATCAGAATGGCATGGAACCCGAGCTCCAGATACTCCCAGCCTTTTGTTTCCTGCTTCTCTATCAGGAACAACAAAGACGGCGGCAAAGACCACAATGAGTACTGCACCTACAACACAGGGGAGGGGGGAGGGAAAAAAGAGTGACACACACAGGCAACACGCAAAACTCCCACCCCCACCCTCACCCACTACAACACACACACAAGTACATGTAGATACATTACATTAACAACCCCCAACCCCCCTGGAAGAATGCAAGGACAAAAGGAAATGAGTCGAACGTTTGTAATCAATTCAAATACAGTAATAAAAAATATATACATATATATATATATATATTTACACTAGAAACACATATATACACCAAGAATACAAGTCCAAGGTATTCCACCATCATAGTCTGTGGACCACTGGGCCCAAAATGCATGGGCGAGGCCCACACTCAATACCCGATCAAAACGGAGAGAACACTGCTGGGGCATCAGGTAGAAATACAACAGGCACCTCAGGGGGAAGGTACGGGGGCACCTCAGCCGGGTGAGTGCACGACGCCAGATCCACGAGGGGGCTCAATGCCCACTGCTGTATCCTGGGGAGTGCAAAGCCACAGTCTCTCAAGTCTCTCAAGTGGGTGGGTTGCCCACTGCTTTATCCTGGGGAGTGCAAAGCCACAGTCTCTCTAGTCTCTCCAGTGGGTGGGTTGTCCACTGCTTTATCCTGGGGAGTGCAAAGCCACAGTTTCTCAAGTCTCTCCAGTGGGTGAGTTGCCCACTGCTTTATCCTGGGGAGTGCAAAGCCACAGTCTCTCAAGTCTCTCCAGTGGGTGGGTTGCCCACTGCTTTATCCTGGGGAGTGCAAAGCCACAGTCTCTCAAGTCTCTCCAGTGGGTGGGTTGCCCACTGCTGTATCATGGGGAGTGCAAAGCCACAGTTTCTCAAGTCTCTCCAGTGGGTGGTTTGCCCACTGCTTTATCCTGGGGAGTGCAAAGCCACAGTCTCTCAAGTCTCTCCAGTGGGTGGTGTGCCCACTGCATTATCCTGGGGACTGCAAAGCCACAGTCTCTCAAGTGGATGTCAATTTCCACTGGTTCAGGAGGGGACCTTGTTCCCAGAGTGCTTCATCCTGCCAAGGACAGAGGTAGTGGATTTAAATCTCCACTGGTTCTGGAGGGGGCTTTGTGCCCAGAGTGCTTCATCCTGCCAAGGACAGGGGTAGTGGATGTCTTTCTCCACTGGTTCTGGAGGGGGCTTTGTGCCCAGAGTGCTTAATCCTGGGGCTTTGTGCCCAGAGTGCTTCATCCTGCCAAGGACAGAGGTAGTGGATGTAAATCTCCACTGCTTCTGGAGGGTGCTTTGTGCAGAGAGTGCTTCATCCTGCCAAGGACAGAGGCAGTGGATGTCGTTCTCCACTGGTTCTGGAGGGGGCTTTGTGCCCAGAGCGCTTCATCCTGCCAAGGACAGAGGTAGTGGATGTAAATCTCCACTGGTTCTGGAGGGGGCTTTGTGCCCAGAATGCTTCATCCTGCTCGTGGCGGCCTCAGTAGCGTCAGAAGCTGTGGCGCTCACTGGCCTGCGGTGCTTGTTGCGGTGGTGTCCTGTTCAGCGGTGCTGGTGGCGGCAGTGTCCTTGGCAGCGGTGCTTGTTGCGGCGGTGTCCTGTTCAGCGGTGCTGGTGGCGGTCTTGTCCGCGGTGCAGGTTTTCGCAGACTTGCTTGTTTTACTGTGCCCCTTCCCCACCTTGGATGGTGGCGCAGCTGTCTTCATACTCCCAACTGTACCCATGGGAGAGGCTTTGGTGGAAGATGTTTTGCCTCTCTCCCGCCGGGCACTGGCCGACTTTTTGTGCTTTTGAGGTGGGAGACTGTCCGTTGTCTGGCGCCTTGGCACACTGGTTGCCCTGCTGCCTGGTGCACTCCAGAAGCCAGTTACTACTGGCACCACTGTTCCCGCAGATTATGTGGCTGAGGCGCTGGGTTGGGACCTGGAAAGGCGGACCCTAGGAGACTGAAAGAGTAGGGGAGGTGAGGGGAAGAGGTCAAGGATGGACAGGAAAAGTTTTTTGGACACACTGGGACGGGTAGATGGAGGGGGTTTGGGAGTGAAGTTAGAGGTAGTGGTTGTAGGAGGTGTACGTTTGGTGACTTTGGGTGAAGGTGCATGGGCTGGAGGCTGTCGTGAGGTGGATGGCTGTTGGGTTGGTGTGGGGCTTTGTTTGTGTACCTTGGGAGGTGGGCTCACAGACACACTGGGAGAGGACACAGGGGATGTGTGAATGGTATTGGGGGTGGTGAGTGCACGTTAGCAGGGTGTGGTGGTGGGTGTGCTGGTGATGGAGGTAGTGGCTGACGATGTAGTGCATGCAGGTGTGAGTGGAGACGAGACTGGGAGGGAGGAGGGAGGAGGGAGGAGGGAGAGGTGGAGAAGGGGGACACAGTGGAGGCAGTGGCTGTTGGTATGTCTGCATGTGTATGATGCTTGCGCGAGTGCATGTGGGATGTGTGGTGCTTATGTTTGCCTGAGCTTCCCTTGTGTGTTGAGGTGTGTGCATGCTGGTCTGATGGTGTGCTTGGGATAGGCTGAGGTACAGGGGTTTGGGTTTGGGTGGAGGAAGTTGGAGGGGGGAGGCTAGACACAGGGACAATGGCTGCCATCAGTGCTGAGGCCAGAGAAAAGCTTGCTGTTGGGCTGCCTTACCACAATGAATGCCCTCCAGGTATGCATTGGTCTGTTGCAACTGCCTCTCTACACCCTGGATGGCATTCAAAATGGTAGACTGCCCAACAGTGAGGGACCTGAGGAGGTCAATGGCCTCCTCATTGAGGGCAGCAGGGCTCACTGGGGAAGGGGCTGAGGTGTCTGGGGTGAAGGAGATGCCCACCCTCCTGGGTGAGCGGCCACGGGGCACACGCTGAGGGGCTGCTGGGAGGGCGGTGCTGGTAGGGGGGGTGGCGGCTGTACCTGTAGATACAGGGGGCACAGAAGGGCCTGCCACCGCAAGGGAGCTCCCATCAGAGGAGGAGTCAGTGTCGCTGGTCTCAGCTCCTGTCAACGCCGTGGAGCTCCCCGCGCCCTCCGTCCCACGGGTGGCTTCTGACTCCGTTGTGTCGCCCTCCAGGGCTTTGTGGGATGCAGCTCCCTCCTGCTCTGGTGGCAGTGCTCCTCCGCCTGATCATGCTAATGCACACAGGAACAGGGAGACCACAAAAAGGGGGGGGAAGACAGAAGAAAGACATGTTGAGTGCATCCAATACCGCTACAGTTGGCGGACACTACAGACAAAGAAGCCCCCTGCACTACGCCGTGCACTTAGAGTTCCCTAATTAATCACAGGGATATGGGTTACAAAGCCTATGCCCGATTGCTGCACACATGGAAGTCACAGGAGCCTGACTAGGTGTATTTGGCTCTGAACACAGGTGGGGTGGGGTGCCACAGGGCCTGCCTTAAGAAGGGACTTTGCCTACTATATTCGCCCTGGCCTAGGGGAACCCACAGCCCACCTCCCCCACCCAGACACCTACAATGCGTGCTGAATCAGCAGAATGAGAGTGTATTCACCCCCTTGTGGCTGCTGTGATGCCCTCAAGCGCCCATCCAAGTCCGGATACGCCACCGCCAGGATCCGGAACATCAGGGGGGTCATGGTCCGACGGGCACCCCTCCCACATTGGGAGGCCATCCCCAGCTGGGCCTCTACTGTCTTCTTGCTCCAGCGGCAAATGTCTTCCCATCTTTTCCGGCAGTGGGTGCTCCGTCTGTGGTGTACCCCCAGGGTCCGGACTTCCTTGGCGATGGCACACCAAATATCCTTCTTCTGGTGGGCGCTGACCTACAGGAATAGTACAGGAGAAAAGGAGAAGATATAACCGTCCGCACCATCACAGTCATTGGCCCGCATCCCTACCCTTGCCATGACGCACATGCACTCACCGTCATATCATGCGTGCCTTATTCTCCCCCCTATTTCCATCAACACCACTCCAAACAGGCATTGCCCATACAGCATGCTCACAGTGTGCTCACCTGTTTGTCTGGAGGACCATAGAGTAGCGTGTACTGGGGGAGGACCCAATCCACTAGTTTCTCCAATTTCTCCGTGCTGAAGGCAGGGGCCCCTTCTCCAGACACACGAGCCATTGTCTCTTCGAGACTGAGGTCACAGCAGCACTTGCAGTGTAGGTCCTCTCCTGTCGAAGATCAGGTATCAAGTGATTGAACAGAGAGAAATTGGCGGTGATGCCGCGGCGGTGCGTACCGTCACCGCCAGTATACATCGTCATTGGCTCCTGGAACCCATAGGGTTCAATGTTAACCAATGCAGGATTGCGTCGCGGTCTTCGACCACCTACCGCAACGGTGTACAACGCCAACGCAGTTTCATCATATCCGCTTGTCCCACTTTACAGGTCAGACAGCCGCCATTTCAGGGGGCCACATGGCATTAATTTTGACTGCGTCACACATATCTAGGCCTTGCTTAAACACTAATACAGCCATACGTCGATTTTCAAACATTTTCTGATAAAGTTGTGTTTACCTACCTCAGTGTTGGTTGACTCTCTGTTCGCTGTTCTCCTCCATAGAGCACGGCTGCTGGGGCAGGTGAGGAGATGGCGGCATCCTCCGGTGTACAGACCGCTGGTGGACCTGTCGACAATGGAGGACCGACATGTAATTATCACCTACAGACTTGATCGTACCACATTCCTGGAACTGTGTGCCCAATTGGACCCAGACCTGATGTCAGCTATCCTCCATCCCACAGGAATCCCCCCTCTAGTGCAGGTGCTGTCAGTACTCCATTTCCTAGCAAGTGGGTCTTTTCAAACAACAGTGGCCATAGCATCAGGGATGTCCCAGCCTATGTTCTCCAACGTGTTGTCCAGAGTGTTGTCTGCCCTGCTGAAACACATGCACAGCTACATCGTTTTCCCTCAGGTGGAGGATTTGCCTACAGTGAAAGGTGACTTCTATGCCCTGGGACATATCCCCAACATCATAGGTGCTATTGATGGGACACATGTGGCCTTGGTTCCCCCATGCAGGAGTGAACAGGTGTACAGAAATCGGAAGAGTTACCATTCTATGAATATGCAGATGGTGTGTTTGGCCAACCAGTACATCTCCCATGTAAATGCCAAATTTTCCTGGCTCAGTGCATGATTCTTACATTCTGCGGAATAGCAGCATCCCTTATGTTATGGGGCAACTCCAGAGGCACTGTGTGTGGCTATTAGGTGAGGACATGGACCCAATACAGTGTGACTAGGCGTCTGAGTATGGGGATGTCCCTAAGAGTTAGTGTGTGTCTAACAGTTGTCCCTCACCATTTGCAGGTGACTCTGGTTACCCCAACCTGTCATGGCTACTGACCCCAGTGAGGAATCCCAGGACAAGGGCAGAGGAACGCTACAATGAGGCCCATGGGCGGACTAGGAGGATTATAGAGAGGACCTTCGGCCTCCTGAAGGCCAAGTTCCAGTGCCTCCATATGACATGTCATTCCCTATTCTACTCACCAAAGAAGGTGTGCCAGATCATCGTGGCCTGCTGCATGCTTCACAACTTGGCTTTGCGATGAAAGGTGCCTTTTCTTCGGGAGGATGGTACAGATGGAGGTGCTGTGGCAGCTGTGGAGCCTGTGGACAGTGAAGACGAGGAAGCAGAAGAAGAGGACATAGACAAGAGGAACACGGTGATCCAGCAATACTTCCAGTGAAACACAGGTAAGAAGACAACACTGCCTGCTACATCTGATTTAATTCTTCTACCTCTCATATGTCTGTCATTTTCACCCAGTGTATGGACACTCAGTTGTCACTTTTCCTTTTGAATTCACAGATGTGGGTCCCACTGTGTGACCTCTGCTTTGTTTCCTCATGGACTTGAGATGTGTGACATAGGCATGTTGACATTAAATTGAATGTAGCATTTTGCCACAGTTATTGCTGATACACATTTTCGAAAGCACAGACTGACTCCAGATTGTTTTGTTATTTAAGGGTGTTTATTTAGGTGCTAAATAGTGGAGGTGGTTGTAAAATGGTCAGGGGTGATGGTGGAGGAATGTCCATGGCAGAGTCCAGTCTATTAGTCTCACAGGTGCATTGTCCAAAGGGGCATAGGAAGTGGAGCTAGGGCAGTTTAAGTATGGACAAGGTGACAAAGTGGGACAGAAGGGTGACAATCAGGGTAGTCTCATTTCTTGGCAGGGGTCTTGGCATTGTTCTCTGTCGTTGTCCTGGATCTCAGGGACCGCTTGCAGGGTGGTTCTCCATCTGCAGGGGGTGGGGTGCTGGTGTCGTGGTCCTGTGGTGGTACCTCCTGTCCACTAGCGCCGGCAGAGGTGGTGTCAGGGGCCCCTTGTTGTGCCACAGTGTCCCTCCTGGTGTTCACGAGTTCCTTCAGCACCCCTACAATGGTGCCCAGGGTGGAATTGATGGATTTGAGTTCCTCCCTGAACCCCAAATACTGTTCCTCCTGCAGCCGCTGGGTCTCCTGAAACTTGGCCAGTACTGTTGCCATCGTCTCCTGGGAGTGGTGGTAGGCTCCCATGATGTTGGAGAGGGCCTCGTGGATAGTGGGTTCCCTGGGCCTGTCCTTCACCTGTCATACAGCAGCCCTCCCAGTTCCCCTGTTTCCCTGTGCCTCTGTCCCCTGAACCGTGTGCCCACTACCACTGCCCCCAGGTCCATGGTGCTGTTGGGGTGGTGGGTTAGCCTGGGTTCCCTGTAGTGGTGGACACACTGCTGCTTGACATGTCCTGGGGACAGAGGTATGGGTCCGCTGGGGGGGTGCTGTGCTGGGGTTTCCAGAGGGGGGAAGCTCTGTAGTGGCCTGTGCCAGTGTGAGGGGAACCGACTGTCCCGGGGTCCCAGATGGGCCGGGCTGGTCATCTAGATCCAGTTGGACAGAGCTGCTGTCATCACTGTGGGCCTCTTCTGTGGGTGGAGTGGACATGACTGGACCCTCCTGTCCAGTGACGTTGGGTAGGGGTCCTGCAGGGGTGTAAAGGCATGATTATTGCATCTGTGTGTGCCATGGTGTACAATGGGTGGGTGACCCTGTACCCCAGTGCTTCCATTCTTGTGTGGGACCTTCTGTGATAATGGTTTAGGGGGTTGTATGGGTTTGTGCAGTGGCCATGCTTTGGTGATGGGTGTCCATGCTTTGGTGTTACATGCAGGGCTTGGGATGTGTGGTTTGTGATAGTGGGACATGTGTGAGGAGTTGGAGTGATGGGGGTGAGGGCGAGGGTGGGGGTATGTGATAGCATGCAGGTAGGGTGGGGGATGAAGTAGTTAAAGTTTTGACTTACCAGAGTCCATTCCTCCAGCTACTCCTGCGAGGCCTTCAGGATGCAGTATAGCCAAGACCTGCTCCTCCCATGTTGTGAGTTCTGGGGGAGGAGGTGGGGGTCCGCCGCCAGTCCTCTGAACCACAATCTGGTGTCTTGAGACCACGGAACGCACGTTTCCCCGTAGGTCGTTCCACCTCTTCCTGATGTCATCCCGTGTTCTTGGGTGCGGTCCCACTGCGTTGACCCTGTCCACGATTCTGCGCTATAGCTCCATCTTCCTAGCTATGGTGGTGTGCTGCACCTGTGATCCAAATAGCTGTGGCTCTACCCGGATGATTTCCTCCACCATGACCCTGAGCTCCTCCTCAGAAAACCTGGGATGTCTTTGCGATGCCATGGGTTGGTGTGGGTGATGTGTGGGGCGGTGTGAGTTGTGATGTGTGGGGTGATATTTTGAGGTGTGTTGTGTGAGGTGCGTGGATGTTGTGTGAGTGATGGTGTTGAGTGCCTGTGGATTCTATTGTTCTTTCTGGTGGTGTCTCTCTCTGGCCTTCTGTCGCAATTGTTGTCGTAGGGGTTTGTAGGTGATGTGGGTGTGTGTTTTATAGTGTATTGGGTGTGTGGGAGTGGTATGTGTATGTGTATCAGGTGTGTGTATTTCGATTTGTCCAATGTGGTAGTGTTTTATATATGTGTGTGTATTTTGAGTGCTGCGGTGTACCGCCAATTGAATACCGTGGTTGAAAGACCGCTGCATGGATTCGTGGGTCGTGATAGTGTGGGCATATTCCTGTTGGCATGACGGTGGAGGTTTTGTTATTGCCAGTTTATCACTGACCTTTGGTGTGGATGACTTGTGTGGGTGTCTAGATTTTGGTGGATTCCGAGCTGTGGGTCATAATGGCTGTGGCGGAATTCCGCGGCCACGGCGGTGTGTTGGCGGTCTTCTGCACGGCGTTAAGCGGCTTTTACCACCAATGTTGTAATGACCCCCATAGTGCCAGATTTATTAAAGTGTTGCATCGGCCTTGCAAGAGGCAAAAAACACCAGGGCAGGACAACTCTAAAGTCAGATTTAGAAAGTCACTGTAGGCCACCTTGAGTGGCTCTGCGGTGCTTGGTAGAACTGGAGTAAAACTATTGGTTGGTACTGACACTGTCATTTCAAGTTCTATATAATCTTCCTATTTTAAAATGAAAAAGCTTTATATGATATTAGTAGTCATATCAAAACACGTTATATTTCTTTCCTCACACAGGTATGTTTGTTACTGCAGTGAATATACCACTCACATTCTTATTTTCAACCAACACTACTCCATTTTCCATTGTGGGTACTTCCAGGTGTATAAATGCATGTTTAACACTTACCTGCTATGCAGGGCCCATTCTGAGATGTTTTCTAAACACAGTGTAAAACATTATCATAGTTCAATAATTGACTCACATTCTGACAAACTGTTTTGTTGCCTGTGCTTTGTTATTGTTTTGTGAAAAGTTGAACATGAATAGCACAAATATTTCAGTGCTATGTAAACAACCACACTAGTCTTGATTTCCATTCCCCTTCCATGCCATGACAATGATTTACTACAAGACAACTTATTGACCTGCATTTTAATACATTACAGACTATACATTTCCATGGGCCGATCACATACATTTCCATACATCCACCTTATCCTTTTGGTACATTCCAATACTAATAATCTGCTTATAACACTGGGATAGTACGATATAGCCCTCCTGGCCGCAACAGATGACATCCGCTCCCTGCTGGACAAGGGAGAGACAGCGGCACTCATCCTGCAAGACCTTTCGGTCTTTGACACAGTCTCCCACCACACCCTGATACGCAGACTTCACGAAGCCGACATCAGAGACAACGCCCTCGACTGGATACAATCCTTCCTCACAAGCAGAACTCAATGAGTGAGACTCACACCCCTCCTCTCGTACCCCACACCTACCTCCTATGGAGTTCCCCAGGGATCCTCTCTCAGCCCGAAAAAACCCAGCTACCTTCAACTCAACGAGAACAAGACAGAAGTACTCATCATGGTCCCTCAACCCAATGCGTGGATGACTCCTGGTGGCCACCCACCCTTAGAAGCCCACCCACCCCCAGGAAGCAAGCCTGCAAGCTTGGGATCATCCTGCCAAATCAACTCAGTCACATCCACCTGCTTCCGCACCCTCTGCCTCCTATGCAAGACCTTCAAATGGATCCCCCTTGAACACGGAAAGACCGCCACACATGCCCTCATTACCACGAGACTGGACTATGGCAATGTGCTCTACACCAGGATCGACAATAAACTCCCCCCCAAACTACAGAACATCCAGAATGCTACCACCAGACTGGTCCTTGACCTGCCTCAACACTGCCACATCTCTCAACACCTGCACAAACTACACTGGCTTCCCATAGAGAAAATAATCATCTTCAAGATCCTCATTCATGCACACAAAACCCTCCACGACACTGGACCACCCTACCTGAACAGGTGACTCAACTTCCACGTACCCCACAGGACCCTTCGCTCAGCCCAGCTCTCTCTCACAGAAGTACCCCGCATCAGGAAAACAAGAACAGGGGGACACTCTTTTTCCCACCTCGCAGCCACAGCCTGGAACACCCTTCCGCTCCACTTCAGACAAACTACTCTCCACCTCAACTTCATTAAGGAGCTGAAGACATGGCTTTTATATGAAGAACCACCTCACTGATGAACACTATGGTGGTCATTACAACATTGGCGGTATAAGGCGCTTACCGCCGTGCAGAAGACCGCCAACACACCGCCGCGACCGCGGTAGACCGCCACAGCTATTATGACACACATCACGGAATCTGCCGAAATTCAGACACCCACACAACACCGCCACACCAAAGGTCAGCGATAAACTGGCGGTAACAAATCTCCACCTCCACGCCAACAGAAACACACCCATGCTATTACGACACACGAATCCACGCAGCGGTCTTTCAACCGCGGTATTCCATTGGCGTACACACCGCCGCGCTCAAAATACACACACATCTCCAAAACACCGCCACATTGGACAATTCAAAATACACACACCAGATACACATACACACACCACTCCCACACACCCAATACCATATAAAACACACACACATCACCCACAAACCCCTACGACCAGAAATTCTGAGAGAAGGCCAGAGAGACAGCACAGCTATTGACAACCCCAACACACAGAGGCACACAACACCATCACCCACACAACATCCATGCACAAAACACCACATACCACTACACTCATCTACACTCATCAACACATACACCACCCCACACATCACACAGAACACCCCATGTCACGCCAAAGACACCCCCGCTTCTCCGAGGAGGAGCTCAGGGTCATGGTGGAGGAAATCCTACGGGTAGAGCCACAGCTATTTGGCTCACAGGTACAGCACACATCAATAGCCAGGAAGATGGAGCTATGGCGCAGAATAGTGGACAGGGTCAACGCAGTGGGACAGCACCCAAGAAATAGGGAGGACATCAGGAAGAGGTGGAACGACCTATGGGGAAGGTGCGTTCAACGGTCTCCAGGCACAACATTGCGGTGCAGCGGACTGCCGGCGGACCCCCACCTCCTCCCCCACAACTAACAACATGGGAGGAGCAAGTCCTGACCATCTTGCATCCTGAAGGCCTCGGAGGAGTCGGTGGAGGATGGGACACTGGTAAGTCAAATCTTAACCATCACAAATACCCCACCCTACCTGCATGCTATCACACACCCCCACCCTCACACCCTCCCCTATCACCCCAAATCCTCACCAATCTACCCATGACACCAAGCACCCATCCCAACACCGAGCCCTGCATGACACAACTAAGCATGGGCACCCCTCACTAAAGCATGCCCACTGCACATCCCCAGAACACCCCCCCAACCATCACCACAAAAGCCCCCACACAGGAATGTCTGCACTGGGGATCACGCACACCCAACCATTGCACACCATTACACACACACATGCAATAATTATGTGCATATACCCCTGCAGGAACCCGAAGGAACATCACCACACCAGAGGGTCCAGACAACACCACTCCACCCCCAGAAGAGGCCCACAGTGACAACAGCAGCTCTGCCCCACTGGATCTGGATGACCAGCCCAGACCATCGTGGGCCTCAGGACAGTCGGTTCCCCTTGCCCAGCCACAGCCCAACACCGAGCTGCCACACTCTGGTAACACCAGCACAGCACCCACCCAGCGGGCCCAAACCTCCCTACCCAGGACAGGTCAATCAGCGGTGTGTCCACCACTACAGGGCACCCAGGCTAACCCACCACCCCAACAACAACAGGGACCTGGGGGCAGTGGTACTGGGCACACGGACCAGGGGACGGTGGCACAGGAACACTGGGGAACTGGAAAGGCTGCTGTGCGACAGAGGGAGGACAGGCCAAGGGAACCAACTCTCCACAAGGCCCTCTCCTCCATCATGGGAGCATACCACCACTCCCAGGAGACGATGGCCATGATCCTGGACAAGTTGCAGGAGACCCTGCGTCTGCAGGACGAACTGTATTTGGGGTTCAGGGAGGAGCTCAGGACCATCAGCTCCACCCTGGGCACCATCGTAGGGGTGCTGACGGACATTCAAAAGACCTTGAGGGACACCGTGGCACTCCAAGGGGCCCCTGACACTAGCCAGGATGACGAACTGCCCACCACCTCCGCCGGCGCTAGTGGACAGGACGGCCCGCCACAGGACCAACACACCAGCACCCCATCCCCTGCAGACGGACAACCACCACGCAAGCGGTCCCTGAGATCCAGGAACAGGACAGAGCAAGATGGCAAGACCCCCGCCAGGAAATAAGACCACCCTGATTGTCCCCCCACTGTCCCACTTTGTCAGCCTGTCCAGATAGGAACTGCCCCAGCTCCACTTCCAATGCCCAGATGGGCAGTGCATCTGTGAGACGAATAGACTGGACTCTGCCATGGATATTCCTCCACCATCACCCATCACCATTTTACAACCTTCCTAGATTTCTTTAGCACTTAAATAAACACCCTTGAAAGCCAAAAAAACTTGAGTCAGTCTATGATTTGGAACTTTGTATTATCAATTACAGTGTCATAAAGGGTTACCCATTGTAAGGCTAACATACCAATGTCACACATCACAAGCCCTTGATGGATGCAAGCAGTTGACACGTAGGTTACCACACTTGTGAAACTGAAATGGTAGGATACAACTCAATTAACAAATAGTGAGTGAAATGTAGGTACAGGATAAAGGTAGACGTGTGAAAGTTAATGTAATGTTAAACCTGAAAATGTCCTCACCTGTGTGTCACTGGAAATATTGCTGTATGACTGACTCCCTGTTGTCGTTTCCTTCATCCTCAGCTTCATCCTCATCACTGTCCACTGGATCCACAGGCTCCACAGCTGCCACAACACCGTCATCTGGATCATCCTCCTGCAGAAAAGGCACCTGGCGTCGCAATGCCAAAGTATGGAGCATGGAGCAGACGATGATGATGTCGCACACCTTCTTCGAAAGTAGTATAGGGATCCACCTGTCATATGGAGGCACCTGAACCTGGCCTTAAGAAGGCCGAAGGTGCGTTCGATTACCCTCCTAGTCCGCCCATGGGCATCATTGTACCGTTCCTCTGCCCTGGTCCTGGGATTCCTCACTGGGGTCAATAGCCATGAAAGGTTGGGGTAACCAGAGTCCCCCAATAGCCATACCCGGTGCCTCTGGAGTTGACCCATCATATCAGGGATGCTGCTATTCCGCAGGATGTAGGCGTCATTCACAGAGCCAGGGAACATTGCATTTACTGGTCTGCCAAACAGACCATCTGGACATTCATGGAATGATAACTCTTCCGGTTTCTGTACACCTGTTCACTCCTGCGGGGGGGACCAGAGCTACATGGGTCCCATCAATGGCACCTATGACGTTGGGGATATGTCCAAGGGCATAGAAGTCACCTTTCACTGTAGGCAAATCCTCAACCTCAGGGAAAATGATGCATCTCCTTACGTGTTTCAGCAGGGCAGACAACACTCTGGACAGCACGTTGGAAAACATAGGCTGGGACATCCCTGATGCCATGGCCACTGTTGTCTGAAATGACCCACTTGCAAGGAAATGGAGCACTGACAGCACCTGCACGTCAGGGGGGATTCCAATCGGATGGCGGATTGGTGACATCAGGTCTGGCTCCAACTGGGTACATAGTTCCTGGATTGTGGCACGGTCAAACCGGTAGGTGACGATGATATGTCTTTCTTCCATTGTCAACAGGTCCACCAGCGGTCGGTACTCCGGAGGATTCCGCCATCTTTTCATATGTCCCAGCTGACGGTGCCTAAGAAGGACAACAGCGAAGAACCTGTCAATATTCCTCCAGGTGTGTACCTACAGTTACACACAAGACTACACCAGACAAAAAAGCCTTCCTGTATGTGTGTTGAGTATAGGCCTAGCTATGCGTGACGCAGTAGTAAATGAAGGCATGTGGGCCCCTGAAAAGGCAGCTGTCTGACCTCACAACTGGGACAATGGGATTGTGGGGTAACTGCGCTGGCGTTGCACACCGTCGCGGTAGGCGGTCGTAGACCGCTGCGCAATGCTGCATTGGTTAACATTGGACCCTATGGGTCCCAGGAGCCAATGAACAGGTGCGCCGGCGATGATGATGCGCACCGCCGCAGACGTCACAACCGCGGATGTGACCGCCATTTTCTATCTGTTCACTCACTAGATACCTGACCTTCGACAGGAGAGGACCTACACTGCTAGTGCTGCTGTGACATCGGTCTGGAAGCGACGATGGATGCTGCGTCTGGGGATAGGGCCCCTGCCTTCACTGCACAGGAGTTGGAGAAACTTGTGGATGGGGTCCTCCCCCAGTACACACTACTCTACGGTCCTTCAGACCAACAGGTTAGTACACAGAGAGCACGTTGTATGGGATATGCCTGTGTGGAGAGGGCTGGTTGGAAGAAGGAAGGGGGCAGAGTTCATAGAACATCAATGTATGGGAATGAATAGGCCACATGGCCAGAGTAGGGAGGGGGCCACTCACAACGACGGTGCAGTTGGTAATGACTGTTCCTCTTTCCTTGTGCATGTCATGTAGGTCAGCGCCCACCAGAATAGGGACATTTGGCGTGCCATCGCCAAGGAGGTCCGGACCCTGGGGGCCCACCAGAGACGGGGCACCCACTGCCGTAAGAGATGGGAGGACATCTGCTGCTGCAGCAAGAAGACGGCGGAGGCTCAGCTGGGGATGGCCTCCCAACGTGGGAGGGGTGCCCGTCGCACCATGACCCCCCTGATGTTCCGTATCCTGGCGGTGGCCTACCCGGAGTTGGATGGGCGCTTGAGGACATCACAGCAGACACAAGGGGGTGAGTACAACCTCATTCAGCGGAGTTAGCGTGCAGTGGAGGGGTCTGGGTGGGGGAGGTGGGCGTCCCTAGGCCAGGGCGAGTTAGGTAGGCAAGGCCCCTCCGTTATGTAGGCCATGTGGCACTCAACCCCACCTCAGCAGAGTGCCAAGTTGAGGTATAGTTGCCCCTGTGGCATCCATGTGCGCAGATTCCCACCATTGCCATGTAGGCCATGTCCCAGAAATTGCATGTGCAGAGGTCAGGAGAATGGCGAAATGCAGGGGGCTGCTGCGTCTGTCTTGTCCGCCAACGGTAGCGGCATGCCATGCACTAAAACTCTCTTTGTTCTGTCTCCCCCCCTTTTCCTGCTCTCCCTGTCCTTTTGTACATCAGCATCATCAGGCGGAGGTACAGTGGCACCGGAGCACGAGGGAGCTGCATCCCACATGGCCATGGAGGGCCACACCACAGACTCTGAATGCACCAGTGGGACGGAGGGCGAGGGGAGCTTCACGTCGGCCACCGGATCACAAACCAGCGACACGGACTCGTCCGCCGATGGGAGCTCCCCTGTGGTGGCGGCACCACCTGTGCGCCCCACTTCTAAAGGTACAGCCGCCACTCCCCCCACCAGCACCGCCCTCCCAGCAGCCCCTCAACCTTCGCCCCGTGCCCGCTCACCCAGGAGGGTGGGCATCACCTTCGCCCCAGGCACCTCAGGCCCTGCCCCTGTCACCCCTGCTGCCCTCAGTGAGGAGGCCATTGACCTCCTCAGGTCACTCACTGTTGGGCAGTCTACCATTGTGAATGCCATCCAGGTTGTAGAGAGGGAGTTGCAAAACGGTAATGCATTCCTGGAGGGCATTCATTCTGGTCAGGCTGTCCTTCAGCGAACCCTGCAATCTCTCGCCTCAGCACTGATGGCAGCCATTGTCCCTGTGTCTAGCCTCCCCCCTCCAACTTCCTCCACCCAGACCCAATCTCCTGTACCGCAGCCCATCCCAAGCACACCTATAGACCAGCATGCAGACAAGTCAACACACCCAAGTAGCTCAAGCAAACATAGGCACCACAAACACCACAGGCACTCACGCAAGCCTCACCCACTTACAGACACAGCAACATCCACTGCCTCCACTGTGTCCCCCTCCTCCTCTTCTCCCTCCTCCCTCCCAGTCTCGTCTACACACACACCTGCATGCACCACATCTACAGGCACTAGGACTCGCACCAGGACACCCAGCACCACAAGCCGCTCACCTGCACTCACCACCTCCACTGCCATTCACACGTCCCCTGTGTCCTCTCCCAATGTGTCTGTGACGCACCCTCCCAAAGTACCCAAACGCCGCCAATCACTCACCCAACATCCATCCACCTCACGACAGCCTCCAGTACCTGCACCTGCACCCAAAACAGCTAAAGTGACACCTCCTACAACCACCTCCTCTTCCTCCACTCCCAGACCCCCTCCAGCTACCAATCCCAGTGTTCGTCAGAAACTGTCCCTCGCTCAAATTGACCTTTTTGCCCCCCCCTCCAATTCATCAGTCCCGTTGTAGCGCCTCAGCCAAAAAGCCTCCAGTACCAGTGGTGCGTGTTCCAGGTTTTTGGAGTGCACCGGCCACCAGGGCAGGCAGTAGGACCCGGAGCCAAGGCAGTGGCAGCCCACCCCCTGTAAAGGCTCCGAAAATGGAGAGTTGACAACGGGACCGTCTTAAGACTCCTGGTGGGACAACAAGTGACATGGGATCAAAGGCGATTGGTGAGTCAGCTGTAACTCCAACAAAGGTGGGGAAGGTCCAGAGGAAGTCTGCCCAGCCTGTTGTGAGTGTCACGGCGGAGAAGTGCGCCATCATATCCGGCGGTCCAGACACAACTGCCAGCACCGTCGTCACTGGTCCAGAGACCACCGCCAGAGTCACAGCCCAGGAGGGCCCAAGTATCGTCACTGGTCCAGAGACCACCGCCGGAGTCACAGCCCATGAGGGGCCAGGATGCCACAGCCCCGCTGGTCAATGATGGAACGTCATGCCACACACCAATGTCCGTATCAGAACCGCCATGGCAAAGCACTGCTGAATCAGCCAAAGACCGCCATGGCAAAGCACCGCTGAACAGGGCAAAGACCGCCATGGCAAAGCACTGCTGAACAGTCCTGAAACGCCATGGCAAAGCACCGCTGAACAGTCCTGAACCGCCATGGCAAAGCACCGCTGAACAGGGCAAAGACCGCCATGGCAAAGCACTGCTGAACAGTCCTGAAACGCCATGGCAAAGCACCGCTGAACAGGGCAAAGACCGCCATGGCAAAGCACCGCTGAACAGTCCTGAAACGCCATGGCAAAGCACCGCTGAACAGGGCAAAGACCGCCATGGCAAAGCACCGCTGAACAGTCCTGAAACGCCATGGCAAAGCACCGCTGAACAGGGCAAAGACCGCCATGGCAAAGCACCGCTGAACAGGGCAAAGACCACCATGTCAAAGCACCGCTGAACAGGGCAAAGACCGCCATGGCAAAGCACCGCTGAACAGTCCTGAAACGCCATGGCAAAGCACCGCTGAACAGGGCAAAGACCGCCATGGCAAAGCACCGCTGAACAGGGCAAAGACCGCCATGGCAAAGCACCGCTGAACAGTCCTGAATTGCCATGGCAAAGCACCGCTGAACAGGGCAAAGACCGCCATGGCAAAGGACCGCTGAACAGGGCATGCACCGTCTAAGAATGAATGGACCGCCACATCAGGCATCCTTATCCCATGTGCAGCAGGGACAGTGACAGGACAGGTACTTTCACGTGGAGACTCATCCAGTCTGGGCACCAGTCCCCCTCCAGAACCAGTGGAGACCTGCATCTACTTGAGAGACTGTGGCTTTGCACTCCCCAGGATGGCACATTGGGCAAACCACCCACTGTAGTGACTTGAGAGACTGTGGCTTTGCACTCCCCAGGATGGCACAGTGGGCAAACCACCCACTGTAGTGACTTGAGAGACTGTGGCTTTCCACTCCCCAGGATGGCACAGTGGGCAAACCACCCACTGTAGTGACTTGAGAGACTGTGGCTTTGCACTCCCCAGGATACATCAATGGGCATGGAGCCCCGTCGTGGATCTGGCTTCACATTCATCTGGCTGAGGTGCCCCCCCTTCCCTTCCCCCTGAGGTGCCTGCAGTGTTTCCATCTGATGCCCCGGCAGTGTTCTCTCCGATTTTGGTCAGGTATCTATTGTGGGCCTCGCCCATGCTTTTTTGGACTGTTGGTGCACGGACATTGTTGTGTACATATCTGCACTACTTCTCGGATTGTATGTGTAAATAAGAGTGATTTTGAGATAGGTATATCTGTATATTTTTGTATGACATGTATATTGGCACATTACAAGGTTTGCCCGATTTTCGCATTGTCTTTGCATTCTTCCGGGGGGATTGTGGGTTGTTCTTGTGATTTTTGTGACTGAATTGGTGTGCATGTTGTGATATGCGAGGGTGGGGGTGGGGGTGTTTGGTGGGTGTCCCCCTAACTTTTGCCTTCCCCCTCCCCGTGTCATAGGTGCAGTACTCACCGGTATCTTCTGCGCCTACGTAGCTGTTGATCGTAAACGAGCAGATAAACAAGGGCAGGTAGGATTTGTAATTTGGGCTCCATGGTGTCCTCCTTCCTCGTGGGATGTGTTGAGGTGAGTGTTTTCCCATAGCAAAAGCTGTTTCCGCCGTGTTTTTATCCGCGGTGCATCCGCCCTGGAAAAGGTGGCGGATTGGCGGGTTGTAATAGTGTGGGCGGTACATTGTCTCCCGCCTGTCTGTTGGTGGTAACCGCCGCGCTGCTTGTCTGTACCGCCGTGGCGGTCGGAGTGTTAAAGTGGCTGTCTTTGTTGGCGGTTTCCGCCAGGGTCATGATTCCCTTTTTTTGTCCGCCGGCCTGTTTGCGGTATTATATTGACATGCCTGAGGATGCCAGACAAGCATTAACACTGCATCTAGTAGTGCAAGGCCTAACAGAAGAGGGTGGGGATGTCACATTCTTCGTAGAAGCTAATGATGCTTACCAAACAGAAACATTCTACTCTTGGGTCCCTTTTCCTGAAGAAGACCCTAGATCATTCACATTCTACACATAGAGAATTGGAAATGTACCACAAGGGTACCACACATACCAGTATCTTAAAATTCCAATAACTTATCAAGAACATCGCAACCTGTTTAATGGCTCCCTACCACATGTAATACAACCCGTGAGATTAGGTCCCTTGGGTAATGAAGGACCAACATGGCCTATGTTTGCCACATATACACCACACCCTGGTGTACAAAACATGCAGATCTGCGCAATCTATACATTGAGCTAGTGACACTATATAGACAACTTATTCAGTCTGGAATTTGAACGTTGAACACAACACCAGCGCGTCTAGCACAACCAGCACATGCTGGATACCAATTGCCCACTACTGGGATTAATCCACAAACAGTATATTCTATCATGGGCAAAGTTCCCACAGAACGAGAGAAAATCCCGTTCTGGATAGCCCAGAGAAAACAAATGAGCTGGAAGCTGGTTCCCCATGCAGGACTCACAATGTGCTTACTCTTCAGGATGTCCCTTAGTCGATGACTGCACTACATGGTGTAAGAGTCTGGCCTGGTTTGTAGTGGGTGCCTAAGGTACTTACACCTTATACCAGGTACATTTATCCCTTAGTAGTGAAATGTAGGCAGTGTCTAGAATCCAGTCTGTCTAGAGGTAGCTGTAGGCAGAGCAGCCAAGGCTGAACTAGGAGACATGCAAAGCTCTTGCAATACCACTGTAGTCATACAGTACTTACACACAAGAAAGACAATACTCAGGGGGTCATTACAACATTGGTGGTAAAAGCCGCTTACCGCCGTGCAGAAGACCGTGCAGAAGACCACCAATACACCGCTGCAGCCGCGGAATTCCGCCACAGCTATTATGACCCACATCTCGGAATATGCCAAAATTCAGACACCCACACAAGTCCGCCACACCAAAGGTCAGTGATAAACTGTCGAAAACAAAACCAACACCGTCACGCCAACAGAAATACACCCACACTATCACGACATACGAATCCACGCGGCGGTCTTTCAACCACGGTATTCCATTGGTGGTACAAACCGCCGCGCTCAAAATACACACACTCTTACAAAACACAGCCACATTGGACAATTTGAAATACACACACCTGATACACATACACACACCACTCCCACACACCCAATACAATATAAAACACACACCCACATCACCCACAAACCCCTACGACCACAATTCACGACCAAAGGCCAGAGAGAGACACCACCATCAACAAACTAGCATCCACAGGCACACAACACCATCACCCACACAACTTCCACGCACCTCACACAACACACCACTACATATCACCACACACACCACCCCACACATCACCTACACCACCCCATGGCACGGCAAAGATAGCCCAGGTTCTCGGAGGAGGAGCTCAGGGTCATGGTGGAGGAAATCATCTGGGTAGAGCCACAGCTATTTGAATCCCAGGTGCAGCACACCTCAATTGCAAGGAAGATGGAGCTATGGCGAAGAATGGTCGACAGGGTCAACGCAGTGGGACAACACCCAAGAAATCGGGAGGACATCAGGAAAAGGTGGAACGACCTACGGGGGAAAGTGCGTTCTGTGGTCTCAAGACACCACCAGGCGGTTCAGCGGACTGGTGGCGGACCCCCACCTCCCCACCCACAACTAACAACATGGGAGGAGCAGGTCTTTGCGATTCTGCATCCTGAGGGCCTTGCAGGAGTCGGTGGAGGAATGGACTCTGGTAAGTCAAATCTTAACTATTACATCCCCCACCCTACCTGCATGCCATCAAATACCCCAACCCTCGCCCTCACCCCTATCACTCCAACTCCTCACAAATGTACCAATATCACAAACGACACATCCCAACACCAAGTCCTGCATGCAACAACAACGCATGGAAAAACCCATCACTAAAGCATGCACACTGCACATACCCATACACCCCCCTAAACCATCATCACACTAGCTCACACACAGGAATGCCAGCACTGGGGTACACGGTCACCCACCCATTGCACACCATGCCACACACAGATGCAATAATCATGCCTTTCCACCCCTGCAGGACCACTACCCAACGTCACCAGACAGGAGGGTCCAGACATGTCCACTCCACCCACAGAAGAGGCCCACAGTGATGACAGCACCTCTGTCCAACTGGATCTAGATGACCAGCCGGGACCATCGGGGGCCTCGGGACAGTCGGTTCCCCTCACACAGGCACAGGCCACCACAGACCTTCCCCCCTCTGGAAACACCAGCACAGCACCCACTCAGCGGGCCCACACCTCCATCCCCAGGACACGTCAATCAGCTGTGTGTCCACCACTACAGGGAAACCAGGATAACCCACCACCCCAACAACAACAGGGACCTGGGGGCAGTGGCAGTGGGCACACGGTCCAGGGGACAGAGGTACAGGAACACAGGGGAACTGGGAGGGCTGCTGTGCGACAGGGGGCGGACAGGCCAAGGGAACCCACTCTCCACGAGGCCCTCTCCTCCATCATGGGAGCCTACCACCACTCCCAGGAGACGATGGCAACGGTACTGGACAAGTTTCAGGAGACCCAGCGGATGCAGGAGGAACAGTATTTGGGCTTCAGGGAGGAACTCAGAACCATCAGCTCCACCCTGGGCACCATTGTAGGGGTGTTGAAGGAAGTACTCAACACCAGGAGGGACACTGTGTCACTACAAGGGGCCCCTGACACTAGCATGGACGATGAACTGCCCACCACCTCCGCCGGCGCTAGTGGACAGGAGGCACCGCCACAGGACCACCACACCAGCACCCCACCCCCTGCAGACGGACAACCACCCCACAAACGGTCCCTGAGATCCAGGAACAAGAGAGAGCACAATGCCAAGACCCCCGCCAAGAAATGAGACCACCCTGATTGTCATCCCACTGTCCCACTTTGTCACCCTGTCCATATTTAAACTGCCCCAGCTCCACTTCCTATGCCCATATGGGCAATGCACCTGTGAGACTAATAGACTGGACTCTGCCATGGATACTCCTCCGCCATCACCCCTGACCATTTAACTTCCCCCTCCAATATTTTGTATTTAAATAAACACACCTAAAGCACCAAAAGATCTCGAGTCTGTCTGTGATTTCAAAATAGTGTATTTGCAATTACAGTGACAAAATGTTCTTGAAATAGTAATGTCAACATACCTATGTCACACAGCTCCAGTCCATGAGGAATCTAAGCAGATGACACATGTTGGGACCCACACCTGTGAAACCGTAAGGGAAAGTGACAACTCAGTGACCATACACTGGGTGAAAACGACAGACAGGATAGAGGTAGTAGTGTAAAAGTACATGTAGTAGGCAGTAATGTATTCTCACCTGTGTTTCACTGGAAATATTGCTGGATAACTGAGTCCCTGTTCTGCATGTCTTCTTCCTCTGCTTCATCCTCATCACTGTCCCCAGGCTCCACAGCTGCCACAATTCCGCCATCTGGACCATCCTCCTGCAGAAAAGGCACCTGGCGTCGCAAAGCCAAGTTGTGAAGCATACAGCAGGCCACGATGATCTGGCACACCTTCTTTGGTGAGTAGAATAGGGATCCACCTGTCATGTGGAGGCACCTGAACCTGGCCTTCAGGAGGCCAAAGGTCTGCTCGATCACCCTCCTAGTTCGCCCATGGACCTCATTGTAGCGTTCCTCTGCCCTGGTCCTGGGATTCCTCACTTGGTCAGTAGCCATGACAGGTTGGGGTACCCAGAGTCACCTGCAAATGGCGAGGGACAACTGTTAGACACACACTAACCTGTAGGGATAACCTCAGACAACCATTCCCACTGTCTTGCTTCCAGGGGCTCACCAATAGCCACACACGGTGCCTCTGGAGTTGCCCCATCACATAAGGGATGCTGCTATTCCACAGGATGTAGGCGTCATGCACTAAGCCAGGGAACATGGCATTCACATGGGAGATGTACTGGTCGGCCAAACATACCATCTGTACATTCATGGAATGATAACTCTTCCGGTTCCTGTACACCTGTTCACTCCTGTGGGGGGGGGACCAAAGCCACATGTGTCCCATCAATGGCACCTATGATGTTGGGGATATGTCCAATGGCATAGAAGTCACCTTTCACTGTAGGCAAATCCTCCACCTGAGGGAAAACGATGTAGCTCCGCATGTGTTTCAGCAGGGCAGACAACACTCTGGACAATACGTTGGAAAACATACGCTGGGACATCCCTGATGCCATGGCCACAGTTGTTTGAAAAGACCCACTTGCAAGGAAATGGAGCACTGATAGCACCTGCACTTGAGAGGGGATTCCTGTGGGATGGCGGATTGGTGACGTCAGGTCAGGCTCCAACTGGGTACACAGTTCCTGGATTGTGGCACGGTCAAACCTGTAGGTGATTATCAAATTTCATTCCTCCATAGTCGACAGATCCACCAGCGGTCTGTACACCGGAGGATTCCGCCATCTCCTCACATTTCCCAGCGGACGGTGCCTATGAAGGACAACAGCAAGCACAGAGTCAAACAACTCAGAGGTATGTACCCACAGTCTACACAGAACACCAATCATACACAAAATGTGGCCTGTATGTGTGTTGAGACTAGGCCTAGGTATGTGTGACGTAGCTGTAAATTAGGCCATGTGGGCCCTTGAAATGGCGGCTGCCTGACCTCTAAAGTGGGACAATGGGATGTGAGGTAACTGCGCTGGCGTTGTACACCGTCGTGGTAGGCAGTCAAAGACCGCGGCGCAATGCTGCATTGGTTAACATTGGACCCTATGGGTCCCAGGAGCCAATGATGTACGCCGGCGGTGATGGTACGCACTGCCGCGGACGTGACTGCCAAGGATGTGACCACCATCTTCTATCTGTATAATCACTCGATACATGATCTTCGACAGGAGAGGACCTACACTGCAAGTGCTGCTGTGACCTCGGTCTGGAAGAGACAATGGCTCGTGCGTCTGGGGAAAGGGCCCCTCCCTTCACATCGGAGGAGTTGGAGAAGCTCGTCGATGGGGTCCTCCCCCAGTACACGCTACTCTACGGTCCTCCAGACCAACAGGTAAGTACACAGGGAGCATGTTGTATGGGCTATGCCTGTGTGGAGAGGGCTGGTTGTAAGAAGGAAGGCGGCAGAGTTCTGCGTGCATGAAAGACGGTGGGTGCATGTGCCACATGGCACGGGTAGGGTTGGGGGCCACTCACTTTGACGGCGCAGTTGGTAATGACTTCTCTTCTTCCCCTGTACATTTCATGTAGGTCAGCGCCCACCAGAAGAAAGATATTTGGCGTGCCATCGCCAAGGACGTCCGGACCCTGGGGGTCTACCACTGACGGAGCACCCACTGCCGGAAAAGATGGAAGGACATTCGCCGCTGGAGCAAGAAGACGGCAGAGGCTCAGCTGGGGATGGCCTCCCAATGTGGGAGGGGTGCCCGTCGAACCATGACCCCCCTGATGTTCAGTATCTTGGCGGTGGCCTACCCGGAGTTGGATGGGCGCTTGAGGGCATCACAGCAGACACAAGAGGGTGAGTACACTCTCATTCACCTGACTTTGCGCGCAGTGGAGGTGTCTGGGGGGGGGGGTTTAGGGCTGTGGGTTTCCCTAGGCCAGGGCGAGTTCTGAAGGCTAGGCCCCTTCGTAAGTCATGGCCCTGTGGCCCCCCACCCCACCTCTGTAGAGTGCCAAGTACAGCTATTCATGCACCTGTGTCATCTATGTGTGCAGATGTCGTCCATAGCCTTGTAGGCCATTTCCCAGGAATTGCACTGTAGAGCCCAAGACCGCGACGTAGTGCAGGGGGCTTCTGTGTCTGTCTTGTCCGCCAACGGTAGCGGTAATCCATGCACTCAACATGGCTTTCTTCTGTTCCCCCCCCCTTTTTTGTGGTCTCCCTGTTCTTGTGTGCATTAGCATCATAAGGCGGAGGAGCAGTGGCACCGGAGCATGAGGGAGCTGCATCCCACATGGCCATGGAGGGCCACACTACGGACTCAGAATTCACCAGTGGGACGGAGGGTGAGGGGAGCACCATGGCGGGGACAGGAGCTGACACCAGCGACACGGACTCGTCCTCTAATGGGAGCTCCCTTGTGGTGGCGGCAACATCTGTGCCCCCCGCATCTACAGGTACAGCTGCCACCCCCCCTACCAGCACCACCCTCCCTGCAGCCCCTCAGCCTTCGCCCGTGCCCGCTCACCCAGGAGGATGGGCATCACCTTCGCCCAGGCACCTCAGGCCCTGCCCCAGTCACCCCTGCTGCCCTCAGTGAGGAGGCCATTGACCTCCTCAGGTCCCTCACTGTTGGGCAGTCTACCAGTTTGAATGCCATCCAGGGTGTAGAAAGGCAGTTGCAACAAACAAATGCATTCCTGGAGGGCATTCATTCTGGTCAGGCGGCCCTTCACTGAGCCTTTCAAACTCTGGCCTCAGCACTGATGGCAGCCACTGTCCCTTTGTCTAGCCTCCCCCCTCCAACTTCCTCCACCCAGACCCAATCCCCTGTACCTCTGCCTATCCCAAGCACACCATCAGACCAGCCTGCACACACCTCACCACACAAGGGAAGCTCAGGCAAACATAAGCACCACACATCCCATAGGCACTCACGCAAGCATCACACACATGCAGACACACCAACATCCACTGCCTCCACTGAGTCTCCCTCCTCGTCGTCTCCCTCCTCCCTCCCAGTCTCGTCTACACTCACACCGGCATGCACTACCTCTACAGCCACTACGTCCCTCACCAGCACACACACCAGCACACCCCGCTCATGTGCAGTCACCACCCCCACTACCATACACACGTCCCCTGTGTCCTCTCCCAGTGTGTTTGTGACGCCCCCTCCCAAGATACACAAACGCAGGCACACACCCACCCAACAGCCATCCACCTCACGACAGCCTCCAGCACATGCACCTGCACCCAAAGTCACCAAATGTACACCTCCTACTACCACCACCTCTTCCTCCACTCCCAAACCCCCTCCAGCTACCTGTCCCAGTGTGTCCCAAAAACTTTTCCTGTCCAGCCTTGACCTATTTCCCACACACCCCCCCCGTCCAACTCATAGGTCCCAAACTAGCACCTCAGCCACAACATATCCGGGACCAGTGGTGCCTGTAGTCACAGGTATGTGGAGTGGACCGGCCACCAGGACAGCCAGTGTGGCACGGAGACACAGCACAGCCAGTCCCCCCCCTGTGAAGCACCAGAAGTTGTCCAGTGGCCGGCGGGAGAGGGGGAAGACTCCAGGGGTCCCGGTGGGAGTGTGGACTCAGCTGTGACACCTCCCAAGTTGGGGAAGGGCCACAAGAAACCCAGCAAGTCAGGGAGGAGCAGCACGGCGGAGAAGACCGCCATCATTCCTGCTGCCCAGGAGGGCCCCGCCAGCCCCATCCTCGCTGCCCAGGAGGCCACCGCCAGCCCCATCCTCGCTGCCCAGGAGGCCACCGCCAGCCCCATCATCGCTGCCCAGGAGGGCCCTGCCAGCCACAGCCCAGCTGCCCAGTAGGGCCCCACCAGCCACAGCCCAGCTGCCCACGAGGGCCCGCCAGCCACAGCCCAGCTGCCCAGGAGGGCCCGCAAGCCACAGCCCAGCTGCCCATTGAAGGACTGCCAGCCCCAGCTTAGCTGGGCAATGAAGGACCGCCAAATCAAGCACAGTTGAACAGGGCACAGCCAGCTCAAGCACCTCTGAACAGGGCACCGCCAACTCAAGCGCCGCTGAACAAGGCACCGGCAACTCAAGCACCGCTGAACAGGGCACCGCCAACTCAAGCACCGCTGAACAGGGCACCGCCAACTCAAGCACCACTGAACAGGGCACCACCAACTCAAGCACTGCTGAACAGGGCACCTCCAACTCAAGCACCGCTGAACAGGGCACCGCCAACTCAAGCCCCTGCTGAACAGGCCACCACCTACTCAAGCACCGCTGAACAGGGCACCGCCAA
The DNA here is from genome assembly GCF_031143425.1 of Pleurodeles waltl. NCBI lineage: Eukaryota > Metazoa > Chordata > Amphibia > Caudata > Salamandridae > Pleurodeles > Pleurodeles waltl. The sequence goes on along the minus strand of NC_090438.1, from coordinate 254,798,374 downwards.
CTCAAGCACCGCTGAACAGGGCACCGCCAAATCAAGCACCGCTATCCCATGAGCGGCAGGGGCACTGACGCAACTTGACCGTCACGGGGTGCGTGATGCACTCTGGGCACCAGTCCCCCTCCAGAACCAGTGGAGAGTTACATCCACTACCTCTGTCCTTCACAGGATGAAGCACTCTGGGCACCAGTCCCCCTTCAGTACCAGTGGAGACATGCATCCACTACCTCTGTCCTTCACAGGATGAAGCACTCGGGGCACCAGTCCCCCTCCAGAATCAGTGGAGACATGCATCCACTACCTCTGTCCTTCACAGGATGAAGCACTCTGGGCACCAGTCCCCCTCCAGAACCAGTGGAGACTGTTATCCACTTGAGAGACTGTGGCTTTGCACTCCCCAGGATAATACAGTGGGCAAACCACCCACTGGAGGGACTTGAGAGACTGTGACTTTGCACTCCTCACGATTGAACAGTGGGCAAACCACCCACTGTATAGACTTGAGAGACTGTGGCTTTGCACTCCCCAGGATAATGCAGTGGGCAACCCACCCACTGTATAGACTTGAGAGACTGTGGCTTTGCACTCCCCAGCATTGAACAGTGGGCAAACCACCCACTGGAGGGACTTGAGAGACTGTGGCTTTGCACTCCCCAGGATTGAACAGTGGGCAAACCACCCACTGTATAGACTTGAGAGACTGTGGCTTTGCACTCCCCAGGATACATCAATGGGCATGGAGCCCCCTCGTGGATCTGGCATCGTGCACTCATCCGGCTGAGGTGCCCCCCCTTCCCTTCCCCCTGAGGTGCCTCTTGTATTTCTATCTGATGCCCCTGCAGTGTTCTCTTTTTTTTGATCTGGTATCGAGTGTGGGCCTCGCCCATGCATTTTGGGCCCAGTGGTCCACGGACTATAAATGGTGCAATACCTGGGACTACTCTTCTTGGTGTATATTTTGTTAATAGTGTATATATGTATATTTTTGCGTACTGATTTTAATATATTACAATGGTTACACTCATTTCCTTTTGTCTTTGCATTCTTCCGGGGGGAGTTGGGGGGTGTAACTATAATGTATAGATATGTATTAGTGTGTGTGTTGTAGTGGGTGAGGGTGGGGGTGGGGGTGTTGCGTGTGTGTCCCCCTGTTTTTGGCCTCCCCCCTCCCCTGTGTCGTAGGTGCAGTACTCACCGTGGTCTTCGCCGCCGGCGTTGGTGCTCCTGGTACAGGAGCAGGAAGACTATCGCAGGTAGGATTTGGAGTTCCGGGTCCATGGTGTCCTCGTTCCTCATGGAGTGTGTAGAGGTGAGCGTTTTCCTTTCAAAATTCCTGTTTCTGCCATGTTTTTATCCGCAGTGAATCCGCCCCGGAAAAGGTGGCTGATTGGCCTGTCATAATAGTGTGGGCGGTACATTGTCCTCCGCCTGTCTGTTGGCGGTGAGCGCCGTGCTGTTTGTTTGTACCACCATGGCTGTCGGAGTGTTAAAGTGGCTGTCTTTGTTGGCGGTTTCGCCACGGTCGTAATTCCAATTTTTTTACCGCCGGCCTGTTGGCGGTCTTACCGCCGCTTTAACACCGTCCGCCAGGGTTGTAATGACCACCTCAGTGTTACCAAAAATAAAGGTACTTTATTTTAGTAACACAAGGCCAAAAATATATTAGAGGCTATACTCCCTTAGGAGGTAAGTATTATACCTAAAATATACATAAGTAACCAAAATCATGTAAGTAAACAGTCATAAAATAATGTAAATAGTGAAAATCACCATAGGTTACAAAGGGCCTATGGGGACCACAAACCATATACTAAAATAATGGAATGTGAATGTCGGTTTCCCCCCTAGGCAAGAGTAGTGTGTAGAGGGGTACTGGGAGTGTAAGAAAATACCAAAGGTAAGTAAAGTACCCCACCCCAGAGCCCAGGAAAGCAGTAATAAAGTACAGTAGGCTTCCTCAGAACACACTAGAAGTCGTGATAAAGAATAATGCAAAAACCAAGCAAGACTGCAAGAGACCAACAATGGATTCCTGGACCTAAAGACCTGTGGAGAGAGGAGACCCAGTCCAAGAACAACTGAAGTGTCCAGGAGCAACAGGAGCCCCTGCTAACCCATATAAAGGTACAAAAGTGGATTCTCCGGTTAGAAGGAAAAGTCCGAAATGCACCAAAGAAGACAGCTGCGGGTTCCTGCTTGGTGCAAGAGATGTCCCACCTCGAGTAGATGTATGCAGGCTGGTTTTCGTTGTTGGATTCCGCCAACAAGCTTTGGCTCACACAAAACATGTGTTTGGTGGTAAAAGGTGTTACTTGGGCCCAGGAGGGAGCTGGGGGTCACAACTTGGACTGAGGAGACAGAGGGGGCTCTCAGCACTTCAGAGAGCCCTCAGAAGACCAGCAGCACCCACAGGAGTCCCAGGACACAGGGACAAAGGGGTTGCAAATCATGGTCATTGCAGCACTACACAAAGGGATCCCACACAGCCAGAGAACAACTCAGGGAGCTGAGAATCACAGGATAGAGTGCTGGGGACCTGGGCTACGCTGTGCATGAAGTATTCCTTGGAGAAGTGCACAGAAGCCCTAGGAGCTGCAAAGCACGTGGTGCACAGGGGTTCTGTCTGACTCAGGGAGGCAAGCTCTTTCCTCCACCAAATTTGGACAGTTGGACCTTTGGACAGTCTGGGTCACTTTGGTCCACTACCTGTGTTCCAGGGTCCACGCTAGTCGTCAGGAGAGGGGACCCAGAGTACCAGTCGATAGGTGCCTGCTGAAGCGGGAAGTAACTCCGTCAGGAGATTCCTTCAGTCCATCTGCTGCAGGATGAAGACAGGCAGTCTTCAGAGTGTGCACAACCTGGAAACTATTGCAGTTGCTGGCAGGAGCTGAAGTTACAGAGTTGCAGTAGCCTTCTGGGATACTTTGTTGCAGTTGTAGAGTTCCTGGAGCAGTTCTGCGGTTGATCCAATGGTATAAGGTGAAGCAGAGGTTGCAGAGGATTCCTGCTGGAGTCTTGCAATCTGAATAAGAGGAAACAACCAGAGGAGAGTCCCTAAATAGCACTCAGAGGGGAATTGGCTACCTAACCAGGTATGGACCTATCAGGAGGGGTCTCTGACGTCACCTGCTGGCACTGGCCATTCAGATGCTCCCAGAGTTCCCTGACCATCCTGAAAACAGGATGGCAGAACCCAGAGACACTCTGTAGGAGCTCTGGGCACCACCCCTGGGGTGGTGATGGACAGGGGAGTCATCACTCCCCTTTCCTTTGTCCAGTTTCACGCCTGAGCAGGGACTTGGGGTCCCTGAACTAGTGTAGACTAGATTAAGCAAGGAGAGCACCGTTTGTGCCCTTCAAAGCATTTCCAGATTCTCTGGGAGGATAACGCATCAATGCCTGTAACACCTATTTCCAATGGAAGAGGGTGTAACACCCCTCTCCTAAAGGAAATTAATTATTCTGCCTTCCTGGGATTGAGCTGCTCAAGGCCCAGGAGGGCAGCAGCCTATCTGTGAGGTGTCAGCAGTTGAGGTTGCAGTGAAGACCTCAGAAGACTGGAATAGCAGCACCAGGGCTCCATGGTGGAACCCCCAGAGTGCATGGGATTGTATATCCAATAATCCAATCAGTATTGGTGTACAATTCCCAGTTGTTAGACACCTCACATGGCCATATACGAAGTTACCATTGTGAAGCTACATATATGTTTTGAACTATATGTAGTGCACACTTTTAATGGCGCTCCCGCACTCACGAAGTCTGGGAAAATGGACCTGGACAACATGGGATGCCCTCACACACAGGTACTATGTACTTAACCTTCAGGGTCTGAAGGTTAGACATATAGGTGACTTATAGGTGACCAGGTGCAGTGAAAATGGCTGTGAAATAGTGCTTACACTATTCCACTCAGGCTGCAATGGCAGTTCTGAAGAAGTGTTTGTATGAGCTCCTTATGGGTGGCAAAAGAAATGCTGCAGCACATAAGCATCTCCTGAAACCCCAATGCCCTGGGTACCTAGGTACCATATACTAGGGACTTATAAGGATCGTCCAGTATGCCAATTTGGAGTGGAATACTGGGTTACCAGTATTTAAGTATTCATTTGGAATCAGAGAGAGCATAAGCACTGGAGTTGTTGTTACCAGGACTCCAGTGAAACAGTTAAGCATACTGACAAAAACAGTGAAACAGACTGACAAGTAGGCCACAAACTATGAGCACTGGGGTCCTGACTAGCAGGATCCAAGTGGCACAGTAAAAACTCACCGACAAACAGGCCAAAAATAGGGGTAACCATGCTAGAAAGAGGCTATTTTCTCACATATGGGGTACAGGCTTTGCTGTGATTTATACTCCCACACATGGTACCCCGACACTTGCCAATTTACCGGAAGTGTTAAAACGAATTCAGAATGAGTATGGGGCTGCACCAGCCCTAGATTTGGGGATGAAATGAATGCATAACTTTGACACAGTCTCCTAAATAATACTTAGTAATATTAAAGGGAAAGTGGTAATGTTGGCTATATGCCAGCAGCTCCAGAAGATTCCAAACTTGGAACAAGAGAAACAGCTACTGAAAATAATTTCCGATACCTTTACCAGTATGGGACAGGATAGTTTGGGAGCCAAGCTGAAAAAGCCTGAAATACTGAGTACTACCCCTAAGGAAGATACTAAACAAGCACAGGAGGGTTTTATAAAGCGCTGGTATAAACAAAGGCAAATTAAAGACAGATGAAAGCAGACAGCAGATTTTCCATACCCAGAGAACTCCAAAAGGAGATATAGGGGGTGATTCTAACCCTGGCGGTCGGTGATAAAGCGGCGGCCAACCCGCCAACAGGCCGGCGGTCAAAAAAATGTAATTCTGACCCTGGCGGGAACCGCCAACACAGCCCGCCGCATTAACACTCCGACCGCCACGGCGGAACAAACAAACAGCGCGGCGGACACCGCCAACAGCCAGGCGGCAGACAATGTACCGCACACCCTATCACGACCCACCAATCCGCCACCTTTTCCGGGGCGGGAGCCCCGCCGATAAAAACACGGCGGAAACAGACATTTTCAATGGAAAACGCTCACCTCGAGACACTCCACGCGGAATCCGGACAGCATGGAACCCGAATTGAACATCATACCTGCTCTCGTCTACCTGCTCATCTACCACGAGTACGAACTCCGGCGCAGAGGTCAACGGTGAGTACTGCACCTACGACACACGGGAGGGGGGAGGACGAAAGGTTACGGGCATACACATATGCGACCCCCCCACCCCTCCAATATGTACACACCAATGCAGAGCAGGAAGTCACAGTGACACCACACAAACACCCTTTAAAAATACAATGACACAACCAAATTTGGAATAAATATTTATGTACAAAAAAAACACCTGGAAATAATTGAGCAACCGTGAAAAATATTTACAAAAAACAAAAATATATACACATCAGTGTATCCCGAAGTAACAAGTCCTGCACATCCTACGAATCTAACATGTCCGTGGGCCAATGTTCTGCGAAACAAGGGCAAAGCCCACACACGAGACCTGAGTCCTTTGGAGAGAACACTGCAGGGGCATCTGATGTTAAAACTACAGGCACCTCAGGGGGGAGGGAAGGGGGGGCCACCACAGCCACATGAGTCCACGACGCCAGATCCACGAGGAGCCACCATGCCCACTGCACCATCCTGGGGAGTGCAAAGCCACAGTCTCTCAATGTCTCTACAGTGGGTGGGCTGCCCACTGCACCATCCTGGGGAGTGCAAAGCCACAGTCTCTCAATGTCTCTACAGTGGGTGGGCTGCCCACTGCACCATCCTGGGGAGTGCAAAGCCACAGTCCATCCGGTGGATGACAGTCTCCACTGGTCAAGGAGGAGGCATGGTGGGCACAGTGAACCATAAACAGTGCCTGAGACGGCGGGACCCAGCGCAGCGGTGCATGACATGGCGATGTCCAGCGGAGCGGTGCCTGAGAGGAAGGGCCCAGCGGAGCGGTGCTTGAGATGAAGGGCCCAGCGGAGCGGTGCTTGACAGGAAGGGCCCAGCGGAGCGGTGCCTGAGAGGAAGGGCCCAGCGGAGCGGTGCTTGAGATGAAGGGCCCAGCGGAGCGGTGCTTGAGATGAAGGGCCCAGCGGAGCGGTGCTTGAGAGGAAGGGCCCAGCGGAGCGGTGCTTGGCAGGAAGGGCCCAGCGGAGCGGTGCTTGAGAGGAAGGGCCCAGCGGAGCGGTGCTTGAGATGAAGGGCCCAGCGGAGCGGTGCTTGAGATGAAGGGCCCAGCGGAGCGGTGCTTGAGAGGAAGGGCCCAGCGGAGCGGTGCTTGACAGGAAGGGCCCAGCGGAGCGGTGCTTGAGATGAAGGGCCCAGCGGAGCGGTGCTTGAGATGAAGGGCCCAGCGGAGCGGTGCTTGAGATGAAGGGCCCAGCGGAGCGGTGCTTGACAGGAAGGGCCCAGCGGAGCGGTGCCTGAGAGGAAGGGCCCAGCGGAGCGGTGCTTAAGATGAAGGGCCCAGCGGAGCGGTGCTTGAGAGGAAGGGCCCAGCGGAGCGGTGCTTGAGACGGCGGGGCCTTGTTCAGCGGTACCTGTCTTCACGGCGGGGCCCTGTTCAGCGGTACCTGTCTTCACGGCGGGGCCCTGTTCAGCGGCGCTCTTCTGCACGGCGGGGCCCTCTTCAGCGGTACCTGTCTTCACGGCGGGGCCCTCTTCAGCGGTACCTGTCTTCACGGCGGGGCCCTGTTCAGCGGTGCTCTTGCAGTATGTCAAGGGAGTCAGACCTGGCCTGGACACCCTGCTCACTCGCCCTCCGACCGTGCTGTGTCAGGCCCCTTCGGGGAGTGAGTCCTGGGCCCTTTGGTGTCGTCCCTTGCAGCCGGGATGGGGCTTGTGGGGCCCTCCTGCTCCGCGCTCCTGGTGGTTGTCCTCTCCGCCCTGCTGTCCTTCCGCTCCTTAGATGGGGCTCTCGGCCCCTTGCCTCCCCTTGCTGCTGTGGCCGGTGAAGTGGCCGGAGTCACCTCCTTGGGGGCAGCCGTCTGTGTCCGCTCACGGCGGCCCTTCAATTTCCGGGTCCTCTTGCCTGGGGGGGGGGCTGGCTGTCCCCTTGCTGCTCACCGAAGTGTTACTGCCGCCAAAGGGTGGACTCCACATGCCATGCACCACTTGCACTGTAGAAGTTGGGCTGGTGGTGGCTGAGGTGCCCTTGGGACTTTTCCCAGTTGGAGGGGGTGGGTCGGTGGAGGGAAAGAGGTCAAAATTGGAGATGTAATATTTCTTGGGACCAAGGTAAGGGGTAGGAGTAGTGGTGAGAGAAGTGGAGGAAGAGGATGTGGTTGTATGAGAGCCAGGTGTGCTGTCCTTGGGTGCAGGTGACTGGGACGTAGGCTGTGGTGAGGTGGTTGGCTGTTGTTTGGGTGTCTGCCTGCCTTTATGTGTCTTGGAAGAGGGGGTGACAGACACAGTGGGAGAGGACACAGGGGATGTGTAAATGCCAGTGGGGGTGGTGACTGCAGGTGTGCGGACTGTAGTGGAGGGTTTGCTGGTGGTGGAAGAACTGGCTGATGTTGGGGTGCATGCAGGTGTGAGTGTAGACATCACAGGGAGGGAGGAGGGAGACGAGGAGGACGGGGACACAGAGGTGGTAGTGACTGTTGATATGTCTGCTTCTGTGTGTTGCTTGGGTGAATGCTTGTGTTTTCTGTGGTGCTTATGTTTGGATGAGCTGGTCTTGGGTGTTGAGGTGTGTGCAGGCTGGTCTGATGGTGTGGATGGGATAGGTTGAGGTACAGGAGACAGAGAAAGGGTGGAGGCAGATAGAAGAGGGAGACTGGAGACAGGGACAATGGCTGCCGTCAGTGCTGAGGCCAGAGCAGTGAACGCTCGTTGATGGGCAGCCTGACCCGAATGAATGCCCTCCAGGTAGGCATTGCTCCGATGCACCTCCCTTTCCACCCCCTGGATGGCATTCAGAAGGGTAGTCTGCCCAACAATGACCGTCCTCACCAGGTCAATGAGCTCCGCACTGAGGGCAGCAGGGGTAACAGAGGCAGGGGCTGAGGTGCCTGGGGCGAAGGAGACGCGCGCCTTCCTGGCCGAGCGGCCACGGAGCGAAGACTGAGGGGCTGCTGGGAGGGCGGTGCTGGTGCGCTGGGTGGCGGCTGTACCTGTTGTTGCGGGGGGCACAGATGGTGCCGCCACCGCTAGGGAGCTCCCAAACGAGGACGTGTCCGTGTCGCTGGTGTCTCCACCGGCCCCCGTTGTGGTGCTCCCCTCGCCCTCCGGATCACTGGTGCCCTCGGTGTCTGTGTCAGTGCCCACCGGGCCTGGTGACCTGCAGCTCCCTCCTGCTCCGACGCCAAATCTCCTCCGCCTGATGATGCTAAAACACAAGAAGACAAAGATTTAGGGTGGGGGGAGAAATTAAACAAAGTTGAGTGCATGCCTTAGCAATACCCTTTGCGGAGAGGACAGACACAGGTGGCTCGTGCACTAAGTCGCGAACTTGGGGTACACTACTCAGTACTTCTGACTAGGCAAACAGGTCTAGGGACAACAGACGCGCACATGTGTGATGCTGGAGCATGGGTAGCTGCACTTGGCACCCTACAGAGGTGGGGGGCGGGGGCACAGGGCCATGCCTAAGGGAGAGGACTACACTACAGAGAGCGCCCTGGCCTAATGTCACCCACAGCCCTCCTCCCCCACCCAGACGCCTCCACTGTGCATACAGATAGGAGAATGTGCAGATACTCACCCCCTTGTGTCTGCTGTGCTGTCCTCAAGCGCCCATCCAAATTAGGGTAGGCCACCGCCAGGATCCGGGACATCAGGGGGGTCATGGTGCGACTGGCACCTCTCCTAGGTCGGGAGGCCATCCCCAGCAGTGTTTCTGCGGTCTTCCTCGTTCCGCGGCGGATGTCCTCCCACCTCTTGCGGCAGTGGGTGCCCCGTCTGTTGTAGACCCCCATGTTCCGGACTTCCTTGGCGATGGCACGCCAAATATCGATTTTCTGATGGGCGCTCACCTGTTTGACATGTACAGGGTGGGAAAGAGAAACCGTCACATATCTGCATGTTTGGAGTACATGCCCCCCCCTCCCCAACCTTGCCATGGTTCCCATTCTCTCATCTGTCGTGCGTTGCACTCCTCATTCCCTCCACACCCCACCAACTTACATCCCCCCCACTCCACACAGGCATAACCCATTCAATGTGCACTGAGTGTACTCACCTGTTGGTCTGGAGGACCGTAGAGTAGCGCATACTGGGGGAGGACCCCGTCCACGAGCTTCTCCAACTCTTCTGAACTGAAGGCGGGGGCCCTTTCACCAGTAGCAGCAGCCATTGTCACTTCCAGACCGAGTTCACAGCAGCACTTGCAGTATAGGTCCTCTCCTGTGGATGATCAGGTCTCGAATGATTGAGCAGATAGAAAATGGCGGTCACGCCCGCGGCGGTGCGTACCGCGGCGGTGCGTACCGCGACCGCCGGCGCACATCGTCATTGGCTCCTGAAACCCATAGGCTTCAATGTTAACCAATGCGTCTTCGCACAGCGGTCTACGACCGCCTACCGCCACGGTGTGCCCCGCCAGCGCAGTGACCTCACATCCCATTGTCCCACTTCACAGGTCAGGCATCGGCCATTTCAAGGGCCCACATGGCTTAATTTCTAATGCGTCACACAGGCCTAGGCCTTGCAATGGCACACATACAAACATATCAAACCATACATTTACCTGTACTGTGCAAGCTGTGTTGTACGTACCTGTGAGTGGATTGACTCTTTACTCCATATTCTCCTTCCTAGGCACCGTCCGCTGGGACTAGCGATGAGAAGGAGGAATCCTCGCGTGTACCGGCCGCTGGTGGACCTGTCGACAATGGAAGAACGCCATATAATACTACGATACCGACTTGACCGAGCCTCCATCCATGAACTGTGTGCCCAGCTGGAGCCAGCCCTGATGTCCCCCATCCGCCAACCCACAGGAATTCCCCCTCTAGTGCAGGTTCTGTCTGTCCTCCATTTCTTTGCAACTGGCTCATTCCAGACAACAGTGGCCATGTCATCTGGGATGTCTAGGCCTATGTTTTCCAAAATCTTATCCAGAGTGTTGTCTGCCCTGATGAAACTCATGCGGAGCTACATCATTTTCCCAGAGGAGGGTGATTTGCCTACAGTGAAAGCTGATTTCTATGCCCTTGGACACATCCCCAACATCATTGGTGCAATTGATGGGACCCATGTGGCTTTAGTCCCCCCAAATGACGATGAACAGGTGTACAGGAACAGGAAGAATTACCATTCAATGAATATCCAGGTGGTCTGTTTGGCTGACCAGTACATCTCCCATGTAAATGCCAAGTTCCCAGGGTCAGTGCATGACGCGTATGTTATGCGAAATAGCAGCATTCCCTATGTGATGGACCAGCTACAGAGACAGCGTGTGTGGCTAATAGGTGACTCTGGTTACCCCAACCTGCCGTGGCTATTGACCCCAGTGAGGAATCCCAGGACCAGGGCAGAGGAACGGTACAATGAGGCCCATGGGCGTACTAGGAGGGTGATTGAGCGAACCTTTGGGGTCCTGAAGGCCAGATTTAGGTGCCTGCATATGACAGGTGGATCCCTAATGTACTCACCAAAGAAGGTGTGCCATATCATCGTGGCGTGCTGTATGCTTAACAACCTGGCTTTGCGACGCCAGGTGCCTTTCCTGCAGGAGGATGGTCCAGATGGTGGTGTTGTAGAAGCCGTGGAGCCTGTGGAGAGTGAAGAGGAGGAAGACTCTGAGGACGACACAGACAATAGGGACAGAGTGATACAACAGTATTTCCAGTAACACACAGGTAAGAATCACCCACGCCATTTCACAATTGCTTATAGCCTCCTGCATCTGTACTTTCTGTAGTTCCCCACAGATGTTTTTCATAAATTTTTGCCTTTCCCTTCCCTTCTCAGTGCTGTCTGACTCAGTACCTGACTTCTGCTTGGTTCGCCCATGAAATACAGCGTATTGACATTGGTATGTTGTCATGACTAATTGACAGAACAGAAATTGAACAGTAATATGTAATACATTTGTTAATAATACAGCATGACTCAAAACAGATTTGTGTGCAATATGTGATTTATTTACAGTGCTAGATATCGGTACATGTGATTCTAAGGGTGATGGTTGGGGGTGGAGGAATATCCATGGCAGAGTCCAGTTCTCAGTCTCACAGGTGCATTGTCCTTTTGCCTGTGGAAGGATGGAGCATAGGCAGTTCATGGTTGGACAGGGTGGCAATGTGGGACAGTGGGAAGACTTTAGGGGGTATATCCTGCTGGCGGGGGTCTTGACATCCTTCTCTGTCTTTTTTTTTGGTCTCAGGCTCCTCTTACGGGGTGGTTGTTCTTCAGCAGGAGGTGGGGTTCTGGGGGGCTGTCGAGGTGTTGGGACCTCCTGTCCACTAGCGCCGGCGGAGGTGGTAGGCTGTTCCTGGTCCGGGCTAGTGACAGGGGCCCTGTGTGGTGCACCATGGTCCCGCAACGCGTCCTCTATCCTGTTGAGGGCCAGGACGATGGTCCCCATTGCGGTCCCGATGATTCTCAGCTCCTCCCTGAACCCCATGTAGCGTTCCTCCTGCTGTGCCTGGATCTCAGTGAACCTGGCCAGTACCGTCACCATCGTTTCTTGGGAGTGGTGGTAGGCCCCCATGAGGGTGGTGAGGGCCTCTTGGAGAGTGGTTTCCCTGGGCCTCTCCTCCCCCCCCTGTCGCACAGCAGCCCTCCGAGCTGCCCGGTTTCCCCCGGCCTCTGTCCCCTGGACGGTGTGCCCGCTACCACTGCCCCCAGGTCCCTGTTGTTGTTGGGGTGTTGGGTTAGCCTGGGTGCCCTGTAGTGGCAGACACACCGCTGATTGAGCTGTCCTAGAGACAGAGGCATGGGCCCGCTGGGTGGGAGCTGTGCTGGTGTTGGCAGAGGGGGTCGGGTCTGGTGTGGCCTGTGGCTGCCTGAGGGGAACCGACTGCCCAGAGGTCCCCGATGGTCCGGGCTGGTGATCAGGTTCACTGTCGACAGAGCTGCTATCCTCAGTGTGGGCCTGTTCCGGTGGTGGGATGGACACTTCTGGACCCTCCTGGCTGGTGTGTTGTCGTTCGGGTCCTGCATGGGGTAAGAGAGTTTGGTTATTGTTTCTGTGTGTGCAATAGCGTGCGTGTTATGGGTGCCCTTGTCCCCCAGTGCAGGCATTCCCTTGAGGGAGGTGTTGTGAGGGTAGTTAGTGGGGGGGGGGTTAGTGCAGTGGTCATGCTTAGGTGATGGGTGCCCATGATTTGTGTTGGCATGCAGGAGTTGGTGTTGGGATGGGTGGGTTGTGCTGGGGAGACATTGTCAGGGAGGATGTGTGCTGGGGGGTTGGGGGTGAGGGTGGGGGTGTGGGTTGGCATGCTGGTGGGGTGGGGGGGATATAGTAGTTGAGATTGGACTTACCAGAGTCCATTCCTCCGGCTACTCCAGCGAGGCCCAGGATGTTCAAGACGTCTTGCTCCCACGATGTAAATTCGGGAGGGGTGGGTGGGGGTCCACCGCCAGTCTTCTGGACCGCGATGTTGTGCCTGGAGACCATCGATCGGACCTTCCCCCGTAGGTCGTTCCATCTTTTGCGGATGTCCTCCCTATTCCTGGGATGCTGTCCCACCGCGTTGACCCTGTCCACGATCCGCTGCCATAGCTCCGCCTTCCTGGCTATACTGGTGTGCTGCACCTGCGAGCCGAAGAGCTGGGGTTCCACTCTTAGGATTTCCTCCACCATGACCCGGAGTTCTTGGTCCGAAAAGCGTGGGTGCCTTTGGGGTGCCATGGGGTGGTGTGGGTGAGGTGTGGGGTGGTGTATGTGATGAGGAGTATGTTGGTGAGTGGTGCTTTGTGCTACTATGTGGTGTGTGTGATGGTGTAGTGTGCCTCAGTGTGTCTTGCTATGGATTGTCTGCTGTGTCTCTCTCTCCTCTCAGTAATTATGGTCGCAGGGGTTTGTGGGTGATGTGGGTGTGTGTTTTATAGTTGGTTGATTGTGTGGGAGTGGTGTGTGTATGTGTATCAGGTGTGTGTATTTCAAATTGTCCAATGTGGCTGTGTTTTGGTGATGTGTGTGTATTCTGACCGCGGCGGTGTGTAGCGCCAATGGAATACCGCGTTTGAATGACCGCCGTGTGGATTCGTGGGTCGTAATGGCATGGGCGTATTTCTGTTGGCGTGACGGTGGAGGTTTGGTCATCTCCAGTTTATCGCTGCCCGCTGATGTGGCGGGCTGCAGTGGAGGACGGATTTTTGGAGGTTTGGCCGTTGTGGGTCAGAATGACCGTGGCAGTTAACCGCGGCCGCGGCGGTGTTATGGCGGTCTTCTGACCGGCGGTAAGGGCCTTTTACCGCCGAGGTCAGAATGACCCCCATAATCTCATAAATAGAGAAAATATAAAAGCTTCTGAAAGATATAGGCCCTTATTACGACTTCGGCGGTCTCATTAGAAGACTGCCGAAGCCACGGGCGCCACGATACCCCCAATGCTGGCGGTATTGGTGGCTCCCTATTATGAATTTTCTGCTGGGCCAGCGGAAAAGCAGTGCTCAGGTGGCCAGTTTCTTTTGGCCAGTAGAATATCACAACTAAGTTCATCCCAGAATATCAGACTGATGGTTCCGTCTATGTCTCCCTCAATTTGGATATTTAACTCATAAACCTTGTCAGGTGGGAGAATGCACCTGTCCACAGTCTTGACTGCAATCAAGTTGCTAGTTGCTGTCACATCCAGATGATCTTTCTGACTCTGGCAACATTTTGTGACTTCTGCCCACGTCTTCAGCAATGTTCTCAAGTTTATTGGCATCTTTGATTGACAGTGCTGCCACCTTTTTCTTTTTAAACTGTGGCTTTTGTTGTGGAGACTTATCTTCTTTTTTGTCTGAAGACTATGGTGAGTCTTTCTTCTGTTTCACGTACTCAGGACATCATTCAGGACGCCCCCTCTCTTGCTACATCTATCCTGCGGGACATGAATCATTATATCTGTCAGGAGCTTTTCTACTTTCTCTATTTCTGAGAGTGAATCTCTTTTTGGAGTTCTCCGGGTGTGAAGAATCTGCTCTCTGATTTCGTCTATCTTTAAATTGTTACTCCTTATCCCAGTGCATTTTTAACCCAGGGGGGCCCTGTCGCGCAGGTCACTGCTCAATTTTCTGCTGGGCCGGCGGGCGGAAACACGGTTGCAGCCCGCCGGCCCATCAGAATGTTTGTAATTCGGTCGGCGGGATCTCAAGGGGGCTGGCGGTCTATGAAAAGACCGCCAGCATGAACACGGCGAGGTTTCCTGCTGCGTTCATAATAAGCCCCTAAATCTTATTGGAAGCTTCACTGCATCTCCTTCATTGCCTGTGTGTGACTGAGACATGTTGCTCATGTGAGAAAAGGGTAATCTCCGTTTAACCACGAGACCCCTGAGATTTCGCACTCTTTAGTCCATGCGTAAAGGCTTTCACAAATCACCTTTTACTCTTTGTTTTTTTGGTGAGGTGGTGTTTGTGAACCAGGAAAGTTAGGCTAACAGTTGCGACTTGTAGTTGGATTGGCCTAGTCACCTACAAACAAAGGTGCATAGAGCAAGAGTCCAACTACAACAATACTTCAACCTGTTTGGGAGAAATGTGGGTTGAGAAGCGATCGTAGAATTCTATTGGGAGGCCATCCATCCCATCTTCTTATGGGGCTGGTTGCATATCGCCTTCTTTACCTCGGGCACTATGATTACTTCATCTTATTCTTCACGTTCAGTAGCAGTGATAGAGGGCAATGGGAGAGAGGCAAGGAATCACTCCAGTACTCCAGGGAGTGAAGCAGGAGGCGTTCTATACAGTTCTGAGTAGTGGTGGTCAAACCCATGTAATATTGCAAATTTCCAGTAAGATAGGACCAATGTTCAGGGCTATTTCTGTTATTGGGGGGTGTGTGGGTCTCTTGACAGATGAGCCATGCCAATAGGCGGCCCGGTTAATTTCCCATGGTATGGATCTGGGTTGTGTATTCGATGAAGTTATAGCAGTGAAGGCGCTCTAGCAGAGCAGTGTACTTCGCATTAGTATCTGTCATGCCAAGCGAGTAACTTCCTCTAGGGAGGCACAATTTTCAAGGTCCGCTAGCACCTCCTCCAGGTCTTTAAGGTGTCTGGTCAGTTCTCTGTGGACCCAGGCAATGTTCTGAATGCAGGGCCGCCTAGTGACTAATTTGAAGGAATCACACTCAATTATGTGGGTGGTGGCATGGTTTTCAGTGAAGTACTGACCAATTTTCGTTAGTTGGGAATCGCAGAAATGTGGGTCATCCAGCGTATCTTGAGGTAATCACCAGGTGGGGGCCAGGGCGTGTGGTGCCCCTCTCTCCATGTCCACAAAATGGGCAACATGATCAGGGTGGACATGTCCCACATAGTCTAAGTATGTATGTCTTGGGAGCAATATTGGGGAACAAAGAAAATGTAGACTGTCATATAACTCATGTGGGATTGAATAATGGGAATGCTGGTGGCGGTGTGGGTTACAGACCATCTAAGCATCGAGCAAAGACCATTGCTTTGCCCAGTGGAAGAATTGCTGCGAGTGTTGGCATATGGGGGCTTGAGGGAGCAGGGATTGAGATTGTCCATGGTGACAGTTGAGGATATTGTAGCAGTCTCAACATAGTAACCAGGGGACACCCACCCATTGGGCTAGGACTCAGGATTAACCAGGCCAGAATGCTGCCTGTTCCATGTTTGGGGTGGAGATGGAGCCCAAGAGTATGGGGCCACCATGCAAACGACCTTCCACAAAGACACAGCTCCCTTCCTTGTCAATGACCATTGTTTGGGTTTGAAAGGGCATGCCTGGATGAATCAGAGTAAATCGCCCAGTGAATATGTGGAGTGTCATGCCATAAATCATGCCTCTCTCCCATATACTAAGTTACTGGAGTTCAGTGCCAGTGAGATGGGTTTCCTGCAGGAAACTAATGTGTGTCTGTTTCCGCTTGGTGTAGGAATACACTGAATAGTGAGGGCACGATGAATGCATGCCCCGCATGTTGAGTGTTAAGAATCAAATGCAGGGCTGTGATGCCATTAAATATTTTCTTGTGGTTAAGCCACAGAGGGAATGTCAGGTGACCCAGCCCACGGGAGGGGAAATATTGCATGCTTGTGCTGTGGGGAAAACAACTATGGATAACATATAAAAGAACTCAAACAATAACAAGAGGCTACAGCTGGGTGCTATACACCCAAACAGTGGCGGTCATTCTGACCGCAGCGGGCGGCGGTCGCCGCCCGACATGCGGTCACCGGCGAATGACTGCCCCGCGGTCAAAAGACCGCGGCGGCCATTCCAACTTTCCCGCTGGGCCGGCGGGCACCCTCCAAAAGAGCGCCCGCCGGCCCAGCGGGAAAGCCCCTGCAACAATGAAGCCGGCTCCGAATGGAGCCGGCGGAGTTGCAGGGGTGCGACGGGTGCTGTGGCACCCATTGCGATTTTCACTGTCTGCTAAGCAGACAGTGAAAATCTTTGTGGGGCCCTGTTAGGGGGCCCCTGCACTGCCCATGCCAGTGGCATGGGCAGTGCAGGGGCCCCCAGGGGCCCCACGACACCCGTTCCCGCCAGCCTGGTTCTGGCAGTGAAAACCGCCAGAAACAGGCTGGCTGGAAGGGCGTCGGAATCCCCATGGCGGCGCTGCAAGCAGCGCCGCCATGGAGGATTCCCTAGGCCAGGGGAAAACCGGCGGGAAACCGTTGGTTCCCCTTTTCTGACCGTGGCTTTACCGCCGCGGTCAGAATAGCCCAGGAAGCACCGCCAGCCTGTTGGCGGTGCTTCCGCTGCCCTCCGCCCTGGCGGTCAGAGACCGCCAGGGTTGGAATGAGGGCCAGTATCTTTTAAACCAGTCCAAGGAGAGGGTGTGGTGGAGAAAGATAACCATGTTACGGGGGAAGAAGGCAGTGGGTGGCAGGCAGGAAGGCCATACATTGACTATGTTGGGTGAACAGTCCATCCACAAAGTTCAACACTGTTGAACTTGGGTGGTAATAATCTAATGTCTAATGAGGAGGATGGGGAAGGAGTACCCCGGCCCAAGGGCCTCCCCAATATGGACAGCAGAAGGCAGTTGAGTGGCCAGCCATTGCAGCCAATTCTCTTAAAAGTGTGTAGCCGTGTGAGGTTGAAAGGACATTCAATAATGTTATCCACTGTTGGCAGTGTGACTAAGGAGCCAAAGAACAGCCCCACATTAACTGAGGTACCAGGATCGGTGTCATCCTTACTCACGGTTGAGATGGAGTCAGTGTCTTATGGAGGCCAGGACTGAAGAATTGTGAGCACTGCTTCAATGTCTGCTGTTGGTCCTGCCTCAGTTGCAATTATAAAGGCGCCCCATTGACTCCCCCAGTCCCATCATGTGTCTGATACCCTAACTCTGTCAATTAGAACAAGACCTGTTGTCCCTATGTGCATGGCTGTGAGGGCCCACCTCCAGGTTGCTCTCACCTGAGTCCCATGCTGATGTGGGCTACATGAAGTATTAAGTGCATTGGTCATGGATGACTTTTAGCTTTACTGGGTAGAGCAATGAGTACTGGATGTGGAGGTCCCAGCGATGACGCTTCACGCTGAGAAAGGAGGAGTGCTGGCATTGAGTTAACATGGTGTAATCATGAAAAATTGAAACCCAGCTGTTCTCATATTTGAGTGGGGTTGCCTGCGTAGTTGCCTACAGGATAGCACCCCTGTCTTTGTAATGAAGGAGTCTGGTGACTACAGGCCGAGGGGGTGTCCCCAGTGGAAGGCGGTGAATCAATACACAGTGCAGTCTTTCCAGGGAAAAATAGGGGGGCAGTGATTGACCTGGTATAAAGGACTTTACCCACTCCTCCAGGAACTCAACTTTTGAGCTTGAGTGCTCGACCCGCCCCATGCAGTCCAATGATATGTAGAATTATTTGCTGATCTCTTCTCTCGGCGTCCTCTGCCTGGTGCTTCAGTTGCAGCACAATTTAAGGGGGTCCTGCATGCATTTTTCTTCTAACTGTGGCTTTATGTCATCATGGGACTGATCTGTGTGTGTAACCCTCGAGGTCAGTTTCCGCTGATCATTAGGAAACAGACCAAACTCCACTTGAAGCCCTTCTATTCTGGATCCCGCAGAAGAACAAAATGTCTCAATCACATACAGGATAGCATAGAATTTTTGTGAGGGATCCTGGGACTGGGCGGGACTTGAGTCTTCTGATGCAGTATGGTCTGGAGACCACGGTAAAAGTGAGGGAGGCCAAGATTGCCCTATGGTTGATTTTTGACAGCCCATCTCTGGTGATAGTGGCAGTAGCCCATTGACGGGTGTCCGGGAGGCAACTTAGATATAGTCCGGGCAGTGTCCGCCTCTGTGTCCTTGAGCAGGTGATTGACTGAGTTCCTGGGGGAGCCGTGAGGAGACCATGGAATATCACTGTGCGTAGTGTTTCTGGAGGGGAACCCTCTGGTGTGGCTGCTGGGTAAGGTTTGGGGCCCTTGCACCCCGGGGAGTCAAGGAATTGTGGGCTTTATGGTTAATGAGGATGGTCGTCTCACTGGGGCCACCACTCCCACTCCAGATGTGCTTTTGGCCAGCAGGATGGCAAAGCCCCTGTGGTGTGTGTTACTCTTCACATACTCAGTTTGTCTCTTGGTACCTTTGGCCCCCGCCTCAGTCCACTGGGGTTCCACAACTATGGCAGGATAGTGTTGAGGTCTCTGGTTTCTCCACTTGAGTGCATAGTTCACCTTCCCTAGGGGTCACTGGTTATAGAGTGCAGACACACCGGTCCTTCTTTGCAGTGTAGGTGGGGCTGACCATAGGATTTGGTGTGGACTTGGGGAGTTGACTACCACTGGTAATATCATGCCATTTCCTTCCTGTCCCGCCAACCTGGTAGTGTTTGCATCGGCTGGGGCAGTTCTCCTCAGAGTGTCTCCCTCACGCTCTTCACACAGATGCTACAGTGTGTTCTTGGCCCATTCAGGTAAATTTTTCAGGCTCACAGGTGGCCCCCTGGCAAGGTCATGCAGGATGTCGAAGCAGGGTCAGGTATTGCACCCTCTGAAGTTCAATCCGGGTAACCTCCCACGTCAGTTCCTGGCAATTTACTCAGGGACTCAGCTGCACCATACCAGCATCCAAAGTCACTTGCAGACTCAGGAGGGCTTCCAAAAAATAGGGGACCTCACCCCTGCACCTGCAGTGTAATTGACATGAGGCAGAGAAGGCCCGCTCACTCACGGGGCTCTGGGGTGCTTTTGAAGGGGTGAAAAGGTGGGGTCCCTGCTCGTTCTGTTGGCAGCTGGCTGTATTCTCTCTGGTCCGAGCTCCATGTGGTCTTTTGATCTCGCCATAAACTCATTACAATGGAGCCCAAATTTGCTCGCTTAAGCTCAGGTCTCCAAGTTTGCTACAGTGATGGATGAATGGTGGTGAGGAGGCTGCTTCGGGCTCCCTCCAAGGAGCGATGGTTGGCACCCAGCAGTGGCAGAAGTGGCAGTTGACAGCTGGCACCATTTGTTTCCCTTGTGGTATTGCCTCTTATGCACCTTGGAGGCTTCTCTTGTCCCTGGTGGAATGGGGGAGGCTTCCTAGACCCCCACACAAAGGTATGCAGAGGGCGTTGCAGTGCTCTGTCAGCATGCTGTGTCCTTTGTAGTCTATGGATAAGGTGCTTTGGTTCATGTGCAGATGGCACACTGATCAGTTTTGCTGTGATCAAAGTCCAGCTGAGGCAGGTGAGCTCCGTGGCTGAATAATATGGCTGCAGGGCCACAGGCCAGTCAATGTGAAATGGCTCACCCTCAGGGGCAGGACAGCTCAGGATGGTCCCACAGTCATCCTATCCCTCAGATTCTTTTCTCAGTGTGTCAATGGCTGTCATAGCCCTGGTGGATTGCTCTTCCTCAATAACATTATAAGACAGGAAACAACCCGTGCATCATACACCCCAATCAGGGGTAATCACCAGTTATGAAAAAACTGCCCTCACCCACAAATAGTGGCATGCTTCATCATCGGGCTACTGCTAACACACTCCAACAAATTCCCTAGTCGGAGTGGAGCAGAAAGGGTAGGGAATCATAAAATTGCACACAACAAATACACAACATTAAGCACTGGGACCAAGGATGAACAACAGACTTATAAAACTGTCTTGGATCGATCACTCTCAAGTCTTTAGTATAGTGCCGCCAGGGCAGGATTAAAAATTACCCCTGGTGGTGATCTCAGGAAATCATGACCCGTTCACCCCAGCTTCTGTTATATGTGTCAACATGTTTTGCCCGTTTTTCACTGCCCCTTTGGGTCACTTGGCCTTCATCAAGACCTTGGTACTGCCCCGTTATGATTATCCACTACCTGTCCTTTGATCAGGGTTTCATACCATTCATAGGTCAGGGAGCAGTTCTCCCTGTCTGTACACACACTGTCGGTTATCAAGTTTTCATTGACACTTGTATTCAATCAGCGCCGGGTGGGAGCACCACCCTGTAGTCACACATTCATCATGGGACCAGTGCTGCTTGCTCTCCGCCGCCCGGCTGCCAGTCCGGAGCACAATCAAAAGCTATCAGCCATCTTCAGTGGCTAAAGCATGCCCTCAAGTTTAAAATTGAATCCAGTCATAAGAAATGTTCTTTTATTGTTCCTCTGTGAGACCAGATGTCCTTGGCTATCCATTGCAGGTTTTTCTTTTCCTGCAAAAATGCTGTGATTTCTCCATTGTCCAAATCACTTCACTTGATTACAAATCTACAATGCAGGCATGTATTGCCTGTAAAGCAAACTGTACAATTTCAACCCTACCTATCTTTCCCCCTCATTTATTATAGCTGCACAATCATTGGTGCTGTCACAATTGGCTAGAGGAAATTCTCTGCTGATTGGCATCCCAAAATATGCACTACTTCACTTAAGGGCCATTTCCATTTTGCTGAGCATCTTTTCACTATCCCAGTTGGAAATTTAAATCACACCGGCAATATTCACGTAATTTCATAAATTTCATTTCACACTTCCTTAAAATTCTTCCATTATGCCACTTTGTGAAATTACATGTCATTCACAGTAACATTTAGATAGAAATGTGCTCTTTGCACTGAACATTCACAGTGAACACACAAGAGCAGTACAACCAAAGTGTATTTTATTTTGGGTGCTTTGTTTAAATGCATTGGCGCACCAACAATTGATGCATTTCACTCTAAAAATATAGAAGAAAATGACAGATTTGCATTTGATGTAATTACCTATCATTTTTTCAAAATGTAACATAATCACACAAAAGGAAATTACAAGAATTTCTCACACAGCTACTTTTAATAAGCTCATAGAAATCTGAATACATCACCCTCTTTCTAAATCTCTGCATTGGTTTCTATTTAAGCTCATTTTAAGTACAAGCTGGATGACCTGACCTAAAAGCCTTTCATTCTTCAATGCTTTAGTTTTCCTTAGTGCAATGTCCTTAATATGGCAGCTATACTAAGAAGTGTGTTTCGGGTTCACAGTGGCATAGGACTCAACTGCGCTCTATTAACATACACCGACACTGGGGTTGTTAGTTTTCCCATTCAGAGAGGGCCTTGCCTGGCAGTTCAGGTTTGATTGTTCCAATCATAGCAGAATAAAGGCTGAATTGTATGTGGCTGGTTCCCTTCTCAGGTGGCACTGTGAGCATACAAATGATCAACTGGATTGCAGCTGAGAGTAATTACCTGTGGCTGACATTAAATCAAATAATCCATTATCTTTATATTTTCCTCATTGTGACATGGTAAGTGCCCTGGGTATTGTGAGATATGGGCTCAATGCTCACTATGCCACATGACTCAAGTTGAGCCCTATTGGTGAGGCCCAAATAGACCAACATTGATCTAGGAATGCTTGTACTTCTATTCAGAATGGTCGAGTTTGAGGGACTCTACTGAGAGTCTCTCAAAACCAATTTTGAAAAATAGAGCATTCTTATTCACCTAGGGAGCTCTTTTTTCCTTTGACATCTCACTCCTGCAGGTGTGTGTGCTCTGTTTGATTTTTGTTTAATCATGAGGGAAAGCAGGTTAGGGATACCCTAAGGCCTAGCCCTTACAGAGGAGTAGTGGTCCCAGAGGGACTCCC
Organism: Pleurodeles waltl; assembly: GCF_031143425.1. Lineage (NCBI taxonomy): Eukaryota > Metazoa > Chordata > Amphibia > Caudata > Salamandridae > Pleurodeles > Pleurodeles waltl. The sequence goes on along the minus strand of NC_090438.1, from coordinate 254,776,169 downwards.
CCTGCGTCCACTGATTAGAGAAAAGCTCACAACAGGAAAATTCACTTTTTTTGCCATCAAAGTTCTCTGGTCGATCAATTCACATTTTAAACCAGTCAAGACTTTTACCTTCATACCCAGTCCCTTTTTGAAGCACAAAATCCTTGAGAAGGTTGAACCTGGATGCTGTATTCAACAAAGTAATCTTTAAATAGCAAACCTTTTCTGTGATGCCCCACTGAAACTCCAGAAGTGTTGGAAGTCCAAAAAATGTTCTTAGGTCAAACTTTTCAGACTTTCAGGAGTAGGTCCTCTTCGTCTCTTCTAGGGCTCCAAGGACCTCTGCAACATCATTTAGGGACCAGGCTCACTCAATCAGAGACCACCATTAGGGTCCAGTTGCGATATATGAGCTGGTCATTCCAACAAAAGGGCCCCTTGCAGCTTGTTGTATCCCTGTAGCCGCAAAAGATGTCAGCCAACATAACCTTTGAGTCCACTTCTCATTCCTAGGTACAAGTGGGAGCAGGTCCAACACATTACGTCTCGAATAGGTCAGAGACAGAAGGTCCCAGTCCTATTCTGTTCTTCCACCAGTTCTTAAAGTGTTCTGATGAGCTAGGAGTGAGATTCTTATTTTGTAGGATTCGCTACCCAGAGTATGGGTGACACGTGGACATTCCCTCACCACTGGGAACAAGGCTCCCATGAGAAACATTTCCTTCTATTGCAGCACATCCTGTTGACTTTATTGCAAGAGTCCCAGAGTGCGCTATTCTAGGTAAAATCGCTACGGCAAATCCCCTTTGCCAATGACTGGGGCTGGTGGCCCAGCCAGGGGTGTGACTTGGGAAATTTGCTGTTGCTTCCTTCTCAACCACACTAAACTGGCTCTGAGACTAGCTAACTCCCCCACTGGATAGTTGCAAAGCTGGATACAGTGGGCCCTGGGATCAAAGACCTGGCTCACCTGGGCCCCTTTACACTTAACTATGAATGTACTGGCCTCACCCTGGCCCCCTTTCAAGTTAATGAACTTCCAATCAAAAATCCTGAATCATTTTTTCTGCTATGGGAGCAGTTGTCATGCCTCATCAAGAGAAAGTGCTGGCAGTGGACAGCTGCTGTCAGACAAATTCTACATTTTCAAATGCTACTTTTCCTATTTATTTATCAAAAATGTGATTTTACCATTGAATTGTATTTTTGTAACTATTAAGAATAGTAGCTGAATAAGTGGCCGAACAGTGGCTGCAGCTTATTGATAAATAAATAGTAGGATCATCCACAGACCTTTACATTGAAAATAGCCTTTGAAGGCATGTAACATAAAATTCTTGCTTACGCTACTTTTCCATCATTGTTTTTGATGCATCAGCGGAGCATTCTCTGCTCCATATTACTCCATATTTATTTATATGATGCTGTTAGAAAATAGCCCTATCTGAGGGGTCACCCCATACTTTTTGCATTCTTCCTCCTCTTTTTTGACCCCGTTCTTGTTGGCCTTAGGACTCTGGGCACTTTACCAGGGCTAACCAGTGCTAAAGTGCATGTGCTCTCTCCCTAAAACATGGTAACATTGGCTCATACCCAATTGGCATATTTAATTTACTTGTAAGTACCTAGTAAAGTGCACTACATGTGCCAAGGGCCTGTAAAGTAAATGCTACTAGTCATTGTAGAGGCAACATGTTGCCAAATTTGTTCAAGAGTCCTAGAGTCGACTAATTATAAAAGATGTAGACTAGTAACGAAGGGTGTCTGCTCTGTTTTCCACCTGTTAGGACTAATTCCTTTATTAATTTATTATGTTTGATGTTATTCATCTGAAAAACAAAAATGCGATGTGAATGAAAGAATGAGTGAGTAGGTTGATGAGTATTTAACAGTTAGGGCCTGATTTAGAGTTTGGCAGAGGGATTCTCCTTCACAAACATGAAAGGCATCCCGTCCGCCATATTCCAAGTGCCCTGGGATGTAGTGCACTTGTAATATGGCAGATGGGATATTTTTCACATTTGTGACAAAGCATCACATTCGCCAAACTCTAAATCTAACTCTAGCCCAAAGTCTCAACTGTAACGTAATTCTGCATTGTTTGTTATATGTGAAGGTGTTGGTATTTTGTAAAATAATTTGGCATTGACAAAATGTCTGCTGTGTTAATGTGATTAGTTGGTTTATGTTTATTGGGTGCTACTGTATATTGTTACTAAGGCTGTGGGTGTTATTTATGTGTTGATCATTTTCATCTATATTTATCCACAGTAAATTTTTACTCAAAACCATTAAATGTGCACTCCCATGTGGATGCATGCAAACATGTAGCACAAAAAGCATCAATATCTAATACAATAATAAACAAAATAATTAGCATTATAGACCAACCTCATATACACAACTGCAGATATTTAAGGAAATCACATCCCTTCTTTTACTGCTCTTACCATAAATCTGCAGATATTAGCCTAGAGGTCATGAATGATAGCGCTGAGATTCACTCAAAATACACTACATTTTCCATCTATATTTATATTTAAAAATTAAAAATCTCAGAGCTGCCTGTGTATAATCATACTATGGACATTGCATCATGCGTCACAACTTTTTGCTTTAAAAATTGGAATTCAATCTATGTGCAAATATTAATACTATCTTCAGAATAGTGCTTTGCCTATTGTATCATGATGCAATGTACTGCAATGTTTTTGCATTTATTCAACACTTACTCCTCCGAACAACTGGTGAAGAGTTTTACGGCCAGCAGCACACTTTTTTGAAACCAAGTTAAGTGGTTAATGAAGTGCTTTTTAGTTAGCGAGTTTAGTTGTATATTCTGTTTGTGGTAGCATCCGCTACAGTTAAATGTTGCCTTTGGTGGAAGTGGGGGCTGTTATCACATGCGAATGACTGGCAAGTCGAATAAGTAGCGTACATAAAGCTTAAAATATTGATAGATTTCAGGCAAGTGAATACACGTTTATGAGAAAGAAGAGGTTATGGGCTATGGGTCCAGACGTTGTCAACTCACAGTTCAAGTAAGCTTGAGTATATGGAGTATTGTAGGTAATTGATGTCCACGAATCAAAGTCATTTTTGCTTCCTGCAGGTTAAGCAATATACTCAGAAAATGCTTTCTTGCTTTAAATGTGATTGTGTTTTTGTATGTTTGGTTCCGTTGGGACTGAGTAAGAGGAATATCTCTTGGCAGGTAAGTTTTATTGAGTTACTGCATACGTTCTAGACAAGTCAGCGAAGCTTGTGTTCGAGGATAGAGGGGGCTTTAATGTTATTGTTTGTCGTGTTTTTTAGAAGATGGCGAATAATGGTGTCCATACAGGTTTGGAAATGTCAGCTTCTAACTCTTCCTCTAAAATCCAGATAGTTGTCAGTGGGTCTTATGTTTTTCTGGGAGGGAAGTCAATCCATTGGATACTTTACTGGGAAGGTGGTGCTGATAACTATTTTATTTTTATTTTATGGTGGTTTGATTATTCATTGTTCTAGTCTGCAAAGTAAATTCCAAGATCACTTTTTGTTGATTTTCATCCAAAGAAATTTAACGTGTATTGCCTTCTGAGGGATAGATAATGGTTTCAATTCAAACCTTCTTGCAACCCGCAAATAGGAGAGAGCCTACAGGGCAGGGGAAATGTGTATGTGGATCTTTAGACATTAAACTAAATTAAATTAAACTATGGAAATCCAAGATGGGCAATAATCTGACAGTGTGCCTTCATAGTGTGGAAAGTGAACTTCATTAGTTTGCCCTCTTTAGCTTTCACGAAAATGCAGAATTTTTGACAAGTCAAAGTTTTTGTGTTTGTTTTCATATTTTTGTTGGTGGTCCTAGGTAACCCGGCCAGAATGTTAACAAATCATTATTTTTCAAGTCCTCACAAGGGAGTATTTTTGTTTGTTTTTTAATTCTTTAATTCTGTTTCAGAACGCTCGATTGCTAGCGCAAGTGGTTTAATACAAAATATTAATGAGTGTTTATGTATTTTGAACAATAAATTGTGTAGAAAATAAAATAACATAGAAAAATAATGCACACATTTGAAAATGTGATTACGAAGAATGGCCACCAAGGTCAACGAAATGTACTAATCAATGATTAAATATTATGGAATGTCGAACATGTTAGACTAATGCAGTAATATGTCATATGAAGGGTTGTGAATTAAGCTTTAACTTTAATAATTGTAGGCCTTAGTGAGTGTCTTGGCCTACTTGCCAAGCTTCATGTAAAAGTTGTATTTCTTAGCATGTAGTAAAATAGCTGAACAAGAAAGTTAAACTGTGAATTTCTATTGTATTGTTTAAATGTACTTATAACACAAGCTTCTCATGTGAGCTGACTGCTAGGAGATGATGTTCTTGCTAACGAAACATGTTATGTGTAATGTGTGTGAGACTGACTTTCCCAGGACAGGAACAATGAAGATACTGACTAGAGTAGAAGCCGCAACAATATTGTTAACTGACAAGCTGGATGATGAGGTCATCGCAAGACAAACCAATCAACGATGTCTGAAAGGAGTAATATTAGAATTTATAGATTTGGGATTTTAGTTTTATTGGACGAAGTGCGATCATGCGATTAACTGACCAATAGGGATTTGGGGGGTAGTTTAGGTAACTTTGACTTAACGACACTGCACAGAGAGAAGACAGTCATTACTGACCACTTTTCCTGACCAAGAGGTTACTACTTTCTTATGCGAGACATGCTTAACTTTAATGCTTAAGTCTTGCCCTTTTTCAATTCTGATGCTGAAGCCTGATGCCTTGCTGATCGACTGATGTCCTGAGGACAAATACTTATTCTGCTTTGCTGGTCCACCCTGAGGATAGGTATATCCAAATTGTGATTATTATGCATATTTGCTTTTTCTTTCTAGGTACCAACTGTGCTGTTTTGTCTATGGCTCTATCATAGTTAGATGGTTTTCCAAATGTGTGTTTCTAAATTGTTTTGCAGGAAGCCCAACATGCTGATGCTAATCTGATGTTAGTTAAGGATTCTCACTAATGACATGATAACAGGGACTAATGTTTGATTAATTTCTCTGCTAAACGACATGTACATCATAACGTTGACGCAGTTGACTTTACTACTGATTTGCACCATAACTTTATAATGTGTTGTCGTTCAGGCTTTGATTAGATTACATTTCTTCCGCTGCTTTGGACAGCCAGTATTGTTTCTGTGCGTGTTTCATTTGATATTGAGATTCATCTACATGACCTTAGCATTGTTAATAAGGGAAATAAACATTCTAAACTTTTACTAAATTGTGTGGTTATTCATGACTGAAAGGTCATGGTGTGTGACAATTACTGACTCCATGGATTATTGATTTATTGATTACTAATGATTATTAATCATCGTGTATTGATTATTGATTATGTACTGGATCCATGCTAAAAACATCTTAATTGCGAGTCAAAAGGTTCATCACCCTATTTGCGTCCCCTTGTAAGTTTACTTATTAAGGTCAGATGCACTAACACCATGTCATCCATTGTTCTATGATTTTAAGACTGTTTATGAGTTTTGTATGTCTTTGGAGATTTTATTTTTGAACAGTTTTTGCCTGCCATTCATTTGCTTTTTACAGCTAAGATCAAAACTCTTGATTACCGCCTATAATGATTTCATGTATTTGTTACAATGAGAGGTGAGATGATTTGCCATTTGAAAATTCTTGTTTTTATTTTGTAATGTGCCAAGAAAGGGGGTATCCAAGAGTGTTTCTATAAATACCGATTCTTTGAGTCTGAGGATGAAGGTTTGATGGTGAACTGTGTCAAAAGCTGCAGAGAGGTCTAGAACAAGTAATACTGCTATGCTACATTTGTTGTCTCTGTTTTCTAAACCATCATTTATTGTGACTAGAACAGAATATGTGTCTCTTTCCGGGCAAACTCCCGTTTGGTAGTTCAAGATTAAGTGGCTAACCTAAAAGAATTAAGAGAGCCATAGAAAAACTGCTATTTCAATTATTTTGCCAAGGAATTGTCCAATAGAATTAGCTCTATAGTTATTAGGGTCTCCTGGGTTCAGGTTTTTTCTTGATTAATTATATTATTTCTCCTCTGTTAAGATTCCTCTGGCTATAAAATCATTAATTACATTCATTGTCTGTACAGCTTGTGATAGATATTTCTTGAATATTTTGTGGGGGGCATAATTGTGAAGGGCAGCAAACCTGCCTTCTGTAAGATCCTGAAATAATGTCACTGTTATTTCTCAGAAGACTGATAGAGATCCATACAATTCGTAAAGCACGGTTCTCCTAGGTGGTAACTCCATGCAACAGCTCTTTTGTTTGCTAGATATGAGTCTTAGGTGTCATCTTCGGTGACTTATAATTTTGTTGCAGAAATTGTAAAAATGGGAACTATTTGTTTGATCACTCTGAGGGTTTTAGAATTCCAATAGTTTTTGTATGGAGTTCCTTGGTTAGACATTTGGCATCAGGCATAGGAGAAATTTCAATTACATCAGAGTAATTTTGGTAATTTTGCATTATTCTTGTGACATGAAATTACTGAAAATTGCACAATTACACCCGCTTGCGTAATTTTGAGTAATTTGAGGCAAAAAATGCCTACCAAAACAGCTGCTGCTATTCCTATTCTGTTGCATGTAACACTATTTTCTTAGCCGAAAATGCATCCTCATTCATTTTGGATGTGAGGGTGAATTATTCAGTAAGAAAATAGTGTTAAATGCAGCTTTATGCTCCCTGTGTAATTCTGCACATGCTTGAGTAATTTAGCTTTAGTATTGCAATATTAGACAACAGCAAATTATGTGAGTTATGCCCACCCCTATTTGGCATTGAAGATCGAACATGATAAATTTATTTTCTCTGCCTTTTGATGTATGATGTTTGATTGAAAAAATTTCTGCTATTCCTGTGCAGACACATTTTGATAAGGGGGTTCTTTGGCTTATGGAAAGTCCCATAAAATGTTAGTTGTTTTTTCAGATGAGCATTCTACCAGAGGATTTCATTTTTGGCATGCTTTCATGTTTTAGTGTGACTATTCTGTCAAAGGCTGTGGTCATACAAGCATATCGTTTGTCTACCAAGTTTATTGTCTCCAGTTGTGTTTTTGTATATGGATCTCAGTTTAACCATATTCAGCTTATTCCAATGTTTGACGTTTGGTGCCGGAAGGGATATGTTAGTTGAGAGGCTTTAAAGGATTTTATGTGGGAAAGAAATGAGGTGATGATCTGATCAGCTTAGTGGGGAGCATCTTTGGATTGTCTTAGTGTTGGTTGGGAATAGAATGAAGCAAAGAGGAGTGGGTATCAGAAGTAGAATACATAGATGTAAAAAGGGTTGAGAATCATTATACATGGGGCGAAAAGTTGTACTAATAGGGTGCAGTTGGAGGGCGTGTCAGATGTGTAATGACAAAGGAATGGGGAAGGTATGTCCTCTGAGGGGTTATGAGGAAGTATTGAGTGTAGTTGCATGTTTGTTAGCAGCAACAGATACAAGTATGTTACCTGAGTAAGTTGGAAAGAACGACAGCATTTCTGCCCATAAGGCCTTTCCATGCCCTAAAAGGCCCAAACAGATGGCATCCTTTATTTGTTGCCCATTAGCTGGATGCTTGGGTAGAACCCTTTAAAGGTTCTGTTTAAGTAGGAGGAGAAGTTCCAGTGGCCAATTAACCCAATGGAATTCCTATGTTGTCTTAGTAGACAGTGTGCCCAGTGGTAGCATTAGCCTAGAAAACCTTAATCCAATGTTAGCCCTAAACAGGTGACAATGGACGTTCTAAGTCTAGTAGCCAAGTGAGCTGGGACCAAGGTGACCAGTGTTATGACTGTGTAGTCTACAGACCTACTTGGGAGAGCATAGACAAAAAGGTGAGCAGCTCTGATCAGCTCTGTCTCCTTAGAAACATTACAAGGTTTAATAAACTCTTTTCCTCTGACTAAGGTGAGCAAAACGATAGCTTTACTTTCAACTTCTACATATAAGCCTTTGCTTAGTAAAGCATCAAATGTTGAATGCTGTTGTCCTCTAAAATTAGACTTCCATTAGTCTGCAATATTTGTATGTGTAAATCCTACACTTCAACGTGGTACTGTATGTGAAAAAGAACAATTGATATTACTGGGAGTACATGGCAGTAGAACATTCATCACATGGGATTGTGTGCTGTAGCCACTATTGACATCCAATCAAATTTAATTTTAATTCAATATTAGGTTTTACATCTGGTGTTAGCTGGTACCTTTTCTTTTCCCCAAAACGTCTTGAAAATACACAATTCTAGATGTATAGAGTGGCTTTCAGTCAGTTGTCTTACTCCTTGGGTTTCGTAAAATGCCACTCATATTTTGCTTTTGTGAAGCTCAGCATAAAACATAGGGCAATGGGCCTGCCCGCTACAATATATCGGGTCTCCTCACTGAGAAGGACAGCATTTCTATCTCAGCACAATGTACAAATGTGAAAGAAAATCATACCTCTTCAGTTCCAGGGACTGTTAGGTCAGTGTGTCCTTTTTTAATAAAAAAATATTATTCTCCTTTTCATATGTGTTTATTTTTTATTTTTCCAAGGGCTGACAGCTCTTAAGATATTTAATAAAGGCCTTTACTGGTTCTTACAGTGGTCAACATCATGCTAGAGCACTGCTTGCAGTGCCTATCTTTAAACAAATTTTAAAACCATTTCAAGATGGCCACTTTTGCATGCACATTCCTACACGTGCATGGGTGGTACCATTGGAATCAACTTAGTTATAATTTACTACAACTATTCAAATGTAGTTGCTCATGCATGCACTCACATAGGCATACATGTGCACGCAAGGGTGTCTGCCTATTAATGTTTATAGTAAAGTTTAGAAAAGTTGCAAAATGGATGCATATGAGTGTGTCTCACTGCAAATGAAAAGTGGGAAAACTTATGCTAAAACAAAATGGATATAAGGTGGCAGCACATGCATATGCATGCCTTTAGCCTTGCCTTGTGACCAACTCACCACTCTTGGTAAGCGTATTATGGTGACTACTGATAGAGCGTTCCGTACTAGTAATTTACCTGTAGTTTGGACGCTCTTTAGGCCGATGAATCTTTTGGCTAAGTGGGACCCTCTCCACTCTTAGTCAGTCAATTTAATCAAATCAATAATCAATATCGAACATAAGCAATGCCCTGATCAACATAACACTTAACAATTAATCCAGAATACATTTTCGGCGAACCCTGACCTTTCAGTCAGGAATAACCACACCAGTTTATTCAAAGTTAGTAAATTTATTTCCCTATATTAACAAAGCTAGCACAATATAGATGTGTCTCAACACCAAATGATAAACATAAATGAACATTAATAGCTGTCCGTAATGGCGAAACAGGTGCAATCTATGCAGCATTTGAATAACAAGGCATTCGATAATAGCAATGCAAATCACTAGAACTATAATCTGTAATGAGCTAATTGCATACATTTAGTCAGCATAACAAGGTCTCAAATTGCATCGTGCAACAAAGGGAATCCTCATCTAACCTCAAATTAGCATCGGCATGTGGGACTTCATGCAAAAACAATTTAGCAACATTAATTTAGAAAACTCCTAACTAGGGCTCTTATCAAAATCAGCAGTTGGTTACCTAAAAGAAACACAATGCAATTGTACAATTTCCTTTCATATTTACCAATTTCAATCAGCATTCAAGGAAGTCTTCGTCTCACAGGTACCGTTTCTCGATCAGCATGGGACGGGACAAAGGGGCAGGGTGGACGGGGCAGTTGCCTCACGGCGGCAAGATAAACTACTACTTCATGCAATGGGCAGTTCAAAGTTAAAGTCTCTAGGGTAAGAATCATTTAAGTCTCTTTCTCTCGATTAGAGAAAGCATGAAAGTCTCTCAAAATGGCGTCGCAGCAAGGTGGGCCATAATAGCTGCAAAATGGCGCAATGGGTGCAATGTCGGGTAATGGCTGGTAATGGCTACTTTCTTCTCGTGCACCTGGTTTAAATAGACAACAGTTCAAATCCAGTAGGGTCTTCCATTGGAGGGTTCATAGGTTAGCTTCAAATTGTCCAATCAAAAACAACAGTTCTCAAGCTTTTACTTAAGCATACATTATCCTTGGAGACGGGTACGCAAATTGCAACATTTTATACCAATTAACTCATTTTCAGAGCTTCCATTGTCCGCACCTGCAGATTGACCTTGGAGTAAAGAGAAAAATATGCCAGGCTGGCACGAAACCTTAAGATAAGCATGTGAACGATCTCAGTGGAAAAGTACAGCTTCAAGCAAGAATACACGTTTAATAGCACATTGGAAAAAATACGAGCATCTAAACCGTGAGACCAGGCAACTAGGCCGAAGCCTGCACTAAAGTAATGCTAAGCTAAAACATTTCAAACAAGCAAATCATAGCACACGTTTACGATTATGTCGGATTAGTGCAATTCTAATACATCACGTTATATAAAGCACACTTGTAAATGTTGGCAAACTACTCTGAGGGCACATTTTGTCCCCGTACAATCTTTATTAGTTCGTTTAAAGTCACACATGATTATTTCACACTACGTTTATGCGTTAATAAATGTAAAACCTTCATTTCAGCTTCATCAATCCCTCCTCTGATGACTACTTGTCATCACACCAAATCATGCCCACAAATTTTATTCCATTAAAATTCTGTCAGTTCTCTTTTCCTTTTGATTCCCCTAGTTTTCGCTTTGTATTCTTCTGTCATTCTTTTCATCATTTTCTCTTCCTTCCTTCTTCTAATTCTTTCCATAATCATTATTATTCCCCTTTTTTTATTCCCCAAATTCCAAATATGCAGATTAGTACTATTAGTATTCCCTGTATTATTTTTAGTAATATTCCATTCCAAATTCCCCCAATCCAATTTGCCACTGAAGCAAGTCCTTTTCCAACCTTCTCCCACACTCCTGGTTCTTTCAATTCCTTCAAGTCTGCACTCTCTTTTGTTAGATTAGCAAGCATAGTTTTAATTTTCACACTGTTATCGGGAATATACGTGCAACAGTGTCGTGCACCAAGCGTTTTGCAAACGCCGCCATCCTTTGCTAAAAGAATGTCTAAGGCAAGCCTATTTTGAAGAGTCATAGCTCTTTCCGCTGCAAGTTCAGCATCTATCAGGATTATAGCACCTGAAAACTTTGTCAACATGTTATCCACTATAGTAGACAACTTTCTTATTTTGATGGAATTCAACACGACTCCCAATGAAGGAATCATGGCTCCAAATATATCTCCTACCACAGCAGCTGCGGTCTCTCTTTTCTGGATACGATGGGATCCAGATGTCTTTGGAATCATCGATAAGTCATCCAGTTGATAAACCTTTGGGAACACTATACCCAAATAACATCTCCCCCACCATCCCTTTGGAAGACGATAATAGGCATTATACCCACAAATGTAATATACACCTGGAATGACAGGGTCAAGTCCGTTCATCATGAATGTCCATTTGGCCTTAAAGATAAACGTATGTTTACACTCACTCGCTCCTACGAAAATGTTATCATAATAAGATTCACCTCAATATATACAAAATTTCCCTACATGCCAAGCATCTAAAGCAATTCTCCCTTGTGTCTTTATTGCGGCAAAATCATAATTATCTACTGAAGTCCTCTTATGTAGCTCTTTTTCTAATTTCGCATTCATTTGTGCCCTTCTATCATCTGTGCGATCTAAAAAGCTTATTTCTACTGCAGAGAGCGAGCAGGTAAGGTTTTCCCTATGAGCGTGAGCCGTTTCAAAAGGTTGCATTGGCTCGAAAAATTCCCTCATTATTTTAGCATCCCAATCTTTAGCAATCTGGCTTAGCTGCGCTATTATAGGAACATATGCAAAGGTAACATCATAATTTGAGTAAAAATACTGTATGTTAGTCTGACCATAAAACCTAGACATTACTATACTACATGTAATCCCGTATGTAAGAGGCATGTGGTGATAAGTCACCCCTTCCTTTACTGATGTCGGTATCTGTGTGCACACATAACAATCTTTCGCATCCATAGTCTCAACATATTCTGTTAGTAAGCGATAGAAAACATTATACGAAAGTTCTTTCTTATCATGCAAGTGTCTCTCATCTAATTCTAGTCTTTTCAATGCAGTTAGTTCAGTGACAGTAACAGGAGCAAAAGTAGAAGCATCAATTTTCTCATTCTCACCCTTTCCATGCATTCCAAGCACTATTGCCATTATTATTAATACACATGCAATTACCAAGCCTATACACACATATTTACAATACTTCTTTCTACTATTTTGCGTCATGATCTGTATAGAATCAGAGAGCTGGAAGCACCTATAAAGAAACTATTTCGCAATTCAGTTACAAAGCTGAACGAGCGCAATGTTCACACAGTTTTCTTCAAGAGGCCAGTCACTTATCAGTTAGCAGCATTTGTCTCAATTCGGTAATAACTCAGTCTTTATCAGTTCATCAAGTGTCTCATCCGGTTTAGCAATGTCTCAGCTGGTTGTTTCGTATCACGTTAGATTGTAGCAAGCAATATCATTTATCACCCTTTCAATCAACAGAGTCCATAAAACTTTTCTTTTCTATTGGTATCTCTTCTTCTTCGTTCTCGAGGCTAAGAGATACAAATTCGTCAGTCCAATCGTCATTTACTACATATGCCCATTCTGGACCGGAATATCTCCTGTTTGGTATCCTTTTCCTTTTCAATTTTGCCTCTCTTTTCGATTCTGCCTCACTGGTACTTTCCTCTTTGGCCAAGTCTTTTCCTTCACTTGAGGATGGTACCACGACAGTCACTTCCTTTCTTTTCTCTTTCACTTTTGGCCTTTCTCCGTCGTTCAAACTTTCTTTAGTCCTTTGTTTTATTGGTGATATACTTAGTCTCCTCTTTGCACCAAGTCCATTTGATGGACCTGCGACCTTTCCTGTGGAAGCTTGAACTGTTTCGTTCTGTCCTGCCTTGTCCCCTCCTTCTGCGGAATCAATCACCTTCTCCTTTTCTCTTTCTCTATCGTCTGCTTCTGGGAAAGCGCTCCTCTGATCAGGCTCTCCTGCTTTTTCACCTTTCTCGAGCCCTTCGTCACCGTTACTTTCGTCAGGCTCTTTATCACTTTCAGCTGCTTCAGGTTCTTTGTCACCTTCAGCTGCTTCAGGCTCTTTGCTACCCTCAGCTGCTTCAGGTTCTTTGTCACCTTCAGCTGCTTCGTCGCTGTCTGAACTTTCTCCTTGGTCTCCCCCAAGCGAGTTGATCTCTTCGTCCTCAGAGAATATCTCTCTCTCTTCCGTTTCTGCCTGTTCGCTTTCAGTTTGATTTTGCTCTGTCTCAGCGCTCAGCACTGTTTTATCAGGCACTGGTAGTTTCAGCGCTTCAACTTCCTCATCTGTGGGACACAACACTTTCTTTGTGTGACTGGCGTGAATCCAGTTGGGAACTCCCGCACACTTCACAGCGGTAGTTGTCGTCAGGATCACTTGGAAAGGGCCTTTCCAACGGGGTTCCAGACACGACTTCCTCACGTGCTTCTTTACCACGACCCAGTCCCCTGCTTTCAGTGCGTGTCCTGGACCTTGGATCGGTGGCAAGGTGGTTGCTTCCACCTGGTGAGAGAAAGAGCGAACCACGTCAGCCAGACCCTTGCAGTAGTCTAACACCATATCATCTGTAATATTCAAAAGCGCGTTTGCGGGAACTGCAGGAAGTCTCATAGCCCTGCCCATGAGAATCTCGTGCGGAGACAATCCAGTCTTTCTATCAGGGGTGTTTCTCATTGACATTAGCACCAAGGGCAATGCGTCAGGCCATTTCAAATTTGTCGATGCACATATTTTCGCCATTCTTGATTTCAGTGTACCATTCATTTGCTCCACCAGTCCTGAGGCTTCAGGGCGATAGCTACAATGCAGTTTTTGCTCAATGTTCAGCGCTGCGCAAAGTAACTTTATCACCTCGTTATTGAAGTGACTTCCCCTATCTGATTCTAAAGAGATCGGGAATCCGAAACGTGGTATTAACTCCCTCAACAATAGTTTTGCGACTGTAAGGCTGTCATTTCTACGTGTGGGGTATGCTTCAATCCAGTGACTAAAAATGCACACAATCACCAACACATACTTCAAACCTCCATGTACAGGCATCTCAATGAAGTCCATCTGCATTCTACTAAATGGGCCACTGGCTCTGCCAATATGGCTCGCGTTCACAACTGTTCCCTTTCCTGGGTTCATCTGCTGGCAAATAACACATTGATGGCAAACTGTTTCTGCAGCTTGACGAAATCTGGGGTTAAACCAATCAGTTTTGAACAATCTTATCATGGCATCTCTCCCTAGGTGAGCCTGCCCATGATAGAACCGCGCAAGCTGTGATAAGAGACTATTTGGCAAAACTAATTTTCCCTCATTTAAAAACCCATAACTCATCTGGTCTCTTTATACATTGTGATTTAATCCAGGAATCTCTTTCGTCCTCCCTGACGTTATTCTGTAATGTTTTTAGTTCATCTATTGTATCTACGACTTTCAAGGCAAATGCTTCAGCTGGTTCGAGTTCTGGTTCACTTATCGAATTCCATTCATCTCTGAGCAATATACAGTTCAAGGCACAAAACCTTGCGACTTGATCAGCATATGCATTTCCCAAAGAAACATAGTCCTGTCCTTTCGTATGAGCACTACACTTTACCACTGCCACTTCGGCTGGCATTTGAATGGCGTGTAACAATTCCCTTATTCTTTCCCCGTTTTTCACTGGGGATCCTGAAGAAGTCAGGAAACCTCTCTGTGACCATAGTTGTCCAAAATCATGCACAATCCCAAACCCGTACTGACTATCGGTGTAAATGGTGACTTTCATCAATGCAGACAGTTGACATGCTCTTGTAAGGGCTACAAGTTCTGCTACTTGTGCAGAATAGACTCCTTGAAGCCAGGCCGCTTCCAAGACACCTGTTACAGTACATACAGCATATCCTGCTTTCAAAATTCCCATCCCATCTCTTAGACATGAACCATCAACAAAAACAATTTGGTCATTTTCATCAAGCTTAGTATCCTTAATATCAGGTCGGGGTTTGGTGCAGAATTCAGTCACCTGAAGACAGTCATGCTCGATGTCTTCAGCGTCCTCAATTTCAGCATTTTCACCGGGAAGCAAGGTTGCTGGATTCAGCGTAGTGCACCTTTTCAGCTGCACATTCGGTGAGCCCAGAATTATCGTTTCATACCTTGTGAGTCTTGCTCCAGTCATGTGTTGCGTTCAGGAGCGGGTCAAAAGTATCTCAACTGAGTGAGGGACCATGACTGTCACTGGGTGTCCCATCACTATTCCTTCACTCTGAGTGAGGCTAATACCAACTGCTGCTACGGCGCGCAAACACCCTGGAAGTGCTGATGCGACCGGATCTAAGGTAGCTGAAAAATACGCTACTGGTCTGTTTATGCCACCATGGGCTTGAGTCAAGACAGACAAAGAACATGCATCACGTTCATGACAAAACAATGTGAAAGGCTTTGTGTAATCAGGCATACCTAAAGCTGGAGCCCTGCACATGCATTCTTTCAATTCAACAAAAGCATCCATCTCATCTCCTTTCAGCTCAATTTGATCCAAGGCATCCTTCTGGGTCAACTTCAGTAAAGGCTTTGCTAGAGTTGAGAAGTTGGGGATCCACTGACGACAGTAGCCCACCATTCCCAAAAACTTCCTCACCTCCCTCCTTGTCTTTGGTGGACTCATTTGAAGTACACTCGTTATTCTTTCCTTCATTATTCTCCTTGACCCTTTCTCTATCTGGTGACCCAAGTATTTCACTTTCTTCTGACAGAACTGCAATTTGGAAGGAGACACCTTGTGTCCATTCCTTCCCAAATGGTTCAACAGAGCAATGGTATCGGCTGTGCAGCCACTTTCTGTCTTTGATGCAATCAATAAGTCATCGATGTACTGTACTAGGGTTGACTCGAATGGCAATTCTAATGCTTCCAAGTCTTTCTTTAGAATCTGATTGAATATCGACGGTGACTCAGAAAACCCTTGAGGAATTCGACACCAACTGTACACTCTGTCTAAGAATTTGAAACAAAAGAGAAATTGGCTGTCCTCATGAAGAGGCACCAAAAAGAACGCTTGTGACAAGTCAATGACTGAGAACCACTCGGCATCGCAAGGGACTTGAAACATTATCACAGCTGGGTTTGGTACGACAGGGCAGCATTTGACTATGATGTCATTTATTTTCCTCAAGTCCTGCACGAGTCGGACCTTTCCACTCGGCTTTATTAGTCCCATGATTGGTGAATTACATGGACTGCTTAACACTTCTTTCAGTACTCCCTGTTTTACAAACTCGTCAATGAGTTGGGCAACTTTCATGAGGGTGTCTTGTGCCATGTGGTATTGTGGGGTCTGGGGAAAGGTTGCATTGGGCTTTACAGTCACTTTCACTGGTTCCACTCCTTTCATCAATCCCACCTCTTTCCCTGTCATATCCCACACTTCCTTTCCGACTGTTTCCCGTAATTCAGCTGGAATATCTTCTTCAGTTAGCATCGGGAACAGACAAATCAGAGGATAATCTTCATCGACAGTTTCCATCTCGTCCCCCTCTGCACTGTCCTCTTCTTCCTCATCACTGCTCGTCTGTATTTTTATCCCCTCATTCGAACACATAATCGAACAACCCAATTTGCACAATAGGTCTCTCCCTAGCAGTGCTATCGGGCTTGAGTCACATACCACAAATTGGTGTAACCCTTGATAGTTACCAATGCTGACTGGTACCGGATCTGTAATTGGGTTTGTCAAGTGCCTGTTTGCTACTCCCACCACTTGAACTGTTCTCCCTGAGAGTGGCAAATTTGGTACTTCAATGCTCTTAACAGTTGAACGTGTGGCTCCAGTGTCAACCAAGAATGAGACACGATGACCCATTACTCTTCCCTCCACGTACGGACCCTTTTGATCAACTTCCAAGGATGCTGCAAGCACACAATCTCCTTCCTCCCCTGAACTTTCACTCTCCCATACATTGTTTATTCCACTCTCACTGTGTAATGGGAACTGTTGTACGGTGCCATTTGTATTCATTACCTGACCCGAGACCTGTGGAGGAACCATCACTTGCTGCTGACTCATTGGTGCCAAAGGTATTTGCATTTGCTGATTAGGTACCATGGGAAACTGCTGTTGCATTGGCTGCATTTGCGTCATCTGCATACGGGGCATCTGCATCTGCTGCGGCTGCATGGGCTGTAATCCCTGTAGCTGATTTATGGTCTGAAAATTTGGGTTTGGACCTCTCATTTTCGGTCCCCTCATTGTCTGAGATGCATTGACATCATTGTTTTGCTGACTGACACCTACACCTTCCTGCACCGCCATCGGGCACTCGCGTTTCCAATGACCGACAATTCCGCACACGTGACACGGCATCACCTTCTTCATTGCCTGCGCACCATTCACAACAGTGTTCAAATCCGGACCATTATTCACAAAACCTCCTCTGCCTCTGCCTCTCGCCTGTGGCTGAAACGCCATATTTCCCTGCAACTGCGGCTGCGGTTGCGGTACCTGTTGTTGGAACCCTTGCAACCCTTGCAGACCTTGCAAACCTGTCTGAGCTGCCTTAAGCTGCATCATCATCACTTTCTCTTTCAACCTTTTCTGTTTCACTTCAATTTCGTCGCTACAGTATTTCGCATAATTCAACACTTCATCAATAGGTTTCGACTGCCAACAAATCAAATGCGACTTTATCATCTGACTTATCTCTGGTCTCAGCCCTTCCACAAATCTGAACACAAAATGAAGCATGTCCTTCGCCTCTATTGTTTCCGTGCCACTGTAATTCTTGAACGCCTTCAGCAACCTCTCATAGTAACTATGAATCGACTCTTTAGCTTCTTGGGCAGTTCGATCAATCTTCTGCCAATCCACATTTTTCGCGGCAACCTTCGTCTTCAAATGCTCAATCACCTTATAGTACAAGCTCATCACCATAGGTGATGGTGCACCCGTATCCCTGTCTCTCTCCGGTTCACTTGTCGGCCAACCTACAGCTCTTTTGCAATCCTCCCACAAGTCTGCCGGAACCACAATCTCAAAGAGAGTGTTCAGGTCTTCCCAGAGACATTTTGCAAGCTTCACAAACCTGTCAGTCTGTTGATACCATTCAATCGGTTTCTCTCTCAGTTTGGGAAAATCATCCGTAAAAGACTGAATGTCGCTTCTATGCCATGGTACATGTATTAATTTTCCCCCTGCTGTCTCCCTCATTGGTAACATGGTTACTGCATCGCTACTCTGTGGTCTTTTCTCGTTTAGCTCTGGGACACTATCTTTCCTCTTTTCCTTTCTCTTTACCCATCTGCTTTCCCATTTGTCTAAGCACCTCCATACTTGTGCACTCTGCAACAATTCTCTAAGGTGCGCCTTCATGCCTGCTGACCTCATGTGTTCAAAATCTGTGGTCCCGAAATCCAACCTGTAGCTCCTGCTCAAGTGTTTTGTCTTGTCTATGTCAACCCCGTTTTTGTCAGCTATTTCCTGCAAGCTTTTATGTACCTTGTTCACTTCTCTCGTAATCCTGGGACATAGATATCTCAGCTCTTCTTACGAGTAGGACTCTAACCTATTCACACCCATAGTCCCTTCCACCAATTCTTGCGCTTCCATGTTTAACCTGACCCTATTCAGATAATCTTCTCCCTTCCCACTGGCTGAACTTTGCGTGGAATTCAAACTGTTGAACCACTGTGACAGCTGTTGCGCATTCAGCCCCATCAGTGTAGCATTCACATCGACTGCCATTGATGGTTGCGGCAACTTTTCAGTGTTCGATGTTAAAGGTATTATCAGTGGGGGGCTCGACCTCACCAGTGTTGACTGAGCACATACGGGACTAAACTCCATCAAGGACCCAGATCCCGTTGGTTGAGCCGCTATCGGAGTTATCCCTGGAGTGTTTTCTATGCACCTCCTTTCTGTCCCACTCTGCAGCATTGATCCCTGACCGCTCATTCCTAAGTTAGGCTGACTGTACAAAGGTACCGGCGGACCTACAGTAATGGGTAGTGATATCGCGTCTGGGTTCTGTCCATTTCCCATGTTCTGAGACATGTTCATTCCCACACTATGGGTCATCATTGCCGGCACGCCCATCTGACTCCCCGTCATCTGAGCATGTGCTTTTCCCCCCTGCATCTGCTTTTGAGGCATCAAAAACTGGGTTGATTCAGCTTGTGCCATTGTTGGGTTGTGACCATTCTGTCCTCCCATTGCGGCTGGATCTAAAATCATTCCCGTACTGTCGTCACTGCTGTAGTACCTTGGGATCTGCGGCTGATAATTTTCTGCTGGTTTCAACATGGGCACATCTGGATATATTCTCCTAACCTGCGGTATCTGCGGGGTGAACAGTAAACTCGGGTCCTTAGATCCCGATGATGCTCCTGAACTCTGAGTTTCACTGTTCTGTACCGGTGCCGGAGGGGCAGAACTGGTACTTGGACCTTGTCCACTCTCTGCATAAGGTGGTGGACGATCGTTCAACAATTGCATGATTAACTCCTCATCCTCTAACTCCTCTTCTCTTCTCAACTTTTCCTCGTCCTCTCTATCCTTGGAACACCTCCTGTTTGTCTTACAGGTAGCTTTCTTACCTGTCTCCTCTTCTTCCCTAGTAATTGCGGGAAACAATTTTATCCCCTGCAATACATCTGACCTCCACACCTTCTGTGCATTATCCCACCTAGCGTCCGCTAGTGTCTTTTCTACCTTCCTTATCCTAGTCTCAAACTTATTTTGCTGCTGCTGTCTAGCCATCAGTTCCCAAATCGCTAGAGCCTCAAACTGTGCTGGCCTTGGAGGTACCTTCATGTCGTACATCGCGAATCTCAAATTCTCTAGGATCCTTATATTGAATGTCCCATGGATCGGGAACGCTACGCTCCCATGTTTCTCTGTCAATTTGTGCCATTGCTTTAGCCAAAGGCACGGAGCTACCCCCTTTTCCTCCATTACAATGTAAGCTGGTGTGCCTTCGGGCGGCGTTTCCTCTCCTACGCTCGCTTTAATGTAAGACTCCCCCTTCATCGCACTCCTTAATGCTTTAAAAAAATTCATTTTCTCGTCTTTTATTTCACAAAGTTTGTAATCAATAGGTGACTTTAATTCCCGGAATACTCTTCGCTTGCCTTTCCCCTTCCAATCGAGCCCCACGGACTGCGTCCAATCCGTGCGCGACCCTTCTCTACAACCAACCTATCCCAGCGCGGCTCCTAGTGACGTCACACTCACACACACTGCGGCTGACAAAGCCTTGCGGCTTATCCTCCTTCACTCAGCTCCTCTCGTAACAACCTCTGGCATGTATCGCGAGCTACCAAAAATTATAAAACAGATCTGTCGGTTTACTACAGGAGGGATAACACAATCGCTTCAGGACCTTAGGGACTTTTCACTAGCCTCAGCAGTTATTCCATCTTTCTCGGTCCCCACGTTCGCAAGCAAATCTGACCCGCAGACTCTGCTCTCAACTTGTCAGTGATCTATTCTAGTGCACTTAGAATTTTGTCAAAGCCCGAAGTTGAAGTTTCTTTCACTCCCTTAACACATGTACCGACTCGTTGACCACGCCCGATCAACCTACTAAACCGACCAGACCACAACATAAAACAACCTACTCCGGAGTCTCTTGACCTTGCAGGGCCCGTCTCAACAACAACAACCACGTGGACCTTTTTATGCACGAAGCGCCACATGCACATGAAGTTCGACGACTTCCCTACTCTCACACTCAGAGTCGCACCTCCGCTATCTTCTATGAAGTTCGACGACTTCCCTACTTCTACACTCGGAGTCGCACCTCCGCTATTCTCTAAAATCCTCGCAACCTTTTCATACCATCTGTGGCAATAAGCTGTGCAAGCGCAAAATCCTAACTTCTCTCATACCGTCACTAGTACCACCAACGCCGATTCCACACCTCCATTCTCTTCATTCGCAAGCTCCGAGATCCCGGGTAAGTCGCGGTGGACCCATCATCATTATCTCAATCTGTTTTATCCAAGAAAAATCTAATCCAACTTCTCGAGTGGGGTCTCAAAGGGCGTAACCGTTAATTCAACCCCATGTACTTTAAGAGTACGGGGTCCCAAAAGGCGTAACCGTCCTCTGCTACCATCTACTGATAGAGCGTTCCGTACTAGTAATTTACCTGTAGTTTGGACGCTCTTTAGGCCGATGAATCTTTTGGCTAAGTGGGACCCTCTCCACTCTTAGTCAGTCAATTTAATCAAATCAATAATCAATATCGAACATAAGCAATGCCCTGATCAACATAACACTTAACAATTAATCCAGAATACATTTTCGGCGAACCCTGACCTTTCAGTCAGGAATAACCACACCAGTTTATTCAAAGTTAGTAACTTTATTTCCCTATATTAACAAAGCTAGCACAATATAGATGTGTCTCAACACCAAATGATAAACATAAATGAACATTAATAGCTGTCCGTAACGGCGAAACAGGTGCAATCTATGCAGCATTTGAATAACAAGGCATTCGATAATAGCAATGCAAATCACTAGAACTATAATCTGTAATGAGCTAATTGCATACATTTAGTCAGCATAACAAGGTCTCAAATTGCATCGTGCAACAAAGGGAATCCTCATCTAACCTCAAATTAGCATCGGCATGTGGGACTTCATGCAAAAACAATTTAGCAACATTAATTTAGAAAACTCCTAACTAGGGCTCTTATCAAAATCAGCAGTTGGTTACCTAAAAGAAACACAATGCAATTGTACAATTTCCTTTCATATTTACCAATTTCAATCAGCATTCAAGGAAGTCTTCGTCTCACAGGTACCGTTTCTCGATCAGCATGGGACGGGACAAAGGGGCAGGGTGGACGGGGCAGTTGCCTCACGGCGGCAAGATAAACTACTACTTCATGCAATGGGCAGTTCAAAGTTAAAGTCTCTAGGGTAAGAATCATTTAAGTCTCTTTCTCTCGATTAGAGAAAGCATCAAAGTCTCTCAAAATGGCGTTGCAGCAAGGTGGGCCATAATAGCTGCAAAATGGCGCAATGGGTGCAATGTCGGGTAATGGCTGGTAATGGCTACTTTCTTCTCGTGCACCTGGTTTAAATAGACAACAGTTCAAATCCAGTAGGGTCTTCCATTGGAGGGTTCATAGGTTAGCTTCAAATTGTCCAATCAAAAACAACAGTTCTCAAGCTTTTACTTAAGCATACATTATCCTTGGAGACGGGTACGCAAGTTGCAACATTTTATACCAATTAACTCATTTTCAGAGCTTCCATTGTCCGCACCTGCAGATTGACCTTGGAGTAAAGAGAAAAATATGCCAGGCTGGCACGAAACCTTAAGATAAGCATGTGAACGATCTAAGTGGAAAAGTACAGCTTCAAGCAAGAATACACGTTTAATAGCACATTGGAAAAAATACGAGCATCTAAACCGTGAGACCAGGCAACTAGGCCGAAGCCTGCACTAAAGTAATGCTAAGCTAAAACATTTCAAACAAGCAAATCATAGCACACGTTTACGATTATGTCGGATTAGTGTAATTCTAATACATCACGTTATATAAAGCACGCTTGTAAATGTTGGCAAACTACTCTGAGGGCACATTTTGTCCCCGTACAATCTTTATTAGTTCGTTTAAAGTCACACATGATTATTTCACACTACGTTTATGCGTTAATAAATGTAAAACCTTCATTTCAGCTTCATCATTACCCCCTGCTACTCATGCCCTTTGGCTGAGCATAGCAACAGTTTGCTGTAGGGCCTCACCTTCAGCCAGGCAGTGCAATAAGTCCCACTGTGACTGGCCGTGAAGAGTCTAGGAGATAATAGAGACAAAACCTCTTAATATTGAGTTCCTTTGTGTGGTACTCAAAAGAACAATTTTTTGTTTTTTGGTTGTTCTTTGGCATTTGATTATTTGTTTTTGTCGAATTTGGTGCAGCTATTGTGCCAAACATCCACTTGTAATTTTTTTAAATTTCTCTGTCTTGTCATTCCCCATCCTCTGGATGTGTTCTCCATACCGTCAGTTGGTTTTGAATTTCATGTATAACAGAAAGATTCTTAAATAAGGATTATTTTCCTTCTTTGGCTACTTCAGCACCAAATGCAGGAATAATTTGTGGTGTTTCTGCTTCACTTATTTCAGGATTTGTTCTGGGCTTTTTCTAAATCATCCTCAAACATTACTTCTCATGCAGTGCCATATGGCCAAAGTAGTGAATGAGTGTACTCCTCTCTTCCCCCTGCTTAACATCTGGGTACATTTGGCTTCTTCTCTCACAGTGGTTGAGTGAAGACCTTGCATACAATTGAATCTTCTATTTCATCTCCATTTCAACAATCTCCCCGTCAACCTCTTCTTCTTTTTACAGATAAGATAAAGCTCCTGAGATCTCCTGCTAAGCATGGCTAGCAATGCCTTAGTGTGGGGATATTCCAGTCACTGTAGATATGAACTGTGCATGTGCTCTTCTCTTCACAAAATGGTGAATAAGACTCCTGTTTCAATGGAACAGCCATTTTATGGTGTGGGAGAAGGTTACATGGAATGGGGACGGTGCCCTTTGGGGTTTTTCAACTCAACTCAGGAGTGATCATTTTCTTAGTTTGGAGTACTTTTGTGCAGCCGTTTTTGAGATCTTAGCATTTGATAAATATGTTTAACCGGCTGAGAAGGGTTACAGTATAGATCTATCTTGACAGTAGAAAATCCAACAGATTTAACACTGTTTGATTAAGTTGCACAACATTTTTGAGATTCTTGGTCTATTTAGCTTACTCATGGTAGCTTAACTTTATGCAAGTCTATCAAGGAAGAAAAGTTAAAATGGGGTCCAAATGTTAGAATTTGCTAATAACAGAGGCATTCAGAGATAAATTGACATGGAGTATAAAGGTCAATTAACATATTTAGTCTTCTATTTTTGGCAAGTTTCCTGCAGCCACATCAAAGGGAAGGCAACATTTTCTGTTTTCAAATTTAAAAATTACAGGTGTTTCTGCAAAAAACTGCCTAATTTTTGGTGAACCCCACAGCAAAATCTACTTTTTAAGTTTTACACCACAGGATCAATTTGGAGCACTACCACCTGAAAAATGGGGTTGGGCGATACTCCACCAGCCACCTTATAGTACCTTGACTTTATTTTTCAAGACATGGGGATACAGCTGTAACAATAGATTTTTGTCTGTTGTGCTCTCCTGCCAATCCAAGCTATCGGGCTATGAACTAGGTTCTGGTTCCACTATCGTGACATAGATGACAAGAGAAAATGCTCTCCAAAGGTACCTGGAGAATGTGTAGCTGCACATACAGATTAATTCAAGTGGTGAATAATGTAAAATAGCTGTAAATGTGCTCCTCGGGGGGCAATTAGTACCATTTAGTTTGAATGTGATCCTTAGTTCAGTGAAACTGCTACCTTTCATTTGATGGCCTGTGCTTGTTTTTGTGGGTTGGAGAGATTTTACATCATCTTTTGGAGAAGAGTCAGATTGTTTGCTGTAATACGGAATCCTACGAGGTTTTGTAGATTTTATTTTATTTTTTGCCAGGAGGGTATCTCATATTTGTGATGACTGAGGTTCTCCCTATGATTTATTTTTTGTATTAAGAAGGTACATGGTTGCAGGCTGCAGAGTTTGGTTCTGTTATCAGACAATTTTTGCAATACAGAGTGCCTTGAAGGTGTAATATCTGACCATAAATAGCGAGTGAGTTGATGAGATGGTTCAGTTGTGCTGCTTCTGCATTTTTTATTATTTATAGTCTTAAAATTAGCAAGAGTAATGCCCTTCAGTGGAGTTCACTGGCAATTGTGAGATCTGATAAGGAAAATGGTAAGAAGGAGTTTTGTTGGGAAACTTAAATGTGGGAAATTAGTTTTCATTGTTAAGAAAGTGTTTCTTATAACTTGGTTCGCTAGAGGAACAATGGAAATTCTCAAATCCATGATCACTCCCACAATTGTTACTTCAGAAGATTTTGTTGCTGCCAGGCTTACTTTCTTGAGACAAGATGGTGAGGGCTGATAGATACTCTATTCTCTGCAGGCTGAGTTCTCTTGCTCCTCTGCTTCTTGGGAAGCTTGTCTCCCACCCTCTATTTCTTACACTATGCTGTGCTAGACCATACGCTTTTCACTTCTGGTCCAGTCCTTAGCACAGGAAGTGGTGTTATGTGTCCCAAATGTAGACATAAGAGGTTTTAAAGTACTGCCCTGTACTTGTATCCTTTACATGACTCAACACATTGGAAAATATTTCTTCAGGGGGTGGGGGAGGTGATAATGTTCCTATGGACAAGCAAATACATGTGTATCTCATCTGTACATGAACAACCTTATACCAGCCGGTAAATCAGCATTCATAAATGCTACACTTTTTAGTAATCAAAACTATCTATGAATGTCGTATATTTCTTTGTGTATTCATAGGATTCTTTGTGAATTCCTGTAGAGTCACAAATTGGCTTCACATATAGGATTAGCCATAGAAGACTGTATTGTCGATGTACCAGCTTTAGTGAATGGACACATTTGTTGTTTTCGTATGGGGTGCCATAGTACGTAATGAGCTAAGCCTATCCTTTCATGTGTCCTCCCTCTTCTTAGCAGAGCATCATTTTCACATGTGGATTGCTTCACAAAGCTATCAGACACCCACGCGAGAATCACAATTAGGATATATAATTCATGTGCTGCAACAGTACAATGCCACAATACTATTCGTCCTTCCTTCAACTGCAGCCTAAATCACCTGCAGCATGCTTCCTATCTTAACAAATAGGGCTAGTGGCACTAGAGTTGTCTAACAAATGAGATTCGCAGGTGTCAGCCAAACCTTTATTCAAGAAGCCATTACTCAAGATGGAATTTAGATTTACAAAAATGCATTTATTGTATGTTGTATCTGTTTTAATATATGAAGGAACACAATGTTCTGCATTCTACTCTTAGCACAAAAGCAAGTACAAAAACACGACTTTCTTTGTCAAATCTGGTTCCCCGGATGTCCTGACATGCAACAAGGACACTCTCTCACAAAATAAATATTTCAATAGGCTATGGTTATTATTTTGCTGTGAATCCGGTTTAAAATGTCAATATTTCGTATTCGCACATGCACTCTCTATAACTGTACTGTTCAGTAAAGCACGTTCATCCAAAACTTAGAGTGCTGGGGTGCTGTACCAAACACGAAATCACTCAATAAAGAAACACTAAATCAATTAATAAAGGAATAAACAAGATACACGATCATTGATAGAAGTCTTAACTATTAGAGAAAGCAGTATAAAAGTCACTTGAACTCGTACGTAAATGAGCAATTATTTTTAAAATATATTGTCAAAAAAACTTCATAATCACATGGAGCTTGGTTAACTGATTAGATCTAAATGCAGATCGCTTTCTTTATCATGAGGAGTGCATTTGTGAATTGAGTGGTAAAGAGGGTACAATCTTGCTGCAAAAATACTGGGTAAAGTTGCTTATGTGTGCCTGCAGTTATACATTTTCATTCTGGTTTGGTGTAACTGACACACTCCGATCATAAGCACAATCCCTACTCAAAACAGAACATGTAATGCAAGACATGAGTGAAGTTCAATAGGTAGAAAGAATTGTGGTGCAATGCGACAGATGAGGACAGGGTCTCGAGTCAGCAAATATTTTACTATTTTTGATTACCTGAAAGCACAGTAGCACAATAATTCGTTTTCATCTTCCGTCCTCCGAGGTTTAAAGTTCATACTACCGCCCCTCTTTGTTGCTGTAGAGTCCATCCATTAGTGACATTTATGGGCTGCTTGGAGCAGTAGCATGAGGTATTGATTCTTACCCCTATACTACTGCATGCAGACCTCAAAGGCTGACTTACAATCAATTAATTTCATTTGTCCAATATGACATCTAGGGTCATATCACGGAAACTGCTTTATGTCAGCAGTACGTGATTATGTCAGCCACACTGGACAAATCACATAAACATATCTAGGTATGTAATAGTTCTATATGTCAATGGTAAAGGCAGAATGCTTTGTTTGATTTTATCCGCAGGGATTAATCATAGCACAATATTGAACAATATATTGTATTTATGTTGTTACCGGTAGTGTTTCAATAAATAACATTTTGCACAACATTTTAATAGAACAAAGAAGATTTAATTGCTGACAAAGACGTACAGCTGAGCTTACATCCCCAGATCTTCTAAAAGACACCATGCTTTTAGTTTTGTGAGTTTTTGTTTTGAACCCATTGCCTGACACAGTCTATCAGACTTGGCCAACTACAAGCATTCAATAAAGTTGATTCCCAAAAATCCCTCAAATGATCCATCAGCAGGCCCAAAGTTCATGTGAATACCTTTAATATCAAGAGAGAGTAAAGGCTAGGTAGTTTGTTGATTAAAACTGTACCAAACGTTGCAGATGAAAAATTTACTAATCTACATATATTTTGCTTACCGAAATAGGTGAAGTTGGGTCAAAATTTGGGCTGTGTCCATACAGAAACCTGTTCCTCATTTCACTAATCGGGCAGCCCCACTATGTTTTTCAGTACAAGAGGCCCACGTTATGAATCTCCCGACAGGTGATCAATACGATTTTGACATATTGTTAGATGAATTGACTTTTTGGGGAACTGGAGTTCATCCAAAACATTACTCCTATTAATGTGTGGGTTTAGCACCCTAATTACCCAGCCATGACACTCTAATGGACTGGAAGTAGTTGACTGAAATAGTGGAGTCCAAGCCTTTTTACTAGCACTGTAGTGTGGCGACTGCCTGATGTTTCTCCTTGGTAAATTCACTATATTTTGTCTGATCCTCCAACTTCTCCTGAATGTATATGGAGCGAGGAATACTGAGATTCATTTAAGGTAGCATAGCTTGTAAGACTCCCCCTGTATCTATACGGCTCTTAAGGGTTTAGGATGCTCCAATGATTTAGAGACAATAAGGATTGCTTCCCCCTTCTTCCGGCATTGTCTCTGCTTCCCCCTTCCTGTGGAAATGTTTATGAAATAAAGTGCATCTGTGTGCCTTCAATCAGCATCTTAAAAAAAAAAAAAAAACAGGAGAGAGCATCTGTTGCACACGCCCTGGAGCAAAACCAGTTCCAGCAGATCAGCATGTGATTTGTCAAGAAAACTAAATAAAAATAGGCCAAAAGCAGAGTAAAGACTGCACAGCTTTTGCAGAGACCTTGGCATTGCAGGCTACCTTCTGTTTTTATTGCTTTTCGCTGCAGGAAGAAAGATGGCAGAAAATAATACACAGAAGGGGAGTGACAGTTCCTTTGGTGGGTGGGTGGAATTATGATTGTGGTAGAGAGCAATACACAAAAAGAAAGTAAGTTTCACTTGGTGGTTGTAAGGATATATACGTGGTCATGGCATCAGTACTGCTGTTGCATGATGTTTTATGTGGGTCTATCTGATGGTGGGTGCATGTTTAATAGGTGATGTGTTTATGTGTGATGCTGTGTGAATGTGTGTGTGATAATGAGTTTGTGATTATGTGACATAAAGTGTACTAGTATATGATGGTGTCTGTGTAAATGTATGATGTTGAGTCTGTGGAAATATAGGGCCTGATTACAACTTTGGCGGAGAGGATTAATCCGTCCCAAATGAGACGGATATCTCGCCCACCGTATTACGAGTCCATTATATCCTATGGAACTCGTAATAAGGTGGGCGGGATATCTGTCACATTTGGGACAAATTAACCCCCTCCGCCAAAGTTGTAATCAGGCCCATAATGATAGGTTTATTGGCATATGATAATGGCTGTATGGCAGCAATATGTGAGTGTGTGAAATCTGATGGGTGTAGAGGCAGTCGATGCTTGGTATGACGGTGATTATTTTGTCATATGATGGTACAAAGGTTGTTGTGTGAGAGTGCGTGTGTGGGCATTTGACGTTGATTGGTTGATGAGTGATTGGGCATAAGGTTGCAGCTGCTAAGGGTTATGATGGTGATTGTGAGACATGTGATGGGGTATGTGAGTATCTGACGATATGTATGTGGGAATATGGTGGTAGGTATGGGCATGAGATTGTGGTGTATGGTTATATGATTGTGTATGTTTGACCTAATAATTTCGGTGCATGGAAATGACAGTGGGTGAGTTGGCAAATGATGGTAGGGTTTTGTTCGTGTGTGTGAGGGCATGTGATTGTTGGTATGAGGAGATATGATGGTAGCTGCATGGGTGTATGATTGTGGCTGTGAGGCCATGCAATGGGATATGTGTATATACAATGACTGGTGTCTTGGTATGTCATGGAGTATCTGCATGTATAGGATGATGGCTATTAGAACAATTGATAGTTTGTGTGTGCCTAAAATGGTGAGTGTATGGCCATTCCATGATTGATGCCTGCAAACTATCAAGATTTGGCCGTCTTGTGGTTCTGGGTGGGTGATTTATAATGATGTTTGTGTGGAGGTACATTAGTAAGTGTGTGGTCATATATGATGGTGAATGGGTGGTTATAATATGGTGGCTGTGTTGTTGTTTGACATTGAACATGTAGTAGTGTGATGCTGAGCGTGTGTAAAATATAGGTTGTTGGTGTTTAGGCGTATTCTCTACATGTTTGGGAGCATGATGGAAGTTATGTGGGTACATGATAATGTTTGTATTGACTTACAGTGGTGGCTGTGGTAACACATGATGGTGCACATGTCAGCGTATTATGTAGGGTGTATACGTCTATTATGTTAGAGGTTTGGCAGTCTAATCTCTGTGTGTGTTAGCATATGCTTGTGGCTGTGTGGCTGTTGGGTGGTGAGAATTCGGATCCCTATTGGTGGACATGTTAGCATTTTGTTGTATGTGTGTGCATCTAATTGTGAGTGTGAGCCAACGCTGTCTCAGTCCCACTACATCTATTTGTATCAATTTCTGGAAAGCTGTCACTCTGTCTATCCATCTCTCTACCTTATCTCTGTCCTCATCCCTATATTCCTGGCCCTCTTCCTCATACCCTGTCCCTCATTTCCAGTCCCTCTACCTCTATCAATGTCATTCTTTTTCTTTCTAGCAATGTCCCTCTCTCCCTGTATCTCCATTTGTGCCTCACTCTTTTTTATCTCGGTGTCTTTTTTCTCAGTCTCTGTCCCTCTGTGTCTCCCCATGTTTCTGTCCCCAAGTTCCTGTCCCTCTGTCCCTGTCCTGCTGTTTTTGTTCCTCTGTCTCAATACTTCTAATCTTAATGCCTGTTACTCCTTATTTCAATTCAATGCTTTTGCTGATGCTGTTACTTGCAATTACTTCTGCCCTTAATTACACTTACTACCCATTTCTTTTACTCTCATGTCCATATACTTTCAATCCTTCCTTCTCCTATGCTTACGTCTAGTTACTTATCCTCATTCTACATATTGTGGTTCTTATTCCTAGACAATCCTACCTTTGCTCATAACTATTTACTCCCTTTCTTTTTCCTACACTTACTCCCACTTGCTCCAACACTTTCTCATATTCACACCCATTGTTTTTTCAATTATGCCTACTCTTACTCTGTGTCCTTTCTACATGCACTTACCCTTGCCAACATACTTCTATTCACTCCTACTATTACTCCTGCCTACTCCAAATGCTAGTGGTACATTTTGGGGCATATTTATGAGAGCTTAGCCTCATGCTTTCACCACACAACGTGGTACATGCATCACACAAACCTCTAAGTCTGATTTTTGAAGCCATGTAAAGCCACTTTGTATGGCTTTGAATGGCTTCAAAAACCTGGAGTAATGCAACGCAGCGTAAATCACTGTTTTGCATTATTCTGCAGAAGGGTAGCATTCCATGGGCATTGCATGGGCGTTCCTATGCAACTCCCATGGTTTTTGATGCTTTACCAGATTTACCAAACCTGGTAAACCTGGGAATGCACCAAAAAGATATGCCTTACCACGAGAGGCACCACAAGGAGAAGCAGAGCACATATAGACAGAGGAATATACCTCCAAGAATTGTTTTTATGCAGGAAGGTGCCCCTTCCTGCACAAAAACAATCCTGCATGCACCACCGACACATTTACACCATGGTGCAAGGGTGCCTGCATTGACTCTAAGCAGCCCATTGTGCACCAGCACAGGTGGAAAGGATAGGAATGGCCTGTATGCCTTAAATACGCTGCATTCCTGCCCTTTCCCAGTGAAACAATGCAGCACAGCAAGGTGACATGCTGCGTCTTACTGCACTGCTTTGCCATAAATATGACCGTTAGTTTCACTGATACTCTCACACAAGCCTTCACTCCCTCATTAGATTTTACTTGATCTTGCACTTCTTCCTACGTGACACTACTCTTATTTCTACATATACTCTTACTCCTGCACTTACGTTTTATGACTCCTATATGCAGTCCCAAGCATGTCTATTCAAATTTCTACTTACATTCATTCTTATTCCTACTCTTCCAATTACCCTCACTTACTCCTACTTCTGCTTTTGAAACAGCAAAACTCACAGTGTAGTAGGAATTGCCATGATTGTGCACAGTGCACATTATAGACCCAGAGGTTGACTCAGGGCATGGTTGTTGGTGAGGTTGGATGCCCTTGGATTGGCAAAAGCCCTGTGGCCATATCCTCACAGATCATGGATGAAGACCACTCTCAGTGGAGGCTTACAGCTTGCAAAGAGTTGTGCGTAGGCCTTTTGTCCGTATGCCTGATCCTGCAGTCAACCTCCACAAAAAGTGGCTTAACACCACCTTCTAAATACAGCTCATTTTACAGTGCCACCAGAGCGTCACAAAAAGTGACACTGTTGTGATGCTAGGGACTTGTAAATATGCCCCTTTGTACCACCACAAAGTCACGCAGAGCAACGCAAAATGGCTCAAAGTATTGATAAATTATCCAGATCAAAATATTTTTTGTGCTGTAAAGTAGCCCTTGCTGTAGTGCAAATGGAGTCCTGCACAACTTTGTGTCAAGGGGGCGTTCCAGGGTGGTGCTTGGGCATCCCTAACACAAAGCCATATCTACAAAGATCGTAGCCCTCGATCTGAAATATTGCCTCCTTGAAACAGGCACTAAGTAGGATAAATATTTTTTATTTTTCCTAGCGTTTCACGCATTGCATCTATGCTATACTGTGCAGCAACAGCCAATATGGCAGATGCTTGAAAGTTCCCTAAGCACCATGGTGTAAAGGTGGCGCTAGATACACTTTTTGTGCACCAGCGAACGGGAAGAGAGCAGCAGAAGGACATATTTTGTCAAAATGTTTGTGCTCTGCTCTCTCTCCCCTAACGCAACACAGCCACTTTGAGTGCCTAAAGGTTGTCTGCAGCAGTCATGATTCATTGTGCACATTTTAGGCACCTGTGCAATATAAAATTGTCAGGTCAATAGCCATTTACAGTTGGCACCTTAGTAAAATAGTATTGCGATTTTCAGGAGCGAAGTGCAATAAGCAATCGACGCCTTCTAATCATACATCTGTCTTCTGAATGTGAAAACACGCAAAATATAGGACTGATATCACGCTCCCTTTTTCCAGTTGATGAATTCAGATAATCTGTTCCTTTTGACATTTCGAAATTTGGTTGACATTTTGTGATAGTCTTTGACATATTCCACAGACAACAGTGACAGAAACAATTACATGTTCAACGTTATCACTGCACAAACGTAACCGCTTCACCTAATAGATTTCCCTGAAAAAGACGAGCAGACATTGTTCTCCGCACAGAAATGTGTTTGTCTCAACGCTTTCTTAACTTGCATGTCATTACATCTTGTAATAGAACAACAGTATGCATCAAAACTCGTATTTGTACCTTGTGAGGGGTTGTGATGACCAATTACAATGCAACTCGTTCGTCAGTCACAATTCATCAGATTGGCTGACAAGCTGGAACTGTTTCCTGTATACTGTGATACGAATGTCATGTTTTCTCACTTGTGAAGTAGTCTCGCTGCTTCTCTAATTATCCCACAGAAAGATGACTATTATGCTCCTTTAGTAGTGTTAGGGTGTCATGGAGATGCAGCATTACTTTAAATATCGCAGTATTTGTGTTAAGCAATGGAATGAACACCCTGATGCTTCAGATCTAATTTTAAAGGATAGGGGCGAAAAGTAAATGGTAGAATTATTAGTAACAATTATCAAGAAAAAAAAAATGACATTTTGAAATTTGCATGAATAAAATACAAAGGCACCTGATGGTAGACTGAGAGCAGCCAGAGGCCAAACAGCACAAAAATCAACTTACACATCAATATGAATCCGAATACGTCTAAGGTGATAGTGGCGTTTCAGCTAATGGAAATGGAGGCATTTTATTTGGAGTGAGGATGACAGAAGGATGTATGGAATTTCAACAATAAATATTTAAGTCTATTTTTTATCACAGTTGTTAGAAATCGGGTCTCTAGTTGTGAGAGGTACACGCCCTGTTCAAGTGGGGACCACAATTTTAGACAGAGTAAGTCATTACACTCCCTAAATTAACCTGTGCTCACCCTTTGGTAGCTTGGCACAGAGCAGTCAGGCTTAACTTAAGAGGCAATCTGTAAATTATTTGTGCAACACCTAATTACATAACACAATGAAAGACACCACAAAAAGACGTCACACCAGTTTAGAAAAATAGATAATAATTGACTGAGTAACACAAGACCAAAATGACACAAATCCAATTAGAAGTTGAAACATGAATATTTAAAGATTAAGGGGCATATTTATACTCCGTTTGCGCCGGAATTGCGTTGTTTTTTTTAACGCAATTTCGACGCAAAACTAACTCCATATTTATACTTTGGCGTTAGACGCGTCTAGCGCCAAAGTCCATGGAGTTAGCGTCATTTTTTAGCGTGGACACCTACTTTGCGTTAATTATATGCAAGGTAGGCGTTCCCGTCTAAAAAATCGACTCCGAGGCATGTGCGTCAGATTTATACTCCCGGGCAAAAATCACGCCCGGGAGTGGGCGGGTTAAAAAAAAATGACGTACGCCCGCTTTTGCGCCGTTTTTTAGCGCCTGCAAAAGGGAACTGTGGCCTCTGAAGGAGCCCAGAGGTGCCCTCCCATGCCCCCAGGGACACCCCCTGTCACCCTTGACCACCCCAGGAGGACACCCAAGGCTGGAGGGACCCATCCCAGGGACATTTAGGTAAGTTCAGGTAAGTGTTTTATTTTTTATTTTTTTGTGGCATAGGGGGGCCTGATTTGTGCCCCCCTACATGCCACTATGCCCAATGACCATGCCCAGGGGACAGAAGTCCCCTGGGCATGGCCATTGGGCAAGGGGGCATGACTCCTGTCTTTGCTAAGACAGGAGTCATTTCTATGGGGGTTGGGAGTGAAAACAAATGGCGCAAATCAGGTTGAGGCGAAAAAATTGCCTCAACCTGACTTGCCCCATTTCTTGACGCCCAAGCCCCATATCCCCCTACGCCGGCGCTGCCTGGTGTACGTTGTTTTTTTTAACACACACCAGACGGTGCCGGCGGCAAACGCCGGCTAACGTCATTCAATAAATACGGCGCCCGCATGGTGCTTCAGAATGGCGTTAGCCGGCGCTAATTTTTTTGACGCAAAACTGCGTTGGCGCAGTTTTGCGTCAAAAAGTATAAATATGGGCCTAAATGTGAAAACAGTGCTCAGAAGTCAATAACAGTCAAAAGGTCACTTGAGGTCATGAGGGACCGGTGCAAATCTAAAATAAAAGCTGACTACAATGGATGGTAGGCTGGCTACAGGACCTAGACAGGTCCCACTTAACCAGTACCTCTAATGGAACCTTTATCGACGTTGAGAATCCACTGCTTCACCGTCGAGCAGAGCAAAGGGGGTCCGCCATCATTGTCAAACTCCTTGGGAATAGAATTGTGTCAATTTGAGGCCATGCTGCCCACTGTCACTGAGCCGAGTAGATCATAGATCCCATAGATCCCATGTCCAAATTGCACTGAGCGACGAGCCAATGTCGTCGAACAGCCGCTACAGCAGCGCCAAAGGGAGATGAGTTAGTTCTGATCGGTGCAAAGTCCCCCATGCGTTGATGTAGAGAGGGAAAAGCTGCAAAACCTCACTTTTGAGGCCCAGCAATGGAGAG
Organism: Pleurodeles waltl; assembly: GCF_031143425.1. Lineage (NCBI taxonomy): Eukaryota > Metazoa > Chordata > Amphibia > Caudata > Salamandridae > Pleurodeles > Pleurodeles waltl. The sequence continues at coordinate 254,740,987 of NC_090438.1, read as the reverse complement.
GGGCAGGCAAAGGTAGGACATCAGGAGGGTTGCAGAAAGTCTTTGATGTCCCTGAGGCTGCAGGAGAACAAGGGGTAAGCCAACATGCCCTTGAAGACTCTTGGGTGTAAGGATGTAGAGAAAAAGTCCAGTCCTTCTCACTGCAGGCAAGAAGCAACAGGCAGCAAGCCAACACAGCAGACAAGTAGCAAAGTGGCACTCCCTCCTACAGCACATCACACAGCAGGCAGTAGGCCAACAATCCAATGCAGCTGCAGAGCGGCAGTCCCTCCTGTCAGCACATCAGTCCTTCGTCCTGGCAGAGTGTCCTTGGTTCCAGCAGAGTTCTCATTAGGTGGAGGTCTGAGTTCCAGTGCTTATACCCAGTTGAACCTTTGAGGTGTGGGACACTTCAAAGAGAGGTCTTTGAAGAGCACAAGGGCACTGCCCTTACTTCCCTGGCTCCAGACAATCTACTGAGGGTATGCAGCTCTTTGTGTAGGGACAGGCACAGCCCTATTCAGTTGTGTCAGCTCCTCCCTCCCATCTAGCCCCGAAAGGCCCATCAAACTGGTGATGGGCCTTCAGGATATAAATGTCACACCCCGTCTCCCTTTGTGTGTGTGCGCCTAGAGAGAATGCACAAAGCCCAGTTGTGATCTACCTCAGATGTGTTTTCAGAGACAGGCAGAGGCACAAAATGGTTAAAGTACGTAAATGCCAACTTTCTAAAAGGGGCATTTTCAGACTTACAATTTAAAATCAGACTTCACCAAAAGTTGTTATTTAAGATTGTCCAGAGACACCAAACTCCATATTTCTATATTTTTCCAGTTGAAAGTTACACTTAAAGGATGCTTCAAGGTAACCCCTAAAGTAACCTATGGGAGAGATAGGACTTGCAGCAGTGAAAAAAAATGTTTGCAGCTTTTCACTTCTAGATGATGTGAAACAAAAAAGTACATGCCCAACTTTTTAAATACACTGCATCCTGCCCACGTGGCTATTTAGGGCCTACCTTACGGGTGCTTTATATGTAATACAAAAGCAGGTTTGGGTCTGGCAAGTGGGTGCACATGCCAGGTCAAAATGAGAATTCAAAACTACACACACATGCTTTGCAGTGGCATGCCCGAGACATGTTTGAAAGACAGCAATAGTTGGTGGCACAATCAGTGCTACAGGCCCACCAGTAGCATTTATTTACAGGCCTTGTGCACATATAGTGCACTTTACTAGGGACCTACAAGTTTGATATGCCAATTGTGGATAAGCCAATGTCATTATGTTTTAGAGTGCAGAGCACCTGCACTTTAGCACTGGTAATTAGTTGTAAAGTGCCCAGAGTCCTAAAGCCAACAAAAACAAATTAATCAAAAAAGTGGAGGGAAAAAGGCAAAACGTCCTGGAATGACCCTGCAGAAAGGACCAGGTCCAACAACAATTAAACAATTAAACAACAATTAAAATGCAGTATAATTTTTAAAATGGATTAAGTGAACCACATGCACCACTTCCAAATCATTGGAAATGGAAATGTATATGCCACTCCATTCTGCTTATGTGTAAGAGGTTGCTTTATTGTGATCAACCTTACCACCATCTCCTTTGGCTATGCTGTACAAACGAGTAACTTACTCAACTTCCCAACCCATTCCCCCAGCTCTAAATGTAACACACTCCAACATTTCCCCCGAACACCCTCAAACATAACAACAGTTCCAATATTACTTCTTAATCCCCTTTTTAACCTCAATTGTTCTTTTTCCTGACAATACTTTCATTTCCCACCTTCACCTGCACACCCTTTGACCAGGCCCCACCTCTCTGAATTCTTCTTTCTTCCTTATTTTCCCACCATTTGTAGCTTCTCCTTTCCATCCTCTTCTCTTTACCATCTCTCCCAATTTGTCCCTTCACATGCCACCAGAAAAACCTTCTACCAAAGTGTTATTACTCTCCCCATCTTCCAAACCTACTTTCTAACAACCAGTCTGTCCTCCAATGCACCTCCCGAAACTTTCAGGTCCAACTTATTCCCTATCTTGGACATGGTGATAAAGCGCAGGACATTCATAGACAATTTTCCTATAGTGTAAAACTCAGATAAATTTGACCTTACAGAAACCTGCTATTTCTTCTGTGCCCTGTTAATCACAGATTTTTTTCTTGTCCCTCTTCAAATCTTCCAATGTAACACTGTGTCCACCCCACCGTATAATAGGCCACCTGGCGTTTAGTCCTTTCTGTGTCCCCTTTTATCATTTTAAGCAATCCCAGTCCAGTTGACTGAAACAAGTCATTTTCCAAAGGGGCAAGATCACAGGCAATTGCTCTTTGTAGGAACATTGAGTTATTGGTTGAGGGGGTGGAAGACCCACTCAGACAACAATCATAATCCTTGTCAGGTTGAACCACAAAAAAATCACTCATTTATCCTGTGCTTAACCCACCGGTAGCGTGGCACAAAAAAAGGGTCCATCTTAATATAAAGGGAATGTGTAAAGTATTTATGCATCACACAAACAGTAATAAATTGAAAATATAACACAAGAAAAATCTCTAACCAATTTCGAATCATAGAGTAAATTGTAATAACTAAAATGATACACAAATGACAAAGATCCAATCAGTATAACTGAAGATATTCAATTTCAAAATTTTAAGTGAAAATAGTACCTAGAAGCAAAATACCCACTCTTGGTCATCTTTTAGTACTAGTCGAATTGGCAGTGCAAGACTGCACACACAGACACTGCAGTGGCAGGTCTGAGACATATTTACAGGTCTACTCGTGTGGGTGGCACAACCAGTGCTGCAGACCCACTAGTAGCATTTGATTTACAGGCCCTAGGCACCTTTAGTGCACTTTACTAGGGACTTACTTTTGAGTCACAAATGTCAATCAGGAATAAACCAACCAAAAATAGAGTTTACACAGAGTGCAAATGCACTTTTGCACTGGTTAGCGTGGTAAAGTGGCCAGAGTCCTAAAGCTAACAACAGGTCAGAAAAAATGGGAGAAAGGAGGAATAAAGATTGGGGATGACCCTGAAAAAAGGGCTAAGTCCAATAACCCCCCCATTATATTTCATCCCCCGATTCATCAACTTGAGCAAATTCATGTACTTCTCCCACACTTTTCCTTAGCGGTCAGTGATAAGTGGCAGCCTTAGAGGTCTGTGTGACCCATGTATGGCATGTGTTTTGATGGGATGAGCTTCCTCAGTAGATCCTAACACTTCACGTTTTTTACAACTGTTTTTCCCTTCTGGCACTGCGGTGGTCTCCCCTACATTATGGTCCCAGCTCCTACCTTCTGTTTGACTGCCCTTTACAAGCTATCACCCCTTACCCAATTGTTCAGTTGTGGCCCCAGCTACTGGTGCCTCCAGTTCTCTGTCTGTGTCACTGAATACTCATCATCTGTCTATGCATCAAAAAACGTTCCCAGGACCCCCACCACATTCTCTGCATTTATTCCATATTTCTCTCACCTCAAGCCAATTCACTCTCCTTACTCTGATTCCCCACATCCAGCCCTTTTGTCCTCACCTGAGCCCCCACAATGTTTTGGGCCAGTCTTCACTATACTACCTTCCCTGCATCTTTCTGTGGCTTCTCCCACCATCCATTTTCCTTGTTTTTTCGCACTCTGTCCTTCAACCCTCAGGCCTGTTACTTATGTGACATAGATGTTTCTGACCTTGAGAATCTCTCCCCCTCCAACCTGGAAAGCAGTCTTTATTGGATTCCCTGACCTGCCTGCAATGCTCTTTACTTCTGACCTCTCTCTCTCTTCTATATTGATGTCACCCCTTGTGATATTACCTGACCTGTCTGCACTGTCTGCTGCACATATTGACCTGGACTTGATGTGAGCTCCTCCATGACCACCCTATCCTCCTCAAGCATGCAGCCTGACCTCAGTAGTGTCCCCTCCATCCTCTGCTGACCGTGCATCACCACCAATGTTGACCTGTCAGCAGCTCTGCATTCCTAAGGCCTTTCCCACCCATTGCATCTAACTTAATTGTGCCGTCTCCTATACCTCCACCCTTTGCAACCCCCACCTTCCATTGTCCTAATGGGATTTGGGTATAGATATCACCTTAGATGTACTCAACGTCCAGTGACTTCTGTTGCCCTAATCTTTGATGTAGTCACAAGCAGCCACCCACCACCACTGACATTCCAGAACAAGAATTCTGGACCTAAAATCATGTTCTTTCGGTGGCTTGTTCCCATACAGAATCCATATCCTTGTTCCTCTTCCATATGACCTGATTTCTCTAAACTCCACTAATGTCTGTCAGAGCCCACTCTTCATAGTGGGGTCCTGCCTGTGCTCGCACCTGCAGGCAGTATCTGTGCAGCCCTAGGGGGTTTGTCCTCAGCACATGCCCTCTGGGCAGACAACTTATTAGTCTCACCTATGTCACCATCCTGTTCCTGCCTGACCATACTGCCTTGGCAGCTGTCTCTTTCCCATTGCCCACCACATTGCCAGTCTGTTTGTCCCCCCAGGCCCAAGGGTCTGCAGGTGCCCGAGCACCTCACCACTGTTAACGCTTCCCTCTATGATAATTTATTACACATCAGGACTCGTTTTAGCCCAATGAATCTTTTGACCCAGTTGAGAGACACCTTAGGACGAGATAGCTAATCAATTTGTCAATCAATATGTCAATAATGTCATCAATATTTATTACCACAATGCATTTTACTTTAGTCAAAGACATTAATCACTCAAGACCTTGCAGTCATGAATAACCACACCAGTTTAGTAGAATTTTATGAGGTTTATTCCCTATTTATTACAATTCTAAGAGCAAATGTGTTAATTTTCAAAAGTAAAACACTCAATAACATTGTCATGATTTGGCAACTCGAATAAGACTTAATCAAAACAAGGAACGCAATTATTAGAACATAACACAGAGTCAACATAGATAAACTTCAGCAGAGTGTCATTAACGCGTCAGTTCATCAAAGCATAGATTCAGTCATGTTGTCTATTTGCGTCGGTATAGTGAACCCCTGTCCTAACCACTGATTAGCATTAGCATGTTGGGCTTCATGCAAAACAATTTAGAACACCAATTTGGAAAACGTCTAGCTATGGTCTCTGTCAAAAGTAATCAGTTGGTACCTAGAAAGGGAAAGCAAACAGAAAAATCACAAGTTCATTGTCATAGTTACCCTCCAAGGTTTGGGCCAGCACCCAGGTTCAGTCTTCGTCTTCAGGACATCAGTCGATTCGCCATCAGTCAAGGACTCAGCTCACAGAAAAAAAGGGGCACTTCCCTCATAAGGAGGCAAAGTGTAAAATGGACAATCTAAGGAAGAGGATGGTTTAAGTAAAACCAATAAGTCACCAAACAGAGTGACAAAGTTTCTGGATCAAACCAATAGCATTTCCCTACCCAATCTAAATGGCTCCCCGTGTCATGGGTTTTTATCCCTTTTTCGTTGTACATTCCCCTAAAGCTTGATTGGATAGTTGTTGCACCCCACTATCTTTAGCCAATTGAAAACAGATTATGTCATTAAATCTTTCACCCCACATTAGTTCACAGACAGTTTATTGGTCCATATGTTTGATGTCTTCAGAGGTAGCACGCCCGGTATGATTTCATCCTTCTGTAATTCTTTGCACATCTTTTTGTCAGTAGCTCCATTGTCTGTACCGGTTTGAACAACCTTGTACATTATACTAATTTACACTGTTGCCTTTTAGCTAATACATTTCTACAAGCAATATGAATTTCATGAGAACGGATCTACTATAGTTACATTCAGCTTCTAGTTTGAAGAAAACAAGAGGTCATGTCTTTTTGCGAGTCAGCACACTGCACGTTTAGAAAAACACATTTAATATGAGAGCCAGGCAGCTAGGCCTCGACTCATGCTAACTAAGGCCTACAAGATTTAAAACTTTAATAACATAATCATTAATAATTAGTATAAAACCAGATCTAATACAAGAATTCATAAACATTAATCATTTCCATTAGTCCCCCTATACATTGACGGCCACTCCCCGTGGTCACATTTCAAGTGCATGTTTTTAGCAAAATATACTAGTACAGTTTCCATGCGGCATTATTATACATTAGTTCATAAACATTTCATGTTAATATAGATTATATAAGATACGCTCTCTCACCACCATAGCCCCTCTTCCAGTAATGGAATCCAGTGACCTGTTCGGCCTGTCCCTGGAGTTCCTTGGCATCTACACTGCCACTGCTGCACCCCCACTCAGTTGTCAAATTCTCTGTTTGCCCCCATGTTCTCAGGGGGGTGATTTCACCACGATTGGGCCCCACACCCTCCTCCCCCACACTGGGGGGGAACTGCATGTCAAAGTAGTTGCCTGCTCTAAGAGTGGCCTCAAGGGTGTAATGCCCATTGTGTTTATCTGTTGGGGTAAGGGGTCTGCCATTCGAGGCACAGAGAGGGTCAACTCAATTTCTCCCTCCGATGAGTACCAGACATTGCCTTCCTTTCACCTTGGCAAGCACAGGAATAGTGATTTTTTCCTACCAACCTTCCCCACCCTCTTACACTATGATGCTCCTGGTGGCCTCATGGCCACCCACAACATTATATTGCTTCCTGACTCTTCCCAAACTGCCCACACATAGAAATCATTGCACACCCTCTTGTCTGAGACCCACATTGACTCTCAATCTCCAGCTTCTTCTACTTCACTGTCCCTTGGCAAGAAAGTCTGTATGACAAATCATTGATGTTCCCTCCCAGTTCCTTGTGTCATTTATACTTCTTGCTCTTCAAAGCATTCCTTTTTGTAGTTTAATTATGTCTGCTTAAATCACCTGTATGCTAAAAATCAGCATGTCTACATAACATATCGCTAACAAATGTAATATCTGCATAACTCCCCAAAATCCTAATGTCATTAAAACATTTTAAAATAATGAAGCACATATAATGGATGATTACAATGATTTATAACATAAAACATACTTGTAAGGAAAACCTCCCACACACCAGCCCCAGCAGCTGCAATGAGTTCTGTGCCTTAAGCCTCTGTCTATCCTTTGTACTGCATTGACAATGCCTATGATCATGAAAAACATAACCTTCCTCTAACCTAAAAGACACAAGCCCTAATCCGCCTCAGCGTTTACTCTTGGATACACTATTATATTATCCAATGGTAGCATATAGCAGTTCTAAAACTGGATATCTGCCACCTTTTGCACTCTGGTCCCACCGATGAGAAAGCCTCTTCAAAACCAGCGGGTTCTCCAAAGCCTTTAAGGAATCAAAGCCAAAATCTTAATGCTGCATAGTTTTGGGGAAGAAAATGTACTGCAAGAACGATTGGTTTCACTTCAGTACCTGCAGTTTTAAAAAAGCTATTACCAAAATAGATAAGAATCTATATGACACACTTTTCTAAAGCAATCAGTCCATCAAATAATTATAGAATCCACACAGGATTTCTATCAGAATAGCCCATGTGCAGAATTGGTACCCCCCATAATCTCAAAAACAAAAGACATGGACAACTACATCTACCCCAGGTTCAGAAACGAACAACCATTACACCTTTAATGATTGAAGTCAGTTGTCTCCAGCTTATACCCCAGAATTATTTTAATCCACTGGTTAACCAGTAAGCATTTTACAGAAGACATCAATACTAGTCGCATAACTAATGTTCCAGAAGCCCACTGCTGTCTGCAAGTCTTTAACAATATTCTTCTCTCCTTTTCAGCAGTACTTCCTGTCATAACTGTCTAAAACCACTCAGACCTCTGGCAACCTTAATTCTAAATTCAAAACCTGTCACATCAAACCAGTTAATAGAGACAATGCTTTACAAATCCTGCTTGGTATTTACTGAGCCACGCAAAGCCACTTTGCATGGTTCTGTGTGGTTTGGTAAATACAAAGGGCCTCAGTTATAACTTGGCAGATGGTTACTCTGTCACAATGGTGACGGATATCCCCTCCATCAAAATCTAAGTCCAATTGGATATATTGAGATTTAGTTTATGGGATATCCATCACAACTAGACAGAGTATCCCACCCCGAGTTCTAAATCAGGCTGAAAGTGTTGTGACGTAATAATCCTGATGTATATGAAAAATGTCTGTTGAGGGGACGCCGCATAAGATATCCCACTCCTGTGCTCTTATTGGAATGGAGCGGTGTGTGGATTCAGAGGGGAGTAGTGAGAAAAGCGACAGAGGATGAAGAATGGGTTGTCATTCCTCTGTACCTGTGTTTTGGCGTGTAAAAATAAAGTAACATTCAAGTGAACTTGCGTACAGCATATCTTTACAGATTTGGTGACAAGTACTGTACGCCTCAGCATTATAGTGATGAACTTGCATGTGAACTAGACTCCATCTTGGGAGAGGCATGCATTGAAATGTTGGTAAATTAGACAGAAAATTGACAATTTTAGTGTTATACTGATTGTACATGAAAGCGATTTGTGTTAGATACTCTGAAGATATCTGTAACCAAAAAGGAACTACGAATAATTACAGTTTTTCAACCATCATCCTTAACCATGAAAGGGAAGATTCTATATCGGAAATTAGCATGAAAACTGACCGGCAGGACAAGGAAACAATGCCTTAGAAGACTTGGACTTGGACACACACTTTAAATCCACAGTATGCATGGCTGTGATTTTGGAGCATTGCATGATGAATCGATTCATAATCAGATAGTCATGCAGGCAGCTAATCCATCCATTCAAGTCAATTTGTGGGCTAAGAGTAAGTCACCGGTGCTGAATGTAATTGACATTATAAAGAGAGTGGAATAAACTGGAGGATGTGCTAAGACTGTACTGTCCAAGGAAAGAAGAAGGAAAAAGAAAATGTGTCCATCGCAAGAGTGAAGAATGCTAAATCTCCTCAAAGACAATTTGGTTGGAAAGGAGGGAAGCAAGAACAAAATACACCTAAGAAGTGTTACAAATGTGGGAGTAGTGCACATATAGCCAATGATAAAAAATGTCCTGCCCTGAAGCAGAAGTGTTTAAGTTGTGGATTCAGAGGACATTTTCACTAAGTGTGCCAGAAAAAGTCATTAATGTATTAATGTTAGATTTTGAGAGTGAAGTGCAGTCAGAAAAGTCAGATGATTTGAATATGTGTGTTTTACACACTGATGAACATGCTCTGGGTATGGTTGGAAAATGCAAGAAACATATGATATGACTATTGGTGGGGTAAATATGTCAATAGTAGCGGATTCAGGATCACCCCGTACTGTAATCAATAAGGATATGCGATATTGTTAGAAATGAGGTTTCTGGTAGGCTAGGGGATGCACCTAAGCCAGGTAGAGCCCACCCACTCTAGTCAGGACAAGGAAGTTACACGTCCAAGATAACCCCTGCTCATTCCCTTGATAGCTTGGCACGAGCAGTCAGGCCTAACCCGGAGGCAATGGGTAAAGCGTTTGCACAACACACACAGCACACGTGAGGCAAGATGTACACCACAAAGTAAACACAACACTGAGCTATGTAAAATAAACTGTATTGCACTAAACATAATTAGACCAAACATTACACGTCAGTAATACCCTGCTACCTTAGCAGTTGTCAGAATGTTACACAAGTTACTAATACTCTGCAAGAATAAACAGTTGTCACAATGGAACACATAAGTGCCCAGGACTCTGCAACATAAGAAGTAGTACAGAATTACAATAAAGAAATAGATGTAATTGTCATGAACACCTCATAAATATCCATAAAAGGAACATTAGGGAACCTATAGCAAGTCACGAAAAATATATATCAGCAGGTCATGCCCATAAAAGGAACATGTAGCCAATCTACATAGCCTTAGCAAAATAGGTATGGAGCATATCACCCTTACATGTCCCCAAAAGTACCTGTTACCTGAGAAAAAGGTACTCCTAGTGCCTGAACAAGGAAGGTGGGGCCCCCGTCGCTCCTGTGCACTAAACAGGGGCCATGTTTGGCTCCTGGGGGAAAGGGGTGGTCGGCACCCTTTCTGTTGTACCTAACAGGCCCCTCCTGGGGCCAGCGATCTCTGTGGCCCTTCCACCGGGAGGGCCACCACAATCCCAAAGATAAGTGACTAGGCCATTCGTGCCCCTAAGGCAGTGGCCGGGATGAAAGGAACTCCCGTTCCGCCCCATGCCCTGCATCGTTGTAGGCAGCCACCCTCATCCTTGGTACGGATGCCTAAAATGAAGAGTAGAGCAGGGGCATCCGATGAGGCTTCCCTCCTGCTCCAAAGCGGCCGCACCCAACACGGTGCACGAGCTGCCTTCTGCCCTTTCCTGGGCTGCTGCGGCGAGCAGACACCAAGGAAGGTGCCTGCTGTTGCCCCGGGGGCACGGTTGGAGTGCGCCTGCTCCTTTCTTCCTGCTTTTGGTGCCCTGGGGGCACAGGATGGAGCGTGACACGCTCAGACCACAATAAACACACTCAGGCTGCGGCAGTGAAATTGGGCAGCAAATGGAGCGCTTCATAAAAGCGCTGGAGGCACGTCTCGTATCCTGAGTCGCGGCAGTGAACCTATTTCCGGCAACTGGGCGCTGCAGGCGCAAGGGGCACAAAGAAGTGTTCTCTAGGTGATTTCAATACCTGACACAGCACTCCTCATGATGAGGATAATTGCAGGGGTCAGGGTCCACGGCACCCTGCCCCTGAAGACAAGCGAAAAAAGGAGCACAGGGCTGGCGGGCCCAGCTACAGGCCAGCACAAAGATATGCAGATGGTGGCAGTTCCTCCTAGTGACCAGGCAGGTCACAGGTCAGCACAGCAGCAGCAGTCCAATGTGGGTCCTGTTGAGTCCTTTCAGCAGCATCCTGTTTCCAGTAAGTTGCTGGAGTCCCAAGAATTTCCAAATTGTGGGGAAAATTCCCCTGTACGTACACTCAGTTTACAGTGTCTTTCACAATGAGGAAGAGAGGGGGTTTCAACCAGTTACAACTGGTTCTGGGAGTACCCCTGCTCTCCTCCAGCACAGGCTCCAAACAGGCTCCAAACATCAGTAGGGGGTAAACCAGGCCAGGGCGCAGCCTTTACAAATGCAGGTGTGCCCTGCCACTCCCTTCTCTCAGTCCAGGAAGACCATACGATATGTAGATGCACCACTGTGACACCTCCACCCTCCCTGTGTACAGGCTGTCTAAAAAGTATGCACAAAGCCCAACTGTCAGTCTGCCCAGACGTGGATTGGAGTCAAGCTGCAAAACACCAGTCATAAGCACAGAGAAATGCTCACTTTCTAGAAGTGGCATTTCTGTAATGGTAATAAAAAATACAACTACACCAGTAAGCAGCATTTCTTACCACCATTACAACCATACCAAACATGCCTATGCTACCCCTCATAAACCAGACAGTACCCCTTACACATAAGCAGGGCATTTCTAATGCAATCCCATAAGAAGGCAGCACTCACAGCAGTGAGACACCAAGTTAGGCTGTTTGATACTACATGTTCTGCCTTCTACATACATGGCACCCTGCCCATAGGGCTAGCTAGGGCGTACCTTAGGGGTGACTCACATGTAGTAAAAGGGGAGTTCTGGGCCTGGCAAGTAAATTTAGATGGCAGGTCCTAGTGGCAGAAAACTGCGCACACAGGTCCGGCACAAGCAGGCCTGAGATAGGTTTGAAAGGCTAATTCAGTGGGTGACGCAGGCAGCGCTGCAGGCCCATTAGTAGCATTTAAATTACAGGCCCCGGGTATAGGAATACCACTTTACAAGGGACTTATGGGTAAATTAAATATGCCAATTAGGTATAAGCCAATCATACCAATTTTACAAGGGAGAGCACATGCAATTTAGCACTGATTAGCAGTGAAAAAGTGCTCAGAGTCATAACGTCAGCCAACACAGGTCAGAAAAACAAGGAGGAAAAAGGCAAAAAGTCTGGGGAATGACCCTGTAAAAGAGCTGGGTCCAACAGATATGATCCGTTTACTCCCATTGTGGGTGACAATTGAGAAAAACCTGAGATTTCTCGTAAAACATTTACTGGTGATCCTATAAATATGCTTGCGTACAGAGAATTACTATTCAGTTTCAAAAACAGAGAATGTGGTGAAATTATGTTTCACATAGTGGTTCATTAGTACTTGAATGGCTGGATCAGGGTAATCTAGAAATTACTTTGAATCCTAATAACTCTGAACCGGTCCTATTATTTCAACCTGATGAGGGGTTACAGATGTGACATATTGGCTGAATTTAAAAAAGAAAACAAATTCAGCAGGCATAGGAAAACTTAAAGGATTCCAACATAAAATGATTTAAAAACCTGATGCAGTACCTGAAGTGCACAAAGCCAGGAACATTTCCATTAATTTAAGGGAAAATGTGGGAAGAGAGCTTGAAAAATTACTATTTTGCTGGGGTTATTGAACAACTTGAAGCAGCAGGATGGGTGGCACCTTTAGGGGTAGCTAAATGAGTGAATCGTAAACTCAGATTATATGTGGACCCTCAGGGGCTTAACAGAAACATTCCTGTAGATCAATATCCATTGCCAAGGATTAATGAGATGTTATCAGGAGCTAAAGGAATAAATTGGTTTGCACGATAGGCTACTTACCATCAGGTCTCTCTAAATCCTGACAGTAGGTCATTGACAACCTTTGTGTTTCAGGTTTAAAAGGTTTTGTTTGGCCTGGCATCTCCTGCTGCCATTTTCAAAAGAATGATGTATGAATTATTTTAAGACATTATGGTCAAATGTAAGGAAGAACATGACGAGAAACTGACACAGGTCATGCATATTCTGAAACAAAAAGGACTAACAGCAGAGTATACCAGATGTATGTTTGCCAGTAATAACGTCACATATCTGGGTCATGAAATCACTGGTGAAGTTATTAAACCAATTAAAGAATTGCTCAAGGAAATTAAAGGGGCACCATCACCAAAAACAAAGATGAAATGAGGGCATTTTGGGGATTGGCTGAGTTCTAGGCAAAGTTTGTGAAAAGTCTTTCAACAAAAACTTTGATTGGTCTGAAAAATGTCAGGACTCTTGGATGTCACTTAAAAATTATACATGTAATTCCCCACCATTACAAAGCTATGCCTCTAGCTTGCAGTGCTTGGTAACCACGTATGCTAGTGGTATAGGCATTGTGTTATAATTCAAAATCCATAGAGTCAAGATTCATATGATAAAATCCTCATTTATTCAGCATCCACAACAGTGCCAACTCTTCATTCCTGCTTCCTGCCACCTTCTCTCCAACTCCTTCAGAACCCCCTGAGTCCTCTGCTTCCGTTCTCTGACATCACTAATTCCAATGATGTCAGAGACCAGCAGAGTCCACAACACATTGGTCCTGTACTGTCCCAAATTGGGAAGGATGGCAAAGAATGTACAATCACATTTGCCCCTTGCTCGTTGACACCCAGAGAAGAGAAGTATTTGGTGATTTAGCACAAGGCACTTGCTTGTATATGGGGCTTAAGATACTTCAGGCAATACATTTGGGGAGTGAAAGTAACCTCTTGCATGGTCATAAACCACTCACAAAGGTTTTGACTACATATGATTTACATAATGCATCTCCCAGATCAGATTTAATTATGATGTACAGTACATGCCTGGAGAATGCAGCTACCATTAAAAGCACTAGAGGAGAAAGATTGTGAAGATTGATGTGTTGCCAAAATTGTAAATTACACTGCTGGAATTATGCATGAAGAGTGGAAAATTGCAGCGAGTGGTGATGAGACACTTACAAAATTGAGTAACTTTTTACAGGAGGGATGACCAGAGAAAATCTTTTTAGAAAAGCTCATGTTGACATTGTGGGAAGTGAGGAAAGAATTATCCCTGAAAGGGGGTTTAATTCTTAGTAACTGCAAAGTTATTCCTCCTGAGTCCTTAAGAATCTAATTGTTAGAAATCTGTAATGAAGGGCACTTAGGAACTGGCAAAAGTAAGAGCAGGGTGCAAAACTTGTATTGGTGGCCTAGGGTGAATAAGGAGACAGAAAGTAAAGTTGGAAATTGTGCTCAATGTAAGCACACTGACAAAGCAAAGTGTACACTGAATCCACCTCTGCATCCTATTGTTAGCCCTAACATGCCATGAGAGAGGATGAACATTGACATTACAGGGAACATTTGGGAGAAAGCTGAACAATGCATCTAATAGTAATTATTGACCACTTCTATAAATGGTCAGAAGTGGAAATTGTGCAAAAGGCAGATAAAAGTAGAATTGTGAGAGTGCTTGACAGAATGTTTCAGAGGGAAGGGCTACCAGAAATGGTGGTGAGTGATAATGAACCACAGTTCATTTTGGAAGTGTTTAAATTAAATCATTTTTGAACATCAATGGTATTAAGCATAAGACAATGGGCCTCATTTGGATTTTGGCAGACGGAAAACCCTGTCTGCCAAAATTCCGACAGGGAGGTTGCCGCCATTGTGGCTGCCTCGCTGCGGGGCTCATTGTGAGTTTCCCGCTGGGTCAGCGGGAGGAATTTGACTTTCTGCCTGCTTGCCCAGCAGGAAATGGCCTACAGCATTGTCTCTGGCTCATAATTGAGCCGGCGGCAATGCTGTAGTGTGTAGGGTGCATCAGCACCTTTCCCAAAGTTCACTGTCTTCAAAGCAGACAGTGAACATTGCCACAGTGCTGGCCAGGGGTGGCCCCTGCACTACCGATGCCGAGTGTATGGGCAATAAAGGGGCCCTCCTGGTGCCCCCGCACCCGTTCTCCACAAGCCTTTTCATGGCAGTGCTACCACCATAAAATCGCTGGCAGAAAACAAGATTGTAATCCCCAGGGCAGCGCCGCTTGCAGTGCAGCCCTGGCGGATTAGGATAGCCTGGAGCGCCAGCCCATCAGGACGCAGAATCTTGGTGGTGCTGGTGGTCTGAATGCAGCAAAACCGCCACAGTCATAATGTGGAAGTTGAACCATCCCTTTGGCGGTGGTCTGACCACCACTGTGAGCCTGGCAGTGATTAGGCCCAATGTCTGTATATCATCCATCAGGAAATGGCACTGTTGAGAGAAGCAACAGAGCCATAAAGGGAACTGAACGACGCAGCCTGACTTCGCAAACAGAAGATCGACGCAGCGCCAGCAACATGACCGGAACTTCATCGCACAGCCCTACTGGATCGACACAAGCCGTCTCAGAATGCCGATGCCCGACTTCCTGAGAGGAATCGACGCAGCGCCTGCTGTGCAGAAGAAAATTCCACGCATGGCCTACCGAAATCGACGCAGCCGCTGTGACTTCGCTCTGCAAGCCCAGGATTCCACGCATCGCCCCTGGGGTGTCTGAAAACCCCGCAACCCGAGGAGGATGCAAGTCCGCGCGCCGGAATTCAACACAACGTCTTCCCCGTGTGGAAAATAACGATGCACACTCACTGTTTTCCACGCATCTTCTCCTTTGTGGTCCCTTGCAAAGATTTTTCAACACAAACCAGGTACTTTGCCCTGCAAGAGACACTTGTTATTTCTAGGAGAACTTAAGACACTTTTTATTGGTTTTACAGTAATCTTAGAACTCTAAAGACACTTGATATCACTTTTAGTGATATCCCTACATTTGCTTATTTAATCTTTAATCGTTTTGAACTTCATTTATCCAGATAAATATAAAAAAAAATTCTAAACACTGTGAGGTGTATTTTTGTGGTGTAATATTGTGGTATTGTATGGTTTATTGCACAAATACTTTACACATTGCCTTCTAAGTTAAGCCTGACTGCTCAGTGCCAAGCTACCAGAGGGTGGGCACAGGATAATTTGGATTGTGTGTTACCCTGACTAGAGCAAGGGTCCTTGCTTGGACAGGGGTAACCTGACTGCCAACCAAAGACCCTATTTCTAACACCAATAATGCACAAAAATCTATGGATGTTGTGTGAAAACAACCACGCAACACTTATGGAATGACTCCCTGGGGCATGGTAAACAATGCAGTGATTTGCACTGCGTTGCTTTTCTCAAGACTAATGAAGCTGCTCAGGGTCATGCAAGGCAGTCTGGCATGGCTTTCTAAATCACATTTTGGGCTTGTGTTGCGCATGCATCAAGTTGTGTGGTGCAAGGTTGAAGCAACCCCACTTATAAATATGCACCCTAGTGTCTTCCATCTTTTCTTTTGGCATGCTTCAGCAATATCAGAATATGGTTGTTATGCAGTTTCTATGTGCTCACCATCTATGACAACCATGCTCCCTTTATGTTCTTCAAATAGTTTTTGTGGCAACATCAAGGCACTCTACATCACATATCATGTCTTCTTTGGTACCAGACAAACCTCTGCACCTACTAGCCAAGGGCACCCCTACATTCAAACTGGACCCACTCTGCTTATCCTAAGGTTCAGAAAGTCCTTCATTCACAACCCCTAAGGCTTTTCCCTCTTTCTAAATGAAGCTGACAATAGGTGGCATTCCATTGTACTAGAGTGAGATAGTATGTGCCATCAAGCTCGGCTCTACCTCACACTCTTCTCTTTAACATGTATAATCTAGCACAGCTGGAAGTCTGCAGGGCAGATGGCAGATCTTTGAAGAGCTACTCCTGATTTCAGAATATCTAATTGTAAACAGTATGAAATACACTTTTGACCATAAACAACTGGAAATGCTTACAATACCTGCTTCTGATGATAGTTGGTGGAATATGTTTTGTTTAAATGTTCAGGCTGCGAAGATACTTTTTTCATGCTGTAATATGTTTCATACAGTTCTTTTTCCACTTTGTTATTTTCATATTCCTTTGGGGACGAGAGTCCAGCAAGCAAAGGTCATCAGTTTTACATTTTTGAATATGCATTTTTTTATGCTGTAGCCTCTCAATGTTTTCAACCATTGCTAGACACCAAGCTATGTTGTTGTATGATTCAGTAATATGACATGCAGTAGATATATGTATATTTAAAGTTTAGAAGGCTGCTACTTTTTATTAATATTAAGAAGATATCAGAGCTGGGTCATGTCTGTAAAAGAACAAAAGAAGCAAAGCACCTTCAAAATGAATTGTCTGCACTCCTCTTTTGAAGGATCCACATACATTTTTGTGCATTACTAATATATCAAAATTAAATCCAAGCATGTATTATGATTTATTCACAGGTCTGTAGACACTTAATTCATCCCATTTTGAAAGCATTCTCACCCACTTAGGTGTTTCAATTATCCAATGTGTTTGACAAGTGAAGAGGTGGATCTTAAGTGTCCACATACTTTATATCAGAGTTCACTCCACTGGCCTGAAAAACAGATACAGAACAAGTCACAACATTCATCCTCTCCACAGGTTAGAAGCACTAGCAACCACAACAGGATCTGTGGATTAGAGAAATGAAAGGCTAGGGGAGTACACAGGTTACACCAATTGTTGGGACCTATGAACATTATTTATCAGCCTTCCCGCTATGAACTACAACCAGGACAATAGCCAGGTTCAGCTAGCACAGAGAAGCAACTTGAATAATGCAAACCAGTTAAATAACACTATGGTCACCTTTAGATGAAGATACACAAAAAGGGAGGCATTGTGTCATGCACTACCTGGATAACATCCCAGATTCACATTACAGTATGTAACATCTAACACTATCCCATTATTTTGTAGTGCTCCACAAAATCCTTCATGTTGATGTCAATGTTGGTCACACGTCACATCAGGCTTATTGCAGAATGCAGTGGACCGCTCACACATTTGAAACCAAAGGGCAGCTCCCACACCCCATGAATGTAACAATCTCCTAACTATACAAACCTGCCAGCTGGAAAATGCTTCAAACATGAATTTAATTATAATGTTGATATCGGCAGGGAGATCACCCCATGAATTAACAATACTGATAATGGTGTTTGAACTACTGTAAAAGGCAACTTTTCTAGCTTTTCTATATTAAGCATGATGTAATTAGCTTCCTTGTTTACCGATATCTGTTGTTCATGTGTAAGGTTAAATGCAGCAAATAACTCTTTAGAGTTAACATGCTTCCAGGGCACGTGGCTGGACATGTAAAGTTCAACTCAACTGCATAATGGACCTAAGCTGACTTTGCCCACTTAAAAATGACATGTCATTTGGATAATGTCAATAGTAGAGGACACAATGTTGTTTAATGTGTATATACAAGTGGACCATGTGTTCAAACCATTATCAACAATGGCTAAAGTTTTCTCTAAATTTTCCTTAAAGGGTTAGCAGCTTCCATTTGCAAAAGCCTCCACATTGCATTATACACTGCATATAGAAATCTTTTAGAGAATGGTTTTCTAGGACCCAACAAGAAAACATGTAAGTCTATGTCATCAGAAAGGAGAGAGAAGTGTTCTTTTACAGCTATTAACCTGGATGTTTGCAATCATTATTGACGTAATTTACCTACGCTATATGTGTTGACGGTACCTGAATGTTGTGTGGTTATGTAACAAAGGTCCAGTCTGTAGGAGGCTGGCCTGGCTTATAGTGGTTACCTGATGGTACTTACACCTTGTGCCAGGTCCAGTTATCCCCTATTAGTAGATTAGTAGTGTTCTAGCAGCTTAGGCTGATAGAGGTAGCCATAGC
Organism: Pleurodeles waltl; assembly: GCF_031143425.1. Classification (NCBI taxonomy): domain Eukaryota; kingdom Metazoa; phylum Chordata; class Amphibia; order Caudata; family Salamandridae; genus Pleurodeles; species Pleurodeles waltl. The sequence continues at coordinate 254,722,436 of NC_090438.1, read as the reverse complement.
AGAGCAGCTTAGGCTGAACTAGGAGACACGCAAAGCTCCAACTATACCACTTACATCATATAGGTACTATATCATGAGAAAGACAACACTCAGTGTTACTAAAAATAAAGGTACTTTATTTTAGTGACAGTGTGCCAAAAATATCTCAGAGGATATACTCCCTTAGGAGGTAAGTAAAATATACAAAATATACACACAAACCAAAATCAGGTAAGTAAAGGTCAGAAAGTAGTGCAAACACTGTAGAATACAATAGGATGCAATAGGCCTAGGGGCAACACAAACCATATACTGAGAAAGTGGAATGCGACCCACGAATGGACCCCTAAGCTAGTATAGTGTGTAGAGGGTCGCTGTGAGTGTAAGAAAACACTAAGGGTGTCCAAGATACCCCACCCTAAGACCTTGGAAAGTAGGAGTAAAGTATTACTATTTCCCCAGAAACACACTAAACTTGTGATAGAGGATTTTGCAAAGACCACAACAGACTGCAAAGCACTGAAGACAGATTCTTGGACCTGAGGACCTGCAAAGTAAGGGGACCAAGTCCAAGAGTCGTGAAAGTGTCCAGGGGGGGCAGGAGCCCACTAAACCCCGTATGAAGGTGCAAAATGGGTGCCTCTGGATGGAAGAAGATGAAGATTCTGCAACAACAAAAGATGCTAGGAACTTCTCCTTTGTGCAGAAGATGTCCCACAGAGTGCTGCAGGATGAAAAGTTGTTTCTTTGGCAAAAGATCACAAACAAGCCTTGCTATCTGCAAGAGTCACGGTTGAAGAAAAAGGGTGCTGTCTGGGCCCAGGAAGAACCAGCATGTCGCCACTTGGGAGAGCAGACAGAGGAGGCCATCAGCAACGTTGAGAGCTCATGCACAAGAAGGTAGCACCCACAGAAGCACTTGAACATGGGTTCAAGAAGTCTGAACATGGTGGTCATCTCAGCACTGCAAAAAAGGATCCCACGAAGCTGGAGATCAACTCAGGGAGCTGAGCATTACAGGACAGACTGCTGGGGACCTGGGCGTGGCTGTGCATGAAGGATTTTGTGGAAATGTGCACAGAAGCCCTAGCTGCTGCAGTTCACATGGTGCACAGGATTACCATCTGGAGAGGGGAGGCAAGGACTCATCTCCTGTAAATTTGGACAGTTGGACCACTGGACAGTCTGGGTCACTTGGGTCCACCACCTGTGTTCCAGAGGCCAAGCTCGTCAGGATGAGAGGGTTCTCAGTGTACCAGTGACACTGACGTTTGGTGCCTGCTGGAGCAGGGGGAAGATTCCCTCAACCCACAGGAGATTTCTTTGTGGCTTCCAGTGCAGGATGAAGGCAGGAAGCCCCCAGAGCATGCACCACAAGAAACCAGTCAATAAAGACGGCAGGAATAGGCACTACAATATCGCTGGTAGTCTTCCTGCTACTTTGTTGCAGTTTTGCAGGCGTCCTGGAGCAGTCAGCGGTCGATCCTTGGCAGAAGTTGAAGAGAGAGGTGCAGAGGAACTCTGGTGAATTCTTGCAAGTTGTTATCTGACGAAAAGCCCACAGGAGAGACCCTACATAGCCCTCAGAGGAGGATTGGCCTCCTAGTCAGGTAAGCACCTATTAGGAGTGGTTTCTGACATCACCTGCTGGCACTGGCCACTCAGAGGCCTCCAGAGTGCCCTCACACCTCTGGATCCAAGATGGCAGAGGTCTGGGACACACTGGAGGAGCTCTGGGCACCACCCCTGGGGTGGTGATTGACAGGGGAGTTGTCACTCCCCTTTCCTTTGTCCAGTTTCACGCCAGAGCAGGGACTGGAGGTTCCTTAAACCAGTGCAGACTGGCTTATGCAAGGACGGCACCATCTGTGCCCTTCAAAGCACTTCCAGAGGCTGGGGGAGGCTACCCCTCCTCAGCCTTTAACACCTATTTCCAAAGGGAGAGGGTGTAACACCCTCTCTCAGAGGAAATTCTTTGTTCTGCCTATACCCCAGGAAGGCAGAACCCTGTCTGTGGGGTGGCAGCAGCAGTAGCTGCAGAGAAAACCCCAGAGAGCTGGTTTGGCAGTACCCGGGGTCCATAGTGGAGCCCCGGGGATGCATGGCATTGGCACCCCAATACCAGATTTGGCATGGGGGACAATTCCATGATCTTAGACATGTTACATGGTCATATTCGGAGTTACCTTTGTGAAGCTACATATAGGTATTGACCTATATGTAGTGCACACGTGCAATGGTGTCCCCACACTCACAAAGTCTGGGGAAATGGCCCTGAACTATGTGGGGGCACCTTTGCTAGTGCAAGGGTGCCCTCACACTTAGTAACTTTGCACCTAACCTTCAGTAGGTGACTTATAAGTTATTTAAGTGCAGTGAAAATGGCTGTGAAATAACGTGTGCGTTATTTCACTCAGGCTGCAGTGGCAGCCCTGTGTAAGATTTGTCTTAGCTTCCGATGGGGGGCAAAAGAAATGCTGCAGCCCATCGGGATCTCCTTGAACCCCAATACCCTGGGTACCTAGGTACCATATACTAGGGAATTATAAGTGTGTTCCAGTGTGCCAATTAGAATTGGTAAAAATGGTCACTAGCTTATAGTGACAGATTTAAAGGCAGAGAAAGCATAGGCAATCAGGTTCTGGTTAGCAGAGCCTCAGTGACACAGTTAGGCACTACACAGGCATACCCATTTAGGCCACACACTATGAGCACTGGGGTACTGGCTAGCAGGATCCCAGTGAGACAGGCAAAACACACTGACAAATAGGGTTTTCACTATGAGCACTGGGGCCCTGGCTAGCAGGATCCCAGTGAGACAGTAAAAACACACTGATATATACTACCAAACAGGCCAAAAGGTGGGTAACAATGCTAGAAAGAGCCTACTTTCTCACATAACCACCCCCCAAATGAAGGACAATAAGGCTAACCTTGGCCTGTTGAGTCTTTCTTGTCTAAGTGGTGATAAGTGGAGAGTAGCCCTGCAATAGATTGGTTACTCCCTTTATCGTCCACTGAATGGTTACTTCCCTGTGGGTATGTGAACCACCCTGTTTGGAGTGTTTTAGCTAACCAACAATGTGAGTCTATAGTCTCAGAGTTCCTATTAGTATGTTTTAGTTTAGAGCAGTGGGATTGGTCCACCAGCCCTATATCAAGTGATGAGAATACCAGACAGGGATGCTGTCTCAATAAAGCCATAGCTGGGCAAAACGTTTGTCCTTAGGCTGTAAGAGAGACCAGGGTTGCTGTTTCTCTTGAATTGGAGCAGGGCAGGGCTGCTGTCCTGTAAGCTCCACACTAGGGAAGGGCTGCTGCCCTAAGTGTTCTGAGGTAGTGCAGGGCTGCTGCGCTAAAGTTTATCTGGGAGGGTTGGAGGGATGCTCCATGTTAAGTAAAATGGTGCAGTTTTTCACATCAGGATTAGTTATCTCACAGAGAATTACTTTTACTTCAGGGAGTACAGCTGTGGTAACTGATGGTTCCCTTGGTACAGGTTCCACCCCAGGAGAGGTTTCTCCCACCATAGAACTGGTATCCTTAGGGGCAGGGTGGGTAGGGGATACTTTGGTGCTTTTTTTACCTGTTGTTGGAGAAGGATCCTGAGATTTCAGGCCTTTTTCTCTCCTTTGCTTTTTCATTTCAGCTGAAATGAGAGGAAGCAATTCCTCAGGGATACATAGCATGGATGCATGGGTACTAAACTCTACCTCAGCCCAACCTGAGGCCTTTAGGTCATTACCTCAGACACAGTCTACAGGTAAGCTAGGTGACACTACCACCTGCTTTGGGCCAGTAACTCCACCCCAACTAAACTGAACTATAGCTAAGGGGAGGAACTGAGTGGAGTTATGGACATCAATAATCTTGTATTGTTGTCCAGTGAGGTATTGTGCAGGAGAAACTAGGTTTTCAGTCACTAAAGTGATACTGGCACCTGTGTCCCTGTAGGCCTGGGCCTAAACACCATTCATTAAAACTGACTGCCTGTACTTATCCATTGTAAGGGGACAAGCAGCCAGTGTGGCAAGGCCAATGCCACCAGGTGTGACAGAAATTGTCTTGGGACTGACTACCCCAGTTTCTATGATGGACCCAAAAGTGAACCCAACTACACCCTTATTTTGACTGTTGCCAGCAGTCCCACCACTGTTACCACTACTGCTGGGGCACTGGAGTTTGATGTATTAGTGGTGGTAGGCTCAGGGGCTTAACCTGGGCAGGACGTATCCCCTGGCCAATGTCCTTTATTTTTACACACATAGCACCAAGGCTTTTTAGTATGTGTGGATTGTGAAGAAGAGGAAGAAGATGATTTACCCCACCCCTGAAGAGTGTTTAGGATGTGAAGAAGGATCTTTGTTTTTACCTTTATCCCCATGCTTATCCTGAGATTTTTCACCATCTTTCTTCTTGCCATCCTTGTCACCCCCTGTTTCAGCTTTCCTGCTCACTCTTGTTCTGACCCATTTGTCTGCCTTCTTTCCCAATTCTTGAGGAGAGGTCAGATCTGAGTCTACCAAGTACTGGTGTAACAAGTCAGACACACAATTAGTCAAAATATGCTCTCTCAAAAGAAGATTATATAGGTTTTCATAGTCAGCCACCTTAGTACCATGTAACCACCCCTCCAAGGCCTTCACTGAACAGTCTACAAAGTCTGTCCAGTCTTGAGAGGACTCTTTTCTGGTATCTCTGAACGTTATCCTGTATTGTTCAGTGGTTAAGCCAAATCGATTTAAGAGTGCATCTTTCAAAACTTTGTAGTTGTTGGCATCAATCTCCCTGACAGTAAGGAGTCTGTCCCTACCCTTGCCAGTGAAAGATAGCCACAAGACATCAGCCCACTGCCTTTGAGGGACAAACTGTACCATACAGGCCCTCTCAAGTGCAGAAAACCACTTGTTTATATCACCCCCCTCCTTGTAACGGGGGGGCAATCTTATACAGGTTTCTTGAATCTGTTTCTCTAACAGGATGACTATCAAGAACACTGCTGCTGTCACCATGGGGAACTAACCCCAACTTCTGCCTTTTCCTCTCTACATCTAGAGACTTCCTGTCTAAGGCCAACTGCTACTGTCTCAGCTTCAGTCTGGCCTCTTCCAACCTCAGCTTTCTGAGTTCCCTGTCTAGGGTGTTATCCTCAGGGTGGGATTCTTGGGAATTCTCTGACACAGAGGTGATGTGGGAATGGGCAGAAGTGGACCTCTCTCTAACCACCTGAACTCTAGTTGCCTGGCCTTTTGGAGTGAAAGGTGCCCTACTGATGTGTGACCCCCTCCAACTACCAGCTTCAATAGATGGCCTGTTAACTGAAAGGTCTTTGGATGTACCCTCCCCAGAGTCCTCAGGGACCTCCACTGGAACTATCTGGGTAACTCCCTCCTCTACCTCCTGATCCTGGGTTTGACCAGACTGGTTCTGGTCACTTTCAAGGAGAAGGCTAAGGAGAAGATCTTTGGTAGGGTTCTTACCAATCCCTAAACTTCTTTCTATCCAGAGACCCCTCAAACATTTAAAGTTTAAATTGTCATAAGTTGTCTGCACAACTTAGGGAGTGGCTTCTACTACGGACATAGTTGCAAGAAAGAGTTTAGGAGAGAGATAAAACAGTTTAGAAACTTTTAAAGAAAAGAGAAAAAACTTTTTAAAAATTTTCTGAAACTTTTTAGATTTTTTTTAAAAAGACAGTAAGACTGTTTAGGTTAACTCTGTATATTTCTAAGTATTTAGAATATGGTTTTCTTATGAAAAGCACCAATGACAAAGTGGTAAAACAGTTACAAGTACTTATCCCACCGCCTCACCACCAATGTAGGAGGCTGGCCTGGCTTACAGTGGGTACCTGATGGTACTTACACCTTGTGCCAGGTCCAGTTATCCCTTATTTGTAGATTAGTCATGTTCTAGCAGCTTAGGCTGATAGAGGTAGCTATAGCAGAGCAGCTTAGGCTGAACTAGGAGACATGCAAAGCTCCTACTATACCACCTATATCATACAGGTACTATATCATAAGAAAGACAATATTCAGTGTTACTAAAAAATAAAGGTACTTTATTTTAGTGACAATGTGCCAAAAATATCTCAGAGGATATACTCCCTTAGGAGGTAAGTAAAATGCACAAAATATACACACAAACCAAATTCAGGTAAGTAAAACAGTCAGAAAGTAGTGCAAACACTGTAGAATACAATAGGATGCAATAGGCCTAGGGGCAACACAAACCATATACTAAGAAAGTGGAATGCGAACCACAAATGGACCCTTAGGCTAGTGTAGTATGTAGAGGGTCACTGGGAGTGTAAGAAAACACTAAGGGTGTCCAAGATACCCAAACCCAAGACCCTGGAAAGTAGGAATAAAGTACTACTATTTCCCCAGAAACACACTAAAATCGTGATAGAGGATTTTGCAAATACCACAACATACTGCAAAGCACTGAAGATGGATTCCTGGACCTGAGGCCCTGCAAAGGAAGGGGACCAATTCCAAGAGTCGTGAAAGTGTCCAGGGGGGGCAAGAGCCCACTAAACCCCATATGAAGGTGCAAAATGACTGCCTCTGGATGGAAGAAGCTGAAGATTCTGCAACAACGAAATATGCTAGGATCTTCTCCCTTGTGCAGAAGATGCCCCACGGGGTGCTGAAGGATGCAGAGTTGTTTCTTTGGCAACAGACTGCAAACAAGCTGTGCTAGCTGCAAGAGTTATGGTTTAAGAAAAAGGGTGCTGCCCGGGCCCAGGAAGTACCAGGATGTCACCACTTGGGAGAGGAGACAGAGGATCCCTCGGCAACGTAGAGAACCCACGCACAAGAAGGTAGCACCCACAGAAGCACTTGAAAATGGGTTCAAGTAGTCTGAACACAGCGGTTGTCTCAACACTGCAAAAGAGGGTCCCACGAAGTCAGAGATCAACTCAGGGAGCTGAGCATTGCATGACAGAGTGTTGGGGACCTGGGCTTGGCTGTGCATGAAGGATTTTGTGGAAATGTGCACAGAAGCCCTAGTAGCTGCAGTTCACATGGTGCACAGGATTACTGTCTGGAGAGGGGAGGCAAGGACTTACCTCCTCCAAATTTGAACAGTTGGACCACTGGACAATCTGGGTCATTTGGGTCCACCACCTGTGTTCCAGGGGCCATGCTCATCAGGATGAGAGGGTTCCCAGAGTACCTGTGACGCTGAGGTTTGGTGCTTGCTGGAGCAGGGGGAAGATTCCCTCAACCCACAGGAGATTTCTTTGTGGCTTCCAGTGAAGGATGAAGGCAGGCAGCCCCCAGAGCATGCACCAGCAGGAAACAGTCAAGAAAGCCATCAGGATGAGGCGCCAAAATGTCGCTGGTAGTCTTCTTGCTACTTTGTTGCAGTTTTGCAGGCATCCTGGAGCAGACAGCGGTCGATCCTTGGCAGAAGTCGAAGAGAGAGGTGCAGAGGAACTCTGGTGAATTCTTGCAAGTCGTTATCTGAGGAAAAGCCCACAGGAGAAACCCTAAATAGCCCTCAGAGGAGGATTAGCCTCCTAGTCAGGTAAGCACCTAACAGGAGGGGTCTCTAACATCACCTGCTGGCACTGGCCACTCAGAGGCCTTCAGAGTGCCCTCACACCTCTGGATCCAAGATGGCAGAGGTTAGGGACACACTGGAGGAGCTCTGGGCACCACCCCTGGGATGGTGATGAACAGGTGAGTGGTCACTCCCCTTTCCTTTGTCCAGTTTTGCACCAGAGCAGGGGCTGGGTGTTCCCTATACCGGTGTAGACTGGCTTATGCAAGGAGAGCACCATCTGTGCCCTTCAAAGCATTTCCAGAGGCTGGAGGAGGCTACCCCTCCCCAGCATTTAACACCTATTTCCAAAGGGAGAGGGTGTGACACCCTCTCTCAGAGGAAATTCTTTGTTCTGACTTCCTGGGACTGGGCTTCCCAGACCCCAGGAGGTCAGAACCCTGTCTGTGGGGTGGCAGCAGCGGTAGCTGCAGAGAAAACCCCAGCGAGCTGGTTTGGCAGTACCCAGGGTCCATAGTGGAGCCCCGGGGATGCATGGAATTGGCACCCCAATACCAGATTTGGAATGGGGGACAATTCCATGATCTTAGACATGTTACATGGCCATATTCGGAGTTACCATTGTGAAGCTACATATAGGTATTGACCTATATGTAGTGCACTTGTGTAATGGCGTCCCCGCACTCACAAGGCCCGGGAAATGGCCCTGAACTATGTGGGGGCACCTCTGCTAGTGTAAGGGTGCCCTCACAGTTAGTAACTTTGCACCTAGCCTTCAGCAAGTGAAGGTTAGACATATAGGTGACTTATAAGTTACTTAAGTGCAGTGAAAATGGCTGTGAAATAACGTGTGCGTTATGTCACGCAGGCTGCAATGGCAGGCCTGTGGAAGGGTTGGTCTGAGCTCCTTATGGGTGGCAAAAGAAATGCTGCTGCCATTAAGGATCTCCTGGAACCCCAATGCCCTGGGTACCTAGATACCATACACTAGGGACTTTTAAGGGGTCCAGTGACACAGTTAAGCACTACTGACAAAAAAACACATTAGGTCACAAACTATGAGCACTGGGGTCCTGGCTAGCAGGATCCCAGTGAGACAGGCAAAACACACTGAAATATAGGGTTTCCACTATGAGCACTGGGGTCCTGGCTAGCAGGATCCCAGTGACACAGCAAAACACACTGACATACACTCACAAACAGCCAAAAGTGGGGGTAACCATGCTAGAAAGAGGCTACTTTCTCACAACAGGGCACAATGCCCCCTCAAGAAGCAGTGGGTAAGACACCCACCCACCGCAGCCTCCCCTGGATCAATAGCACAGGGCACGATGCCCCCTCCAGATCATGTAGGCAAGTCACCCACTTGAGAGACCATGGCCTTGCACTCCCCAGGACCAAGCACAGGGCATGTTGCCCCCTCCAGAGCATGTGGGCATGTCACCCACTTGAGAGACTGTAGTCTTGCACTCCCCAGGACCAAGTACAGGGCATGTTGCCCCCTCCAGAGCAAGTGGGCAAGTCACCCACTCAAGAGACTGTGGCCTTGCACTCCCAGGACCAAGCACAGGGCATGTTGCCCCCTCCAGAGCAAGTGGGCAAGTCACCCACTCGAGAGACTGTGGCCTTGCACTCCCCAGGATCAAGCACAGGGCAAGTTGCCCCCTCCAGAGCAAGTGGGCAAGTCACCCACTCGAGATACTGTGGCCTTGCACTCCCCAGGATCAAGCACAGGGCACGTTGCCCCCTCCAGAGCAAGTGGGCAAGTCCCCCACTCGAGAGACTGTGGCCTTGCACTCCCTAGGACCAAGCACAGGGCAGGTTGCTCCATCCAGAGCAAGTGGGCAAGTCACCCACTTGAGAGACTTTGGCCCCATGACCAAGCACAGGGCATGTTGCCCCCTCCAGAACCAGTGGTCTTGTTCCATTTGCCGGCTGAGGTGACCCTCGTCTCTCATCCCCCTGAGCTGCCTACCATACTGATGCCCCTGCAGTGTTTTCTCTGTGTTGAGGCAGGTGCCATGTGTGGCCTTAGAATTTGGCCTGTGGCCATGTGGACAACGTGCATTATGGACTGGGCTGTGTCCCTTTCTATGTACATATGTATATATATATATATATTACCTTGCCTCACTTATTTATCTTGATGTGTTGCTCTCATTACATTAAATTTTTCTAAAACGTTTTGCATTATTCATCTGAGGTACGGGGTAACTATGTTTTAGTACTGCAGCTGATTGTGTGTATGGTGTTGGAGGGGTGTGTGATGTGCGTGTATAGGTGTCACTCTCTTTTTCCTCCCTTCCTCCGTTGTGTGCTAGGCGGCTGTACTCACCGTCGTCGTCTTCGCCGTCGTTGGTGTTCATGGCTGAGCAGCATGTTGAAGACAATGGGAAGACATGCAGCTCGGGCTCCATGGCAGCGTGGTTGTTCCCTGTGTCTGCAATGGTGAGTCCTTTCCCTTCTGAGGTCTGTTTCCACCAGGCTTTTGATGTCATTGGTATGTTCCTTTTTATATACTTTAATCACAATAACTAGAAATGTTAATATTTGTCTCTTTGTGGCACCCAGACAGACTTTGCTACTTCAATTATTAACTTGCACATGAAATTCAGAACGTACCCAGGCAGAAATGACAAGTTGGGTGCCCCTCTTATTGTTGAGCAACGCCAACACTTAGGGCCTCAGTCACAAACAGTTTGCTGTAATTTCCTCACATAGTACACTTGTTGTATTCTTGAATTTCAGATTTAAGCTTGAAGTACTCCTGGCTTACCGCTTGAATTCAGCATCACTCCTGGACTATCATAAGTATCAGCCATATCTACTTATGGCAAAATCTGCATAAATTGAGTCTAAGAATGTAGTGACGGCCAGGGGAAGACTGCCAAGTTTTCAAGTTTTGTAGGCTGCATCATGTCCCGCAAATGCATAACACGCTGTTGGAAAAAAATAGGCCTTAGTCAGGGCCACTGAATTTATGTTATTTTGAGGCTGCCGCGTTTTCCACAGAGTTATGGGTTTGACAGATTTGCTGGATAATCCATTGTCTGATGCATAGTGTGCAGACTTCAGCAAAATAAACATTGATTGTAGCTCAAGTAGATAAAAATTACTAAAAACCAAGCAACATGTGTTGTTGTGCAGTAGAAGCCCATTTGCAAATGCTGATTGGTCACGTTTCTGTTGACTATTTCTCTGTTTGGGTGTCAAAGTGGTACTAATGAGGTGACACCTTTGCCCAAAAAGTGTTAACGTGAAAATGCCAAATAATGACTTTATACCAACACAAAATGTGCCTAATAGCACCCCCATAATTTGCCTTTTATTGAAGTTTGTTTTGATCCTCACCTGTCACATAATTTTAGTGGCTCTCGTCTTCAGTGCACACTAAAAATAATGCCATGGAAGGTGATAATGACAGTGTTTACCTCACAAAAAAAGAGAGGTGAAATAATACTTCTGAAGTGGGAGAAAGGAAAGTGACTCGACACCACAGACCAGACGGGTTTTACAATCCCCTTTACATGCTTTACCACAGAAAACCCAATGACACTGACTTGCTTATGTTGGATCTTGTTCTTCACCACAGTGCCAAGCAATAGTCTTATCAGTACTGAAAATACTCACATTGTTTAGTGTTAAAGTACTGTTGATATTTTCACTAGTGTTTTTTTCAGATTACATAGTCCAACACACTTTACAGATTGAGGGTCCCATTTACAAGCCCTTTGCGCCACTGCTGCATCATTTTTCTTATGCAGGGGTGGTGCTTGCAGTGCCCTTTACTGCTCCATATTTACAAACTGATGCATTGGGTCCAATGCGTCAGTTTGTAAAGCTCTGTGTCACATTACACCTAAATCAGGTTTAATGTATGCTGGTTAGGCGTTCTCGCTGGAAAAGTCATGCAAAACTGAGGCAGTGAAATTTACAACATTTCACTGCATCATTCTGCGACATTACTGCTTCAAAATGTTACTACCTGCTTAGAGCAATTGTAAGATTGACGCAGGGCTTTTTCTATGGGAGACTCTTCACATTGCTGGAACTCTGTCAGTTTAGCAACACTACTCCAGCAGTGTTTGAGTTTAGCACCAACAGATGCGTCAGAATTACCGACGCATCTGTGAAAACCTGCACCGTGGAGTTTTGTATTGTAAATACAAGGCATCCATGTTGTTGGTAGAGGATGTACGGGAAGCGCAAGAAATCTAATGCATCAATGACGATGCTTCATATTGATGGAAATGAGGCCTTTAGTTTTGTCACATTATGTCCAATCATTCCTAATTTATAGCATGAAATAATACACACCAGCTTCACACAAAAATGAAATTAATTTAAAAGAAAATTAACAAGGCAAAAAGTAGTCCTCTACGAAAGAAAACTATTAATTGGAGTGAATGGTAGTTCCCAACAAGTAATAAGGTCAATAATCTGCTAGGTGCATGGAAATCAAAACAACAAAAATCCAACGAAGGGACAACGAGAAATGATTTTTTGAAGACAAGAAAGACAAGAAAGAGTAAAGCACTGTGAGAAATTGGATTATGGGTTCATAGCCCACAACAAGTAATAATGTCAATATTTTTGTTAGGTCTTGTAGACATTTCAGTAATTTAAACCTAAACTCATCCCCTGGCAGCTACGACACAGAACAGACAGGTTTAATGAAATGAAATGCCCAAAGCATTGTTGCAAATGGGTTCTGCCTATTTAGTATGCCCATTTCTTTTCTTTTTTTACTTGCCCGGTTTTGGATATTTATGGTGGGTCACTACTTGAGTCTCACTCACAGTAATTGCATGGTAAATTGGACTGCATGTGTTTGCTGACCTTTAAAAATAAGGGCGCTGCAATGCAGCTAGGGTAATGGACACTTGGCTTGTTACACGTGAACATGTATGTACACTCATGTGAGGCACAGGTACAGGCTGCACATAAGAGACTACAGTGGTGTGCAATCTGATAGCTGCACACAGGTAACCTGCCTGAGGAAGTTTTTAACTGCACATTTGACCTTTCAAAAAACACGTTTGGAAAGGCTAAAGCTTTAAAAAAAAATTACTGTCACTCTTATGGACCTTATGGACTTGGGGATGTGTCTGCAGCTGAACCTGAAACTAGTGGGTCTCTCTAAGGGCCAGTTATGTTGGCCCCCTTTCACACCTGAGGACCACATGGGGAAATGCCTGGACATCTGTGCCTCAGCAGGAGGAGCAGAGCACCAGGAAACAGGCCAAAGAGGAAGCTGACACAGTGAGCCCTTGAAAACCAGCTCCTAGCAGACAGTGGCTTTTGTTGAGGGCAGGATGTCTGCTGAAACTGCTCCTGGCAATTAGAGATTGTGATTAACAGTAACATGAGCTCAGGATTGTTGAAATTGGCCCAAAGGGGCCCAGCTTATGACCTTTTAGAAATTGTGACCTTTGATCCATGCTTAGAAAAGTGAATGGATGAGGTCCGCTGCTGCTTCCAAATATTAATCCCAGGGTGGGCTAGTGCCTGAGGGTCTGAGCAAGAACAATTTAAATAACCTCTCCAGTGAGTGGGCATGTGTGGGCACCGTTCCCAGACTCTCCCTCTTCCTGGGGATCCCATCTCCCACAGCAAAATCAACTAAAAGGGGGACCAGGGACCCCATCTCTGTGCCCCAAGACCAAAGAATACCTCCCCTCTTCCTGTGATCAAGTACAGCAGGAACAGCCAATCCATACATTGCTCCTCCCAATGCTGCAAGGAATAGCAGAAGCAAGTACACTGACTCCCATGCAGAGTTGCAAGTAGAAGTGTCAGGAGCCATCCAGGGTCACAGTGGACCTGGGACTCCTTCTTTGGCCCCCAAAGGAGAAAATGGCTTCAGGATGTCCCATGTGGGACCAGCACACCTCTTTTAGGTAAAGAAAAGCCAAGAAAAAGACTTGGGATGCAAGGCCACACACCTATGAACAATGCGGCTGAAGATGCTCTTACATTATGCTCTCTCCTAAGAGGGAGCAGCCTGTAATGCCCCATGAAGGACTTTCTACACCCTTTTACCTTTCTTGGTGTGGCTTCAGGAACCACCAGTGATCCTCTCCCTCACATAGGACTCTGCCAAGACCAACCTCCATGAAGGAATGATGACCATCACCGAAAGGATGAAGAGCAGCTTCCTGAAACTCAATTCCAACAAGATGGAAGTCCTCATCTTTGGCTCCACCCCCTCCGCCTGGGATGACTTCTGGTGGCCTGCCACTCTCGGAGCCACTCCAACTCCCATCGCAAGCAACCTAAGATTCATCTTGGACTCCTCATTATCCGTGACCCAGCAAGTCAACGCCATCTCCTCCTCCTGCTTAAACACCCTCCACATGTTCCGAAAAATCTACAAACAGATACCCACCGAAACCAGAAGAACAGTCACCCAAGCCCTCGTAAGCAGCAAACTGGACTACGGCAATGCCCTCTATGCAGGAATCAAAGCCAAACTCCAGAAGAGGCTGCAACGCATCCACAACGCCTCCGCATGCCTCATCCTTGGCATCCCCTGCCACTGCCACATCACAGACCACCTGAGAAACCAGTCAACAAGAGAATCACCTTCAAACTCCTCACCCACGCTCATAAAGCAATGCACAACACCGGACCAGAGTACCTCAACAGACGGCTCTCCTTCTCCACTCCGACGTGGCAGCTCCGCTCTGCCAACCTCGTCCTCGCAACCGTCCTACGTCTCCGCAGAACTACAACTGGCGGTAGATCATTCTTGCACCTCACCGCCAAAACGTGGAACACTCTTCCCACCCACCTGCGCCAGGCCAAAGACCTCTTTCCCTTCAGGAAACTTCTCAAGACCTGGCTGTTCGAGAAGTAGCAGCACCTCCGCCACTTCTCCCCCCCTCCTCAGCACCTTTAGACCCTCAGGGGTGAGTACAGTGCGCTTTACTAATTCCTGAATGATTGATTGATTGAAGATGGGGACCAAGTCCAAGAAGCACAGAAGAGTCCAGGAAGGGCAGGATCCTCTACCCACCAGGATGAAGGTGTAAAAAGTTAACCAACAGTGAGGAAGAAGAGTCAGCACTGCACCCAGGAAGATGAAGCTGGGTTCCTGGAGGATGCAGGTGATGTCCCATGCTGGATGGAGGATTACAGTCGGGTTTGCATCATTGGGGTATGCCAACAAGCCTTGGCACATGCAAAGCTTGCAGTGAGCAGAAAGAGGGCGCTGCTGGGGACCAGGAAGGACCAAGTGGACTCTACCTAGGAGGGGGAGTCAAAGGGGGCCCTCAGCAACACAGAGAGCTCACAGAAGACCAGGCAGTGCTCACAGGAGTCCCACAGGATGGGGACATGAAAGTTTCAGAAGAGGCCCAAGCAGCACTACGAAAAAGGCTCCCAAGCCGCCAGAGAACCATTCACGGAGCTGGTTGTCGCAGGAGTACTGGGGGTTGGAGCTTCAAGATGCATGAACATCTTGGAGGAAGGATTCCAACAAGCCTTGGCAGCTACAAATGACGCGGTGCACAGGGGTACTGTCCTGTGGGGGGGCAAGTGCTTACCTCCACCAAAGTTGGACAGTTGGAAGAGAGGACTATCGGGACCACTTAAATACCCGTGATGCAAGATCCACGCAGCTCAGCAGGAGAGGGGATCCACACAGCCGGTCGTCATCGCATTTGGTGCCTGCAGAAGCAGGGGAGTGACTCCTTCACCACAAGGGAGTTTCTTTTACTCTTCAGATGCAGGCTGGAGACGGACTGTTCTCAGACGATGTTCGACCAGGGAAATGTTGCCGTTGCTGGAAGGAGCTGGAGTTACAATGTTGCAGAAGGTGCCTTGCTTTTTTGTTGCAGCTTCTAGGGGCCTGACGAGTCCAGATACAGTTTCATCATGAGAAGTCAAAGTGGAGGATGCAGAGAATTCCTGATGGAGTCTTTCAATCCGAATCTGAGGAACCACCCAAAGGAGAGACTCTAAATAGCCCTGAAAGGGGGATTGGTCACCCATCCAGGTAAGCATCTATCAGGGAAGGGCTCCAATGTCATCTGCTGGCACTGGCATTCAAATGCTCACAGAGTTCCCAGGCAACCTTAAAACCATGATGGCAAAACCCAGGTACTCTCTGGAGGAGCTTTGGGTACCACCCCTGGGGTGGTGATGGACAGGGGAGTAGTCACTCCCCTTTCCTTTGTCCAGTTTCGAGCCCTTCAAAGCATTTTCCCCAAATGTGCCCTTCAAAGCAATTCCAGTTGCTTGTGGAGATTACCCATCCCAAGCCTGTAACACCCCTCTCCCAAAGGAAATCATTTGTTCTGCCTTCCTGGGCTGGAGCTTCTCAAGCAACAGCAGGGCAGAAACCTGCCTGGGGGATGGCAGCAGCTTTGGCTGCCTGGAAACCCTCAGAAGGCTGAAATGGGAATACTGGGGGTCCTATAAGGAGCCCCCAGAGTGCATGTAATCATACAACCACTGCTTGCAAAAGTCTTGGGGTATGATTCCAACATGTTTAATACCAAATATACCTATGTTTGGAGTTACCCTTATGTAGCTGGACATAAGTCCTATGTCCTATGTCCAGTACACGTGTAAAATGGCATCCCTGCACTCACAAAGTCTGGGGAAATGGGCCTGGAATTTGTGGGGGCACCTCTGCTAGGCCTACCATAGGGGTGAATTCTAAATGACCTGTTGTAGTGAAAAATGGCAGTGAAAGGGTGCTTGCGCCTTTTCACGCAGGCTGCAATGGCAGTCCTGCAGAAGCCTTTGCATGGGCTCCCTAAGGGTGGCAAACTATGTGCTGCAGCCCATAGGGTTCCCCTGGAACCCCAATGCCCTGGGTACTTAGGTACCATATAAATGGGACTAATAAGGGGGCACCAGTGTGCCAATTGTGGGTGAAATACTGTGATAGTAGTAACCAACAACTAATTTTAAGGGAGAGAGCATAACTTCTAGGATCCTGGTTAGCAGGATCCCAGTAGACACAGTCAAACACACTGACAAACAGGCCAAAAGGGGGGGTAAACAAGCTAGAAACTTTCCTACAGCCGCAGCAGTTACCTGGAGGCAGAAAGAGTCCGGCAGAGACCATGTTTCTGCTGGACCTATTAGGAGGTAGCACACCGCCAGTGTGATGGCTGCAGTCCAACCACCACGGAGCACCAGGCAGAAACGAACAGTATAAAAGGAGACACCACCTTCAGGAATCCATACATGTCTGGAGCCACCATGGAACCAGAACTAGACAGCATCCCACTGCTCCTGCTCACCAAAAGACAACAGAATGATCGCCAACAAAGACCATAAGTACACACACTCACCTGTTGCATATGTAAAATGCACACATGATTACAGTTACATAACATGCCATAGGGAGGGTGGTGCGAAGGGCTGCACTCGCTCCTAATAGCATAGTGACACACACACTCACAAACTGCATCAAAGACACCCACACGTACACATCATGCACACTTCAGTCAGCACACACACACACCACATGTCAATACCACCACCCACGCACACAACCTTGGCATCGTTCTAGACTCATCTCTCTCCATGGCCCAGCAAATCAACACCATATCGTCCTCATGCTTCAATACCCTTTGCATGCTATGCAAGACTTTCAAATGGATTCCTTTAGAAACAAGAAGAACGGTCACCCATGCCCTCATCAGCACCAGACTGGACTACGGCAACACCCTCTATGCTGGGACAACAGCCAAACTTCAAAGAAAACTCCAGCGAATTCAAAACACAGCCGCATTTCTCATCCTCAACCTCCCTCCCCACAAACACATATCCACCCACCTCAGATCCCTACATTGGCTCCCCATCAGCAAAAGGATCATCTTCACGTCCACGCTCACAAAGCCCTCCATGACACTGGACTGGCCTACCTCAACGAACGTGTAAATTCCACATACCAACTCGACAGCTCCACTCCGCTGACCTCCCCCTCGCTACAGTAGCCCTCAATCAACGCACCAACTCCGGCGGCAGATCCTTCTCCCACCTCGCCGCCAAGACCTGGAACTCCCTCCCCATCAACATATGCAAGACCCAGGACCTCCTAAGTTTCAGAAAGCACCTCAAGACATGGCTTTTTGAGCAGTAACCAGCAACCCCCCCCCCACAGCGCCTTGAGGCCCTAACGGGTGAGTAGTGCGCTTAAGAAATTTTTTGATTGATTTATTGATTGAACATACAAACTCATAGCAACAACATAACTCCACAAATACAAAAACATGTCACACACTCACACCAAACACTGGCCAGGGACTGCATACATCCATGTGTAATGGTACACACACAACAACACCATAATACAACCCCGCAATCAACACACACAGCACATCAAACCTATTATGCCATGCACAATACACTCAGATACAAACAATCAAAACACACAAAGCGACATATCACAACAAGACCGGCACATCAGCGATGTGAGTAGCAAACATTTACATGGAAGGAGGCCGTATTGGGACACATCTCATGTTTAAGAAGGCCACAAAACATGCCCACACGAACAAGCCCCATTCAGATCTCATGGAAAAACTAAACCAACAACAAATGTAATGCACAGTCCCATATATGTGTGAAGTGCAAGGCTACACAGCATACACTACTCCAAACACCATGCAAGACACCAGCCAGCTCTGAGGGACACACCTAGTCACATGGACACAAAAGTAAAGCACACTTGCACAACTCAATACACTTCATGTCTGCACTGAAAAAACTCCACACCACACACCACATGTACACAATAGCCACATCAGGGGACAAGGCATACCACCATACAGGACTACATCACACAGCACTCCAACAAACACATATCACTACAAACACAACACAAAGCCAGAACACCAACATTTCAGCTGCATACACATACCTATCACACAACACACACCCTACCCGGGGGGACAACAGCACTGCACACAACCTCACATACTGCTAAAAAATACCTGAAGCAGCTACTACCACACATAACAAAATACTGGCACACAACCAATGTCAGCCAGGAACAACCCAAACCTAAGAAAGGAAAGGTAGGACAAAGATGTGATAAAAAAAACAACAACTGGTTGGCTTTAATATGTTGCCAATATATCAAAGTTCAAGGCCATTGGCAAGTCCATACGTCTCAAATTGTTGCTATAAAGGCACAAAATGGTGCCCCAACCTGACTGCCATGTAACCTCCACAGGTAGGGGCATCAAGGGGGCAGGCAGGCACCTCAGGGAGTATTGGGGGTGGCGGTGCAGAGGGGTTTGGGTTTGGGCTTGGGAGGGGTAGGTTTTGGGTTTGGCTTGGGAGGGGGAAAACTTCTTGGGAGGGGTGAACCTCTTCTTGGCAGGGGAGTGGCATGGTTGGTGTTGAGGGTATGGGAGGCCTTGGAGGTGGGCTTGGGGAGGGAAACAGATCTTTTGAGGGTGTCACCAGGGGCGAGTAGCAAAAAGGTCAAGGTTAGTAGGGACAACTTTTTTAGACACACGGGACAGTCATCAGAAGGCGGTTTGGGTGTGGAGAGTGAAGGAGTGGTTGTCTGATGTTTAGGTGTGGATGTCCTGGGTATGTGTTTGTGTGAGGGGTGCTTATGTGTGGTGGGTGTCTGTTGGGTGGGTGAGTGAGGGTGTTTATGTGTCTTGGGCTGAGGGGGTGGAGATGCTGGGGGATGCTGTGGTGTGTAGGTGCATGTATTCTGGATGTGCTGTATGTAGATCTGTCAGTGATTGTGGTGTCTGCAGGTGTGGTGACTGGGGTGGATGTCTGAGGGTCTGCAGGGGTACTCTCTGTGGTTAAGACAGCTGTCGTGGCTGGATCAGTGAATGTTGGTGTGGTATCTGTAGGTGTTCCAGGTATTGTGTCTGTGATGCTGGCGATGGTGGGGTTGTCACAGCAAGTTGTGACTGTCATAAGTCTTGCAGTACTTATGTTTATGTGCAGTTCCCTTGTCTGTTGATGGGGATGCATGCCAGTCTGTTTGTGTGCTTTGTCTGGGTTGGGGAAGGGAGGACTTGCACTGGAAAGAGGAAGGAAAAGGGAGGATGACAGACAAGGGGTGACTGGCTGCCGTCAGTGTGGAGGCCAGAGCCTGAAAAGATCTCTGTAGGCCAGCCATTGCATTGTGAATGCCATCCAAGAATGCATTGCTCTGTTGGACCTGAGTTGCCAGTCCGTGGATGGCATTCACAATGGTGGACTGCCACACAGAGATGCTTCTCAGGAGGTCAATAGCCTTCTCACTTAGGGCAGCAGGGGGAACAGGGGCTGGGGCAGAGATGCCTGTGGCAAAGAAGATGCCCACCCTCTTGGATGAGCGGGCACGGCCAACTGGGTGGGGTGCTCCAGGGGGGGCAGTGATAGAACTGAGAGTGTCAGACAGAGATGGTACTGGAGTGGTCCCCGATGGATCTGCCGCCATTAGGGAGAGGCCACTGGAGGAGGACTCAGATGAAGATGTTACAGACCTGGTGTCCCTTGTGGCACCCCCCTCGCTTCTGGGCCACTGGGTCCCTCGGTGTCTGTGGTGTCGTGACTGGAGGGCCCCATCTCCTTCAT
Source organism: Pleurodeles waltl (assembly GCF_031143425.1). NCBI lineage: Eukaryota > Metazoa > Chordata > Amphibia > Caudata > Salamandridae > Pleurodeles > Pleurodeles waltl. The sequence continues at coordinate 254,702,393 of NC_090438.1, read as the reverse complement.
CTGCTGATGCTAAAAATAGATAGTTAAGTTGGGTTATAACATACACATGATAACACTTTCATCACAAATCACAAAGAAATTACATACCTTCATCTTAACTGAACCCAGTAGGAACTGCCAGCCACGTGCCCACATCATGTTACAACACTATACAATTCATGTCTCGCAATTTTACAACAGTAACACATCACAAAGCAACCTAACAGAAAACTACAATACCAGGAAGTTGACCAATCACACTGACCATACCATGACTTGGTGACAATTCCACCCAATACAGGTGCCATTATCAGAACAACATAGTCAAGCAGTCAACAAGCAATGGATTCCCATCGTAAGGTAGGTTGCCAATTGTACAGACCAAATCATTACCACACAAATGCCTTACCCTGATGTCATGTACCAGGCAATAAAATATGTTGCCAAGTAAAGGCAGGCAACCCTTGTATAAACAAGCCATACCTTCATCAAGTGACATAGATTGAAGCATATCACTCTGGGCACATACCATCATATGACATAACAACATGTCACACCTGCCAAATGTTAGTCAAGGAGGTTGTACACATGTCACACACATATGCACCAAATGTGATGTAGCAAGGAGTGACAATGGACAAAATATCTAGGGTAATTGTCTCCAGAAGACAAACAACATTAGTCATGTAAGAACCAAGTTAGCTCACACCAATGTCCCACAGACATTTAGAAGTTTACTATTTTGTGTATGTATCAAATAGACTATTGTACTGTGCAGGAAGGAGGGAAGCAGACATTGCAAACACTAGCATGGGCAATCTAATTTGTCACAGAATGAGAAGCATCATCACTACCCACACATGAGACATGGCAAGCATGGCATCTGTCTTCGTAAGATTCCCAGAGGCAAAGCATAAGTGATGTTAACATAACTGGTGCACCAACCATGATGCAAGCCAATAGTCAGGTCACACATACCAACCTACACACAGGTGTTTATGAACTACCACAATAGCACCAAATATGTTTATTGTCAAACATGAAGTTGCCAAACCTCATAATCCATATCCTTCATAGCTACAGCAGGTACATATGATAAATTCCAAAAGTGAGGTATGAATTTTGTTTTCAGAACACACATGATGTTGACACAGTGCTGTCTGGGTCATAGCTATGAGTGGACAACCATTGCTCATGTATCATACCTTCAAAAGTATACCATGGACAAAATATGTGACATGTTTCTGCTATCAGGACATCAGCATGGCAATCACATTCTTACATCTGATATCAACATATGTGTCCCAATAGAAATGTAGCATATGCACACTGGTATCCAACATGCATATTGTCAACTCTGATGAGACATCACAAAGGTCATTGTACATACCTCACTCACCAAGGAGAATTACCTTGCAACAGGTGTGAAGATGTTAGCTATGTATGTCATGTGACATGGTTGATAGACACCATTGCATCTCTACTGCATAATGCATTTCTACTGCACAATGCTGTGAAACATCAGAAACCAACAGACACTGGAGATGATTTGTCCCTGCCTGACTTAAAGTCACACATAGGCATTCCCCCGATACATAGCAGAGGACAGAGAGCAAAAACCTACCCAGCTTTCTACTGTGACATTAGGGAGGAACTAATACCTATCAGGTTAGTTAAAGCAGATTACTGGAACACAAAACACAGTCAGATGTGCTCTGTTCTGTTCTATAAGACAAGGGGTCCCCATAGTTCTGTACCATGTCTCAAAATACAATGAATGTGCACACCTGTTGCCAATACAGGAACCTATGACACCAATGTGAGCACAGAAGATCTGTGACACATGACATTTCACACATTGTCAGAGCTAGCATTCTGTTCCTCACTCAATCACCTGGTAAAGAGGCAAACATGAGCTAGGTCTTTACTTAACCCCTTGTGGAGGCTGTGCTGACCTCAAATGCCCATCCAACTCCGGGTAGATCACCGCCAAGATGTGGGCCATTATGTGGGCCATGGTCTGGTGGGCACTCTGTCCTCATTGGGAGGACAATCCCAGCTGGGCCTCTGCAACATTCTAGGCCCATCGTCTCAGCTCCTCCCATCTCTTCCGACAGTGGGTGCACCGATGTCTGAGGACCCCGAAGGACTGCACCTTCTTAGCGATGGCACACCAAAGCCCTTCTTCTGATGGGCGTTGAGCCGCAAGGATGCCAAAAACAAGAAAGAACATCATGTCCACAAGTCCCACACAAGAACAGGCAGAGTTAAGTACAAGTCAGTCCAACAAGCCAATGACAACCTGTCTTGACCATTCTGTCCACCTATGTCAGATAGCAGACATTGGTTAGGGGGACATTACTTCCAACACTCCCCACAAGGGTACTCATCATAACCACCAGCTCAGCCCCTGCATAGATCACGTACTAGAGCAGTGTGTTATGTGTGATGTGAGCAATCCACATGACATTGACCAGGAACACTGACACAAATGTGCACATGGTGCTCTTACGTGCTTCTCTGGTGCATACATGGGTAGGACCTCCTCCACAAGCTTCTCCAGCTCTTCTGGTTAGAAGGCACGGGCCCTATCATCTGTAGGACTTGGCATGATTGCTCCCAGAGGCAGCAGCTCAGGTTCTGGAGGTCTTGCTAGCAGGAGTGTCACGAGTCAAGTGAAAGATTACTCAGAAGATGGTAGTCACGTCCACCACATACACAACCATCACCGCCGGCGGACACTGCCGTTGGCCTAAGACTGCCACAGACAGCAATGTATTCCATTGGCAATGTCTGCCACTGTAGCACCCACCTACCGCTATGACGACTTCTGCCATTTTAAAGCCTTTCCATGGTCCGAAAAGTAAATCTTTGATGCTACACAATGTGGGACACATTTCTACTGCATAATGTTCAGTGCTGGCATTGTCCAAAGATGTATATTTGCCCTGATTGAAGGCACATGTTGTCCTGCTAATTTTCAGAAATCTTTGGTGGCACAGTCACCACCCTCTCGGCCATGGGCAAAAATGTATTTTTGGGCTTTTAATCACAGACATTGTTTGATGTCAGTATCACATAGTTTCACTGATGCATCCGTTTATATTTACATTTCTTAATTGTGGGAAGGGGATGACATGTAACTAATGTGCCACTTTTACTATTGGTATGTGCTGTGTATTATGTTTTCACTGTATGAAATGGCATGTGACAATTTTTATGTGACATATGTTGTGTCACTTACAAGGGACACCATGAGTGAGTGACAAACCTTCTTCTTTTCTCCCACATAGTTACCTTGGACTGAGAAGGCTCAGACAACGTCCTGTGTACCGTCCACTAGCAGATTTGCATACCATGGAGAATAAACTTGTCTTACAAACCTACCGTCTGGATAGGCAAACAATCAAGGATCTCTGTCCTCAGCTAGAGCCAGATCTGATACTTGCCATCAGTCATCCAAATAGCATACCACCCTTTGTACAAGTCATGTCAGTGCTGCAATTCCTGGCCACAGGCTTCTGCCAAAATACAGTGGTCCTAACTGCAGAGATATCACAGCCTATGTTCAGTCTTGTCTTGAAGGATGTACTGTCTAATGACACAAAAATGAATAAAATCGGATTAGGAGAACCGGAGATATGAATTTTTAAAGTATTATTGTTTTCTAGCACCTAAAAACAAAAAGTGCCAATCTGGTCATCTGGTCACAGCTCGACCGGGGCAAAGTCAAAGTTTAAGGCCGACCGCGATGGAGCCTTGTCAAAAGTATACCTTCGGACTTAGTCGTTTTTCTGAAGATTTTCTTCAGCGGGACGAACCTGCCAGTCCAATCCGACCTCCTGGAACTCTTCTCCGGATACGCGTCACAGGAGCCCTCGTGGAGATTTTTACCTTCGGACATAGTTGTTTTTTCAAGGTGAAAATCCTTCGACCGGGGCAAACCTGGATCTTGATCTGACATCCTTGGAGCCCTCCTCAGATACGCTGGCTGAGAGGTCCCGGTCAACTTTCTACATTTTGACTTAGTCTCTTTTTTGGAGATTTTCTTCACCGGGACGAACCTGAAAATCAGGCCGGGTTGCGGTTGAGGCAAGCTGGCTAGAGTTGCTGCAGCAGGTCAGTCCCTCTATGGAGCTTTTTTTCAAAAGTTCTCCAAACTTCTCAAAACTTCTGGATGTTCTCCCAGATGTTCCTTTAAGGTTCTTTGGGGGTCCACAGCTCACCCCAAGGCTCCAGAAGCTCTGAGATGATCCTTGGGGGAGTGGACTACAACTCCCAGAATGCACCTGGTGCAAACTCCTTTTTGGCCACTGGACAGTGGTCAGCTGGTTGATTTCTTCAGGAGTTGGTGCAGGAGACTTTGGTTAGCAATTTTCCACCTGTAGAAAACAGGGAGTCCCTCCTTGAACCAGTTGAAGCCAGGCAAAGTCCTTCTTGTGGTGAAGCCCAAGTGTGCAGCTGGTGCAATCTTTCAGAGTGCAGGGTCCAGGTGCAGGCCAGGGGTCCAAAGGTATGGGGCTAAGGCTAATCCCTTGGATCGGGCAAAGGCAGAGGGTATACCCGCTAGCCTCTCAGCATGGTCTTAGGGTTACATTGAAACACCTAGAAATATCATTTATCATGGTTGGTTTATTCATCATCTTTATCATGTTCATAATGCTGGTTACTTTGCTTTGTTTCATCTGCCTAATTCTCACAGCTCATTCTCTCTGACTGTTTTATTTACCAATCTTTATCTTTCTAACCTGAAGTTGTGAAAATGATGCGTAGATGATCTTCTTGTTATCTGGGAAGGAGAAGCTGAACACATCATCCACTTTCTGCACTGGTTGATAACCAGGGATCCACACCTGAAATGTACCTTTCGATTGAGTAAAGAAAGGCTTCCTTTCTTGGATCTCCTTGTATATCCCTCAGAGGGATGTGTGGGATAGGAAATGTACACAAAACCAATTGATTACAACTCACTTATGTTAAAAGGTGCTTTAAGGGCAACCTGTCAGTAGGACAGTTTCTCCAAATTAGACATAACTTTGAGATGGTGAAATAAGAAAACACATGCTACAGAATTGTGCACTCAACTCATTCAGAGACACTAATCCCCAAAGGCAGTGTGAATGGTGGCTAAGGGGTCACGAAACAACAATAGAAAAGACATTCAGAGAGACTGGTCTGTGTTAACACATTTTGTAGTTTATAATCTACCATAAAAAATCAAATGCATGAATTTTATCTTCTGAACACAGGTGCCATGGATCTAGCATAGTCTAAATTCACTTATAAATTAATACAAAATATGAAGGGCACCCTGGTTCACCCCAGACCCAAAAGTACACCCTCAACCAACCAGAGTAGGCTTTTGTCGCAGCCAAAGATCGAAGGAGACTTTCCCTGAGGATCCTGTTGGATTTGTCACTTCAGTTGCAACACAACTCATATAAACCGGAGACTCTACACACCATGTTAGCACTACACAAACACAATAACATGCCACTCATGTATGAGATATGTCTGTGTTGATTTAAATGTGTATCAAAATATCACTCCATTATGAGTTTCAAAATATATCCATTTCATGTTTTATTCACATATTCCTGGCAACACACTTGCAATCTAGTACCACACGGACACATATTTCAGTGAGATTACACCACAATTATGCAAGATTACACAGAATTAGTTGGCAAGCATAACTATGTATTTAGTGCTATTTGCTATGAGCAAAATACACCCTCAGTTCCAAAATGACACAGAGGATGCAGTTTTTCACTAAGACAATAGTGCCTAAACAAGAGAGCAGAGTCAGCAGCAGTCAGTAGTCACTTGTGCTCTATTCCTGGGCTCTTGGGTAAGCATTTTGACCCAAAATACTCCAAATTACATGAACGGTTGTAATCACACAATTTTGTGTAGTTTCATGCCACAAGAGTAACATGAAATTACCACAAGTACACCAATTATTTCAATGTAATTAGCATTTTGCCCATGCTTAGCCAAGAATTTCAATGAAGATCATCCCCTTATATTGTTAACACTACTCATCACACCATCCCATTTAAAATTTAACACATATTAATCATGTCAATGACACAGTCAATGCTTTTTCCATAGGAACCATGGGGCCGTGGCCACATTTCTCATCGTCCTTAGCTGGACATAGTCTCGTATGTCATCAACTTTGGCTCATTTAGGGCACCTAAAGTGATGAGGTCAGGGTCTCCAAAATGGGCTGGATCTCACTGGTCACAGCTGACCATGGAGGTATGTGTTGTGCAACCACCCTGGCAAGAGGTCTGCACCCTATCTCCCGGGTGTGTTTTCTAACCCACTGGTCCGATCTGTGGGCCAGATGCACGACCGTATGTTTTACGACTCGTAATTTGTGATTTGTTTGTGAGTAACAAATTGCGAGTAACAAAACCAAATGTACAACAGTGTAAATGACACTGTTTGTGATTCCCAATGGGGTTGCAAATGACCTACCTCTTCAATATTCATGAGGGAGGTCACAGTTTGGGACCCCATTGGGAATGGCCGCAATCTCAGGGATGATGGCCTGCTAGGGACAGCAAACAATGTATTTGACTGCTTTTTAACTAAAGCATTTTTAATGCACCCATTTTTCCTTTAGGGGAGAACTAGATGCATTATTTTTTTTTTTTTTTACGAAAAGTTTTATTTTCATTTTTTCTGAGTAGGCAGTGATCCATAGGGTCATACAGCAGTCCCTGTGTTTCTTATGCTGGGATAATAGGTAGCAGCCGACATAGCTCTCGGCCCTCCTGTCACTCACAGAAAGGTCAGTGTTGCGTTCATGAGAAAGGGAAACTGAGGTACTATTATTTTTAAGGGTCCCATATATATATTTATTTTATCCTCACATACAAAATGGTATCCTACAGCCTATAAACCTTGTGGGTATTTACTCATTTTACTTTCTTCAATTACTGCCCATTACCCTGAATTATCATGTGTAGGCTGGTACTATGTTCACAGCCTTAAATGTACAAGATGAATGCCTGGCTCCTGACCACAGTTTATAAAACATATTTGGTGTTTTCAAATAAATAAGCCTGATAAATGTATTACTATCAGTTTTGGCAGAGGTTTTCCCTTTTGAGTACCAATTTCTTTTGTCTGATAGTTTGATTGTTTCAAAAAGTGCTGATATTTATTTGAATATGTGTCTTCCAGTGGTAGCTCTGTATGACCCTGCCAGAGTGGTTCCTGTGCAAAGACCACCAGTTGTATTACCACCACATGTTTTAATGCACACTTACTTCTACATTTACACCTTCCCTGATTTCGAAAAGTGATTGTAGAAATGTCATCCTTTTTGCCCTGATCACACCCATTTTTTACGGTTACTAATTCTGAAAGTGCTGTGGCTTCTGCCAACAGGCCCAGGGCCAGTGTTCTGTTCTCTAAAGGTTTATGGTAATTGGCATACTTCTAATTGCCAAAGACAGCCTACCTGAAAGTCCCTAGAATATAGTAGAACATGTAGCTTTAGAGACACCAGTGGACCTAATGTTGTCATGCCTGGTGTCATTTTAAAGCAATGCCTGCTTTGCAGGCTGGTTTTAAAATAAAACGTTATCCAAATTCAACTTTAAAATGAAAAGTACTTCCAAAGTCCAAAACTATTTTTTCCCATATACGTCACCCTAAGGTCTGCCCTAGGTGTCCCATGGACAGGGTGCATTGTTACAAAAAGCAGGGACAAAATAATATATTTAATAAGTCCTGGTAAAGAAAAACAGCCAAATGCATTGTTCCCTATTGTAGTGCTGCTAGCCCCATAATTTAACATGAGAAGGCTTTATTAAACTTAATAAAGTCTAACTTTTTATTGGATCTAGTTAGACATCTCATTTAAAGTATCAATAAATGGTGACAATAAATCCAACACCTTGCCAAGATCAGATTTATAATAATTATTACAGGAAAGTAGTTTTGGAGCTTATTATGAGGAAGCTATCGAAAGCTGCACTGTAGCAGCTTCGTCTGATTGGGCAGCTTTTTACAGCTTGAGACAAACTGCTACTTGAGAAGGTGTGAAGAGTCATTACAGCCATTTGGTGGGAAGAGATTTGCTTCCTGGAAAGGCCAGGAAGAGGTTTGACAAGATAAGCTGCACTTCAAAGGCAGGAAAACAGATGTAATAGGATCCAGGCCTGCTCCTACTTCCTTGATCCCCAGCCAGATGGAATGGCCCCTAATTAGATTAGGAGGGGGGCTGGAAGGATAGTCTACTGAGATGCTAGCTACACCTCTGGGTTGAGTAACACTAGAACACACACAGCAAGGAGAGAATTTCTTCATTTTGATTTTTTAGAGAACAGTGTGTTTTGTGTCAATAATATGCCACATTTAAAAAAAAGTGGCTATAGCAGAGGGAGTTAATGTTAACCCCATTTGTTGGGTGCCCCATTGCCATGCCAGGCCAGAATGAAGGATAACTAGGGGGGAGCTGCAGGTGCTCCTCAAATTACTGCCTGGAACATCAGAAGAAGAAGGACTGCTCTGCGGGTCCCTTGGACTGCACCTCAGAAGGCATGTGCTGAGAAGGACTGTGCCTGAAGCAGTCACAAGGCTTCATAAAAGGAGTAATGTGTCTGCCTCAAAGGAAAAAGAGTGGACTCCCTGATCACCAACAGATGCAACAGAGAAGTCACCTGCATAGCCAAAGAGAGGATCAACCCAGCTGACCAGTGGCAAGTGGAAATTCTCCTGGACTTTACAGGTGCATTGTGAGATATTAAGTTCTAGTGCCCAAGAGGTAATCCAAAGTATCTGAACCCTTGACTGGTGCTACTGGGTCCTTGTTTTTCCCGAAGGAACCAAAAAAAATGCAAGAACCCAAAGTTTGAAATCTTTCAGCATTTTTGCATAAAAGCTCCAGGAGGAGACTGGCTCTATATCGAGAATCAAGCTGCTGTCGTCGATTTGTGAATGTGCCTGATTGCTCTGGTTTATCCTGCTGAAATATCCAGAGCTCCTCACTAGCGGCATCGAGGACAAGGACTTCTAGGGGCTTACTGATGCATCGCACTGCAGCAGGCAGCTTTGGTTGTATCAGATTCTGGATCCGAGGAACCCAAAGACTTGTCATCAAGAGAAAAGCTCCAAAAAAGGCTAAGGGCCTGATTACGTGTTTGGCAGTTGGACCACCAGACCAACATTTTGGTGGTCCCAAAAAGACCACTATGCTGGCAGTCTCTAGCCCGCCGTATTCCAATGCAAACAGGAAGAACAGCTGCCCGTCAATCAAAATGCAGACCATGAGCAGTGTGGCAGTCTTGAATCTAGGCAGTCTGACTTCCAGTGCCATCAGTGCCTTGGCCAACCATGGAGCCTATTAGAAACACACAGTTGCTTTGGCAGTCTCCACATGGAGGTTAGCCAATGGATGTAGACCACAATGGTACACGTCCAGCAAAGTAACAGACAAGTGCACATTGGATTAATGAAAAAACAACACAGGTAACACAGATTGGCCTAGTAGACACACCTGTAAATCACATTATAAAACAAACCCCTTCATAGACCACAATTCTTTGCATTTCCACTGGACGCCAAAGAACCCTGACCACAGTTTTTTCTATTTTTCAAAAAGTAGGCACCCCTTTTCTCACCATCCCATATAGCACCTTGCACACACTTTTGTCCTTTCACTTTCTATTGCACTTCCCCTGTTAATTAAGTCCCTGTCACCCACTTTAGTTGTCCACCAAGTCACGTCCCAAAATTCTCATTTTTCAGAAGATGAGCTGAGAGTCATGGTGGATGAAATTTATAAGAGTAGAGCCACAGTTGTTTGGAGTCCAAGTCCAGCATTCTCCTCTCAGTAGGAAAATGGAACTGTGGCAAAGGATTGTCAACAGAGCGAATGCGATAGGCACCACCTTCGGCACAAAGGAGGACATTAGGAAGAGGTGGAACGACCTAAGGGGCAAGGTCCATCCCCTGGCCTTCATGCAGCAGATGGAGGCCAAACAAACTGGTGGTGGCCCTCCCAGTGCCACATTAAGGCCCTCATTACGACCTTGGCGGATCGGACTGCCGGGCGGCCACCAATGCGGCCGCACTCCCGCCACATCCATTTGAAGATCCCCGCTGGGCCGGCGGGCGGAAACCTGGTTTCCACTCGCCGGCCCAGCTGGGATCTCGGCCACAACACAGGAGCTGTCTCCAAATGGCGGTGTTGCGGCTGTGCGATGAGTGCAGTTGCACCCGTCGTGCTTTTCACTGTCTGCTATGCAAACAGTGAAAAGCTCCATGGGGCCCTGTCAGGGGGCCCCTGCACTGCCCATGCCACTGGCATGGGCAGTGCAGGAGCCCCCAGGGGCACCGCGACTCCCCTTTCCGCCAGCCTTTTCCTGGCGGTTCAAACCACCAGGAAAAGGCTGGCGGGAGTGGGGCTCGTAATCCCCTGGGCAGCGCTGCCCTGGTGGATTACAACCGCCAGGGCCATTGTGGCGGAAATCCGCCGGCCCCGGCGTTGCGACCATGGTCGTAATACCCCAGGAATCACCGCCAGCCTGTTGGCGGTGCTTCCGTCATTTTAGCCCTGGCGGTCTTGTACCGCCAGGGTCAAAATGACCCCCTAAGACCTTTTCCATGGGAGGAGAAGTTATTGGCCATTCTGCATCCTGAAGGCTTGACAGGAATACTTGGGGGAGTGGAGTCCGATAGAGTACCACATAAAAAATTTCACAAAAATACAATGTCCTGCATGCCCACAGCTCAGCTTTTGCCACTGTGTTGTACATGTACTTCACCAACATCCTATACCAAAGTATCTGAGATATCTGTCAATTGTAGTGTTGGAACCAACAACAGAGTTTCCAAGGCCCATCACATGTAGTAAGTCAAAATGGTGCCTGCAACTCTTTAAATATCAAAAAATCATCCAAGGAATCACTGTACGTCTCAACATATAAATGTATGCTCAAAACTAAATGCAGTCTATCCGCAGATATGTAATACCCAACATTTGTCAAACACTGGGAAGTAGAGGGAGTGACCTGACTGGAAAGCCCAATAGGCGCTGCTCTATAACTCCAACCACTAGCCCAGTGTTCACTTGCCCATATACATCAGTTTATTAACTCTCAAATCAAGTTTACTCACCTGAGAGGATACCATTCCTCAAGTGTTGGGAAATAGATAGAGCGACCTGACTGCAAAGCCCAGTAGGCCCTGTTTCTCTAACTCCAACCACCAGCCCAGTGTTTACCTTGTCCATATACCCCTGATTGTTAGCTCTCAAATCAAGTTTACTCATCTGGAAGAATATCATTTGTCAAGTGTTGGGAAGTAGAGGGAATGACCTGAATGCAAAGCCCAATAGGCCCCGTACTCTAACTCCAACCATCAGCCCAGTGTTTACCCTGCCCATATGCCCCTGTTTGTTAATTTCTCAAATCTATTTTACTCACCAAGGAGAATACCATTTGTCTAGTGTTGGAAAGCAGAGGGAGTAACCTGACTGCAACTTCCAGGAGGCCTTGTTACTCTAACTCCAACCACAAGCCCAGTGTTCATTTGCCCATATACCACAGTTTGTTTACTTTCAATTGATGTTTACTCTCCTGTGAGTGACAAATAAACCGATCATACTCTATTCAGAGATGTGTATGTCTACCTAGCTCCATCCTGACCTGCTAACCCAAAATGAAACTATTGAGGACAGGAATGATACCCTACCAAGTGTGTACAACAAGTATTCCTAAGGCCTCAAGCTGCATCACCAGAGGGTATCGGTAGCAAACACATTGGCACAGCACTTACGCACATGATGACTGCAGTCACATATAAAACAAAGTCCTGTGTTTGCCTGTATCTCACTCAACTAGGCCTCCAAATGGTCAAAGGCATGCATTGCCTCTCAACTGTGTTCGCTTCACTGTTGGTAAGATGTAATTTTCATTCCATAATCCAAATTTCAACTAATCTGCACATTACATGAGTTTCTTTAGTCAAATAGTTTAGGAAAGCTTCACAAATGTCATGTCAAATAGCCCAATACCATGGTACCCCTGTACAATAGGCTAACCTTCAACTTAAAATCGTCCAATGTCTCTGCTTGCTGTAACACAAAACGATTGGAGGTAGATGTCACACTTCAACCGGTAATTTCCCCTGGCTAAAGCCCTCAGCGATGAGGCACTCCTGGTCTTGTGGATGTGGTAGAAGGTGCTGGCACATCCTGGCAACCTGGTTAGGCAGCAACAGTGATTCTCACTGTGGCCACAACATCTTCCCCCCAGCCCTGTTGCTTCAACTTCACAGGCAACCATGCGCCCCCCCCAGCCTTTGTGCATAGCATAGATTCCACCATCTTTTGCCCCCCAGTCCTGGATCCTAAAGTGCAACTCTACCCTCCATACACCGAGGGACCAGGACCCAGCTGGAGATTGCACCTTGTGCCAAGTGCACAGGCTCATGGAGGTAGGGTGCATGGAAATGATGCTCTGGGCCAGCAGAGTACGGCCACTGGGGCTGCTGTTGGCCAGGACACCATCAACCACATCTTGGGGGTCTATTGGGAGAACCAAGGCATGATGAACCATGTGTTGACTGAACTCCAGGACATTAAGCGGCTGCAGAGGGTCATGATAGACAAATGGATGTCCACAATAATGAAATGGGCACACTAACAGGGGTGCTGATGGAAATGAACACCACACTGAGCAGGGTTTTACTTCTATAGTCCACCACTTCTTGGGTGGCAAGTATATCATGCCAAACTATATCTGTAGCACACACAGAAATGGGGGTCGTGCCAGAGGCACAAACAGCCGCAGATACCCCGGCCTCTGCAGCAGCTGATCCCCCCCTTGCAAGTGTGGGCGTCTATGGAAGAATCCAGGAGGTGATGATGGCACGACACCCCCCACTAAAAGCAATGATCCTCTATCATAATACCCCATTTTGTGTGTCCCACATTCACTGTGTTAACTGATCTTGAACCACTTTTTATTTCCAATAGGAGAAGCACTCTGAACTTTGGACTTATTTCCATTGGTGTGGCATTTACTCCAATGATTTCATTCACCATGACTGACCGTTCACATAAAAAAAAAATTACATTTATGTCACAAATATTTTCTGTTAGCTGTAGCTTTCCAATAAATTCACCCGTCACTAACTCATTGTCTGTAGTCTTTAATTTCACATTTTGCCATGTAGATATGTCAGACCACGTGAACCATACGATGATGATTCAAGGTACTTGTTCAAGATGGGATATGTTACATGTGCACAGTGTCCAGCTTAGGTATACAACCATTCCACATAAACACATACATACAAGTGTCTTGTCAAAGAAGTAATTTTATTACATTGTTCAACACATAGGCTGTCTATATGTTGAAACATAGAAAATCATACATGATTGAATCATACTGGGTAAATGAAAATATTTAAAGGTACAGACCTCCAGAACATGGAACGAAGGGATTTGTCAGACATTGTCCTGTGGAATAGGCAAACATTAAAGTGGTTGATGTCATCATCTGGAGCCATATCATCTACCCCACCAAAGTAATCCAACATCATATCATGCAAGACTCAGATAGATGGCAGTACATCAGTTTCTGATCACAGGGTCATTGGCGCAGGCACTTTAGCATACAATGATGAAACATATCAACAGCTATATACAGGCCATACAAGAAAAGTGTTTAGCCAATGTGAAGGGTAACTAACATGATTTGGACCTACAACTACATATTTTCTGACCATCTGATGATACACATGATGCAACAGGGCCACCACACGACAAGAAACAAGTCCAAAGGGGTCTTCTAAACTTTCATCCTATCTTTGTGCAAAACTGTCTTGGCACAGGCCTCTAATACCCAAAGTCTGTGACATACATTCCCTAAAACAAACCATGTTCACTTTGTATGTCAGAACAGTATCGCATACCTACAATGTCACACAAGAAGATGTCATGGTGAAGGTACCTGAACAGAGAACAAAACAAGGTGTATAGGTATGAGACCATACATTTGGCATACGTCACATAGCAAGCATCTGGAAGACAAAGTACATTGCTATAAATCTCACAAACAATGCAACCTTATAAAGGAGGGGATGTGTCAAAAGCTATCTCATCAAACAGTCTTTGGCTGATTTTCGCTGAGAATCAGCTTCTTAGTTCCAAAAATTTACTACACACATTACCACATCTACAATACATTGTACAGTCAAAGTCATGACATCACATGACATACTTACACTCATGACAAAAAGCTGTCGATGAGATCTTGTCCAAAGTCAGTTTCTTTTTCTACACTACTGTCATCTTCATTTTTCATTTCAGGATTCTCACCTGGTGGCACTGCAGGCTCCCTCTCCTCTGGTATTCAAGGGATACTCCTCTGCAGGGCGATGTTGTGGTGTATGCAGCATGCCACAGTGACCTGACAAACTTTCCAGGGAGACTAGAGGAGGGCTCCCACAGTCTTGTCCAGACAGCAAAATCTGGCCTTTAGGAGCCCAATAGTCCACCGCACTGTCCACCGGGTTCTTCCATGGGCCTCATTGGTGTCATTGGATTCCTCAGCAGAGTCAATAACCAAAGATGGCTTAGCTATGCTGAGTCTCCTGTTTAGGAATGAGACATAAGTGCAACAATGAGTCACTCACTTCATGATTGTAGCACCTGACATTGCTCACACACAGTCAGGACAGATGTGACCTCCCAACCAGTCAGGCCCTCTCTGGTTTCAGTTGTGACATCAGCTGGGATATGGTACAGTTCTGCATTATAAAGGAATCATGGGCTGAACAGGGAAACATGCACATACTTTTGAGATGTAAAGATCAGACACACAGAATCTTGCATGTTGTCAGAATGGAAGTTTTTCCTGTTGTGATAGACTTGTTCACTGGCCTGCGGTAGCACCAAGGCAACATTAGGTGCCATGTATGGCTCCCACCACATATAGTAGGTGAGCAAATCCATAGACGTCATTATTCACATTGGCTAAATCCTCATTTTTGGGGAACCTGATATAGCTCACAATGTGTTTCAACATTGCTGATAAGAAATCTCTTAATACAAGACTCAACATAGGTTGGGATATACCACCAGGTATGACTACTGTATGTTGGAAGGACCCTCTTGCCAGGAAGTACAATATTGCCATTATTTGAACAATGGGTGGTGTTAGAAATTAGGTCTTTGGTTGGCAGTCAGGTTACCCCCCGTCCAAGCAAGGACCCTCACTCTAGTCAGGGTAAAAGACAATCACCCTCAGCTAACCCCTGCTTACCCACTTGGTAGCTTGGCACAAGCAGTATGCTTAACTTCAGAGTGCTAGGTGTAAAGTATTTGTACCAACACACGCAGTAGCTTAATGAAAACACTACAAAGTGACACAACACAGGTTTAGAAAAATAGAGAATATTTATCTAAGAAAAACAAGACCAAATGACAAAAATCCACAATACACAAGTCATCAATAAAAATGTAAAGAGAGTCTTCATGTAATTTTTACGCTGTTAGAAATTTACCTTGGCGCGTTAAAAATAACCCTGCATGGGCGAGTGTGGGTCAAAAAGGGCTTGTGATTCGTCGATATCACTCAAGAGCGAGACCTTGCATTGTTTCTCTTTCCGTCGGGTCTGTGTGTGTCATTTCTCCTCACTGCAGGAGAGCGATGCGTTGATCCAGTCAGCACTCTTGGGTCCGGGCTGGCCTTGCGTCATTTTTACATGGCCAGCGATGTTTGTGTCGGAAATCCAGAAGCACGATGATCTGAAAACCACGCAGCGCGGGTTGTGATCTCACTGGTCTCCATCAGCGATGCTGCGTGTTGTTTCTCCAGCCGTGGGTGTCGATCTTCCAGTCGCGTTGCAGGCGAGTGTCGATTTTCAGCTGCGAAGCCAGCGGCGCATTGATTTTTAAGTCGCAGGTCGGAGTCACGTCAATCTTTTTCCCGCACGGCGGTCGGTGTGTCGATTTCTCACTCTTGGGCTCCCAGCTTCTCCTTTCAGGGTGTCAGGAACTGGATGGGCACCACTTGGCAGAGTATGAGTCTCAGCAGAGGCTCCAGGTGCTGGCAGAGAAAGGACTTTGCTGTCCATGAGACTTCAAACAACAGGAGACAAGCTCTAAATAAAGCCCTTAGGGAGTTCTTCACAAGAAGGAAGGCAACACAAAGTCCAGTCTTTTTCCTCTAGCACCGGCAGAAGCAGCAACTGTAGGATAGCTCCACAAAGCACAGTCACAGGCAGGGCAGCTCTTCTTCCTCAGCTCTTCTCCAGGCAGAGGTTCCTTTTGCTTTCCAGAAGTGTTCTAAAGTCTGTGGTTTTGGGTGCCCTTCTTATACCCAGTTTGCCCTTTGAAGTAGGCTTATTTCAAAGCAAAGTCACTCTTGTTTGTGAAATCCTGCTTTGCCCAGGCCAGGCCCCAGACACACACCAGGGGGTTGGAGACTGCATTGTGTGAGGGCAGGCACAGCCCTTTCAGGTGTGAGTGACCACTCCTCCCCTCCCTCCTAGCACATCTGGCACATCAGGAAATGCAGACTACACCCCAGCTCCCTTTGTGTCACTGTCTAGTGAGAGGTGCAACCAGCCCAACTATCAAACTGACCCAGACAGGGAATCCACAAACAGGCAGAGTCACAGAAATGGTTTAAGCAAGAAAATGGCTACTTTCTAAAAGTGGCATTTTCAAACACACAATCTGGAAATCAACTTTACTAAAAGATGTATTTTTAAATTGTGAGCTCAGAGACCCCAAACTCCACATGTCTATCCGCTCCCAAAGGGAATCTACACGTTAATCACATTTAAAGGTAGCTCCCATGATAACCTATGAGAGGGATAGGCCTTGCAACAGTGCGAACCAAATTTAGCAGCATTTCACTGTCAGGACATATAAAACTCATTACTATGGGCCTCATCACAACTTTGGCAGTCTTTTCAAAAGACCGCCGAAGCTGCGGGTGCTACTATACCACCAGGGCTGGCGGTATATCTGTCTCCCTATTATGACTTGTCCGATGGGCCAGCAGACAGAAACAGTGTTTCCGTCCACTGGCCCAGTGGAAAAGTCACATCAACATTGCAGCCGGCTCATAATAGAGCCGGCGGCAATGTTGATGTGCAGCGGGTGCAGCTGCACCCATCGCGCATTTCATTGCCCGAAATTCGGGCAGTGAAATGCGCAATGGAACTGTGCCTGGGGGTCCCTGCACTGCCCATGCCAAGTGCATGGGCAGTGCAGGGGCCCCCAGGGGCACCCCGAGTCCCCCTTACCGCCAGCCTTTCCATGGCGGTGTTTACCGCCGTGGACAGGCTGGCGGTTGGGGACTCATAATCCCCTGGGCAGTGGTGCTTGCACCGCTGCCCTGGGGATTATGACTGCCAGGCGGAAGCCTGGTGGTATGTTGGAGGGGCCAGCAGTATGGCCGTGGCTAATGCACCACGGTCATAATAGCTGGCCAGCTTACTGCCGGCTGCCAGGGTCATAATGAGGCCCAATATGTCCTACCTTAACCATACATTGAACCCTGCCCTTGGGGCTACCTAGGGCCTACCTTGGGGGTGTCTCACGTGTAAGAAAAGGGAAGGTTTAGGCCTGGTACGTGGGTACACTTGCCAAGTCTAATTTACAGGTAAAAACTGCACACACAAATACTGCAGTGGCAGGTCTGAGACATGAGAACAGAGCTACTTATGTTTGTGGCACAACCAGTGCTGCAGGCCCACTAGTAGCATTTGATTTACAGGCCCTGGGCACCTCTAATGCACTGTACTAGAGACTTAGCAGTAAATCAAATATGGCAATCATGGATAAACCAATCAACCATAGAATTTACACAGAGATCATATGCACTTTAGCACTGGTTAGCAGTGGTAAAGTGCTCAAAGTTCTAAAGCCAATAGAAACAGGTCAGAAGAAATAGGAGGCAGGAGGCAAAAAGTCTGGGGATGACCCTGCAAAGGGGCAAATTCCAACAGGTGGTATGCAGGTTGGATTGCTGTTTTCAGGCAGCAGATCTGTCTCCAACTGATGGATAAATCCACTATTGTTTGACTAATCAGACGGTACATTCTTATGACGTGGTGTGGCTCCATAGTTTGAAGGTCTGGCAATGGACAGTGCACTGGAGGTTAGCCCCCACTCCCTCTCCCATGGAACCTATGTGTGAAAATACATGAGCCAGAGCATTAGTTACCAACATACATGACGTATAGTAACAAAATCATGTGACAAAGCATTTCTGACTGGAAATACATTACACCCAGTACACATCACAGCTTTCAAATACACAAGGGTCAAATGTGACCCCCATGTTTAACAAAACATGTTTCCACAACATGGATTTGGGCAACACCCAACTATCTGCTACTCAATTTCCCTTTAAAATGTAACAGTCTTTTCGGACCACCAAAAATCCCGTCGTCGGTGATGGGCAGTACACCATCGTTATATGCCATCTATGCCCAGCAACATACTACGCTGGTGATTGTGTAGTACAACCTACACAAAAAGACTGCTATAGGATGTTTGTAATTATCCAACACATATATTAGTGTCCTGAAGCATTTAACAGGGCCAAATACTGCATTTCCAGCTGCCAAAATGGCGAATGCCTGACCTACTTCAGTGGACATAAGGAACCGCCTGCGGCTGCTGGCTGATATTGTCTGCAAGGTGGGCATTACCAACCACAGAGGACACAGCACAACATTTAATGACTCACATTACCCTTCTCAGTGCCACAATAGTCACATGCCAAATTGGTGATGGCCAAATAATGTACTGTCTTGCATGGAAGTGATGGAAATGTGAGTGTCATGAAGGTTCTGTCTGCTCAGCCTGTAGAGACAAGGGTCTGTCAAATGTGTCTCCCAGTAAGGTACATAGTCCAGGCTGTGGTATAGTTACTGTGGCTATGCAACAGTGGCACTGTGCCCACTCCCTACAAACCTGCATATCCTGGCATACAGCCAATACGAGGCTCTAGTGGCAAAATTTGGACTGAATGCCTCTGTCAATTGATTATATTAGGAATAGGTGCTGAGGTAAATCCATGAACTAGTACATGGGTGCATTTTGCATCATTGTCAGTGTGTGCCATCGACTTATGACAGGTCCCTTGCTCCCACAGCTCTATTGTCACCTTCACTTAAGTCCTATTTGTCCAGTAGAGGCATATTGCCAAATTGACAAACCCACAATGCAGATAGTGTGTAGATTCCAGGGAGGCAATTACATGCCACTCATTAACTAGGTTACATTGCAAGAATTAGACCAAACATACCTTTGTATGTTGGATGCCATCTCTGTAGATTTGACACATATGCTCAAAAGTGTGTTCTGTGGTATAGGTACTTACCACAGAAACCATCCTGAAGTGGCATGAGTCTACATTGGGTAAGCCACAAATCCACACATGCACAGGGAAGAGACTTTCTGTGCCCACTGGCAGGGTACCAGCTGTGAGCAGGGCTTATCGTGCCTTAATCATGCTTCATTACCCCCCTTTATGAGTGATATCAGAGATGTTATTTTCTTTTCATCACAGTACCGGTGCTGTGTATCCATTTTAGTTAAAGCTTTACACACATTATTTTAGCAAACTAGGCCTGCCGTTGTGCACTAGCCTAACCTAGATATGTTTTATTCTAGCTTCGTAATATTATTTAAATAACAGCCACGTTTGCAGTCTTGTTTTATTTTCTCTATGTAGATGCTTCTCGCCTAAGTCAGCACTGTGTTCTTAATTTAAGACTTTTCTTTCACTCTGTGCTTTCTCAAGGCTGCAGTGAGATAGGTTGCCGGCAAAAGTGGTTCGCTTTGTCTCCACTGTTCACAGAAACATACACACTCTTACGTGGGGATCTTACTTGGAACATCAGCTGTTTTATTATAAAAACACTACTCTGACCCATGTATGTTAGAGGGAGATTCCGGCCTGATGACCACAACTGTATGTTGATTGCCGAGTGCTTCGCTGCAGCTTTTTATGTAGACTACAGTCCTCTTGCTCAAGTATGAGGGATGATGTCTTCCCAGGGGAAACCTGAAGGGCAGAACTAGAGCTTAACATGCTGTGCTCTAACATAGCCTCTGTAGAAACTATCTATACAAACCCTATTGGCAATATGGTAGCGTTATTCTTGTGTTTTACTCTCCTTGTCACTTTTTTAATCCTGTTGTGCTTCATCGTCCTAGACGCTTCATTATCTAAGATGCAGTTACTTCAGTAAAACCTTATTGAACTTTACTCTGCCTCTGATTGTCCTTGCATATGTGAGACTAATATAACTGAGAGATGAGATCTGAGTGACCACGATTTCCCTGAGTAGTCATTTATATCATGTGCCCGGTTGCCCAATCATTATTGCTCTTGGGTAGAGATGAGGCACTGCTTGTTAGCTGGAATATACCCGGAATAGGTTGACAGACGTCAGCTGTAGCAGGTTCAGATTCAGTCTGCCGTAGTCCAGGCGATTCTGCCACCCAAATCCAGTAGTCTCATTAGGATAATGAATACCTATGCAACACCATTTTGTATTATTTGATGCCTTTGAAACCTTGTGTAACTTAGCAACTTAGTTATTAACATAATGGCAACATTTAAAGCAGATCTAGACCAATGCTTGTTGTCAAGATAACACCTGAGCCTCGCCCAGGAAATCCAGGAAGCACATCTCAACTGTCTACAACCACCAGGCCCTCACCCAGGTAATCCAGGATGCACGTCAACTGTCAACAACTGCTGGTTATTGAATTGATCCTCTCAATAGAAAAAAGAAAGGTGGGGTTTCAGACTAAATCCTGCTTAGCCTTGTTTAACTTGGAAGTGAGGCTTGTCTGTCTCCAGTCTTCGGCAGTACTCCCTTCACAACTGCAGTCTTCTCTTCACAGCAGCATCCATACCTTCACAGTGATAGGTTTCTCCTCACAGCGACACGCTTCCTGAGATCTAACCTAGTATTTCCTTCTCCACAGTTACCACAGTACCTGTAAAAGGTGGTCAGCTTGTAATTCATCTCTAGCATTACACATTCTTGCGCTGGCAAACAGATGTGAGTCATCCTAAATAAGATAGCTCAAGTTTTTCTGTTTAATTTGGGATCTTGATCAGCGCTGATTATTCAAAGTTATGTAAACCCAGCAATAATATTCGGATCCATCCTTTGACTGAAAAGACCTTAATGAAAAGTCATATTTCTTGTAATAACTGCCTTCCTGAATCTTGTGCTCATACTTGATTTTCATTCCGTAATTTATGGATCAGAATCTGATGTTGGTTTTCTAAAGACTTTTGGGACAATTGAGAATCATGGGCCAGATGTAGCAAAGAATTTCGCTGTTTTCGACATGCAAAAACCACATCGCGATGCCCAATCCCCGTTTTGCGAGTCGGTAACCTGGTTAACGACTCGCAAAATGGGACTGCGAGTTGCAATTAGGAAGGGGTGTTCCCCTTCCTAATTGCGAGTCACAGCGAGATGCTGCATTGCTTTGTGACCACGAATGCGGTTGCAAAGCAATCGCAGTTATCACCAGTGACACACTGGTGGTAACCCATTTTGCTTTTGCTTTTCGCCTGCCCAGAATAAATGCCCTCCAGGTATGCATTTGTTTGTTGCAAATTCCTCTCAACACCCTGGATGGCATTCAAAATGGTAGATTGCCCAACAGTGAGGGATCTCAGGAGGTTAATAGCCTCCTCACTGAGAGCAGCAAGGATGACTGGTGCAGGGTCTGAGGTGCCTGGGGTGAAGAAGATGCCCACCCTCCTGGGTGAACGCGCAAGGGACACACGCTGAGGGGCTGCTGGGAGGGCGGTGCTGGTAGGGGGGGTGGCGGCTGTACCTGTTGATGCGGTGGGCACAGAGGTGCCCGCCACCGCAAGGGAGCTCCCATCAGAGGAGGAGTCACTGTCACTAGTGTCTGCTCCTGTCCCCGCCGTGGAGCTCCCCTCACCCTCCGTCCCACTGGTGGCTTCAGACTCCGTTGTTTCACCCTCCAGGGCCAAGTGGGTTGCAGCTCCCTCCTGCTTCAGTGCCACAGCTCCTCAGCCTGATGCTATTGCACACAAGAACAGGGAGACCACAAAAAGGGGGGGGGGACAGAAGAGAAACATGTTCAGTGCATGCAACACCACTACTGTTGGCGGACACAACACACAAGGAGCAGCCCTCAGCACTACGCCATGCACTAACAGTTCCTAGAAAATTCACCTGACCATTGGGTACGAGGCCTAACCCCAATTGCTGCACACCTGGAAGTCACAGGAGCCTGACTAGGTCTAGATGCCTCTTACCACTAGTGGGGTTGGGGTGCCACATAGCCTGCCTCACACAGAATCTTGCCTACCAAGTTCGCCCTGGCCTAGGGGAACCCACTTTCCACTTCACCCACCCAAACACCTCGTAATGCGCGCAGAGTCTACTGAATGAGAGTGTACTCACCTCCTTGTGGCTGCTGTGGTGCCCTCAAGCGCCCATCCAACTCCAGAGAGGCCACTGCCAGGATCCGGGACATCAGGGGCGTCATGGTGCCATGGGCACCGCTTCCACGTTGGGAGGCCATCCCCATCTGGGCCTCCGCCATCTTCTTGCTCCAGCGGCGCAGGTCCTCCCATCTTTTACAGCAGTGGGTGTTCCTTCTGTGGTAGACCCCGTGGGTCCGGACGTCCTTGGCGATGGCACACAAAATACCCATCTTCTGGTGGGCGCTGACCTAGAGGAATGGTACAGGGGGAAAGGAAATTACTCACCCGTCCGGACAGTCATACTCATTGCCCACCACTACCCACCCATTCCCTGACCCACATAAACTCACCACCCGCACAAGCAGGCCTCAGCCCCCCCATGTATCTTCCATCCACACCACTCAAAGCAGGCATTGCCCATGCAACATGCTCACAGTGTACTCACCTGTTTGTCTGGAGGACCGTACAGTTGCGTGTACTGGGGGAGGACCCCATCCACTAGTTGCTCCAAGGCAGGGGCGCTTTCCCCAGACACTGTAGCCATTGTCACTTCCAGACACAGGTCACAGCAGCACTTGCAGTGTAGGTCTTCTCCTGTTGAAGGTCAGGTATCAAGTGAGTGAACAGACAAACAATGACGGTCATGTCCACGGCGGTGCGTACCGTCACCGCCGGCGTACATCGTCATTGGCTCCTGGGACCCTTAGGGCCCAATGCAGAATTGTGCTGCGGTCTTCGACCGCCCATCGGGATGGTGTACAACGCCATTGCAGTTACCTCATATCCTCTTGTCCCACCTTACAGGTCAGGCAGCCGCCAATTCAGGGGGCCACTTGGGATGGATGAAAACTGCATCACAACTATCTAGGCCGGGTTTTCAGACAGACACCAGCACATTGTGGATTACTAACGTTTCTGCAAATAACACATTGTGATACCCCAGTGTTGGATGACTCTGCTCACTGTTCTCCTCCATAGGGCACATCTGCTGGGGCAGGTGATGAGATGGCGGCATCCTCCGGTGTACAGACCCCTGGTGGACTTGTCGACAATGGAAGAGAGACACATCATATTCACATGCAGACTTGATCGTGCAACAATCCTGGAACTGTGTGCCCAGTTGGAGCCAGACCTGATGTCAGCTATCCGCCATCCCACAGGGATACCCCCTCTAGTGCAGGTCCTGTCTGTACTCCATTTCCTGGCAAGTGGGTCTTTTCAAACAACAGTGACCATGGCATCAGGGATGTCCCAGCCAATGTTCTCTAACGTGCTGTCCAGAGGGTTGTCTGCCCTGCTGAAAGACATTTGCAGCTACATCGTTTTCCCTCAGGTGGAGGATTTGCCCACTGTGAAACGTGACTTCTATGCCCTGGGACATATCCCTAACATCATTGGTGCCATTGATGGTACACATGTGGCATTTGTCCCCCCACCGCAGGAATGAACAGGTGTACAGAAACCAGAAAAGGTATGAATGTGCAGATGGTGTGTTTGGCAGACCAGTACATCTCCCATGTGAAGTATCCTGGCTCTGTGCATGACGCTTACATTTTGAGAAATAGCGGCATCCCTTATGTGACTGGGGAACTCCTGAGGCACCGTGTGTGGCTAATAGGTGAGGCCAAGGTCCCAATACAGTTGACATAGGTGTCTGGGTATGGGGTTGTCCTTAAGGGTTAGTGTGTGTGTCTAACAGTTGTCCCCCGACATTTGCAGGTGACTCTGGTTACCCCAACCTGTCATGGCTACTGACCCCAGTGGGGAATCCCAGGACAAGGGCTGAGGAACACTACAATGAGGCACATGGGCGAACTAGGAGGACATTAGAATTCACCTTCGGCCTCCTGAAGGCCAGATTCCGGTGCCTCCATCTGACAGGTGGTTCCCTATACTACTCACCGAAGAAGGTGCGCCAGATAATCGTGGCCTGCTGTATGCTGCACAACCTGGCTTTGCGACGCCAGATGCCTTTTCTGCAGGAGGATGGGCCAGATGGTGGTCTTGTGGTAGCTGTGGAGCCTATGGATAGTGAAGAAGAGGAGGCAGAAGAAGAGGATATTGCACAACCGAAACAACATCATCATGCAATACTTCCAGTGAGACACAGGTAAGAAGATGTCACTGCTTCCCACATCTCATACTATTGTTGGAACTAGCATAAGTCTGTCATTTTCACTCAGTGTATGGACACTGACTTGTCACTTAGACTTTCCATTTCACATATCTGGGTCCCACTTTGTGCCCTCTGCTATGTTTACTCCTGGCCTACAGCTGTGTTACATTGGTACGTGAACAAGTAAATTTACATTGCAATTACACATTTGTGAAAGCACAGACTGATTCTAGATTGTTTTGTGATTGAAGTGTGTTTATTCCTGTGCTAATAAGTGGTGGGGGTTGTAAAATGGGCTGGTGTGATGGTGGAGGTATGTCCATGGCAGAGTCCTGTCTATTTGTTTCACTGGTGCATTGTCCAAAGGGGCATAGGAAGTGGAGCAATGGCAGTTTAAGGATGTACAGGGTGACATAGTGGGACAGAAGGGTGACATTCAAGGGAGTCTTATTTCCTGGTGGGGGTCTTGGCAATGTTCTCTGTCTTGTTCCTGGATCTCAGGGACCGTTTGCGGGGTAGTTCTCCATCTGCAGGGGGTGGGGAGCTGGTGGCCTGCTGTTCCTGTGGCGCTGCCTCCTGTCCACTAGCGCCGGCAAAGGTGGAGGGCTGTTCATCGTCCAGGCTAGTGGCAGGGGACCATTGGTGTGCCACTGTGTCCCTCCTGGTGTTGAGAAGGTCTGCCAGCACTCCTGCAATGGTGACCAGGGTGGTGCTGATGGACTTCAGTTCCTCCCTGATCCCCAGGTAGTGTTACTCCTGCAGCCACTGGGTCTCCTGAAACTTGGCCAGTACCGTCCCAATGGTCTCCTGGGAATGGTGATAAGCTCCCATGATGTTGGAGAGTGCCTTGTGAAGAGTGGGTTCCCTGGGCCTGTCCTCCCCCTATCGCACAGCAGTCCTCCCAGCTTCCCTGTTATCTAATGCCTCTGTCCCCTGAACCGTGTGCCCACTGCCACTGCCCCAGGTCCCTGATCGTCCTGTGTTAGTGGGGTTGCCTGGGTTCCCTGTAGTGGTGGACACACTGCTGATTGACGTGTCCTCGGGACAGAGGGATGGGCCCGCTGGGTAGGTGCTGTGGTGCTGTTTCCTGAGGGTGGAGGTTCAGTGGTGGTTTGTGACTGTGTCAGGGGAACCGACTGTCCCCAGGTCCCTGATGGGCCGGGCTGGTCATCTTTATCCAGGCGTGCAGAGCTGTTGTCATCACTGTGGGTCTCTTCTGTGGAGGGACTGGATATGTCTGGCTCTTCCGGTCCGGTGACGTTGGGTATGGGTCCTGTTGGGGTGTAAATGCATAGTTATTGTATTTGTGTGTGCCATCTTGTGCAATGGGTGAGTTACCTCTACTCCTGTGCTTGCATTATTGACTTGGTCCTTGTGTGATTGGTGATTTTGGGGCATGAGTGAGTCTCTGTACTGGACATGCTTTGGTGATAGGTGTCCATGCATTGGTGTTACATGCAGGGCTTGGTTTTGGGATTTGTGGGTTGTGTTAGTGGGGTATCCAGTCCAGTCCTCCTGCTACTCCTGCGAGGCCCTCAGGATGCATTATTGCCAAGACTTGCTCCTCCCATGTTGTTAGTTGTTGGGGAGGTGGTGGGGGTCCACCGCCGGTCCTCTGTACAGCAATCTGGTGTCTGGATACCATGAAACGCACCTTCCTCCATAGGTCGTTCCACCTCTTCCTGATGTCATCCCGTGTTCTAGGATGCTGTCCCACTGCGTTAACCCTGTCAACAATGCTGCGCCATAGCTCCATCTTCCTTGCAATGGATGTCTGCTGCACTTGTGATCCAAATAGCTGTGGCTCCCCCTGGACGATTTCCTCCACCATGACCCTGAGCTCCTCCTCCGAGGACCTGGGGTGTCTTTGAGGTGCCATGATGTGCTTTGGGTGATGTGTGAGGTGCTGTCTGTTGTGATGTGTGAGGGGATGTGTTGGTGTGTGTTGTTTGAGGTGAGTAGATGTTGTGTGTCTGTGAATGCTGGTGTTGTTTTAGGTAGTCTCTCTCTCTGGCCTTCTTTCAAATTTTTGGTTGTAAGGGTTTGTGGGTGATGTGGGTGTGTGCTTTATATTGGATTGGGTGTGTGGATGTGGTGTGTGTATGTGTATCAGGTGTGTGTATTTCGAATTGTCCAATGTGGTTGTGTTTTGTAAGTGTGTGTGTATTTTGAGCGCAGCGGTGTGTACCGCCTATGGATTTCCGCGGTTGAATGACCACCATGTTGATTCGTGGGTCGTGATAGTGTGGGCGTATTCCAGTTGGCGTGACGGTGTCGGTTTTGGTATCGCCAGTTTATCACTGACCTTTGGTGTGGCGGACTTCTGTGGGTGTCTGTATTGTGGCGGATTCCGAGCTGTAGGTCGTAATACCTGTAGGGGAATTCCACGGCCGCAGCAGTATGTTGGCGGTCTTCTGCACAGCGGAAAGCTGGATTTACCACCAGGGTTGTAATGAGGGCCTTAGTCTCCCACATTCTGAAGTTCTGTCATCATGATATGCAGTCTTATTATTTTAGTAGACCGTAAAACACCATGCGCTGCACAAGATCATGCAGCCATTCAAGTTGATTTTTTTGCTGTTCGAGTCTAACAATGCTCCGGCCGTGACCACTCAGAGCTGCCCATGTTATAACCTCAAGCTGGGTGACACTAAATCTGACTCAGGCTCACATTTCTGGAGCATTGTGGGAATAAATTCAGAAAATGGCGGAATTTGGCCTGAACTCTGCTTTACAAGAGTAATGCAGATTTGCCAAATAACACAAATTCTGTGGGTGGAATAAAACATTCTGCCCATACCTACTCAGACCAACTTCACCACCTGCATGTACCAAAAACGCCAGATGGATGAAGACGAAGGCCCAGATATACAAAAATGTCACATGGAGAGAGCACAGGAGTGTCATATCTACAAAGATATCACATTGTCCTCCTCACTCCTTAGCACTAGTGAAGCATTTTGCTGCTGAGCCCAATGAACACACCTATGTACCATAATGTAAAGGTGTCTGCATGAGTCTAGTATATGTTTTTTACTGAAACATACAGTACAAATTACTAGGCTTAGACTCAGTTTTTCTACTTTTCTACTTTGTGTCTTATTGACACATAAATCTTAAGCGTACTTGTCCTACTTTTTAAATACACTGCTCCCTACCCTAGGGCTGTCTAATGCCTTCCTTAGGGGTGACATTTGTATTACAAAGGATGGTTTGTGCCTGGCGAGAGGGTTGACTTGACAGGCCAACATGGCAATTTAAAACTGCACACACAAACTCTGCAATGGCACGCCTGAGACACGCTGAAGGGCTACATAAGTGGGTGGCACAATCAGTGCTGCAGGCTCACCAGTAGCATTTAACTTACAGTCCCTGTGCACAGGTAATGCACTTTAATAGGGTTTTACAATTAAATTAAATATGCCAATTGGTGATAAACTAATATTTCCCTATTTTAAGAAGACAGCACATACACTTTAGCACTGGTTACCAGCGGTAAAGTGCTAAACATTTGGGGTGACCCTGTTGAATGGACCATTTCCAATATGACTGTAGTGCCTGTTCTGGAGTGCGGCATGGCCTGGCTCCTGGACGGGGAAGACCCTACTCATTCTCTTTTTTGGGGGTCTGTTTTATACTGGTATCTAGGCTTTCTATGTGGCCAGGCATAGCTCAGAGACAATAACAGATCAGAGGGAGCGTGCCATCTTCCCATGGTCTCTGGTCTCATGGTTTGAACTCATCTTGATGCAGGCACTAGGCCTAGCCACACTAGTGGGACATATTTGTCCTCAAAGGAAGTGTGGGAAGAATTGGTGGTTGGACATTTGTGGCTCCTCACATATTACCAAACTTTTTGTTACCAGACGTTTGTTACCAGCAGTTTGAAGGGCATTGTGGGTAAGGAAATGATAGGAAGATCCATGCAAGTCAGACCATTCTGAACTCACTCCGGTATCTAGTTTTTAGAAATGTCTGTTTTTTGTAGGTTTCCCTGGATGACAGGCGAGCACCGGTCCAAATCCACATCTCACCATATTGAAAAAAGAGTCAATTACAAATGGAAAAAATATTGATTTGTACATGTTGCTTTTTTTGGGGCCTTTCCTGTCTCAGATGCGAGGCCTACCCAAACAAGTGAGGTACTATTTCTATCAGAACAAAGTTGGGACCACTGGGTGGTAGGAAATTTGTGGATTCTCACCAGTTTCACAACTTACCCGTGCAGCTACCAGGACTTTCTCTAAGACAATTGTGAGAATAATTGTTTTCCTTGGGGATGCATGCTATGTTTAATAATAACCTATGATTTTAAAACACCTGCTGTAGAATTCCTTGTGCCCAGCTTTCAGGCAGCAATGTAAATAATTTTGTAATTAATGTTCCTATTGGAGAGAGGGGGAGATCAGTGTATTACCTAGTGGCAGTTTTGACTTTTCATAAAGTAACACAAGGGGTTAATAAGCCTGCTGCAAAGAATGCATACTGTGCAGATCACCAATCTAAATTTTATGTGAATAGCTGAGTGGCTGACTGCTTTTGTTACGGAGATTATTTTGTTAACACAGTTCATAATATGCAACCATAATATAGAACAGTGACTGTTACAAACTGTCATCAAAGAGCTGCATCCAAACCGGGTAAAATCGTTTGGGACTTTATTTTTATTTTTTCCCCAGTCTTTAGTTATTTATACTTAAGGTAGATATAGATTCTTGTTGATAAAGCCAGCCTTTACCGGTGCTGTAAAACAAATGAATTGTATGTGAGAGAGGGTTTATGGAGATGTGAGGGGCACTTTTGCCCTGTGGTAGAGAGGGAACCTGAGGAGGTGGAGGTCAATTGGGGTGCCAAAAATGATTTTAACATTGGGCGCCACCGGCGCTAAAGCTGGCCGTATATGTATAGTTCAAATGTTCTGAAGCTTTTGAATGCCCCTTTTTAGTTGATCTGTGTTGGAAATGGCCTCCCTGCAGGGTCACCACCAAACGTTTTGCCTTCCACCTCTCTTTTTCTGTCCTCATTTTTGCTGGCTTTAGGACTCTGCACACTTTACCACTGCTAATCTGTGCTAAAGTGCATATGCTCTCTCCCTTAAACATGGTAACATTGGCTCATACTCAATTTGCATATTTAATTTACTTGTAAGTCCCCAGTAAAGTGCACTACTTGTGCCCAGGACCTGTAAATTAAATGCTACTAGTGGGCCTGCATGACTGATTGTGCCCCCATCCTAAGTAGCCCCTTAACCATGTCTCAGGCCTGCCATTGCAAGGCCTGTGTGTGCAGTTTCACTGCCACTTTGACTTGGCATTTAAAAGCACTTGCCAAGCCTCAAACTCCCCTTTTTCTACTTATAAGTCACCCCTAAGGTAGGCACTAGGTAACCCATAGGGCAGGATGCGGTGTGGATAAAAGGCAGGACATATAATGGTGTGTTTTATATGTCCTGGTAGTGGAAAACTACCTAATGTGTTTTCCACTACTGTGAGGCCTGCTCCTTTCATAGGCTAGCATTGGGCAACCCTCAAATACTGGTTGAGTGGTAGATTCTGACCAGAAAGGGGTAAACAGGACATGCTTAGTATCACCAGAATGGTAGTAGAAAATCCTGCTTATTGGTGAGGTTGGATTTTTTATTACTACTTTAGAAAAGCCACTTTCCAAAAGTGAGCATTTCTCTACACTTAAAATCCATCTGTGCATTACAGCCTGTCTCCAATCTATGTCTGGGCTGGGCTGGTTGACATCTCCCTTGTGCCTTTCACTCAGACAACCACAAATACAGGATACTCAGTCACACCTGCACTCATCTGCATAGTGACTGGGTCTTCCTGGGCTGGGAGGGTGGAGGGCCTGATACTTACATTTGAAAGGCTAGTGGCCTACCCTCCCACAATGGACTGCCAAACCCCCTACTGGGACCCTGGCAGACAGACCTGTATTGAAAGGGGACCCTGTGCCCTTCACAACCACTCTTTGAAGTCTCCCTTGCTTCAAAGGCATTCTGGCAAATTGGGTCTCTGACCGCACCAGATTTGACACTCCTGGACCAGAACCTGTCAAGAAGACTGCCTGGATGCCCAATGACTCACCTGGACTGCTTTGCTGTGAAGGACCGCTGCCTTGCTGTTGCCCTGCTGCCTTGCTGGCCTCTGTCCTTTCTGAGAAGTGCTCCCCAAGGGCTTGGATTGAGCTTGCCTCCTGTTTCTGAACTCTCAAGGTCAAAAGGACTTCATCTCTTCAAGGAAACTCCTTGTGCACCAAAAACCGATGCACTGCCTGCCGGAGACGACACACAGTCTGCTCTGCATCAAGAAAATCGCTGCACAGCCGAACTGGAACAACGCAGCCTGACTTCCTGAGCTAAGATCGACGCAGCACCTGCATTGCAACTGGAACTTCAATGCATGGCCCTACTGGATCGACGCACAGCTGAGCCGGAACAATGCAGCCTGACTTCCTGAGTGAAGAATAGACACAGCGCCTGCAGTGCGGCAGAAACCCCGACGCATCACCTACAGATCGACGCAGAGCCTATGACTTCATCCCCCACAGCCACGATTACCTCACATCATCCCTGGGCATCAAGAAGATCCCCGCATCGCAGTGAGGAGCCAAGTCTTTACACCGGAAATCAACGCAAAGACCTTGGAGCGTGGAGAGACAACGCATCGTCTGTGCTGCACCGGAAATTCCAACGCACACCCTACCTTTCCCTGCATCTCCTCCTTTGCGGTCTCTATGCATGTTATTTTTGACGCACACCAGGTACTTTGTGCTAACAAGAGACAGTTGATGATTTCTAAGAACTAAGACTCTTTTTAAACTTACCAACATGATAGCTCAACTTGTACTTTATCGTTTTGACCTTAGTTTAAGTAGATAAATATCATATATTTTTCTAAACCTGTGTGGTGTATTTTTGTGGTGTTTTCACTGTGTTACTGCATGATTTATTGCACAAATACTTTACACATTGCAGTCTAAGTTAAGCCTGACTTCTCAGTGCCAAGCTACCAGAGGGTGGGCACAGGATAATTTGGATTGAGTGTGACGTACCCTGACTAGGATTGTGGTCCCTCTTTGGTCAAAGGGGTATACCTCTGCCAACCAGAGATCCCATTTGTAACAATCTGCAATGTTCATACCCTACCCTTCCGTGTTATTTGATGACTATATTGCAGAAGTCATTCAGCCACAATGCAGTGAGACAACTCTTAAAATTTGACCCCTTCACCCTTTGTGAATGGTAGCAAAAAAAAAATTTCACAGCAGGCAGTGGTCCAGTGACCACTGCCTACTCAGAAAAAAATGAAAAGACAAGTTTTCATTTTACTTTTTGAAATGCATCATGTTTTTCCTAAAGGAAAATGAGCTGCATTTTTAAAAAAACTGCTTTATTTAAAAAGCAGTAACAGACATGGTGGTCTGTTGTCCTCAGCAGGACACCATACCTCTGAGCCCGTACCTTCTCAATGGGGTCGCAAATTGTGACCTACTGCATGAATATTGATGAGATGGGTCATTAACAACCCCATTGAGAATCGCAAACAGTGTACTTAACATTGTTAACATTGTTGTACAAGTTGTTTTGCAACTCACAGTTTGCGATTCCCAAATGGATCACAAAATGCCAGTCGCAAAACAAAAGGTCATATATCTTGCCCAAAATGTTTGCCATCTCATAATGCAAACAAGTGAATACATCATCGCGCTGATGCCACCACAGTATAATGACACATACATGTGCAAATTTAGTGATGCATGTTCGAGCATACATTATCATTTTGGGAACTTTTTCTTCTGCCAGTGCTGTTCGGCATTGGTAATAACACTTTTTGCCAATGCTGAACAATATCAGCAAAAATCATTAGCAAAGCCAAAAGGGAAGTCAAATTGGATTTCACAATGCTTGTTTGTTTTCACATTACACTTGTGAAAAGTATTCCTGACCGTGTTTCTGCTTTACTTGTTTGCACTGCTTAACAGCCTCAAGTTGTGGCAGCAGTCTTTTCTGAGTTTTTTTTTTTAGTGCGTCAAACAATGATATTGACTTAGAAGTTTCTCCATATGAGAATGGTTTTCATACTGTTGTTCAAAGGTCTACATTGCATTGAGGATAAAGGAGAGAAAATGGCTTGCCTTTGAAAGGAAAATAAATGCCCACAATTGCCTATGAAGTAATATTGAGCAAGAGTGAAATCTCTTTCCCGAACCTACTCATTTTCTAAATACTAGTAAAGACTATTGTATTTGTGCAAAAAGCATGATAAAGATGTCTAGGAAAAAAACAGAAAGCAATTGTTCATTAAAGTGAATGACCTGGGAAGAAACCAGAATGTTATTTTTTCAAGCAACTTCAATTGCATGACCTATTTTCCATCCATGCTAACAATAAATCTTTCTTATTTTTCTATAGGTGAGCTGGGCATTATTTATTTCCCACATAGCTCCAAGATTAAGGGCCTGATTTAGAGTTCGTTGGACAGGTAACTCTGTCACAAACGTGATAGATATCCTGTCCGCTGTATTACAGGTGCCATTGGATGTAATGCACTTGTAATACGGTGTATGGACTTGTGATGGAATAACCTGTCTGCTGAACTCTAAATCAGACCATGTTTGCTGTAGATCTGCTTATTGCAATAGCATACAAAATGTATTCACACATTTATTACAGAGCCACCCTTTCAATGGAAATCAGATTGCTGGAGGCAGAAAAGGCCTCACGCTGTTTTTGAGTTTCCACAAAGTATAAGCAATCTACTTCTGAATAAGTACACATGTTTCTGTGAGGAATCTAAAGTTTACCTTTCAAAACTTGACACAAGCAGCAAGGTCACGGTCGAAGCAATTTGCACACGATAAAGTAACATAAAAACAATCATTATACCCCACCAAAATAGAAGCTCTTCATTTAGTGAGATTTCTGTATTTATAGTGGTATTAATTTACTTTTAAAATGTGGTATTCATTTAAATTGCATGACGACTATGTAGTATGCCCACAAGCCGAAATATGCAAATGAGGGGAATACTAGTATTACTCAACTACCCTTTAAATACTTTATGAATACTTCAATTGATTGTTAGAAGAAGAATAGTAGTATTCCAGAAGAATAGAATTTGAAGCTTAGTACTATTCTGTTAGAGCTTATTCGCAGTACTGTTGTGCTTCAAGAGCAAAATGAAAGCTAATCTCATTTATTGTGAACACTAATTGAAGACTAGTGGTATTGTTTGTGAGCAATATCTGGATGCTAATGGCAATAATTGTGAAGAGTTGAGACTATCAGAATTCAAAGAGAATGTTAATTGAATGCTAGTTGCATTCATTCTAATTAATTATAGTAATTTTAATGATTTGATTGCTTGCACAAGCCTTTGTTTAATGATGTTTTTTGGACTAAATTTGACTTGTTACATGTCTTGGGACTCAATGATAATAATCTGCCTGTTACAAACTCATTAGTCATACTAAGCTTTTTGTGATTATAGTATGTGGAACATGTGTTTGTTTTCAGTTTACCCAAAAGGAACAATTATGCAAAATTGAATTAGTCGTCAGATAAAAAAGTAATTGTTCTAATTCATCCTGTGTTGATTGTCCACCGAAGTTTATAAATATTATAACTTATAAAAACAATGCACAAAACAAATTAGTACAAGACGTTTATGGGACTGACTTGTAAACGTTTTTTTTTTAAATGCAGTAGGACCCAAAAGTGTGTGATATTACATTTTAATTATTTCATCAGAAGCTGATAAATTGGTAGAGCATATAACGTGACAATTGTAAACCACATTATTACTAAACATGTTTGCATCACATATGTGAATGGAGTAATAGTCAGATTATCAGAATAGATTTTAGAAAACATGACAGATATTACCAGAATATAAATGCATAGGAATCAATATATATTTTGCTATGTAAATCATCAAAGCTTCTAAATTTTAATTTTGTGAAAATTTCCATCTTACATTAGTGCACTTGTTTTATTAAAGATCCGATGGTCACTATTTGGGACTTTCCATTGGTACTCCTTGCAAAGAGCTGAAACAAATTCTGTAAAATAAAATATAAATGTGTGTATATTAAATACATTTTTTTGATATCTGTCATGAGCACATCCTTCAATCAGTATCTTCCCAGTTCAATTTATCACCTGTACCCCACAGGCCCAAAATACCACAGGAACAGTAAACCTTCCCCTCAACCCTCTTCAGTGGTGGAGGTTCTTGTAGAGTAGGACATGTATTTTGGCAATCTGTGCTTTTACCACTTTCAATTCATAAAAAGAAGAAATTCAATAAGGTTAAGGTAGCTAGTTCTATATATATCAAGTACATTCAAACATACCTCTGCAAGCAGAAACGTTCTCTTCGTCCAGACCTCTATACTTTGAATGCTTCCTTTGACCTGTTCCTTTGCTATTTACCAATTCCTGATCATTAAATACCATTGATATGACTCAATTTAGTACAAATGTTCCAGGACCGCCTGAAGATAGTGCTCTTGCAACTAAACTACAAAGTTGGCCAGCATCTACTAAGATATTGTTGAATCCAAGAGGATATTTTGGGTCCTTAATCAGTTATATCAGTTGGCCTTGCCTGGACTCTAAATCTGCATTGGAAATCTCTTCAACTGTGGTTCTTTTTTCCTGCATTGAATGAATGGATATGGATAATTGAGATACAAACACATGAAATTGTCCTAATTTATGGGCCTTCTCAGTAGGGTGCAACAACTATTGTCTAATGCCCTTAGTTTACATAAACTGTCATTTTGGACAGTCTTAGAAGATGATTTAACTTTGGAGTGATATGCTCTATAAGACACTTTTCTTAAGATAGAGAGAGCTAGAGAAAGAGAGAGAGAGAGACAGAGGGAGAGGCAGAGATAGATATAAAGGGAGAGAGCTAGATAGAGATGGGGAAAGAGAGCTTGAGCTAGATAGAGATGGACATAGAGAGCTAGAGATAGGTAGATAGAGAGTTAGAGATAGCGAGAGAGATAGCTAGCGATATAGAGAGAGAGCTAGATCGAGAGCTAGAGCTAGATAGAAATGGAGAGAGAGCTATAGATAGACAGAGGGAGAGAGCTAGAGATGGATAAAGATAGAGAGAGCTAAAGATATAGAGAGATAGAGAAAGAGCTAAAGATAGAGATAGAGAGAAATAGAGAGAGAGATAGAGAGAGTTAGAGATTGAGAGTGTTAGAGATAGAGAGAGCTAGAGATAAAGAGAGAGATTGAGATGTCATCAGGACTCTTGTATCTCTACAAGACTGCATTGATCAGGGGCGGCAGCTGTAGGCCCAATTCTTCTGGCTTTCTAGCAGCACCTTACCAAAACACAAACAGTAAAGGTGATTTCTGGCAGCCTAGCGCATGGACTCTGAAATCCTCTCAGGGAAATCGCGGTGCAACTAGTCTTACCCTTTTGCTCGTTAGAAATCAGTCTCTTACACACACAGGCAAGAAAGAAGATGCAGGATAGTTTTCAATACGTTTATTGAAAAGACGTCAATCTATGATAAAATATATGAGCTGCAATGAGTAGGATAATGAAAAGAGACAAAATCAGGATTGTGGGAATAAGCGATGTGAATATAAATAATCCCAACTTTTTGTGTTAAATATGAATACACAAATTCCTCCCTAAAACCTATTGTCTACTCTGACTAGAGCAAGGCATGATAAACCTAATCTGCCCAAGCCATGTCCATGAAAAGCGCCACAACCCCCATTAGCTTAGAACAAAGTTGGCCTCCAGCCCCCAAATCAGGAAGTGTAGAGACACAAAGGCTGAGGTCTGCTGCAGAGTGACATGGAGTATGGACGGAATATCCCGGGTGTAACCCCCTCTTATGACCTTGTACTTAGAGAGTGTTGTTGTAAGGCCCATGTAATTGCACGTGCAGACATCCTGACATGGGAATGCCCCTAAGTGTCGGATTTTGTGCACAAATTTGGATTGACAATATCATAACGAAAATGCCTGACATGTTCACATCCTGATCTTGAATTACGTTAAGCAAAGGGACATGATGACCATCCAATACGCACATTATTGATAACAATGCTTTCACAGAATGGCAGCTGATTTTATAATAAAAACATGTCTTATAAAATACAAGAACTGCAAGTACTGCTAAAATGAATAAAAATGAATAATAAAACAGAGCATGTTTATCTAGATAAAAGGACACGGGCCTGCAAGCCGAAGATAAGCGAGATTCCTATAACCAAGCAACTAAAACGGATCCACAACACAGATAGAGAGAGATAGAGAGAGCTAGAGTGAGCTAGAGATAGAGAGATCTAAAGATAGAGAGAACTTGAGATAGAGATAAAGAGAGCTAGAGATATAGTGAGCTAGAGTAGAGAGAGCTAGAGACAGAGATAGCTCAATAGAGACAGATAGAGAGTAGTCTCAAATGTTTTAACCGCAATAGGACAATAAAGTGTTAAATACACTGCATATGACTTTTTAAACATTTTGCATATATTTGAAAACTCACAACAGCAACATGAAGCATACAATACAAATAACTGAAAAATTATCAAATTAAAAACTGACATTTGTTTCAGAAAGGATACTTTGGAGACTTCTAATAGCCTTTGTCACCACTGGTAGACAGATGTAGGTCAATCCTGAGTGGTGCAAAAAAACAAATATATTTATGTTTAAATGCATGTTGCTTTTATTTTCTGCATCATTTGCTAGTTTAAGTTGACACATGCACAAAAGAATACTTTAAATCTGTAAGATCAGCATGATTTATATTTGTTTCCATTGGTAATATTTTTTATTGTACGTTTTAGGTCTCACCTCCCTGTGGACAGATTGTTCAGAATTGTTTTCAGAAGCATCTTCATTAGGTTGGCAATTGCCAAGACTTTCCCATACATTACCTTCATCTTGTCATGACCACACAAACTTGCCAAGTCAAATCAAAGAAGTGCATGAGAAAAGCAAAGAGATATCCTCAGTGGAGACAGCAAAGCCCAAACTGGAAGAAGGTTTGCAGAGTAATCTTGCGCTTATTTCAAAGGAAGAATCAAGAAGAGAAGATCCAAGATGGCCGCTGTGAGTCCTGAAGGTTAGTTACAGTTCTAGTCTTGCAATCGGTTGGTTGCTAGGTTACGAGCTCTCCAGCTGGAAGCCTTGCACTTCAACTGAGGTCTGACAGGAATCAGCTGTGTGGAGAGAGAGAGCGCGCTTCAGAACAGAAACTCCTGTGAGGTAAAATTACATTTGAAGATTATATTACAGAAAACTGATAAATATTGTCAAGGTTTATTCGAAGAGTTTGATAGTAGATCGTTCCCGTGGAAGTCGGCAAGGCTACAGAGTTAATGTATGAATTAACCTTATGTTTACAAGGTTCTTGTTTAAGATATTAAAGTCAAAGAAAAAACGAACTTTAAAAGAGCAAGTATCTACAAATGTCAAGGTTATAAACAAAGGCCAAGTTTAAAGGAGAAACGAACTGTTAACAAATAAGCATTTACAAATTCAATGGTAATAAACCAAAATAGAGTTTAAAAGAGAAACAAACTTAAATAAACAAGTATTTACAACTACAAGTTATCGACAGATGTCGAAATAAGGAAGGAGAAACTAACTGTAATAAACAAGCATTTACAAAAACAACTCATCAACAAATGTCGAAGTAAGAAAGGAGAAACGAACTTTAATAAACAAGCATTTACAAATACAAGTATTGACAGAAGTCACAATAAGACAGGAGAAATTAAATAACATCAGCTGATTTGAAGAACGCATTATCACCAACTATATATATATATATATATATATATAGCAACATAAAACCAATCCCTAACAAAGGTTGAGAAGTTCTTCCAGAATCAGTAATAAGCATTTTTTTAAGAAGAGCTATCATTTATAGAGAGAAGCAAGGCTACAGAGAACTCAGGGTGAGTGAAGAAATAATAGAATTAAAGAGAATTAAGTGTTGAGAGTAGAAAGTGAAAAACTGATGTTGTATGTCCCTAGTAATTGCGACTGTGACTCTTGCAGGTGCTGTATCCAATCTTAGATGTGAAGAGGCAGACTGAGTACTGGCGTTCATCATCTCTGTGGCAGTCTCTCTACCATCCCATTCCCCTTTCCCCCTCCGGGGTACTCAGCACGAAGGATTAATATTCGTTGTGAGTAGCTCGGGTCGGGACTGAGGAGTTATCTTCTGCTTCTGAGGAAATCGAATTGAAGTATCCTGACAGATTTAAGTGCCATCACCCTAATTTTAGGGAAAAAACAGATTTCCTCCTGAGCAGAATGGCAGAAGGACATAAACTCTGACACAGCATCCAAGTCCACACCTTTTCTCCATCAGTTCTGCCCTTAGCTTCTCGAGGCTCCTTGTCACGCGGCCCCTTCAGCCAGCCCTAGCTTTTGAACCAACAGCACATTGCGTGCTGGCATTTGTAGTTTCTAGTTAGCCATTCGTTATGATGGCTTTCCAAGCTCTTAGAAAGCCGGGAATGGTTTAAAAAAATCCCTTAACACGAAGCCACTTGGCAGCTCTGGAAATAATAACAATGGCAATAGTAGCAGTAACTTGTTTTATTTATAACTTACTCACAGTCGTGTGGTTTCAAAATGCTTAGTTTATGTCAATGGTGTGCTAAACCAATAAACTAACATAAGCCACGGTACGCTGTGTAGCAAGGCCACCTGCCCATGTTTCTCAGTTTAAAAACCATCCCTTCATCCCTGTACTCCAAACAAAGAGTGGACCAGACCGTCCATTCCAAAGGCAGGGACCCTCAGGGAGCAATAGCACACCTTACCTAGCTTTCAAACGGGCTCTTAGACCTGGCTTTTATGAAAGCAACGCTCAGCCCACTTTGGGTTGTAGTTTCCCTTTTCCTATTATAAACACGGGCCTAAGAGAGGCAATGACTCAATCATGATTTTGCCAGGAAATCAGCCTTGTGCCGAGGTCCCAAATGACAACTGTGCTCCTTGACCCTGAGGCGGATATCTGCCCAGCTTTTAAGGGTTAAGTTTTCTCTCAAAGATGTAGCTTAGCTGAACGACTTCAAGATTGAAAATATAAGGCCCAAAGGGCTACAGCT
Source organism: Pleurodeles waltl (assembly GCF_031143425.1). Classification (NCBI taxonomy): domain Eukaryota; kingdom Metazoa; phylum Chordata; class Amphibia; order Caudata; family Salamandridae; genus Pleurodeles; species Pleurodeles waltl. The sequence continues at coordinate 254,662,699 of NC_090438.1, read as the reverse complement.
GAGTCAAACAGAGTTAAATTCGCAAAGCTTTACACTTTTTCTTATTTTTCAAAATGCAGACCTACAAGTACCAGAATGTATAGGGAAAGGAACTGTCGGACACGTAACACACACTTAAAAGGAATCAGACTGACATAAACAATACAGTGTCATCAAACATGCCCTTCATGACCATGTCAGGGCTGTATTTATTGTCATGTAAATTGCTCATTCAGGTGGTCACAAAATTCCAAAAAATCCTGGTACAGAAACAAGGTTGTAATCAGTGCAGGAGCAAAAGCAGAGCTGGTGACTAAGTAGCTCCTGCGGTGTTGCAAGAAACCACAAAGTGATTATTGCACATGTCCATTTCCCGCATCCCTTACCAAACAAAGGGGCAGATTTATGAAACGTGGTGCTGCACCTAGTGCAGCGCCATGTTTCATACACCAGTTAGTGCACCCCCTAAGCCACAATGTGTGTGCCATATTTAAAATATTTAAAATACGGTGCACCATGGCAGTAATCACGGGTACTAGCATCAGAATTGTTGCCGCTAGTCCGGCGCTTTGCAGGATTAGCATACATTTTTTTCCATAATCCTGCAAAGCACCCAAAGGCCCATTGAAAACAATAGGAGCCTCCCTTTATCGCCTGCTAAGAGTGCTGATAAAAATGACGCAAAGAAATTACTTAGATTTCTTTGCGCTTTTTTTGCCCCACCCCCAGAGCTTGGACCCCCCCCCTTGCATACATTATGCCTGACACGGCCATAACGTGGCACAAGGGGTTACAAAGTGGCGCAAAGCAGGCAAGCATTGCACCACTTTGTAAATATGGCACCGCGTTTTTGGCCTTCCAACACCACATTAGCGTAAAAAAAAAATATGCTAATGTGGCGTTGGAATGGCACTATGCCCTCTTAAATCTGGGGGCCTAAATGCTCATCGAAGTGCCAAGAGAGGGAACAAATAAATTCCTCTCCCAATAAAATCGGGACTCTGTGACTCAAATCAGATTGTTCTGTTTTCTTTCTTGTGTAGAATGAATATGCACGTTCCTTTCTTCACTATAAAAGAACATCCTCGACAGTAGTGGTGACTACAGTTTAGAATGCAGTCTTCAGTTCCAATCATTGCCCTGAAACCTGTGAGACCTGGACACTTGAGAGCAAATGGCACCCTTGCCAGACTTGCAATACTTCAGAAACTTGAAAATGCCCCGCAACAATATAGCATCATTTAAAGTAATTTCCCACTAAATGCTTTCAGGGTCTGATGCCCTTTAAATTAAGAAACGAACAGCTTTCTCTTCTTGTCTGCCTTAAACATCATGTTACTGATTTTGGAAGGTGACACAGTCTTGCCCCAGCCTGTTTCAAATGGGAACTTGCCAATGGACAGAGTCCAAAACCAAAAGCAGACACATCCACCCGACCTGTGATCTCCATTTACAGGCCCATGACAGCCCGTTCACATACTATGTTACATAAAAAACACACACTTGCGCTCAGCATACAAGTTACATTTTTGTGTAAGTAAATGCCCCCACTGTTGATGCTCAGTCTTTGCCAAGCTGATGACACCACAGCTCTCTGGGATGTGTGATTGCCAGCCCAGCAACCCAAGAGCAGCAAAGGGAAAGTGCTCTCAGTCATGTGATGTGATGGCTGCGCACTAGTCAGCGTGTGTTATCGATCGGATCAGCAGCAACAACAACCTGGTGAGGCTGAGTGGGTCAGGCGGTGCACCAGTTCAAGCAACAACTGACAAATGTGTAATATTTTAATTAAACAGATGTATTACTGTAAATGTAAAGGGGGCGGAGCCCCGACGCCCTTTCACAGAAACCGCCGCTGGCGTCTTGTAGTTGATTAGCATTTGGTGTCTAGTAGCAGTGTTCATATTGGCAAGTCAGGGTTGAAAAGTTGTCTGCAGTTTCCTTCCAATTTATGTTGAGATGTCAGTGTAGGGCATCTTCGCAGGACAATTGATAATTTCGGGTTTAGAACAGTTCAGCATGAGAACTGAGATCCATCCAGTAATAGATGGCTGAAATCAGCGAACTTGAAAAGCAATGTTGAAAATTGGAAAATACTGCAATTGTTCTTCAGCTCCAATGGTGTAGTAAATGTACCCTGGGCTCTAATGCAATCAGGGAAATAGGGCCATTTTGCTTGCTGTAGAGCAAGGCCAGTTTCCCTAGTAAGTCCAAAGGAAGCAACGTAGGTCGATGTGAGCATTTCCATATCAGCATGTAGGCCATGCTAATGTTTAAGCAGATATGCTAATTAAGAAAATTATTAATGATCTGTATGTTGTTACTAATGAGAAAATGTGTAGAGAAAATAATCGTAGAAAAATAATGTGCATGTTTGAAAAATGTGCCCTCAGGGTATGATCACCATGTGTACTAAAATGACTGAAATTGTATGAAATAATGAAAATATATGAGAAAAATGTAATAATATGTCATAATGAGATCTATAACCTATGTTTTACATTAATTTGTAGTCTTAAGTTAGCCGGACTAAAAGACCTGGTTCCACTGGGCCTCACGCACTCTGAAAGCATGAATTACTGGGAGCTTTTGCAAAGGACTGGAAACCGCTATAACCAACCTTGACCCATTCGAAGGTCAAGTAGATAGAATTTTCTGCAATGTACCTGCAGACAGGAGATGACGAAGACAATTTGATACAATTATGTGCAGAGCAAGCTAAATGTACTTTCCCAGGACTTGCACAATAGAGTCACTGACTGGAGATCCATATGCAACAATTTTGATACCTGAAGGGCCGGATGATGAGGGCATTGCATAAGGAACTAATCCGCTTCTTCTGACTTGGGATATATGATAATTAGTACATTTAGTTAAAAAAAACTATAGGTTAAAGTCATATCTGCTGACTGACTGACCAATTAGCAATTAGTGGGATGAACTGGGAGAGCCTAATAAAAAGTCATGACAAGGGGATAAGATTTCAGAATTTAGGAGAATTGCGGGAAGAAATTGATGACATCAGGAGACGCAGTCTGAGGTGCTAATATTGGGTTCACACTTTCTGAGCCTGAGCTGTAGCTGACTAATTGATGACCTGAAGATGAAGACTGACTTGTTGCTGATCCATCCTGGATAGGTAGCTATGAAAATGTGACTGATAACTTTGTGCATTTTCTTCTAGGTACCAACTGCTCTGTGTTATAGAGATTCTCACTTAGGTAGAATTTTTTCCAAATTTATGTTTTCTCTAAATTGTTTTTCGCATGAAGACCCTCATGCTAATGCTAATCTTGGTTAGGTAGACTGTTAGGGGTGACGTTGACAGTAACAATTGACTGACAAACTTAATTGCTGAATTACATCATTAAATCTGGTATTCATAGCTTATGGTATTGCATTGTTGCATATGTTTTCTTTACGAAATAATGCCTTTCTATTAATGAATTAATAAAAGCTTGATTTGAATAAAGATTTAACTAAACGGATGATCCAGAATTGTAATCAATAAGGAATAAAAATTGTTAACTCCTTCCTGAGTAGTGGTTATTCTTGAGTATTATGGTTTAAAGCTGTTTTTCCATAGAATGTTTCTTGATTATTGATGTTAGCTACCATTTCAGTGGTCACTGCATGACTAGAATACTCCATGCGATTCAAAAGGTTCATCGACCTATATGCGTCCCCTTGTAAGTTTACTTACTAAGGACCAGGCGCGCTATCACTAAATACAGGGCTACTAAAATTATGCGACATTTAAATTTCAGATTATGTGGCAGGATTAACTGAATTATGTGGCAACAAAAGGTAAAATATGTGAATGGCGGAACACATTCCCTGGCAGTAATATTTCACTACTTTGTCATTTTAACAAATACTAAAACTCTCTAGGCAGAAGTTCCACCTCGTTAGTACTATCTTAACACCTTTCTACAGCAATTAGCAACCCAAAGGTAGCAGGCATTGTTCTAACTAGAAAAGGGTCTGCATTGGTCATGTCCTGAGCCGGGCTTGGATTCACAGTTGTGAGTGTTTGGAAAAGTCTTTGTGGGGAATGGTTAGATATGGATTACCCAACAGGAGAATGATCTGGCCGGGGAGTGTTCTGGATGTGTTTGGACTGAATGAGGATTGATCAGGACGGGAGTGATCTACAGTGGGTCGTGAAAGAAGGCCTTACTGCAGAGTAGTCTAAATGTGGGTTGAGCTTTGAGAGGCACACTTCCTAAAGATAGCTTGGTGGGTAATGCACCAGCTCTGTAAATCTGAGAAAGCCTTTTCTTTTTCACTTCCAAACAGTGACAAGATTTTATGTATTAAAGCTGCATTGATGTTTTGGACGGATGTGATTTATGTGTATTTGAAGAAAAACATTCCTTTAATGTAGCTAGGTAAGTTCATGCACATGATTTGTGACCATGGATCTGCTGCAAGTTAAAGGCGAATTAAATATTGTAGGGTCCCCATTTGTGGCACATTTTTGTGCATGTTTCAGAATGCCCAAGTTGTTTAAGGTGGTCAAGGTAATGTTATATATTATAGACCTTACTAGTTCATTGTAAAGGTTATCTCATGCTCCATCTAGTTTATTATGAAAATTTATAACAAGGCCAGCTGGGATGGCGTTTTGTTATTTTGTCCATTTGTAATTGTACAACAGTATCCTGGCACTTGCTTTGTGGAGATGTTTATGCTCTGTACAAGTGAAAGATAATGGATGTCCGCCTATCTAATTCATTTGAAAGCTATTTCAGACGCCAAAGTTCTGATCTGTTTATTATGAAAAGCTACAACGAATACAGTCCATCTGGTTCATTTATTTTGAAAAACATTTGTTGAAGCTGTTAGTTCTTTGAGGGTGGATTGTTGTAGTACCATATTACAGCCTGCACACTGGTATTTTGTAACACGAAATCTTAAAAGTTGCATTAGTAAGCTACGATTTAGGTGTTGAATAGGTCCTTTGTCAAGCCATACAGGTAGAAAATGTAATGTAATAAGCTTCCAAGTTTTATAATTATAAATAAGTATACATATACATAGTGGGATTGGGCAGGAGTGACAAGGCAGAGGATAGAATTGATTTCACTCAAAGGAATGGAGCAACACTTTAAAGGAATGTTTTGCAGTTTGACTGTTAGAACTTTATTTCCCATATCGGAACCATGTGTACCTTTTAAAAAATAGCAGAATTGCAAACTGAAGCCCAGAATGTGCTAGAGACACTTTTCTGAGTTTTTTACTTTAGCATAAAATTGTTCATGGCTTTAAAACCCTTTTTATATCATAAGAGTGATGTCAGAAGCAGAAGACAAAAGAGTTTCTAAAAAACGAGGTTCATACCACATACATTTAATACTGGTAAGTGCTTTGGAAGGTTTGACATTAATGGCACACAGTGCTGTTACAGGCACCATTATGTGGTTGTCCAGGGCAAACTGCGTATTAATATTTATGTTACAAATGAATCTTTCCGCATTGTCAATGCAAGGGGGCTTTTTGGTGGGTAAGTCCACAATATTTTGTAATAGCAGCCCACTCAATGTTTATCTGCTTCCTATATGAGGGAAGTATATTTGGGTGTTGGGTGGAACTTGACTTTGGACTTTGAGAGGGTCTGTGTAGTGAGTGAACAAGAGTGATACAGCTGCCATCTAGAAAAGGGCATGTTCTCACATCCACACTGCTCACATGTTCCTGGGATTTTTATATGTCTAGCAATATTCTAGATATATTATTGATAATTCTTTGTAGTGCTCTTTGGCAACATCCTCACTTTTTATTTCTTTAAAAACTGCAGCTTTAGGAAGATAGTAGGTTAAAAAAAACTAATGGGACTTGAGGAATAGGGCCACCACATTCTCTTTTAAGGCCAGGAAGTCACCTCAAAGTCTTACAAGGAAAGGAAGCTGGTGCCTTTATCTTTCTTCCTAACATTTCTTTCAAGCAATATCCTACTTTGTTGTGTAAGAAAGAAAACATTGGTTGAAGCAGGTGTGACTAGTTTTTCATTTTCCCAGCTTACAATAGCACTTAACAGCTTTTTTAGAATGTAGTTCAATCTTTGCTCATAGATGCTGGCAGTAGATAAGGATAAATCCAGCCCTCTCCACTCTGACATTTATATGTTTAACCCAGCAAAGAATATATTCAGTTTCCAGTTCCCACTTTGTTTTTACACCTATATATTCTGTCGACAAATACATATATCATGAAGGAAGATATGGATCTCCATCCCATATGCACTCCTACAACGCTATGCCTGATTAAAAACTAGATAAACATAAACTAATCTTTGGGTTAGCTTTATGTTACTCTAGAAACACTTGTTGAGGGTTGATAAGGTTATCAACCACATTTGATATTGCTTAAAACTACTCTAACGCAGCAGAAAGCAGACTAGTGTACTCTTCTGTGTTTTGAAAGACACCAGTGCTTCAAATGCCAGACTCTGGACATTTACTCTGGGGCAGTAGCAAGGCTAGCAAGGTTATCTCAACCCTGTTAACTCCCCTGCCTTGGTGTGTGTAATCTCGGTTATCATAGTCTGGTCAGGCTTTTGATGGTCATAAAACAAAACATGATAACTATGAGAGAAATGTGAAGACTTTTACATAACACATCCCTACTCATGGACTCCATACGTTTCTCCCTACTGATTTTGGGCCCAGGGGAACTTGACACTAAATTAGCACAGTTATACTCGAACACTATTGATTTAACATTATAGTCAAAGGGAACTTTTGGCACTTGGACTACCAGTGGTGTATACCCTGGATGCTACCAATTGTGAAAGGGGAATAACTAATATTTCTACAGTGAGGAGTACTGGGATAGTGAACCATCAAAGAAATACTAGAGCTCTAGGGGACTGCGCTATTGTTTGTGAATGATGGATTCTTCCTTTGTATGAGCAACAGTTGAAATACAATACCTCTCTTGTTTATATTCCAAACGGAGAAACAGAAAGATAAACATTAAAATTTTGAAGCAGAAGGCTTATACCAGCCTTTTATAAACCTGGAATGAAGCTCTCAACATTCCAATGTTCTAATAAAACCTAGAACATTGGAATGTCTGGAGCTCCACTGAGGACAATGAAGTGACTTATGGCTAATAATGGCTGGTATGAACTTTCTCTCCAACATTCAGTCTCTCCTTTTCTAATTTAGAACATAATATGATCACTGGGCACAATGTTCTAAAAGTCTTATAAACCTTCTGCCTCAATTTATACCAGTTGTTAAAACCCATCCCCCTTTTTTATGGCACTCTGGTTCAGGATCATTAACAACCAGTATAACCCTCAGCAACAGGCATTGCTATATTAAAACACTTTTAGGCAATTGAAATGCAAATATACTGAAAATAGTATAACTATATTTATTAGTTCTGATTAACCAGTTGTTTTGATGCGTAGCTTTACACCGCAAATGAAATGATTGCAAAATGTATCTCTCTTTGAGCTCTTAAAGCTACATGACATTGTTGTTTTCCAAAACACATTGAGGTATGCAAGAGTTGACGTCACCTCTTGTTAGGCATAATCATTTTGATCTCGAGCACAGTTTGTAAGATATACCTTTATCAAAATGTTTCTTCACTTTATAGGAATCAATGGAAACGACAAAAACGGAAACACTTCTTTTAGGTTTCCCAAAAAGGAATATCATACTTTCCAGTGTGATTGGTTATAAACCACATGTATACGGTGAATGTAGTCAATCAGAAAAGACAGGTAAAATCATTTTTATTGATGCAATCATATCACAACCGTATAAAATACTTTATTTAACTGTCAATTGTACATGTTCTAGTGTAGTTGCTCTCCATGAGAACACATAGAATGGTATTGCTCTCACTATGCTCTTTTATACCAAAGGTGAGGGCCTTTAACAAGGGAGCAGGTCTTTATTGGCCAGTATAGCCCGCTACTGTGGCCTATAAGTGTATTAGAACATTCCACCACTAGAGGGCAGAGTGTCCTGATAAATAAAACAAGGGCATCATGGAGCCCGAGGGGATTAAAATTCCCATGGGTCCATGAGGGCTTTGTTCAGACCTGTTACTGTGAGAATGTTGGAGCTCCAGGCATTTACCAGCCATTAGAGCCCGGAGCCCCCCATTGCCTTCAATGAATCTCCCAACATTCCAATGTTCTAATACATGTTATGCTACCACAGAAAGATTCTATGCATAGGTAGTTTTTAAAAATCACCTAAGAAATCCTTTATGCTATATGTAAAAGAAAGTGGCATTGAAAGAAATGATTTGCACCATAACAGGTCCTTCTATGTTATCAATGCTTTTTCACCAAATAGACACACATTTTTCTTCATGTCAAATGTGAGTGGTTAAATTATTACAAATCTAAGAGAAAGACAAGGTAGTACTATCTACAATACCACAATCGACCCTGTTCCCTCATGAGATAGTTAGTTTTAATCTGTGTTAACTGGAATCTCCAAGCATGGTGTGTTAATAAGTGAGTAGATTTTCTGAATTGCACAGTACTTCATTTTGAGATGCTTAATAAACTGATTCTTCAAGCATGGTGTTTTAATAAGTGAGTAGATTTTCTGAATTGCGCAGTACTTCATTTTGAGATGCTTAATAAACTGATTTCTAGTAGACTTCAAAGCATGTTTTCTTTTGTTTAATGTACTGATCCTAAAGAGTTAGAGACTGTAATAGTTTCATCTTTTATTATGTACTATTATTTTCGTACTCCAACATATGATTTTGATGAAGAGGCCTATGAGGAATTTTAAATATCTGGTCATCCGAATGAATGTTCAGATGAAAGAGAAAATAGTTTTGATCCAGAAAGCAATGAAATGGATTTTGTAGGACAAGACTTTACAGAGAATGTTGTTAACAATATAGTTATTATAAATGAAGATGCAAATATTATTTCTGAAGAACATGAAATCCAAGAAGACAATTTTTCATTTAAAGGTTCACAACACACTTTGCAAGCTGTCCTAATGCTTATCATATGCTCTGCGGTTAGATTTAGAACTTCCGATGAGGCACTAGGGGAACTACTGGACTTAATCTGCATTGTAACAGTGCCTAATAAAATGATTAACTCGTGATTCAAACTTAAGATGCTTATAAAGAAATACATCACCATTCCTAAGATATGAAACTACTATTCCTCAGTTAAATACTGTGATTAAGAGGAGAGATTTTGCAGAGGAGGTGCGAACACACAGCTATGAACACTAACTACAGAATGGAAAGTCTATAAGGGTGATGTTTATGATGAAATTGGATATAAAAACCTTTTTGATAAAGGGAAATTAAATATTAAAAACAATATCTCTTTTGTTCTCAACACAGATGGAGTGAACATTTTTAAAAGAAGCAAACTAAGTATGTGGCCTGTGTATGTGATGCTTTATGGGCTCTCCATGACAAAACGCAAAGCAAAAGAAAACATGATTGTCTATGGAATTTGGATTGGGCAGAGAAATCCATATATGTTGACATACCTACATCCTTTAAATGAGGAATTGAGTCAGTTGGAAAATTGAGTTCTGTTCACTGATCATACAGGCTCTGCATTTGTATGTCGTTCTGCACTACTTACACACACTTGTGATCTACCAGATTGTTGTTTGGTGAAAAATAGAAAGCAGTTCAAAGGGAAATTTAGCTGTTGGTCCGGTTTACAGCCAGGTATGACTTCAAAATCTGAAAATATACATAATGATATAATTGAAACATTAGCTACAATACAACGGGGTGAACATGAATATTCAGTTCACTGTGTGAAAGGCCCTTTCCCATTTTTATCCCTTACCCTTTTCCCTTGTAGTAAGGGGTTCCGTTTAGATTATATGCATGGGGTCTGTGCTGGTGTGATGAAATTAATGCTCACATTATGGTTCGGGAAACAATATGAGAAGTCATGCTTTTCAGCATGTTCTTACAGAGACCTTGTTAGCTAGAGATTACAAGCTATGAATCCCCCACTTAATATATCAAGCCCTCCTCGTAGCTTTGAAGATGTCCATTTATGGAAATCCTTTGAATACAGAAACTTTTTGCTCTTCTGGGGAATTCCAGTACTAGCTGTTGTATCAACCAATCAGTTATTTATACATTTTTCCCTCTTCACAAAAGTAACATATTTACTTGATAAAGAAAAACTAACATTTTTAAAAATCAACCTAGCCGAATCTTGTTTGCTCACCTGTTAGAAATGGGGTCTTTGGTTGACAGTCAGGTTACCTCCTGTTCAAGTAAGGGCCCTCACTCTAGTCAGAGTAAAAGAGAATCACCCTCAGCTAACCCCTGCTCACCCTCTTTGTAGCTTGGCAGAGCAGTACACTTAACTTCAGAGTGCTAGGTGCAAAGTATTAGTACCAACACCCACAGTAACTTAATGAAAACATTACAAAATGACACAACACAGGTTAAGAAAAATAGAAAATATTTATCTAAAGAAAAGAAGACCAAAACAACAAAAACCCACAATACACAAGTCAAGTTATCAATTAAAAAGCAAAAAGAGTCTTTATGTAGTTTAAAACACACACTAACACCTTTAGCATGAAAATGTACCTTGGGTGCATCAAAAATAACATCACACGGGCGAGTGTGGGTCAAAAAGGGCTTGCGATGCGTTGATTTCACTCACGAGCGAGACCTTCCATTGTTTCTCCTTTGGTCGGGTTCGGGCGCATAGTTTCTTCTCTCCGCAGGAGAGCGATGCGTGGATCCAGTCAGCACTCTCAGGTCCGGGTAGGCCTTGTGTTGTTTTTACATGCCCAGCAGTACTTGCGTCGGAAATCCAGCCGCACGATGATCCGAAAACCACGCAGCGTGGTTTGCGATCTCCAAGCCTTCGTCAGCAATGCTGCACTTCGTTTCTCCAGCTCCTTGCGTCGATTCTTCGGTCACGTTTCTGGCAGGCATTGATTTTCAGCTGCGGAGCTGGCGGCGAGTCACTTCTTCAGCCGCAGATCGGAGTTGCATCGATCTTTTCCCCGCTCGGCGCTCTGTGTGTGGATTTCCTCCTCTTAGGCTTCCCGCTTCTCCTTTCAGGGTCCCAGGAAGTGGATGGGCACCACATAGCAGAGTAGGAGTCTCTCCAGAGACTCCAGGTGCTGGCAGAGAGAAGTCTTTGCTGTCCCTGAGACTTCAAACAACAGGAGGCAAGCTCTAAATCAAGCCCTTGGAGAGTTCTTCTCAAGATGAAAGGCACACAAAGTCCAGTCTTTGCCCTCTTACTCTGTCAGAAGCAACAACTGCAGGATAGCTCCACAAAGCACAGTCACAGGCAGAGCAGCTCTTCTTCCTCGGCTCTTCAGCTCTTCTCCAGGCAGAGGTTCCTCTTGGTTTCCAGAGGTGTTTTAAAGTCTGTGGTTTTGGGTGCCCTTTGTATACCCATTTTCTCCTTTGAAGTAGGAATACTTCAAAGCAAAGTCTATCTTGAATGTGAAATCCTGCCTTGTCCAGGCCAGTCCCCAGACACTCACCAGGGGGTTGGAGACTGCATTGTGTGAGGGCAGGCACAGCCCTTTCAGGTGTAAGTGACCACTCCTCCCATCCCTCCTGGGACAGATGGCTCATCAGGAAATGCAGACTACACCCCAGCTCCCTTTGTGTCACTGTCTAGTGTGAGGTGCAACCAGCCCAACTGTCAAACTGACCCAGACAGGGAATCCACAAACAGGCAGAGTCACAGAAATGGTATAAGCAAGAAAATGCTCACTTTCTAAAAGTGGCATTTTCAAACACACAATCTCAAAATCAACTTTATTAAAAGATGTATTTTTAAATTGTGAGCTCAGAGACCCCAAACTCCACATGTCCATCCGCACCCAAAGGGAATCTACACTTTAATCAGATTTAAAGGTAGCCCCCATGTTAACCTATGAGAGGGACAGGCCGTGCAACAGTGAAAAACAAATTTAGCAATATTTCACTGTCAGGACATAAAACACATTACTATGGCCCTCATTCTAACTGCGGCGGGCGGCGGTAACCGCCATATGGCCGCTCCGCGGTCAAAAGACCGCTGGGGCCATTTCAACTTTCCTGCTGGGCCGGCGGGCGCTAGCCAAGTTAGCGCCCGCCGGCCCAGCGGGAAAGGGGCCTGCAACACTGAAGCCGGCTCCGAATGGAGCCGGCGGTGTTGCAGGTGTGCGACGGGTGCAGTAGCAGGCAGTGAAAAGCAGGCTTGCAGGGCCGCCATGGCGGATTTGGGCAACTGGGGGAAATCCAGCGGGAAACCGCCCTACCCGGTTTTCTGACCGCGGCTTTACCGCCGCGGTCAGAATGGCCCAGGAAGCACCGCCAGCCTGTTGGCGGTGCTTCCGTCATCCGCGACCCTGGCGTTTTTTACCGCCAGGGTCAGAATGACCCCCTATATGCCCTACCTGAACCATATACTGCACCCTGCCCTTGGGGCTACCTAGTGCCTAACTTATGGGTGTCTGACATGTAAGAAATGGGAAGGTTTAGGCCTGGCAAGTGGGTACACTTGCTAAGTCGAATTTACAGTTAAAACTGCACATACAGACACTGCAATGGCAGGTCTGAGACATGATTACAGAGCTACTTATGTGGGTGGCACAACCAGTGCTGCAGGCCCACTAGTAGCATTTGACTTACAGGCCCTGGCACCTCTAGTGCACTTTACTAGGGACTTACTAGTGAATCAACTATGCCAATCATGGATGAGGCAATTGCATACACATTTTGTAAAGGAGCACTTGCATTTTAGCACTGGTTAGCAGTCGTAAAGTGCCCAGAGTAACAAAAACAGCAAAATCAGAGTCCAGCACACATCAACAACCTAGGGACAGAGGCAAAAAGTTAAGGGAGACCACGCTAAGGATGAAAAGTCTAACATCACCTTAGTCAAATTCTTTGCAGACCCATATGATCAGAGGTTCATGACCATGAATACTCATCAGTTAGTGCATCTTTCAGACTGTGTATCCCAAATGGCCCACTTTTTTCAAATAACTGTTTTTATTTTGAAGACCTAAATAGCCACATAGTGTCCCACATCTCTAGAACACAAAATGTAGAAATGCAAATTCTAAATACTGTGATATTCATTCAAATGATACCATTACTAAAAGCAACATGTAATATTTATGGCGGGATAGAAAATGCAATCAGTAACTTATGGATCCATCAATACATGTGGAAAGACTGGAGATAATTGATGGGTGCTTTCAAATGGGCAAAGTAACAACACAGGTTTTAACAAATGATGAGTTCCTAGCAGCTCAAGAACAAGTATCTGCATACTTTGAAAGGAAAGTAACATCACATGATAAAATTAGTTTAAGGAAGGGTTATTGCTAAGTGTATGCAGAAAACTACAACAAACGTATAAGACCGGACCAAAGTACAATTAAATATTTAGAGAATTCAGAGATGCAGTTTTGAAAAGTGTTGAACTTTATCCAGGTCCGAAACATAAGTAGTAAAACTCACAACATGGCACTATGAAATCCGATATATTGAATAAATACATATTCAGTTAATGCAAGTTGGAATCAGATAATTGCAGTATATGTTACAGAAATAGTAGGAAGTTGCTGCTTTGTTTGTACCGGGAAATCATCATTTGTATGAGAATTCCGAAACCACTATGAGAGTGATTAGTGAATGCTGATGTATTAGCAGTACCACAACATGATATAGGAAACACTTTCTTCTTATAATGGACTAAATTACATTGTCTGTTTTGAAACACAGTATGTGGTCATGTGGATTTTTGCAATTGTTCCATTGCGAGTTATTTCAATGTACGTGATTTTAGAAAATAATGCTATTCAGTTAAGTAATCATTATTTCCCAGCCTTGCACTTTTTTGAACTTTGCAGTCTTGATTCAGAGTGCCCTTCTGAAATCCTGCAGCAAAAACGTTTGAAAATCTATCTGGAGGTTATGACTTATTCCACTTAATCCACACTGTAATTGTTAGGAAATGTTAATTGCAACCCCCTCCCCTACTGAAAATAAATAATTAAGGGCCAGATGTAGCAAAGGTTTTTACCCATTCTGTGTCTATGGGAAAAAGTGTTCGTACATAAGGCCCTAAATCACCAGGACACCCATATTAAGGCATATGTGTTTACTTTTATAAAATGTTTTTATAAATACATTTTAAACTATGTTTAACTGCTATTTTTACCACCTCTATTATTAGGGAGTTCACATTGTTGCGTGTAATCATCAAATTCTGATTTATTCTTAATTAACCTTTTTGTTTAATGGTTTTTTATTGACAAATGGATGTGTGCTTTTATGTACCTTAGTCATGGTATGAAGAAATTGTTCCTTATGTTATTGATAAAACCTTTTTATGTTATTACCTTTTTGTACATTTACTACACGCTACTCAATCACCCAAATAGCGACATTTTTCTAATTGGAGTGCATATATGTGGGTTTGTTTTGTGTGTGTGTGTGTGTGTGTGTGTGCAGTGCACATTAAACACAGTTACCTCACAGCTCCATAGGTATGCATACAGTTTTGTGCACCTGGTACCAGCATGACTATATGACTATTGTTGTGGAATGCGATGTTAAGGTATTTGCATTGTTTCGGATCTCACTGTTGACGATAAACCAAATGGTCATTAGAGCTGGAATAACAGTTTTGACAATACCTTCACACTAATATTTTAATTGAGTAAGTTGTGTGCTACATTTATAATGGTTCTGCATGCCCACCTTCATTTTCATCATTACTAGCTCCACAAAGCACAGTCACAGGCAGGGCAGCGCTTCTTCCTCAGCTATCAGCTCTTCTCCAGGCAGAGGTTCCTCTTGGTTCCAGAAGTGTTTCTAAAGTCTGTAGATTTGGGTGCCCTTCTTAAACCCATTTTAGTCTTTGAAGTCACCTTTCTTTAAAGGGGACTCACACCTACTTGTGAAATCCTGCCTTGCCCAGGCAAGGCCTCAGACACACACCAGGGGGTTGGAGCCGGCATTGTCAGAGGCAGGCACAGTCCTTTCAGGTGGTTCCCGGCCACCTCCTGCAACAGTGGAATTACCTCTCTCCACATAGGACAGGCAGATGCCATTTCAGGGTGTGGTGGCAGGCCCTGGAATAATGCTGCGTCACACAGGATATTAGGACATACTGGACAAATCACGATGACCCATTAGAAGTTTACAGGATGCAGAGTTCTGTTGTAGCACCATTGTTCAGTTTGTGACCGGCTCCTCACTCTTTTGTCCCTTAGATTGCTACTACTGTGGATGAATAGGAGATGGAGACATACCCATGTGTGCAGACCCCTGGTGGACTTGGCAGCACAGGAGGACAGGCACATTATCCTCACCTATAGACTGGACAGGGCCACAATCGCAGAGCTGTGTGCCCAATTGGAGCCTGGCCTGATATCTGCTATCCGTCACTCCACTGGGATCCTCCCTCTTGTGCAAGTGCTATCAGTACTCCATTTCCTGGCAACTGATTCTTTCCAAGTGACAGTGGGCTTGAATGCAGGAATGTCACAGCTAATGATCTCAAAAGTGCTGACAAGAGTGTTGTCTGCCCTACTTAAACACGTGCAGCTACATTGTTTTCCCCCAGGTTGAAGATTTGGCCACAGTGAAGGCCGAGACATATCCCAAACATAATTTCGGCGATTGATGGAACACATATTGCATTTGTCCCCCCCGCCAGAATGAACAGGTGTTCAGGAATCGGAAGAGTTTCCACTCTATAAATGTACAGATGGTGTGCCTTGCGGACCAGTACATCTCCCATGTCAATGCTATGTATCTTGGATCGGTGCATGATGCCTTTGTCCTGAGGAATAGCAGCATCCCAAAAGTGATGGCCCAACTAAAGAGGCACAGGGAGTGGCTAATAGGTGAGCCCTGGTCCCCACCCAGTAGATGTTAGTGTATGGGTATGGTGTGGGCCATATGGGATAGTGTGTGGCTAAATGTTGTCCCTCAATATTTGCAGGTGACTCTGGTTACCCAAACCATGGCTGCTGACCCCTGTGAGGAATGCCAGGACAATGGCAGAAGTACGTTATAACGAGGCACATGGGCGAACCAGAAGGATAATTGAAAGGACCTTTGGCTTCCCGAAGTCCAAATCCGGTGCCACCATCTAACAGGTAGATCCCTGTGCTACTCACCAAAGAAGGTCTGCCAGATAGTGGTGGCATGCTGCATGTTGCATAACCTGGCCCTCAGACGCCATGTCCCATTTCTGCAGGAGGAGGAGGCTGGAGATGCCAGTGTGCCAGCTGTGAACCCTGTGGACAGTGAGAATGAGGAGGCAGAGGATGAGGATGAGGACAACAGAACATCTGTGATCAGACAATACTTCCAATGACACACAGGTAGTAGAGTGTAACTTCACATTTCAGTGAAATTTGTTTGAATTTGTGTGGCAATGGCATGCTGATTCATTTCTATGCCCACTAACTGTTCCCTCTGGATATTCATTTTGCAGATGTTGGTGAGCTCACATATACTCCTGGTGTGATCACTGCAGCCAGCTACAGGCCAATAATCTATGCTCATTTTCTGCACAGTTGATTTGCAATGTCTGCACCTGTTTCAATGAATACATATTTGATATACATGACATAGCCCAAACTTCTTTTTTCCAAGGGTGTTTATGAAGTGCTAAAATATTGAGGGGCAAGTGCAATGGGCTAGGATGATGATGGAGGAAAGTCCAGAGTATTGTTCCAGTCTGTTTGTAGCACAGGTGCATTGTCCAAGGGAACATAGGAAGGGGAGCAATGGCAGTTCAAGGTGGACAGGGTGACAGGGTGGGACACATGGGATGACAAACAGGAGAGTCTCATTTCCTGGCGGGGTTCTTGGCAAGTATCTCTGGCTTCTGTCTGGTTTGCAGGGAACATTTGTGGGTGGTTCTCTTACTGCAGGGGGAGGGGTGCTGGTGGCCTGTGAGTCCTGTGGCGGGGCCTCTTGGCCACTAGCGGCAGCAGATGTGGAAGGCTGTTCAGATGTCTGGCTAGTGGCAGTGGCCCGCTGGTGTGAAACTGCCTACCTCATAATAGTGGCCATGTCTGCCCGCACCCCTGCTATGGAGATCAGGGTGTTGTTGATGGCCTGCAAGTCCTCCCTGATCCCCTGGTACTGTCCTTCCTGCAGCCACCTGTTCTCCTGTACATTGTCCAGGAACTGGCCCATCGTGTCCTGGGAATGTTGATAGGCTCCCAGGATCTCTGCAAGTGCCTCCTGGAGAGTCGGTTCCCTGGGCCTGTCCTCCCCCTGGCGTACAGCAGTCCTCTCTGTTTCCTTGTTGGCCTGTGCCTCTGTCCCCTGAACCGTGTGCCCACTGCCACTGACCTCAGGCCCCTGATTGTCTTTGATATGAGGGCTGGCCTGGGGTCCCTATAGATGTGGACACACTGCTGATTGACATGTCCTGGGGACAGAGGTGTGGGTATGCTGGTCGGGTGCTGTGATGGTGTTTCCTGATGGGGGAGCCTATGTGGTGGTGTGTGAATGGGCCTGGGTGACCGGCTGTCCAGAGGTCCCTGATGGGCCAGGTAGGCCATCCAGATCCTGAAGACCAGAGTTGCTGTCATCACTGTGGGCCTCTTCATTTAGGGGACTGGATATGGCTGGAACCTCCTCTCTGCTGACATTGGCTGGGGTACCTGTGGGGATGTAAATGATGTGTTATGGTTTCTGTGTCTGACATATTGTGTATCCGTGGCTTGCCCTCTTTGTTTGGATTTGCCCTGGCAGCTTTCACTTGTGTAAGTTGGTGTATGGTGGGATAGTTAGTTCTCTATAGTATGAATGCTTTAGTGGTGAGGGTCCATGCAGGAATGTGAAGAGTGTCCATGCATTGGTAGAGCATGCAGGGCTTGGCATTGGGATGAGTGACATGCAATGGTGGGGTGCGTGGGATGAAGGGGAGTGATGGGATTAAGGGTGGGGGTATATGATGGCATGCAGGTAGGGGGTAGTAGTAGTAGAGAGTTGACTTACCAGAGTCCAGTCCTCCTCCTACTCTGGCCAGGCCCTCAGGATGCAGTATTGCCAAGACTTGCTCCTCCCATAGTGTGAGTTGTGGGGGAGGAGCTTGTGGTCCACCACCAGTCCTCTGTACAGCGAGCTGGTGTCTTGCTGCAATGGAAAATACCTCCCCCGTAGGTTGTTCCACCTCTTCCTGATGTCATCCCTAGTTCTTGGATGCTGTCCCTCGGCGTTGACCCTGTCCACGATTCTCTGCCATAGCTCCATCTTCCTTGGTATCGATATCCGATGGACCTGTGCTCCAAATAACTGTGGCTCTACCCTGATAATTTCCTCCACCATGACCCTTAGCTCCTCCTCTATGAAACGGGGTGTCTTTGTGGTTCGATGGGTGTTGTGTGAGGTATGTAGGTGAGGGTGTATTGGGTAATGCGTTGGGGTGTGGGATGTGGGGTGCGTGAGTGGTGTATAGGTGTGAATAGTGTGTGGCTCTAGTTGTGTCAATGGTCTTGATGTCTCTCTGCTGGCAATGGTTTGAAATGGTAAAAGGTTGTGGGTAATGTGGGTGTGTGTTTTATAGTGGTGTGGGTGTGTGGGTGTATGGATGTCAGGTGTGTGTTGTTTGAATTGTCCAATGTGGTGGTGTTTTTTTTGTGTGTATCCATTTTGAGCGCAACGATGTGTACTGCCAATGGTTTACCACCGTTGAAAGTCTGCTGTGGTGATTCGTGAGTCATAATGTGATGGGCTTTGTCCTGTTGGAGTAACAGTGTGAGTTTTGATACCTCAAGTTTATCACTGACCTTTGGGCTGGCGGATTTGTGTATGTGAATGAATACTGCCAGACTGCTGTGTGTGCCATAATATGGTGAACGGATATCCGCAGGCAGCGTGGCGGTAAGTGGGATTTACTGCCAACGTCATAATTAGGGCCTATGTCTGTTGGCTTTCATGTGAGTCAGGGATGGTATTATACCCATATATCTACACCTTCTTTCTTTTTTGATTGTGGTTACTTTTCTTCATCCAGACTTATCATGGCCGTGTCCACCAGCTGCCTTGCATGATATTTCAGGTTTTGGCAACCACATATCAATTTTTTTACCTCTTTCTTGATGCTGGGAACCTCACAGCATTTCTGGAACATTAGACTATACTCATACGTATGGTATGTTGTCAATTTTATTAATTATTCCTTTTTACCTTGTTTCGCCTCCTCTATGAGGGCCTCACTCCAGGTGTATATATATTGCATGTTCCACTGCATCTTCCACATCACCTTTTGGTGGCTATTTAGTGAGAGATGGTTTTGGGCGCAGTCACTCAAGACATTTTTCACTTATTGTTCCTGTATTTATTTCTTCATTAATTTATTGGTCAGCGGCCTCTAATATTCATATAACACCCCATTGGAAGTAAACCTGACACATCTAGTTAGGTTGACCCTTGTACGATATCTTAATGTGCATGTCTGGGAGATACGTAGGACCCTCTTTTCATCTACAGTCACATTGTGATCCTATAATATGAGTATCTGTACAAAGCTCTTGTTTTGGATCCTCACCAGAACTAGATTCCCCGTTCATCGTCCAGATTTTTGATTGTATTCCTCTTTTTGTATGTCCAGCTTACAGCCTTGAAAAAGTCTTGTTGACGAAACACGTGTCGGCTGTTGTTTCATTGGATCCGTGATGCATTGGATGAATAAAACGTCCACCATATTCATACATGTATTTTGAACTTTGATTGACACAGCGAACACATTTGCGGTGTGCAACTTCATAATGTGCCCGACAGAAGCACAGGCTCCGCCAGCCAGTTTGTTCTACCTCATGACCGTGCAGTCTGTGCTGCCTGGCGGTGCCGGTGGGACCGCAGTGGTCGTTGCTCCATAAGCCCGCATGACTAGTAATCAGGTGGTCTGACTGCCAAGTCGATATTTCCTATTTTTATAAATTGCTGCTGGATTTTTTTTGTATGTTGTGTCTTCCTTATTTAATGTATTGGTGTTTTGAAATGCTTTACCCACCTGTCTCCTAAGTTAAGCCTGCCTGCTCAATGTCAACTACCACGAGTTGAGCAAATGTATAATTTATTGAGACCCTTACTGAACCTTAGATAGTGAATGTAGCCTTATTACTGGTGGTAGGTCCCTACCTAGCACCACTAATAACCCACTTTCCAACGCAGGTCTAAAATGCTTTATAAATATTCAAGTGAATTTATTTGGACAAATAGTACTTTTATTAAAACACATTCATGTTTTATTACAACCTCAAGAAAGCAATAGGTGCTGCAAAACACATGTTGGGTGTTCTGGCATATGAAACATTAGCAGTAAACACACACAGAGGAAATATTGGACTGTTTACTTTGTCGTATTGAAATTATTTGGTTTGGAATATGTTCCTAATTGATTTTATGGAAATTGTTTAGCTGAGTATACTACAATTCGAATTATGTACTTGATATACAATATCACAAGAAATATACATTTGTAAATGTTAAATACAAAACTGCAGTCTGAAGTATAAATTGTTGGTGTCTCTCACGTGTTTAAGTAATTAGTAACCTTTATTATTCACCAACTCAGACCTACTGTGTTGGTTAATAAGCCTTCCCATAAAGCAACCATCATGTATATTGTATTAAAATTACAAATATGTGCAAACCAGAGTTGTTTTAACCATATATAATTCATGCTAAAAGAACTTAATAAGGATTACAATAGTGTAAATCGTCTAGCCCCATGATTTGTTCAGGTGGGTCACCAATACCAAAACTCTGGCCTGCTGCAGAAAACTGAAAGGTTCCATGTCACAAAATACCTGCGTATGGTATTGTTCAAAGTGTAATATAAATCCACCCTAAAAGCCTATTGCCCATAACATATGTTTTTTCAACAATTATGTAAGGCCTTCATGCTTAGTCAGACCTTTTCATTGTAAACAGCTCACACCTAAGGAATTAGATAACTTTCCCCAGAGAACCTATGATGTTACCAATGGCTTGCCACCATATGCACAATTTTACATCAACAGAGTGGCGTGGAATGACAGCCCTCATCAACATAGGAAACAAGAAGAGGCACTCTGAAAAGGAATACAATGTAATTTACCTGTTAATTAAATGTCTTCCTTATAACAGCTGCTAACTAGCACAGCTTTAGAAAACCTGACAAAGTGCCTTTCACTGTTTTCAGTAGCCCCTTCAAAAAAACAGGATAGAAGCCAAATTTGCCAAAACCTGCCTGGACAACTGGCAAAAAAACAGTACTGTCTTGGCAAATCTGGGATGCCTGGTCACCCTACAACATATACAATCCAGGCAAACTAAAGTGTGCATACACTGGCAACAATCAGTCATGCATTTATAAATTAAAAAATATGCACAAAACTACAGTTAGCTAAACAATGTACAACCCCTCTGCATTGGGCCTAACAAGAATAATCACAATGAAATTCTTCCCTCAGGGCTTGTCAGACCAGGTGACCAAAACCAAAACCCTTGCCTACTATGATAATCTGTGAGATTACATATAACCAAATATAACTCTACAACCTGTAACATATTTTGATAACAATTCACTATTGAAGGCCTATTGGCTTTACCATGTGAATTTTACACTAAAAAAGCAGGTCCTACTATTTTTATCATAGTTTTTCATGATAAACAATCAGGCATGCAATCTTTATACTTGGCTTGTCACCAAAACTGAATCAAGTCCCATACAGTGAGCGTATGTTTTCAACAAGGCAACCATCTGGCATACTGTTATAAAAGTACAAACGTATACACAGTTACAGTTGGCAAAGCAAAATACTATCTCTCCTAAGAGATCTTAACCTATTGTCTTAAGCACATGCTCTTTACAATACGCAGGTCAGGTCTACTGTCCTTGTTAAAATGTTTCATAATAAACAGATCAAACTTATGAAATCTGGCATGGTTTATCCCAGTGAACCTTTCACTCTTTAACATTAGCTTTAGACGCTACCCATCACTGGCATGTTCACATGCACATAAATTGCCAACCTTCCTGCATACAGGTATACATTCACAATTATGTAGAACAATAATCAGTTTGCAAAACAACACTCTCAATAGGGCCCAACAGAAATCATCACACTGAAAACCCCAGGTTTTTGTCAGAGTGGGTGACAAATGACAAGACCCCTGCATCCTATGGTAGTCAACAAAACACCTGTCTATAGGCTATATCACAATGTGATTCACTGACTTTAACATATGCTTTTCACAATTAATAAGCTATACCAGCTTTTTTTTGCTGTAGTGTTCGATATTATGCAGACCGGACCTATTGCCTCAGGCATAACATTTCTAGTGCATCAAATAGGTGTATAGCTTGTACCCATAACTGACTCAAAACCCCTGATTTGAGCATACACATTTCCACAAGGCAATCATCAGACACTAAACCATCAAATTAGAAAGTTATACAAATGTACAGTTGGCTAAATACTGTCTCTCCTAAGATGGCCTAACAAGGACTCTCACAGAGCAAATCTTCAAAATCCATGTTCTGTCACACTGGGTGACCAGTATCAAAACCATGAGCCTACTATGATAATCTGTGGCATTCAATGTAACAAAATACCTATCTGTAAACCCTATTATAGTGTAACAATTCACACTTAAATGACTATTGACGTTAACGTGTGCTTTTCACCAGCAGACTCATGAATCCTCCACTTTAGCAATTGCAGAAGGATGCTTATGCTCTCTCTGTCTTTAAAATTGTCACTATAGGCTAGTGACCATTTTAACCAATTCTAATTGGCACACTGGAACACTCTTATAATTCCTTGGTATATGGTACCTTGGTACCCAGGGTATTGGAGTTCCAGGAGATCCCTATGGGCTTCAGCATTTCTTTTGCCACTCATAGGGAGCTCCAACAATTATTACACAGGACTGCCACTGAAGCCTGAGTGAAATAACGTCCACGTTATTTCACAGCCATTTTACACTGCACCTAAGTAACTTATAAGTCACCTATATGTTTAACACTCACTTGGTGAAGGTTTGGTGCAAAGTTACTAAGTGTGAGGACACCCTGGCACTAGCCATTGTGCCCCCACATAGTTCGGGCAATTTCCCCGGATTCTGTGAGCGCGGGGACACCATTACACACTTGCGGTACATATAGGTTAATACCTATATGTAGCTTCACAATGGTAACTCTGAATATGGCCATGTAACATGTCTAAGATCATGGAATTCTCCCCCCATGCCAAATCTGGTATTGCGGTGCCAATCCCTTACATGCCCGGGGTTCCAGTATGGACCCCAAGTACTGCCAAACCAGCTCTCTGGGGTTTTCACTGCAGCTACCGCTGCTGCCAACCCACTGACAGGCTTCTGCCCTCCTGGGGTCTGGGAAGCCCAGTCCCAGGAAGGCACAACAAAGGATTTCCTCTGAGAGAGAGTGTTACACCCTGTCCCTTTGGAAATAGGTGTTAAAGGCCTGAGAGGAGTAGCCTCTCCTGGCATCTGGAAATGCTTTGAATGGCACAGATGGTGCCCTCCTTTCATAAACCAGTCTACACCAGTTAAGGGAACCCCCAGCCTTGCTCTGGCACAAAACTGTACAAAGGAAAGGGGAGTGACCACTCCCCTGTCCATCACCACCCCCAGGGGTGGTGCCCAGAGCTCCTCCAGTGTGTCCGAGACTTCTGCCATCTTGAATCCAGAGGTGTGAGGGCACAATGGAGGCCTCTGAGTGGCCAGTGCCAGCAGGTGATGTCAGAGACCCCTCCTGATATTTGCTTACCTCACTAGGTGGACAATCCTCCTCTGAGGGCTATGTAGGGTCTCTCCTATGGGCTTTTCCTCAGATAACAAATGCAAGAGCTCACCAGAGTTTCTCTGTATCTCCCTCTTTGACTTCTGCTCCAGGACGCCTGCAAAACTGCAACAAAGTAGCAGGAAGGCTACTAGTGACATTGTAGTGCCTAATCCTGCTGGCTTTCTCTACTGTTTCCTAGTGGTGCATGCTCTGGGGGCTGTCCACCTTCACCCTGCAATGGAAGCCAAGAATAAATCTCCTGTAGGTTGACGGAATCTTCCCCCTGCTAACGCAGGCACCAAACTTCTGCTTCACCGGTCCTCTGGGTCCCCTGTCATCGTGACGAGCATGGTCCCTGGAACACAGGAGCTGGATCCAAGTGACCCCGACAGTCCAGTGGTCCATCTGTCCAAATTTGGCAGAGGTAAGTTTTTGCCTCCCCTCGCCAGACAATAATCCTAATAATCCTGTGTAATGCATGAACTGCAGCAGCTAGGGGCTTCTGTGCAATTTTGCAAGGAATCCTTTGTGCACAGTGCAGCTCAGGTCCCCAGCACTCTGTCCTGCATTGCTCAACTCGCTGAGTTGACCACCGGCTTTGTGGGACCCTTCTTTGTAGTGTTGAGAAGACCGCTGTGCTCAGTTTTCTTGAACTCATGTTCAAGTACTTCTGTGGGTGCTGCCTTCTTCTGCATGGGCTCTCTGTGTTGCTGAGGGCCTCCTCTGTCTCCTCTTCCAAGTGGCGACCTCCTGGACCTTCCTGGCTCCAGGCAGCACCCATTTTCTTCAACTGCGACCTTTGCAGCCAGCAAGGCTTGTTTGCAGTCTTTCTGCAAGGAAACAGCTCTTCGTCCTCCAGCATTCCATGGGACATCTTCTGTGCAAAGAAAAAGTTCCTGGCACCTTCTGTTGCTTCAGAATCTTCCGCTTCTTCCACTCGGAGGTAGCCATTTTGCACCTTCATCTGGGGTTTAGTGGGCTCCTGCCTCCCCTGGACACTTTCATGACTCTTGGACTTGGTCCCCTTCCTCTACAGGTCCTCAGGTCCAGGAATCTGTCTTCAGTGCTTTGCAGTCAGTTGTGGTCTTTGCAGAATCTCCTATCATGGCTTTAGTGTGTTTCTGGGGAAGTAGGGTCACTTTAGTCCTATCACTTTAGTCCTACTTTTCAGGGTCTTGAGGTGGGGTATCTTGGACACCCTTAGTGTTTTCTTACACTCCCTGTGACCCTCTACACACTACACTAAGCCAGGGGTCCCTTAGTGGTTTGCATTCCACTTTCTTAGTATATGGTTTGTGTTGCCCCTGGGCCTATTGCATCATATTGTATTCTACAGTGTTTGCACTTTCTCTTTACTTACCTGATTTTGGTTTGTGTGTATATTTTTTTTATTTTACTTACTTCCTAAGGCAGTATATCCTCTGAGATATTTTTGGCACATTGTCACTAAAATAAAATACCTTTATTTTTAGTAACTCTGAGCATTGTGATTCTTATGATATAGTGATATAGGATATAAGTGGTATAGTGGAAGCTTTGCATGTCTCCTAGTTCAGCCTAAGCTGCTCTGCTATAGCCACCTCTATCAGCCTAAGCTGCTAGAACACTATAAATCTACTAGGAAGGGATAACTGGACCTGGCACAAGGTGTAAGTACCATCAGGTACCCATTATAAGCCAGGCCAGCCTCCTACAGGTACTGTACTATCTTAGTAGGTAAGTAAATTATACAATATATACACTATTAACCAAAAACAGGTAAGTACACAGTAAGAAAACAGTGCAAATAGTTGAAATCACAATAAGTTGAAATGGGCTTAGGCGGAACAAATCCATATACTGAAATAGTGGAATGCGAAAGTTGGTTTCCCTCCTAGGCAAGTGTAGTGTGCAGAGGGGCACTGGGAGTGTAAGAAAACACCAAAGGTAAGTGATAGAAACCCACCCTAGAGCCCAAGAAAACAGGAGTAAAACACAGCAGGTTTCCTAAAACACACCTTAAGTTGTGATAGAAGATAATGCATGAACCAGAAGAGACTGCAAGACACCAATGATGGATTCCTGGACCTGAATACCTGTAGAAGAAGGGGACCAAGTCCAAGAAGCACTGAAGAGTCCAGGGAGAATAGGAGCCCCTGCTAACCTAGACGAAGGTGGAAAAGAAGAACCACCGGTAAGAAGACAAAGTCAGTATTGCACCACAGAAGACAGATGCAGGTTCCTGGTTGGTGCAGAAGATGTCCTACTTTGGATGGATGAATGCAGTCTGGTTTGCATTGCTGGATTCCGCCAACAAGCCTTTGAACACGCAAAGCTCGGGGTTAGCAGAAAATGGCACTGCCCGGGACCAGGTGAGACCTGGTGGCCTCTACCCAAGAGGGGGAGACAGAGGGGCCTCTCAGCAACTCAGAGAGCCCTCAGAAGAATAGGCTGCATGCACAGGACAAAAAAATGTGCAAATGGAGCACACAAAGGATTCCCACGCCGCCGGAGAAACACTCACAAAGCTGTGCATCGCAGGATGGAGTGCTGGGGGCCTAAGCTGTGCTGCGCATGAAGGACTTCTAGGACGGTCACACACTAGCCTTGGCACTGCAAAACATGCAGTGCAAGGGGGTACTGTCTTGCGTGGGGAGGCAAGCTCTTACCTCCACCAAAGTTGGACAGCTGGCTTTGGCACGGTCAGAGTTACTTTAGTCCACCACCCGTGTTGCTGAATCCATGCCTGTTGTCTGGAGAGGGGACCCAAGCCACCAGCTGCCACTGCAGAGAGGTGCCTGCTGAAGCAGTGAAGTGACTCCATCACTTCACAGGAGATTCCTTCAGTTCTTCTGGTGCAGGTTGAAGACAGGCAGTCCTCGGAGGATGCACAACCTGGAAACTGTTGCAGTTATAATGTTCCAGAAGTCGTCTTAGCTTCTTTGTTGCAGTTTTGTAGAGTTCCTGGAGCAGTCAGCGGTTGTTTCATGGGTAGAAGATAAAGTAAAAGATGCAGAGGATTCCTGCTGGAGTCTTGCAATCTGAATCTGAAGATGAGAGACCCTAAATAGCCCTGAGGGGGGGATTGGTCACCTAACCAGGTAAGCACCTATCAGGAGGGATTTCTGAAATCACCTGCTGACACTGGCCACTCAGATGCTCCCAGTGTGCCCCACCACCCTGGAATCCAAGGTGGCAAAACCCAGGGCCACTCTGAAGGGGCTCAGGGCACCACCCCTGGGATGGTGATGGACAAGGAAGTGGTCACTCCCCTTTCCTTTGTACAGTTTTGTGCCAGAGCAGGGACTAGGGTCACTGAACCATTGTAGACTGGATTATGCAAGGAGTGCACCATCAGTGCCCTTCAAAGCATTTCTAGAGGCTCTGGGAGCATTACCCCCATGCCTCCCATGCATGTAACACCTATTTCCAAAGGGAGAGGGCGTAACAGCCCCCCCCCCCCCAAAGGAAATCCTTTCTTCTGCCTTCCTGGGATTGAGCTGCTCAAGCAACAGGAGGGCAGAGAGGTGGCAGCAGCTGGGGCTGCCTAGAAAACCTCAGAAGGCTGGTATGACAGTACTGGGGGTCCACTGTGGAGCCCCCAGAGTGCATGGGATTGTGCAACTAATACTGGAATCAGTATTGGGGTACAATTGCCAGTTGTTAGACACCTTACATGGCCATATTCGGGGTTAACATTGTGAAGATGGACATAGGTATTGACCTATGTCCAGTGCACCCTTAAAATGGCATCCCTGCACTCACAAAGTCAGGGGAAATGGGCCTGGAGGATGTGGGGGCACCTCTGCTAGTGCAGGGGTGCACTCACACACAGGTACATTGCACGCAGCCTTCAGGGTTGGATGACCTGATATAGAGGTGACTCATCAGTATCCTGGTGAAGTGAAAATGGCTGTGAAATAGTGAATGTACTATTCCACACAGGCTGCATTGGCAGTCCTGTAGAAGTCTTTGCATTGGCTCCCTATGGGTGGCAAAAGAAATGCTGCAGCCCATAGTGATCCCCTGGAACCACAATGCCCTGGGTACCTAGGTACCATATACTAGAGACTTATAAGGGAGGACCAGTATGCCGATTTGGCACTTTTTCACCCTTTTTGCCTTCTGACTCTCCCCCACCTGCCTCGTACTTCTCCTCTCTTTTCCTCTCCCTCTGTAGCTTATCCCCTCCCTTTCTCATAGATTAGTATTGTTTGGTATTAATGCATGTACCACAATCAACATTTGTATTTCAATGTGGGTTCATGCTGGGTTTGTATTCCACTGCAGGCACTGCTGTTTCTTGCAAACCAATAAAAATAATTACTACAAAATAAATGAGAGTGGCCTTACTCGTTTCTAGGTGTGGCCGACACCAAAGTCTGTCATCAAGCTTAACTCCCACATACTCAGGACTAGCAACTCTATCTAGCACCTTGCCTCTCAGTCTCATTTTCCCCTTAAAACATTTGGGTGGATTGAAGATCGTTATTTTTGACTTAGAGGTATTTATTGCCTAGCCCTTAATTGTATAATAGGATTAAAAAGTGGCTAATACATTGTTTAGGCCAATAGGGGACCTGGAGATGAAAATGGTATCACTGGGGAACATAGAGCTGAATGGTTAGCCCATTATCTTGGGATAATTGTTGACTCAATCATTGAGATGGCCAATTACAATATTTATATATAATGAAAAAGGCTTGGGGTCCAGAGTGCACCCTTGTCTGCTGCCCCTCCTGACATGAATGCATTCCTGCAATTCACAATTAGTGCCAATCTGATCTGGGCGTAATTCCCAATGGTCGTCTACGCCCTGGCGGTCGGTGTGGAGAAGTGGCAGATGACCATGGCGGTAACCGCCATGGTCATAATTCCAATTTGTTTACCGCCAGCCTGTTGGCGGTAAGACCGCCACTTCTCTGCCAACCGCCAGGGTTGTAATGAGAGCCTATGTTCTTTTTTTTTCCAATTCTAGGTCACTTGTCAGACCTATGTTTGTTCCCTACCACAAGGGTGGGGTTAACAGGCCTAGAGGAATCTAATGATCCTTCTAACATAGGATAGGTTAACGCCAGGGTCAAAGGGTAGTGATGGCTCTCACACCTAGCATCATTTAAAATCGAACCATTTTATGCCACATAGAATCATCTACTAAAATGAAATCAGTCAGGCTGCGATTCAAGCCTCTTATGAATGTAAGTCATTTATGTAGGCTTGACAAGGACCTCCCATTAAAAGCATGCATGACAAAGTAAAAAAACAAGTTGATTGACTACGACAGTGTGGGGAATGCATAAGGTGAAGTCAATAGTGGGGTTACTCCTCTGTTCATCTACCTCATCTGGTAGTTTCATACATTTAAGATGCTCAAATTTAATATTGAAATCACCCCAATGAGAATAGGAATCTTAATGTCTCCATTGGCTAAATAGTGATGCAAAATTATATATATATATATATATATATATATATATATATATATATATATATATATATATATATATATATATATATGTGTGTATATATATATATATATATATATATATATGCATATATATATGTATATATATATATCCAATAGGGTTATACACAAAATATCCTTGCAATACAGTTATACACAAAATATCCTTGCAAAAAAGTAATAGTTCTTTATAGTTACTTTTTACACAGATATTAGCCCAGATAAGTAAATATCCAGATGTTGTGCCAGAAGAGGAAGGCTCAATTGCAGGGAAAAATGTTACACAGCATGGGCAGAAAGCTGGTTGAAGTGGACAAGTCTCTTGAAAGAGGTATATGTGAAAGTCATTTACATAAGTGAGCCAGTCCAGGTCACTTAGTTTAGTATAAAGACCTGTTACATTCCGGTCAAGCAGATTTAGGGGAAGTGAGTTGCCCACCTTAGTGTCTTATTGAAGCTTGGATTCAGGGGAAGAATTGAAGTTAATCTAGAGTAAGCTGAAGCCAACTGTCATTGGGAATCCAGTTCAAGTTCTGGTCTTAACTCATGGCCAGACAAGTGGAGAAGTACCTTGGACTTGTCTAGCTGTTGATCAGGGATGGAATCGGATACCTAGGGTAGACTCTCCTGGCTACTGGGACCACCAACATAGGCCTTAGTAAGTCACTCATTATTGTTTAAGCCTGCCAGTGGCCAAAAACAATTGAATACTCCTATAAGCCATCAGGACAGATGTCCTCTACCTATGCTGGTGGTCACCAGACTGGGGGCAGTTGACAGAGGTTGATAGAAAAACATCAATACACCTATGTTGGAGCCTAGGTGTGTGTGGTTCCCATTTTGATCTAAAATGTAATATGCCAAGTCAGGGTATTTAAAACTAATAACCCAATCCTCTGAAAAACATTTCTTGGCACACCCAATCCATCCCACTCTCCTAAACATCATGATGTTGTTCCAATCCATTATGTTAAAATTGGCATGATTAATGAGCCAGTGGCAAACCTTATTTTTCAGATATGCAGGTGATTCCAGCACATCGGAGTGTAGGGTTAGAACATTGCTAAGAATAGCTGCATATGGGCCAGCTTTGGGTGGCAGAACAATGGTGTCACAAGACTTATTCTTAAGGTACTTACTTGAAATATCTGTAGTAGTTGTTTCTCCATGTTCCCCTTGCCAGCATTACCTAACTGATTGTCATCACTAGTGCTAGGTTTATTCTTTGCCTGCACCAAGGACACTCTGTAAACATTGTTAGTCTGCAGCAGAGGTGGAAGCAAAGTCAGTGGATCTAAACGAAGAGTGGGCTCTGCAGGATCTCCTCATGACCCAGGCCTGAACAAAAAGAGAAGGACAAACAGGACAAACAGTTGTAAAAGATGGGGCAGGAAGATGTTGTCAAAGGTTCAGCCACCTTTTTCTCAAGTGCCCCTATGCACTCATGAATAGGGCAAATGGAAGATTAAAACAAAGATCTAAGTCTGACAAGTAACACATCCCAGTCAATGTCTGTAACCTTACCCCTGTTGGGCGCACCAACAGTGCTAACTGAAATTCTTGAAGGTAGCAGTGAGGCAGTCATGCAGTGGGGATTAGATGGCACATTTTGAGGTTCCTCAGTCCCTACTTTTCTCTTCCTCTTGCCTAGTGGCTTAGAACCTGTCCTGGTGGCTGCTGTTGGTTTATTAGCCGGGTTGCAGGCTACAGGAACAGGACTTTTATGTTGGGTTCTAACATGTAGAATGGGGAGGCTGTTGGAATTTAAGCTCACAGCAGGTGAAGGACAAACAGCTGGTGTCGGAGTGGCAATTGTGTTACCTGGATCTGAAGAGTTAGTGAGGATAAGCTAAGCCAGAGAAGAGTCAGTTAAGTCCAATGATAATCGTCTCTCAGATAGATTTATTTATTTGAAGATTACCCCATCACACGGATGAGAAATGTGTCCAATGTGGTCCCCTGTGACTCCAGGGGTCTGTTGTGGGGTACAGGTTTCCTTTTCCGAGTGCCATAAACAATAGCAATCATAAATGGCCAATTATATGATGTTAGATGACAACCATACTAGCACTCATTCTAGTGATACGGACGTACAGAGGGCTATTGACAGAAAATAGGATGGCTTGATGAATCAATGCTTGGATCATCTGCTGTCCCTAGTCATCCTCTGAAACCCTGTGTTTACAAACAGAGCTGGCCTGTCAAAAAAGCAGGGCTGATTGCAGAGGTCCCCAAACTTTTTGCCCCCATTTTTCACTTTTTGCTGGTGTTTTCCTTACTCTCATGGGGCCCTGGGTACTGCTAACCAGTCCGAGGGCCTGTGCTCTGTATAAATGAGTATGCAAATTAGGCTAATTATAATTGGTTATGTCTACCTACCTATAAGTCCCTAGTACATGGTAGGGCATGTAGGTTTAGGGACCCCAGCATTGGTAGTGGACCCATAGGTGCATGACCACTGCTGAGGTGCCCAGGGTCATTTTAAAGGCAGGCCTGCTTTGCTGGTCACTTTTAAATTAAAGTAATATGCAAATTAAACTTTGGAATTAAAAGAACTTCCAAAGTATTAAACTACCTTATTTTTACATATAGGTCACCCCTAAGGTGTGTCACATATGCCCCTAAGGTTGGGTGACATGTAACTATAAGTAGAGACCTTATACAAATAGGTTTATAAGCCAACTTTGTTTTTCCCTCACTGTAGTGAGTGGCCTCCATAGGCTAAAATAGGGAGACTTTATTTTAATTGACAAAGTCCCCTTAAGTGTCAGGCTGCCATTGATGAGGTGTGACGTTGCCTGGGCTGAACACAAAGGATGTGCCTGGTGGAGGAGAACTGTCTCAGCAGATGGGGAAGCAGGAAGGGGGGGGGGTTGCGAAACTGGTCTTAAAAGGCAGGTAAGGCCATTTGGAGCAACCCAGCAACTCCCTCACATCCTGCAACCCCAGACAATTAGGTGCCCTTTTGATTAGATTAGGGAGGGCAGGGGAGGGGTGTGTTTAGGATTTTTAGCCATACCAGAGGGTGGGCTCAGCCAGATTTAACCTAAAAAAATAATTTTCAGCCATGATGGATTTTTGAAGAATGTTGCTCCCTGGAACTGATTTTTGCCACACTTTCCAGGAAGTGGTCATCACAGGGGGAAGGACTCTGCATTTGCATCTGACTGGAGACCTAGCCCCCACTGTTTTTCACCCAGGAGCAAGGATAAATATGGCAGAGCTGCACTCACACCTCAGATCCCTACCAGATCCCTACAAGGAACAAAACAAAGCAGAAGAAGGACTGCCCTGTTGGACCCCTGACCTGCACCTGGACACTGCACTTTGAAGGACTGTACCAGCTGCACACTTGGGGTTCACCACTAAAAGGAATTTGTCTGTCTTCTACTGCGTCAAGAAGGGACACCCTATTTGCTACAGGTACAAAGGAGCTAACCAGAGTCTCATGCATCAAGTTCTGCAAACAGAGCCCAGCTGACCAGTGTCCAATGGCCATTTGAGGATTCTGACCAGGTGCATTCTGAGATTTGTTGTCCCAACTTCCTAGGGGCAACTCAGAGCTTCTGGAATGTTGGATCAAGTTGTAGACACTTCCAGGACCCGAAAAGGACATCTGGAACAACTCCATAAGTTGAAGAGGTGCATTGTGGGAGTTTTAGTCCCAGACCCCAAGAGGCAAACCAGAGCCTCTGAACCCCTGGTTGGTGCTGTGGACCACTTTTCTGAATCAAGAAATAGTTCTTAAAGTAAGTGTGACAGTTTTACCTTGTGGGTGGACTGAACTCTGGACTTTGTCCCTTTTCGGTGTTACCTCTTTTTAACCTTTCGAGCACTAGTTGCTTCTATGCGCTGGAAAACATTAAGGCCCATATTTATACTTTTTTAGCGCCGCATTTGCGCCGTTTTTTGACACAAAAACGGCGCAAACGTACAAAATACAATTGTATTTTGCAAGTTTGCACCGTTTTTGCATCAAAAATGATGCAAATGCTGCTCTAAAAAAGTATAAATATGGGCCTAATTCTTTAAACATTCTTATCTCCGGTTCCCCTAATCCAATTTTAATTATTTTAGTGTCATTTTAAAGATAGAAATAGAATCTATTTTTATAAATTGTTGGATTTTTATTGTGTTTTACTTAGTTACTGTTTTTTTTATTTTTAAATGCTATACACACTTGTCTCCTTAGTTAAGCCTTGTCGCTTGTTGCCAAGCTACCAGGGGTTGAGCTGGGTTTAATTTTTTGAGACCTAACTGGACATAAGTGGAGGTTAGAGCCTATTGCCAAGTGTAGTTACTTACCTGTCCTTAGCAATAATCCACTTTCCAATACGGCCTGTTGCCTCTTGCTGACCACCCCACTGCCATCCAGCAATGCAGGTATATAGCATCTAAAGATAGTTACTGTAGCAAACGGTCTGCAAGCCAATGATCATTAGCCGCTGTCCATGAATCTTGCAATCTGGCCTCATGTCACCTCGCATAAAGGTATTATTGAGCCCCCTCGATGGGGATAAAGGCAAGCCAAGCCAAGGGTAGTAAGGCTGAGCAAGTCGGGCACAAACACAGTTAAGCAGCATTTACACTGATCCACCACTCTCCACCAGAAAACTAGTAGCCTAAGCAGCCAGCTCTCTGCTCCCAGCTCCCAAAGCCAGTGGTGAGAAAGTCAGCTCCCACCATAAGGAGAGGCTAGGGGGACACGTGAGAGTTAAAACTAGGACAGAACACCCAGATCAGGACAGATCAACCAGATCGTCTGGAGTCAGCAGCAAAGACAAGGCAAGGCAGGGCAGCAAAAATGACAAGGAAAACAGGTGAGAACATGTTAACAGGGGTGCACTGCATCTATATCTCAAAGAAAGTCTGACAACTTTATGTTTCCAGTGCCACACACCCATGACACACACATCTTGCTTCTCATGCCTCTCACTCAGTACTCTCAGCTGGGGCACAAGCCTCCAAACTTCAAAACAGTATCAGTAGCCCTGGTGGAGGACCTGCAGTTCTTTTGCCCTATTATCTCCCCTTATCACCTCCTGTACTTACCTGTGGCTATGCATCTGGAGCACTTCAGGGCTTCACACCACATGCAAACAACAAGCCACTGGTGCCCCCCAGACACTCTCTCATTCCCGTGGCAGTGAATGTGGCAAAGTGGTGTTCCCAGACGCTCTCCTTCGTGGCTGGGAGCAATGTTCCCAGCTGCACATAGTCCACTGTTTTACAGCCACGCCACTCCTCCTACTGGTCTTCTCTCCATCCAGCCTGTCACTAGCAAACTTTGGGCCTCATTCCGACCCTGGCGGTCCTTGACCGCCAGGGCCGGGGTCGGCGGGAGCACCGCCAACAGGCTGGCGGTGCTCCTTAGGGCATTTTGACCGCGGCGGTTTGGCCGTGGTCAGACACGGAAAACCGGCGGTCTCCCGCCAGTTTTCCGCTGCCCTGGGGAATCCCCCATGGCGGCGCAGCTTGCTGCGCCGCCATGGGGGATTCCGACCCCCTCACCGCCATCCTGTTCCTGGCGGTTTTGACCGCCAGGAACAGGATGGCGGTGAGGGGTGTGCACTGCAGGGGCCCCCGTAAGAGGGCCCCACTGAGAATTTCAGTGTCTGCAAAGCAGACACTGAAATTCGCGACGGGTGCTACTGCACTCATCGCACACTTCCCACTACGCCGGCTCCATTCGGAGCCGGCTTCCTTGTGGGAAGGGGTTTCCCGCTGGGCTGGCGGGCGGCCTTCTGGCGGTCGCCCGCCAGCCCAGCGGGAAACACAGAATAACCGCAGCGGTCTTCTGACCACGCAGCGGTATTCTGGTGGCTCCCGCGGGCACCGCGGTTACCGCGGCCGGCGGGAGTCGGAATGACCCCCTTTGTGTGCCAGAGCTGAACTGAGGCCGGCTGATGAGCCCACTCCCCAAGAACTGGATTGTTGCATTTTTGTTCAGATCTGTGTAGTTGGAGTTTTCTTTCAGTCATCTCGATATATAACCAGAGACAATGGAATTATGCGACTCTGCAGCTGTGATGCTTTTTTCATAATTATTGATTTACCACTTTGCTACATAATCCATCATCTACTGCATAATCTGCAGATTTTAACAAAAAAAGATTTCTAGCTCAAACCACTCAAAAGTTGCTAAATTGTAGTGCCACATGTTCCTGCGAAGTGGAAGCCCCTTTGCAAAGGTTGACTGACCCCCTC
The DNA here is from genome assembly GCF_031143425.1 of Pleurodeles waltl. Lineage (NCBI taxonomy): Eukaryota > Metazoa > Chordata > Amphibia > Caudata > Salamandridae > Pleurodeles > Pleurodeles waltl. The sequence continues at coordinate 254,627,297 of NC_090438.1, read as the reverse complement.
CCTGGTGCTTATTTTATTATTTAGGCATCACACCAGTACTACTGAGGTGCAAGTAACTCCCAGACAGTGTTAACAAGTGTAAACATATCAAAACAATTAAGTATTACTAACACAAAACGTGCTACACTACTCTGCATAATTTGCCTTTTTCTTGCCCCATAATTTACTCAATCCTGCTGCAGAATTTGACTCCTCCCTGCCACATAATTCCAGGGGCTACACAGGCATTTTAAATATTGACACAATTATTAGTGTTATAGGCACAGTTTTGTCTCAGTTTAAGTGGTTGTACCTTATGCAAATGGAGCAATATTGGGTCCTTAATGATATTATTACAATATAAACAGTTATTGCATGGATCCTTGCCTAGTTTATTGGTGGTGCCATCTTTTTTTCCTTTGTTTGTAAGCAATTATGTTACATTTTTGTGCATTTGTAAGCAAACAATGGTCTATCTTTAAACAGAAGTCTGATATCAAGTTTAATTCTGAATGCATCCTATGTCTTTTTAATTATGTATTTTATGACTCGGCTTTTTAGGAAACGGCAAGTACAAAGGTCATTCTTGTCCATGGTGCCATTTGTTGTTTCAGTAAAATTATCTTTCATCACTGATTTTAGTTGCTCTTTGTCTGAATCTAATCATCTGTTATTCTAATACTCTTTGTGAATCCCATGGTTGAGGTATTATCCTCTTAAGTCATGTACATTTTAAAAAAAAATGTTGTTTTGGAGATTCCTGGTGAAATTTTGAATAGTGAACAAAAATGATTTCTATCCGTGGCCTTTAGATTTTCCCATAAATTAGGCAGAAGTGCTTAAAACCAGTACAGCTCCAGTTGTTGACATACTGGAGACACCGTATATACTATTTTGCTAAAATTAAATAAGCCCTTTATCATCGATATTGCTCTGTTTGCAGAACAATATCATGAATACTGCACTGGGCTTAATCCTTCTGCATGCCCTCACTAATGTGATCTCAGCAGAATATAGCCTCCATGTGGATCATCAGAAGACAGGGTTTAAAGCACCTAACTAGACGTTAATATGCATGTGACTACAAATTGATTAGTCCAAGAAATTAATTTATGGCTATGTGACTGTTCTGGCGGCTTTAGTCAACTTACTGTACAATCCCAAATTACATGTGTGTCCCATGCTCTGCAGATCTGTGATAGTCTGTAGGAAAGTGAATTCTGATCACTCTAACCCCATGGAATGTTTGCTTTTTGTACTACCCAGTTTTGGATGGCTACCATGTCTGAAGGTCAAAAGTTCTGGTAAAGTGGTTTGGTAATACTAGCCACCAGGGTCTGCCTTTTAAAATAAAGTCCACAAATATGCAGCTGGAGTACTGTTGTCTGCCATGGCTACATGTTAATATATGTGAGAAGTCTGTGCACATTTGTGGGTGTAGCAAGTGGGACTATTGTCCAACTTATCGCTGTATCTGCTCAAAGTTTGCTTCTCGCAGAATGAATATTCTTGGATTGGCACTTACTTGTGTAATCCTTATAATGGCAGTAATCATTCAAAAAGTAAGTCTGTAGAGCATCACCAAACAGAATACTTCACTGTTTTGTACATTATAGGCAAAATCAGAAACAAAGTACAGCCACTTAGAGGAGGGTAACACACCAATCTTATGGTAAACAAGGGTAACAAGTGAAGATTTATTGTTACTTTTATCATGTCTGCCCTACATTTGGCATTGTAAAATTGACCATCTTCATCTGGCTAAGATGCTAATTAGATTCTGGCTGTTGTTCAGCCTGGTGGGACAAGTTAATTACTCTGATGGCCAGCAGTAAGATCAAAGTCATCCCCACACAATAGGAAAGCCATGTTGGAATAACGAAAGCAAAATGAACAAAAAAAACACAAACAATCTGAGATCTTCTCGAAGGATGGTTGCCTAAACTCTCATCATGGTGAGTAAGAAGGGAAATGCTAGAAATGATTGTTCATGTCCATGATTGTTATCCTACCATTCCATTTATGTGAACACTTTAAAGAAAAATGACTTCTTAGTAAACAACTTTTTATTTAAGGAAAGAAACCTTGCATAGTATTAAAAAAACAACCTTGCTAATATGGGAGACTTTGAATTGTAACAACTAGATTTCCTTTTCAAACACCATTCATTTTGGTTTTCCACAGAAGTTACACTGGCTGGAAGAAGATAAAACACTACTAGAAAGACTAGCACTAATATCCCTTTTCTTAGTACATATGTACATTAAAAATCATAAGGACAAACTCTAAACTTGCATGCCTCTGGTTATGAAAACATCAGAATAAAAGTTGTCTGTAATGACTGGGGCATGAAAGACATTACTTTGATTAAATTGAATTAAACAACTGGGTAATGAAAACAATCATTACATGTTTGATAACCTGCAACATGGTTTAAATTTAGGTAATTCAAATTTGATACCTTCCGTGTAACAAATGAACATGGATTCAGATCTGTCTCTCCTCAACTTACTGTAACACTCCAAAAGCATGGTCATATAATCTCAGGAGACTATCCTATGCTCCAACCTATCTTTACAATATGTTTTGCACTAACACATTCAAAATCGGATACAGAATGGGTTTCTGAACTAACACAAAAGGAACTCACCTGAAATATAGGAAGTCCAATTTAGGAACAAATTGACCCCAGTTCTGGCAAAAAGTAACTTTATGCTCAAACAAGAGCAACCTGACCACCTAACACACTAGATACATTACTTCTTCTATACCTGAACACATGCTGGAATTGCAATAAAGGAATGGGAGATGTGACACGTTTTTTTTAAATGTGCACTGTTAAATACATTTTGAAATCAAATGTTCAGGTTTATCATGGATATCTTCCAAACAATTCTTTTCAATAATTTCACATGGTTTTAGGCACACCAATCTGCACTAACATGCCTATATTGACTGAGTCAGATAATCAAGTGACCAACTGTGTGTTTTCACTAGCTACTAGGACAGTTCTATGTTGGGAAAAATCACTCTGCATGATAAATAGAAGCATCTTTACTATACAGAGAGTTCCATCCTAGTGGTGGAGATACAAGTATGACAAACTAGAAGGAAAATGTAAAAAGTAGAAAAAATGTAGCAAAAATATTTTTATGATAAGTATTGCTGTAAATTGTATATATTTTATTTACATAAAAAAAGAAAAATGCAACAATCATTAATTTAATTTTGAATTAAAGCTTCAATTAATTTAAATATATTAAATTTCAATTATGTTCCTAAAGTTTAAATAAAAACTAAATTCCCACCTAATAGAAGATCATTATTTTTTATGCACTAATAGTTTTTTTTTTAATGTGATGTATACATTTAATTAAAAGTAATATGAATGTATTTTATACCATTTTTAATGTTACATTAATTTTAAAAATCAAAAATGATGTTACCATATATTATAATTAAGTAATGTATGATTACTTTAAATATGTGGCTGCAATAAATTATATTTATATATTTAAACTATTGTAAATAATGTTAGAATTTAACACCATTTCTTCTAAGCTTTTAATTTAAGTCATTACCTCCATTATTTTCTATGGAATGGTGTTGCAGTACCAAAAAAAGAAATAGCTACTCAAACATGTAATAATAAAATACACATGTAAATTACTTACAAGTGTAAGTTACCTTTGTTACTAGATCCACTATGAGGATATATTGCTAAAGGAAATAAAAGGAGAAGGAAAGAGAAGAGAACTGGAAACATATAAGGAGGTAGAATAGAATGTCAAATGAAAAAATAATGTTAGGTAGTGAGGTCAGGAAAAGGAACAAAGGAGGGAAAACATGGGAAACAAAGGTGTTATCTTTTGAGGGTGAGTAATGAGGAGAGAGACCTGGTTTAAAAGGTAATAAGTAAGCATTTTGGATTGGTAGCAGATAGAGATATGATGTTTACACTCAAAATAATTGTAATGCAAAGCCCCCTTTTCTTGAAACATCAGATTTAAAGTCACAACTCTGAAAATTGCACTTTAAGAAAGTTGGCATCTTCTTGTCCAATTGTGCCTTCTGTTTTGTGCTGGGTCACATAAATGACTTTGCTGTTAGAATGTGTGTATTCATTCAATACATTGACACAGAGGGGGCTTAGATGTGTACAGGATGGGCCATCTTGACAGGATGGCTGTGAGGAGCAGCAGCCAGCCCTACGTGCGCTTCAAAGGACTCTACCTCACACACACACACACAGCACAAAATTGTGCCTGGGCCATAGTATCTTTATTGTTTAGTTAATAAAAACCATAACAATCAGCTCATAATATACCATATAAAATCCCGTTAGAATTCAATAAGCTCCTTTATCATAAAAATCCTATTGTAAAATCAATTTTATAGGGTAAAGTGCAGAGTGCCAGCTTTCAGTTCTAAAATAATTAAGATTCATTAATCAAGACTGTGTCCCGGGGAGCTGATTCACATCTTTGGTATGTACAGTCAGAAACTTGATAAATCTGCATATTGACTGTACATCACAAGGGTCAAAAATTGACATCACTGCTGGCCGACAGGAGCGAGTCCCATTTCTCACAAAGAGCGATTTTAATAGTTGCTGGCACGCTTCTTTTAAGACCGGACAAATACAAATCAGGTGGACCATATCTTCCTTAGGGCCATTACATAGCCTGCAGGAAATTTCTCCTCCGTTCTTCCACGATGGTTGGTTCGCTCTGGCTGGTAAAGCTCCTAAGCGAAGCACCAGGAAATGCTGCTTGATATGAGATGCGAATGTTGCGGACAGATAATGTGATGGTGCCAAGATGGTATAGGTATGCATTACTGACCAAGCGTGTGAAAATGATTGGAAGCCTATTTCCTTTTTCACCGCTCGACACAAAAAAGGATGTGAAATGTTGGAATCCCAACTTTGTGTTTCTTGCAAGGAGTTATACAAGTACCTGGTGTATACTGAGGTTACATTGTTATTCACTGAATTCCATAGTGCCATGACTAGAGGGCTGACAGTATTTTTACTTGTTTTGTACCAAGTTTTTATTGTGTGGGCTTTCCTGTCAAACTGCTGTTGTGTTAGACCAAATTCCAGCCTAACCTGTGCTGGAGAAGCAGAACGAGGAAGATTGAAAACTTGCTTATAGATTTGTATTTGTTGCTGATCCAATAGAAAGCATTTTCCCATGTAGAGCCGCACTTCCATATGTAGTAGCTAGGAGGAACTTGGCCGACATAACAGACAGTAATGGTTTGTACGATGGACCTTTTAGTCTCTTAGCTAAGGTGCAGAAAGCAACCGCCAAGGATTTGCACTTCTGTGCAATATACTGCTTTTGTGGTACAAGACTGGTCTTATTGTCTATAGTAAAACCAAGGTATTTGTAACTGCAAGTCGTGTCAAGTGCAATACAGCTTAACTTTATTTTGTTTGCAGAATTCAAAGGGCATCCTATGGACATGATTTTAGTTTTTGAAATATTAACTTCTAGTTTGTTTGTCTTTGCAAAATCGCCCAAGGTACTAACTAGCCGTTGTGGCCTTATTTTTGTGTGGCTTAGCAGAACAATATTATCTGCATATGATAGATGTGATATGGACAGACTTCCCATCCTGGGAGAATGTGAGTTGGTTGCATCCAGCATAGCTGAAAGATCAGCCATAAAGAGGTTAAAAAGATGGGGGGCTAGGACTCAGCCTTGCTTTAGTCCTATATTTGTTGATATTCTCTGAGGATTTTTTTAGCCGTCTTCTACCTTGACCTGCACCCAGGTTTTGTCATACAATAATTCAATACACCTCAGAATACGTTCATGCAAGCCCCAGCTTCGCAGTTTACTCCAGAGCATTGCTCTGTCCACTCGATCGAACGCACTTTTGAAGTCCACAAAGCATAGATATAGATTTTTCTTTAAGCACTTCGCTCGATTGGCAATGTTACCTAGCGTGAGAATGTTGATCACTGTGCCATAGCCCTTCCGGAAACCAGTTTGGTTCATGGGGACCAGGTTGTTTAGATTGGACCAGTTATGCAGGTCTGCTAAAATTAAGGAGGCAAAGTATTTGGCCTCACTGTCAATTAGCACTATCAGTCGGTAACTGGCTGGGTTGGCTCAACTACCCCCTTTATATATCGGATTAATGATGGATCCTTTCCAACTGTCTGGAATGATTCTGTTGCGCTCAACTTCGGTATATAATATTGACAGTGTTGCTGACCAATAATCCAGATCTGCCTTGAATATGGCTTGCGGGAGGCCATTAGGGCCGGGCGCCCCATCCCTACGGCCCCTTCTGATGACTTGGGCAATTTCCTTGGCACTGAATTCTGCCTCTGTAAGCCTAAAGTCTGTGGGTTTTACCACGACCTTTAGTTGCTGGTTTTCCTCAGGAGAGAGTGGCTGGAAGAAGATGTCAGTCAAGTGATCTACCCATTTGTCTTCTGGAATTGATGTACAATTTATTATCTTTAACTTTCGGCCAATCTCGTTCACTGACGCCCAAAATGCTCTAGAGTTGGCCTTTCTTGAATTGTCAAGTAATTTGAGCCAGAATTCATCCTCCTTTTTTGTTTGTATTTGCCATACCTGTTTCTTATACTTTTTTCGTAAGGTTTTTATTTGTGCGCATAAAGATTCCATATAAGGTCTATCTTTTGTAGATCTAAGGTTGCGCCTTAGTTCTTTTCTTAATTCTAGGATTTCTGATGGCATGCTCAGTGACTTCCGATTATTATTTGGAGCATGACGCCTGGCTGCACTAAGTGAAGGCATTGACCATAGAAAGCTAGCCCACACATCCACGGTTGACTGATCTTGACACGCTATTGATTGAAGCAGAGTTTTTATATTTTTGCACAGGAATCTGACAACAGGCCTGTCCAGCCTCTTATTATCCTAGACTTCTTGTACATTTGAGAGGGGAAAGTAAGAACGATCCAGAACCAGATGTGGGAGTTGTAAGGGGAATATCCCCACTTCAAAGGCTTGCACAAGATATAAACATTAGACCTCCAGTGCCACTCATCAGGACATTCCTGGACTTGTGAACATTTCAGAAGAATGACGGCCTTGCCCCCAGATGATATCTCTGCTGCTACCAGAAAACTGCCCTGCTGCTTAAGGATGGCCTTGCTGTCTGAGAAGGAAGACTGGACCTGCTTTCTTCACTCCAGTCTAACCTGAGTGACTTAAGTGTCAGCTGGCTGTCCTGCTGTCTTTGCTACACAGCAAGGTCCAGATCCCTCCCTGAAACAGCCTAGCTCGCCTCTTACACTGTAGCTGCCAGGACTTGCAAATGGACCCTCATGAGTCCTGCTGGTCTGTGGAGGAATGAGTTTCTGATCACCAAGCAGTGCCTCCCAGGCCCTGGACCTTTGGCTGGCATCAGTTGAGCTTCTCATGTGACAAAAGGTGACATCCTAAAGTTTTGGGCTCTTGCAATCGCAATTGGGCACATTCCCACTGAGACTTTGCCATCTGTGACCATCCCATAGCATGAACCTGTGATGATTCTGACTCTTCACACTGCTGCAATGACTGGCAATGTGAGATCTGCACTCCCTCTACAGCAACAACAACTTACATTGACTGCCAATGCGAAGCTCCAGTAACGACAGGCCATGATGGCTAACTGGTTCTTCGCTCTACAGTGCCAACAACCAGCACTGCTTGCCTGCTCTTAGTGCTGAAGCGATGACCACCCATGACTCTCTCTCTGCTTCTCATGACCTTCTCCACCATGGACGTACCTCTTGGCCAGACATTGAGAATGTAACTTATTTCTCAGCAGGACTACCCTGGGCCCTGTATCTAACCCCAGCTCAATCGTGGTTAGACTGTACTTGTGACTTTCCCCATGTCAAGCACGACCATGTGACCAAGAGTGTTGCTTTGTGCTTTTAGGCACTATAACTGCCTAAAAATTTGAAATTGCATACTACGGTTCTCCTGATTTGGTTTTTTGCCTTCATTTTGGTATCATCTTTTTTATTAAAATGTACTCTATTTGTCTAGAGTGGTTTGCATAAATACCTTAAACTTATATTGAGTTAGGTCTGACTGCTTTGTATCAACCTACCAGAGGGTTAAACACAAGTTAATTTACTGTCTTTTGTGGTTCACCCTGGCAAGGGTTGTAGTTGTCTGAATGGGGCTTCCATCGTACTCAACCAATAACCTTATTTCTTACATTGAAGCTTCCATAATTGACGCTTGGTGTACTTGACTGGCAAGGACCAGAGGCAATGAGGTCTGGCTATGGTTAATCTGGGTTTATAAGTTCCCTTTATGCCTCTCCTATTACCTTCTGCTGGGTACGTCTAGGTCCGAAGACTTATTTTCTCATGTGAACTATGGCCATTTTGGGACAAATATATAAGGAAGGAACTAAACAGAATCAGGTGTACTCAATCCTGCGAGAGTTACTGTCTGAAATGCCACTTCATACTAAGGAAGAAGCTAAGCATTAATGTTTGTTTGGCCCTTTGGAGTTGACAAGGCCCTACCGAAGATGGTTAGGCTAAAATAAGTGAAGCAACTGAAGGCAGTTCATTTACTTATATTGCCACAATGATTTGACAGACTTAGGGCCTGATTTGGAGTTTGGGGATTGGTTACTCCATCACAAATTGGACGGATATCCCTCCACCATATTATGATCTCCATAGGCTATAATGGGATCGTAATATGGCAGATTGGATATCCATCATGTTTGTTACAGAGTAACCCCCTGCACCAAATTCTAAATCAGGCCCTTAGTTTGAGACTTTACTTCTCTTTTCCTTGGCATGATTTACTAATTTAATTGCTTTTATTTGACTGCATTCACACATTACACTGTTTAGTAAAGAAACAAAGTAAGCATAGGATTTGTAAAGTCCTGTTACATTTTGATTTTCATGGGACTACATAGTATCCATATCACATAATGTGCCTTAGATAATAACATTACCCCATGACCTTATTTCTGTCATGCCAGATCAGCCATTTTCCAATCAGGCATTTCCCTCGATCCTCGAGCCATCACAGGCTGTTTTTCAAAGTTAATGGCCTCTGTCTCCTCTGTCTGAGGTTTATTACAATAGACACAGCAGACAAGCAGAAAGAGAGGTGAGAGATATGCTGCAACAAGAGAGATAGGAAAAAGGAAACACAGCTTGGTTTGAACATTTTAGTGGGGGCGTATTTTATCATTTTTGCCTGGGCTGCTTTTGATTCTGAGTCATACCCTTGAAACATATCTTCAAGCATCTTCCCTCAAACCCTGAGTGTGGATTTCAAGATACTACTTGTAAATGCCCTTTATGAATTCCCAAATTCATAAACGTGGACATTTGGTCTAACTTTAGACCAAACTTCTAAGTTTACCTTTGTGAATCGGACCCCATATGTCTTCACAATCTCTGCCAAAGGGCACATATAGGTTAAACAGTGTGGGACTTAGTAATGAGCCCTTGAGTACCTCACATTTTAGGGAGTAGGTTTTCAACAGTGTGGCTTCCTCACACACTTGAAAAGTTCTATTTTCAAGCAAAGAGGCAAACTATTTTAACTATATCTCAGTGATGCCTGCTTCTTCCAACCTTTCAACCTGAATGGGATGTGAAATGGTATCAAAGGCTATATTTTTATAACCTGGTGTGAGACACTTTTTGTGTGGTATGTTCACTGTTTTACTGTTTAAAGTGTTGAACAAATACATTACACATTGCATCTAAGTTGAACCTGACTGCTTTGTGCCAAACTTCCAGGGTGTGAGCACAGGTTAATTTTGGGTTTGTTTGTGCTGTGGCCTGACTAGGACTGTGGTTGCTGCTTGACCAGGACTCACACCCCAGTCAACCAGTAACCCAATTTCTAACAGAGATGTTTAGCCACAGTTTGCCTTGAGGGGGTAGAAAGCACAGGAATGTTATTGAACTACTGTTTGAAGCATAGGAACCCTTTGAAGTAGGTTTGTGCTCACCCAGAGTGGAAGAGCTTTATGCCCCCTCCAGGTTCACAGGGGCTGTTTACACCAATCTGTTCCCCAGGAATGAAAAAATCCATTAGACCGCGAAAGAACATATTTTACTGTTGAGGGGGTAGATCCCCTGTATATGTCCTGTACTCTCACCAAGTATAGATTCTTTATGCCTCACTCGATGGGTATGGAGGTTGCATTGTCCATCTAACCCCACCTTTCCCTCCCCCCACAGGGGCAAAAACCCCTCTACACCACCAAGGAATATCTTTTAGTAATTGGGGAGAGCAGCCCGTTGGCATGGGACTCTGCTCTTCCTCATGCACAATGGTCTTTCTGCCTCCCCCCCCCCCCTGAGAGGAAGATATAGGGAGGCTATTTCCAATCAGGCTCACTGACGAACAGATAGAACACTAGATCAAGAGGAAGTAATTCTGATTTACCATTTTGGGGTAAGTGCCCCTATGAGCATGGGCCATGCTCTTTCCATCCCAAACTTTAGACTCTTTCTACCTGCTAGGGGGGGTAAGGGTGTTTTGCCCCAAAAACCCACTAGCACACCAGGAAAGATCTCTATTTACTCTTTCTGTGGCATAGAGAGCCCCCTGGGCAATGACCTGTGCTCCCCTCCATAGGCAGAAGATTCTTCCTTCCCCATTATGGGTGCATAGGGGGATGTTTATTCTCAATCTACTCCCCTGGGGGCATACAGCCTACTAGAAATTAAGAAAAAAGTAGGGGTGGTGAGTCTTGCAAGGTTGCTAGTTGATCAACTCCTGTTGCGTGTGGTAGTCACAGAAATGGAGTACCCTTTTTATTGGGACAAGAGTGGGAATGCTGAGTGGTACAAATATACATACCTAAACAGATTCCAGAACTATAACTCCCAGAAATGTGAGGAAATGGTTGATTTTAAATGTTTTTAGGGCATTGTGGGTAAGAAAACATTGGGGGAATTCATGCAATTAGAATCCCTGTGTGTCTAGTTTTCCAGAATGTCTGTGTTTGTTAGGTTTTCATGGGTGGTGCCTGAGCCAGGATCAAATATTGCCACTACCCATATTGCCAAAACTGATCATTTTTACAAGAAATGCTCATTTCTCCACATTGTATTTTGGGGCCTGTTGAGTTATGAGAAAAAGGCTGAGCAACACAAGTGGCACAGTGTTTTGTCAGAAGAAGTGTGAGACTGCTGGTTGGTAAGAATTTTGGGGATCCCTACAGATTCTGGAAATTTCCATCTGTGAAATGTGAGGAAAATTAATGATTTTATGCAAAGTTTGAGGTCTGCAGGGCATTGTGAGAAATCAATTTAAATTGAATCTATTCAAGGGACACCACTTTGAAGTCCCCTGGGTTTCTAGTTTTCAAATATATCTGGGTTTCATATGTTTTCTATGGTGGCTGTTAATTCCAGGTCCAAACACGGTGGCAGGCCCGATTACAAAGTAAATCATTTTTTGACAGGAAATGCTGGCTGAGCGATGCAAGCGGGATAGCGGTTTTGAGAGAACTGCGGGCCCCTGTGCAAGAAAGATCACATTCTGCAAATTGCCCTTTGACTCACATGATAGTATATGTAACCACAAATACAGAGGCATACAAATACCTTCTAGTCCTACACTCACTCCTTTGTGCACATATCATACCTATTTTCATTCTTTGCATTTTACATACATATAAATTGCTGAACTGTAAGTAGACAATAAAAAATCTTTACAAGCTTCACTTCTATTACTGGATCAGGGTGTCACATGTTTTTGGACAAACAACAAACATTATATATCCCTGAGACCAGAAGTATCTGACAGATACTTGTTACTATGTTACTATATTACTTTTAAAATCAACCATCAGGGCAAAATATTACAGTTGAAAACGTTATCACCAATTACTATTATTCCTAATTAGTTTAATTATTTTTCATTGAATTATTAGTTTGTTTTGGAAAACCATGAGCAATCCACACAAATTACCCCTTTCCAAATTTGAAGGTTGTCTTGTTTTCAGAAATATGGATTTCTGGCTCCTCCATGGGTTTCACCCCAATTTTCACCAGTGTTTACTGCAAACTGCAAATAGATTGAAACTACAAAAAATAGGAAAAAATTGACAACCATTTAGGAAAATGCAAAGACTGTGATGAAAACGTAATTTCTTTTACAATTCTCCTTTTTGTCTGGGGAGATAATGACCTTAGCACATCAAACCTTGTGTTGATGTCACTTTAGGAACAAAAAAAGGCTACTTTCTTGCACCACAGTTTATCTCATAAAACCAAACTTTTGTTATATTTTGGCTATTTTCTTTGTTCTCTTCAACAGAATGCACAAACCCTGGGTAGCTTTAGAGTACTACGGGCCTGATTTAAGAAAAGTGGTGCTGCATCCACTGCAGCACCACTTTTCTTATGCCCCTTAGCTCCCTGCGTCAACATTTGTAAAAAATGTTGACACTAATCCTGCAAAGCACATTGAGGTCCATTAAAAATAATGTTCTGCCTTCTTTTAAAGCCTGCTCTGAGCAGGCGTTAAAAGTACCGAACAAATGATGCAAAGAAATCTTTTAGATATCTTTGCGCCATTTTTTCGGCCCCCCTAACTGGGGAACGCCCCTTTTGCATACATTATGCCGTTCTTAGGCATAGTGTAGCGCAAAGGGTTAAAAAGTGGCGGAATACATGCAGAATCATAATCAGAAGTAATCAGAGTGTAGGGCAAAAGCAGGAGGCACTATGTGGTGGCTGACTGGCATGCCTGTGCCTTGATGACCCTATTCATTCACTTGACTCAGAGCCTTGTGCCTTTCTAGAGTTACGCATCGCCTCGGTGACTTGAACAATCCTTTTGTATGGTTGAGGTTATGTTCATTTGGCAAACATTTGTCCTTTATTACATGCTAAGTAGAAGATGGGAGGTATAAATGGAAAAGTCAGGCTGGTGTTACGACGATATGACTGAAGCACGAGCGCGAATAAAAAGAAAACCATTACAATTTAAAGGAATTTACTGCGGAATAGGTACAGATTCCTAACTATTGAAGCACTAAACCTAATGTCGATTTTGAATCCAACCAACTGATCGACTTTTATATAGACACAGTCTACTCTTAATTTCTCTCCTTACTGCACGCATTGAAAATCCTGGAATAATATTTTAATGTGTTTAAATATATTTAAAATACACCAGAACATACAGGTGGGGTGTTTGTGACTATTCATTTGCGGACATAACTACATAAAGATGCCTCTGTATTCAGTGCCTGGATATGACATTCTTCGACCATTTTTATAGTTTCATAAATAACAATCTATGATTTAAGTATGCATTATCTCAAAGGCTCAATTTTCTATGGCCAGCAGGAGACGCTCTTTTTCCATAACACATTTATTAGGTTCCGAGCTTCGGAAAACATTCATGAAATAAAAAAAGACACCCTGCATAAAGGTTCTGAAAAAACAGGATGGAGCCCGTTTAATTGTTGGTCATGTTTGGATGATTCGCATTGAAAAAGAGCTTTAAAAACTGCAGTGTTGGTGCGCCGTTCTGGAATCAAGGGACAAAGAGGTTTTGTAATATGAAGAAATATGTCCAGTGAAGAAAATATGAATATATTAAATGTGTATGCAAACGTGCTGTATATTTAACTCAACCCATTTGCAAAATGATGTGTCAAACAAACATGTTTTTCTTTCAAGTGTTGGCGGAATGGAAGATGCACTTTGTCTTGAACGTGTTTTCTCAAAACAGTGTCCAAAAATATACGAGTGTTCTTGAGATAAATGCAGCCCACTACTTAACACCTCGGTGCAGATTTTATCATCGTGTAGGTGTCTGCACAAGAAATAAAAAGAAAGTCTTTAAGAGAGTTTAATGCTTGCTCAATAGATGGACCCAAGACTGAAGACAGGCTCTCTTCTGTCTCCATCCTTGCCTTTCACTGATTTTATTAGCATGTTTTTTTTCAAAAGACTGCTGGGAACCGAAAAGGGCTAACCGCGGTGTATTTCCACTCATGCATTCTATCAGGTTGGGAATTTCTTTATTCAGTGTCCGTAAAATTGTAAGTTAATAAAACTCTACCTTGATTTCCTACTTAAAAATTAGCACCGCAAAGGAATGTTCCACTCCCTATCCGAGGGTAAGCATTAACGCAATTTCCCATGGAGCTTGAACGATTATTACGAAAGGGGTTCGTTTTTAGTGCCAGTCGTCGCATTTCCGATTTGGCTTTTAAATACGGATGTGGGCTCAGCAGTCCGAATGTTTGGCGCCTGGGCATACCAGCGTCCATCTGCTTGGGGCGAGTCAAATGTAATTATTCGTTTGAAAATTCGCTTCTATCGGAAAATATCATTCTGGGGAACAGCGGGGTAATCTGAAATATGACAGGGTTAATCCGATACGAAACATTAAGCTATGCAACCTCTCAGTTGTGGAAAAGGAGCAGAGCGAAGAAAACATATGAAATGAGGGAAAACCGCAGGGCGGAGGCTGGGCTGACTTCAGAGCAATGAAGGTTGGCAGCCTAATTCAATAAACACCCTCCGGATTTCAGAGTAGATGATGCTCCGAATGCAAAGTCAGCACATGGGGCTGCGGAAAACCACCGGAGCACTCCAAAGGCCCAAGTCCAAATTTGATTTGTGCTTTCAAACATACACATTTCAGAAAACCTCATCTCGGTTTACGTGGTTGTTGTAGGTAAAATTTAAAATGAATCGTATCAATTGCATATGTAATAATACAGAAAAACTGGTATTTCTGACAGTAGGCTGGTATGTAACCTTAGGGAAGTCGATTTTTGAAGACAATGAAACGACTTTGGGATGGAAGATAATTGGATATTGTCATTAGCCCTCAGAATGTTGGGTCGGAAGGAAGAATGAATTGCAAATCACGAACACTACGAACACGAAAGAGCTTCAGATGAACTTACCATGAGACCATCTCATCACGAGAATGTTAATAAGCAAATTGCATAATATTCGAGCGTGGCAAAATACCTTATTACGGGAGGCACCATTTTGCTACTTTAAAATAAAACGTGTAACCTATTTATCAACATATCGACAAGTTCTAAGTCCACTTTAAAACTCGTGTAAGGTCTAAGGAGAAAGTGAAAAACGAAATTAAAACCATAAAAAAAACCTCCTGATACGATCAGAGAGAACCTCTGAATAGCGTGTCTCGCTCATTACTACATTTCTAAATGTAAATATGACTTCGTTTAGAATAAAAGTAGTCCTTTGTCATTCAAACGAGTAGGGACACTATTGCTTAACTGTCAGTATAGAAATGCAAATTCGAATTGAAATGAGCAAACCTTGTGTGTAGAGTGACCCTTGCAGTGAAAAAGTCGTATTTTAATTGCATGACTAAAATCGCTGTCAAATATTTCACCCTAATTGAACGCAGCCGTTTATGTATATGTCCAGCCAAGGCCTCTTGCTCACTTTCCTAAATTCATTGTGAAATACACCTGGTAATTCAGGCAAATCTTAAATCCTTAATAATATTGACACCAGCAATGTCTCTTCTATCATTCATGAATATTTCATGAAAGCAACACATCCTTAGCATTGCATTCACGGGAATCACTTTGATCAGTGAGATCTCACTGGCCACAACAGTACATTAAAAGAAAAAAAAAACTACAAACCTTCCTCTTCAAAAAACAGATATCTTAAACACTCTGTTCATTTGGTTATGCACAACCCGCAGATCCCATGACATTATTCGTCTGATCATATAAAATAGCCTTCCTACCACTGATTCTATCAGCACCTTGTTGGGATGTGATTGTCCCCTGAATGGTCTACAGTTGTGTCTTCCTGCCCTGAGTGGCAGACTGTGTGTGTCTGGTATGTTGGGTTTTGATTTTGGCCCTAGTGTCACACTAATCTACTATGTGCTCAGAGGTCTAGGCCTGTCCCTTGACCTGAGTGAGGTCCTGGACCTGTCTTGTGACCTTGAGGGAAGTATCAAGCATATTCTCATTGAACCAGTCATGACTCCTGTCCCTATCCTGGGTTTATTGCATAAAGCAGTGCTGTTCATTTGTGAAATCACCGTTATGAGCAGACCTTTTTATGTTTGGGAATGAAATGAGGCCTGAAAAGCTTGTAGTGTAATGTTCCCCTTCTATACTCCAACCCAGATCCCTAAAGCTAACACCCCACATGTATATTGTGTGTTTATGTATGGGACCTGTGAGGTTCATGCACAGTGTGTGTGAGAAATTGGGTTGTTGGTTGATTGGGATGTGAGCTCTGGTCAAGCAACAGCCACAATCCTTTGCAGGGGGGAACCACAAAATTCACTAAACAAACCTGAGCTTATTCCTGGGTAGATTGGCAGAAAAAACAGTCAGATTTAACCCAGAGGCAATGTGTAAAGTATTTATGCAGTACTCAAACAGTAATAAAGTGAAAACACAACACAATAAAAATCCCAAACCAATTTAGAAAAATAGAATGCATTTACATTTTTAATACATTATGTGACATCAAAACAACAAAAATCCAATCAGTAAAATTGGAATTATGAATTTTTGTAAGTTTAAGGTTCAAAATTGCACCTAAAAGATGAAACCGACAACCATGGATATCTGGTGACCTTTAGCAGCACCACCAAGGGGACAGGAGTGTATGGAGACATCTTGGGGGTTCAGGACTGCCTCAGATTGGGTCCATGTGCGGGTTCAAGATGGTGGGAGCTTGTTATGTCCCTGTAGCTCTGAGAAGGACACCAGCAAACTAGCCACTGGAATCACTTCTGGTAGTCCTGAGTGCAGATGTAGATGCAAGGCTCAACAGCAGGGCTGGTCTCCGAGGGTTCAAGGCAGGCATCAGATAGAAAAGCAGTCCATCCAGGTCTGATAGAGTGCACAACAGATTATAGCATCAGGCAGTCTTCTGAGAGTCTTTGCACAGGTCTAGTAGTGAACTTGAAGAGTGGGTCTGAGAGCCCTATTTTTATTCCCTGGTGCCCTTCTCATAGAAGGTGGGAGAAGTTTCTGGAAAGATTCTTTACATTTCTTGGAATTTCCTGACTCCCCGGCTCCAAGCTTGCTGGGTGACAATACAGACTCGTGAGGCATATTGTGATGAAACAGGGCACAGCCTGTTTAGGTTCAAGTGAGATTATGCTCATCCACCCCACCCACATCAAGCCAATTAATGAGCCATTGAGGTGCAGCTAATCCCACAATTATGTAACTGTCTGGGAGGAATTCCCAAAGTCTGTCAGTTACACCTAATCATGTGATGTAAGACAGACTGCAGGCACAGAGGGCTGAGGGCATAAAAATGCGAACTTTCTAAATTTTGCATTTTCAAACGTGTAATGATAAATCCGACTTTACCATTAAAGAGGGTTTCATCATCACCATTCCATAGGTACCAAACATGACATACCTATATCCACTCATTTATGAATTATAGCTTATTAAATGTAATACGGAATTCCCAATGTTATACAATAGGAGGGGAAGGCCTCACAGAAGTGAATTATTGTGTGTTTTACTACATGAAAAGGTTAAAAGTACATGTTCTACCTTTTAATTACACATCACCGCACCCCATTGGCTACCTACCTTTGCAAGCGGGTTTAAATGCCAAGTTGACCTTGCAGTATGACACTACATTCAGGCTCCAATAGCATGCCTAAAACTAGTCTTAGAGTGCCACTTAGGTGGGTGGCACAATAAGTGCTGCAGGCCACTTGTAACATTTAATTTACAGGCCCTTGGTATATGGTATACCACTCTTCAACGGACTTCCAAGTAAATTAAATACATCAACTGGGTATAAACCAATTAAACCATGTTTTAAGGAGAGAGCACAAGCATGATTAAAGTCCATGGAGTCCTAAGGCCAACACAAGTAGAAATCCAGCAAAAGTAGGAGGAGGAAGGCAAAAGGTTTGTGGGTGACCCTGCAAAGAGGGCCATTTCCAACAATGTTTATGAGTGAGATAGCATAATGGAGGCCTCTGGAATGCAGTTGGGATGGTCCAAGCTTAACATGCTGCACGAAAATGAATAATAGGCTGATTTGTTAGACAGTGGAAGTGTATTGCTGACATTCCTGAAGCTGGAGGCAGACAATATAGCAACTGAAGGAAGGGGAGAGGAGGCAAGGATATTTTTGAAATTCAATTAGCGTTTTGCTGAGCAAGAACCTGGTAGTTAGTATTCATGAATTACCACCATTTGATTGATGGTGGGACAGCAGAATTGGATGTGCAAGGTAAGGAGAATCCCTTAGGTGAGGCCCAGACCTTGGTCTTTCCCTTACGACACTCTGTAAGAAATGTGTTTATTAGTTACGAAGCATGCAAGTCCTTCACAACTTATAAGTCTACAACCTTTATTTTTACTAGATTCTAATACCCCATTGTAGATACTGACTCCCTCAGGGTAGTGAAGCAGAGCAATCCGAGGCATACTCATGGAAGATGGTGTGAGCCAGTATCACCAGCTCACTGAAATGCAATAACAGTACTCAATAAATCATTGTCCAGTCATTCCTTTTTTAGTATAAAAAGGAAAAGTGCCTTATTACACACACTACTGAATACCGCACAGACCCCTCAGATGGTTAATGCAACTGAACTGCTGAGATGGTCCATCTTCCTATAAGGAATGGACTTTGTGGTGGAACATCACCCTGAAGATGACCAGTCCAATGTTGATGGTATATCCAGTTCTTCTGCCTAAGCAATGAGAATGCCTAAGTCTGCTTTCAGATGTGGGAGGACACATTAGTCTTGAAATCCTTGGCCTGCATTTAAGTGGCACACATCTTTTCCCTGCAAGCCATTAGTTAATGCCACATGTACCCAGGACCTACAATTTAAATGGTATTAGTTAGCCTGCAGCACTTCATGTGCCAATCACTAAAGTAGCTGTTGGGACAGAAAAATCTCTCTCATGGTGAGGACGTGCATTCCTGTCGGGAGTGCCCCAAATGTAATGATGTCTGGATCCCTAATGCTGATTTTTGTTGTCATGGGAGAACACAGATCATGCTCGTGTGCCATGACATACATATATATATAGATCTCTCTCTCTCTATATATATATATATATATATAGGTCTATCCATAGATAAATCCATATAGATAGATCTATCTATCTACATGGATTGATATATCTATATACAAATCTATATATATATATATACATATATAGATCAGTATTTTTTTTGGTAGTTGTAGGGTTTCCTTGGGGGCCAAAATGGCCCCCAGGGAAACCCTACAACTACAAAAAAAAAGATTGCCCCCACAGGGGGTCGCCCTGCCCACGGGTGACCCCCTGTCAATTTCTTTATTTTTTAAAAACAAATTAGCCCCAGGGGGCCCCAGCCTTGAAATTAAAAAATATGGCCCCAGAGGGGGGCGGGGAAGGCCCGTTTCTGAGGGGGCCGACCCCAAGTGAAATCTCTGGTGTCTAGTGGCGTTTCCTGTCCCTCTGCGATCGAGGGCCAGGAAACGCGTACAGGAGAGTCTCCCCTTTCATACGAGGCCTTCCTGAATGTGGAGAAGGCTGTTTGGGGCAGTTTTCCCCATCCGAGCAGGAAGCGGCCATATGGCCGCTTCCTGCTCGGATGGGGAAAACAACACTGTGACGTCAGCACGCCTCGCGGCGGGCTGACGTCACAAAGGGGCGGGTGGGGGGCGGGTGGGGGGTGGGGGGGAGACAGGGTGTCTCCCAGGGCTTAAAAAAAAAAAAAGAAAATCCTTGGGTGCAATGCACCTGAGGATTTTCGAATCCCCTCCATGGTGTCGGCCACTGGTCGTGACCTGCACAAGGGAGGTAGTGCGGGCGTCGGCCTGTGGCCGACGCCCACACTAAAGGGGTTAATTATGAAATATAACAATAATTCATTCAAATATTTACATCAAATTGTCAAACACAAAAAGACAAACAGGCGTTGTTCAAAAACACAATTTCATTGGTTGGCACTACCGAAACCTGTTTGTGACACAAACCACATACATAAAATTACACACATTTTAAAAATATTGCATCTAGATTCTGATAATTTTAGGGAAAAAAAAGGGTGAGGAAGGAGCTGGAGTAATTCTCAAGTCTTTAGCAGCACTTAACTCTAAAGCCTCTAGTCCCTGTGTGACCATCCCACTTTACATGCACTTTCTGGATACTCTATGTAGTCGACATGTTTTGAACCCACACAATTAAACGGTTCTCATTAGGACACAGAGCAGATGGATGACACTGCTGACCCGCCATTAAAGATGAGAGACCTTTCGCCAGTCAGAAGGAGCGTTATCATGACATGCTGTTTCCCTGCTGTGTCAGGTATTTTGTAGAAGGGTATATTGACTAGTTGACGGTCACAAGGCACTATATTCCAGTAAGAGTTGAGTACTTGATTTTTCTGTTTTCTTTTTTTAGTGTCACCCTGTGTTCTGTGCCTCAGGGACCTGCCTATAAAACACTAGAGCTCTGACCGCAGGAGACTGTGTGTAATGTTTGTGAATAGATTATTTTCCTCTATAGTTATATATAAATACTCCTTTTTTCATAAAAGCAAGTATTTGACTAGACAATCATTTATTGATGCTGCCAGTTGTGAACCTGTGTGCACTCCCCTGTGTCTCCCCTGTTTCTACCCCCCTCCCTGAGAAACCTTGGACTGCTCAACTAGCACTACAACTGAGAATCAGGTTCTAAAGAGGTTCTTGCCCCATTTGCTCAGGATCCATAGTGGGACAGGCACAGGACATCAGCAGTGAAGGCCCACCATGGTTGGGGCCAGTTATCCCTGTTTCCCCTGTGACCCTCTAAATGGGGTTCTGACAATAGCCTTTTAAAACATCTCATGCCTGCCACCTCAATCTGTAGTGCGGTTTGAAACTGCCATTTCAATCTGGTTAAATAAACCCTTTACTAGACCTAAGCCTTCCTTTTTACTATGTAGATGTCACATATAAGATAGACCTTAAAGGCTTATGGATCAGAGTGCATTGTATTTAACAAGTAGAATGTGTGCTTACGTTTTACATGTCCTGGTAGTGAAACAAATTCTACAGTTATTTTTTACTGTTGTAGAGCTTCCCAGTGACAAACAATGGGTTACCTTATTACTTTTTAAAAGTGTTAACACGGCATTGGGAGCAGAAAGAGATATGGGCCCTCATTACAACCCTGGCGGTCAGTGTTAAAGCGTCGGTAATACCGCCAACAGGCCGGCGGTAAAAAAAATGGGACTTTGCCCCTGGCGGTTACCGCCATCCAAGAGCGCCACTTTAACACACTGACTGCCAGGGTGGTAACGGCCACTGGGGTGTTTTTCGTGCCAAATTTACTGCCACAAAAACCATGGTGGTAGGCACTATCAGTGCCAGGGAATCCCTTACCTGGCACTTATAGGGGCCTCCCCTGCCCCCCTTCCCCTCCCCGGACTCCTTCCCCACCCTCCACCTCCCTCTCCTGCCCCCGCACACATACACAACCACATGCACACCTATATACCCACATGCACACATGCATACCCACCTCCACCCACGCATGCACACATACATGCACACATACATACCCACACCCCGCAACACACAACAACATATCTTGCCACACCCAAGCATTCACAACACACAACACTCACAATCACTCATTCACGCATGCCTCCACCGTGACTCACACCCGCATGCACACATACCAAAACATACACCCCCCACATACACAAAACCTCCCCCACCTCCCTCTCCGGTCGTAAAACCCAACTTATCTGCTTGCAGGGAGTCCTCCGGGTGGAGACAGTCTGCGGCGCTGCTGTCAGCAGCAGCATCCACCAGCAAAACACCGCCAGGCCGTATCATTGCTCATATTTTGCTGGCGTGGCGGTGCTACTGTCAGCAGCGCCGCCTTACAGCCGTTCGCAGCCATGACCGTCGGCGGTGTTCCATCGGCATTCTCGTGGAATACCATCGGTCATGATAGGCAAAGACAGCTGGTAGCCACAGCGGCGGTATGTCGCCGTGGCGGTAGGCAGTCAATACCGCCAATGTTGTAGTGAGGCCCATGGTGTTTATGCTCAAATTAACTGTAACTTCAAATACCCTTAAGTTATTAAGTAGGATTTTAAGTCACAATTTTGAAAATGCACATTTTAGACAGTTGCCCTTTTCTTGCCCCAAGCAAGGGCTTTTTTATTGCTTCCAGACAGCAAAACGAAGGGGGCTTAAATGTGGACGGGATGGGCCATCCTGGCAGGATGACTGGGGAGGGGCTGTACTAAGCCTCATTTACATTACATAGGGCTATGCCTCCTTTACACACAAACAAACCTGACCCCAATCCTGCATTATATTTTGTCACCACAGACAATTTGGAGCATTGAAAGAGGAAAGGGATTAACATTCCAGAACATCATTATGGGGCTAGGACAGGGAGTCAACCCACACAAAGGCTGGCACCAAGTATAAATATTGGACCTGAAGAGCAACTCACAAGAACTCCCCTGGACCTGCCGAAATTAGAGAATATGGCTTGCCCTGCTGCCAAAGGACTGACCTGCTGTATGAAGGACTACCTGCTAGACCTGCTTGCCTTCAAAACCAGGCTAACCAAAGGGACTCCAAGGGTCAGTTTAGGGACCTCCTGTATGAGCTACAGGGACACAACTAGTTTTTCAGAGACCTCCCTGCAACTGCCCAACTGACCTGCTACAACTGGACCTGTCTGGACCTGCATTTGGACTTACCGGAGCCTTGCTGGCCTCTGCTGGAGTGAGTCCCTGATCCCCAAGAAGTGCCTTCCCAGGTCCTGGACCCTTGACTTGCATCAGAGGGCACTCCTCCTAAAGTAAAACGAAAATACTGAAGGGCTCCTTTTGACCTTGCAGGGGCCTATTTGCGCCACGTCTCTGCAGCATGTGATGACTAGCAATGCTAAGTACTGGCGAGACCTGCACTTTGAGCCATCAACAATTGTCCACAGTGACTGGCAGCACAAGACTTGCACTTCATAATACTGAAGTGACGATAGCCACAGCAAAGACCGTACATGGCACCCAACTGGTTCTTCATGCTACAGCAACGACCATCTGTGTCACTGGCCTGCTTTTCTCATTACAGTGACAACCATCTGCAATGCTCAATCTCCTCTTGTTAGACCTGACAGTCTTAAGGTGGTCACCCCTAACATTTTGTCTGCCTCCCTCCACTTTTTGGATACTGTTTTTGCTGTTGTTTTAGACTCTGCACACTTTACCACTGCTAACCAGTGATACGTGCATATGCTCTCTCCCTTTAAACATGATGACATTGGATCATACCAAATTGGATTATTTAATTTACTTATAAGTCCTTAGTAAAGTGCACTATATATGCCCAGGCTCTATAGATTAAATGCTACTAGTGGGCCTGCAGCACTCATTGTGCCGCCCACTTAACCAGTCCCTTAACCATGTCTCAGGCATGCCATTGCAAGGCCTGTGTGTGCAGTTTCACTGCCAATTCGACTTGGCATTTAAAAGTACTTGCCAAGCCGAAACCCCACCCTTTTTCTACATATAAGTCACCCATCAGGCAGGGTGCTATGTAGGCAAAAGGCAGGACATATACCTGTGTAGTTTACACGTCCTAGTAGTGTAAAACTCCTAAATTTGTTTTTACTCTGCTGTGAGGCCTGCTTCCTTCCTAGGCTAACATTGGGGCTACCCTCATATACCGTTTGATTGGTAGCTGCTGATCTGAAAGGAGTAGGAAGGTTATATTTAGTATGGCCAGAATGGTAATACAAAATCCTGCTTACTGGTGAAGTTGGATTTAACATTACTATTTTAGAAATGCCACTTTTACAAAGTGAGCATTTCTCTGCACTTAAATTGTGGTGTGGTCAGTTTTATGTATCCTTTGCGCGCTAGCTTCAGGCTTTAGGCCTTTGTGCACTTTCCCTGGATGTATTTTATTCCTTTGCTCGCAGCTTAGAACCTCTGTGCACTTTGCTCTAAAGGCTTTTTATTCGGCTTCGTACTGTTATTTTTCAAATAACCAGTTCTACGGTCTTGTTTTATTTTTTATATCACACTGTTTAGCCTACTTCAGCACTGGAGTTCTCAATAACACATTCTTGTTCACTCTGTGCTTCAGTCAAGGATACAGTCTGGTACATTGCCGATAGATGTGGTAGGAGTTTTGTCTTTGGCATTCTTGCGTAGGGACATTTTGTGATCACACTGACATGTTAGTTATAAAAACACTTCCTTGTCCCAATACACGCAAGAGGGAGATTCCGACCAGGGAACCACAACTAGACGCTGACTGCCTCGTTGCAGATGCTGAACCAGATCACAGGCCTTTGCTCAGGTATGAGGGTTGATGGCTTCCCAGGGAATCTGAAAGGCAAGTTAGAAGCTTAACATGCTGTGCTCGAAATTGAACTAGCTGAGAGAGAGTAGAAATTGTTAACACCATGATAGCGTTATTCTTATGTTTCACTCTCCTCGTGACTATTTCAATCCTACTGTGTTGTATGGTTGTGGTTATTGCGGCTCACGCCTTAATATCTAAAATGCAGTAGTTTTATTAAAAAAAATATATAAAACTTAAACTGCCTTTGTCATTTGTATATGAGATCATACTGTAAATGAGAGAGCTGGTTTGGATCTGAGTGACCACGACTTCCCTGAGAAGTTCCAAAGATGTCATGCGCTCGGCTGCCCAATCATCCCTTCCGCTTGGGAGAGATGAGGCACTGCTAGTTAGCCGGAGCAAAACTGGATTTAGGGTGACAGAGGTCCTTCCAAGTGGGTCAGACTCAGTTATCCACACCGTGAACGATCCTGCTACCTAGAAATCCAGTAGTCTAATTTAGGATAATGAGAGCCAACGCGACAAAATCATTCCGTGCCTTACAATCCACGTCTGGCTGGGTTCAGTTGACAGCTCCCTTGTGCATTCATTCAGACACACCCCAAACAAAGGATGCTAAGCCTCACTTGTATACATCTGCATTTTGAATGGGTCTTCCGGGGCTGGGAGGGTGGAGGGCCTGACACTTACATGTCAAAGGACAGTAGCCTGCCCTCACACAAAGGACTGCTGCACCCCCTACTGGGACCCTGGCAGACAGGATTAAACTGAAAGGGGACCTTGTGCACTTCTAAGCCACACTTTGAAGTCTCCCCCTCACTTCAAAGGCACATTTGGGTATTTAAACAGGGCCTCTGCCCTACCCACTCAGACACTTCCTGGAGAAGAGATCCTGAACCAGAATCTGCAACCTGCCAAGAAGAAGTGCCTGGCTGCCCAAAGGACTCAACTGATTGCTTTCTGTGAAGAACTGCTGCCTTGCTGTTGCCCTGGGGCCTTGGAGCTCTCTGGCTGTGCTTAGAAGTGCTCTCCAAGGGCTTGAATAGAGATTGCCTCCTGTTCCCTGAAGTCTCAGGACAAAAAATAATTCATCTCTACAAAAAGGACTCCTTGTGTGGGAAAAAATCGATGCACAGCCTGCCAGAAACGACGCATGGCCTGCATTGTGGTGAAAAACTCACTGCACGCTGAACCGGAACGACGCAGCCTGACTTTGCAACGGCTGGTCGAAAATTCAGCACACAGCCCACTGGATCGATGTACAGCCGAGCCGGAAAGATGCAGCCCGACTTCCAGAGAGGAATCGATGCATCACCTGATGCAGCCCCTGTGACTTCATCCTGTCAGGGCCAGAAATACATGCATCATACCTGGAGCGTCCGAAAACACTGGAACCTGAAGAGGATCCACAACCGAGTGCCGGAAATCAATGCAAAGCCGTCCCTGCTTGAAAACGAAATGACACATCACTGTGTGCAGCCTGAGAAATCGATGAACGCCTCCCAGTTTTCTACGCATCTCCTCCTCTGCGGTTCTTTGCAGAGATTTTGAACGTAAACTAGGTACTTTGTGCTTGAAAGAGACATTGATTGCTTTTAATAGACTAAAGACACTTTATATCATTTTTACAGTGATATTTTTAACATATCATCAAGTCAACATTTTAATCGTTTTGACCTGCAACTTATCAGATAAATATTATATATTTTCCTAAACACTGTGTGGTGTATTTTTGTGATGTTCTTCTGTGTTATTGCATGATTTATTGCACAAATACTTTACACATTGCCTTCTAAGTTAAGCCTGACAGCTCAGTGCCAAGCTACCAGAGGGTGGGCACACGATAATTTGGATTGTGTGTGACTTACCCTGACTAGAGTGAGGGTCCTTACTTTGACAGGGGGTAACCTCACTGCCAACCAAATACCCCATTTCTAACACCTCTAATGTGAACGGAACTCTTTGCACCAGACTTAGAAGGTAACTTTTCAGGTGGACTACCCCAGTCCCTGTATCCGACCCACACACTGTTATGGTCACCCTAAAGTTGTGACTTTGCCATGGTCTAGCGCAACCAAATGACCACCAGTGGTGCTTTGTGATTCTGTTTTCACTAAAATCATTAAAATTGAATATCTCCAGGTTTATGGACTTTTATCATCCTTGTATCATTTATTAAAGTTTACTCTTTTTTCTATATTGGTTTGAAATTGTTCTCGTGTATGTATTACTGTTTGTCTGCTACAAAAATATTTTCCACATTGTCTCTAAATGAGCTTGACTTTTATGTGCCAGCATGGGTTAATTTAGTGACTTGTGTGGCTACCCCTGACAAGGACTGTGGTTTTTGCCTGAGTGGGGTTTCCGCTATCCTTGACCAACAGTTCCATTTCTTACAGGTCCCATTTGGTGATTTATGCTTACTGAAAATCCAATTAAGAAGACCTTTGTAGGTTGATTTGACTTTTTTTTTTCTTTTTTGTGTGTATCCATTTTAAATACACAGAAGATTTCATATTTTTACTTTTTCCGTCAGGTTCTCAGATCTTATATCTCCCTTCATCTTTTTGAGCATCACCCATTTCAATACTGACTCTCCATTCTCACTTTCCATACAGTAGGACACTAGTTGTGCACTGACTTTCTGGGGCTGCAATGCAAATTTGTGTTCTCAAAACTGCGTCTAAAACCCACACCATATCACTAATATATTCCACACAACATGGATATAGAATACGGTAGATGACATTACTCATTCAGCAATTCGTCATTTCTTTTAATGCCATTCTGTGTCCTTTATATGTAACTTTCAGTCCAATATTGCAGACCTACAAGCATGGCAATAACCATATCCATGGTTCCTTTTGACTAGGTTTTCATTGCACCCAATAGATCTCTGTATCAATTGTTTATCTTGCATCTGCATATCTGTCAGTTTATCTTTCAAATTTTGCTGGAAGGCAAATTAGGTTTTGTGCTGGCTCTTATCATTTTCATTTGTATTGAGAATGTGCCAGATTGAGTTTACAAACTTCCTGATATTATCATTTAGGTTTGAGTTCTATGCTAATAGTACTAATAATAAAGTAAAGTGCTTTATGTTGCTCTTTGCATTGGTGTTTGGACAATAAAATATATGTAATATCACCTTGATGCTGAGAAATACATACACTTCTTAATGGTGGGATTTTGAATTCTCCATGGATCATTGACTCCTACCTTTTAAATAAAAGATTATTACAGTTCTGTCAAATCAATGCTTCCTCTGGTTTGGATCTGATTGTAAGGAATCCAGGGTTGTCAACTGAAGAAAATAGAAGTCGCCTATAAAAATCCCACTTGGGAAAATGATTAGAGAGGATAATGACATTAAGTCTCCTCTAAATGCCATACTATTAAATTAAAATGAAAGACCGTTTAGTAACATCAATGTCCAATGCCACCCAACTGCTTGCCTTATCTTGCCACTTTTTATTAAAAAAACATGGAAGGTTTTTAGCAACCTGAATAACAACTCCTCCTTGTGCTGCTGATGAAAATAAAACTTGCCAGAAGGCTGGCGAGGCCTGCTTACTCACTAGTTGACTTTTTAAGTTGAGATTCCTGAATTAGGACAACTGAGATTTATAGGCTTGTGAACAACGAAAACATGTTTCTCTTTTTTATTGTTGAGGCCATTTACATTGACTGATATTATTTTTAAGTCAACCATATCCAAATATTTGGTCATGCCTTGCCACACAATCTGAAAACCTGAAATCTGTTAAAGATCAAATAGTCGCTGTTGGTACCATGCAAAGTCTTGAAGACCAGGCAACAGGTTTTCAATAGTATCCTTTAAATGAATGGCAAGCAACCAGTGCAGTTGTTTCATGAGAGGGATGGTATGGGTTCTCATGTTCACTTTGAAAACTAGTCGTACTAACTGCAATCTCATAAGATCAGATTTAGTGAGTCCCAGGTAGAGGGATTGGCATAATCCAATTGGAAACAAATAATACCTGCCATAATGGTTTTCAGTGCCTTATGGCAGCAATTTCCTGGTAGTCCATAAAAGATAAATGC
This sequence comes from Pleurodeles waltl, assembly GCF_031143425.1. Lineage (NCBI taxonomy): Eukaryota > Metazoa > Chordata > Amphibia > Caudata > Salamandridae > Pleurodeles > Pleurodeles waltl. Next base: position 254,598,939 of record NC_090438.1, on the reverse strand, counting down.
ATTTTGATGCCAATAACTTGATGTTAGGTTTCATAGAGAACTGTTGATCAAACAGTAAACCCAAACATTTATCAGGCTCCTTAGCTGTGGTTAAGGGTCCCTGTTATTCCCGCCTTTTGGACATGCTGTAATAAGATATTTTGATTGTTCCATGTCAAAAGCCAGAAATTTTCTCAATATTTGGCAAGTTTGGAAACCAGCTTGATGGGGTTAGGTAGTGAGTTGTGCAAAAATGTAAACATTTTGTGGGACAGATACCATTCTAATAATTTGGAACAAAAAGGCAGTAAAGATATCGGACAATAATCTTTCAGTATGAAAGTGGCAACACCATATTTATTTCAGTACTGGAATTACAGTCGCTTTCTTGAAGCTCCCTGGTACTTCATCTAAAGCCAGGGAAGACTTAAACATTGAAAGCAAAGGCTCCATAATGAATTGTGTCATTCATTTATTTAATTCTGGTGGACATGAGTCTAGAGGAGACCCAGATATGAATTTCATTAATAAATGTTGTAATGTCTACAAATTATTGGTACAAACTCATTCATTTTAGATTCATTGTAATCACTAAAAAGAGGGTCACTTGCAATTGAGGTGCTATCCGCAGTGCTTTCCTTAATTGTTTCCATATTGACCACAAAGAAGGTATTTGAGGGCATATTTACAAGCCCATGGCACCACCTTTGCATCATTTTTTTGATGGTATGGCGGTGCTAAGGTGGCCTTTTCCCCATGCCATACTTACAAAGTGGCACAATGCAAGCATTGCACCACTTTGTAACTTCTTGCACCATATTATGCCTGCACCAGGCATACTGTATTCAAGGGCCATTAGGAGGCCCAAAAAAATGGCACAGGGAAATTTACAACATTTCACTTCACCACTTTTCCCGTCATTTTTAACGCCTGATCAGAGCACATGTTAAAATGACTCACCTATTGAAATCAGTGGGCCTCCCTGTGCTTTGCTGCACTAGCATCAACATTTTTGAAGCTAGTGTAGCAAAGTGCGACAATAGCATAAAAAATGTTGACGCTATTGTGCTAACAACCGCCATGGTACGCTGCATTGTAAATACAGGGCAACCATGGTGTTGTTAGGTGGTGGTAGGGACATGCAAGAAAAGTGGCGCATAAGGACCAATGTGCCACTTTCTTGTAAATATGCCCTTTAGTTTGTTGCAGTACATAAATGATGATTAGAAATGTTGACTGGTTCCGTCAGCATCAGAAAGCTCATGCATGATTTTAAAGGTTTCCTTTTGTGGATTTTGTGTGTTACATATCCTATTAAAGTGATAGGATTTATTAGTATGTAACAGTTGCTTGTATTCCATTATGTCCGATTTCAATGTTAGCTCACTCGTTCAGTCATAGTTCCTGCACTGGGAATTTTCTTAGGATCTTAACTGTAGTTTAGCTTCTACTAATTCATGAGCGAACCAAGGTCCTGGGGATTGCCCTTTTTATAATCCTTGTCTTAATTTTAGGATCATGACATTTGCAGCCATTGGTTATCCATTGTGTAAACTCGTTTTCTTCAACTTTTAAGGAAATACTCAAGATCTAATATATCTCTGTCACAGTAACTAAGAGTTTCTTTTCCCCCAATTTATTCATTTCCACCTGTGTTTACAAATGTTTCAGATTAATTTTTATGAGTAGGTATCTGAATCAAAATTAAAAAGCAAGTGGTCCAGTCAAATGCATGTCAATATGCACAGCATTGCATTTAAAATTGACATTTATAATTGTTTTCGAATGATTAATCATTAATGAGCAGATTAACTCTTGCAATAAGTTATGGAAATCACTCCTCTAGCTGAGAAGGCGATACACCAGGAGTAAAGATTGTCTACAACTCCCTAATTTCAAATTAAATTGTAACATTTCTATATTAGGTGGTGATAGTACGTTTTTTCGTGTGGAGGGATAATTTGGAGGGATAATTAAATTGAAGCAGCATTAGTGTAACATTAGTTACATTATAATCTCAGGAGAGAAGATTGTGAAGTTGATTTGTATATTCTATAGTATAGTGAGAGTTAATTGTATAGTAAGAGGTCAGAAATGTCCATATTATGTTTAACCATGGATCTGATATTCTGATAAGCCACTTTAAGTAACCCATTGGGCTTTTCGGTGGATTTGATTCCTGTTAACCCCTCACAGGATATGTTAGGAAGGCTAAGGTTGGCAACAGAGTTAAATGTCTTGGGTAGTACAGTGTGCTCCACCTTATTTAGCACATGAAGTTGGGTGGCAACATAACTCCGAGAGCCAGTATGGTGGCTAGTCCCTGGCCGATCCAGGAGGAGGTAAAACGGGCTTAGATTTGGTGTACCTTCAGCCCAGCTGTGCAGCCACCTTGTTTGTACGGACCCCTGGCACATCTAGAATGCTAATAGTAAAAAATGGTGCTTGCTCGAAAATGGCACTTCCAAAATGGCTCTTCTTTGAGTGCCTTTCATCACACAAAATCAAGCTAAGTGAAAAATTTGCCCCCAATTTTTCAGGCCCAACTAATACAATCTACTACAAATCCCCCTCAGAGAGTGAACAGGTAAATGTATGATCCAATTTTACCGGAATTATGTCACATAAACCGCAGGCTTTCAAAGACATGCAATTTCAATCATTTTCAAAGTGTGAAGTGCAATTAATCGAAGAAGAGTCCGGTGTGCAAAATTGCATAGCTAGAAAAAAAGAGGATGGCGGTCAGCATTCACCTAGCCTGAGTGTTCTCTCCGACTGATTACATGTGTGCTAGCTTAATACCATTCTTATGAGGGATTTATCAACCATTTTCCTAAAGTTACTGCGGAGAATCAGCAGCTGTGCATTATGGATCAAGTTGTTCATTTGGGAACCCTAGCATTCAGGAGTGGAGTGTGAATTACCATGAATATACTTTCATATCATGCAATGTCTGTGTCACTACCCCGTGTGTTGGAGGTTGCTGTCCATTCTGATATACGGGCACGCATTGGCCCCATGAGAGGGAGTAAGGCTGTCAGATCCCCTTGTAAGGGTAAATCTGTCTCCAGGAGACAGAATTGGACATTGATGTACTGACTTAAGTGAAGCTCGTTCACCCTCACTAAATATGTGACAGTTGCAAGTTTGAATCCACAGACATGTTGTGTAATATGTAATACAGAGTTTTGTTGAAGCATGAAGACTTATAATCAGCCTGGCACATCTGAAAACACAATAAGTCCAGTGAGTGAGAACTGAGTCTGCATTATCAGTGCAATGCAACTTCTCTCTTTACGTTTGAGACTGCAGAGTGTAAAAACAGTTAAACCGAACTGGTAAGGTTTCTTACTGCCAGTTAAAAAACAGCACACTTTCTTGATGTGGAATGTCTGCTGCAAAGGTTTAAATGACTGCTGGTGGAGAATCCCTTTGCCTTCTGTCAGTGGGCATCTATTCATTGGTACATTTTGTGTTTCACAAAAAGACTATTTTGGTGGAAAATTAAACGTTCCATTATAACTGTATGTGTCCACAGGGAAAGTATTTCTTACTGATAAGAGCAAACACCGTGAGAACTATAATTCTCTACATCCAAAATAAACTATAAAGATAAAGTAAATGAATCCCAGTTTGAATCTTAAAAGACTCATCATCGTGCTATCAAATACTGTTGTGGAATTACATTTTTTTAATTAAAAATGTCATAAGATTCTGTGAAATTTTCAGATACAATGTTATTTAAACAGAGATTGATAATGTATATTTTTCAAACTTTCAAATGGTTCAAAATAATTTTAATTGCCACATAATGTTTAAATCCAATAAGTGTCTAAATGATGAAAAGGACTCTGAAAGCAAAAATACAATTGCAGAGCGTATGCAATGTAGGTAATTACTTTGATATTGGTTGAATCAATCTAGGTAAAAGCGTATTCAACTCATTTAAGGGTAGAAGTTGAGTTCCAATAGAATCATTCTTGGTCGGTGCATGTATAAACCATTTACAAGTGGAAGATGGATACCAAGTGCATCTAAATTTGATGACAAGAAACACCCATGTAATGACAGAAAAATCTAAAGAAATAACAACAGTAACACATTGAAATCTAACACGTTGAAATTTAAAAGATGATAAACACATTAAACATATGTTCAAACCAGTAACACATATATGAAATCAAGACATCCTACTATAGTGTGCTGGGGTATGAAAACATGGAAATAAGCAAAAAAAGGGATTTTGAAAAGGCTTTTCAATATCCTGAAAAGTTTTCATGTGGGGATTGAGGGGTGGTTTATTAAATTTTGTCACAACTCTGCTGCATTATGTGAAAGGAAGAGAGCAGAACAGCACTATGGGCCAGATGTATCAAACGTTTTTGCATTCGCAAACGGTGCGATTCGCAAAAATTTGTTTTTCGATGTATGAAAGTCATTCGCAGGCCAAAAACAAGGAACAAGGAATCGCTAAAATTGAGATTTTTTGCGCTTCGACATGGTTTAGCATGTCGCTATCTGCGTATCGCAAATTGCGACATGAAATACCGAATCGCTATTTGCATATCGCAAATTGCGAGAGCCTGAAAAGCAACTTGCAAATACAGATTCGGTATTTTGTGTCGCAAATTGCGATACGCAGATTGCGACACACTAAACCATGTCGCAATGCGATGCATCAAAAAATCGCAAATTGCGAATATTCGCAGAATGGCCTTTTGCACATGCAATTTACCACCGATTGAAACCAGGTGGTAACCAGGTGCAACCTATATAAATAGGCCCAGAATGCCTCAGCCTCTTTGCCAAAATGGCTGCAGTCTACGTCATGGTGAGGAGAATGAGGATCTTGGCAGGTTTGAAGAGAGGGAGGAGGAGACAGGAGCACATTTTCAGAGTGCGCATTACCTTCTTGACCAGACTGAGGAGGACATTTTTGAGAAGTACAGATTGAGCTCCGCCATGATACATGACCTGATAGCTGAGCTACAACCCATACTGCAGCGCACAACACACAGGACCAATAGCATACCCACCCATGTGCAGGTATTATGCTCCCTGCACCTACTTGCTTCAGGGAGCTATCAAGGGGTCATAGCAGCAGCTTGTGGGGGAGTACACAGAGTGGCCTCTCTAGATTTTTCAATGCATTTCTAAATGCCATATTGTTAGAAATTGGGTTTTTGGTTGGCAGTCAGGTTACCCCCTGTCCAAGCAAGAACCTCACTCTAGTCAGGGTAAGTCACACACAACCCAAAATTATCCTGTGCCCACCCTCTGGTAGCTTGGCATGAGCAGTCAGGCTTAACTTAGAAGGCAATGTATAAAGTATTTGTGCAATAAATCATACAATAACACAATATAGCACCACAAAAATACACCACACAGTGTTTAAAAAAATATATAATATTTATCTGGATAATTGCAGGTCAAAACTAATAAAGATGCAATATGAAATTGTAGAGATATCACTGAAAAGTGATATAAAGTGTCTTAAGACTTTAAAAAGCAAACAAAGTCTCTTTCAAGCACAAAGTACCTGGTTTAAAGTGGAAAATCTCCACAAAGGGCCGCAGAAGAAGAGATCCGTGGAAAAATGGTGTGTGCGTCGATTTCTCCCCAGCACACTTGGACTTGCGGCGTTATTTTTCACGCAGGGAAGTCGGGTGTCGGTTTCCGGCACGCGGACAGTCTCTTTCTGTGGTTCGCGGGATTACCAGATGTTCCGGGGTCTGTGCGTGGAATCCTAGGCTTGTTTTCCGGCTGCGCGTCGTTCCGGTGGGCTGTGCGTGGAATCTTCTCCCTCGCGGCAGTCGTCACGTCGATTTCCTTTCTGGAGTCGGGCGGCGTTTGTCCAGGCGAGGCCGTGCGTTGAAGTTCCGGTCGCACCGCAGGCGTCGCATCGAGCGGCGTCTTTCCGGATCGGCGTGCAGTGAATTTTTCACTGCGGAGCAAGCTGTGCGTTGAATGTTTCGGCGCACAAGGCTGCCAAATGAAAAAGAGAAGTCTTTTTGGTCCCGAGACTTCAGGGAACAGGAGGCAAGCTCTATCCAAGCCCTTGGAGAGCACTTCAGCAGCAAGGTAAGAGTTCAGCAAGGCAGCAGGGCAACAGCAAGGCAGCAGTCCTTTGTAGAATGCAGTCAGGTGAGTCATTTAGGCAGCCAGGCAGTTCTTCTTGGCAGGATGCAGGTTCTGGCTCAGGTTTCTTCTCCAGCAAGTGTCTGATGAGGTAGGGCACAGGCCCTGTTTTATACCCAAATGTGCCTTTGAAGTGGGGGAGACTTCAAAGAGTGGCTAAGAAGTGCACCAGGTCCCCTTTCAGTTCAATCCTGTCTGACAGGGTCCCAGTAGGGTGTGCGGCAGTCCTTTGTGTGAGAGCAGGCCCTGCACCCTCCCAGCCCAGGAAGACCCATTCAAAATGCAGATGTATGCAAGTGAGGCTGAGTACCCTATGTTTGGTGTGTGTCTGAGTGAATGCACAAGGAGCTGTCAACTAAGCCCAGCCAGACGTGGATTCTAAGGCACAGAAAGATTTAAGTGCAAAGAAATGCTCACTTTCTAAAAGTAGCATTTCTAGAATAGTCAAATTAAATCCAACTTCACCAGTCAGCAGGATTTGGTATTACCATTCTGGCCATACTAAATATGACCTTCCTACTCCATTCAGATCAGCAGCAACCACTTCAATACTGTATGAGGGCAGCCCCAATGTTAGCCTATGAAGGGAGCAGGCCTCACAGTAGTGCAAAAACGAATTTAGGAGTTTTTCACTACCAGGACATGTAAACTACACAGGTACATGTCCTGCCTTTCACCCACACAGCAACCTGCACTAGGGGTTACCTAGGGCACACATTAGAGGTGCCTTATATGTGGAGAAAGGGAAGGTTTAGGCTTGGCAAGTACTTTTAAATGCCGAGTCGAGGTGACAGTGAAACTGGTAAAGGGGCTACTTAAGTGGATGGCACAATCAGTGCTGCAGGCCCACTAGTAGCATTTCATCTACAGGCCCTAGGCACATATAGTGCACATTACTAGGGACTTATAAGTAAATTAAATAGTTCAATCAGGTATGATCCAAGGTTACAATTTTTAAAGGGTGAGAACATATGCACTTTAGTACTGGTTAGCAGTGATAAAGTGTGCAGAGTCTAAATGCCAGCAAAAACAGTGTCCAAAAAGTGGATGAAGGCAGGCAAAAAGTTAGGGGTGACCACCCTAAGGCTGTCAGGTCTAACACATGTTGAGCAGGATACACCAGTAAATCCGATTCCCCAACACCCCACAGGACATACAGGAGACAAAAATAGATTTCTAACAGATAGCACAGTTCCCCCACGTCCTAGGTGCCATAGATGGGACACTTGTTGCAATCTGTCCACCATCGACCACAGAGTATGTGTACCGCAACCGTAAATACCAACATTCAATGAACATACAGGTGATATGCAATGCCTCCTACATCATAACTGATCTCGTGGTCAGGTACCCAGGGAGCACACATGATTCATACATCTTTCGCCACAGCGGGATTCACACAAGACTTCTAGCTGGGGAATTTGGTGAAGGATATCTACTGGGTAATTTCCAACTTTACAATGTTGCATTGATGGCAGTGTGACGTCACATGGCACAGCTACTCATTATACCCTCTGTTCCTTCCAGGAGACAGTGCCTACGCAGTGCGCACCTACATGATGACACCCTACCTAAATCCTGCAACACCAGCAGAACGGAGATACAATTCAGCACACAGGGCGACCCGCAATGTGGTGGAGCGCACCTTTGGCCTGCTGAAGAGTCACTTCTGGTGCATCCACAAAAGTGGAGGGGCACTACAGTACAGCCTGGACACTACCTGTAGAATAGTGGACACATGTGAGATTTTGCACAATATAGCTACCACCAGGGGCATACCTGTGGAAATATCAGAGCCAGACTCAGATGAGGATGATGATCCCATACCACCCCTACAGCCAGCAGACAGGACCAGTGCAGGAGAGGGCAGGCAAAGGCGTGCTGACATCACGCACAACCATTTCAGATGTAAGTAATGACAACACCACCTCACTGACATCTATTCCAGTAGTTCACACCTTTATTACCTTGACTTCAGGTAACATACTTGTCACTAGGACAAAGCAATACACATGAGTCAGACATGAGCTATTAACAGTGTCACACTATTATCATCACAGTTTACTGTAGTGCTACATGTGAAGGTAGTCCCCTGTAGCCCTCAATGTCACTTCTTACGACCATGCATTCCACTTGAATGCGCAGTGGCCTCACCAGCACCTCTTGAGTCAGGCTCACAGGCAGTACTGTGCCTGGCACTGCGGTGCCTAGGATCCATCACGGGCACTGCTAGACTGCTGAGGCTAGATGGCTCCTCAGTATCCCCAACTCCCAGTTCGCAGGGTGTAGCACTGCGTGCTGTCAGCATAGCATCCAGGACATTGGTTATTAGCACCAATCCCTGGGCAACATCCCGACTGCTATGTGCTGCCTCCACCTGTGCGGCCACAGCACGCCGTGATATCAGGACAGTTGAAGTAGCAAGACGATTTACAGATCTGCAAACGCCATTGAACATTCCCATGAATTGCTGTTCGCGCCTGCGGTGGCTAACACGCTCATGCCTGATCTCATTACAGAGTTCCTTAATGGCATTTGTCAGTTCCTTGGTGTTATCCGCAGCTGTTTGCTGTCCCTCATGCAGCTTGCAGATGTTTGCATTCAGACACTCCAACTGCTTGTGCAGCTCCCCCATGTTGGCATTGTGTGCCTGTACCTGCCTGTGCATTGCCCTCATATTTTTGTATTGCAGGCACTGCACCTTCAGCATGGACGCTTCAAGGCCACCAAAGAATGATTGGCCCTCACCTCCATCTGTGTGCTGTGTGCCTGCATCGTGAGGCCTCCTGCGGGGAGTTGAGTGACGCTGGGGCAGGGACTGCTGCCTTCCTGTGGATCTGACTTCTGGGGGTGGTGTGTGGCTTCATCCGGCATATCATCAGAGTCCTGGTTCAAATCATGGAGAGGTAACACCCTTGCCCTGCGTCTGATTGGTGCTATACACAATGACTCGCTGGTGTTAGAGTCGGACAGAGGCTGTGTTTCTGCATCCCCCACATTGGCACATTCTGCTGCTGCTGGGCCTGAGCTATCTGCAACGACAATGTGCAGCATGTCATTTAAGTATGTATCACAAAATGTGGCACAATGGTAATAAATGTACACTTACATTGTATCACTATGAATTGTGTGTTTTGTTCTTCTGTGTGTCGGTATACTTAATTGCTATCTATGTGCTATTTTCAGCTCTGGGTTGTGGACTACCACTCCCATAAGGCATTGTTGTGCCGCCTGTAAGATGTGGAATAGACTACTTATCACAATGCTTTGCACTACTTGCTATTTCCTAAGGGGCATTTGTACATGCACATATGGGGTTACATATCATTATTGGACTTACCTTTACTGGTGCTGGGTGTAACGGATGTGTCAATGTCAGTGACCCCACTGACAGCTTCTGGAAGCAGTGTGGACTCCACCAGGTCTTCCATGGGGGTGGATGGTGTCCGGGTGGATGATCTGCCTCCTGTGCTCCTTGCCTCCTTTAGCCTGCTGGCCACCCTCTCCTTGGCACGCAAACGCAGGTCGTACCACCTCTTGCGTATCTCTTCCACCGAGCGCAGCGCAACCCCCACTGTGCAGATTTTGGTCTGGATGTCAGCCCAAAGTTTCCTCTTCTCACTCTCTGGCACCTGGAGTGAGCTCTTCCCAAAGAGCCGGTCATGGCTCCTGACCACCTCCTCAGTGAGCACCTTCAATTCTTGCTCACTGAATTTCAGCTTCCTCTTCCTCTCTCCCTTCTCCTTCCCATTACCAGCATTGCCCATGTTGGTATTAGGTCCTAGCTTGCTCACAAACTTGCTCCCAAATTTTTATTTGCGATTCGGTATTTGGACGTCGCAAATTGCATTAGCGAATTTTAAGAAATCGCTATTTCCGACTCGCTATTTTGTTACATCACATTTTGCGTGCCGGAAATAGCGATTTCTTAAAATTCGCTATTAGGGACTCGCAAACGCAATCCTTCATAAATCTGGCCCTATATCTGCTATGATCTGTTGATGTTTTACTCTCTCCTGTGCTGGCACACTACAGGCTATCATGCACCAACACATGCCTTTGTAGCTTGAATTGTTTCAAACATGGGTTGTATAATGGAAGCAAACCCTTTCAATTCAAAGACATCCTTTAATACGTTTTGCAGTTTCTGGATGTGCTGTACATTGTAGCATTCATGTAAAGTTGGAAAAATGTGGAGACTTTTAAAAGGTTACACCTGGCTCAGAAAGGCTTCATTTTATGGCAGACATCCCTTCCTAGTATGCTTGTGAATAAGGATTTGTGTCATAACGCATATGTATTACCACAGGAAAGTCCATATTCCATCCATGGAACACCCCTTGCCACAAAGAAATGTTAGTCAACGCATAGCACTATTCTGCTTTACAATAGGCAACTTTTCAACAAAATGATTTGAGTTGGAAAGTAAATCCCAACACAACAGTTTGTGCATCGTGTGTTTCATATTTTTGTTAGTATATTCCCCCTGAGTTCCAGTTACCATTTTATCTCATCCTGATACCAGAAGAAATACAAAAATAATATCATTCCTCTTATGTGATCTGTAATTCTAAAACAAATGTCATTCATAAAAAGTAAAGCAAATTCTTAACTATGTATACTGTCAATATCATCACAAATAAGAATTATTTATTGTAAGTAATACTAAAACACAATGAAGCGGACAAAATGACAGCACAAAATAGACTCATGTGCAACAGCACAGGTTTGAACACTTAAACCAGACACTGTTATAAGCAATAAAAGTGGACCGTGGGGTGTTTAAGAAATATTTCTAATGACTACAGTGAGCCATACATTATGTTGATGTAATGAGAGACAAAGCCCTTTGAAAATAAACAGTTTTAAGCAGAAATGCAAACAACGTGCTAAATGGAATCGTTTACAATCCTAGCATTACAGAATTACCGAATTTTACTGCACTGCTGTAAAATCCTCACTGCAGCAAGCACTATATGAACATTAACATTTTTCCATGGAACCTTAAATTATATGGATTATGCAGAAACCTACTGGCACACAATGGTATTTCACTGCTGGAAACCATTCGCCGAGCCAGAAGACTACATCTTTCAGATGCATTCAAGTGCATTGGATGGTATCACTTATATAATAAGCTATTTCTAGCATCTGATATAAGCACACAAGGGTATAAAGCGAACCACAAAAGCATGGTATCTCAGATAAGTAATAAGCAGTTCTCCAAGGCTCATGGAGCGTAAATTCTCATGGGAAAATAAAGACGTCATAGCTCAGTACTTAGGAAGATACCTTCATTTACCAGACAGTGCTAAGTAGTTGTACTGAGTAACATTCTACTACATTCATGGCTATAGTTCTTAAATTACAAAGTGCTTGGCCTCCAAAGAATTATTTGGTGGACATAACCCAATCTCTGAATGCCTTCAGCTCAGCATTCAAAACATAATATTAGAGAAAGGTGCAAACACTTTAGTGAGAGAGTATTAACATATCTATCTCAATTAATATATTGTGGGCTACTTTATTTAGCACATGAAGCTGGGTGGCAGAAAAGATTTGACAACCAGCATGGCTGCTGGTGCATACTTAATCACTTGAAACTTATCAATCCACGAAGTTTCATCCATCTTACGGTTTTTGACACTTTCAAGTCTATTGAGATTTATATTTGAATACTTAAACATTTCTAACCTTTGAAAAAAGATAGACAGTTTTTCTCTAAAATTAATCACATGTTGAAAGTTATGGTCACCGTTCTTAATCACTCTAAGAGGTTCTATCCATCTTTCTTCGCGTGGGCATATAGGGGATCAAATCTACCTTTTCCTACATGTGCATATTAGTATACCAATACAGAACAATGAGGTGTAAATAATTGAACTCATAAATACAAATTTGTGTAATTTTAAGTAGCAAAGTGTATAACAAACTGAGAATATTCATCAGTGTGGCTGTCTTTCTATAAATCATTTTAGGAGAACTGGTAATGTGTCTCACAAAATCTTGATCATTACCCAAAACATTTTGAAGTTGGTTAGGAACCTTAAAGAATGATGCATTCTATTGGATTTTTGTTGTAACACATCCAATCATATTTTGTTTTGTAGAAGAATTTTGAAGCATGCCTTTGCTTTAGGCCTTACTCCTGAAATATCTCTATCAAAATATTTTTTTATTATGCATAGTTCTAGTTCATAGTTATAGTAAGGAACTAGTTAACAAAGGAAACACATTTTTTGACTTGGATATAGCTTTAGCGCTATTTGACAAATCTTCATGAAATTTTCCAAGTGAAGTGTCTTGTTTGCTCTTGTTGTGCATGGAAAGTTTCAGGGTGGTCTGTGCATCGGGAGCCATGAAAAGTGGGGCTCAAAAAAGTGGTTCCCATGTTAATTCCCATGGGGATTTTGAACACAACTACAGCCCGAACCACTGGACCGAATTACACCAAATTTGGCTGAATGGTAGCTCTTTAGTCCACAAATGTTAGACCTGGCATCCTTGGCGTGGGCTCTCCTGTCTTTTTTGCCTCTGCTTCCCATGTTTTGACAGTGTGCTGCACTCTGTTTTTGCTGTTTTTGGTACTCTGGGCACATTACCAATGCTGGCAAGTGCTAAATTGCAAGTGTTCCTGTTTAAAGTGTTTGTGTAATTGGCTTTTCTATGATTGGCACACTTGTTTTACTAGTAAGTCCCTAGTAAAGTGCACTAGAGCTGCCCAGGGCCTGTAAATCAAATGCTACTAGTGGGTCTGCAGCACTGGTTGTGCCACCCACATTCGTAGCTGTTGGACTTGGCCTCTTTGGCGTGGTATCCCCTAACTTTTTGCCTCTGTTTCCTAGGTTGTTGATGTGCGCTGGACTCTGTTTTTGCTGTTTTTGTTACTCTGGGCACTTTACCAATGCTATCCTGTGCTAAAGTGCAAGTGCCCCTATGTAAAATGTATGTGTAATTGGATTTCCATGATTGGCATATTTGATTTACTGGTAAGTCCCTAGTAGAGTGCACTAGAGGTGCCCAGGCCCTGTAAATCAAATTGTACTAGTGGGCCTGCAGCACTCGTTGTGCCACACAAAATAGTAGCCGTGTAAACATGGCTCAGACCTGCTACTGCAGTGTCTGTGTGTGCAGATTGTAACTGCCAATTAGACTTGGCAAGTGTACCCACTTGCCAGGCCTAAAACTTCCCTTTTCTTACATGTAAGACACCCCTAAGGTAGCCCTAGGTAGCCACTTGGACAGGGTGCAGTGTATGTTTAAGGTAGGACATATACTAATGTGTTTTTTATGCCCTGACAGTGAAGTACTGCGAAATTCGGGTATCACTGTTGCAAGACCTATCACTCTCATAGGTTAACATGGGGGCTGCCTTTAAATATTTTTAAAGTGCAGATTCACTTTGAGAGCAGATAGAAATGTGGAGTTCGGTGTCTCTGAACTCACATTTTAAAATACATCTTTTGATAAAGTTGGTTTTTAAATTGTTAGTTTGAAAATGCCACTTTCAGAAAGAAGGCATTTTCTTGCTTAAATCATTCTGTGACTCTGCCTGTTTGTGGATTCCCTATCTGGGTCAGACTGACAGTTGGGCTGTTTGGAATCCCCTCTAGCCATTGACACAAAGGAAGCTGTGGTGTAGCCTGCATATCCTGATAAGCTATCTGAGGTGGAGTGGAGTGAGGAATGGTCACTTACACGTCAATGGGCTGTGGCTGCTCTCACACAATGCCGTCTCCAACCCCCTGGTGTGTCTGAGGCCTGGCCTGGGCAAGGCAAGATCTTGTGAACAACAGAGACTTTCCTTTGACGTTTGCCTACTTCAAAGGCAGAAAGGGGTATAAGTAGTGGAAACAAATCCCCAGACTTTACATCACTTCTGGAACCAAGATGAAACTCTGCTAAGGAGAAGAGCTGAGGAGAAGTGCTGCTCCTGCCTTTGACTGTGATTTATTGGGCTATCCTGCAGTTGCTGCGTCTGCCTGTGAAAAGGGACAAAGACTGCACTTTGTTCCTGCTTGAAGAAGAATCTCCAAGGGTTAGAGCTAAGCTTGCCTCCTGTTTTGAAGTCTCGGGCCATCAAGGACGTTCTCTGCCAGCACCGAGACTCTCTGCCAATACTCCTGCCCTGCCAAGTGGTGCCCTATCCAATCCCTGGACCCTTGAAAGGTGAAGTTGGCAGAACAAGAGCTGAAATCCACACACAGAATGCCGTGCGGGGGAAATTTACAAAGCACCACCTGCAACGCGGCTGATAACTGATGCGCCACCCGCTGCATGGCAAGAATCGACGCTCCACCTGCATCAAGGCTGTCAGATTGATGCATCGCGGCTGGAGAAATGATGCAACACTTGCTTGCGGATACTGATAATGATGCAAAACTGCACTCTGGGATTTCATGAATCATGTTTTAGAGAAAACTGTTTTCTTATGATTTTCCCATAGAGGTTATTGAAGGTGCTTTAGAACCTAAAATGAGAGCATATTTTCTGTAAAGTCACACTATCTTTCTCAGCCATATGAGAATGAAGTCTGATGTTCACAGTAAAACATGAACTTCTAACAGGAGCAGCCTGTCAGTTGATGGCAAGACAGGAGGCTAGCATTGTGCATCAACTTTTTATTCACTCCTTCTAAACAGCATGCTTCAAAAATATAAGAATCAGAACTTCAAAACTACATAACATTAAATAGAACACTCAAGTCCATGTACATCCCTCCGTCCACCATTTCTTCTCTCTTTTGTTTGCTGCTTCTGAGCAGATAAGTATTGCTTGATATGTTTTTTTTATGGCATTTATTGTTATAAGAATATAGGTTTGTCTTTATGTGACCCCATTTTCTAGGTTTTTTGTTTTAAGGATAGTAAGCTTTTTTTCATTTAGATGCATTATTTTGAGGAAATTCGAGTTTTAAGCTTAACAGCAGTAATTGCTTTTAAGCAAGTTCAGAAGTACCTGTTTCAGCCGCTCCAGTTCAGCAGGGGATTTTTTCGAATGTTTGAGCATTTCTATAAAGGTGCTGCATAGTTAGGTGGCCACCATTTCAGGGTTGCTTAGCATTCACCTCTCGTATTTGTACTATTGAGCATCTCCGTTTTAAAACCACAGACGTACCGTCCGGTTTCTCAAGGAAGTTGGACTTGTTTTGAGACACAATTGTTTATTTTACAGTCTATGTTTAATGGAGATTGGGCACTTCATTGCACACCCACACCAAATGGTGTCTGGTGTCCTAGCAGTAATCTCCCTGAGGTGATCGTTGTATAAAAAGACCAGATGAGGAGTGGAGTCAGGAGCAGCTGGCATTCTAATCAAGATTTATCTACAAGAGTGACAGTATTTTGCACACATTCAAGATAATCTTTTTGGAGATTTATAGAGCTTTCAGCTATTTAAAGTTAAGATTTAAGCTATTTACATTTCCTTATTTGGAGGAATATAAAAACAGAGAGAGAGCATAGTTTTACTGATTCAGTAAAATGGCAGACAAGACTTCTGAGGAGCTGCGTCAGGAGGAGATAGTTAGGAAGATTGTGTCTCAAGAATTACAATCTGTGATTAATGAGACAGGGAGGTTATGAGTTATAAGCCCCTCATAAAAGTAAGGAAGATGAGGGATATTTTACGATGTCATAAGGCGAGGAAGATATTAATAGGGGTCCACAATGAAAATGCCTTAAGAAGAGGAAGCATTCTAAGGATAGAAATGTGAGGAGAGGAGTCCCAAACCGGTCTCACAGAAAGGATTCCTAAGTGACTCAAAGAGCTTGGGTGTCCTCAGCGATACACAGGATGAGCAATCAAGCATTGCAAATGAGGATGATGATGTAGATCTAAGTAACGGACGTCAAAATTTAGATGAATATATTTTAGACTAATTATGAGATAGATGTGTTCAATGATGTCTTTAAAGGTAAATAAAAGGCTATGAAGATTGTTGTTAGAGATAGAGAGGAAAGAAATGTCTTATGCGTGCTCACGACCAGTGATTGATGATAAAGTTACAGTTACACCTACTTTAGATCATGAATTGACTACTTATTTCTTTAAGATGGCCAGGGACCCTATGAAGGATCTAGAGAAGTATCTAAAACAATGTCAGGACTGAGTATTAGATGTTCTTGAACAATGAAAGTGTAGGAGGCTGGCCTGGCTTATAGTGGCTTATAAGAAGGTACTTAAACCTTGTGCCAGGTCCAGTTGTCCCTTATTAGTAGATTAGTAGTGTTCTAGCAGCTTTGGCTGATAGTAGCTATAGCAGAGCAGCTTAAGCTGAACTAAGAGGCATGCAAAGCTCCTACTATACCACTTATATCATATAGCACTATATCATAAGAATCATAATACTCAGAGTTACTAAAAATAAAGGTACTTTATTTTAGTGACAATGTACCAAAAATATCTCAGAGGATATACTCCCTTAGGAGGTAAGTAAAATACACAAAATAAACAAACCAAAATCAGGTAAGCAAACAGTTAGAAAAGTAGTGAAAACACTGCAGAATACAAAAGGGTGCAATAGGTCTAGGGGCAACACAAACCATATACTAAGAAAGTGGAATGCAGACAACTTAGGTACTCCAGGCCTAGTGTGACTGGAACTGTAAGAAAACACTAAGGGTGTCCAAGATACCCCACCCCAGGACCCTGAAAAGTAGGAGTAAAGTGACCCTACTTCCCCAGAAACACACTAAAGTCGTGATTGGAGATTCTGCAAAGACCTGAGGATCTGTAAAGGAATGGGACCAAGTCCAGGAGTCATGAAAGTGTCCCACGGGGGCAGAAGGCCACTAAACCTCGGACGAAGGTGCAAAATGGCTGCCTTCGGGTGGAAGAAGCTAAAGATTCTGCAACAATGGAAGGTGCCAGGAACATCTCCTTTGCACAGAGGATGTCCCAAGGAATGCTGGAGGACGCAGAGTTGTTTCTTTAAAGAAAGACCGCAAACAAGCCTTGCTAGCTGCAAAGGTCGCAGTTGAAGAAAAAGGGTGCTGCCTGGGCCCAGGAAGGGCAAGGAGGTCACCACTTGGAAGAGGAGACCGAGAGGGCCCTCAGAAATACAGAGAGCCCATGCACAAGAAAGCAGCACCACAGAAGTACTTGAACACAGGTTCAAGAAAACTGAGCATGGCGGTCATCTCAACACTTTAAAAGAGGGTCCCACGAAGCCGCTGGTCAACTCAGTCAGTTGAGCAATGCAGGACAGAGCGCTGGGGACCTGGGCTATGCTGTGCACGAAGGATTCGTTGCAAAAGTGCACAAAAACCCTAGCAGCTTCATTTCACGCAGTACACAGCATTACTGTCCGGCGAGGGGAGGCAAGGACTTATATCCGCCAAATTTGGACAGAAAGACCACTAGACTGTCGGGGTCACTTGGATCCACCACCTGTGTTCCAGGGACCTCACTTGTCATGATGAGAGGGGACCCAGAGGACCGGTGAAGCTGAAGTTTGTTGACTGCGTTAGCAGGGGGAAGATTCCGTCAACCCACAGGAGATTTCTTCTTGGTTTCCAGTGCAGAGTGAAGGCAGACAGACCCCAGAGCATGCACCACCAGGAAACAGTCGAGAAAGCCAGCAGGATTAGGTGCTATAATGTCGCTGGTAGTCTTCTTGCTACTTTGTTGCAGTTTTGAAGGCATCCTGGAGCAGTCAGCAGTCGATCCTTGGCAGAAGTCGAAGAGGATGATGCAGAGGAACTCTGGTGAATTATTGCATTCGTTATCCGAGGAAAAGCCCACAGGAGAGACCCTAAATAGCCCTCAGAGGAGGATTGGCCACCTAGTCAGGTAAGCACCTATCAGGAGGGGTCTCTGACGTCACCTGCTGGCACTCTCTACTCAGAGGCCTCCATTGTGCCCTCACACCTCTGGATTCAAGATGGCAGAGGTCTGGGAAACACTGGAAGAGCTCTGGGCACCACCCTTGGGGTGGTGATGGACAGGGGAGTGGTCACTCCCCTTTCCTTTGTCCAGTTTCATGCCAGAGCAGGGGCTGGGGGTTCCCTGATCCAGTGTAGACTGGTTTATGCAAGGAGGGCACCATCTGTGCCCTTCAAAGCATTTCCAGAGGCCTGGAGAGGCTACTCCTCTCAGGCCCTTAACACGTATTTCCAAAGGGAGAGGGTGTAACACACTCTCTCAGAGGAGATCCTTTGTTCTGCCTTCGTGAGACTGGGCTGCCCAGACCCCAGGAGGGCAGAAACCTGTCTGTGAGTTGTCAGCAGCGGTAGCTGAAGTGAAAACCCCATGGAGCTGGTTTGGCAGTACCTGGGGTCCATGCTGGAGCCCAGGGGATGCATGGGATTGGCACCCCAATACCAGATTTGGCCTGGAGGGAAAATTCCATGATCTTAGACATGTTGCATGACTATATGTACTGCACACGTGTAATGGTGTCCCCGCACTCACAAAGTCAGGGGAAATTGCTCTGAACTATGTGGGGGCACCTTGGCTAGTGCCAGGGTGCCCTCACACTTAGTAACTTTGCATCTAATGTTCACTAAGTGAGGGTTAGACATATAGGTGACTTTTAAGTTACTTAAGTGCAGTGTAAAATGGCTGTGAAATAACATGTGCGTTATTTCACTCAGGCTGCAGTGGCAGTCCTGTGTAAGATTTGTCTGAGCTCCCCATGGGTGGCAAAATAAATGCTGCATCCAATAGGGATCTCCTGGAACCCCAATACGATGGGTACCTAGGTACCATATACAAGGGAATTATAAGGGTGCTCCAGTGTGCCAATTAGAATTGGTGAAAATGGTCACTAGCCTTTAGTGATAATTTTAAAAGCAGAGAGAGCATAAGCACTGAGGTTCTGATTAGCAGAGCCTCAGTGACACAGTTAGTCACTACACAGGGACACACATTCAGGCCACAAACTATGAGCACTGGGGTCCTGCCTAGCAGGATCCCAGAGAGACAGGCAAAAACAAACTGACATACAAGTAAAAATGAGGGTAACATGTCAGGCAAGATGGTACTCTCCTACAGAAAGGAGGAATAAATGAATATATTTTAGACCTTGATTTTTAGGGATCGTTTCGATGATGAATTGAATGATATATTTAAAGGTAAAAAAAGGCTATGAAGATTGTTGTTGATCCTCTAGGGGAAAATCCTTTTTACCCCAAATACATTCATCATCATAGAGGGAAGGAATGGTGGCAATTAGAGCATGTAGCAGAATATATTAAGCACTGGATTAGGAAGTCGTTAGACAGAGAGGAAAGAAACATGCTGGGGAGTGCCCACATCCTGTGACTATTGATAAAGTTACAGTTGCTCCTAAAATTGATCCAGGATTGATTTCTTATTTATTTTACATGGTCATGGACCCTAGGTCTAAGTATCTGGAGAAGTCTCTAAAACAATGGCAGGACCGAGAACTGGATGTTCTGGTCCTTTGGCTAAAATGTTTGATTTAATTGAGGAGGCCTCTTTCAAGTGCATAGATATGAATATACATCTTTTGGGAGGATGGTGCCAGAGGGTGATTTGCTTGTTAGGGAATGCTAATGCTGGAACCCTAGCAGAACGCAGGAAAGCTATCTTTATGCATATGAATCCCAAGCTTGGTGAGTTGAGCATAAAGGAAAGAAGTGAGGATGCAAAAGCCCTACTTTCCTGTAAAGGTATGGTAACAAGCTGGTAGCAGTTTTCATGGAAAGTCTGAGAGGCAAGGGCACCCTCTCAGCCGAGGACATTTAACGTTCCATGGTCCAGGAAGCTTCAGATTGCTAGACAGGCAAGCAGGTTATGCTGGACAGTGTTCTGGATTCTACCCCCAAATTGGGAGGGATAGCAGAAGTAGAGCCTCACATGGAAGAGAACATTCTACAAACTCATGACAAGGTGAATACAAGTATCAATTTTGCTTCTATCCAGCAAAAGGTGGGAGGAAGGTTGAAATATTTTCAAGAACAGTGAAAGGAGTTGACAATTGCTCCTTGGGTGTTGCAGACCATTTCAGGCTATCAGATAGATTTCAATTCAGAGCCAATACAGGTACAAGAGACTAGGGAAATGTCTTTTCAGAAAGAAGAAGAGGAGATATCATCAGAGGAAGTGAGACAAATGTTGGAAAAAGAGCTATGAAAGAAAGATTAGGGTTTGTCAGTACCCTATTTGTAGTAGAGGAGAAGGAGAAAGGTTGAAGGCTGGTCATAAATAAGCCTGGGTGAAGTGGGTGGAGTTGTGCTATGCAGATCTCTGTGAAGTAGCAAAACAACTGTGTCACACTACATGGATTTCAGTGGGTGGGCAGAGTTCGCCATCACCCCCGTTCGGGTTGTCAAACGCAACATGAAATACAATCTTGTGTTTAATATTGCCCGTGAACACCGCCACGTGGTTCGCATGGGCGTGACCATCTTGTTTTTCACGCTGTTTAATATTTCTGGGCCTGTTTTTTCATCCTTCATTAATCTTTTCAATTCTCCAACCTTCTAATTAATCTACCCCTCATTTTGTATTTATTGTATTACTGTGTCTTTTTATGGCTGACTATTTTTATGTTTTTTTCATTTTTTTTCCTGCTTTTTGTGACTTTTTGTGTTTTTGTGTATTTTTCCCGTATTCATTTTCTTCCTTCCTTCTCCTCCTGAGTCTTTTCTTCTTCACCCTACCACCTAGCAACATGCCAGAGCAGGGAAAACATGGGAGCAGCAGTGGCAGGCCCCACCGGGGCAGCCAGCAGCTGCTACCTACCTTGTGGGTGATAGTATCACCAAGGGGTGTAGCCTCAGCCTATCTTTAGTGATGAAGAGGTGGCAACACTGTTTTTTTATGTGCAGTGCCACCTTCTCTCGATGCTGGCAATTTCTGGGAGTGATTACCCCTGCAGGAGTGTCGGCTGCACTGGACTAGTGTGTGTCGCCCTGTCCAACGTACCACCCAGGTCTGGCCTACCACCCAGCAGCTGACACACCACTAGGAAGACATAATCGATCGTGAGCAGGACCTGCTCAACCTACTAGGCATGGGGATTTTGGTGTTCAGTGAGTATTGATTTTAGTATTTGTTGTGTTTGTGTTCTACAATGCTTTGTTTTCTGAATAGCATGCTGCTTATATTCAGATGTAAATTATGCTTCATTTAGTTAAGAATATTATGTGATCCCGTTTGAGCTAGGCAGGTGGGTGGTGCTACCTAAGCATACTCGCCAGCGCTCACTTTGGCTGATTATTTAAGAAGCCATTAAAATGCATACTCCTCTGTCTCTTCTGGTCACCATAGAGAATTAGTGATATCAGTGAGTTAGCTTTCTCTGTGACTTTCTTTATCTAGCTCGTACAGTCCCAAGCAATATTACAGTGATGTGTAGTATCAATCGATCAATAAATCAGGATATATAAACCGAGGCTAATTACCCAATAGCATAACCAGGATTTTGCAGGTGCCAGTGGCTTAATCGAATAGCAAGGCCTTGAGGCCATTCAGAATTCTGGAAGTGAGGTGATGGTACAGATGTGTGTGGGGAGGCTGTTCCAGGTTTTTGCTGCAATATGAGAGAAGGAACGTCCTCCACTTCTGCAAATTAGGGGAGTATGGGCAAGTGAAAGGGAGTCAGAGCGTAGACTTCTCGGTGGTTGGTGAATGTTCCGCAGTGGTTAATGTACACAGGTCCTTGATTGTGTAGAGCCATGTGTGCATGAGTCAGTAGCTTGAATTGGCATCTCTTCTGTATGGAAACCAAGTGGACTTGCCTGAGGTGGGGTGCAATGTGGGACCATCAGGAAGAGAGTTTGGCTGTGGCATTCTGTCAGGTCTGAAGTCTCTGTAGGAAGTGTGCAATGATTTCTACATAGAAATGGGTGTTGCCATAGCCAGGTCGGATGGTAATGAGGGAATGTGTCACAGTGCGATCCTCATGTGGGAAGGTTGCCACTTGAAGATCTCATGTAGCATGCGCAAAGTGAGGAAGCAGGGGAGGAGATGGTGTTGATCTCTGATTTCATGGTGAGCTTCTTGTCAATGATGATTCTGAGGTTTCTGGACTGGTCGGAGGGAGTGGGTGTGGGTCATAGGTCTGATGGCCACCAGGTGTCATTCCATGTGTTGGTGCTGTTGCCAAAGATCAGTATTTCCATCTTGTCTGTGTTCAGCTGCGTGCAGTTGTACGTCCTCCAATCAGCAATGCTTTTCATGAATCTGTGGACACTGGGTCTGGTGGTAGAGTGGTCATCCGTGAGTGAGAGGATAGCTTGGGTGTCATCTGCATAGAAAATTATGTTAGGACCGTGGGATCTCACGATGTTGGCTAGCGGGTTACGATATGCGTTGAAGAGCATGGGGCTGAGGGATGAACCCTGAAGGACACTGCAGGTGATCTTCTTGAGTTCAGAGATTAAAGTTGGGAGGAAGATCTTCTGGATTGTTACGGTGATGAAGGAGGTAATTAATCTGAGTGTGTCCCCGTGGATGCCAATGTGGTGTAGTCTTTTGATCAGCATGTGGTGGAATACTGTGTCGAAGGGTGACGAGAGGTCGAGGAGGATCAAAGCTGCTGTTTGTCAAGGAGGGTTTGGATGTCGTTGGTG
This sequence comes from Pleurodeles waltl, assembly GCF_031143425.1. Taxonomy (NCBI): domain Eukaryota; kingdom Metazoa; phylum Chordata; class Amphibia; order Caudata; family Salamandridae; genus Pleurodeles; species Pleurodeles waltl. Next base: position 254,576,278 of record NC_090438.1, on the reverse strand, counting down.
GCTGCAGTCAGGGCAGTTTTGGTGCTGTAATTGCTGCAGAAGCCAGATTGGAAGGCATCGAGTAGTTGGTTCCAGGTATGTCATGAGTTGCATGTTGATGATCTTTTTCAGTACCTTCGGTGGGAATGGGGGCAGGGAGATTGGTACTAGTATGCATCTATGCATTTGAAAAAATGGAGACTGAGTTGGTCTATAAAGGAGGTTGAGAAATGAGAATAGAATCATTCATTGCAATGTATTCATCCCAAATGTAGTTTTTGTTAAGGAAACTTCGAAAAGGGATTATAGCCAACTCAACAATAGTCGGTCATACTAGTACCATAGGCAATCTGATTTAGATAAGTACAATGTTATTGCGTTTGCCTGCTCCAATACTTTTGGGGAGATTAACTGTACCACTAATCTATTTTTTTTATCTTCTTTCCTTCTTACATCAGCACCTAAGGCCAAGAAGAGGAGCACCACAGAGGTGGGTATGTCAGGAGTTGAGGAGGGGCCGACCACCAATGTCAATGCTATGGGCTCTGCTCATCCCACTGAGTCCTATTATTTAATATTATCATTATTTTCCTAACTTTTATCTCTGCTGTCTTTTACACTACTTTCACTTTTGCCTTTTTTACTTTTTTTATACTGTCTCCTTTTTCCAATTTCCCTATTAAATTTTTGTTTAATTCCTGTTATCACTGCATTATCTATTTTTCTCCTTCATTGACAATTTTTTATTCCACCCCATCACTGTGCTTCAATGATTCTTAGTCGTCATCATCAAAGGCTATAGCTCTGCTCCTCCATTACACAAAGTTTTTGGTTGGCTTGACTACCTGGCTTTTCTAACATTGTGACCCAACAAAATGCCCAGAGTGACTTTGATAGAAGAAACTGCCTTTCTAACCAAACTGTAACGATGTTTTGCAGTTGCATTTTTTTTATTAAAAAAATTAAAGGGCGGTGCACCTCACATCTAAAAACTGTATAATGTTTTTTCAGCCATACCCACCACCAGTGGAGCCAGCACAAGTTCTGCTGCAGCACCAAATGGAGCAGGGTGAGCAGCAAAAAGTCATATTGCTTGCTTATTGACAATTACTATTACTCACTAACTACAAGCGCATTGTCATCATTGTGAACCCCCCATGTTACAGCTACAGTGGTGGTTGGGTTACTTATGGCCTCTTCTATCTGCAACTCAGCAAAAGCACACATAATGTATGCTAAAAATGATGGCTTGATAAAAACAGGAATGAACAGATGGTTAAAAAAAGGATGGGTGAAATGAGCGAAAGTAATGGATGCATGGGTGGGTGAAAGGATGTGTGGGTGAGTATTGGACAAATGGACGGATGGGTGAAAGGAAGATTGAAAGAAACGATTGATAGTTAATACTGAATGGATGGATAAAGGATTGTGAATTTTGGTAGAACACTGGATAAAAAAAAGTAAAGCTTAAATCATGGTAGCTTTGGGTGAATATATGAATGCTTCATTGAATAATTGCTGGAACGGATAAACAAGGAAGCTCTTCTGTAGAGGAGCAAGTGTGGGGTATTTTAATTTGTGTTCTATCCCTTAACTTACTGTGTTTGTTAAACAAGGCAGATATGTACCCCACCTATCATCATCATTCCTCCACACCCTCCCTGCCCATGGCATTTCGCAAACCCATGAGCGAAGAAGTGCAGTATGGTTTAATTTGTGAATGCAGTGTTGGCTGTGCAATGTGCATCTGCTTCAGTTAGTGTGGCATTTACAAAGTTATCAATACATTTTAAACAAAACACATAAGGTGTACTGTTTTTCGTTTGCCCACTGAGTCACCTCTTAGTACTTCACTTGTTTATTTTTTCCTAAGTTCTTCCGCCCCTTCCGTTCCAGCCTACCAAAGAAATTGAAAAATCCATTCTTGGCATCTGCCACATTTTTATGGGTATGTGAAGTGTTTCCAAAATATATTTCATGGTTTCCCATAACAGATTTATTTTATGCCTGTTCAGATTTTTTTCCTTTACACTTTCATCTACAAAGTGACTGAATAAGACAAAGCTTTGGCACAAGATGAATTGGTGATCATTAACACACCTCTATTTTATAGCAAAAGCTCTATCTGCCAGACTAATCCCTCTGTCTTACTCTACAGTAGAGTAAGTCAAGTTTCCTTTCCTTTACAACCTGGCTACTTCATTACTGGTGCCACCGCCATCGGTCAGGGTCCCTGACTGCCACTGCTGCCACCCCTTCCTGTTCAGACAGGCTACATCAGGTCCATGTTCTGCAGCTGCTCAACTGCATTGAAAGCCGGCTAGGGAGCAGAGATCAGAACCTGGACCAGCTCCAGACCCGTATGGACAACACCCTCTTTGAAGCCCTTTGTAAAAAGAATTGTTTTGTTGGAAGAGACTTGTTGTGGGTGGGGAGGGAGTTGGAACCGGACTTCACCTTGAACTTTAGTTGGACTTTTCAGGGATGGGGCTATGTATTTAGAGAAAGGGATGGGACTGTTGTGGGTGGAAAGGAAGGGTTTTGTATTTGTTAAAAATAAAAAGGGGATCATTTCTTTTACTTGATTTATGCCTAAAATGTTTATTTTGGTGTTTTAGTTTGCACTGCTGTCTTTTAGTGTTGCCTGTTTTCTAAATCTACTAAAACAAGTGTATGACATTTACTTATTCCCTTGCACTAATGCCCTCTGAAACTATATTGACCACTAGGGGATGATTGCCATTACCTATTTTGCCTACAAAAACCTAGATGCACACAGATATATTCTTCAGTAGGAGTTAATGACTAATTAAACAGGTTAATAGCAGAATTCTTCTCTCACCTGAATAGATGAAGTAAGGGAGTCTTCTGACTGCAGGGTTTTTCCTGAGGTGGCATCTTAAGGGGGTGGTAGGTAGTAGCAGTAGCAGGCTAGCGTGCTAACAGGGAATTTAGAAGGTGCCACTCCCACCTAGGCAAACTCCAACTGCACGATAAACCACAGGGTTATCCATCACTGTCAACTAGATTGAAAGAAAACAGAAGACTGAGGGCAGACTACTACAATGACAGTAGTTAACACACAACAAAGAAGACCTGATATGATAATTAAAGCTAGCAATATCAACGTCTTCTGAGCAGTGGTGGGGAGCTAGTATTTAAAAACTAGACCTAGGAAATAAAATCCTTGAATCAAAAGAAGTTGTCTCAGAGTCAAGAGTGGTTGGACAGGGTTAAGTCTTTACACAACGCACAACACAACAGGCATTAATGATAATGTTGATGGGGCCTGTGTGGAATATTGCTCAGGTAATAGAAAGTCATGCTGTGAGTTGGTGTCACTTTTGCAACATCACCCCAGCAAGTGTGTGATCCATTCATAGTGTAAAATTAAGTCACATTTCAATAATCACAGAGGCCGGGAGAAGAAGGTTAGGGAGCTCGATGAATGGATGGGAAAGGGGATTAGGTTAGAGGTTTGACAAAGACAAACACAATGCAAAAGAAACCATGACAATATTCATCGGGCACTGAGCAGCACACTTTCAACAATCTGTTGTGGAAGGAAATGATGAAGGGGGGAGTATGACACAGTTCAGTTAGATGCATTGCAAACTATTCTTCTGCCCCAGAGAGACCCAGGATGGTATATCTCTAAATATGACTTCCTCTACGTCTGAAAAATACAAATTATAGAGGACTAAAGTTATTTAACCCACCCAGTTCTAAAAATTATGATTGTTAAAAGAAAGGTTATACTGTATTGCCAGATTAAGCAGTGAATCTCCATTCTTTTTTGAATGTCTGTCACTCTTGGGTGCCTGGCTGAACCTGCCCAGTAGGTAAGTTGGAGTCTTGAGCTTTCACCAAGTTTTGTTTGAGTAAGAGAGGGCTAGGAGAAGGCCTGCGTATTGAAAAAAAAGTAGCTGTATTACACAGTAAAGGAGAAGGACACAAGGAAGAAAGGTAAGCTTCATGAGGAGTCAGGAGTGTACCAAGAAGACTCAGAGGCAAAGCAAGAACATAAGAGGAATTTGACGCTAGAGCCAGCAATGCAGCAAAAATATGCTCAGCAGCATTACCCAACAACACACCTCTTTCCAGTCCACAGAGCTGAGTGAGCACTAGGCCTCAGAGTCTTCACCATTATCATGGTTTCCCTTTGAAGTTGATAACTTCCTAGCTCTTGAGTTAATCCCACCCTGAGTCCTTCTATCCTCCTCCTCCTGATTCTGAGGAACACCATCCAAGTCTTTAATCGAGCGAGGTAGACCTGTGTAGTCATTTGCACTGCTGATGAAGAACAAATAGAGAAACAGAACTGGAGTATTTTGTGTAGATTTGTGTTTGGTACTTAAAGTGACTGGTCTGATGTGAGGAACCAGAAAAAAGAAGTAGACCTTGCAGGTAGTCCCCGAACATTTCAAATCATCAGAATTAAGTTGAATTTGTTGAACTTCCCCACTCACTGTCTGTCACCACATGACTCATCAATCATCACTCACAATCCCTCAATATATCACCATTATTGGTGCACTAGTTAGTAGTTACATCTTCCAGTCCAAGCATGTTGTCGAACAAAATACTATCTCCTCCATTGGTAGCAAGTAGGAACACATTGGAATTTGGAATTGTCACTGGCAGACTTTTAATCAATGATCCTCTGGGGAAGCCCTGCTAGGTGATGTAAAAAAAAAAGGATAGGCAATGACATATGAGGGAGGCAGGCACTGTATCGAATATCCTGAAGGTAATGTGGGGACTTTTTCACTGCACTCAGGTCCAAGTCCAATCCGGCCATATAATAATATCTGACTAAACAATGGTGGGGCAGCATAAATCTGAGACAAACATAATGTTCCACTAGCATTTTCTTTGCAAAGAAAGAAAGAAAAAAGTTAAACAAGAAATCATTTAAAAGCTTTATGGTGGCACTGGAATACTCCTTCTGGAAAGTAGAGTTCATCCTCAAATTCAGATAGTTCACCCACAAGTTGGTCAGCAAACATACTTAGTCCTGACGAGTCATCCTCTTCCTCCTCCTGTGGTGTTTCAGGAACAGTGTAATCAGGTCATATAAAATACTAGTTCATTTTGACCATGGTTAATCTCTCCACGTTTTGAGGCAAGGGAATGATCACTGTAACGATTTGCACCAACTGCACTGAACACAAGTTCAGCAGACACCTGGCTATAGGATATGCCAGATACTTTATTGCCAGCCTGCTGAGCTATGGCCATTGGCGCTTATTCACATTCCCATACACCAAAGAGTTTTGATCCACATACACCTATTTTGGGTCATCCAGATACTCCTGGAACATCCTCTGAAGTGTCATTGAAGCTGCCTCTTGCTCAACCTTTTTGCCTTAGCCTTTGCACTGGACTTAAGACCTGTCACTTGAACCAAGCCAATGTAGAGGTTTGGTCCTATTCTTCTGATGCTGTTGTTGCCGGTGTTCTTGTTGCTGGTGTTGGCTGCTGTGAGTCAAAATTGCCCTGTCTGGAAGTTAAAGGCAGCAACTCAGAACTGCATAGTGGGTTTCAAAGTTCTAACCGTTCTCCTTCCATTTCTTGCTCAACAATCCACCTCCTGTGTAAACATCCCCTTCAGAAAAAGGAACGAAAGAGTAAATAATTGTTTGTCGTTTGTATTGTTAGAAATGGGGTCTCTAGTTGGCAGAGGTATACACCTTTGTTCAAATAGGGATCACAATCCTAGTCAGGTTAAGTTACACACAATCCAAATTCTCCTGTGCCCACCCTCTGGAAGCTTGGCGCTGAGCATTCAGGCTTAAATTAGAAGGCAACGTGTAAAGTATTTGTGCAACAAATCATGCAATAATTTACTAAGAAGACCACAAAAAGACACCACACAGGTTTAGAAAAATATAGGATATTTATCTAATTAAATTAAGGTAAAAACGATCAAGATTTGATGATCACAAGTTAAAATATCACTTTCGTAATGATCAGAAGAGTCTTTAGTTCTTAAAAGCAACAATTGTCTCTTGAAAGCACAAACTACCCGGTTTGTACCAAAATTACACACACGAGGACTACAGAGGAGGAGATGCATGGAAAAAGGTAGATGTGCGTCAGATTTCCAGGCACACACAGATGATTTGTCGATTCTTTTCCATGCGGCAAGGGCTTTGCATTGAATTTCGGCACGCAGGCTTGAATCCTCTTTGGGGATGTGGGGTCTTTTGACACTCATGAATGGTGCAGAGAAAACATGGGTGTGCAGGGGGAAGTGACAGGTGCTGCATCGAACTTTCTGTCAAATGGCAGGTGCTGCATTGATTCTTCTTGCAGGAAGTTGGGCTGCGTCGTACCGGCTCGGCGATTCGTCAATCCAGTGGGCTGTGCTTTGAAGTTCAGGTCACGACGCTGGCGCTGCTTCGATCTCCACTCAGGGAGCCAGGCTGCATCATTCTGGTTCAGCGATTTTCTCACAGCTGGGCAGGCTGTGGGTCGATTATGGCACGCAGTGCATCGATTTTCACCGCTCAAGGAGTTTCTTTGCAGAGATGAAGTCTTTTTGGTCCTGAGACTTCAGGATACAGGAGGCAAGCTAAATCCAAGCCCTTGGAGAGCTCTTCTCAGCAGAGCCAGAGGCCAGCAAGGCAGCAGGGCAAAAGCAAGGCAGCAGTCCTTTACAGCAAAGAAGTCCAGGTGAGTCTTTTGGGCTACCAGGCAGCTTCTCTTGGCAGGTTGCAGGTTCTGGTGCAGAGTGTCTGTCCCAAGAACTGTCCGAGTTGGTAGGACCAGGGACCCAATTTATATACAAAAATGTCCCTTTGAAGTGTGGGAGCAGTTTTGAAGTGGACAAGTTTCCCCTTCAGTACAATCCTGTCTGCCAGGGTCCCAGTAGGGGTTTGGCAGCCCTTTGTGTGAGGGCCCTCCCCACTTCTAGCCCAGGAAGACCCATTTATTATGCAGATGTGTGAAGGTGTGACTGAGCATCCTGTGTTTGTGGTTGTCTGGGTGAAATGCACAAGGAAGCTGTCAACCAGCCCAGCCAAGACGTGGATTGGAGACAGGCCGTAAGGCACAGAAGGATTTTCAGTACAGAGAAATGCTCACTTCCTAAAAGTGGCATTTCTAAAATAGTGACATAAAATCCAATAAAACTAAATATGACCTGTCTACTCCTTTCTGATCAGAATCTACCACTCAAACAGTATATGACGGTAGCTCTAATGTCAGCCTATGAAAGGAGCAGGCCAAACAGCAGTGGAAAATGAATTTAGGAGTTTTCCACTACCAGGACATATAAAAAACCAGTTATATGTCCTGCCTTTTACCAACACAGCACCCTGCTCTATGGGTTACCTAGGGCCTACCTTAGGGATGGCTTATTTGTATAAATAGGAGAGTTTAAGACTTGACAAACACTTTTAATTGCCAAGTCTATGTAGCAGTGGAACTGCACACACAGGCCTTGCAATGTTATGCCTGAGTCATGGTTAAGGGGCTACTCATGTGGGTGGCCCAATCAGTGCTGCAGGCCCACATAATGTAATTTAATTTTCAGGCCCTGGGCACATTTAGTGCACCTTTCAATGGACGTACAAGTAACGTAAATATGCCAAATGGGTATTAACCAATGTCACCATGTTTTAAGGGAGAGGGCATATGTACGTCAGCACTGGTTAGCAGTGGTAAAATGCACATAGTCCTAAAACCAGCAAAAACAATGTCGAAATGTGGAGGGAGGTGGGCAAAAAGATGGGGATGACCACCCTAAGGCTGTCATATGTAACCTGGATCAAGTAGGGTGGTACAGATGTCTTTGGATTAGATAATGTAATTTTGCAGCCTTGCATTGCAGGTCAAGTGATTGCTTAGGCTCTCAACCAAGGCAACTGTGTTCGATTTTGCCATGGTGAACATGTTTATTGTTACATGTCATGAATGCTCTTTAAACTTTCTTCAGGGCCAAGACATGTAGATAGATTTTGCTTTGCCCCCACAAAAAAGATCCAGTGTGCAATGATGCACATGTAATCCTGACAACTGGTCCAAATGTCTGTCATCAGGTGAATAGTGTGGACAACACTTTGTTGCAAAGCTTGCCCAACCACAGCAACTCTGGCAAAATAGGTCTGGCTTGGAACCTTCCATTTTGGGCAGAGGGCTGCCACAGGCTCTAAGAATCCCACTCCTTCCACAATAGAAAAAGGAGGAGGTCCCGCTCTAACATTTTTCCAGATTCCCATTGTACAAAAATACCATTGAGTGGTTGTGGTCATAGGACCCCGCCTAAACACGCCCGATAATTGTAGCCTCAATTTTCTTCTTTTGTGGTGCCACATACAGAGGTGACTTTTGAGATGTAGTTGGTGGCAGACTCAATGTGCATTGTGGTGTAGTCACTGTATGCTGTGGTGTCCCGATCTGAATTTGAGTCTTCCTGTGCCATTTTGAGGTCACTGAGGCAGGGTGATTCTGGCACACTGCTGCAGACAGGACTGCTTTGCATGAGGATGTCACCCTCTTCTTACTCACCTTCCACTGTGATTTGACCAGTTGTAACTAATGTCTCCTCACCTTCACCAAAGTGATCGCGTCCAGCAATTTTTTTAAGGTGCTTCTCCCACTTGTGTGATGTTTTTTCATATCGGTTGTCTGGCCTGCAGTACCATAGTTTGAACCAGGCTTACCTTGACGAACACTCACATGGCAAATGTTCTCCTCCTGTTTGTTAATCGTAAAAAAGCCCCGAACTGGGAGAAGTACTTTCTTATTAGGCCACTGCCAATGCCTGAAGAAGAACTGGAGGTAGGTGGGTGTGTTGATTGCCTCTTTGCAGTGCATACATCTACTGAGGTACGTGTTGGTACAGGTCTCTGCTGGGGCCTTAAAAATATGGGGGCCGGCGGTGCTGCCTGTGCCACATCCCTCAGAGAAGGTTAGATAGTGACGTCAGACTCCTCTCTGATAGCTTCTACAATGACTTGCGGGGTCCACTCCATGTCCCTTTCATCATCATCAGCTTGGAGCTTAGAGAATATGATGGAATAGTACCCTTTTTTTTTCTTGTTGGGAACATCTACTATTGCTGGCTGCAGCTGCTGTCCACTTTGCTGTGTTTCCAGAAATGATTTGTTACTACTTTGTGAACAGGACAAATCCAATTCAACTTCAATACTCGTTGGCATCAAATGAGTGCAGTGGCTGCCCCACTGACAGACATGGTCTTGGACTTAGGTTGGGTGGTGCTGTTGATGTGGGAGTGCTGTTCGCAGGCTCCTCCCTGGAGGCCGGGGTGGCAGGTACTGGTGTAAAGCTGCTTCTTCTCAGTGGCCACTTTCCTGGGAGCAACTTTCATTGGGTCCATTTTAAGCTCTAAGGTGTTCATTACAACCCTGGCGGACAGTGTTAAAGTGGCGGTAATACCGCAAATAGGCGGGCGAAAAAAAAAAGGGAATTATGACCGTGGCGTAAACCGGCAACATAGACAGCCACTTTAACACTCCGACCGCCACGGCGGTACAGACAAGCAGCGCAGCGGTCACCGCCAACAGACAGGCGGGAGACAAAGTACCGCCCTCAGTATTACAACAGGCCAATCGGCCACCTTTTCCGTGGCGGATTCACCGTGGATAAAAACACAGCGGAAACAGCCATTTCAATGGGAAAACGCTCACCTTAACACACTCCACGAGGAAGGAGGGCACCATGGAGCCGGAACTCCAAATACTCCCTGCGCTTGTCTTCCTGCTCTTATATGAACATCAGCAATGGCGGCGCCGAAGACAACGGTGAGTACTTCTCCTACGACATAGGGGAGGGGGGAGGCAAAAGTCACGGACACACACACGCAACACCCCCACCCCCAACCTGACCCTCACCCACTACAACACACACACCAATGCATTTCCAAACATCACAGTAACAACCCCCAACCCCCCCGGAAGAATACAAAGACAAAAGGAAATGAGTACAACCATTGTAATGTATCAAAATACAGTAAGCTCATATATATATCAATATATACACATACCAAATATATACATCACAATTAGTAGTGCAGCTATGCACATTTCAATGTCCGTGGACCACTGGGCCCAAAATGCATGGACGAGCCCAACACACGATACCTGTCCTGAAACGGAGAGAACACTGCAGGGGCATAAGATAGAAATACAACAGTCACCTAAGGGGGAAGGGAAGGGGGGGCACCTCAGCCGGATGACAGCACCACGCCAGATCCACGACGGGGCTCCATGCCCATTGATTTATCCTGGGGAGTGCAAAGCCACAGTCTCTCAAGTCTCTACAGTGGGTGGGTTGCCCACTGCCATATCCTGGGGAGTGCAAAGCCACAGTCTCTCAAGTCTTTTCAGTGGGTGGTTTGCCCACTGTACCATCCTGGGGAGTGCAAAGCCACAGTCTCTCAAGTCTTTTCAGTGGGTGGTTTGCCCACTGTACCATCCTGGGGAGTGCAAAGCCACAGTCTCTCAAGTCTTTTCAGTGGGTGGTTTGCCCACTGTACCATCCTGGGGAGTGCAAAGCCACAGTCTCTCAAGTGGATAACAGTCTCAAATGGTTCTGGAGGGCGACTGGTGCCCAGAGTGCATCACGCTCCTCGTGACGGTCCCAGTTCCGTCACTGCCCCTGCCGCTCATGGGCAAACGATGCTTGAGTTGGCGGTGCTTGCCCTGTTCAGCGGTGCTTGCCCTGTTCAGCGGTGTTTGCCCTGTTCAGCGGTGCTTGCCCTGTTCAGCGGTCTTTGCCCAGTTCAGCGGTCTTTGCCCTGTTCAGCGGTGCTTTCCATGGCGGTCTTTGCCCTGTTCAGCGGTCTTTGCCCAGTTCAGCGGTCTTTGCCCTGTTCAGCGGTGCTTTCCATGGCGGTCTTTGCCCTGTTCAGCGGTCTTTACCCTGTTCAGCGGTGCTTGCCCTGTTCAGCGGTGCTGTCCATGGAGGTCTTTGCCCTGTCAAGCGGTCTTTGCCCTGTTCAGCGGTGCTTGACTTTGATGTCTCTGACCTGTGCAGCGGTGTGTGCCATGGCGGTCCCTCATTGCCCAGCTGGGGTGTGGCTTCTGGGGCCCTCCTGGCCACTGAGTCTGGCGGTGGTCTCCTGACCAGTGACGATTGTGCTGCCCTCCTGGGCACTGACTCTGGCGGTGGTCTCCTGACAACTGATGATTGTGCTGCCCTCCTGGGCACTGACTCTGGCGGTGGTCTCCTGACCAGTGACAATTGTGCTGCCCTCCTGGGCACTGACTCCGGCGGTGGTCTCCTGACCAGTGACGATTGTGCTGCCCTCCTGGGCACTGACTACGGCGGTGGTCTCCTGACCAGTGATGATGGGGCTGGCGGTGGCGTCTTGGGCGGCGGGGAGGATGGCGGCCTTTTCCGCCGTGCTGCTCTTCCCAGACTTTGGAGACTTCTTCTGCCCCTTCACCACCTTGGGAGGAGTCACAGCTGACCCGACACTCCCCCAGGGACCCTTGTGGGGGGCTTTGCCGGCAGGTGTCTTCCCTCTCTCCCGTCGGGCACTGTCCAACTTCTGGTGCTTCACAGGGGGTGGACTGGCAGTGCTTTGGCTCCGTGTCACACTGGCTGCCCTGGTGCCCGGTGCACTCCACATACCTCTAACAGGCACCACTGGTACCGTAATCTTTTTGGCTGAGGTGCTACTACGGGACCTATGAATTGGAGGGGGGGTGATGGGACAGAGGTCAAGGTTGCTCAGGAAAAGTTTCTGACGAACACTGGGATGGGTAGCTGGAGGGGGTCTGGGAGTGAAGGAAGAGGAGGTGGTTGTAGGAGGTGTAACTTTTGATGCTTTGGGTGCAGGTGCATGTTCTGGAGGCTGTCGTGAGATGGATGGATGTTGGGTGTGTGTGTGCCTGCGTTTGTGTACTTTGGGAGGGGGCGTCACAGACACACTGGGAGAGGACACAGGGGACGTGTAAATGGTAGTGGGGGTGGTGAGTGCAGGTGAGCGGAGTGTCGTGCTGGGTGTTCTGGTGCGAGTCCTAGTGGCTGTAGTGGTAGTGCATGCAGGTGAGAGTGTAGATGACACTTGGAGGGAGGAGGGAGACGACGAGGAGGGGGACACAGTGGAGGCAGTGGATGTTGGTGTGTGTGTATGTGTGTGATGCTTGTGTGAGTGCCTGTGGGATGTGTGTTGCCTATGTTTGCCTGAGCTGCCCTTGTGTGTTGAGGTGTGTGCAGGCTGGTCTGATGGTGTGCTTGGGATAGGTTGAGGTACAGGGGATTGGGTCTGGGTGGAGGAAGTTGGAGGGAGGAGGCTAGACACAGGGACAATGGCTGCCATCAGTGCTGAGGCCAGAGATTGCAGGGTTCGATGATGGGCAGCCTGACCAGAATGAATGCCCTCCAGGAATGCATTGGTGTGTTGCAACTCCCTCTCTACACCCTGGATGGCATTCACAATTGTAGACTGCCTAACAGTGAGTGACCTGAGGCGGTCAATGGCCTCCTCACTGAGGGCAGCAGGGGTGACAGGGGCAGGGGCTGAGGTGCCTGGGGCGAAGGTGATGGCACCCTCCTGGATGAGCGGGCACGGGGCGAAGGCTGAGGGGCTGCTGGGAGGGCGGTGCTGGTAGGGGGGGTGGCAGCTGTACCTGTAGAAGTGGGGGGCACAGATGGTGCCGCCACCACAAGGGAGCTCCCATCGGAGGACGAGTCTGTGTCGCTGTTTGCTGATCTGCTGACCGCCGTGAAGCTCCCCTCACCCTCCGTCCCACTGGTGTATTCCGAGTCCGTGGTGTGGCCCTCCATGGCCATGTGGGACGCAGCCCCCTCGTGCACCGGTGCCCCTGTACCTCCGCCTGATGATGCTGATGCACAAAAGAACAGGGAGAGCACAAAAAGGGGTGGGGAAACAGAAGAAAGACAGGTTGAGTGCATGGCTTACCGCTACCGTTGGTGGACAATACAGACACAGCAGCCCCCTGCACTACGCCGTGCTCTTGGCCTCTACAGATGCAGTTCCTGGGATATGGCCTACTTGGCTATGAGTGTCATCTGCCCACATAGATGACACAGGGGCATGTATACCTGTACTTGGCACTCTACAGGGGTGGGGTGGAATGGCACATGGCCTGTATTACGGAGGGGCCTAGCCTATGCAACTCGCCCTGGCCTAGGGAAACCCACAGCCCTCCTCCCCCACCCAGACCCCTCCACTGCACGCAAAGTCATGAGAATGTGAGTGTACTCACCCCCTTGTGTCTGCTGTGATGCCCTCATGCGCCCATCCAACTCAGGGTAGGCCACCGCCAGGATCCGGAACATCAGGGGTGTCATGGTGTGATGGGCACGTTGGGAGGCCATCCCCAGCTGAGCCTCCGCCGTCTTCTTGCTCCAGCGGCGAATGTCCTCCCATCTTTTACGGCAGTGGGTGCTCCATCTCTGGTGGACCCCCAGGGTCCGGACGTCCTTGGCGATGGCACGTCAAATATCCTTCTTCTGGTGGGCGCTGACCTACATGATATGTACAGGGGAAGGAGAAAAGTCATTACCAACTGCACCGTCGTAGTGAGTGGCCCACATCCCTGCCCTTGCCATGTGGCGCATGCATTCACACTCCTTCACGCTTGCATAACTCTGCCCCCTTCCTACTTACATCCAGCCCTCTCCACCCAGGCATAGCCCATACAACTAGCACCCTATGTACTCAACTGTTGGTCTGGAGGACCGTAGAGTAGCGTGTACTGGGGCAGGACCCCGTCCATGAGTTTCTCCAACTCCTGTGCAGTGAAGGCAGGGGCCCTTTCCCCAGACGCACGTGCCATTGTCTCTTCCAGACCGAGGTCACAGCAGCACTTGCAGTGTAGGTCCTCTTCTGTCGAAGATCAGGTATCGAGTGATTCAACAGATAGAAAATGGCGGAGACGTCCGCGGCGGTGCGTATCATCACCGGTGGCGCACTTCATCATTGGCTCCTGGGACCCATAGGGTCCAATGTTAACCAATGCAGCATTGCGCCGCGGTCTTCGACCGCCTACCGCGACGGTGTACAACACCAGCGCAGTTACCTCACATCCCATTGTCCCACTTTAGAGGTCAGGCAGCCGCCATTTCAGGGGCCCACATGGCTTCATTTACAACTGCGTCACACATACCTAGGCCTGGACTCAACACACATACAGGAAGATTTTTGTATTATGTGTCGTGTTCTGTGTAGCTGTGGGTACACACCTCAGAATTGGTTGACTCTGTGGTCACTGTTGTCCTTCCTAGGCACCGTCAGCTGGGACATGTGAGGACATGGTGGAACCCTCCGGTGTACCGACCGCTGGTGGACCTGTTGACAAAGGAGGAGCGACATTTAATCATCACCTACAGGTTTGACCGTGCCACAATCCAGGAACTGTGTACCCAGTTGGAGCCAGATCTGATGTCACCAATCCGCCATCCCACAGGAATCCCCCCTCAAGTGCAGGTGCTGTCAGTACTCAATTTCCTAGCAAGTGGGTCATTTCAGACAACAGTGGCCATGGCATCAGGGATTTCCCAGCCTATGTTTTCCAACGTGTTGTCCAGAGTGTTGTCTGCCCGGCTGAAACACGTGAGGAGCTACATCGTTTTCCCTCAGGTGGAGGATTTGGCTACAGTGAAAGGTGACTTCTATGCCTGGGACATATCCCTAACATCATAGGTGCCATTGATGGGACCCATGTGGCTTTGGTCCCCCGAACAGGAGTGAACAGGTGTACAGTAGCCGGAAGAGTTATCATTCCATGAATGTACAGATGGTATGTTTGGCAGACCAGTACATCTCGCAGGTAAATGCTATGTTCCCTGGCTCTGTTCATGACGCCTACATCCTGCGGAATAGCAGCATCCCTTATGTGATGGGTCAACTCAAGAGGCACCGGGTGTGGCTATTAGGGGACTCTGGTTACCCCAACCTGTCATGGCTATTGACCCCAGTGAGGAATCCCAGGACCAGGGCACAGGAACGCTACAATGAGGCCCATGGGCAGACTAGGAGGGTGATCGAACGCACCTTCGGCCTCCTGAAGGCGAGGTTCAGGTGCCTCCATATGACAGGTGGTTCCCTATTCTACTCACCAAGGAAGGTGTGCCAGATCATCATCGCCTGCTCTATGCTTCACAATCTTGCTTTGCAACGCCAGGTGCCTTTTCTGCAGGAGGATGGTCCAGATGACGGTGTTGTTCCAGCTGTGGAGCCTGTGGACAGCGATGAGGAGGAAGCAGAGGAAGAAGACATTGATAACAGGGACTCTGTCATACAGCAATATTTCCAGTGACACACAGGTGAGAACTATTTTTTACTATTACATTTACTTTCACACTTCTACCTCTATCCTGTCAATTTGAAGCAGTATTTTCTAACTGAGTGGTACATTTCCATTACGGTTTCACAGGTGTGGTTACCAATGTGTGTCATCTGCTTGCATCCTTCATGGGCTTGTGATGTGTGACATAGGTATGTTGACATTACATTTTCGAACAGATTTTGTCATTGTCATAGATAATACACATTTTCAAAATCACAGACTGACTCCAGATTGTTTTGTGGTTCAAGGGTGTTTATTGAAGTGCTAATTATTGGAGGGGGTGGCAAAATGGTGATGGGTGATGGTGGAGGAATGTCCATGGCAGAGTCCAGACTATTAGTCTCACAGGTGCACTGCCCATATGGGCAATGGAAGTGGAGCTGGGACAGTTCCAATCTGGACAGGGTAACAAAGTTGGACAGTTGGATGACAATCAGGGTGGTCTCATTTCCTGGCGGGGGTCTTGACATCTTGCTCTGTCCTGTTCCTGGATCTCAGGAACGCTTGCGGGGTGGTTCTCCGTCTGCAGGGGGTGGGGTGCTGGTGTGGTGGTCCTGTGGCAGGGCGTCCTGTCCACTAGCGCCGGCGGAGGTGGTGGGCAGTTCATCTTCCAGGCTAGTGTCAGGGGCACCTTGGAGTGCCACGGTGTCCCTCATGGTCTTCTGTATGTCCTACAGCACCCCCTACGATGGTGCCCAGGGCGGAGCTGATGGTCTGAGCTCCTCCCTGAACCCCAAATACTGTTCGTCCTGCAGGCGCTGGGTCTGCTGAAACTTGGCCAGCCATCGTCTCCTGGGCGTGGTGGTATGCTCTCATGATGGAGGAGAGGGCCTAGTGGAGAGTGGGTTCCCTTGGCCTGTCTGCCCCCTGTCGCACAGCAGCCCTCCCAGTTCCCCTGTGTTCCTGTGCCTCCGTCCCCTGGACCGTGTGCCCACTACCCCCAGGTCCCTGTTGTTGTTGGGGTGATGGGTTATCCTGGTTTCCCTGTAGTGGTGGACACACAGCTGATTGACGTGTCCTGGGTACGGAGGTATGGGCCCGCTGGGCGGGTGCTGTGCTGGTGTTACCAGAGGGTGGAAAGTCAGTGTTGGGCTGTGCCTGTGCGAGGGGAACCGACTGTCCCGAGGCCCACGATGGTCCGGGCTGGTCATCTAGATCTAGTTGGCTAGAGCTGCTGTCATAACTGTGGGCCTCTTCTGTGGGTGGGGTAGAGATGTCTGGACCCTCCTGTCTGGTGATGTTAGGTAGTGGTCCTGCAGGGGTATAAAAGCATGATTATTGCATGTGTGTGTGTCATGGTGTGCAATAGGTGGGTGAGCGTGTACCCCAGTGCTAGCATTCCAGTCTGGGGGCTTGTGTGATGATAGTTAGGGGGTGTTATGGGTATGTGCAGTGGGCATGCTTTAGTGATGGGTGTCCATGCTTTGTTGTGTCATGCAGGGCTTGGTGTTGGGATGTGTGGTTTGTGTTATTAGTACATTAGTGAGGAGTTGGAGTGATAGGGGAGGGGGTGAGGGTGGGGGTGGGTGATAGCATGCAGGTAGGGTGGGGGATATGATAGTTAGGATTTGACTTACCAGTGTCCATTCCTCCACCGACTCCTCCGAGGCCCTCTGGATGCATAATGGTCAAGACCTGCTCCTCCCATGTTGTTAGTTGTGGGGGAGGAGGTGGGGGTCCGCCGCCTGTCCACTGAATCGCGATGTTGTACCTGGAGACCACTGAACGCACCTTCCCCCATAGGTCGTTCCACCTCTTCCTGATGTCGTCCCGATTTCTTGGGTGCTGTCCCACTGCGTTGACCCTGTCGACTATTCTTCGCCATTGCTCCATCTTCCTAGCTATGGAGGTGTGCTGCACCTGTGATCCAAATAGCTGTGGCTCTACCCGTACGATATCCTCTACCATAACCCTGAGCTCCTCCTCCGAAAACCTGGGGTGTCTTTGGCGTGCCATGGGGTGGTGTAGGTGATGTGTGTGGGGTGTATGTGGTGATGAGTATGGTGATGTGTAGTGGTGTGTGGTATTTTATACGTGGATGTTGTGTGGGTGATGGTGTTGTGTGCCTCTGTATGGTGGGGTTGCCTATTGCTGTGCTCTCTCTCTGTCGCCTTCGTCTCTAATTTTGGTTCGTAGGGGTTTGTGGGTGATGTGGGTGTGTGTTTTATATTGTGTTGGGTGTGTGGGAGTGGTGTTTGTATGTGTATCAGGTGTGTGTATTTTGAATTGTCCAATGTGGCGGTGTTTTGGAGATGTGTTTGTATTTTGAGCACGGGCGGTGTGTACCGCCAATGGAATACCGCGGTTGAAAGACCGCCGCGTAGATTCGTGGGTCGTAATAGCATGGGCGTGTTTCTGTTGGCGTGACGGTGGAGGATTTGTTTTCGCCAGTTTATCACTGACCTTTGGTGTGGCGGATTTGTGTGGGTGTCTGAATTTCGGCGGATTCCGAGATGTGGGTCATAATAGCTGTGGCGGAATTCCACGGCGGTGTATTGGCGGTCTTCTGCACGGCGGTAAGCGGCTTTTACCGCCAATGTTGTAATGACCCCCTAAGTGCGCAGTTGCACTAAGATGCACAAGCAGACAAGTTTAGAGAACCGAAGTAAGTGTATGGCCTTATCATTGGCAGTACTGTGGGTAATGTTAGGTGTCTTCTGTTATGCACTTAAAAGCAACCAGCCTAGAAAATCATGTAGTTCGTGAAATGTGGCATTGTTGCAGGTTGAAATAGTACAGACAAATGCAATTTTAGTACAGTTGGTTACTTATGTAGTAACTACCAATGTTATCAAACATTCTAAAGTCAAACCTCACATCCACACCATAAAATTGCATTTCAAATCAAGCAGTATCGTCATCTGTTTTAAAGGGGACACCTGGGGTAGTCAGGGAGAGGTGCATGACTAAATGGAATAATCCTTTCAAAAAGATATGATGGCAATGTAGTCCAGGGGAAATGGAATAATCAATCAAAAAAAGAATTAGCTGCTGATTTGTCTGCAGTGCTTCACAGCCAGAGTGTCCAGGAGGAAATGGAATTATTATACACCTAAATAAACTAAATGCTGTAGTTCGGCTGTGGTGGATGGATGGAAGAATGGATGTGGATGAATGGATCAAGTCAAAATACAAAATTTAAAGTAATAAAATTAAAAATTAAAAATGTAAAAAATAAAATTAAAATAAAAAAACAAGAAATAAAAAAAGAGTTAAAAACTACAATAAAAAATACAATAAAAACTCAAATTTGAATCAAAATAAAAAAGTAAAATAAACTAAAATTAAAATTAAAATAAAAAATTAAATAAACAATTGAATTAAAGAATCGAATAAAATATTAAAACAAAAAATGAAAATAGAAAATAGAAAATAAAAATTAAAAATTAAAACAGAAACCTAAATAAACAAATGATCAATAGCAATGATGTTTGTACGTAAGCCTATAGCAAAGACACTCTGGCTGGGTGAACAAAATGGCTGCCAGCCACATGGTCAAACAACAAGAAGGAGCAAGGAGGGATGGCAAAATCAAAACATAAAGCCAGGAGACATAGAGAGTGATCCTTCCACCTTGAAATCCAAGTGAAAAGTGATCAGAAGATTGGAGGAGCCTGCCAGACAGGGACAGGAAGTTAAAGTCTCTGGGGTACTTCTTTCCTTTTTGAAAGAAATGGCTTCTCAATCTACAATCTAAAAAGCAACTTGAAGAGTCCATTGGAGAAGAAAATCCACTCAAAAACACTTTTTTATCTACATCTGATGTATCTGGAATAGAAAATCTACTCCAGGTGCATTTGCGTTTGTGAGCGGGATTGTTTTTGCTGATGTCACGGCGGGAAACAGTGCGAGTCAATAAAAAGTCTTGTGCTCACTGGTGGAAATAGCACGCTCGAACGCAAAGTCTTGCGAGCACTCCCTAGCGGCCCATAAGTATTGCGGTGCTCGCGAGAGAGCACCAAAACCCAATCCCATGTTCGCAAATGAACTCCACTCCACACTGGAATGCAGAATTCAGATACTCTGCGCTACTCCACTTAGAATGGAGTGCCCAAATAATGCAAACTCCGCCCGTGGACTGGATTTCTAAGACCGGGCCTAGTCATAAATTTGAGAGATCTAAATCAGTATGTTACATTCAGGCATTGCAAGATGGAGGGTATTCATCTGTTACGAGACATGTTGCAGGAGAAGGATTGGTTAGTAAAGATGGATCTCAAAGATGCTTACTTAAGAAACTAATAGACAGGAGAAGTTAAAGATTTCTATGATTCAGTTGGAAGGGAGTCCTGTATCAGTTTCAGAGCATTCTTTTTAGGTTGTCTTCAGCACCATGGGGTTTCACAAAGATGTTTAGTGAAAGAATTGCTAGTGAAGCAAGATTCCATAGTTCCAAGTCAGAGTCTGGAATTTCTTGGATTAGTAGTGGATAAAATGAAGTGTCAGTTACAGCTTCCCATAAAAAAATTAAGAAAATAAAGGAAGAAGGAAGCCATGTGTTGAAGAAGAAGGAGGTGAGATTGAGAGATCGAGCTTGTGTAATTGGTCTCCAATCTTCCTCGATCCAAGACATTTTTCCAGGACCTTTAGATTACAGCCCTTTACAAAGATTGAGGAAGGCAAGTTTGGCAACGGTCTGTGTTATAGAGCAGAATAATTTTAAGTGTGGAAGGGATAGAGGGATTACATTGGTGGATGAAAAATTCATAAGCATGGAATGTTCGAGTGATTTATGGAATGTTACCAGAGTATGTTCTGGAAATGAACCCCAGCTTGTGAGCTCAGTTTTCAGGTCAGGAGCCTGGGGAAATCTGGAATTTATTGGAGAAAGAGGAGGATATCAATTGTTTGGAGACAGCCTTGTGAAATTATTCTAGTGACTCCTTTTTGTAGGACACAACCGTGGTTTCCTACAGTATTGGGGGTGGTCATGGAGATTCCATTTCTAATGAGATCATGCAAAGGCATTTTGAAAGGGTAAGAAGGAGAGCATCCTTTGGTAGAAACTGGTTAATTGAACCTTTTAGTTTGGAAGATTATAGAGGATCAGGAATATTCTCAAATCTTTTGTCAATGGCTTCTAGGTTGCTCAATGAGTCCTGGCCATTGGGAACAAAGAAGA
Organism: Pleurodeles waltl; assembly: GCF_031143425.1. Lineage (NCBI taxonomy): Eukaryota > Metazoa > Chordata > Amphibia > Caudata > Salamandridae > Pleurodeles > Pleurodeles waltl. The sequence continues at coordinate 254,555,887 of NC_090438.1, read as the reverse complement.
GGTATTTAAGTGCCTGGAGAGTTTGGTTGCGCTGGTGCTTGGAAAAAGATTTGGATTCCATGGAGTCTGATGAGATAGAAGTGTTTTCTTTCAGGTTTGTTTGATAAAGGTTTTTCATATAGAATGGTCAATTGTTACAGATCAGCAGTGGCAGCTGCTCATTCTTTAGTTCTAGGTGTTTCAATGAGGCCCCAGACCTACGTATCATTCTCTCTGGGACGTAGATTTACTTTTGTGGATGTTTCCACAATGGTCAAGCAATAAGTATTTGAGAATGAAGCAATTACCAGGGAAATTGGCAACTTTACTGTGTTTAATTTCTTTCAAGAGCGTTTCACATGTTTGCGCACTGGATATTTCTCATAAGTTTTTTCAGCCTACAGGGGGGTTATCTGACACCTAGAGGAGGACAACAACTATGAGTACTTCTGCTTTCTATCCAAGTTTGGATGCAACTCCTAGGTTGTGTGTGGTTAGGTGTTTGAAAGAGTACGAGTAAAGAATGCTAGAGAAACAAGGTGCAGGACTGAATCAGCTTTTTGATTTGCTATGTAAAACCATTTAAAGGAGTGACTAGTGCAGCGACTGCTAGGTGTGTGAAGTCTGTGATGAAGGAGGCTGGTGTGAGATTGGAAGAATTTAAGCACATTCGGTGAGGGGTGTAATAGCAAGTAAGATGTTTATGTACAGAGTGAGGTTGGAAGATATATTGAGTGGCTGATTAGTCGAATGCGGACACCTTCAGGAAATTTTATTTTAGACCTGTACAGCATGTCTCATGCTTTGTTTTGAGGTACTTTGAACATACACAGTGCTCTTCCTGTCTTGCCATAAAATGTCAATTCTACCAGGTTTTACTGTACATATCCAGTAAGATTTAGAATTGTATGTGTGTCCAACTTTCCAGTTGGAACATTACATAAGGTGGAGGCCAGATCCAGGTGCTTCTGCAGTGGATGAGTTTGTACAGGATTGGACAGACATGAGAGGGAATGCATTTGTTTGCACCATTCTCAATGATACAGAGGATGCTGTTGCAGTGCAGGCGACAGCTGTGTAAAATTTTTCTAGTGACTCCTTTTTGTAGGTCACAACCCTGGTTTCCTACAGTATTGGAGACGGTCATGGAGATTCCTTTTCCAATGAGCTCATGCAAAGGCCTTGTTAGACTTTTCATCCTTGGCATGGTCTCCTTTAACTTTTTGCCTCTGTTACCCTGGTTGTTGATGTGTGCTGGACTCTTATTTTTCTGTTTTTTGTTATTCTTGGCACTTTACCACTACTAACCAGTGCAAAAGTGCTAGTGCTCCTTTACAAAATGTGTATACAATTGGCTTATCAATGATTGGCCTACTTGATTTACTAGTAAGTCACTAGTAAAGTGCACTGAAGGTGCCAGGGCCTGTAAATCAAATGCTACTAGTGGGCCTGAAGAACTGATTGTGCCACCCACATACGTAGCTCTGTAATTATGTCTCAGACCTATCACTGCAGTGTCTGTGTGTGCTGTTTTAACTGTAAATTCGACTTGGCAAGTGTACCCACTTGCCAGGCCCAAACCTTCCAGTTTCTTACACATCAGACACCACTAAGGAAGGCCCTAGGTAGCCCCAAGGGCAGGGTGCAGTGTATGGTTAAGGTAGGACATGTAGAAATGTATTTTATATGTCCTGACAGTGAAATATTGCTAAATTCATTTTTCACTGTTGCAAGGCCTGTCCCTTTCATAGGTTAACATGGGGGATACCTTTACATCTGATTAAAGTGTAGATTCCCTTTGGGAGCGGATGGACATGTGGAGTTTGGGGTCTCTGAGCTCACAATTTAAAAATGCATCTTTTAGTAAAGTTGATTTTAAGATTGTGTGTTTGAAAATGCCACTTTTAGAAAGTGGGCATTTTTTTGCTTATACCATTTCTGTGACTCTGCCTGTTTGTGGATTCACTGTCTGGGTCAGTTTGACAGTTGGGATGGTTGCACCTCACACTAGACAGTGACACAAAGGGAGCTGGGGTGTAGCCTGCATATCCTGATGAGCCATATGTGCTAGGGGGGGATTTGGGAGAAGTGGTCACTCACACCTGAAAAGGCTGTGCCTGCCCTCACACAATGCAGTCTTCAACCCCCTGGTGAGTGTCTGGGGCCTGGCCTGAGCAAGGCAGGATTTCACATTCAAAAGAGACTTTACTTTGAAGTATGCCTACTTCAAAGGAGAAATTGGGTTTAAGAAGGGCACCCAAAACCACAGACTTTAGAAACCCTTCTCGAAACAAGAGGAACCTCTGCCTGGAGAAGAGCTAAGAGCTGAGGAAGAAGAGCTGCCCTGCCTGTGACTGTGCTTTGTGGAGCTATCCTGCAGTTGCTGCTTCTGCCAGAGTAAGAGGGCAAAGACTGGACTTTGTGTGCCTTCCACCTTGAGAAGAAATCTCCAAGGGCTTGATTTAGAGCTTGACTCCTGTTGTTTGAAGTCTCAGGGACAGCAAAGACTTCTCTCTGCCAGCACCTGGAGTATCTGTAGAGATTTCTACTCTGCCCTGTGGTGCCCATCCAGTTCCTGGGACCCTGAAAGGAGAATCTGGCAGCCTAAAGAAAAGGAAATCCATGCACAGAGCGCCAAGCGTGGAAAAGATTGACACAACTCCGATCTGCGGCTGAAGAAACAACGCAACACCAGCTCCGCGGCTGAACATCGACGCTCGCCAGAAACGCGACCGAAGAATCGACGCACAGAGCAGGAGAAATGACGGGCAGCATCGCTGACGGAGGCTAGGAGATCGCAACCCGCGCTGCGTTGTTTTCGGATCATCGTGTGGCTGGATTTCTGACTCAAGTACCGCTGGGCATGTAAAAACAATGCAGGGCCTGCCCGAACCCGAGAGATCAGACCGGATCGAAGCATCGCTCTCCGGTGGAGAAAAGAAACGATGCGCCCTGAACCGCTGAAAGTAGAAACGACGCAAGGTTCCGCTCGTGAGTGGATTCAACGCATTGCAAGCCCTTTTTGACGCGCACTCACACCTGCGGGGTTATTTTTGATGCACCCAAGGTACATTTTCACACTAACATTGTTAGTGTGTGTTTGAAACTACTTAAAGACTCTTTTTTGCATTCTTAGGAATAACTTGACTTGGGTATTGTGGATTTTTGTCATTTTGGTCTTGTTTTGTTTACATAAATATTTCCTATCGTTCTAAACCTGTGTTGTGTCATTTTGTAGTGTTTTCATTAAGTTACTGTGTGTGTTGGTACAAATACTTTACACCTAGCACTCTGAAGTGAAGCCTACTGCTCTGCCAAGATACAGAGGTGGTAAGCAGGGTTTAGCTGAGGTTGATTCTCTTTTAACCAGACTAGAGTAAGGGTCCTTGCCTGAACGGGGGATAACCTGACTGTCAACCACAATTTCATTAAAGACAATTAATGCCAAAAGTGTGACACATAAGAATACCATCTTGATGAAATCAAAGTTGCAAACTCAAGGCATTTTCTACTGAGGATTTTGCAGTAAATGAGAAAATTAGGGAACCTCATAAGAAATACGTCTCCCAAGATGGCAATCAGAGAAGGAACAGCCCAAAATGTAGCACAAATATCACCCAAATGTAGCCTAAATTTAGCCGAATGACAGAAGTTTTCAAAACACGTAGGCCCTCATTACAACCCTGGTGATCAGTGTTAAAGTGGCGGTAATACTGCAAACAGGCCGGCGGAAAAAAAAATGGAATCACGACCATGGCGAAAACCGCCAACACAGATAACCACTTTAACACTCCGACCGGCACGGCGGTAGCAACAAACGCCGTGGCGGTTACCACCAACAGACAGGCGGAAGACAATGTGCCACCCACATTATTACAAGGCACCAATCTGCCAGCTTTTCCGGACAGTACTAACGGCATCAAAAGCACATGGAAACAGGAATTGGAAGGGAAACCACTCACCTCTCGACAATCATCGAAGAACCAGGACGCCATGGAGCCCGAGTTACATGTCCTGCCCATGTTGCTGTATCTATTAATACACAACGAAGTGGAAAGAAGGCGGGGGCGGCAACAACGGTGAGTACTGCAAATAGCACACAGGGGAGGGGAGGAGGGAAAAGAAAGTGACACACACACCCAAAACACAACACCCCCACCCCCCACCCACAACAACACACACACACACATATGCGAAAACATCACAGATACACCCCGTCACCCCCTGGTAGAACGCAAGGACAAAACAAAATGAGTTGAACTAGTGTAATATTCGAACAATCAGATATAGCAAGAGATATTCTAAAAATCAGTATATACAAATATTCACAGTAAGTACACAAGTCCGTACACTGTCCCATCAAATGTCGTTGGACCCTTGGTCCCAAAAAGCATGAGCGAAGCCCACACATGACACCTGCCTCAAAACAGGGAGAACACTGCAGGGGCATCAGGTCGAAAAAAATTACAGGGGGAAGGGGAGGGGGAGCACCTCACCCGGATGATGGTACGACGCCACTGCTCCTCGAGGGGGCTCCATGCCAACTGCTTGGTCCTGGGGAGTGCAAAGCCACAGTCTCTTAAGTGGGTGGTTTGCCCACTGCTTGCTCTAGGGGAGTGCAAAGCCACAGTCTCTCAAGTCTCTCAAGTGGGTTCACTGCCCACTGCTTGGTCCTGGGGAGTGTAAAGCCACAGTCTCTCAAGTGTCTCAAGTGTGCTCACTGCCCACTGCTTGGTCCTGGGGAGTGGAAAGCCACAGTCTCTCAAGTGGGATGACTGCCCACTGCTTGGTCCTCAGTCCACTAGTGGATACCTTCTCCACTGGTTTTGGAGGGGGCTTTGTGCCCAGAGTGCTTCATCCTGTCAAGGACTGTGTTAGTGGATGCTTTTCTCCACTGGTTCTGGAGGGGGCTTTGTGCCCAGAGTGCTTCATCCTGCCAAGGACTGGGGTAGTGGATGTTTTTCTCCACTGGTTCTGGAGGGGGCTTTCTGCCCAGTTATGCTGCACCTGGGGTATGGCAGTTGACCTCATCTCACCTTAGTTTCTTTGCCACACGAGGTACCTGGAACAGGTAGCATGGTACTTCATGGAGGCAGACCCACACTCCATCCTGCGGTGACTTAGACTGCCAATTGCTGGTTCGTGTCAGTGCTGGAGGTGGCGTCTCAAGTCGCGTGTCCAGGGTCCACGACGTCACCTGCAGACTCTGACGCCTGCACACTGGGGATGCTGCTGACGTCCAACAGAGTGGCATCGGCTGTGCACATGGCAGTGCTGATGGTGGTGCAAGCGGCGGTAGCTGCGTTGGAGATGCTGCCAGTGCTGGCCGTGGTGCAAGTGACTGTTGCGGTGGATAGAGACACCATACCGTCTCTGGCAGCCTCGGATGGCTGATCCATGGGGAGGATGCTGCCGACTGACGTTGTGGCAGCGGCGGTGCAGGTGGAGGGGCAGGTGGTGGTATAGGTGGCGGTCGGAGCGACGGTGGTGACTGGTGCATGCGGCTGCCATACCTGAAGATTTGGTGGTCACCAGCCCCTCACCAGGAGTCATCGTGCCAAGAGGTGATGTGCCCTTTGGCTTGTGGCCCTTCCCCATCTTGACAGTAGCTGCAGGGACCTTGGCACTGTCCACTCGGTGTTTGTGCGAGGCCTTGCTCAATGGGTGGTGTGACTGTCCCCTGCTGGAAGCCAGCCCCTTTTTGACTTTTGCAGGTGGTGGAATAGGGTGGTCCCTCTTTTCCTTTGGTGGCACACCGGCAGCTCTGACGGTTGCCCTCTTAGACCGTACTGGAGTAGCACGGACCACAGTGGATGCAGATGTGGAGGCTGAGGTGCTGGGCTGGGCTCTAGACATCCTGGCCCTAGGGGAAGGAAGGTGGGGGGGGAGGTGTAGGGAAGAGGTCAAAGTTGGCTAGGAAAAGTTTTTTGACACACTGGGACGGGACGGTTGAGGGGGTTTGGGAGTGACGGAAGAGGTAGTGGTTGTAGGAGGTGTACGTCTGCTGAGTTTGGGTGAAGGTGCATGGGCTGAAGGCTGTTGTGAGGTGGATGGCTGTTGAGTGGGTGTGTGCCTGCGTTTGTGTACTTTGGGAGGAGGGCTTACAGACATACTGGGAGAGGACACAGGGGATGTGTGAATGGTAGTGGGGTGGTGATTGCACTTGAGCGGTGTGTAGTGATGGTTGTGCTCGTGATGGAGGTAGTCCCTGAGGATGTAGTGCATGCAGGTGTGAGTGGAGACGAGACTGGGAAAGAGGGGTAGGACATGGAGGAGGGGGACACAGTTGAGGCAGTGGATGTTGGTGTGTCTGCATGGGTATGGTGCTTGTGTGAGTGCCTGTGGGATGTGTGGTGCTTATGTTTGCCTGAGCCACTTTTGTGTGTTGATGTGTGTGCACGCTGGTCTGATGGTGTGCTAGGGATAGGCTGAGGTAGAGGGGATTGGGTCTGGGTAGTGGAAGTTGGAGGGGGGAGGCTGGACACATGGACAATGGCAGCCATAAGTGCTGAGGCCAGAGCCTGAAATGCTCTCTGTTGGGCCACCACGCCAGAATCAATGCCCTCCTGGTATGCATTTATTTGCTGCAAATTCCTCTCAACACCCTGGCTGGCATTCAGAATGGTTGATTACCCAACAGTGAGGGATCTCAGGAGGTCAATAGCCTCCTCACTGAGGGCAGCAGGGCTGACTAGGGCAGGGTCTGAGGTGCCTGGGGCGAAGGAGAAGCACACCCTCCTGGGTGAACGGGCACGGGACACACGCTGAGGGGCTGCTGGGAGGGTGGTGCTGGTAGGGGGGGTGGCAGCTGTACCTGTTGGTGTGGTGGGCACCGAGGTGCCCGCCACCGCAAGGGAGCTCCCATCAGAGGAGGAGTCACTGTCGCTGGTGTCCCCTCCGTCCCCGTCGTGGAGCTCCCCTCACCCTCCGTCCCACTGGTGCCTTCAGACTCCATAGATTCACCCTCATGGGCCATGTGGGATGCAGCTCCCTCCATTGCCAGTACTTCTGCTCCTCCGCCAGATGATGCTAATGCACACAAGGACAGGGTGCCAAAACAAAAAGGGGGAAAGACAGGAGACACATGTTCAATGCCAGCAAAACCACTACCGTTGGCGGACAAAACATACAGGGAGCAGCCCTATACATTAGACTATGCACTAGCAGTTAGTAGGGAATTCACCTGCCCATGGGGTACTATGCCTAACACCATTTGCTGCACACCTGGAACCCACAGGAGCCTGCCTAGTTGTACATGCCTGCTAACACTATTGGGGTTGGAGTTCCTCGGGGCCTTACTAACAAGGGACCTACCCTACCAAGTTCGCCTTGGCCTCGGGGAACCACAGTCCTCATCTCCCACCCAGACACTTCGTAAAGCACGCAGAGTCAGCTGAATGACACTGTACTCACCCCCTTGTGGCTGCTGTGATTCCCTCAAGCGCCCATCCATCCCCGGATATGCCACTGCCAGGATCCGGAACATCAGGGGGGTCATGGTGCGACTTGCACCCTTCCACGTTGGGAGGCCAGTCCCAGCTGGGCCTCCGCCGTCCTCTTGCTCCAGCAGCGCAGGTCCTCCCATCTCTTGTGGCCGTGGGTGCTCTGTCTATGATAGACCCCCCAGGGGCCGTACTTCCTTGGCGATTGCACACCAAATAGTCTTCCTCTGGTGTGCACTGACCTAGAGGAAAGGTACAGGATGAAAGGAAATTACTCTCCCGTCTGGCACGTCATACTCATTGCCCACCAGTTCCCACCCATGCCCTGATGCACATACACTCACCAGTCTCACATGCAGGCCTCAGGCCCCCCCTCACATGTATCTTCCATCCACACCCCTCCAAACAGGCATTGCCCACGCATTATGCTCACAGTGTACTCACCTGTTTGTCTGGAGGACCATAGAGTAGCGTGTACTGGGGGAGAACCCCATCCACCAGTTTGTCCATCTCCTCCGCGATGAAGGCAGGGGCCCTCTCCCTAGACACATGAGCCATTGTTGCTTCCAGACTGAGGTCACAGCAGCACTTGCAGTGTAGGTCCTCTCCTGTTGAAGGTCAGGTATCAAGCGAGTGAGGAGATAGAAAATGGTGGACACGTCCGCGGCGGTGCGTGCCGTCACCGCTGGTATACATTGTCATTGGTTCCTGGAACCCATAGGGCCCAATGATAACCAATGCGAAATTGCACGGCGGTCTTCAACCACCTACCGTGACGCTGCACAATGCCAGTGCAGTTACCTCATTTCCCCTTGTCCATCCTTACAGGTCAGGCAGCTGCCATTTCAGGGGGGCACATGGCATGGCACCTAACTGCGTCACAGCACTATTCAACAGATATATACCGGAAGACAGGGCCACACATGGATTTATTCACATTGCTGAGAACACACTTGTGCAACCTATGTGGTACATGACCCTCTGCTCGCCCTTCTCCTCCATAGGGCACATCCGCTGGAGCAGATGATGAGATGGCGTCATCCTCCGGTGTACAGACCTCTGGTTGACCTGTCGACAATGGAAGACAGACACGTCATAATCACCTACAGACTTGATCGTGGCACAATCCAAGAACTGTGTGCCCAATTGGAGCTAGACCTGACGTCAGCTATCCCCCATCCCACAGAAATCCCCCCTCTAGTGTAGGTCCTGTCAGAGCTCCATTTCCTGGCAAGTGGCTCCTTTCAAATTACAGTGGCCATGGCATCAGGGATGTCTCAGCCAATGTTTTCTAACGTGTTGACCAGAGTGTTGTCAGCCCTGCTGAAACACATGGGCAGCTACATCGTTTTCCCCCAGGTGGAGGATTTGCCCACAGTGATGGCTGACTTTTATGCCCTGGGACATATCCCCATCATCATTGGTGCTATTGATGGCACACATTTGGCATTTGTCCCCCCGCAGAAATAAACAAGTGTACAGAAATCGAAAAAGCTACCATTCCACGAATGTGCAGATGGTGTGTTTGGCAGACCAGTACCTCTCTCATGTGAATGCCATGTATCCTGGCTCTGTGCATGACTCTTACATTTTGAGGAATAGCAGTATCCCTTATGTGATGGGCCAACTCCAGAGGCAGCGGGTGTGGCTAATAGGTGAGCCCAAGGTCCCCACACAGTATGAATAGGTGTCTGGGTATGGGGTCGTCCCTAAAGGTTAGTGTGTGTCTAACAGATATCCCTCGACATTTGCAGGTGACTCTGGTTACCCCACCTCTCATGGCTACTGACACTCATTATGCAGTACTTCCAGTGACACACAGGTAAGTGACTGTCACTGGTCCTCTCATATCTGACTACTGTAGGACATTGTTTAAGTCAGCCTATTAACATCTGTCTATGGACACTAAGAGGTCAGTTTGGCTTTTCATTTCACAGATCTGGGAACTTCATTCTGCCTTCTGCTTTATTTTCTGATGCCCAACAACTGTCATACAGTGGTATGAGCACATGTACAATTTCATTGATATTAGTGGATGATGTTGTAATTATACATTTGTGAAAGAACAGACTGACTCTAGATTGGTTTGTGATTCAAGGGTGTTTATTTATGGGCTAATGTGTATAGGGTATCACAGGTGCATTGTCCAATGGGGCATAGGAAGGGGAGCAATGTCAGTTCCAGGATGGACAGAGTGACAGAGTGGGACAGGAGTGTGACATTCAGGAGAGTCTTATTTCCTGCCACAGGTCTTGGCAATGTTCTCTGTCTTCTGTCTGGATCGCAGGGACCGTTTGCGGGGTGGTTCTCCTTCTGCAGGGGGTGGGGTGCTGGAGGCCTGTTGGTCCTGTGGTGGGGACTCCTGTCCAGTAGTGCCGGAGGAGGTGGAACACTGTTCATCAGTTGGGCTCGTGTCAGGGGCCCGGTGGTATACCACTGTCTCCCTCATGGTGTTGGCCATGTCTGCCAGCACCAATGCAATGGTGACTAGGGTGGTGTTAATGGACTTCAAGTCCTCCCTTATCTCCAGGCACTGTTCCTCCTGCAGCCGCTGGGTCTCCTGAAACTTGGCCAGTACCGTGCCCATGGTCTCCTAGGAATGGTGGTATGCTCCGATGATGTTTGAGAGTGCCTCGTGGAGAGTGGGTTCCCTTGGCCTGTCCTCCCCCTGTTGCACAGCAGTCCTCCTAGCTTCCCTGTTGTCCTGTGCCTCTGTCCCCTAAACCGTGTGCCCACCGCCACTGACCACAGGTCCCTGATCGCCCTGGGTTTGTGGGGTTGCCTGGGGTCCCTGTAATGGTGGACACACTGCTGATTGACATGTCCTGAGGAGTGTGACATGGGCCCACTGGGAGGATGCTGTGGTGGTGTTTCCTGAGGGGGAAGGTTCTATGGTGGCTTGGGACTGTGGCAGGCAAACTGACTGTCCAAGGGTCCCTGATGGGCTGGGCTGATCATCTGGATCCAGGCGTGCAGAGCTGCTGTCATCACTGTGGGCCTCTTCTGTGGGGGGACTGGATATGGCTGGCACCTCCTGCCCGGTGACGTTGGGTAGGGGTCCTGTTGGGGTGTAAATGCATTGTTATTGTATCTGTGTGTGCCATCTTGTGCAATGGGTGTGTTTTCCTCTATTACTGTTCTTGCACTATCGCCTTGGCCCTTGTGTGAGTGGTGGTTGTGTGCCCTGGGTGAGTCTCTCTCTTGGACACGCTTTGGTGATGGGTGTCCACGCAGGTTTGTGATAGGTGTCCATGCATTAGTGTTGCATGCAGGGCTTGGTATTGGGATGGGTGGGTTGTGCTGGTGGGGTATATTTGAGGTGGTGGAGTGATGGGGGTGAGGGTAGGGGTAGGAGTTTGTGATGGCATGCAGGTAGGATGGGGGATATATTAGTAAGATCTGACTTACCAGAGTCCAGTCCTCCTGCTACTCCTGCGAGGCCCTCAGGATGCATGACCGCCAAGACTTGCTCCTCCCATGTTGTTAGTTCTGGGGGAGGAGGTGGGGGTCCACCGCCAGTCCTCTGTACGTCTACCTGGTATTTGGATACCACGGAAAGTACCTTCCCCGTTGGTCGTTCCACCTATTCCTGATGTCATCCCGTGTTCTTGGATGCTGTCCCACTGCATTGACCCTGTCGACAATTCTCCGCCATAACTCCATCTTCCTAGCAATGGACGTCTGCTGCACCTGTGATCCGAATAGCTGAGGCTCTACCCAGATGATTTCCTCCAACATGACCCTGAGCTCCTCCTCAGAAAACCTGGGGTGTCTTTGAGGTGCCATGATGTGGTGTGAGTGATGTTTGAGGTGATGTGTGATGTGATGTGTGGGGCGATGTTTTAGGGTGTGTGGTGTTTTGATGGTGGATGGTGTATGATTGATGGTGTTGTGTGCCTGTGGATGCTGGTGTGGTCTTTGCTTTTCTCTCTCTCTGCTTCTTCCAACTTTTTTGGTGTAAGGGGTTGTGGGTAATGTGGGTGGGTGTTTTATAGTGAGTGTGTGGGTGTGGTCTGTGTATGTGTGTCAGGTGTGTGTATTTTGAATTGTCCAATGTGGTTGGGTTTTGTAAGTATGTGTGTATTTTGAGCTCGGCGGTGTGTACCGGCAATGGTTTACCACGTTTGAATGACGGCTGCGTTGATTCGTGGGTCGTGATAGTGTGGGCATATTCCTGTTAGCGTAACGGTGTGGGTTTTGCTATTGCCAGTTTATCACCGACCTTTGGTGTGGCGGACTTGTGTGGGTGTCTGTATTGTGAAGGATTTCTCAGTGTGGGTCATAATACCCCTAGCGGATTTCCGCCGCGGACACGGTATGTTGGCGGCTGTCGGCACGGCGGTCAGTGGCATTTACCGCCAATGTTGTAATGAGGGCCTTAATTCTTTTTTTTAACATTTTGAATAGCACAAGCGTGCTTTACATGATCATCAGTTACATTACACAAGGACACATTCATTTTGGTTTTAGACATGGGGAGATTAAATGATTTGCCCAGAATCACAGGGTGTTGAGCTGATACCAAAACTCAAACCTGGTTTCCCATCTGCAAAGTCTGCAGCTCTGGCTCCTAACACCACATCCTCTCCCGTACGTGAAACATATAATCAAGTGATCACCTAGATTTAAAAAATAGCAAATAATTTAAAAGTGCTTTGTCACTATTTGAGAACTCAGAAACAAATCCTCATTTTAGTTTTTTAGAGCACTTACCATAATTCCTCTGGAGATAAGATCCTCTAATTTGTATAATTTCTTAAGGAAATGGTTTAGGTACTACAGTTTTGATTACATCAAGATGACGTCAGGCATGCTACCCTTTTGTAATAAATATAGAATGTCAGCAATCTAGTTGTTCATTAGAATACTGTGGGGAGACAGAGGTCAGGGGCACGGACTCAGATGATTGAGGGCAGGGAGGAGGGTGAGGAGGCAACAAGTTAACCCCACTGGGCAGGCCGGAGGACAAGTGGCAGCTCAATGGACCATGGAGGGCAGGGTAAAGGGGTCAGGAGCAATAAACCAAACATGCAGGATAGTCAAGACAGGCTGTGGCAATATAACAGACCCCTGAGGGCAGGAGGAAGAGGCAGTGGCAGTACAACCCTCCATGCCAACAAACCTGATTCCACTAGGAGACTCCTGATGTTTTTAAGCCCAAAAGGGCTTTATTTTATCTCTCTCCTGACTAAAATCTCCTCTTTTTCAAACCCCGAAACTTTCCATGCACTACTAGTTACCCCAAATATTACATCACTCATGACATCTTCTATGACAGCATTGATATGTTCACTGTGACATTTGTAGTAAAATAAATTATTGATGAGAAAACTGTGCATGGTGGGGACGCAAGTTTTTATTACCTTAGGGCACGAGTTATAGTTGCTTGAAATAACTTTTACTATAACATCTGAATTTCCATGGTTTGTGCATGTATAATCGTAACCTAACTATAATGTCCTTGTAACATGTTTTTTTGTGAATATATCTATATTTTGTGAAAAAAAATAATAATAATTATATATATATATATATATATATATATATATATATATTACCTACTGGCAGTCCATGTTGCTGTTGAAAAGGCACTTTTTGACTTTCCTATATCTTTGGCACCGTTTGACGAATCTTCACAAAGTTTACCATATACTTGTTTGGGGCCGTGGGAGTGAGCACCAAGACTCAAGCCACCACAGCTGGCTCCCCACATGCAGCAGGAGCCAATAAAGTTCAGCCAACAGTGAGCAGCTACTCATGCTGCTCCCTCTGAGAGAGCAATATATTGATCTGTTTCCCTGCACGCATTACTGTAGGAGAGCTGGACCTTGCTGTAATGAAAAACAAATTTAAGAGTTTTTCACTACTAGGACATGTAAAATTTAAAAGTATGTATCCTACTTTTTGAAAACACTGCACCCTGCGTTTTGGCTGTCTAGAACTTTCCTTAGGGGTGACTTTAAGGTATTAAAAAGGAAGGATTGGGCTGGCAAGTTGGTTAACTTGCCAGGTTGACAAGGCAGTTTAAAACTGCACACACAGGCTCTGCAAAGGTAGTCCTGAGACATGTTCAAAGGGGCTACTGAAGTAGGTTGCTCAATCAGTGCTGCAGGCCTACTAGTAGCATATATTCTACAGGCACATGTATTGCACTTTACCAGGGAATTATAAGTACATTAAATATGTCAATTGTGGATAAGCCAATGTTACCGTACTTTAAGTAGAGAGCACATGCACTTTAGCACTGGTTAGCAGTGGTAAAGTGCCCAGAGTCCTAAAGCCAGCAAAAATGTAATGAGTAACCCAGGAGTTCAGAAGGCAAAAAAGATAGGGGAGATCACACCAAGGACGCCAGGTGTAACAGACATTCTGAGCAGTGAAATTTAGTGATGGTACTGTGCGCTAACAATTGTCAGGTGACAGTTTCCATGGCCTGGTAGGCCAGTGGTGAATGTGCTGCCAGGTCAAGGGATCCTACCAGAAACTGAACTTTGTTAGTCGATAAATGAGACAGGGAAGCTGCAGGTTTGAGGTCTTTAGTGCTTGGACTCTCCCTCACTCTCTCTGTACCATTGAAAGATGCATGAGAGAGATGTAACATACAGAGGTTATATCATTTATCTCTGTGTTGTTTCTTTTCTATCCTGATTTTCAGACCTTTTGCTAAATTCTACAGACAAATAATTTACGCTTCATAACACTTTCTGATTTGCACTTCTTTTCACCTGCAATGTGCTGTTTTCTGCATCTGGAGCACCTTACTCCAAAACAATGTTCATGGAATATATGCTGTTGCACCTGGCCCTTTATGCAGGGTCATCACCAAACTGTTTGCCTCCTTCCTCCTATTTTTTCTGACCAGTTTTTGTAGGCTTTGGGACTCTGGGCACTTTACCACTGCTAACCAGTGCTAAAGTACATATGCTCTCTATGTAAATTGTATTGTTGATTGGCTTTTCCATGATTGGCTTATTTGATTTACTAGTAAGCCCCTAATAAAGTGCACTAGAAGTGCCTAGAGCCTATAAATAAAATGCTGTTGGCCTGCAGCACTGAATGTGTCACTCACATGAGTAGTCCTGTAAACATGGCTCAGACCTGCCACTGCAGTGTCTGTTTGTGTACAGTTTTTAAACTGCCAATTCGGCCCGGCAAGTGTACCCACTTACTAGCCCCAAACCTTCCATTTTTATACATATAAGGCACTCCTAAGGTAGGCCCTAGGTAGGCCCATGGGCAAGGTGGAGAGAATGATAAAGGTGGGACATGTCCCGATGTGTTGTGTATATCCTAACAGTGAAATACTGCCAAATTCAGTCTTAAGTGTTGCAAGGCTTATCTCTCTCGTAGGTTAACATGGGGGCTGCCTTTAAATATCTCTTAAGTAGATTTTCCCTAAAGATATGGAGTTTGTGGGTTTCTGAACTCACAATTTAAAAATACATCTTGTGGTTAAGTTGTATTTTAGATTGATAAGTTTGAAAATGCCACTTTTAGGAAGTAGGCATTTTCTTGCTTTAACCATTCGGTGACTCTACCTGTTTGTGGATTCCCTGTCTGGATCAGACTGTCAGTTGGGCTATTTGTGAATCTCCTCTAGACAGTGACACAAAGGGAGTTGGGGTGTAGCCTGCATATTATGATAAGCCATCTGGGCTAGAGTGGAGGGAGGAGTGGTCCCTTACACCAGAATTGGCTATGCCTGCCCTCACACAATGCAGTCTCCAAACCCCTTGTGTATGTCTGGGGCCTGGCCCGATCTTGTAAACAAAGCAAAACACAAATGGTGGAACCAATCAAACACTCACTCCCAGTCACAGATCTGGGTTTAATCCATTGTTCTTTTGCACCCCATGCCACCCCAGTTTGGTCCCTGCCATATGCAAATCAGTCTTGACCCTGTTCCTCATGGGAACAGTCCAGCCCGAACTGCCAAGCCAGGTCCTACATTGACCGAAAACAAGCATCCTGGGGCCGGTTTCAGGGTTTCACCCTTCATCAGCCAGGCTAGCTTGAATCCAGTGGCATAGTGAGCCTAGGACCCACGTCTGGGCATAACCGGCGCACTTATGGTGGCAAAAACAAAGCAAAACACAAATCCTGTAAATTTTCTTTAAAGTGGGCAACTTCAAAGACAGAAAGGGGTATAAGTAGTGGACCGAAAACCCCAGACTTTAAATCACTTCAAGATTGCTTGAAGGATGCAAGCGGAACCTGTACCCAGAGAAGAGCTGAAGAGCTGAGGAGAAGTGCTGCCCCTGCCTGTGACTGTGCTTTGTTTGGCTATCCTGCAGTTGCTACTTCTGTCTGTGAAAGGGGACAAAGACTGGACTTTGTTGTGTATTCTTTCTTGAGCTGTAACTCCAAGGGCTTGGACTGAGTTTGCCTCCTGCTTTTGGAAAAAGCTTCATCAACCAGTCTCTGAGTCTGCATGCTGTGGTCTCTAGCTTGTCAGAGGGTTCCATTCCAGTTCCTGGGCCCCTGAGAGTGAATTTCTGGTAAAGTCCTGAGAAACAATGCCAGACAACACCATGTGACTTCGCAAGGATGCCGCATGGAACCCATGATGCCAGTTGCACCTGAAGCCATGGACCTCGCAGAAGCATGACGACCCCAACGACATAAGAGGTCCTGCATCACTGACGCCACTGATTTCCCAAGAACTTGCAAGATCAGAGTGTCGTAGCACCAATGTTTGTGACACCATCCTCTGTCGCAGTGACTGTGACCCTGTAATGTGACCGCGACATTGTGAGGTCACCCCGCAGCATCGTGACTTCGCCGGACTTTAACTTTGCTGGAGGTGCCCAGGGACTGACTCCTCACAACAGGACGCTGCCTCACCTCCACCGCTCTACAGCAAGGACCCAACGCCTCTTCATGATGCCTCCGCTCCTTCCCCTCGCAGAAACGAACCGACGCTACATCGGATCCAGCGACACCTTACTCCCCGACTCCATGTACCAGCCTGTTTTCCACACTTTTGCTAAGGAACTATACCTGGGGGTCCATGTGAGTCCACAAACAGCGCCAGTGGCATTGCATTGTGGGAAAAGACTACGTCACAATGCCGCTTAACATCAAAGTGCAGCATTGGTGCATCTAGGCACTATTTTTGTGTTTTTAATTGCTAAAGTCATATGTTTAATTGTGTATTGTGTATTTTTATTGTATTTTTTTCTTTTTTACTCAGATAAATATTTACTATTTTTCTAAACCTGTGTGGTGCCTATTTTGTAGTGTTTCACTGTATTACTGTGTGTGTTGGTACACATATCTTACACATTGCTTCTGAGTTAAGCCTTTCTGTTTGTGCCAAGCTACCAAGGGGGTGAGCAGGGGTTAACCGGGTGTGTTTCTCTTGTGCCCCTACTAGAGTGAGGGTCCTTGCTTGGACAAGGGGTAACCTGACTGCCAACCAAAGACCCCATTTCTAAAATATGCACTCAGTAATAAGCTTCCATTGTCCAATCTCTTTGCATGGACTGTGGTTAGTGATTTACTGATGTTGAAAGTGCACTCTTAGGTCCCTTGCGAAGTTGAAAATATATTTTTGCTCCATAATTTTGTCTGCTTGGTGCGTGCAGTAATTAACTGCCTTCTACAACTGAGCTATGTTTTAAGTGAGTCCCAAGGACCTACTGTTGTTTGTGACGTGCAGACAGCATTGATTTGCTCCAGGGTACCAAAGAGTGTGTCAGCCCACGAGGCAAAGGATAAACTTAAACCTTCTCATTCAAAATCATTGTAATAGGGTCAAAAAGAAGAAAAGGTGGTCTAGGGAAAGAATGTTTTAATAGGAAGGCAACACTTGGCTTATATGCCCTTGATGACACTAGTTTCGTTTGGGATGGCTTTCTTCTTTTTTTCTAGTGAGGAAGAAGAGGCTTTTAAGCACTCTGTTCATGTCTCTCAAAGGACTGGGTTGGATGATGACCTCCACCCATTCTGGTAGGTAGTCTGATAGCACAGGAGATATTCAACAAGGCACTGGGGCTTATTTTCAACCACAAAAAACGAGCAAAATTAATCTCTACAATCGGGAAGCACCACAGCAGGGTTCTTTTCAATTTTTCAATGTCAGCTTAGATCCTACTTGAACTGAAGTTGAGCTGTAGCCTACGTTTTTGGCACTCATGCTGGTATCTAATGTCAATAGGATTTAATGAATCCTTCAAGTTTGACAATCCAGTAAAACAACTTGGGGCAAAGTTTGCATACTCGGAAGGCCAACTACAAATGGAAACCATCACTTTCTTGAAATTCAACCACTGGCAGATTCGAATAGTCTTGAGGGGGTCTCTGGATTCAGGTCTTCCAAACAATATTGTACTTAGAATAAACAATCGGTTTCAAGACAATTTTTTAAACACAGTTTTTCAAACATGCTTCTAAAGTCTACATTGCACAAAAACCCAACACAAATATATTATATTAATATGAGTGGGGTGGACCCCATTCAATTAACTGCTCAAGGAACATTTTCTCTAAATGCACTGGGGAGACGAATGCTTCAATGCAGATGACCATGTGCAGCCTTGAGGGTGTTGATCAGTTGGGAAATTTAAAAAAACATGGTTCCCAGTCAGTCAAAGGCAACTCTGATACCAGATGCACCACAACATCTCACATTTACACATTTATAATGGTGGTACCATGTATGTAATGCTCAAACGTTTTTTCCATTCATTAACAAATAATAAACCCAGGTATTCCCACTTGTACAGTGCACTAGACATAAATTAGAATAAGAATCCAGTAGCCATCAAATATAATTGCCCTTGCCATAATCCAATAAGGTGGACACTAGCCAGTTCTTTTTCATAGCATAGAAGACTCAGGTCGGAGGTGTTCTAACTCAAGACAACCATGTGCAGAGGCCAAAATATTGCTGTTCCAAGCTCAAGGGATAAATAGACAAACTTTTGCATGAAGGGCCCTTGGAATTTGGAGCCCTATAAATTGTAACAAAAGTCGAAACATTCATGCAGACCTCATGTACCTGTCTACTTGTGCTGTGCCCTTTGAATATTGAAACCTCAATATTGATGGGACACAGTATCGAGGACAGAATATTGAAAATAAGATATCAAAATGATATGTAAGTTTATGTTTTCCATACCTAACTCGTTATATGTGTCTATTTGCTACATACATTTACAAGTTACGTAGATGTGGAGTTAAGAATAGTAAATCTATACCTTACTAAATGCACTTACCTTTTGATATTTTATCCCTCGATGTTCTCCCCTCGATATTCTGGCCCCACAATATTGTTGGTGTTGATATCCAGTAGTACATGCAGGTATATCAACATCATCATTGTGCTTTTGTCCTTGAAAGTCCCCCCTTCTTTTTGTTTTTTTGGTAATATTTCTGAGGATCCACATCCACAGGGTTCTTTTAATATGCAAATGAGTGCCCTTCTTGGTCATCCTTTTGGTGTACACTGGGTGAACTCTCAATTGCTCTCCCTGCACTATAATCTCAAAAGGGTCGTCTTGCTTGATCACAGCTACATAACTTATAACTGGCATCAGCATATTTGCAGTTTGTTTGGGAGGATAGTTGCACCCAGCAAAGTTGTCTGTTCCTCAATGTATAATAGGTTTAGAGTCTTGGAGCAATTGGTGGTCTCTTCAGGTGTACCATTTTTGTATATGTCTAATGTTTGTGATTATTATGAGTATAGCTGTTACAGTATCTGATTGAGATCATCATAACATGTACATCTATGCATGATAAATACTTTGGTTACTACCAGTGCACCTTTCCTTAGGTAATGTATCACGTTCGCAAGCCTTTACTTTTGTGAGAATGCCAGGTTCAAAATGGACAATTGCAGCTGACCACAGAGGGGAAATTCGCCCTCCCCCACTTCTGCCTCAGATGTTATTTGTTTTCCAGAAAATTCAGGAAAGAATACAAAGTGTTTCACATGAGGGAAATAGAGAGCCAGCTTGACTGGCTGGAACATTTGGATCTGGAGGATGTAATGTTTGACAAGGTGGTGTTGCCCAGCTGTCTGAATACTGACACAATAGTTGAAGTTAACTTCACCTTGTTGAACACCTTGGCTGAGGTGAACCAAGCTTCTGTTGATGCCTGGAAACCTGGAGTGAACGTCTGCGCATTTCCTTCTGTAAAGAAGCAAACCTTAAGCACATTGATGAAGTCCTGCTTATCTGCAGTGCTCAAGCTTCTGGCATTGCCAGCATGAATTCCTCATCCTTCCGAGGTTTTCAGAAGAGACAGACACAGCCCATTAGAACCCTGACTGCTGCCGTCCAAAGATAGGAGGTGTCCTGTCAAAGATCCTTGTAACTTAAAGTGCTTCGCAGCCAAGTGGTGACTCTACTTGATGATGAGTATACTCCCTCTCTATACCACTTTCGGTTCTTGGACTGTTCTTCATTAATCGTGCTGCTGCTGTAGTAGTGCAATACAAAGTATGTGTTAAAGGATTTGTAGTGTTCTTAACACTCATGTATTCTAGTGTAGTAGTCCCAACCAAGGTTCTACGATGGAGTCTTCGGTTGTAGAGATTCTGTAGAATATTGGGGGTGTTAAAACTGTGAGAGGGAAGAGTCTTTTGAAGATCTGCCTGTGAGCTGACTGGGGGAACTCAGCGTTGTATGAGTCTTATTGAATAAACCACGACGTTTACACACACAAAAGTCTTCCAGCAAAGTAACCTCTTTTTGTGAGAGAATTGTGACTCCCCGATTTTACAATATGTTAAATGCGTTTAGCTTGTGATTTCATCCATTTCATTAATGGAAAACATTTATTAGCACAAATGCCAACAAATGAACTGCGTACTTATTTCCTGGTAGTGGTGATTGGAGATGAATGACTCAGAGGTATAAGACACCCAGAAGAAAACCTTTAAGAAACGTGAAAGGTGATTAGCTTCACTCAGTGAGATGGGGACTTGCTGTTGATATTTTCTGTAATGGTCAAATCTTGGCAAGGCTGCATTGCATTTTATATTTCAGAAGGGAACAATTTTAGCACCATTAACGTGCGTAACAATCAAACGTTATTTACAGAAATGAGACACAACAAAGCTGCATTTAATGGCAACTGTAGAGGCCGATCAATTATTATGATGAGGTCATGCGTAGAGTTTTAAAGTTCGCCGTCTAAAATTAATTTTTAAAGTGACCTATGATTGTGGAATTAGCACTCCAAGGCAAATTCCACTCCGCTTAACGTTGCAGTTTTGGGTGGGAGAAAAAATACAAATAACATAAAATTAAAATAAAATGACATTATGAGCTTAAATTCAGTATTGACCTTGAGATTCCTTGCAAATTGTATGGAAAAGTGGGTGGCAAAAAAGGTGCTTGTACAACGTAATGTGTCAGTGTTTGAAAAGCCTTTAAAAGGTACAGACTGCTCTTGACAGTGGATAACCGTTCGAGCAGTGAAAGCTCCTAATGAAAGACAGCTTCCTATGCCACTCGCAGCTGTGTGAATTAAAGAGAAGAGACGGACGGCGTTTGAAGGACCAATATATGCTCCTCCCCTCATTCCCTGCACATTTTGCCACCGGTCACTGAAATGGCAATCTTGTATTTCGCAATTGCGAATACAAAAAATTGTTCAATGCATACATGATCTTTACATGTGCAGCTCGTTGCAAAGATTTTTTTAGAAACAATCTATAAACGTTGATAACATAATTTCTTAAATTTTCTAGCACCAGCCTCCTTGTCCTTGACCGATTAATATGTCCGACAGAACACAACGTTTTTGCTAGACAACATCCTTGACACTGTCCAAACAAAGCGCTGCTATAGCAACCACATCAAACGTGCATCTAGGCCGTGATTTATGGTTCATTTTCCTTAATTATTCCTTAAGCAAAGACACCCATACTGAAACGCGAGCATGGACAAATAGAAAAACAAACATAGACTCATAAAAACAGAGACACTTCCTAACACTCACTTCCCCTTTTTATGCTGATGACTTTCCAGACAAGAGTGTCAGTCCTTCTTTTACAGTGTCAGATAAATGTCATTGAGAAGAACATAAAGTGTTTTTTCTGCTCTGTGAATAAACGCACATCTATCATATTTTGTTATAGCTCTGTGATTTAGGTAACTATTCCTGACAAGAATGCAAATTGCCTTATGACAAATGAGTTTAAAAAGATAGCTGGGCATTTTTCCAAGCATAGATTTATATATAATCATC
The DNA here is from genome assembly GCF_031143425.1 of Pleurodeles waltl. Classification (NCBI taxonomy): domain Eukaryota; kingdom Metazoa; phylum Chordata; class Amphibia; order Caudata; family Salamandridae; genus Pleurodeles; species Pleurodeles waltl. The sequence continues at coordinate 254,534,261 of NC_090438.1, read as the reverse complement.
AGCCAGCGTTACACCTTGCAGGAAGCTTCAGCAAAGACAAAACGGAAATGTCCTCTGCAGTGCATTAGATGACTGCATGCATTTACATTTTGATATACATTTGCAAAGTTTGCTACATTGTGCATTTATGGAAGAGGGATTTGCAGAACTTTGTTAAATTGTTTTCCCTATAAAGTATCCTGAGAAGAATGCATCATTCAGTGATGCAAGTGATGCATACTCAAATACACCTACTAAGATATTGTTGTGCTCTTTTTGAAGAATAACAACTGTCAGACTTTTACTGCAGACCATACAATATTTCATGTGAGCAACACACAGGCATTCTTCAAACTATGTTGCAACGTTATATGTACATTTGTAATTCTGAAACGCATTCTCGGAGTCACGACAGACTCTCATACATTCCAAGATTGTCTACAAATCTGTTGAGAGATTTAAACATCAGAATGTTTTTTATGGATGCTAAAAGGTATAAAAGCAACTACAACTACAATTGCTGAGTTGAATTGAAAATTACATAATCTCCAAGATTTTGCGTATCACATCAACATTCATGATCTTTATAAATATCTGCTTTAAATAGATTATTTTAAGACGATATTATATTCGATTTTTTTCAAAATAATGTTCACAGTCTTGGACCCTAAATCCATATGTACAATATTTTTGGGTTGTGTTTTAACTTATGGTCAGTTCGAAATTGAGCAGTCTATTTAGGATATTGGAACTTCAAGTTTCTTGAACGAGGGAATTAAGAATCTTCAAATAAGCAGAACCTTACTGTAAAACTGAAAACTTTATGAGCAAATATGTGAGCATCAATGTTTTAGTTCTTGCTTTTTAGTGCTAAGTTCTCTCTGCAGTTTACTGAAGAGTTTATAATTACATCTCCACATTTGCAAAATGTTTGCAGCAAGCAATACACTCTTGGCATTGTATCATTTTTTTCAGCTAAACCTTTGACATGTGCTATGTTTGTTGGTGCTTAGTGACCTGATTGCTCACAAACGTAGGGGTAAGACGACGGCCATTTACTCCTGTATTTGCTTGTTTTAATTGCAGGGTTAATAAAAAAACATTACATTATGAGTCCGAGAGATAATACAACATATTTTCTACCCTCTCTGACAGAAACATTTCATGAAAATCGAAAACAGACCAGGCAGTGTTAAACGTCGAACAACTTGCTGGATAGTCAATGTCGAAAAGCATAAAGAAAGAGTGCTACTACCTGACCCATATGATAGGAGTCAGTCCTTACTAAGAGTCTATAGATTATGAATAATTGAAAAACTGACCTATTGATGTCGACTTTAGTCAGTTCTGAAGCAGTACCTCTCGTCAGCTTGTACATAGGCATGTCAGTTAAAAATGCTCAATGTGTTTTATAAGATTAGGGCCCATATTTATACTTTTTTTGCACCGCATTTGCGTCATTTTTTGACGCAACAGCGGCTCAAACTTACAAAATACAATTATATTGTATAAGTTTGTGCCTCTTGATGTCAACTTTAGTCAGTTCTGAAGCAGTACCTCTTGTCAGCTTGTACATAGGCATGTCAGTTAACAATGCTCAATGTGTTTTATAAGATTAGGGCCCATATTTATACTTTTTTTGCACCGCATTTGCGTCATTTTTTTACACAACAGCGGCACAAACTTACAAAATACAATTATATTCTATAAGTTTGTGCCTCTTGATGTCGACTTTAGTCAGTTCTGAAGCAGTACCTCTTGTCAGCTTGTACATAGGCATGTCAGTTAACAATGCTCAATGTGTTTTATAAGATTAGGGCCCATATTTATACTTTTTTTGCACTGCATTTGCGTAATTTGTTTACACAACAGCGGCTCAAACTTACAAAATACAATTATATTCTGTAAAGTTGTGACGCATTTTCATCAAAAAATGACGCAAATGCAGTGCAAAAAAGTATAAATATGGGCCTAAATCCTCTAATAGTGACCAATTGTACTCACTGCATGTCTGGTGATTAATGTTGTTTTGTTCCAGTTGGACTGTTGCTAGGTCTAGGAACTTCAGAAATCTAGTCAGAAGCTGTATTTCAGTTCCATGTAGACATTCATCTTGTGCTGTTTTGATGATTCTAAATCCTTTGTGAATGAAACAGGGGCACAAGAATGTCTAAGCGAAGGGGGTAAAGGCAAATTATGTGCATTAATGATTCTACTCTGCTGCCATATTCCCTTCACATGGATTGGCTTCCTTAAATTTCTAGGGTTGGATGGACTTGAGTGGGAGTAGTAGTATTCTGCATTTGATGAATTTGAGGCATATTGAATGTTTCAAATTGATAGAAGGATGCAGTTGTTAAATAGGCTATGTTACAAAATGAAGAAAGTTGTTTCTGCCACCTTGGTCCAGCACCAATTTGGTAATAAGTTTGAATTGCTGTCCTGGAAGTGCCAGGGAAAGTACAAGCTCCTCCTGAAAACTAAGAAATCGTTGCATCAGCTGGCACTCTGTGAGTACCGGGGGGACTCTCATGGGAAAGATACCACAAAGGTTTGGGAGTTGGTTACACCGGTCAAGAAAGGAGTAGTAAATTGTATAGAAACCCATATCTGTCCGGTGGCGTGGACCAGGCATTTCACTTCTTTATATTGCACCAACCCCATAGTTCCACCTGGTTCGTATCCACCCAAGGAGAATGCCTTCACTGGTCTGCATGCAATAGCTATTCTAGTCCTGGAGTTTGAAAGAGCACTCAAGGAAATGAATAGACACAAGTCCCATGGCCCTGATTCAGTGCCTATTGATATTTATCATGAGAAGCCCCACCGGTGGGCGGATATCCTTACTAATGTGTTTAATGCTGCATTAGCTGGCAATGCCATGCCCCCTGCTGGTGCTCCACCATTATTGTGCCTGTCTTTAAGAAGGGAGACCGGGATAGCCCATCCATCTACCGCCCGATCTCTCTTCTCGACAGGGTGGGCAAAGTGTTAGAGAACGTTTTGTTAAATGGCCTCCAGGGATGGGTGGATGCTCATGACATCTTGACAGATGTCCAAGCTGGCTTCTGGTTATGCATAGGGACCATTGATCAAGCTCTCAGGCTCTATGTGATTGCCCACAAATTTATGATAGCTAGGAAGTCGTCAGTGTATCTTATTTTTATAGATTTGGTTTTCGATTTAGTGGACAGACAGAAGCTATGGAGGGCCTTGCTGGATATAGGAATGGATTTAACAGGGGTAATGGGTCTATTGGCCCTCCACACTAGTAATACAGCTAAAGATAGGTGTGGCTTTGGGGGGTGGGGGGATGTACTGACCTTTTTCCAGTCAAGAAGGGCATCCGGTAAGGGTGTGTGTTGGCACCCATGCTTTTTAATCTTTTCTCGAATGACGCAGCAGAACACCTAATGGAGACCCCCCATACATCCCCATTAGAGCTGGAAAAAGGGTGCCACTGCTACTTCATGGGGATGGCACAGTACTAATGGCACAAACAGAGAATGGCAGCCATAGGCTTCTACAGCACATCGGGAAATACTGTACTAGGAAGTCATCGACTATCAATGGTTGCAAAACAAGTAGAATGGTACTCAGGCCATTCCCCATTTTCAAGTAGGTTGCTATGATTGACGGTGTCCTCTTAGAAATCATTAAACAGTTCGAATAACTAGGTATCTGCTTCTCATGAAAGTGGAGTAAGCAGGCGCAGAAGGAAGCCCTAGTCCTGTGACAAACGGCTAGTGCAGTTCTAACATTTAGGAACAAAATCCGTACCAGAAGCATTAGTATTATTTTGCAAATATAAAAGCATAGGGCAGTACTGACTGCACTTTATGGGGCAGTGCTCTTGGGGTTTGCGAATATGTGATCACTCCAAGTGGCTGAGAACAACTTACTGAAAGCCCTGCTGAGGTTGGGGAGTCGGGGGACCCCACTTATGGCACTTACAGGGAGCTAAATTGTACTCCAGTCTCTGAAACTGTAGCATTAAGACCAGTCCTCTCTTGTGTCAGGTTGATAGGAAATCCCAAGGCTGCAGTGTATCTGGAAACCCTAGAAGATGCTACAAACAAACAATGAATGCAGGGGGAGAACATGGTCATCTCATGTCAGGAATATCTGACATTTCCTAAAGCTGTGATCCCCATGGGCAGCCCCATCAATGTTAGGCAGCATAACGCAGACCTAAGTGAAAAGCTATACTGTGTGCATATAATGATAAGGAAGTGCCTAGAGTTGAGGCAAGCGTCCATTGCATAAAATATTACCAACTCATATGACTCTGCCCAGCAGCGCTGGCTGATTATCCTTTTTAAATTTTATGCAGTTAGATATGTCAAGCTGACATTAGCACTGTGCATGACGTTGTATGCTGTGTATGTGGTTAACACTGTAGCATCGTTCCTATGGGTTGTGTGGCCTTATCCGAGAGAACTGCCCTGAGGGATTAGCTCAGCCTGATAACTTAGGAGGGCCTGCACATTTCTTATCACACATTAATTACATACCTTGTGCAAGCATTCAGGAAGAAAGTTCACCATCCATAGTGGGACAGTTCAAATAACCTACCTGTCTTACTCCCTCTACTTCTTGTACTCCCGCAGTTCCCACTCCTCATGAACCTGTTGTCTGCTTGGTGGGAATGCTTTAATGTGCCTAATTGTGGGTTGGTTTAGATCACCCACCTGTTTTCTTTCCCACCTATACTTTTATCATACTGGGAGGCTATAGACGTTTTATTGTGACTGTGCTTTTTAATGGGCTATGTTTAATATGGTTCTCTTCCCTTTTTAACAAATGAAATCGCATTTATTGCATTTTTAACTGTTATTTTAATTATTGTATGGCTGGCAGCTGAAACAATATATTTGACTATGACTTTGAATAGGCAGTGTGAAAGATGACAATAATAACAGTTTCTTGGTAAATCAGCAAAGGTCTCAAAGTTGGTTCGGAAGCATGCAGTCTTAGCAGGTCCTTTGGCTGTTGTTTTGAAAATGATGTAGTCCAATGGATTTTATGAAAGATTAATAATTCTTTCCAATTCCTGCTTTTTAGGGTCTGTTTGGGTGCTCTTCTCAGCCTGTGACAATATTCATGAAGCTGAGTCCAGCTAATAAAGTAATATTCATTATGCTAAACTCCAGCTTCAATTGGCTGACAAGAATTATTTTGACAGTGCAAATAGAGCCCTAAATGTTAAAGAAAAGAGAATCGCCAAGCTCTTGGGGAGTTGCAGAGCTCAGATCAGAGAGACATATAAGAGTGCAGAGACCACTTTAGTTTTAAATATGTCCAGAACATAAGAGCCTTTCGGTCATTTTCAGTGTACAGAGATGTGCCACAATTGGTTTTGTAGGATAGAGCAGTGGGAAAACAAAGGTTTGCATTTGTGCAGTGACCAGAGTGTAGTCCAATGTTGTGGTAAAGGGCCAGATGTAGGTAGGTATAAATTTGCGACTTGCAATTTGCGAGTCATAGCGACTCGCAAATTGCAACTCGCAAAACGAAATGCAGAAAGGTGTCTCAGACACCTTCTGCGACTCGCTATGGGGTCGCAAAGACCCACCTCATGAATATTAATGAGGTGGGTCGCAGTTTGCGACCCCATAGCGAGTCCATGCACTCACAGGGATGGTGGCCTGCTGGAGACAGCAGACCTCCATGTCTGTGACTGCTTTTTTAATAAAGCAGTTTTTTTTTCTTTTTGAAGCCCGTTTTCCTTAAAGGAAAACGAGCTGCAAAAAGAAAAACTTCCGAAACCATTTGGTTTCGTTTTTTTCAGAGTAGGCAGTGGTCCATAGGACCACTGCCTGCTCTGAAAAAACATTTTTTTTGGCATTCACAAAGGGGAAGGGGTCCCATGGGGACCCCTTCCCTTTTGCGAATGAGTTACCATCCACTTCAAGTGGATGGTAACTGCGAGTTGGTTTGCGACCGCATTCGCGGTCACAAAGCAACTCAGCATGGCGATGGGGTCGCAAATAGGAAGGGAACACCCCTTCCTATTTGTGAGTCGCAGCCTCAAATTGCGAGGTGGTACTGACTCGCAATTTGAGGTTGTGCATCGCGTTAGGCTTTTTGCGCGTCGCAAACTGCGTTTTTCGCAGTTTGCGATGCGCAAAAGGCTTCCTACATCTGGCCCTCACTCCTGTAGTTTTACTCCTAAAGTGAAAGCAAATTCCCAACATTTACTTAATTCACAAAGAATCCTGGAACTACGTCTAAAAGTCCATTGCAGTTAAACATAGTTGTTCAAACACCTATAATAATCAGCCAGAAGAAATTACATGAGATGCATATTTTCAGATTCTTTGTATGGAAGGCATACATTCTCAGCTTTCTACTCATTCAAGCTCTTAATTTGGGAATTTGAAGACCAATCTGAACACTCAGGTGGTCCAAGCACAAAAGGAACTTGCTCAAGTGAACAGAAAGCTTCTTGTTTGAAATCAGAAAGGAGGCTTGTCCTTCATTTGAGCTAGTTCTTTTAGCGCATAGCCTACATATTCATCATTGCTCCTCTGATGGTGGGTTTTGTGGAATTCCCTAGAAAGTGGGATGGATCCACAATGTTCACTCTTAATAAATTTTTGTGGATTTCCTTAACAAATAAAAGGTCCCTTTTAAGATCACCAGTGAATTATGTGCTACTTTTAGTTCCTCCAGTGTCTACATGGATATTCCTAGAAAACTCAGATGCCCACAATCACTTGTCATTTTGCTGATCTCTGGTTAGAAATGGTGAGGAAAATTGAGTGAGTCTCTTGAATGAACATAAAGGGATCAATTGATCTCTGTGGCAAGTACGGAGCAGCACATATTTACATGTCTTTTTTCATAAATACAGTCGTGCTTGACGCAAATGCCTTTTGACACCATATCATGATTTCAGATTTTGTAGGTGTTTAAATATTTGTGCAAATGTCATGTTTTGCATTTATCTGTTGTATTGTTTCTGTGATGTTATGTTTTTTTTTGTCATATTATTACATTGTTGTTAGACCTGACAACTTTAGGGTAGTCATCCCCCAACTTTGTGCTTGCCTCCTACCATTTTTCTAACCCTGTTTCTGCTAGTTTTAATAATGCACACTTTACCCCTGCTTACCAGTGCTAAAGTTCATGTCCTCTATCCCCTAAACATGGTAACATTAGTTTCTACCCAACTGGCATATTTAATTTACTTTTAAGTCCCCAGTAAAGTGCACTAGAGGTGCCCAGGGCCTGTAAATTAAATGCTACTAGGAAGCCTGCAGCACTGCTTGTGCCACCCACATAAGTAGACCATTAACATTGTCTCAGACCTCCCATTGCAAGGCCTGTGCATGCAGTTTCACTGCCACTTCAACATGGCTTTTTAAATTACTTGCCAAGCCTTAAACTCCCCTTTTTCTACATATACATCACCCCTAAGGTATGCCCTAGGTAATCCATAGGGCAGGGTGCAATGTAAGTAAAAGGCAGGACATGGACCTATGTGTTTTACCTGTCCGGGTAGGAGGCGACTCACAAATTCATTTTCCACTACTCAGAGGACTGCTCCTTTCATAGGCCAGCATTAGAATTGCCCTTATATACTTTTAAGTGGCAGATTCTGATCTGAAGGAGTAGCCCTGTCATGTTTAGTATTGCCAGAATAGTAATAGAAAATCCTGCTTACTGGTGAAGTTGGAATTATTATTACTATTTTAGAAATTCCACTGTTAGAAAGTGGGCATTTCTCTGCACTTACTGCCATCTGTGCCTTACAGCCGCCTCCAATCTACGTCTGGTCTGGGCAAGTTGACAGCTCCTATTGTGCATTCCACCCAGACAGACATAAACGCAAGACACTCAGTCAAATCTGCATTTGTCTGCTGTTGGAAAATGGGTTATTGGTAAGGGCAGGTATGTACCTAGCCTTACTTAGCAATAGGCCACTAACCTCGACTTAGGTCCAGTTAGGTCTCAGTAAATTAAGCCAAGCTCAACCCTTGGTAGCTTGGTAACGAGTGACAAGGAAACAGTTTAAAAATCAAATCAATTTATAAAAATAGGAAATATTTTTAGCTTTAAAATGACACCAAAACAAATAAAATCAGATAAGGGGACCAGATATATGAATTTTTAAAGAATTAAGGCTTTCTAGTGCATAGAAATAAAAAGAGCCAATCTGGCCATCTGGTCGCACCTCGACCTGGGCAAAGTCAAAGTTTAAGGACGACCGCGATGGAGGCTGGCTCGGCTACAGCCCGCGGGAGGCCTCGGTCAAAAGTTTACCATAGGACTTAGTCACTTTTTTGAGATTTTCTTCATCGGGATGAACCTGCAAGTCAGGCCGGGTCGCGGTTGAGGCAAGCCACCTAAAGTTGCCGCGGCGGGTCCGTCCCTCTATGGAGCTTTTTTTCCAAAAGTTCTCCAAACTTCTGAATCTTCTTCCAGATGTTCTTTTAAGGTTCTTTTGAGATCCACATTTCACCCCAAGGTTCCTGAAGCTTTGAGATGCTCCTCGAGGGTGCGGACTAAAACTCCCATAATGCACCTGGTGCAAACTCCTTTTTGGCCACTGGACAGTGGTCAGCTGGTTGGTTTCTTGAGGGGTTGGTTCAGGGGACTCTGGTTAGAAAGTTTTCACCTGAAGCAAACAGGGAGTCCCTTCTTGAACCAGTTGAAGCCAGGCAAAGTCCTTCTTGTGATGAAGCCCAAGTGTGCAGCTGGTGCAGTCCTCCAGAGTGCAGTGTCCAGGTACAGGCCAGGGGTCCAGCAGGGCAGTCCTTTTTCTTCTGTAGTTCTTCCTTGTTGGAATCTTATAAGGATCTGGTAGGGAACTGAGGTGTGGGTGCAGGTCTGCCAGTTTTATCCTTGCTCCTGGGTGAAAAACAGGGGGGGTCCTGGTTCTCCAATCAGGGGCAGGGCCCTTACCCCTGTGATGACCACTTTCTGGGAAGTGTGGCAAAAATCAATCCGAGGGAGCAACATTCCTCAAAAATCCATCATGGCTGAAAGTGATTTTTGGAGGGTACATCTGGCGGAGCCCACCCACTGGTGTGGCTAAAAATCCTAAACACACCCCTATCCTTCCCTCTCCTAATCTAATCAAGGGGGCACCTAATTGGCTGGGTTTGCAAGATGTGAGGGTGTTACTAGGTTGCTCCAAATGTCCTTCCGTGCCTTTGAAGACCAGTTTGGCCTTCTGTTGGGGGAAGATCTCCTCCTGCAGGCACATTTCTTTGTGTTGAGCCAGGCCACGTCACACCTCATCAAGGCCACCTGGCCAGGTTGCCAGAGGCTGGCCAATCAGAGCAAAGCAGCAAAAACATTGCAGGGCTGAAGTTGGCAACTTTTCAGGTAAAGTTTAAAACTCCTTACCTTAACAACTTATATTAAATCCCACAACTGGAAGTTGTGGGAATTATTACAACAGTTAATTTGATACCAAACTTGTTGTAGCTGTTACTTAAGAGGACTTTTAAAATTAAAATAAAGTTTCCCCATTCTAGCCTATGGAGGCCATTAACTACAATGAGGGAAAACAAATTTGGCTGTTTTACCTCACCAGGGCTTATGAAACTATTTTTATAAGGTACCTGCTTATAGTTGCATGGCACCCAGCGTTAGAGGCACATAGGGCACACTTTAGGGGTGACGTATATGTAAAAATACGGTAGTCTAGGGCTTTGGAACTACTTATAATTCTAAGGTCGAATTTGCATGTAACTTTAATTTAAAAGCAGCCAGCAAGGCTCAGCACTGGGCACCTCAGCAGTGCACCTATTATTATGGCTATAATTAGCCTTATTTGCATACTGATTTTACACAGAGCACAGGCCCTGGGACTGGTTAGCAGTACCAAGGGCACAATCAGAGTCAGGAAAACACCAGCAAAAAGTGAAAAATGGGGGCAAAAAGATAGGGGGCCTCTGCAATCAGCCCTGTTTTCTTACATCTGCATACTGTATGGGTCTCCATGGACAGGAAGGGTGGAGGAGCTCTATCTTACACATCAAAGGCCAGTGGTCTGCCCTCACACAAAGTACTGATAACCCCCCACAGGGATCCTGGCAGACAGGACTGAGCTGAAAGGGGAACGTGTGCACTTCAAAACCACTCTTTGATGCTTCCCCCACTTTTAAAGGCATTTTGGGGAATACAAACTGGGTCTCTGACCTCACCAAATCATACACTTCTGGATCTACACCTGGACTCTGCCAAAGGGACTGCTTGGCTGCCCAAATGACTCATCTGGACTGCTTTGCTGAGAAGGTACTTCTGACCTGCTTGTTGCCCTGCTGCCTGCTGGCCTCTGACTCTGCTGGAAGGACTCTGCCTTCCCCACAAATGCTCTCAAATGGTTTGGATTGAGCTGTTCTCTCACCCTGGAGAAGAAAATCCCTGTGAGTCAGAAAATTGATGCAAACTCCTTCAGAAATCGACTCAGCACCTGTCTCACGGTGGAAAAATTGCTACATAGTGTACCAGTTTGACACAGCACCTGCTCCTTCGACTAGCGTGTCAAGGATTTTCAAAGCATCATCACTGGGCATCAAAATATCCCTGCACTGCAGTGAGAAACAAAGGCTGTGCTCCTGGAAATCAACACATCACATTGCAGTGTAGAAAGAATCAACGCCTTGTCTGTGCCGCCCTGGAAAATCCAATGCAGCGCCTTATTTTATAACACATCTCCTCTGAGGCCCCTGTGCATTGTTATTTTTGATGCATCACAGGTACTGTGTGTTACTAGAATATAACTACTGATTCTTAAAGATTGAGACACATTTAAAACTTTAAAATGTGATATCTCAATTTGCGCATATTGGATTTATGGTGTTTTGATCTTATTTTATTCAGATAAATATAATCTATTTTTTAAAACTGGTGTGGAACACTTTTAATGATTTTTTTCACTGTGTTACTGTATGAGTTACTGCACAAAAACTTTACACATTGCCTTTTAAGTTAAGCTTGCCTGCTCTGTGCCAAGCTATCAGAGGGTGAGCACAGGATAATTTGGGTTGTGTTGAGACTAATGCTGACTAGGATGGTGGTCTGTACTTGGACAGGGTACATACCTCTGCGAAGTAGAAACCCAATTTCTAACAGCAAGCATTAGTGAAAATATGGTTCTCTGAGAAAACTCAAGGTTTTGTATTTAAGGGATGTCTCACAATTGCAGTAGGATACTTACTTCCAAAGGTACACAAGAATTTGCTTGGCCGTCCAGGCAGACCCATCATAGCAGCTACACAATCCATTCAACAACTATTAGTTAAAGGGGCCTTCTGGGAGGAACAAGGACTTCATTGATGCATTCTCATATCTCCTTACCACCATATCCATCTGGCATACCCACATCTCTTCTTGGGTGCCTTAAATCTCCCAGACAACACAACCTACAAAAATCAAAAGAGACCCTCTTCAACCTTATTGACACACTCAGGCCCTCATTATGACTTCAGCGGACAAACACACCTGTCCGTCGAAGCCATGCAGTCAGAAAACCACCAATGCAGTGATCTGACCATGAGGGCTATTATGAGTTTACCGGCCCAGCAGGAAACAGCCCACAACATTGATGCCAGCTCATAATAGAGTCGGCGGCAATGTTGTGGTGCGTCAGGTGCAGCAGCACCCGGCGCGCCTTTCACTGTCTGCCAAGCAGACAGTGAAAAGTGCGACAGAGCTGGCCATGGGGGCCCCTCCACTGCCCATGCCAAGTGCATGGGCAATGCAGGGGGCCCCCATCTCTGCCAGCTTTTACAAGGCAGTGCAACTGTCATGTAAAAGCGAGCGGAGAGGGGACTCGTAATCCCCAGGACAGCTCTGCTTGCAGCACTGCACTGGTGGATTGAGATTGTCGGCCGTCTGCAACCGAAAATGTGGCTGTGCTGGCGGTCCACCAGTGGCGCATTTGCCATGGTTTTAATGTGAAGGCTGGACCGCTGCATTTGTGGTGATCCGACCGCCATCACGAGTCTGGCGGTCCTAGGACCGCCAGGCTCCTAATTAAGGGCTCAATGTGGAACAGAGTGTTACACAACCAACACACTCCAAAGCCTCATCAATGACCTTGTCATCTCAACAACACCAAAATCCAGTTGAAAACCATTCATAACCCTGAAATGGAAAGACCATTTTCCTGTCACTATCTCCATGCTTAGTGCCATTAAAACTCCTCTACATAGACAACCTAATGCTAGCATTCATCTCACATCCTATTAAGGTTTGTGAACATCCATGCTGCAATTACAGCTCTCAGGTGCAAGATAAAGCCTCCAGCACCCAAGTACTGTGAAGATCTAACAATAAAATATGTGTAGACAGGAAAGAAAATGATCGAAAAACATAATTTCTATGGACCTCAGGAAGCTGAAGTCACTCTGCTTAACACACAGACAGCTCATCACACCAGCCTAGAGAAAGTAATATAGTAACACCATCAAAGAAGTAACCAAACAGATTTCTGTTCGAAGCAATCAACCACTGCATTAAGTGTTTGCTGAACTCACCTATGCCTTGCTCCACAGAAAAGTACAAGGCTATTAGCCTCTTCTTCAGGGAAACAATACAGAAGATCTGCCAGCACCTCAACAACACCAAGGGCCTGATTTGAGAAAAAGTGTAGGTGCACTAAGTACAGCATCACATTTCTTGCACCCCTTAGCGCCCCCCCACTGCCACCTTGTGTGCACCGTATCTAAGATATGGCGCAACATGGCGGTAATTAGGGGAACTAGCGCCAACATTTTTGATGCTAGTTCGGAGCTTTGCAGGATTAGCATCAATAATTTTGATGCTGATCCTGCAAAGCCCATTGTGGCCCATTGCAGACAACGGTGTGACTCCTTGTAATGCCTGCTCTGAGTTCTTCAATGTCAGCCTTCAAAGACCTATCCCTTCAAGATCTCACTGACATACTCAACACCCTCCAAGCCACCTCTCATGAAGACAATGTCTTACCATTGTCCTTCATCACAACTCTCTACGGAGATGCTCTTTTATCCTCATTTATCATCATCAGTGCCTTCCTCACTCAAGGCATTTTCCAAGGAGCTCTCAAGCCAGGCCGCAGCTTTCATTCCTTAAGAAATCAATACTAGACCCGGATGACTTTGCTAACTGATGGCCCATCACTCACCCACCATTCTTCAGCAAGATCATTAAAAAGCAGTCTGTGTTCAACTTCAAGACCTTATCAGTGATAATCATCTCCTATATGACTAACCTTTCAGTTCCAGATCGCTCTGCAGCATGAAAATATTACACATCATAGACAATGTGCTCTTAACCAAAGCTGAAGATGATCCCTGCTTCCTTTCAGTTACTGACAACACATTTAAGCATCCTACCCTCATATGCACCATGGCTTATCAAATGGTGTCCATTGGCAATGTCCTTCCCTGGCTCACCTGCTACCTTTCCAAAAAATACAAGTTTGTTCACATAGGCACATATCATCAGAGAAGATCTCTTAAGTCCAGCAGGGTTCTGTTAGACTTTTTGCCTAACGCAGGGTCATCCCCAGTCTTTTTGCCTCCTTCCTCCTGGTTTTTCTGACCTCTCACTGTTGGCTCTAGGACTCTGAGCACTTTATCACTGCTGGTACGATTGGCTTATACCTAATTGGCATATTTAATTCACCTATGAGTCCCTTGTACAGTGGTATCTCTATACCCATGGCCTGTAAATTAAATACTACTAGTGGGCCTGCTGCGCTGCTTGCGCCACCCACTGAAGTAAACTTTCATACCTGTCTCAGGCCTGCTAGCGCAGGGCCTGTGTGCGCAGTTTTCTGCCACAGGGACCTGGCATCTAAACTTACTTGCCAGGCCCAGAACTCCCCTTTTACTACATGTAAGTCACCCCTAGGGTACGCACTAGCTAGCCCGATGGGCAGGGTGCCATGTATGTAGAAAGGCAGGACATGTGCCAAGTTGTGTGGCCTGTCCTGGTAGTGACAAACAGCCTAACTGGTGTCTCACTGCTGTGAGTGCTGCCTTCTCATAGGATTGCATTAGAAATGCCCTGCCTTATGTGTAAGGGGTATTGTCTGATTTATGAGGGGTAGCGTAGGCGTGTTTGGTATGGTTGTGATGGTGGTAATAAATGCTGGTTACTGGTGTGGGTGTATTTTTTATTACTATCACAGAAATGCCACTTCTAGAAAGTGCGCATTTATCTGTGCCTATGACTCTGGGGTTTTTGCAGCTTGACTCCAAACCACGTCTGGGCAGAGTGACAGTTGGGGCTTTGTGCATACTTTTCAGACAGCCTGTACACAAGGAGGGTGGAGGTGTCACAGAGGTGCATCTGCATACTGAATAGTTTCCTGGGCTGGGAGAAGGGAGAGGCGGGGCACACCTACATTTGTAAAGGCTGTGCCCTGGCCTCACACAATAGGGTTGTTAGCCCCCCACTGATGTTTGGAGCCTGTGCTGAAAGGAGAGAGGGGGCACTCCCAGAACCAGTTGTAACTGGTTGGAACCTCCTCTCCCTACCATTGTAAAACACTGTAAGAACTGACTATAAGTACAGGGGAATTTTCCCCACAATTGGGAGACTCTTTGAACTTACTTGGAACTGGACACAGACTGCTGGAAGGACTCCACAGGAACCGCCATGGACTGCTGCTGCTGTGCTGACCTGCGACCTGCCTGGTCACTGTAAAGGACTACCATTTGCTGGCATCTTCCTTGCGCTGGCCTGTTGTTGGACCCTGTCCCCCTGTGGGCCTTTTCCTTGAACTCTGCTCCCCAGGGGCAGGGTGCTGTGGCCCCTGACCCCTGCACCCATGCTTAAAGCACGAGAGGTGTTTTTCTTCACTGAATTAGGCCCTTTGGAAAGCGCCTCTTTGGGGAGGTCCTTAGCGCTTAATTAGCGCTCTGCTGCTGTGAATATCACCGCCGCGACCCGGGCTTCATTGGGAGTCTGAGCGCTTTTCAAAAAGCGTGCTGTAGTGCTGGGAATCACTGCCGCAGACCGGGGAAGCTGTTTTGTTCAAGCGCGAGTGGAGCGCGCTTACTGGTGCCCCCGGGGCACGAAGAAACCCTTCTTGTTGTTTCCTGGAGCAAGCGTGCCCCTAGTGGTGCCCCCGGGGTGAGGAACGCTCCTTGGAGCACCCCCGGGGCACCGGCAGGCCCTGCCTCGGGCCAGGAGTCATCAGGAGCAGGAGGGAGAGGAGGACGCCTCTCCTTCACCTGCGGGAGTCCCGGAGGACTCTCCCTTGAATCGCGGGCTGGGCGGTAGCCGTGGCGCCCCCCTCCTCCCTCGAGGATTTCCATAGCTTGGGCCCCCTCGTGAGGGCCGGTGGAGGCCTAGGGGGGCCCCCAGTAATCACGGTCCCCGGAGGGGCCAGTCAATGGTCCAGAGGAGGTGCGTGCTGCCCTCTTCTCCTCAAAAGGATGTCAGAGGCCCCCATTTTGCGCATAGGAGCGCCGGGGGGGCCATTGTTCATCTTCTAGGCACTGGAGGTGCCTTCATCATTTGGGGTGGTGCCCGTCAGACATTGCAGTGCCGGTCTGACGAGGAGCTATACCGATGATGAAGCATGACATCCTCATGGATGTGTGAGGTTATTTGCTCCTAATTTTAGGACCCACCATGTGTTCCTTTCTTTCTAATTGGAACAGTGTATCATATATTTTTCACAGTCTTATTGGGAGGATATACACTGGACCATAATCCCTCCCTATCCCTCTCTTTTTTTGAGTCTATTAGTACAGCAGTTTAGCTGTGGGATTTCTTCTTTTTGTTCTTGTCTCAAAACACCCCAAGACGGATACTTTTCAGGGTCTGAGTTTTGATGACGATATTGTGTCTGCCATTTTACAGACTCCTTCCATTTTGGGAAATGACAGCGCTGGACCCTCTGGTCCTTCCAAAGAAGAGTGGGATAAGTTGTCCACACTCAAACGTGATCTTGTCAAAACCGTCCTACATGGTACTATTATGACCGAATATTTGAGAGCAAATATAGCCCCTAACGGTTTCCTTGTTTCCAATATGCCCAGGATTTTTCTCCAGGACTTAGCCTTCAGAAAAGACTGGGCCCAGATAGCATGGAAATGCACCAGGGATTGGTTGGTGTTGATTATCAACACATCTAAACGTCTGGCCGAGTCCATTTTGATTCAGATCTCTCTCATGGAAGGTGCACTAAAGACCACCATTTCACTGACTGCTTTCAAAAGCCGACTAGCAAAAATCAATGCCGAACTCAACGAAACCAAGGAGTTCTTGACCCAACAGAAAATTACGAAGTTGCAAAAAGATATTTCCAGGTTCAGCCGTGAAAAAGTCTACCCTTATATCAAAGATGATTTCACCACTGAAACACGTTCTGTTTCTTCAGATGAATCTTCTGCATCATCGAAAAAACTACGGAAATACAGCAGTAGCTCTTCATCGGATGGGTGGAACACGGATGATGAAGGCACACAGCCATTCTACCATTATCCCCAATACCCTCCTGGTCAATCCCTAGCATGGCAACAACCCTTCCCCTTTTATCAACCACGCCCCATGTTCCCATATATGCCTTTTTTAGGCCGCGGCCGGGGCAGGGGAAGAGGCAGAAGGAGAGGAAGAGGCAGATGGGTACACTGGGCTCAGGACGAACCGCAAATGATAACCCGCAGCCAGGTGAAGAATCCACCGAATCGGATTTAGTGGTCAATCTTTCATCTAGACCACTCTCGCCTACTGAGCTAACAGTCCTGAACAAAGGATTAGGCTTTGTACCTACACCCAGAGAAGACTCTTTTCGTCTCCATTGTGAGATGTCCCATTTTTTCATGAAAATTAGACTACAATTTTTCTTTCATGACAGACCTAACACTGATCAACCTATGGATACGGGCCTCAAAAAACCTTCTAAATTCATGCCTCCTGCCTCCTCAATGCCATGTGAGCTATTGGCATTTGAAAAAGCAGTGCTAAGTGTTGAAAGGAATGCCTTGAAGACATTGTCGTCCGATACAAATATTGTCATCAAACCTGCAGACAAAGGTGGAGCTACAGTCGTAATGAATTCAACTGACTATAAGCAGGAATGCCTCTGTTTACTGGGGGACTCCACTTACTATACACAGATCAATATCGATCCCAATGAGAGACTTCAAACGGAAATTCGTGGGATGATAGAGGAGGCTGTAGGGAACTTATGGATTTCGCGAAAAGAGGCAGAATTCCTGGACACTCAAAACCCATGCACCCCCTACTTTTACTGCCTCCCTAAAATTCACAAGGGCAAGGTACCTCCACCAGGCCGCCCGATAGTCTCTGGCATAGGTTCTATCCTCGAACCTCTATCTACCTTCTGTGACCAGTTTTTACAACCTATTGTCCAGACGTCCACAACCTACCTAAAAGACACTAAAGACGTTCTTAACCTGATAGAGACTATCAGTTCGACTGTCCAGGTTCATGCTCTAATCACTCTGGATGCTGAAGCGTTGTATACCAACATCCCTCAAGAGGCCACTTTACAAGTAGTGGAGACTGCCCTCCTGTCTGTCGATCAACCACTCACCACTCCAGTGCATTTCATCATGCACTGTGCTGCCCTTGCGCTGAAAGAACATTTCTTCCAATTCGAGGATCTCCTATTTCACCAGACTCGCGGGACATCGATGGGTAGTACATTTGCCCCTAGTCTTGCCTTTCTCTATATGTTCGACTTTGAATCACGGTTCATACTGTCAAGTATAATCCTTTTTCAAACTAACATCAAACTGTGGCGGAGATACATCGACGACATCTTGATCGTATGGCATGGCACCTCCGCAGATGTGAAATTGTTCATTACGTGGATCAACACACTGAATCAATTTTTTTAATTTCTCTGACACCCAGATACCCTTTTTGAACCTTATGATCTGTATAGAGAATGGAAAACTGTACACGCATACTTACCACAAAACCACTGACCGTAATAGTCTTCTACTGTATGAGAGCCATCACCCTAAGGCACTAAGAGATAATTTACCCTATGGCCAGTTCCTTCGACTCCGACGTAATTGCAGCACCATGCATATGTTCAATTCCCAAGCTAATGACCTGTCCAATAAACTTGATAATCGCCACTATCCATACCCCGTGGTAAAGGCAGCATACAAGCGGGCCAAATCCTGTAGTAGAGACATCTTGCTATCCAATACTCCACACACTACAGACACTAAACTTACCTGTGTGTCCACTTATACCCCTCTCTCCAACTCCATCAAAAAAATTGTGAATAAGAGATGGGCTATCTTATGTAGTGGAGGAAAACAGATCCCAAAACTCCTTTTCGCCTTTAAACGTACCACTAATATCAAGGACCTATTAGTTCACACTAGACCCCGGCCTGTCTCTGCACCACCCCGACAACAATCACTCTGGGGTATTCCCCCAGTGACTGGCCACTTTCCATGTGGCAATTGTAATGCTTGCGCCCTCACAAAACAGTTAAAAACCATCAATTTTGAACTTATTGGTAATTGCCAACTGGTCAAACACACCAACTGTAATACTCGGAATTGTGTATATATGATCACGTGCCCATGTGGTCTACAGTACATAGGAATGACCACAAGAGCAGTGAAACTCAGAATCAATGAACACCGCAGCAACATTAGATGTGGCCATGCCACAACCAAATTGTCCCTACATTTCCTTGAGATTGGACATAGCCCAGATGACATGTGGTGGGTTGTCCTCCAAACTAACTCACATAAGACTACTAACTCCCTTTTCGAGTTAGAGCAACGATGGGTGTTTAAATTATGCACCCATACCAAGGGATTAAATGAGGATATCCCCTGGACGAGTCTAGCTAATTAACTTGACTCTTATCATTAGAGGTCATAATTATTTCTGCATGTCCTTCACATTAATGTTTCTCACATAATTATTGTTTGTCTTACTTTTTCACGTTGTCTGACTCCAATTTCTTACTTGAGTCTGTATTTAATATCCGCTTTTACAATCCAGAGTTCAATAGCTCAGGCCAATTCAGCCCCTCTAGACAGACATGACAATAATTGTCTTTTGGAGTCTTAACTTTTCTCTATCCTCTGTAGAGGACTTGGCGGAATTGAAACCCCTCGTTTATTTATATGCCCCTCCTTGGGTCCCTTACGCCACATCCTTTGTCTATTTTCATGACACCCGACTGATGTGTGAGTCGCGCGTAACCACGTGACCACACGATCACCGGAAAAACTTCCTACCAGTATCCGGGTTGAATTAAATATCTTTGCAACTCCCCGGGTTCCGTTTACCATGCAGGATCCACGGACCCGGGTAGGTTCCGTGACGGTCACTGCAGCATTTAAAAGTAAGTGCCTCCTCTCCTGCTTTCTGCTCTTGTGAGGGCTGTGTGTCCACTAACGTGGGACCCGGCCCGCCACAGTTTCCTGGCCCGATAATTTTCTTTTGACTTGACGGTGCCGCTTTTCCGGCATAGCCGTCTTCGACTTTACCCCACCTGACTTTTAGGTTTTTGCACGTTTTAGTTGAGATACGAGTATGTAATTCGACCAGCAGGCCCCAGTTTGCACTCTTAGATAAAGAGTGGACTTTCAACCCTATTGTGCGCTTTGTACTATATACATATAATAATATCCAGGTATCGTTTTATTTGTATAATACATACTATTGACATACACTGACCATAAGAAACCCAGTTGGTTTACACCTCCATTGTTCTGCGGAAATCTGATTTATGAACTTGACTCGCCGATGACAAATATTTGTTGTTCTCTTTCACGTTAATTTCTTTGTACTTCTTTCTTCAGACTTAACTTGCGCCTGACCATTGATCCACGTGGTCCTAGGGAGCGCACTCCCTTAATGGGGATGGTAAGCCATGACTGTGTATAAGTGTACACACTTTCCCACTAGTCTACACTTACACTGTGTAGCACGAGTTCACGTTTTTTCACCACTTCTTAGTATTTGGTTTTTTAATTCGCTCTGTTAGATGACTAACCCATGCAATTTCATTTACAGGGCTACAGTTAGGAATTACTGGTTCCCGACTGATGTAAGTGACTGGTTATTTTTCCAAAACTCTCTGGTTAATAGTAACCTATATACTTCGAAGAAGGCACACTTGGCCTTTATGATTAGGAGATACACGTAGTCATCTAGGTCCTGACAAAGCATCACTGGACCCGTATGGGCCACCAGGATGCGAAACATGTTGACCCATGAAAGGGTTGGTTTGGAAACTGTCTAACCTCCCTCCTATTTATTCTTTCTAATATAGAGTGATTGACCATTATCTCTGTTTCACTCTCTTGACTATATTTTTTAATCTTGGGCCCTACCTTCCACCTGGTCTAATAAATCGTTTACCCGTTGGAGGTTCTGAGAGCCAATTTTAACCATTTCCTTTTTTGATCTCCTTTTTTGTCTGCTCATTCTTGGGGTCACGGCACCATCATTGTAAAAGATCTCCGGCAAAGAGCCCCCCATTTGGAGTGGTGCCCGTCAGACATTGCAGTGCCGGTCTGACGAGGAGCTATACCGATGATGAAGCATGACATCCTCATGGATGTGTGAGGTTATTTTCTCCTAATTTTAGGACCCCCCCATATGTTCCTTTCTTTCTAATTGGAACAGTGTATCATATATTTTTCACAGTCTTATTGGGAGGATATACACTGGACCATAATCCCTCCTTATCCCTCTCTTTTTTTGGTGCCTTCATCAAGCCAGGTACTGTTAAAGGAACAATACATATAGAACATAAGTTCTTACTAGAGACTTCTTCTGATTTATATGTTGCCTACCTGTTTTTGATGGTGTTTCATAGGCATATGCAAATGTTCCTTTTATGGGCATGACTTGCTAATATGTTTCCCTAACTTGCCATATGTTTTCTAATGTTCCTACTATGGGCGTTTTATGATATTCTTATGACAAGTGTTGTAATGTGATAACGTGTTTCCTGACTACTGCTTATGTTGCAGAATACTGAGTAACCTGTGTGTTATGTGTGACTACTGCTAATTTGCAGAGTAGCTAATGTGTAACGTTCTGACAACTGCTAAGGTAGCAGGACAGTACTGATATGTGATGTTTGGTCTGATAATTACGTTGTGTACAATACAGTATATTTTCATATAATCTGGTGTTGTGTTTCCTTTGTGGTGGGGATATTGCGTCACTCCCGTTGTGTGGTGCAAGAGTGAAGCAAAGATGCTTTTAATTATGCCCCTGTGTATATAAAGGTGTCTGGGAATTTTACACTGCTAGGTGGTGGTTCGTAAAGAAAGAGACAGTTAAAGAAAACGGCTGAGGTAGGTTTGCATCTGATAAGGCTGGCCTTAGAAAGTGGTATTTCTGTATTGAGTACCTAGTTTAATGACAACAGAGCACTGTAGATTCTCAAATTCAAGTACAAAATCAACAAGTAATGGGAAATGAAGATGAGTTACTGATTGCCACTGTCTTGTAGTGCAGAGTTCTTTAAAATGGAGAATCTTCAACTTTTCAACTCTTTCCCACATTAGAACAGTGTTTGGTTGATCCTGATGGATACAAGGATATTGTTACAAATCTTGGGTTCATAGATGGAAAGGGCCTGCTGTATTTTTTTTTTCCTTCTACACTTCTTAGTCTGCACTCTGCTAATGTCCTGGATGTGGATTTGCTGAGAACCACCAGAGATAGTGAGCTTGTCAGTTGGATATGGATGGATGCTGTTCATGATGGCTTTGTAAAATACCATAAATGGCAAATGGTTTGATGGCACTCACTCAAATATTTCTAAGTGGTAAAATTACATGTCAATGTTTGAACATCTACACTATCCAAATGTTTTTTTCTTTACAACCGGCGCTAGACCAAATATCTCTAAGGACCAGTTGGCGCAGTGCTCATAAGTGCAACAGTGCAGTAGTTAAAATATGATCCAAAAATACATTCAAAATAATCAGTCCAGCATAAATATTTATCCAGATTACAAAATTACTGTAAATGTTCCCCATGTAATTATCATTGTTTCGGCCCACAAATTAACTATAGTAGGTCTCTTCAGGACAGAGAATCCATCTGACCAAGCACCTCTCAGTTGTGTGTATCTTGCCCGTAGGGAAGTCTCATCCAGTGTCAAGCATATTCTTTTCTTGCAGTGCACCAGATAACCTCAACTTGTCCAGCAGATGGCTAGAAAATGGGATAAGCATCATGTCCACTCATTCAAATGATCTGCATCATTTAAAAGAGGGGACATGACACTCTGCTGTCCTGTTTTATGCGACCTTCATACAGGCTGGATATGCACAACTAAGAGGTGCTTAGTCAAAGTTCCTAGGTAAATACTGGTGATTCTCTAAAAGTGCTGTAAAATGTTGTTAAAGGTTAAGCAGGTTTAACCTCACTTGTTTTCTTCCTTTTCAAATTCTCTGATGTCTTTGTGTATAAAGACTCTTTTCTGCTGCCTCTAATGAAAACAGAAACACAAAGATGCTCTGTGGGTTGTCAGGTAAGGATTCACAGAAGGTCCAAGTTTCGAAAGTTGCCAGGTGGAGAGACAACTGTGCCAGCAAGATCTTACCAAAGTCTTCCAAGATCTGGCAGGAAGTGTGATCTCATAAGGTATGAATTTTTTAACTATTGCCTCAAAATCCTTTGGTACATATGTGTTCGGTGACTGAGATAGGGTGGGAAAAGACTAATGGGCCTGATCTGAATGCAAGTTACTAGCAAGCGTTACTGCTCCTTGGAAATGTTGAGCTAACATAAGTTACTAGCACTTTGGTGCTGAAGGGCTGAGCTATCAAACCATAATGAACAAAAAGTAAGGTGCAGATGTAGGGGCCAAGATCCATGTTTACAATGTTAGGGTTTCCTGAAGAAAGATTGAATTTGACAGGAGATAGTTTTGAACCCTGGGGGCTCTGCAGGTGACAGGGATCTGTTGTTGTACCCATGTGAACAAACTGGTGTCAGTTGTGAAAATCTAAGGAGAGACAGAGATGGGTATTGCAAGGGAATCTCATTCAGGACCTCAGGTCAATTTGAGGGTTAGGTGGTAGACTGTGTTGAAGGCAGCTGAGAGAACTAGCCACATTAGGACACAGGGAGTCAGCTCCATTTATGGTCAAGAGTACATTGTCTTTCATTTGTAAGGTAGCAGTCTCTGTGTTGCAGCGTGATCTGAAGCTAGACTGGAAGACATTTAGGAAATGGTTAGGATTGATGCAATTGTTTATTTGTTTATAGTCTGCTTTACAATTATCTTTGTGGATGAATGGCATGTGAGTGATGGACCTATAGTTGACAAGGTCACCAGGGTGGAGTGCAGAGTTCTTTTAGGAGAAGAAGGATTTGGTCTGTTTTGAGATTTTCTAGGAAGATGCCTTGACCGAGGGAGGTATTGGCAATGGTAACTATGAGTAAGAAAGTATCCGCAGAGAGAAGTTTGATGAAAGATCAGGGTAAGACCTGAACTTTAAATGGAATGGTTTTGTGGAATTTAGTATATCAGTAATATATGAGAGAGATAGGGTTTTAAAGGCTTACCATTTCGTGATTCTTCAGGAAGGGGTGGGTGTAAGAAATGAAACGTGCTTGGTGTTGTTGAAATGCTGTCAGAGCTTGTGTATTTTTTAAGTGAAGAGGAGGTAGATGGCTTTTCACTTTTTTGTGGAGTAAGGAATAGGTGAGTCTGTTAGGGGCTTGATGCAGTGCTTGACTGGCTTGAACAGAGTTCCACTTATTTTGGTGATTTGATTGAATGTATTGGTCTAGTACTTTGCTTTGGCTGATGTGCTGAGCTGTGAGTGTGTTGTGCAGTGGGACTTCAGTATTAAGAGGTAATCAGGAATTATGTTTTTCTTCCATTTTCTTTTCTGTCTGAGGATTGATTGTTTATTATTAGCAGGTTCTTTTGTGTACTAGGGTGCTGAACACTTTTGCTTTCACATGATTGTGGTAAATGTGGTGTGGAAATGTACTTATTTTTTTTTAAAGTGTTGTAGTTGAAAAGAAGTATGTTAGATTTAGATGTAGACTTGATAGGGCGAGGAATGAGTTAAACAATAACAATGACTCCTTCCTTCTTATGTGCACTGTCACACAATGGATGTTATACCCTGTGGGACGAAGGGGTCTAGGATGTGTGAGGATGTTGAGGTAAATCATGTTTCTGTGATAAAGGGGGTGTCAAGCTTAGATATTTGATGAGGTCGACAATGTATTGTGCTACAGAGCAAGTGTTAAAAAGCCTGCTTTTAAATATGCATTTTGTAGTTTGAGGGTGTGTGTTACTGGGAGTTTTATAATGTTGGGTGTATGTGTGGTGCTAATGTTGTGTGAGTTGTGGGTCATCCAGATATGGGTGTGATTTTGAGGAATGGTGTATGAGGGTCTGGTTGAGGCACATGCTTATAATTCTCCTTGAAAGTTCCAGTTTCACGGTGCTAGCCCAAGGGCCTTCCTAGCCCTAACAGGCCAAAACAAGTAAGGCCTTTGTCTGTGTCCGCCTTTTGCTGGGGACGTCCGGACAATGGGATGTCATAAAGAGTTGACTGAAATATGGGGAAGGCAGGAAGTGATATTTCAATTAGGTCACTTCCTGTGCAGGTAGATAATGGGAAATGCAGTAATGTAACTTTCTTTGCAGATGGATGATGTAAAATGAAGTTCTTTTGATTGGCTTTTTTTAACACCTTACCCTGCTGGCCCTCTTCCCCAATGCTTAGCCCTTTTTGGCTATTTGGGGTAGTTCTTACTTAGGGCTCCATAAAAATTTTCCACTTGAGTTATCCACACTAAACTTGCCTCCTTTTTTTCCAACATTGCGGGGGTTCTAGGGTACCCAGGGTTTGTCGATTCCTCTGGTGGGGGGCGAAAGATTAGCCAAAATAAAGCTAAAATGTGGGTTTTCTGGTACAAATGGGAAAAAAGTGCTGCAAAAGAATCTGTTTTTTATTCCTCTGCA
Organism: Pleurodeles waltl; assembly: GCF_031143425.1. Classification (NCBI taxonomy): domain Eukaryota; kingdom Metazoa; phylum Chordata; class Amphibia; order Caudata; family Salamandridae; genus Pleurodeles; species Pleurodeles waltl. Next base: position 254,509,360 of record NC_090438.1, on the reverse strand, counting down.
GATGGCATCAACAAAGTGTTTGCAGTGCTAGAATCACCATCTCTGAGCTTTAAGGAACAGGCACACTAGAATCAGAAAATCAAATTTTTCAAGACAGTATTGCCATTTTACCGGGACATACCCCATTTTTCCTGTTTTTTGTGCCTTCAACCTGTTTCCAGTTAGTGAAACAAATAGGTGTGTAACCAATGGTAGATCCTGGAATTTCTGAAAAGTAGACAACATTCAAAATTCATCAAGGGGACATTTTGTGTAGATCCTTAAAGGTCTTTCTATAGAAAGTAACAGTTGGAAAAACAACATATTGAAATTGAGTTAAAAAAACAGTCATTTTTGTCTACGTTATCTTTTGTAATGTTGGCCACTCATGGCAGATATTTGAAAGCAATATACCGTTAGGTTACATTTCTGGTTGCGGGGGTATATAGGGGTTTGTATGTGCATCAAGAATCCAAGGTACCCAGAGCCAATAAATGAGCTGCACCTTGCAATGAGTTTTCATTCTATACCGGGTATACAGCAATTAATTTGGTAAAATATAAAAAGTGAAAAATAGTTATGAAGGAAACCAATGTATTTCCAAAATTGGCAGAAGATTTGAAGTTAGAACAAGTGGTTATTTGCACATCTCTGAATTCGGGAGTACCCATACTAGCATGTGAATTACAGGGCATTTCTCAAAATTACATCTTTCTTACACACTTTCTTACATTTGGAAGGCTCAAATGTGAAAAATGTGAACTGGCAATAACACTTGTTCTTCTATTTTGTATTCCACCAAGCCTCCCGATAAACATGGCACCTCACTTGTGTGGGTTTATGTAGTGCTCGTGACAGAAACGCCCCCAAAATGCAACGTGGACACATCACATTTTTATACTGAACACTGACACTTTTTTTTGCAAAGTGCTTACCTTGGATTTTGCTAGCTCGGATGGCACTCAGGGAAACTTAGCAAACCAGCAACATTTTGAAAACTAGACTCCTAAAGGAATCCAGGATGGGGTGAGTTATGGGGCTCTCACCAGGTTTTGTCACCCAGAATCCTTTGCAAACCTCAAAATTTAGCTAAAAGGCACTTTTTCCTCACATTCCAAGGGGAGCCAAAAAATTCCTTCTGCCCAGCATTTCCCTAAGTCTCCTAATTAAAATGGTTCCTCACTTGTGTGATTGGGGCTAGTGCTTATTACAGGGAGGGGCCTAAAACATATTGTGACGATAATGATAACTAATGTGAGTGTCCAAATTAGTCCTTGAATTGGGAACCATTTACAGAAACCTATCGAAACCCAGAAATTTCTGAAAAGTAGACATCAAGGGCAGTCCATGGAGGTATTGCTTGTGTGGAGTACCCAAAGTTGTTTTTACCCAGAATACCCTGCAAAGATAAAATGTTGAATAAAAACACTATTTTTTCTTGCATTTTTGTGATTTAAACTACAGGATTATGCAGGGATACACAAACGTCTTACCACCCAGCGTCCCCCAACTTGTGCTGATATAAATGCTACCCCACTGGCGTGCCTGGGCCTAGTTCCCATGACAAGAATGAATAACACAAGGGTCAATAACAGATCTAGAATACAGCTAATGTTGACCATGGGGTGATCCATTTCTGATACGGGCACGTGGGGAAACTCTGGGTGGTAGGAATTTTGAGGATCCCTGCTCAATCCTGTAATTTATGTGACAGAAATGCACGTTTTTATTTAAAGTTCCACCTTTGCAGGATATTCTGGGTAAGAAAATGTTTTGAAATCCACACAAACCACACCTCTGTACACTCCCCCTGGTATCTAGTTTTCAGACATTTCTGGGTTTGGTAGATTTCCCAACATGGCCACCGAGGCCAGGACCAAAAACGCAGGTGCCTTCCTTCCAAAACCAGGTTATTTTGTGAGAGATAATTTTGATGTCTCCACAATACATTTTTGGCCCTTCCCTGTCACAGGACTTTCCAACCCACACAAGTGAGGCAACATTTTCCTCTGGAGATTTAGGGGAAAGCTTGGTGGTGAAAAAAATGTGCCTGTCTTCAGATTCCAGGACTTTTTTCCCTCACAGAATTGCTAAGAAAATGTGTTTTTGAGCAAAGTTTGTGATTTACAGGGGATTATAGGTGAAGAAAAACTGGTGAGAGCCGCGCAAGACTTGCACTCTTGGATTCCCCTGGTACTAGTATGTTAAAGGTAATCCACCACTCAAACCGGTTGGTTTTAGCACCTCCAGAAATTCTGGTTTCAAGTATTGATATTTATCAAAGTATCTGAATAATAAAACCCAGTCTTCTGAAGATGACCCATGAAGCGTTTTCACGGTACCAACAGCTTTATGGTTCATTCACAAGCCATCCACGCACAACACACAACACTTTCATACTGGTGGCCACGGGCCTAATCCAACTGATCATTGCACTCACATTAACTTACCGCTGCCAGACAAGGGCCCATGACATGCATACACCACAGGACTGAATAAGTTTGACTACATTTTACCACCTGTCAATTAAACACCTCCTTCTTCCTGAACATTACCAAATGCATGCATAATGAACATTTAATAATGGCTCCCATGACAGCCACATGAGGCTCAGGAAGACATGTCTTTCATGGCTTTCATAAGCCTTTAGAAGACTCACTGTGCTAACTCCAACTCCTTCCAATTTGTGGATGCAAGCTGGGGGGTGTCCGAAGATGTCCTTTGAGGCCCATTCGTCGAACTGAGTGAGCATATCTACCTTTGAAACTAAGGCAGACATGCTGGGGAATTTTTGTGATGTTCCCTAAAGAGGACGTCATAAACTATGAAGAAGGGTTTGGCACACAGGATAGTCTGTGAGAATGTAACATATGTCCCAGCCACCGTTATGTGGTTATGTGCAGTGCTGTGACTGTTATGCACTTATCATACAGCATATCGAATATCTACTAAGTTCTGATGGAGGATGAACATGGATGGAAAGCAGATCAAACACTGACCTGTTAGAAATAGGGTATTTGGTTGGCAGCCAGGTTAACCCCTGTCCAAGCAAGGACCCTCCCTCTAGTCAGGGTAAAAGAGAATCCCCCTTAGCTAACCCCCGCTCACCCCCTTGGTAGCTTGGCACGAGCAGGCAGGCTTAACGTCAGAGTGCTAGGTGTAAAGTATTTGTGCCAACACATACAGTAACTTAATGAAAACACTACAAAATGACACAACACGGGTTTAAAAAAATAGAAAATATTTATCTAAACAAAACAAGACCAAAACGAAAAAAATCCACAATACACAAGTCAAGTTATTGATTAAAAAGCAGAAAGAGTCTTCATGTCCTTTTAGAAACAATATTAACACTGTTAGCGTGAAAATGTACCTGGGTCACATCAAAATAACCTGTGCGGGTGAATGTGAGTTGAAAAAGGTAAGTGGTGCGTTGACTTCTCACCCACAAGCTAGATCGTGCGCTGTTTCTCCTTCTCCAGTTCAATCGGTGTGCGTCGTTTCTTTTCCCGCAGGAGAGAGATGCATCGATCTGGACAATGCACCTCGGGTCCAGCCAGGCTTGCATTGTTTTTCTGCGCCCATCGATGCTGTGTATTTGCAGCCTCCGTCAGCGATGACGAGCGTTGTTTCTCCAGCCACGTGTGGCGATTCCACAGCCGCACTGCAAGCACTGAGTCAAATTCAGCCACAGAGCTGGGAGACTGTCTTTCTTTTAGCTGCTCTCAGAGGTTTTGTCAGAAATGTCCCCACATGGCAATCTGTGTGTGGATTTTCAATCTTGGTCCCCAGCTTCACCTGACAAGGCCCCAGGAACTGCATAGGGCACCCCTTGGCAGGGCAGGAGTCTCAGCAGAGGCTCCAGGTTCTGGCAGAGAGTAGTCTTTGCGGTCCCTGAGACTTCCACAACAGGAGGCAAGCTCAGTTTCAAGCCTCTGGAGAGTTCTTCACAAGCAGGAAGGCACACAAAGTCCAGTCTTTGTCCTCTTGCACAGGCAGAAGTAGCAACTGCAGGATAGTTCCACAAAGCAAAGTCACAGGCAGGGCAAGCTCTTCTTCCTCAGCTTTTCAGCTCTTCTCCAGACAGAGGTTCCTCTTGGTTTCCAGAAGTGATCCGAAGTCTGTGGTTTTTGGTGCCCTTCTTATACCAATTTTGCCCTTTGAAGTAGGCTTACTTCAAAGAAAAGTCTCTCTTGTTTGTGAAATCCTTCCTTGCCCAAGCCAGGCCCCAGACACACACCAGGGTGTTGGAGACTGCATTGTGCGAGGGCAGGCACAACCCTTTCAGGTGTGAGGGACCACTCCTCCCCTTCCTCCTACCACAGATGGATCATCAGGATATGCAGGCTACCCTGCTCCCTTTGTGTCACTGTCTAGAGAGAGGTGCCAACAGCCCAACTGTCAAACTGACCCAGACAGGGAATCCACAAACAGGGGCAGAGTCACAGAATGGTTTAAGCAAGAAAATGCTCACTTTCTAAAAGTGGCATTTTCAAACACACAATCTAAAATCAACTTTACTAAAAGATGTATTTTTAAATTGTGAGCTCAGAGACCCCAAACTCCAAAGGGAATTTACACTTTAATCATATTTAAAGGCAGCCCCCATGTTAACCTATGAGAGGGATAGGCCTTGCAACAGATGAAACCAGATTTAGCAGTATTTCACTGTAAGGACATATAAAACACATGTATGTCATACCTTAAATATACACTACACCCTGCCCATGGGGCTACCTAGGGCCTACCTTAGGGGTGCCTTACATGTAAGAAAAGGGAAGTTTAGGCCTGGCAAGTGGGTACACTTGCCAAGTCGATTTGGCAGTTTAAAATTGCACTCACAGACACTGCACTGGCAGGTCTGAGCCATATTTACAGAGCTACTATTGTGGGTGCCATAACCAGTGCTGCAGGCCCACTAGTAGCAGTGAGTTACAGGCCCTGGGCACCTCTAGTGCACTGTAATAGGGGCTTACCAGTAAATCAAATATGCCAATCATGGATGAACTAATTACATACACATTTTGAATAGAGGCACTTACACTTTAGCACTGCTTAGATGTGGTAAAGTGCCCAGAGAAACAAAAACAGCAAAAACAGAGTCCAGCACACATCAACAACCTGGGAAACAGAGGCAAAAGGTTAAGGGAGACCACGCCAAGGATGAAAAGTCTAACAGTGACCCATACATGTCACAGTAATTCGGTGCACGTGCATCACCAATGGGTTTGAATCCATAGGTGTAGGTGATGTGTATCCGTACTAGCTTTACTACCTGCCTTCCACCTATGCAATATCGGTGGGAAAGCACACCTACCAAAAACTTTTCTTACCCGTTCATGTCTCTGTCCTCATCAGAGTCCTGACTAATCCAGTCTAATTGTCTAGTGAACCTTTGCTAATGCCTTCTGTCCCTAACTACTTGAAACTCAAGAAGACATCTTTCATGCACCATTAGCGCACTTAGGGGCATATTTAAGAAAAGTGGGACAACGCTGTGTGCAGCGCCACTTTACTTGCATCCTTTACTGCCTCCTTACCCCCACCATGTGTGCGCTGTATCTAAAATACGGCGCACCATGGAGCAGGGTAGGGGGCAATACCAGCATTTTTCATGACGCCATTGATGTACTCAGCAGGAGTAGCGCCAAAATAACGGCACTACTCCTGCAGAGTACATACGGGTCCATTATAAATAATGGAAGCCCCCTTTTAGTGCCTGCTCTGGGCAGGCGTTAAAAGTGCTATAAACAATGACGCAAGGAAATCTCTTAGATTTCCTGGTGCCATTATTTCGACCCCCCTAATGGGGGAATGCCCACTTTGCATACATTATGCCTGATGCATGCATAATGTAGCGCAAAGGATTACAAAGTGGCACAATGCATGTATTGTGCCACTTTGTAAATGTCGTGTGAGGATTCTGGCACCGTTGGGCCAAATTTGTGTAAACAAATGACACTAATGTGGCGCAAGGTGGCACAAAGGGCTTATAAATATGCCCCTAACTGTACTAAATCCAACTCCTTCCAGTTTGGGGATGCAAGTTGGGGGTGTCTGAATATGGTTTGTGAGGCCTATTCCTTGAACTGAGCGAGTACATCTACTGTTGTACCAAGTGCTAGTTTTTTCAACTTGCATTGTATAGTTGAAGAAGCTGGTGGTCTTGTCCACTCCGTCCATGTACTTATTGTAATCTAATGTACAGGTGGGCTTGTGGATGTCGGCCATCTACCCCAAACCATGATGGGGGAAGTGCTCTCATAATGAATTGTAGTGAGCACGTATACATCAGGCCTATCAAGAAACGTGTCTGTGAGCAGCTTGTTGGAATGCCATGCAGTACTCTGGGATTACTGGAGCCTGTTGCAAACAAGCTCTTGTGGGAATCCTTTGCAGTGACAATGAACTGTACTGCAGGCCGCAGTGCCAGCTTTCTGGAACTCACTGAACAGCTTTACTCTTGTACAGAAATTGTCCACATAAAGGTTATAACCTTTGTGAAGGCGTGGCTGGACAAGGTCCCATACAAACTTTCCTGTGACTCCTAGTGTGCGACAGCAACCCTCAGGGTTTAGCAAGGAGTCGTTCCCTGTATACACTTCCAAGCTGCACACATATCCAGTAGAGCTCTCACACAGCATGTACAGCTTGATGCCATAGCATGCTCTTTTTCTTGCAATGTACTGCCTGAAGAGCAGCTGCCCTCTGTACAGGATCAATGACTCATCAACTGCTATATTCTTTCCAGGAGTATAGATCTCTGGAAACCTGGCAGACAAATGTTCCATGACAGGCCAAATTTTTATACAACCTGTCATGGTCTGGATCGTCCCGGGGCAATGCAGGATAATTGTCATTGAAGTGCAACATGCACTGCAATGGCAAACAATGATCTCTGCTGATATTTAGTGCAAAGATGGGGGTTACCCAAACCGTGCAAGTCATCCAGTAGGACTGCAAGGTGGGTTTCTGCACTAATGCCATTTTGAGCCTAAGGCCCAAAAATATCTTCAACTCTGCCGGCAAAGTGGAAGTCCACTGGCGTGCCCTAGAATGGGGTCCTAGAGTGCCTCAATGCTATCTCAGAAATTGTTCAGCTTGCAAATATATTTGCTGCACAATTTGCTGAAGGAAGTTAACATCCACAAAGTGATGGATGTAGTCAATTGGCAAAATGTTGGCCATATCAACGTTATATCCAGCTTCACCAGTGAAAGTTGGAATGTGGGGCTGAACTAAATTGGGGGGTTGCCAAGAGAGCACTCTGTCTGTGCTTGCTGCCGCACATAACTGCTCTCTGGTTTGGCCTAACCTGCTGTTGTCCAACTGCACAGACAGTGCTTGCGAAGGGTCAGCATAACTGTCCTCATCATGTCCCTCAAAATCAGTGGAAGAGGGGTCGTCCTCAGAATAACTGTAAGAGGAGTCATTAGATGTGACTCAGCTGACTGAAAAATCACTCCCATATTCTGCCCATTGTCCTCTCCCTCAGATGCTGTCTCAGTATCTGCTGTCTCAGTCTCTGATCCTTCCACAGAGCTGTCCTTCATACCCTGAGTTAGGGCTTGAGTAGCAGTCATCCAATGAAACACCATCTCTGCTACTGGCCAAGCTGTCCCTCTAAAACACTAGCTTACATAAAAGGCAGAGATGGTCCCAGAATTGCTGATGGGTGTGTGTGTGATGTGTGCAACAATAAATGTCATTCACCTTACCTTTGCTTCTTCTCTCGATCCGCAGGTTCTCTGAAGACAATGAAAAAAACAAAAAAGACACACCATTACTTCACCTTGCCACATACCCATCATCACAGTGCCTAGCGCTGGTGGTGCCCAGTGATACAATCATTTTTGGTGCTCCCTCTCTCATGTCCTTCTACTTGAATACCATCACTACCACATACAAAAAGTGCCATTCATCTCTCAATAGCCCCCCTCCCACATACATTTCATTTGTTTCAAAGCGCATGTAAAGACTGGCTTTACCAATCCACTCAGCTATTCACATAAAATACAGATCTGTTCTTTGCAGCAGGCACATAAACAATCTGTGATACTTTATGGCATCAAAACTGCCACTAGACAAAAGTCTGATCTCTTTCCCTAGCAGGAACATAATCACAGTTATCTTGACATTTGTATTGTTGCCGGAAAGCTATATATGCCTGGAAGATATATATCTAATATATATATATATATATATATATATATATATATAATATATATATATATATATATATATATATATATATATAGTGAAGAGGCTGTGAGTCCCTGCAGTCCAGGCAGGGGTCCGCCAGAGGTCCGGCAGCCTTTAAACATCAAACAAATCTCCTCTCGACAAGGAATACCCGGACACCTTTGGATTGCTGCTAATATTTGACTCAGGTACTCAGGACCAACGGCTTCCCCTCCCAAATACATACATATATATATATATCAAAACAAATCCCCTTTCAGGGTTAGAGTGATGCATAAATTAACCTATGCTTAAAGACTTCGCCCTACAAACGGCAAAATACTTTTTCACTACCTAGCTCAGCGTGGATAGCACTGTGCTGATCCTATGCTTAAAATCTCTGCTAGATAAACAGACTTTTGAGGTGAGCAAATCTAGAGTGTCGCCGTTGTTGCAGGGTGCTCCTTACTAGAGCTGCTCTCCACCTAAATTTGGTATCTACCCAGAGTTCTCAATTCTTTTTGTATATATATATATATATATATATATATAGAGAGAGAGAGAGAGAGAGAGTCTATCTCTCGCTCTCTATCTCTCTCTATATATATATTTATGTATATGTGTGGTTTCCCTGGCGGTCGATCATGGCTCCTGGAAAACCACACATGTATAAAACAAAGTGATATATATATATATATAACATATATAGATAGATAGATAGATAGATAGATCAAGAGAGAGATATTTTTCTATGTAGCGAGAGAAATCTCTCTCTCTTGATATATATATAGAGAGAGTCGGTCTCTCTCTCGCTCTATATATCACTTTTTTTATACATGTGTGGTTTCCCGGGGCCGATTGTGACCTCAAAGGAAACTACATATGTATAAAAAAAGTTATGCCACCTTAGGGGGTCTGCCTATGTCAGGAGGGCAGACCCCGCCATTTGTTTTTTTTTTTTAAGGTGTCTTTTGTTGTTTTTATTTAATTCCCTGGGGAGATGAGATCACCCCCCAGTGGAAAAACATTCTTTAAAAAAAAAAAAAAAAAAGATTATGCCCCCTTAAGGGGTCAGCCCATGTCAGGAGGGCCGACCATGCCATTTTGTTTTTCCAAATTACATTTTTTGTGTGTTTATTTTTATCCCCAGGGGGATGTGATCACCCCTCCTAGGGAATACCATTCTTTAAAGGAAAAAATAATGCCCTCATTATAGGTGGGCAGCCCACCTACACGGGGGCCAAAGCCCACAAAACAAGATCCCTCATGCCTAGGGTCATTTCCTGGCTGTAGATTGCAGCTACTCTGTGATCCACAGCCAGGAAATGGTATCAGGAATCAAAGAAGGCCATTTTGGAGAGGACACTTACCTGCTCCTTCAACCCTCCAGTGGGGAAAACTGTGATATCAGGGTACCACACAGCATGCTGATGTCACAAATGGGCGAGAGTGGAAGTGGGGGGAGATGTGTAACATATTCTGCATCTCCTGACGGTGGAAAGCACCAGAAGATTTTTTATAGCCCTCCTCGATGTCAGCCATTGGCTTTCACATGCACAAAAGGGGTTAAACACAGTTTTGGAGGGAAAGCAGTGATTTCATTTTCTTTTCAGGTGGTTGATGGGAAATGCAGTAATGTCACTTCCTATACAGTTGAATGACAGGAAATGCATTGTCACTTCCTGTGTAGATTCTTGATGAAAAATTAAGTTTTCTTGTTTGGCTTCTTTTTTTTTCTCAAACTGTCTTTATTATTTTCTTGGGCATGTACAATAAGTAGTTTGACATGACATATCAAAATTTACACTTTTGAGGAGCATTTCTATAAAACGGATCAGTGTCAGATGTAGTGGTTGCATAAATTGATAGTTACAGTAATTTCCCTTCAAATAATGTTGTCTTGTGGCTTATTACAAAGGGACTATGACGGAGCCCAGTATACCCCCCTACAAATGCTTAAAAACATAGGATAAAACTTGCATGTACAGTGAGATATAGGTATCGACTATTATTCAATGGTTAGGAGTAGGGCTGCAAATCTTCTTCGCTGGATGGCCTTTAAGGCTGCCTGGGAGGGGCAACCGTATGGGGAGGACTCACGTTTGGAACAGGTGTAGTGCCCTGGTGTGTGTGTGGCAGAAGAACAGAGGGAGACCTGCAGACAGGTGCCACACAGGAGGCCCCCATATGTAGTCAAAGGGCTCTGTGATTTTGCCTTATGAAGGTGTTGAGCATGGAGCTCATGGAAATGAAGAACTGCCCATGGACATCCAAAGGAAATCCCTGAAATAGGTATAAAATTTTTGGCAGAACTGTCATTTTTATAGCGTTTGTACGGCCTAGCCAGGTTAAGTAGAGTGGGGCCAATTTCTTAAAGGCTTGTTGTAAGTGGCTGAGAAGTAAGGGACAGTTAGCCTTGTATGGGTCCTCTACCAAAGGTGTGATTTTGATACCTAGATATGTGATCTCCCTTCTTGCGAGGCGGAAGGGCATATTGGAAGTCAATTTCTCTGTCTCCCCAATCAGAACCATCAGATTAAGTAGGAAAGATTTTGAAAGACTAAACTTAAATGTGCTACCCGTTTTAACTTCTGGAGCTCTATCTGCAAGGCTGTCATCAATGTTTGAGGGAAGATTAAGGTGAGGCAGACGTTGACTGCAAATAATGAAATTTTGTGGTTGACCGACCTGAAGGGTCCCTTTTTTATAAGGTTTTAAAAAAAGTTTGGAAGGTCTCCACCTTACCCTCCTCTGTATTGGTCATTTCCCCATTTGATTCTTTTTCCTGTTTTGCCCTTAACAACTGGGCCAAATGGGGGCCCACATTGTTTCCCCTCTCATATATAGACTGTCTGAGGTGCAGAAGTTGAGTTCTGCTTTTTAGGCATCTATGGCTACATCATTTTCCTCTGAAGTATAAGGGTGGGGAATTCCTTGTGAGCTCTTTCCACTCGGAGACGATCCTCTTTCAATGCTAAGTCCTCCTTAATTTCTGTCTCAGGACAGTAGTCATGAGCGATATGAACTGCCCCCTTAACACTGCTTTGAAAGCCTCCCAGATCATGGCATAATTAGTGCCTCATTTACAACAAACTGGTGCATTGATCACAATGCACCAGTTTGCTTGTGCCGCCCTGTGCCCGTCTAACAACACCATGGTAGCACTGTATTTACAATACAGTGCACAATGGTACACATTAGCACACCTGCAACAGAATTTCTGACGCAGTTGTGACGCTTTGCTGAACTAGCATAAAAAAATTTGAGGCAAGTACAGCAAAGCTCAGGGAGACCCACTTAAAAGAGCCTAGCATCACTTTAACACCTGCCCTTGAGCAGGCCTTAAAAGATGACGCTTGAATGACACAGTGAAATCTTGCAGATTTTACAGCGCCGTTCCTGCAGGCCTCCTAGAAGGGGAATGCCTCCCTTGCATACATTATACCTGGCGCAGGTATAATGTGGCACAAGGGTTTACAAACTGGTGCAATGATACCAAATGAGGTGATCCTGAGTCAGGGAATTCAGAAAAAAAACATCTGCAGGAGGATTTTGGGCCGGACCAGCCTAAAATAGCCTCCATCATGGCATGGTAGGGCATCATTATGGGATGGATATTAGCAGCCCTAATGGGCTGCTGTAATGTTTGGCTCACAAAGACATAGTCGAGCTGGGGGTAGGTTCTATCTGAATTTGAGAAAAAAGTATAATATTGCTGATGGGGTGGAAAGAATGTCATCTGTATCAGAGCCCCAGATGTGTTGATTCTTGTTTCGTGGGACGGGAGAAGGTGCCTGTTTGTGATCTCTGGGGGTGAGTACCATCCAAATATGTGCCCCAAATGAGAATAAAAGCTCCCAGTAGCAATTATCTATTTTACTGCTAATCCCCCTAACTGGCTGAAAAAGGAGAGGAGGACATCTGTCTGGTTTGAGTTTGGGGAGTGTATCATGGATATTTTGCATTTGAAACCATGTAGCAGACCTTTAATCATCAACATCCCCCCTTCCCTGTCAGCTGTAATGTTGGTTGTTTGGAATTTAGAGAGGAATTGCCACTGCAGCCCTGAAGCTGGCACAATAGCAGAGCCACCCCATTATGTTTAGATGTTTAGTACTGGCCAATGATTTGTAAATCAGAGGATAGGATGTGTGTTTTAACCTGTGTTTCTCTATATGTTTTAGGTGGGTTTCATGCAGGGCCACTATCTTAAATCTTTAGTCTAAGATATTGTTTCCAGAACTTGCATTGTTTGGTCAGGGAATTAAAGCCTTTATGTTTCCTGGGGTAACTGCCATGATATTACATGACCAGGTACAGCACTATTTGGTTAGATTAATCTAATATGTGTGTAGAAGCCAAAGAGCCTCTCTGCATGTCTCCCACCCAACACCGATCCCTCGAGCTTGGCCTGTCTCCCCCACCACTGAATAGTTCTGGACATGCATTCAAAACAAAACAGAAATCATTAACAACAGAGAACTTAGGAGCTGAAGCTCCTCAGTATTGCAAAAATGTATCTGATGATAGATATAACTGGAGACTTTGGTCCAAATCCACATATGAACTGTGCAAAATCAGGTAGTAAGCTGAAGATCGCAGGCTGTAGCTGGGAAAGCCATAAGCATCCAGTTTCTCCCACTGGTGTGCACCCTAGGAGGGGACAGGTCAGGCAATCCTCTGCGCAAAGGTGGCCACTTAACCTGGATTGTGCACTTGGGTGGGACGAAGACCCCATGTCTGAATCAAGGTGAGCAAGAATCGCACCTTCTGACCCCTCCCCTGGAAAGTCGGCAGTGGGGCTCCAAAGGGGAATTGATGTTGTCTCTTCATTTGCCCAAGCACCATCCTGTGCGCTGCTGTTTCCAATGTTCACCTCACCTGCCTTGTCATGAGGCCAGTCGGAGGAGGTTCTCTCTGTGTTCCATTCTACTCCTGTTGGACAGAGATACCCAGCAGCGCCTCCGCCCCCTCGAACTTGGTGAAGTGGTGTGATTTGTTTTTAAATTCAAAGGCTATGCAAAATGGATACGTCATCTGTATTTCACATGTTCCTTTTGGAGGTGATCTGTGCATTCTTCTTGCCAGGGTAGCGGGGCCCCATCCTGAAAATGAGAACAGAAAGCCCCCTGAAATGAGACTGGATCTCATTTGTGAGCCTCCCGGAGAATTTTCTCCTTTGTCATAAAGGAGTGTTGCTTGGCTAAAATGTATCTGGCCCGATTATCCTCTTCTGTCATCTGTGGCCCCACCCTGTGCACCCTCTCTAGTTGCACCTCAGAGTGGTCGTCACTCAAAAGGCTTGAAAACATGCAAACCACAAATGCTTATAAATCAGAGCACTCCGTCCACTCCTCCAAGCCTTCGCACTAGAGGAGTGCCATCTGTGTCTGGGAGCCTAAATGTTCTGTGTCCGTTTGTAGTGGGGACACCCGCTGCTCGAGGTCAAGGCATTTCACCTCGAGATCAAGAGCCCTAACCCCCACAGAGTCACATCGGCTTAAAGGGTGGACAGTCAGGTAGTGATGTCTTTCCTCAGGGGGTCCAGTGATAAGGCCAAGTCTTCTTTTAGCTCCTCTTTGACAATGCCATCTCTCCTCTCCGTTTTCTCAGCTGGGCCCGCAGCCTAAGTAAAGTAGCTGGTGACTCTATTAGATTGGGATTTCTCTGGTAGCATAGAGTCTATTGACCGTGAGTGATCCCCAGATGTCTGGCCTAGTTCCCCAAGGACCAGTGGTGGGCATGACTCCTCACAGGCTCTCTGTAAGGAAGGAGGGGTACCTGGGCTAGTGTGGTACTCCTTGTATGGGATTCACTGCTGACGGCTACTTGAGCCGGTGCCGGCTCCCCGGATACCACAGTCACCACCATCCATAGCGACCAGCCCAGTCAGGAATCCCCCTCACACCCAAAGTGAAGAGGGGCTCATCAGTGGAGGGCACAACAGGACGCTGTGTCGATCTATTCCAGAGCTATCACTGGGAGTGGGGGGCAGGAACAGAACTCTCATGAATAGTGGTTAACAGTGCAGGGAGCTGTCGGAGGGCCCATTGGGTGAAAGCCCCAGGGACAAAAGCATGCAAGGCCAGCAGTTCACGTGGTGCCCATCTTCATGGGCCAGCTGCCTCAGTAGGAGCAATCCGCAGGGTCAAGGGGCCGGGTGATGCACTGTCCAATGTCCCGGGCCGGGCCCTCTCCTATCTTCACCAAGTCTGCACAGGCAGCATGCAGTTGTATGAGGCAGGGCCCCGTAATGGAATCCGGTGAAAGGAGGGGACTCAGATCACAGCTCACCTCTCTCCTGGGTGGAGCGGCAGCCCCGCTGAGCTCCGTCACCTCCGCCAGTCCCTAGCAGAACCTAATGGCCGATGCCATGCCAAAGTCAGGCAGTTGCGTCTGTCTCTGCCACAGCATCCCGGTCGCAGCAGCTATAGATCTCCCCCAAAGTGCTCACCGCAGTTGCTGTGGCATGGTCTTCATTGTCAGTGCTAGTAGCTCATCGCTGTATCACCATTCGACATTTCCGAGTCGGCCCCATGGCCGCCATGCTATTGCACCATATTCAGGGCTGCAGCGGCAATTCTTTTCCGCAGATCACTGAAGACGGGTCGGACCGGTCTGGGCTGGCCCCATCATTACAGGATCCATTCAGTCAGGACAGACTAGAGGTCAAAAAAGTGCTTTTGATTAAGGAATTTTGCAGTGCAGTGCGGAGCCGCGGTGGATTATATCCAGACAGCTGTGTTGTTTTTAGCAGCAACCTAGTGATATCACTTCCTGTGCCGATCGATGATTATTAAAAACTAGTGATCTCACTCCCTTTGCAAATGGATGATTGGTAATTGAGTAATGTCACTTCCTGTGCACATAGATGATGGGAAATCCTAAAGCCGCCATATGTATTCTTGACCAAATGTTATCTAATTTTGTATGCCAGTAATTGACATGGGGATTATGTGTTTGTAAATCCCACTCCGGGTGTGGAAAGTGAGCATTCTAAAGTGTAGTTAGTCTGGGAAATTTGGGGTCACCCAGAAATGTGCACATATGTTGACAGTTTGTTGTGAACCCCATTTCTCAGGTAGGACACACCCAGATATATGTTCCATGCCCCAAGAGGAATATTATGTAGAGTGCCCTCTTTGGATAAAAAGAAAACAGTTAGGTGCTTTCCACTTCTCACTATGAGCTTTGCTCATAAAGATATGAAGCATTAGGAGTCAGACAATCCTGTCTTGGTAACACTTGTTTCCAAAGGGGTATTGATACAGATTTCCATCATGTCCCCTAGAAACAATAGACACACTAGAATTTTACAATAAAAGGTTATTTATTATGTACAATTCTTATATAAAGCACATAAGCTTGTTTTGCCCCAACATTTACCCCAAGAAAATTTTACAAACTTATTACAAAAAAATGGATAAAGGTAATTATTTAAAACGTATTTTGTTTGAAGGATCAATTTAGACTGCACATCTGTGTGTTTACTTAAATGGCTCGAGTCAAGCTATAAAACAGAGATTTGTACACGAAAAAGGGAAGTAGGACATTCTCACACGTGAGATCTCTCTTCGGTGCAATCCATGGGTGATAGACAATGGTGGTGGTTACCTCAGGACAAGATGCTCTGAAGAGGAAGGTCTTTAGCGTCTTCTTGAAGTGATAGAGTGACGGATCTGTCTTAGGATGAAGTTCAATATTCTTGGTGCATAGCAGGACCAGGCCTGGCTTCTGGTCCTTTCTGTCTTGCATCTTTTGTTTGAAGCATGATAATGTCATGGTTGTGTGTTAGCAGACATTTGTGTAGCGCACAGTCTACCAGTGGTATGGCATCTGCGTCGTTCAGCATCGTGGGTACGACCTTAAAACTATTTCCCTTGTAGAAAGAAGTCTGATCTGGTGTTGTGGTGGTCGGTGGGCAGTAAGGTGCATGCGCCATTGTTAATGAGTTTTACATTTTTCGCTGGATGGGTCCTGGAGGGTTGAAACAAATTGCGTACAAGTTGGCACTGGTACTCATTTTCTGGTAAAGAGATATGTGTGGTAAGAGGCAGTAAAAACTGTAGTGGGATGCCTTTTTAATGGCCATTTACTCCCTTATTGGGGATGTTTTGGGGTGTATGGTCAGAGTTCTCGAAGAGTAGTGTAGCTAGGTGGTGTGTGGTATGCCTGGGTGGGCATTGTTAGGAGCACATGGACATTCAGCATGGCCAGTGGTATGTTGGTGATCTATTGTGTGCTTGAACAGAGTTCTGGTTGATGTGTTCTGCAGAAGGCATTATAATTCCAAATGTTTTTGGGGCTCTCGATTGCCTTTAAAGGTAAATGTGGCTGTGTTGGAGGGGTGTACTCTGTTCTGATGTGAGTGCATGGTTGGGCTAACCCAGGGCCCAAGTTGGGGGTACGCAGCGCACACTCACTATTTTCACAAGGTGAACGCCATCCACCCTGCCAAGTAGTTGTGCCACAAAATAATATGGTGAACGCGTCCCGGTGTCATGTTTAAACACCGGTATGCATTCAGCAGCGCCTGCACGTTGTCTACTTTCCTTCTGTGCAGCAACATGCAGACGGGAGTGTGTTTTTTAAAAAAAAAAATTAAATTCAAACTGGGGCCAAAACCAAGGCCGAAAGTAAGTTTTCATCAGGCCTCCTTTGGCTCTCGCTGGACCTATCTGGAGCCTCACGCCTACCTGCAAATGCAATGGAGGGGGGGGCGGAGGCACACTGCTTGTTGCCACTTGACGGGTACTTTGGAGAGGTATGATTTTGACTTAGGTCATTCCCTGGATATATGAGGTATGCGTGCACAGCAAGAATGTCAAATATTCTAGTCTAATCCTGTATTTACAGAAATAGCAATTTAAGTATCACTATTTTGTTTTATTTCTTTTATAGCGCTACTTATCACAGTGCGTGGTGACAGAGTGCTTTACATGAGATGTACACATTATACATTGAAGATAAATCCTAAAATTGGCCATCTGTATACAGGATGCGTTACATAGGATGGTGAGTGTTACAAGGTGTAGGGGGTAACGTCTTTCATAGCTCACATCTTTCATAGCTCACTGTGGTATATTAGAAGGATTACAATTTATGAACTGCAAGTAACAAAAGGATCTCCATTTTCAAAAGCAGTAGCACCCTTACCTATCTACATAAAATAAAAATCTGTCATGATGTGCTTTGCAGGAGACCTGTCCGTGTGCTACTTTGATTTAAAACTGGGACTAGACACAACACACATCTGCCCAGCAAATGTGTTAAACACCAGAGTTATGTTACCATTATCATTATTCCCTGAGGTGTCTTAACCCTATAAGATTTTTTTAAATGCAGTCTGTGCAACCAATTAAGCAGAACAGATCTATTTCCAAGTTCTCCTTGTGCCAATTTCTTTGTGGCAGAGATTTTAAATGGTAAATGTTGGATTTGAGGCTCAGATTTAGCATCGGGTTGTCTCACTTTTTTGGCGCAACTCAAAATCTCATTTGTTAAATCTAGTAACTCGCTCAACATACTTGTGAAGTTTTAAGATCAGATGTCACTTCTTGTGATGTCACTTCCTGTGAGTTGATGGGTTGTTATGCCACGTCCTATGATGTCACTTCCTGTGATGCCACTTGCAATGTCACGCGCCATGATGTCACTTGTTACTGTCTAAGCTGGTTAGTCCCCCCACTTTCTTTTTTTTTTTTTTTTTTTAAGGACTTGTGCCCTGGGCTAACCCCAGGACTATCACAAGTAAGGAGAAATTATACTCTGCGCATTAAAAGGCAAGCAGTGTAAATTGCCATCAAAGAAACCGCTTTGAATGGTAGGTGGGGCAAGGAACCATATGGGCTTTTGACGTCCGATTTCTGCTCGTACGGGTTTGTCGAAGGATGGAAATGTAGTGTGGTGTTCTGGTGTATTCAGTTTTTTAACCTGATAAAAGGCTGTGCTGCAACTAAGTAACTTGCTGTCCTTTCCTGAGATTCAGAGGTGTAAGCAACCCAGCGGGGGCCCCAGCCCTTAAGGATGCTCCCATTCAGCCCAAGACTATTGAATGGCTGTTAGATATGGGAGACTGGGGGGGCCTTTGTCGCATTCTGTAGGAGAAGAGAGGGGTCATCCTTGTGAGTCACCCCACTGCTGAGGTCATGAGCTGTGCTGCATAGCTGGGTAAGGCATCGGCGTTGCGTTGTATCGTATTTACTTCCATTTAGCGCTTCGTATCCATGGTGAGGTCCCGAAGCACATTAGTGGACAAGTAGCAAGTCACTCCGTGTGGGTGCCGGGGCTGGGAGAGCCTGTATCACTCATCACCAGAGAGCCACAAAAACAAGCAAATTTGTGGTGCAAAAAGAAGCAACGTGTAAGTATATTTGTTTACTCAATTTGCATGCTGGTGACTTGCTTTATTGACTTTTAGAATTTTTGTGCAGAAAATGAATTCTTCTTTTGGCTGTAATGAGGACAGAGGCAGGGCCTCTAGAGAAGCCTGGGGGCAGGAAACTCTCACATCAGCTGCTAGGGCAAGACGGGTTTAATTGCTTAAACTCACGACAGGATGGAATTAATTCCGCGCTTTACTAGAAATATTGTGGCGTCCGTCCAATTTGGGCCTCGAGGAGAGAGCGTGTGCCAGTCTTCTGCATATTGGTGAGGGGCAGTGTCGGAATATCCCCGATTTTGGGCTGTGCAGCGGCCACATATGGTTGATAATTTGGAACTGATAAGGTCTGCAGCGTTGTTTGTGAGCGAGTGGCAGCCTCAGGCGCTACAGCACCCCGAACTTGAGACGTCATATCCGGAAGTACCATTTCCTCTTTAGCGTGACTTACTAACAATACAGAAGTGATGGCGGAAATGGTTCTGTTGATCTGAATTGGGAATTATTCTGTGTAGCATTTTTATTTCCCCTGTGCCACTACAAAAGAGGAGTACCAACCAGCTTTGGAATGCCCCCTAGACAAGGGGTGACCCAGTGAGAAAAGCAAACACGTGGTAACTATAAAAACTTGAACTGGCCTTACACAATACACATTTTCCTAGTAAAGTTTCTAATTCGAGCTTAATGATTTCAGAAGGGAACCCAATTCACAATAAATCTGCAGTGCAGAATCTGCTCATTTGACAGATACTGGGCCTTTCCTTCCAGTGTTAGTGGATAGCCAGAGGCTCGATTCTGTGATGTAGCGGGAGCTGTGGTGACTCGACATGGCCCATTGAATACCTGGTCATCAAATCCACACACACACTAAAGTATACCAAGAGGTGATGGATGGAATGCTTGAATTAATCTCAGCCACTGGTAGTCCCACTGTTGCATCAGAGTCCATCGTTATTTTGCACACCATGCCACCTCAATTTGGACCCAGCCATATGCAAATCAGTCTTGACCCTGCTCCAGTGGGAACTGTGCATCCAGAACTGCCAGGCCAGGACTGGAATGTGACCTGAGTCATTACCACTGCCTGCGATTAATTCAAGCATTCCATCCATCTCTTTTTGTATGATTCAGTGTGTCTCCTAAATGCGATGGATATGCCGAGACATGGGTACTGTGCTCACCTTGTCACTGGAACCAAGCTATACCTGTCTGATGAGCCTAATCAAGGTGAAACCGGTCCTGGTTTGCTTGTTCCATTTCAGGGAGGACTAGCCCTGGCAATTCAAGCTGGACTGCTCCCATTGGGGGCACAGACAAGACTGCTTTGCAGGTGGCTGAATCCATAGAACCTGGAGGCCACCAGAGAACCCTCACCCCAACACCTGCCACACGCAGACCAACAAAAACGTATTTGTCGGAAGGAATTTTATTTATATATTTTACCAATTATCTCATAAAACACAAACAGTAATAATTCACCTGTAAAACGGTCTTCAAAACATATTTATGAAAACCATCTATTAAAACCATTTCAATTAGGTTTATTCATCAACCATAAGTCAATGTGACAGGATCCCTTCCTGTCCTGTACCTCCTTTGGCCCATACAGGTGAACTGTACCTCACCTGTATCCCTAGGGAGGGCGGCTTCCCTGACTTCACCATTCCTTGTCCTCATGCTCAGGGTTCCGCCCCCTCCCCAAACACCAATCTGCCAAGGGGGTGTAATGGGGGGCCAGGAGTGGGAACCCCATGGCCACCCCAGCGATCTGGGCTCCCTAGCCCCGAAGCTGGTGTGTACATCTGCAGGTTGATTCAGGACTTCAGGATCCTACCTCTGGTGTTATCCTGGGGCCCCAGCCTTGGGGACCCCTCTGTTGGTTATGGTGACTTTAGTACTTCCTCACCAACCTCAAAAACAAGGGAGTGGGCAGGTGGGATAACGCTGGTCCCGGTGCTCCGACCGCCGTCCGTACACAAAAGGTAGAGCCTTTCTTGGGGGGGGAGGGGGTGCTTAAATAGCCCCCCCTCCAGTGTACGGCGGCTGGGCCCGAAAGTGACGCGGCCCCTGCGAGCCCCCAAGTCTATACTTCCGCCCCCACACCTCGCGAGGTGTAAGGGCGGGAGTGCCTATGGCCAGCCTAACGCACAACTAGTGCGGGAGGTTGGGCCACTGCAGCCCCGAGTACTAAGGGGTCGCGCTCCCCCCATTTTGGGGGGGACTTTACCAAACTGAGGGGACATGGTGTGCAAAATACCAATGGGATGCCCATTTAATTATCAGTGGCTGAGATTTATTGAACCATTCAATCCATCACTGTTTTGTGTTCTTTCTTGCCTGTCTTCCATCTTGTTCTTTTCCACTTTGTGTCTTTCCCGTTGAGTTTTTGTTTGTTCGCTTCCTGTTGTTTTTCCCCTGTTCATTTCCCATTGGTTTCTCCATCTGTCACTTAACAATTGTTCTTCCTCTTGTTCTTTCCCTTCTGTTTCCACGAAAAACCTGTAACAAATCCAATAGGCAATGCGCTAACACATATATACACAAATGCAGTTTGTGGCCTAGCATATTGAAGCTAGACCAGTTGACTTCGCCGAAGCCTGCTTTTAAGGAAAACATTCCCTTCTAATTGAACCCCCATTGCTTGTTCTAACCCAGCAGGTTGTTCTTCATATCAGCAGCCCTGCAGAAAGACACCCTGATCCCAAATCCAAGTAAGGGAAATGGCCGCCAACACCCTGAGTTGGGGAAGTAGAAAAACTGCTATAATTGGAGCTCGTTGAGTCTCGATACCCCGCGCCCCGTTGGCACTGTACCCTCTGCTCCGTGATTGTTATGCCCGGGATATCTTAGGCTCTCCGTGTTCTAGTCTCCGTCCTCTCGCAGGACTTTGCACACTAGGGTTCTACTGGCGTTGCCTCTTCACTGATGCTTGTTGCGATCTTGGAAGACTCATCGGAGTCGGTCACAGCTGCCTGTTCCATCTTTAAAGTAGGTGGGGAGATATGTGCCCGAGGCCTAGGTAGGAGGATTCGGTACGGATCAGACCGTCAAGCGGAGAAGCACGGAGTTTTAAACTTGGGTCCAGCGCTCTGGCCCCTAAATGTATCGTTCCCTCTAGTTGCTGTGTGTTTCTTGGTGAACCACGTAACCAGGGCCCGACAGAACCAAACCAGCGCACCACACCTCGCGCATCCATTTGGGAAATAATGATAATTTAGTGCGCAGTGAGTGCGCGGGCCCTCCCGGCGTGGCCTCCTGCCAGGAGACGTGGGTGGCTGCTGGATCGGGCGCCTTCAGATGTTCAGGCGGTGAACGGAGTCACTGCCAGTTGCATGTGTTGTGATCCTTGGCAGGTTACTTTGGCACTGGGTGTCAGCTCGGGAACCATGACGCACACACCTGATAGTCTCTCGGGAAGCCTGGTACTATTCAGCCTCGGCACGGTCAAGTTCCTGTTGCGGCCTCCTGCGTCCCGTCGTTATTCCGCCCGCCACGTTTGGGCCCCAGCTCCCTTCATGCAAACGAGGTGAGAGTGCAGAGTTCCCAAGAGGGGAGGGAGTCGAGGGGCACAGACCATGGCAACTTTTAGCCATGAGCTCGGAGTCACAGGCCCTGAGAGGATGTTACTCGTCGCGGACTGAGCTTCTGAGGGTTCCTGGGCGTGGCATGCCTTAGGACTTGACTGAAATGACCCAGATTCTCCGCCTCCAACACAGGAAACAGGGTCTGCAAGCTCTTGAGTCAAACTCTGAGACATGCCAGTAGTAGGCTTCGAGGCGCTGGCCCGTAGATTGTATTGTGTGAACCAGACATTAAGCATTATAAAGTGGGTCCTCGGGGTCACAGATCATGGAACCTTCGAGCTACAGATTCGCAGACCCAGACACTTACATCCTGTTTGTTACAGATTCGGAGTTTTTCCATCTGTGGGTTTGAGTAACAGACAATAAGATTTGCAAGTTGTGATTTCTGGAAGCCATCCTTGTTGACACAAGTCCCTCCATTAGCAGTGGGGGGGCTTGGAGTCATGGCTGTGTGCTTGACGACCACAGACTGAGATTTACCCCTTCTGGGCTCTCTCGGCCAATCTTCAAGGCAAAGCATTTACCTATCCCAACCACAAGGGTTCATCCATCTAGCTTTGAGTCCTTTCTTCAAATCAGCGGGCATCTTGAGTATGCTAAAGACTTGCTTTGTATTCCCGCCTCCTGGAATGTTGATCCTATGTTCCCCTTGTTCCTCCTTTACTGCTTTTTATTCGTAGCTTCTGGAATGTTGAGCCTGTGTTCCTCAATATGTATTCTGCCACTTTGTATATTCCTAAATTCAGGAATGCTGAGCCAACGAGCTCTCGGTTCATGCTCTTATACTTTTCATTCCCGGATTCCAGACGCTCGAGTCCGTGCTCCATTAGTTCATTCTCTAGTACTTAGTCTTCTGAACTTATGGAATGTCGAGCCCATGCTCCGTTTGACGACTCTCTGGTACTTTGTTTATTACGAACTCCTGGAATGTTGATCTCATGTTTTGTGAACTTGTTCCCCGCTCATTTATTTTATTTTTTATTTTTTTTCTCAGCACGTTGATCTAGTTTTCTTAGTTGAAGCCGTTTGCCTCCTTTTTGGCTGCTCGCTGTTGAATCACTTACTGTTTCCTATCGGCGTGCCTGCATTGTAATTTTACCACGCGTGTTCTTTTTCTCATCTTTTACTTGTTCTTCTTTGGAGCACTTCTGCGTCAGTGCTTCCTTTACGGCGTGCTCAGTCTGAGTGACTATCACAGCGACTTGCCTTGTTGTGCTTTCATTAATCATTTACATGGCGTCTTCTTCCAACATCGTCAATGTCTTTGCGTCTTTAGACACAACAAGTGCATTTGTGCAATTAAAGTAACAACACTTCAACCTTGAATGGAATCCACCGTCCTCGGATTCTTCAGTCTCCAAAGGGCCCGTCCCTGAGAGGGAAAACACATTCTGCCAGCAAGGAACACGATAGCCAAGCGGGATAAACCAGCATTCCTAAGAAGCGCCGGTTATATAGCGCATTGAGTCGAGTTCTTCCTGCAGGAACGGGCATGTAACCGGCTGCTAATGTCTGGACTCCCACCCTGGCCAATTAAGCACTTCATACTAAGGAGCTCAATGATATTGTCACCGCGTTAGAAAACGTAGCACGCGCCCATTAAACTGATCACCTACTGTAGCAAACACTCCACAAAGCCCAGGATAGTATGTTACACTCGGAGGTGTGGAGTACTAATTTCCAACCGGCTGACAATTGCACCTATTCTTCTAAAATCTGTGAAACTGATTATTAAAAAAAATAAAAAATAAAAAATGTTTTCGCTCAACGCTAGACTTGCACCATCCCCATCCCCAACCTCTGGCAAAATACGCCGTAGAAACAAAGCCTGCACATGATTGTGCTGTGACAGAAAATGCCCAGGAAGTCACAAAACCATTGTCAAGGATAACATCCTGCTCATTAGTGACTGTTCAGCGGGCTTGCCGCGTCTCCAGCTGATTAGTCACTCGGAAAGGATTAAGAAGTTTCCTTGCAGGGTCCTGAAAGGCATTGTTTGTTCTCTTCTGTTCCTTTGAGATTTTGATGTGAACAGTACAAAGGCTCAACACCTCGCTCTTAACTCGCCGAGCCATCTTGCTAGCACAGGGTACTTGCATTCAGACTATCTCATGCTGTTGGGGCTTCCTCCGCATTGTCTAAAGCAGGAAGGGATCCGTGACACATTGTTGTGCTGACACTCAGTGCATTTACATCAGAGTGAATCTAAATGGAGTTTACTCACATAGTCAGTGGTCCTCCTGAAAATCTCCATTGGGGCCTACCTACCCTGCTGGATCTGTGTTGAACACCCGTAGTTGGGGGTTGCTTCTTTGTCTACTTTTGTATAAGTGGTTCCACCAAATACGAAACCAGTGTTTAGAAAATGTTACCATGATACCAGAGTCTATTCTTATGTTTTGTTGCAGATTTTTTTTCTTCCCTGTTCTAACCATGAACTCACTTGTGTTCTTTGGCTCAGCACCCAGCCTGTAAATTCTCCATTAACTACATAGATTAGTGTTGGTTCTCTCGGTGGACTTGTGTTTTCAGTCTTCCCTGTAACCTGAGGTACCATCTTGTGGTCAGTCTCTGGTATTCATCTCCAGGAGACCTGCACTCCTGCATTCCTTGAGGTTCTTTCGGGGCCTGGGTCTTCTCCCCATCGCATCGGGCAGAGCTAGACCTGTCATTCGAACATGGATCTATTTTCTTTATCCTCTTTATGTGGATGTGGTGAAATGTCTGCCTTCCTTGTGCCCATGCTCTCCAAGTAAAGTGGACACCGAGGCCACAATCCTCCATCTTCTGCTGTGATTGCAAGCTGTAGGACTTTCTTTTCTTATGTAGGTATGCGGATGGTTTCGTTTAAAGTTCAAACCATATTTTCTAGGTGAAATGTAGCACACATTATGTTTTTTGTCCTCAAATTCATTAGGGAGAACGTTGCAGATGAGAAATGTTGTGAGGGGACCTCTTTCCACATTCATGTTTTGTCCCTTTTTTCCGTTGAAACATCCTGAACTGTTGCATTCTTGTTTTTCCCTTTCCTGTACTGCCTAGACGTTCTTGTGTTTTTAAATAGGTAACACACGGGCAGTTAGCAATCTCCTTATTTTGGGGTCCAGGCCGTAGAATCCTTACAATGTCTAGACCAAAGGTGCCACATGGGAGTCCCTGACGATTGTAAATTCCCACATGCTGCATGCCCGGCTGGCCCCGACTTCTTCAGTCACTGCACTTCAATGCCAGCTAGCTTGTTACCTCTCTGTACCGCCCATGGCTGGGGCAGATTGCCACTCACATTGAACCAGACACTTCACATTGAACTTTAACCAGCAGCTGTCATTTCCCACAGTATCTTCAGACACGCAGTTGTCTCTTCACAATACGATGCCAATCTGGGGTTTGGTGAAGCAGCCCCTGAACCACAGCACGCCCACTAGCCCTACTGCCTTTCTTCACTGAAGCACTTCGGTGCTGTAAACACCAGTCACAAGGTGGCATCTCCCTTCTGAAGGTTCACTCTTCACTTGTGGCTGAGCAAGACTCTTAAGATTAAGATGAAAGTAGGGAATAAACTGCAAATCTCACACATTTTTTTCCAAGTAGCTCTGCATCATGTGTCGCTCTTTTTCATGCTAGTTGAACACAAGAGCACACTAACTTTCCTCACATTGGAGGATCTGTTACCAGCTCACCCCAGTTCCCTCATTGTGGGTAACTGCACTTTACCTTTTGATGCCAGCTGATGTAATGCCAGCGACAAACCTGTGGACTGCCTGCTGCCAAAGACATCTCATACTTTAGAAGCACACGGTTCCGGAGGCAACAATTACGTTAGGAACTTATTTTTCGTATTGGTCTTTTTACAGCGTTTATACAATTTCAACACTCTTAATATTGATGTTGCTTATAATCTGCATAATGGTACTCAATTTAACAATTTCAGGAAGACAAGAAGTTAATCTGGATTTTGTAGAATTCAGACTTGAGACTTTCTGGTCCTTAGATTAGATTCCAGTGGCACTAAATTCTGATATTCAGAACACCACCTAGTTTGTGTCTTTCTCCACATACTTTAAGCCATGAGTAGTGGATCCATGCTAGATTTTAGTGATGTTATCCTGAAAACCTCTATTTGGTCCTAACTTGCTGGACCTTTGTAGGACTCCCTTAGTTCTAGGGATACTCCTTTCTCTACTTTTGTTTGTAAAAGTAGTTCTCTGCGATATGAAATCAGTGTTTAATAACCAGGTCCATAATACCAGAGGTTTCATGTTAATCAATCCAGCTTCTAGGCTGTCTTATGCCATAGACTGGTGCCAATGCTCTGATGGTAATGTGTCGACCTGAGGCTTCTGCCAAAGTAAATATTATTTTTAATGCTTGGGTCATTCTCCTTGTCTCCTACTCTGGTACCTTGGTGCTGGTTGATTCTAAGGCCCATATTTATACTTTTTGACGCTAAACTGCGCTAACGCAGTTTAGCGTCAAAAAATTTTGCGCCGTCTAACGCCATTCTGAAGCGCCATGAGGGCGCCGTATTTATGGAATGGCGTTAGCCGGCGCAAGCAGACCGGCGCTGCCTGGTGTGCGTGGAAAAAAACCACGTAGACCAGGCAGCACCGGCGTTGGGCAAAAATGACGTTAGGGCGTCTTAAAATGGGGCAAGTCAGGTTGAGGCAAAAAAATCGCCTCAACCCGATTTGCGCCATTTTTTTACGACGCCCAGACGCCATTTCATGACTCCTGTCTTAGTAAAGACAGGAGTCATGCCCCCTTGCCCAATGGCCATGCCCAGGGGACTTGTGTCCCCTGGGCATGGTCATTGGGCATAGTGGCATGTAGGGGGGCACAAATAAGGCCCCCCTATGGCACCCAAAAAAAATTAAAAAATATAAAAAATTATACTTACCTGAACTTACCTGAATGTCCCTGGGGTGGGTCCCTCCATCCTTGGGTGTCCTCCTGGGGTGGGCAGGGGTGGCAGGGGGGGTCCCTGGGGGCAGGGGAGGGCACCTGTGGGCTCATTTTGAGCCCACAGGCCCCTTAACGCCTACCCTGACCCAGGCGTTAAATAGTGGCGCAAATGCGGGGTTTTTTGACCCGCCAACTCCCGGGCGTGATTTTTGCCCGGGAGTATAAATACGACGCATTTGCGTCGCCGTCATTTTTTTAGACGGGAACGCCTTCCTTGCATCTCATTAACGCAAGGAAGGCGTTCACGCAAAAAAATGACGCTATTTGCCAATACTTTGGCGCTAGACGCGTCTAACGCCAAAGTATAAATATGGCGTTAGTTTTGCGCCGAATTTGCGTCGAAAAAAACGACGCAAATTCGGCGCAAACGGAGTATAAATACGGGCCTAAATATCCCTACATCCTAATTAAATGCACCAAGTTCTTCAGTGAGGCTTTCCACCCATCAGTGTTGCCATAAGGATTCCACTCAAGGTTGATCAAAGTTTTAACCAAGTCAATTGAAATCTCACCAGTTGACTCATTATGTTGGTTCTTGAGGCAGAGCAGGCAGTGTCTAGAGTTTTCAAAGGCACAGTAAATATACAAGTAAGTGGTCACTGTCAGATAATTTCTTTGATCCAGAAGTTCATAGTGTTGCTCAGTTATCCATTTCCTCCGTCCTACCAACGTAGAGACTGTGTGGCACCAGCTGCTTACTTTCATCTACAGTTCTAGTAACTGGATACAGATCTGCTTGTTTGATACGTGGCCTCAGTAGTCATTACTTATACTGCTGACTCTTTGATGGAATAATCAGTAATTGTCCATAGCTCCCTTGAGATCATGAAAACACTCCTCTGAGCATATTAATTTCCAATGTGATGGCCCTTTTCTGAGCTAGGACAATCTGGTCTTAAAATAATTTCTCTTTGGATGACTGGCCGTTCCAGTTTGTCCCTCAGCTCATTCATCTAAAAGCATGTGCCATTCATGCTCCCCAGTAGTGCTCCCATGCCTCGCTTTACGATTAGAGTAGAGGCTTGCAGTTGCGTAATGTTTTGTGAAAATCGTGCAACAATGATGCCAAGTAATGCTAATGGCTCGCAGTGTAGCTTGTTAGATATCTTTTGTTGAGACATTTTCTGCTCGAGTCCATCGGCCCATGAGTAAAACATGATGCAAAACGTACTAATGTGATCTTTTGTGATTTTTTTTTTTGTTGGATATTTTACACTACTCAAAGTAAGCAAATTTCAAAGAGTAATTAACATTTTTCTCAGGCCTGCTTGCACCCTGTTGGCTTCAGATTTATTCTAATTTCTAGCCAAATATGTCAACTCTTTTACGAATCTACACGAACGTCTCCTACACTATGGAAGACTTTATGACCTTGATAAGAAAAGGACAAGGGTTTCTCTGCCATTGTTATCCGGTTTCCTAATAAGTTTATGATCCAGAGATGTCTGCAACAGCCTTTCAATGAGTTTGGAATGTTTGATGGTAACAAATTATTTGCTGACGAATATTTGAACAAATGGTTGTGCTTTAGCAACGCATCAAGGCTTCTCTGTGTAATGCTTCACTCTGAATAAACACATCTCCATGAAGCAACTCTTTTTATATCAAAACACATTTAGCTGGTATAACTTCTACTGTACCTCGTTTTAGTACATGAAAATTGTAATGCATCCATTACATTGACCTAATCATCACACCGCAAGGCAAGTATATAATTATAATTTTTTTAACACCGCCTATAATAACGTCCTACAGTAAGTACAGGAGGAGTTATGAACCTTAATTATGTGAGCTTGCGAAGAAGTGTTGGCTCATTCTGCAAGCGAAATTTTGAATGCTTCCATATTTCTTTTTTTGTACAAATTCCAAGGATTGTAGCAAATTCCCTAAAACAAAACATGCGTTTTAAATTATTTTCACTGAATGGTCACTTTGATTGCCACAGCTTTGGCTGTCCCAGTTCTAGAAATGTATCCTCTACCGAAACTGTTCAGGGTGGACAATGAATGTTCTGGGGAACAACGCCCAAGTGGCGCACTGCATGAAAACAACTGGGCTATGGGAATCCCGTTGGACAAATGGCTTGTCTGCCAACGGACACTATTTCAGTAGACCTTTCCAGTCTTGAATTCCCTACGAAAGAACAATGCTCTCTTTCAATTTCAAATGCATTTTTTAAAATTGAGTAAAGAAAGTCCAAGCCTTTATGCGGTTTCAAAATCAGGGTTGCCATTTTCTAACCACTTTTTCATCAAAATTGGGAACTATCTGGGGGTTGGGCAGATGAAGAGTTTTGTCCTGGATCCAGGTTTGGAGCCAGGATTAGAATTCTAGTCTTCTGGTTTCATTGCAGACATCTTGTCTACCCGACCACAGTGAGACCAAGGAGGTTGCGAGCACTTGCAATAAATATTTTTGTTCTGGAAACTAACGTTTTTTCTTTGAGTGCAAAGAACCATATGACAAGCAGCAGCCCTACTCATCAGTGTCCAATACTTAATCGATTTAAAAGCACTAAACGTTCTGCAGCCTAAGATTGGCTCCATTTTATTTTTTTGAGACAAAAATCATTTTGGGGTTAATCTCGAAATAATTTGGGGCAAAATATCTTAAGCTGTCCTCTTTACCTGTATTTTATCTGTTTTTCAGACTAAGAGATATACGTGATCTTCTTTATCGTGTTTTACAATGTAGAGCCCAGAAATCTAACCTTAATGTTTTATTGTTTTATTTTCTTAACTCTAAACTTAACACTGAATCTATCACTCACCAACTAAAATCCCAATTTATACCAAACTCTAACATTGCCCCTTTACCAATCACTCGCCCTATACATTATTCTTATTATTACCCCTTACTTATCCTTAAATCAACCCCACATTTTGGCTCCATGTGATTGACGTTAAACCTACTAAACATTAAATCTACCTAACATTAATCTCCCTAAATTTATATCTACGTAATGTTAAACCTACTTAAAATTAAATCTGCCAAACTTTAAATGGATGTAACTTTATATAGACCTGATGTTAAATTTAAATTAAAACTTGGCTGACTTTAAACCTAACTAATGGTGAACATACCTATTTTTTAACTCTCCCATCTCTAAACCTCACTAACTTTAACCCTGCATGACTTTAAATCAATTATTAAACCTAACTTTAAACCTAACTTTCACAATAACTATGTAACCTAGCACATGTCTAATTCTAATCCTATCCAATCCTCAAACCTATCCCGAACAATACAACTAACCCTTACCTGGACCTAGCTCCAGGGTTTTTGCCTTCTTCGTTTTTGAAATATTGTTTGTGCTCCAAAATAATTGAACTCCCCAAAGCTTTTGTCACCAAAGATTGGCACATCCTCCAGTCATCTGACACCACAATTGGACTATAATGGAATTACAGCACAGTTGAAAGATTTGGGGCATTGGTTTGTGGTTCATCATAACAGCATCCAGGATTTTATTTCCTAGTTACTCATGCTCACTCTTAGTCTTAAGCAGCAGCCAACAAGCACTTGGTCTATCCATCTGACTTTTCCTGGGGACCTTGCACAGCTCTTTTGTGTTATTAAATATAAACTGAAAGTGTGGTTAGCAAGGTTTCGATCCCTTTTAATGGAAAAGGAACTCATCATGGGCTGTATGACCAATAAATATTGTTCAATGTTAAGCATAATATGTGACTGATTAAATGTGTTTGTCCAATGCTGTATTTTCCCTGAATTTTATAAGGGAACAGGGGTTCCTTAGATGGGGGGACTATAGATTTAAATACCACATAGCCACATAATTGCCAGCTATGACATGGGTTCAAAAATGCCGATGTTTATTGCCTGTAATAATTGGTTTGCCCGGCTATTTTCTAGACTTTGTTGGTTCTGATGGGTAAATCTGGTAACTCGTTTTGCCCCAAGGTCAGTTGGTAAATCGCATGCTGCACAACTGGTTCTATTACTGATAATTTGGTAGTAATTTTTTATTTATTTTTGTCTCCAGTAATTACTGCTAGTTGCCCATTCAGGGCCTTGATTGAGGCTCTTAACTACGGTCGTTTTATTGAGGACTTCTTAATTGACAGATGTACCTACAAAGGTTTATTCTGGTGGGTTGTACCATTAGAACCCTTCTGCTGCGCTACTCACTGAGTGATTCGTATAAGCATGGAATGACTTCACAGCTTCATGGCACATAACCTTGCATTGGTGTACTCATACAACAAAAAGTGATTGGTTTGTGTAAGCAGCGATTGGGCTCACTTTTTTGAGACACCGGTGTCTATATACGTTGGTCCTGATTCCTTACTGTTCTAGGACACATTCAGTGGTTTACTAGCTTCAGTTATCAACCTGATACGAGTGTTGGTACAACATGAGATCCTGCATGGCAAATCTTTTCTGCATGTGATGCATGGTGTGGCAACACATTTATATAATATTTTTTGACAGATAGCAATTTTGAATCAATTTTTTATTTTATTTTTTCTCTCACAAGTTTTTTTCTTTTCTCCTTTTTTTTTTTCTTCCCTTGCTTTTAACAGTCCTTGGTTATATAGTCTGCGACTATCTGTGTATCTCAGGCATCATTTTTATGTCTTGATGATGATCCCAACAATCAAACAAGAGATTGAAACATCGACCTTTAGTACTTGGACTCTATACAATAGGATATGTTTTGACATGAGCAAGAATACTGTAAAATTGTGACTTTAACTGTGCTTTTTGTGACACGGGGTATGCCTGAGCAATTGTGATTTATGGTTTCCAAAACATTTTTGTTTTCCCACTACACTGTTTTCTTACTTTCGTTTGAAATAAATATACTGATTTATTGCATGTTTTCCATAGGTCTCATTGTGATTTTATGTGGTATTTGAGTCTATAGTCCTTTTGTCGAAGGGGACCCATGTTCCTTTATAAAATACTTGCCCCAGGTCCCTTAGTACCTGGGGGTTGTCCCTTGTGTGTTTTAAAAGTATTTGCCAGGTATGCGCTCATTGGCCAAACTTGTTCCTAGTTCTTGAGTGTGATCAAAAATGTGGGCGGGCTCTAAAAGGGGCGTGGCCTAAAAAGCATAACTGTCATTCTTCTACATACGGTTGACCATGACACCCTAACTCAAAGACTCCACGAAGCCGGCATACAAGGGGTTGCTCTCGACTGGATTACTTCCTATCTCCAAAAAAGAGCGAATATCATCCACTCGCACCCCTTCTCGTCCGAACCCTACCTCACAAAAGCAGGGGTCCCCCAAGGGTCAATCATCTCACCTTTGCTTTTCAACATCTACATGATATCTTTACCAGAACTGATCAATGATTTCCCTCTCACATGGTACAACTATGCAGATGACACAAAAATACTACTTCAATTAGAAGACCCCAAAAACATTGAAAACTCACAAATCTTCAGTTGCCTCAGAGCCGTTGATCAGTGGATGACCTGGAGCCATCTCAAACTAAATACCTCCAAAACAGAAATACTCATATATGGTGACTGGAAAAATCATGACCCTCTGTGCGTCTGGCCTGACAATCTCGGACCACCTCCTCAATTATCCAAGGAAGTTAAAAACCTAGGATTCACCATGGATTCCAAGCTAACTATGAATGCCCAAGTTGACAAATTAGCACGCACAAGTTTCATCACCTTTAAGACTTTACGACGCATCTTCCCCCACCTCGGATTTCCACACAAGGTGCAAGCTACTATCTCGCTTGTACCATCCAAACTGGATTATGCCAATAGCCTCTACCATGGATCATCTCTATCTGTTATGAAAAAACTACAACGTATCCAGAATTCCGCAGCCAGGCTACTACTACATATAAAGCCGCAAGCCCACATCCCCCCTGCCTTGAGAGCACTACACTGGTTACCCGTTGCCAGAAGATGCACTTTCAAGCTGCTTTGTATCACCCACAAAGCTATACATGGAACAGGACCGCTTTTTATCATAAAGAAAATTACCAAATACATCTAACAAAGAACCCTCCGCTCAAGACCAGCACCCCGCCTTAGAACACCACCATACAAGAAAAAGACTGTAGGTGGTACATCCTTCTCCGTCCAAGCAGCCAAACTATGGAATTCATTACCCCCAACTATAAGAGCCACAGATAACTTTCTTGTCTTCAGAAAACTACTCAAGAGTTGGCTCTTTCCTTCATAACCACCTTTTTCAAACAACTATGAACTGCATATGCCTATGTGGATAAATATTTTTTTCAGATTATATGTATATTTCTATTTATTTATAGTTTCTTTGGAAAATATGTATTGCTACTGTCATAACAATAAAATACACACACACTCTTTAAACCTGTCTGACTAAGTATTTTTTTACCCATGATTCTAATTATGTATTGTATGTGCATATGTGTGTGTATTCGTGTGTGTGTGTGTGTGTGTATATGTATATATATATATGTATATATATATATATGTGTATATGTTGTTTCTGTGCTTGGCATGTTCGTTCATTGCATGGCTCCTGGTTTTTGGGTTGTTATACTAGACATCTATGAATTCCTGCTCTCATCTTATCACACTTATCTACTCATCACTCTTATGTCATGTCTCTATCAAACTATCCTCCATTCTCACTCTGACTCATCCCAAATCCCTTCTACCACTTTCATCTCCTAAATATCTCTGCCTAAGCTCTTCCCTCCACCTCCACATCTAACTCACCAAACCTCACTCTACCTCTGTGACCTCCCACATAACCCTACTAAATTCTCCTGCATTCATCTCACCCTGCTACTATGCTCTCCCTAACCCTTCCACATACTCTTCCCCCTCCGCCCCCCTTTATTCATCCCAAACCTTTGGGTTGAGTAAATGAAGGATATACTCCCAATTAACACTTCTGGATTTCTTTCCTCCTCCACCCCTCCATTACTCCAGTCAATCTAACTAACAAACTCTCATATCCGCGGCTCAAATTAACTCATAATAATGCTAAAACTGTACTCATTATTAAACAATACTAATCCATCACTAATTCTTGTTGGGTTCCGGAGTAGCGTGCTACTCATCGAAAAGCGCTTCGACGTCTCGTCAGGGGTAGTAAGCGCTATATAAATACGATTACAATACAATACAATACATGTATCATAATGATGGAAATTATCATAGTAAACTCAGCAGTGATAACATAAAACAAGGTGAATATCAAAAACACTACAAACCTTTACATCACATATTCCATCCCTACCTAATATCATACGATGTGTATTCAGACTCATGATTTTTGTACTGGACATATGATTGTTAGAATGTCTTAACCAGTTATATGCCAAGCCATGTGTTAGAACTGGCAGCCCTAGGGTGGTCACCCCTAACATTTTGCCTGCCTCCCTCCACTTTTTGGATACTGTTTTTGCTAGTTTTAGGACTCTGCACACTTTACCACTGCTAACCGGTGCTAAAGTGCATATGCTCTCTCCCTTTAAACATGATGACATTGGATCATACCCAGTTGGATTGTCTACTTTACTTATAAGTCTCTAGTAAAGTGCACTATATGTGCCAGGGCCTGTAGATTACATGCTACTAGTGGGCCTACAGCACTGATTGTGCCACCCACTTAAGTAGCCCCTTAACCATGTCTCAGGCCTGCCATTGCAAGGCCTGTGTGTGCAGTTTCACTGCCAATTCGACTTGGCATTTAAAAGTACTTGTCAAGCCTAAGATTCTCCTTTTTGTACAAATAAGTCACCCCTAAGGTAGGCCCTAGGTAACCCATATGGCAGGGTGCTGTGGAGATAAAATGCAGGACATGTACCTGTGTAGTTTACATGTACTGGTAGTGTAAAACTCCTAAATTTGTTGTTGCACTGCTGTGAGACCTGTTCCTTTCATAGGTTAACATCGGGGCTACCATCATATACTGTTTGAGTGGTAGCTGCTGATCTGAAAGGAGAAGGAAGGTCATATTTAGTATGGCCAGAATGGTAATACAAAATCCTGCTGACTGGTGACGTTGGATTTAATAGTTCTATTTTAGAAATGCCACTTTTAGAAAGTGAGCATTTCTCTGCACTTAAATTCTTCTGTGCCTTACAATCCACATCTGGCTAGGTTCAGTTGACAGCTTCCTTGTGCATTCACTCAGACAAATCCCAAACACAGGATGCTCAGCCTCACTTGCAGACATCTGCATTTTGAATGGGTCTTCCTGGGCTGGGAGGGCAGAGGGCCTGAAACTTACATGTCAATGAACAGTAGCCTGCCCTCACACAAAGGACTGCCACACCCCCTACTGGGACCCTGGCAGACAGGATTGAACCAAAAGGGGACCTAGTGCACTTCTAAGCCACTGTTTGAAGTCTCCCCCACTTCAAAGGCACATTTGGGTATTTAAACAGGGCCTCTGCCTCTACCAAATCAGACACTTCCTGGTGAAGAACCTGAACCAGAACCCGAACCTGCAACCAGCCAAGAAGAACTTCCTGGCTGCCCAAAGGACTCACCTGACTGCTTTCTGAGAAGGACAGCTGCCTTGCTGTTGCCCTGCTGCCTTGCTGCTCTCTGGCCGTGCTGAGAAGTGCTCTCCAAGGGCTCGGATAGAGCTTGCCTCCTGTTCCCTGAAGTCTTGGGACCAAAAAGACTTAGGGCCTTATTACGACCCTGTCGGCCAGCGGTACACCAGCGGTAACACCGCCAATAAGCTGGCGGTGTACTGCCAGTAGATTATGAACGTGGCGCATTAGCCACGGCCATACCGCCGGCCCATCCAACATACCGCCAGGCTTCCGCCTGGTGGTCATAATCCCCAGGGCAGTGGTGCAAGCACCGCTGCCCTGGGGATTATGAGTCCCCAACTGCCAGCCTGTCCATGGCGTTAAACATCACCATGGAAAGGCTGGCGGTAAGGAGGACTCGGGGTGCACCTGGGGGCCCCTGCACTGCCCATGCACTCAGCATGGGCAGTAATGAGGGTCTTAATTTCTGCAAGAAGAACTCCTTGTGCGGGCGAAATCAACGTACAGCTGGTAGAAAATTATGCACAGCCTGCATTGCGGTGAAAAATTCACTGCACGCTGAATCGGAACAGACACAGCCCGACTTCGCAAGGAGAAGATCGACGCAGCACCAGCGTAGCGACCGGAAATTCGACGCACGGCCCAGTGGATCGACACAAAGCCGAGATGGAACGACACAGCCTGACTTCCTGAGAGGAATTTACTCAGTGCCTGCCATGCAGTAGAATTTTCCACGCAACACCCACCAGATCATCGTCCCCGAGGCGTCCGAAAACCCTGCAACCCAAAAAGGATACAAGACACAGCACCAGAAATCAATGCAAAGCCTCACCTGCGTGGAAAATAAATGAAGCATCACCATGTGTGGCCCGAGAAATCAATGCACACCTTCCTGTTTTCCCCGCAGAGATTTTGTACGCAAACCAGGTACTTTGTGCTTGCAAGAGACATTTGTTGCTTTTAAGAGAATAAATACACTTTGGCCTTCATTACAACACTGGCGGTCAGTGATAAAGTGGCGGTAATACCGCCAACAGGCAGGCGGTAACAAAAATGAAATTATGACCACGGCAGAAACCACTTAGACAAACCGCCACTTTAACACACTGACCGCCATGGTGGAACAAGCACCACAGCGGTAACCGCCAACAGCCAGACGGAAGATAATGTACCGCCCACTCTATTATGACAGGCCTATCCACCACCTTTTCCGTGGTGGTACCAATGAAATCGATAGCCTGGTGAAAACAGATCTCAGAAGTCAAAGGACTCACTTGTGGAGACTCAGGGAACAACCACGACACCATGGAGCCTGAGTTGCTCATATTCCCCATGCTCATCTACCTTCTGCTGCATTATGAAAATCAACGCCGGCGAAGACGACCACAGTGAGTACTGCCACCTTGCACACAAAGGAGGGGGGGGGAATAGAGAGTGACACGCACACGCAACACCCCCAACACCATACACACAACCAGATGCAGTAACATTACATATTCACCCCGTACCGCTCAGGAATAATGCAAGGACAAAATGGTTTGGAGAAAGTGAGTGTAATACGAAAAAATACTATGAATAAGTGCATCAAAATCCAAACGTATATACAGTACATATTTATAAATGAAGGGACACTGCCCAGTCCTCAATGTCTGTGGGCCACAGGGCCACATCACATAGGCCAAGGCCCCACTTTACTCCTGCAACAACACGGAGAGAACACTGCAGGGGCATCAGGTCGAAAATACACAGGCACCTCAGGAGGCACCCCAGCCGGGAGATGGTACAACACCACACTGGTCCTGGAGGGGGCAACATTCCCTGTGCGCTGTCCTGGGGAGTGCAAGGCCACAGTCTCTCAAGTGGGTGGTTTGCCCATTGCTTGGTCCTGGGGAGTGCAAGGCCACAGTCTCTCAAGTGAGTGATTTGCCCACTGCTTGGTCCTGGGGGGTGCAAGACCACAGTCTCTCAAGTGGGTGATTTGTACACTGCTTGGTCCTGGGGAATGCAAGGCCACAGTCTCTCTGGTGAATGGCTTCATCCACTGGTTCTGGAGGGGGCATTGTGCACAGTGTACTTCATCCTGGGAAGGATGGGGTGAGTGGATAACTTCTTCCACTGGTTCTGGAGGGGGCATTGTTCCCGCTGTGCTTCATCCTAGGAAGGATGGGGTGAGTGGATGGCCGCTTCCACTGGTTCTGAAGGGGGCATTGTGCCCAGTGTGCTTCATTCTGGGAAGGATGTGATGGGTGTATGGCTTCTTTTGCTGGTTTTGGAGGGGGCATTGCGCCCAGTGATGCAGATCTTGGGGAGTACAAGGTCACAGTCTCTCACCTGGTTGTCAGACCCACAGAATTTGCTGGGGCCTGCCCGCACAACAGTCCATGGATGCAGGACTACACACTGCCTGCCGTCTGTGACGGATGCTCAGTGGTGGCAGTGGCGGTGCTGCCTGTGGAGCAGGCAGTGGTGGGGGGAGGCGCCAGCCCTTCCTCTGCAGCCTTGGACGGCTGCCCACTGGGGCTGATGCTGCTGGCAGTAGTGGTGGTGGCGTTGCTGGCGGCAGTGCTGGTTGCGGTGCTGGTGGCAGTGCTGGCAGTGGTGGGGGGAGGCTCCAGCCCTTCCCCTGCAGCCTCGGACGGTGCCGACTGGGTCTGCTGCTGCTGGCAGTGGTGCTGGTGGCAGCCCACTGGGGCTGCTGGCAGTGGTGCTGGTAGTGTTGCTGGCAGCTGGCTGGTGGCAGTGCTGGTGGTGGTGCTGGTGGCAGTGCTGGTGGTGGTGCTGGCAGTGGTGGGGGGAGGCTCCAGCCCTTCCCCTGCAGCCTCGGACGGCTGCTCACTGGGGCTGCTGCTGCTGGCAGTGGTGCTGACGGTGGTGCTGGCAGAGGTGCTGGTGGCGGTGCTGGCAGTGGTGGGGGGGTGCTCCAGCCCTTCCACTGCAGCCTAAGACAGCTGAACCTTCATGGTTGTTGGTGGGGGCTCCGACAGAGTATTTTTTGCCTGCTGGTGCAGGCCCTTTGCCCTTCCGGTCAGCAGCCGGGGATTGTCCCTTGCCCTTCCCTGTAGCAGCCGTGGATTGCCCCCTGCCCTTCCCTGTAGCAGCTGGGGGTGCCTCCATACCCTTTCCTGTAGCAGCTGGGGAACCTCCTTGTCCTTCCCTGTAGCAGCTTGGGGTGCCTCCTTGCCCTTCCTGGACGCAGCTGGTTGTGCCTCCTTGCCCTTCCTAGATGCTGCTGGTGCAGGCACCCTTTCAGTGTGGCTGCCTGGTGCCCGGGATCCTCTCTCACCTGCAGTAGCTGTCGACACTTCTGTGGTCGTGGAGTGGGTGGCTGAGGTGCTCACCTGGGTTCTGACCACCCTGGCCCGATATGAAGGACGAGGGGCAGTGGTAGGGAAGAAGTCAACGGTGGTGAGGAAAAGCTTCTTAGGGACATTGTGGCGGGAAGAGGGTGAAGGTTTAGGAGAGAAGGAATAGGGAGTGGTTGTAGGAGGTGTCTGTCTGCTGATTTTGGGTGCAGGTACATAGGCTGGATGCTGTTGTGAGGTGGATGGCTGTTGGGTGTCTGAGCACTTACGTTTATGTACTTTGGGAGGAGGGGGACACAGACACAGTGGGAGAGGACACAGGGGACGTGTTCATGGTCGTGGGAGTGGTGACTGACAGTGAGGGACGTGTAGTGATGGCGTGATGGTGGTAGTGGATGAGAATGTAGTGCATACAGGTATGAGTGTAGACGCTCCTGGGAGGGAGGTGGATAAGGAGATGGAGGGGGACACAGTGGAGGCAGTGGATGTTGGTATGTCTGATTCTGGATGGTGTTTGTGTGAGTGCCTGTGGGATGATGTGTGGTGCTTGTGTTTGTCTGAACCACTCCTGTGTGTTGTCCTGCGGTGCATGCTGGTCTGCCTGTGTGCTTGGGATAGGTTGGGGTTGAAGGAATGGGATTGCGTAGAGCAAGTTGGAGGGGGAGGGCTAGAAGCAGGGACAATGGCTGCCATCAGGGAGGAGGCCAGATCCTGGATTGATCTCTGTTGGGAAGCCATGCCAGAGTGAATGCCCTCCAGGAATGCATTTGTTTGTTGCAAATGAGCTGCCAGCCCTTGGATGGCATTCACAATGGTTGACTGCCCCACAGAGATGGATCACAGGAGGTCAATAGCCTCCTCACTCAGGGCAGCAGGGCTAACTGGGGCAGGGTCTGAAGTGCCTGGGGGAAGGAGATGCCCACCCTCCTGGGTGAGCGGGCATGGGAAACACACTGAGGGGCTCCTGGGAGGACGGTGCTGCTACAGGGGGTGGCAGCTGTACCTGTAGTTGGGGGTGATAGAGAGGTGTCCACCATCACCAGCGAGCATCTATCGAAGGAGGTATCACTGTCTGAACCATCCCACTCAGTGTCTGCCGTGATTCTCCCCTCGCCTCCGTCCAACTGGTGCCCTCACCGTCGGTGGATTCGGCCTTGTGGCCCCTGTGGGATGCAGCTCTCCCCGTCACCGGTGCCTCTGCCTCTCCGCCAGATGATGCTAATGCACATAAGGACAGGGTGACAAAACATAAAGGGGGGGAGACACAAAGGATACACTTGGTCAGTGGCGCCAATAACACCACAGTTGGCACCACTGACAGCACACTCACACAGGGAACAGCCCTACGCACTAGGCAATGCACTAACAGTCATAATGCTAGTCACCAGCCCAGGGACAGGGACACCTAACACCAATTGAAGCATACCTGAGACCCACTGACCCCTGCCCAGTAGTGGATGTCTACTAGCTTGGTTGGAGGTATTTTACATCAGGACCCTGCCCATCATGGAACCTACCCTGTAATGTCCGGCCTGGCCTAGGGGCACCCATAGGACCACATCCCCCACCCAGATGCCACCCCACCACATGCAAGTAGTAATTGGGGCACTGTTCTCACCCCCTTGTGGCTGCTGTGATGCCCCCAAGCACCCATCCAGCTCCAGATGGGCCACTGCCAGTATGTGGGCCATCGGGGGGTCAGGGTTCGACGGGCACCCCTTCCTCATTGGAAGGCCATCCCCAGCTGGGCCTCCGCCATCTTCCATGCCCAGCTTCTCAGGTCCTCCCACTGTTTCCGACAGTGGGTGCTCCACCTGCCATACACCCCCAGGGTCCACATGTCCTTTGTAATGGCACGCCATATCCCCTTTTTCTGATGGGCGCTGACCTGCAGAGAAATACACATAGGAAAAGGTATCAGTCAGACCGTCCTGAATGTTACACTCATGGCCCACCTTAGCCCTCACATCCCCTTAAGCACAGACATCGCCCACCATACATGCAGCACGCTGCCCAGTGCCCTTCCACCAAACCCCCTTACATGAGGCCTTACACACACCACTTAATGCATTCATGTCCCATGCATCGTGCTCACAGTCTACTCACCTGTTGGTATGGAGGCCCATAAAGCATTCAGTACTGGGGAAGGACCCCATCCACCAGTCACTCCAACTCCACTGAGTTAAAAGCAGGGGCCCTTTCCCAAGTGACATGAGCCTTGGTAGGTTCCAGATACAGGTCACAGCAGAACATGCAGTGAAGGTCCTCTCCTGTTGAAGGTCAGATAGCAAGTGAGTGAACAGATAGAAAATGGCAGTCACGTCCGCGGTGGTACGTACCGTCACCGCTGGCGTACATCCCATTGTCTACTGTGACCCATGGGGCCTAATGTTAACCAATGAGGAGTTGTACTGCGGTTTTTGACCACCTCCCGCAATGGCGCACAACATCTGCAGAATTACCTCATTTCCAAATGTCCCTCATAACAGAACAGGTGGCTGCCATTTCAGGGAGGGGGGCAGACCATGGCACCTAACTGGGTCACAGTACACATAAGCACCAATTGGGCCTATCCAACAATATACTGTTACGGTCACAACATGCAATGAAGTGTAGTGCTTGGAAATATGGGATACTGACCAGCTGCTCATCCTTTTGCCCCCTAGGTTTCAACCGCTGCGGATGAATAGGAGATGGAGACATCCCCCGTGTACAGGCCACTGGTGGACTTGACAACAATGGAGTCCAGGCACATTATCCTCACCTATAGACTGGACCGGGCCACAATCACAGAGCTGTGTGACCAACTAGAGCCTGGCCTGATATCTGCTATCCGTCACCCCACCGGATCCCCCCTCTTGTGCAAGTGCTATCAGTGCTCCATTTCTTGGCAACTGGTTCTTTCCAAGTGACAGTGGGCTTGGCAGCTCGAATGTCACAGCCAAGGTTCCCAATAGTGCTGACCAGAGTGTTGTCTGCCTTGGCTAAACACATGTGCAGCTATATCGTTTTCCCCCAGGTGGAAGATTTGGCCACAGTGAAAGCAGATTTCTATGCATTGAGACATATCCCCAACATTATTGGGGCTATTGATGGTACACATATTGCATTTGTCCCCCCCACTCCCCCCAGAGAAATGAACAGGTGTTCAGAAATTGAAAGAGCTTTCACTCTCTGAATGTGCAGATAGTGTGCCTGGCAGACCAGTATATCTCCCATGTCAATGCTAAGTATCCTGGGTCTGTGCATGATGCCTTTATCCTGAGGAATAGCAGCATCCCATATGTGATGGCTCAACTCCAGAGGCACAGGGTGTGGCTAATAGGTGAGCCCTGGTTCCCACTCAGTGGATGTTGGTGTATGGGTATGGTGTGGGCCCTAAGGGTAAGTGTGTGGCTAACAGTTGTCCCTCGATATTTGCAGGTGGCTCTGGTTACCCCAAACTCTCGTGGCTACTGACCCTTGTGAGGAATGCCAGGACAAAGGCAAAGGAACGTTACAATGAGGCACATGGGCGAACAAGAAGAATCATAGAGAGAACATTCGGCCTCCTGAAGGCTAGGTTTCATTGCCTCCATCTGACAGGTGGTTCCCTGAGCTACTCACCCAAGAAGGTCTGTTAGATCATCATGGCATGCTGTATGTTGCACAACCTTGCCTTGCATCGCCAGGTGCCTTTTCTGCAGGAGGAGGAGGCTGGAGATGGCTGTGTGGCAGCAGTGGACCCTGTGGACAGTGAAGATGAGGAGGCAGAAGAGGAGGATGAGGACAACAGAA
This sequence comes from Pleurodeles waltl, assembly GCF_031143425.1. Lineage (NCBI taxonomy): Eukaryota > Metazoa > Chordata > Amphibia > Caudata > Salamandridae > Pleurodeles > Pleurodeles waltl. The sequence continues at coordinate 254,466,702 of NC_090438.1, read as the reverse complement.
GTGCAATAATTCAACAATACTTCCAATGACACACAGGTAAGACAGTATAACTTCAATTTAAATTACTGTTTTGTGTTTGACATTGTCACTGGCAGGCTGGTTTTCCCACTTCTATGGCCACTCACTGTACCCTTTGGCATCTCTATTTGCAGATATTTGTGCCCCACTATCGCTCCTGGTGTGTTGACTGCAGCCAACTACAGGTCATTCCTATGTATACATTACTGTACAGTTGTATTGAAGTGTTTATACCTTGTTAAACAAATACATAGTTCAATCATTTGACAGACTCCTTCTTGTATTATTTTTTAAATGATGTTTATTTAAGTGCTAATAAGTAGAGGGGGATGTGCAATGGGCTAGGTTGATGGTGGAGGAAAGTCCAGGATAGAGTCCAGGCTATGTGGATCACAGGTGCGTTGTCCAAGGGAGCATAGGAAGTGGTGCAATGGAAGTTCAAGGTGGACAGGGTGGGACACAAGGGTGACAACCAGGAGAGTCTTATTTCCTGGTGAGGGTCTTGGCAATAGTCTCTGGCTTCTGCCTTGATCACAGGGACTGTTTGCGGGTGGTTCTCCATCTGCAGGGGGAGAGGTTCTGGTGTCCTGTTGGTTCTGTGGTGAGGCCTCCGGTCCACTAGCAGCAGCGAAGGTGGAGGGCTGTTTATTGGTTTGGCTAGTGGTAGGGGCCCGGTGGTGTGTCACTGCCTCTCTCATAGTGTTGGCCATATCTGCCAGCACCCCTGCAATGGAGACCAGGGTGGTGTTAATGAACTTCAAGTCATCCCTGAGCCCCAGATACTGTACCTCCTGCAGCCGCTGGTTCTCCTGCAACTTGTCCAGTATCTGGCCCATTGTCTCCTGGGAATGGTGGTATGCTCCCAGGATCTTGGTGAGTGCCTCCTGGAGAGTCGGTTCCCTGGGCCTGTCCTCCCCCTGTCGTACAGCAGTCCTCCCAGCTTCCTTGTCGTCCTGTGCTTCTGTCCCCTGAACCATGTGCCCACTGACCCCAGATCCATAATCGTCCTGTGTTTGTGGGGTGACCTGGGGTCCCTGTAATGGTGGACACACTGCTGATTGACGTGTCCTGGGGACTGAGGTATGGGGCCGCTGGGTGGGTACTGTGGTGGTGTCCCCTGAGGGGGGAGGCTCTCTAGTGGTATGGGACTGTGCCTGGGTAACCGACTGTCCGGAGATCCCTGATGGGCCAGGTTGGTCATCCAGAACCAGGTGTCAAGAGCTGCTGTCATCACTGTGGGCCTCTTCTGGGGGCGGTCTGGATGTTGCTGGCACCTCTTCTCTGGTGTTGTTGGCTGGGGGACCTGTGGGGATGTAAATGCAGTGTTATTGTTTCTCTGTTTGACATCTTGTTCATGAGTGTGTTGCCCCCTAAGGTTGTTATTGCCCTGGCAGCTTTGCCTTGTGTGAATAGTTAATGGGTGTGCTTGCTGTTTCCCTCTAGTGTGCGTGCTTTAGTGATAGGTGTCCATGCAGGTCTGTGAGTGGTGTCCATGCATTGGTGTTGCATGCAGGGCTTGGTATTGGGAGGGGTGGGCTGTGATGTTGGGATGTGTAGGAGGTGGTGGAGTGATGGGAGTGTGGGTAAGGGTGGGGGTTTGTGATGGCATGCAGGTAAGGGGGGGTGATGGTAATAGAGATTTGACTTATCAGAGTCCAGTCCTCCTCCTACTCCTGCCAGGCGTTCAGGATGCATGATTGCCAAGACTTGCTCCTCCCATGTTGTTAGTTGTAGGGGAGGAGGTGGGGGTCCACAGCCAGTCCTCTGCACAGCTATTTGGTGTCTTGCTGCTGTGGAATGCACCTTTCCCCGTAGGTCATTCCACCTCTTTCTGATGTCATACCTTGTTCTGGGGTACTGTACCACAGCGTATACCCTGTCCACGATTCTCCGCCATAGCTCCATCTTCCTAGCAATGGATGTCTGCTGCACCTGTGATCCGAATAGCTGTGGCTCTACCAGGATAATTTCCTCCGCCATGACCCTCAGCTCCTCCTCTGAGAATCTGGGGTGTCGTTGTGGTGCCATGGGTGTAATGTGAGTGGTGTGGGTGAGGGTGTGTGGGGTGATATGTTGGGGTGTGTGATGTAAGGTGTGTGGATGGTGTTTAGGTGATGGTGGTGTGTGGCTGTGGTCTTGTCTGTGGTCTTGCTATCTCTCTTGTGGCATTTGTTTGTAGTCATAAAGGGTTGTCTGTAATGTGGGTGTGGGTTTTATAGTGGTGTGGGTGTGGTGTGTGTATGCATGTCAGGTCTGTGTAGTTTGAATGTGGTGTCGTTTTGTATGTGTGTGTGTGTATATTTTGAGTGTGGTGGTATGAAGCGCCAATGGTTTACCGCCATTGAATGTCCACTGTGGTGATTCGTGGGTAATAATGTTGTGGGCGTAGTTCTGTTGGCGTAATGGTGTGGGTTTTGCTATCGCCAGTTTATCACCAACCTTTGGGCTGGCGGACTTGTGTGTGTTGCTGTATAGTGACGGATTGCTATGTGTGTGTCATAATATGGGTAGCGGTGAACCGCGGCTGTATGTTGGCGTCAGTCAGCATGGCGGTAAGGGGTAGTTACCACCAATGTCATAATGAGGGCCTTTATATCATTTTTACAGTGATATTCCAAAATATACTTATTGTATTTTAATTGCATTGACCTGCATCTTATCAGATAAATATTATATATTTTTCTAAACAGTGTGTGGTGCATTTTTGTCGTGTTCTACTGTGTTGTTGCATGATTTATTGCACACATACTTTACACATTGGCTTCTAAGTTAAGCCTGAATGCTCAGTGCCAACCTACCAGAGGGTGGGCACAGGAGAGTTTGGATTGTGTGTGACTTACCCTGACTAGAGTGAGGGTCCTTGCTATGATAGGGGGTAACCTAACTGCCAACCAAATACCCCATTTCTAACATCATGTAAGTGTCAAAGCACACCTCAGAAAGTCATTGGATCTGCAGTCAGACAGTGGTACTTCAGCATTTCCTCAGGTCTGTCCCACCCAGTTCCTTCCTACATTTCATATCCTCTGCAATTATTTTCTATGGACAGGAAATGGGAATCTTTGAGCAGCTTCTCATATCATTGCCCTGGAACATTATTAGTATTTCAGTAACAGAAGCACATAGAAAGAAGGCAAATGTTGCCATTTTGTTCTCTTCAAAGCCGGATTTATGTGAGGATGGATGGCCAGGAAAGTTGATGCCATTGCACAAAGTCATGCAGCTTTTGGGGAAATTAAAAATGAAATGTACCTGCTTTGTTAGTTGAACTATGTTCAACAGACATCTCTGAAAATAACATCTGAAAATAATAGAAGAATGTCACAGTCACTGTCAACATTATTATTCAAAATGTTCTTTTTCCAAGTTCTAAGCATGACATCCATATATTCACGTTAACATACGAGCAGGCCTGTTTTGTTTGTAAAGTTTATGTATAACCAAAAGATCCCTACCACGCACAATAGATCCTAAACATCCATCCGACCCGTTTTCACCGTGGTGTTGGTCGGAGAATGTTAAAGTACGTACGTCCAGGTTAAGATGTCAAACTCCATCAATAGGATTTTTATTGCATTGGTCACTGTGTGCCTGCACAGAGGCACTAATGGCCAACTAACCGTTTTCCACAAACGGATTTTTTTTAACACAGATCATGTTTGTATGCAAGGCGTAATATGTAATCACCATGGGACCGCATTGCCATTTAAATGAGGAAGTTTGCTTGGTTAAATGCACAACTGCGTCAAATGTAATAGAAAATCAAATGAAGCTATAAAAAGCCACTATATTATCATAATAACTATACAATTGTAAACAAGATATGAGAGTATGCTAAATATTGCACACATCATTATACATCTAAATAATAATATCTATTTAGTCCATTAAGTATTTTATTTAGAGTTGTGAAAAAATGTGCTTAGACTGGGGATATTCTGGGGCATATTTATTCTGTTAGCGCTGAAATAGTGTCATTTTTTTACGCATTTTCAACGCACTCTTAACTTCATATTTATATTTTGATGCTAGACAGGTCTAGTGTCAAAATATTGGAGTTAAAGTCGTTTTTTTGCCTGCTGAAAACTTCCTTGTGTCAATGAGAAGCATGGGAGGCGTTCCAGGGCAAAAAATGACTCTAAAGCCCAGGCGCCTTATTTATCCTCCCATGCAAATATGGTGCACGGAAGGGAGGTGGGCCTAAATAATGGCGCTAAGCTTGCTTAGTGCCATTATTTAATGCCTGGGTCAGGGCAGGCATTAGAGGATGTGTGGGCCTTTTTCCATGGTCAGAGAATACGGAAATAGCCCACAGGTGCCCTTCTCTAGCCCCAGTGTCTACCCTACCCACACCAGAGAGACAGCGGAGGAAGGGGGACCCCATCCCAGGTAAGTATAGGTAGGTAGAGGTAAGTAAACTTTTTTTCTGCAATGCCATAGGGGGGCTTAACATGGCCCCCCCATACATGGCATTGAGCCCAATGGCCATGCCCAGGAGACATATGTTCCCTGGGCATGGCCATTTGGGTGGTGGGAATGACTCCTGTCTTCACTTAGACAGGAGTCATGTCCATGAGGTTTTAACATCAGAAAATTATGTTAGTCTGGTTAGAGGTATTATTTATGCCTCTGCCCATACTAGCATCATTCTTTGATGCTAATCCCCTTGTTCCCCTTATGTCTCCCCCACCCGGCTAGCGTCTTTTTTTATGAAGGTAGCTGGGCCTTACCGCCGGCTACGTCATCCCATAAATATGAAGCCCGGCCGGTGTCTTGGGATGTCGCTAGCCGGCGGTATACTTTTTGAAGCTGAAGTTTACTGTCAAAAAGTATAAATCAGGGCCTCAGATCCAGGACTTTTTTATACATTGTAAACCAGCTGAGCCCACAACAGTTCATGTCATCTACCTCCTAGTTCAAGGCTATTCCGCTCAAGGCATATCTTAAAAAGCCAAATGGCCAGTCCTCTACCAACCATCTTTGACGATATTTAGCTACCACTGAGCTGGCTGTAAGTAAGTCATTTTCAGTCTTCAGTTGAATTCCTCATGCTCATCTCTTCTTGGAATCCACACAAATACAGTAAATAGTCCACATTTTTTACCTCAATCCCTGAGAAGGATCCTCCATGTTCAACTGGCCACTGACCAGCAACATTGTTTCTTTGGTCATCAGCTAGACCTCTACTATAGACATATACATTTTTACAAAAACTACACTCAGGACACTTACATCAGTGATTTTTAGGAATTTATTGGCAATAAAGGTTTTCTAGTTCATCAATCAGACTGAAACCTATTGCTAACAGAGGTATCAATATTAAAGCTGATTATTGTAGTGTCCCTTAGTTTGTAACCCAAACAACGTAACCACTAAGGGATGGGAGGTACTACACCAATTACAAAGATGTAGCAAAGGTGTATTTACCCTACCGACATTCTAGTGCTTCCTTTCTTGGATCATCTATTTGATCCAGCATTCAAAGAACCAAGCAATCCAACAAATATTCAGATAAGATGGAGAAGATCTGATGAAGAAGTGGGTGCAGGACTTCAAATAAATGCAATATTTGAAAACAAAAAAGCAACACTAAGGACAAATACATTGTTAGAAATGGGGTCTCTGTTTGGCAGTCAGTTTGCAGCCTGTACAAGCAGGGACCGTCACTCTAGTCAGGGTAAGGAATATACACTTGAAAGAAACCCAAGCTTGGTAGCTTAGCACAAGCAGGCAAGCTTATCTCAAAGGCAGTGTGTAAAGTATTGTACCAAAACACACAGTAATCCAGTGAAAACACTACAAAATGGACACCACATTGGGTTTAGAAAAATAGTCAATATTTATCTAAATCAAACAAGACCAAAACAACAAAAATCCAACATACACAAGTCAAGTTATGAATTTTTAAATGAAAAAGGGTCTTACTTTATAGAAAACAATGGAGGTTTTGATGTTACATGAAGTACTGGGTTTGCATCAAAAATAAAGCCGCACTGGCGAGCATGCATCAGAAAAGTTAGTGATGTGTTGATTCCTTATTCGCAAGTGAGACCGTGTTGTTTCTTCTCTGATCCGGTAGGTGATGTGTCACTTTTCTCTCCTGCAAGAGAGTAATGCGTCGATGTCTGGACAGGCACCTCGGGTCTGGGCAGGCTAACGTTGATTTTGATGGGCAGCGACAATGCGTGCGAAATCCGGCGGCATGGTGATGAGGAAATGCGCTGTGTGGGGTTTGCAGGAATTTCAGCAGCGGCAAGTGGGTGTTGCATCATTTCTCCAGCCACAATTCAGGTGATGCATCGATTCCTCAGCCGCGGTGCAGGTAGTGCATCATTTTTACAGTTGCGTTGCAAGTGGTGTGTAAAATGTTTACCCGTACGACTCCTGTGCATGGATTTCCACCTTGGTTCCACCAGCTTCACCTTTCAAGGGCCCAGGGACTGGATAGGACACCACTTGGCAGGCTAGGATTCTCAGCAGAGAGTCCAAGTTCTGGCAGAGCAAGTCTTTTATGGCCCTGAGACTATAAAACAAGAGGCAAGCTCAGTCCACTCCCTTGGAGACACTTCACAAGCAGAAATATATATCATAAAGTCGAGTCGTTGTCCTTTTTTAGGCAGAAGCAGCAACGGCAGGCCAACCCAAAAAAGCACAGTCACAGGGAAAGGGGAAGTACTCCTCTTCCAGCTCTTCAGCTCTTCTTCTTGGAAGAGGTTCCTCTTGGTTCTTGAAGTAATCTAAAAATCTGGGGGTTTGGGTCCACCACTTATGTCCCTTTCTGCTTTTAAAGTAGGCAAACGTCAAAAGAAAGTCTCTGTTGGTGACAAGATCCTGCCTTGCCCAGCATGGCCCCAGACATACACCAGAGAGCTGGAGACTGCATTGTGTGAGGGCAGGCACAGCCAGATGACTCATCAGGATATGCAGGCTACATCTTAACTCCCTTTGTGTCACTTTCTAGAGGGAATTCACAATAGCCTAACTGTCAGTCTGAACCAGACAGGGAATACACAAGCAGGCAGAGTCACAGAATGGTTTAAGCAAGAAAATGACCACTTTCTAAAAGTGGCATTTTCAAACTGACAATTTAAAAAACAACTTTACCGAAGTATGTATTTTTGAATGAGTTCAGAGACCCCAAACGACAAATCTCCATCTGCTCCCAAAGGGAAACTGCACTTAAAAGATATTTCAAGGCAGTCCCCATGTTGTCCTATGAGAGAGATAGGCCTTGCAATAGTGAAAAACAAATTTGGCAGTATTTCATTGTTAGGAGTTGTACAACACATCAGTACATATCCCACCTTTAACGTACACTGCAACAGGGCTAAAAAAATCATAAAAGTGTTACTCGACCTGCAAGTCGAGTAACTTAAATAATCTACACGACCTAACTGTAATGTACTTGACCAGTAAATGGGTCTCAAATTGTATGATCCTAGGCAAATAGTTTACAAAGTTGCCTTTTTCTTAACTGTCACATATAATTGCACCTTCAAATGCGTGAGCTCAACACTTCTGCAGTACAAAAAAAACTATTTTGTTTGATTAAGTAGACTAAAGTTTGCCGCATCCATCAAAAGAATCTAGACCACGTACCAATGTGGTCCAGCCCACAAAAACTAGGAATTCTTTTAGTTTACTAACAACATTGCCATCAGGGCAGGAGTGTTTCTCAGTTTGTTTAAACACTCAATTTTAATAAATATACTACTAAACCATGACATGGTAACATATTGTCATCTACACACAGTAACTTTCCAAGAAATGTCCAAAAACCTCTCAACTAACTTGCAGCTTTATTGATAAAACTATATAGGCCCTCATTATGTCCATGGCGGTCTTCTGACTGCCAGGGATAATGTGGCGGTATAACGCCAAAAGGCTGGTGGTACATTACGCCCCACTATGAGATTGGCAGTATGAGCCGATGGGCCAGAGATGTCTAGCTCCAGCCCGGCAGCCGGCATAGTACCGCCCATGGCATTATGAGCCGGCCTACCACCATGGATTTCATGGCATTAGCAATGACACGAAAACCATGGCAGCAGGCCCTACCGGTGACAGGGAATTTCTTCCCTGTCACCGGTAGGCAGCTGTGTAGTCACAACAAACTCAAATGCTGCACTTAAAAAAATAGCTACATCACAATTAGTAGTTTTAGTTGGAAACTTCTTTGAGTAACCTATCATACCAGTGGGGCATAAAATAGGTCCACAGTAAGGTAATCTCACACAAACCTTTATCTAATCTGAGTAAATGCCAATGGTTATTTAAAATCTTATACACCTGCAAACTTTCCTGGTTGAATTTAGAAATACACCTGGTGTTTTGATTTCCATTGGTCCTATCACGTGTTGATTTGGTTGGTTCAACTTTGTTCCTGTTCAGTAGGTTGTTTCTCTTAACCAACCTGACATTGTCTAGTGCTTCCTGTATTGTAGACTCTTTACTAAATATCCTATGAGCTCTAAGTAACTCACCAAATGATATGTTTCTTATTTGGAGTGAGGGATGTGCTGAAGTGTAATGTAAGATACTGTTGACAGCAATAGTTTTCCCTAAATATCTTACTGATAATTTTGTCCTCTTCTATGTACACTGTGCAGTCTAGAACATCAATTCTATTCTTACAGTAATCCAAAGACAATTCGATTTTCAAAGAGTTTTCATTGAGAATTGAATGAATCTCAACTATCGTTGTGATGTCACCATTACATATGACAAAAATATTACCTATGAATCTAAGCCATAGTAGAACGTTGTTCTCAAAAAGATGCAGGCGGGTCCGCTCAGAATGGAAAACTCAAATTTTCTCGTAAACAAGGACGCGTACGATAGATCAAAATAGGGACACATTGTGGTTCTGCGAGTTTGGTGAAACAAGGTTGTTCCATGAAAAAATAAATTGTTAGTAAGCACAAAGTCAGTTATTTCTAGTAGCATCTTGCTATGTGAAAGTAGGTTAGCTTCAATGTGGATTGTTTAAGCTACTTTTTTACACCCCTGGGTGTTCTCTGTGTGTGTTGTTCTTCTCTTTCTTTTCCTTTCAAAGCTTTGGTCTCTTTTTACATGTACATTTTCTGTTTTCTTGGTACGTTTCTTTACACACAGAGTGATCCTTTCTTCTGCTCACCACTACCTAAGTGATTAAATATATTCATAAACATTTATATAATTTATGTATTGCTAATGAATTCTAAATTTGAGTAATTGTTTTTTATTGTTTTCATATGCTTTGGTTTTTTTCACTTGTCTCTTGGCTTTCATTTCCAGTCACCTTTTTTCCTTTTAACACTATTTATTTTTTATCTCACACTGGTTATCACTTTCTGATTTCCACCTAATATCTGTATTACTCTAGTGCATAATCTCTTGGCCCTGATGAATTGACTGTACTCATGAAACAAGTGTTGGCATGCAACTACGAGCTATATTCTAGAGAGGATTAATCTAATTAAAAAAATATTTTCATTACACTCACATTTGTGTGAGACTCCAACTCGTTTTTGAAGACCTCAAAAACATGTCTTGTTTTTTGCTTCAAGCACTGGAGTGGAGGGTTCATTCCCGCTGAACTTTGAGGTCCTGGTGTCAATTTTCAAGATTACCTCTGTATTCCTCCCCTTTCCTTGAGTAGTGAATTACATGTTCATATTTTCAGAAATGTTGGCCCACCAAATCTGCTGTTATCTCAAGTGACCTGGCACTTCCTGGCCAAAAACAAAGGAAAGCTTTAACAAGCATTTATAAAACCATTCTTTTTATTTTCAGAACTAGTTTTGTGTGTGTTTTGCAGCTATATTATATGTAGACTTTTATGTCTAACCAGCCTATTCTTTCAAATATAGGAAGAACACAGTAAGGATGACCTCATGAATGTTTTGTGGATTACCACTTCTTATCAGATTAAAACATATGGACATAGCACTTGAAATTACAGATTAGTAGGGATGAATGTCAAGTTAAAAGGAGGTAACTAGAGAATCAGGGAGCAAGGTAAAGAGAGGAGAGGGCAGGGATGTAGAAATGGATACCAGAGCAAGAGATAGGTGAGGATAGAAAAAGTGATAGAAAAATAGAGAGTTGTGAGGTAGAGATAAGTAAGGTAAGATAGAGTTATAGCTAGTCAGAGAGCAGAGTAAGGTTCATAGAGAGAAGTAGGCAGAATTGTGATTAGGAGAGAGAAAGATCATGTTTCCAGAAGGGGCACTTGGAAGGGAGGGTCCTGAGCAATTGCCCTCTTTGCTCATGCATTGAACATCCCTGAGAACATTTGCCATTGTTAGGGAATTCTAAGCAGTGTGCCGCTGATCCCCCTCACTGACATTTTATAAATTGGTTGATTCCTGTATGTTCCATGATGTATTTACAAGTATGATAACAGGTGAAATATGTTGCTTGAGAGATCTTGGTTCATATAGTTTGTGAGTTTTTTTCTATTGTATGGATGTGCATTCTTTGGATGCTTTGCCATCATAATTTCCATGGCAGTGATTGGCATTTCTATTATTTTAACCCTAAATTGCACAGCTCCTGATTCTCAAAAAAGCTATGCATTACACCTGTGTATCCAAGCGACTTCCCAAACTAAAGAGGTATGCCACACTATCGCAATAAAAGGTGAATTATTTCACAATATGCAGCAGTAAGAGCATTTATGAATTTCAGATGGTAATCAGCCTTGATCATGATGCAAAACACCATTTTGTGCACACATTTACAGTCATGTGAAGAAAACAGTTCAATAAATATAAAAAACATACTTAGTTCATCAGTACAGAAATAATGTTCTTAAGTTATTGTTAGAAATTGGGTCTTTGGTTGGCAGTCGGGTTACCCCCTGTCCAAGCAAGGACCCTCACTCTAGTCAGGGTAAAAAAGAATCACCCTCAGCCAACCCACGCTCACCGCCTTGGTAGCTTGGCACGAGCCACAGGCTTAACTTCAGAGTGCTAGGTGTTGAGTATTTGTACCAACACACACAGTAACTTAATGAAAACACTACAAAATGACACAACACAGGTTTAGAAAAATAGAGAATATTTATCTAAACAAAACAAGACCAAAACAACAAACATCCACAATGCACAAGTCAAATTATCAATTAAAAATCAAACAGAGTCTTGTTAGCATGAAAATGTACCTGGGTGCGTCATAAATAACCCGCACGGGCGATGTGTGTCAAAAAGGGCTTGTGATCCATCGATTTCACTCACTAGCGAGACCTTGCATCGTTTCTCCTTGAGTCGAGTCGCCGTGCATCGTTTCTTCTCTCCACAGGAGAGTGATTTGTCGATTCGAACCGCAGTCTAGGGACCAGGCCGGCCTTGCCTCGTTTTGCACGCCCAGCAATGTTTGCATCGGAAATCCTGCCACACGATGATCCGAAAACCACGCAGTGCGGGTCGCGATCTCCCCAGCCTCTGTCAGCGATGCTGCACGTTGTTTCTCCAGCTGCGAGCATTAATCTTCCGGTTGCATTGCAGGCGATTGTCGATTTTCAGCTGCGAAGCCAGTGGCGTATCGATTTTTCAGCCGCAGATCAGAGCCACGTCGATCTTTTCCCTGCACAGCGGTCGGTGCGTGGATTTCTCACTCTTGGCCTGACAGCTTCTCCTTTCATGGTCCCAGGAACTGGATGGGCACCACTTGGCAGAGCAGGAGTCTCAGCAGAGGCTCCAGTTGCTGGCAGAGAGAAGTCTTTGATGTCCCTGAAACTTCAAACAACAGGAGGGAAACTCTAAATCAAGCTCTTGGAGAGTTCTTCACAAGAAGAAAGGCAGCACAAAGTCCAGTCTTTGTCCTCTAGCACAGGCAGAAGCAGCCACTGCAGGAGGGCTCCATAAAGCACAGTCACAGGCGGGGCAGCTCTTCTTCCTCGGCTCTTCAGCTCTTCTCCAGGCAGGGGTTCCTCTTGGTTTCCAGAAGTGTTCTAAAGTCTGTGGTTTTGAGTGCCCTTCTTATACCCATTTTGCCCTTTGAAGTAGGCTTACATCAAAGGAAAGTCTCTCTTGATTGTGAAATCCTGCCTTGCCTAGGCCAGGCCCCAGACACACACCAGGGTGTTTGAGACTGCATTGTGTGAGGCCAGGCACAGCTCTTTCAGGTATGAGTGACCACTTCTCCCCTCCCTCCTACCACAGATGGCTCATCAGGATATGCAGCCTACACCCCAGCTCCCTTTGTTTCACTGTCTAGAGAGAGGTGTAAACAGCCCAAACTGACCCAGACAGGGAATCCACAAACAAGCAGAGTCACTATGGTTTAGGCAAGAAAATGCCCACTTTCCAAAAGTGTAATTTTCAAACACAAAATCTCAAAACCAACTTTACTAAAAGATGTATTTTTAAATTGTGATCTAAGAGACCCCAAACTCCACATGTCTATCTGCTCCCAAAAGGAATCTACAATTTAATCATTTTTAAAGGTAGCCACCATGTTAACCTATGAGAGGGACAGGCCTTGCAACAGTGAAAAACGAATTTAGCAACATTTCACTGTCAGGACATATAAAACACATTACTATATATCCTTCATTAACCATACACTGCACCCTGCCCTTGGGGCTACCTACGGCCTTCCTTAGGGGTGTCTGACATGTAGGAAATGGGAAGGTTTGGGCCTGGCAAGTGGGTACGCTTGCCAAGTCGAATTTACAGTTAAAACTGCACACACAGACACTGCAGTGACAGGTCTGAGACATGATTACAGAGCTACTTATGTGGGTGGCACAATCAGTGCTGCAGGCCCACTAGTAGCATTTGACTTACATGCCCTGGCACCTTCAGTGCACTTTACTAGGGACTTACTAGTAAATCAAATATGCCAATCATGGATAAGCCAATTATATACACATTTTGTAAAGGAGCACTTGCACTTTAGCACTGGTTAGCAGTGGTAAAGTGCCCAGAATAACAAAAAACAGTAAAATCAGAGTCCAGCACACATCAACATTCTGGGTAACAGAGGCAAAACGTTAAAGGAGCCCACACCAAGAAGGAAAAGTCTAAAAGTTATATATTGAGAACCTGCTCCTCCCACCAACCCATATGCAAATTAAAATTGCTGGGTTAAAGCAGTTTCCCATAGCTATTGCTGAAGGAAAAGATATTCTTTTCCAGACATCATTCAATCATATTCAGAATCATCATAGTGTGTTTGTAAAACCTGATAGGTCTTGCTCTCAAAACATGGCTCACTGCTCTCAAACCATCAATATGTTGTATACTGTATACAAAAATGAAACATCCAGGGCCATAAGTAGCATATCTACTTCCTAACTTACATCAATGATTCTTCCTAAAAAGGCAGTTGTGTCCTTAATGGAGGAGGTTAAACTCTGAACACACGGCTTCAAAAAATAATCAATGTATGTGAAGGCATTCTCAAATAGTCTTTCTTGAGCTGCTATTATGGGTCTGCTTTGAGGTTTCTTATTAGCTTTGTGTATTGTGGGGAATAAGTTAGAAACTGAGAGTTTAGGACATTCCATTTTCAAGAAACTAAACTTTTCATTTATCAGATCTTGGGTTTTCCATGTATCCAAATCTTGAAAGAATTCCAACTGAACTTGTTTAAAATTAGCTGAATGAACTATTTTCTAACATAATAAATCATTTAATTTTGTACACCTCTTCCATATATCTTTGTTTTGGTCGTAGAACAAAATTTTCACCTTTGTCAGACTTCGTGATCACCATTTCTGGATTATTCACCAATATTTTCATGGCATGGTCAATTCACAACTCCTGTCAACCGTAGACCATTTTTCAGTCCTTGCATTTTATATAGTTCTTAGATCTTTAGTAACTACTCCTGCAAATCGATCAATAGGATTATTGGTGCTTATGGGGATAATTGTAGATTTCGGTCACTAAGAGGAACCTCACTCCTTCACTACGCATAAACCTTGATGGACCAAAATGTCATCAATGGTGGAGTGTATAGAATCACTCTTATTCTCATTTTCCAGTTATATTCCCAACCAACACGTTACTGGTTCCCACTTCTACACCCTGGGTTATGGATTTTACTTGTTTGTGTTTCTTCTGTTTGTGTACTTTCATGAGCTTCAATTTACTCATAAACTTAAATAGGCTGATCCTTTCCTGTACATAATCAAAAGCATTATTTTGACAAAGGATAAAACAGGATGACCCTAGAGATAATGATTTTAATACCACTGGATTCATTAGCTTGGTGAAACACCATGGAGCTGACAACAGACTGAAGGGTAGAGAGGTAAAATGAAATAGTTGGTCTAGCCATTGGAATTGGAGATATTTTCTGCAGTCTGCGTGAATTGGCACAAGTAAATATGCATCTAAAAGATTGCGATGAACCATCCAATCGTTTTGAAGGAGTATATCTCTGAGATAGAGAATGGTTTCCATTTTGAAGTGTTGATAGACTACAAACTGATTGAAATGTTTGAGATGGATTACTGGCCTCATCTTCTTGTTCTTCTTTTGAACTAAGAAGATGGGGATGGTAAAACCTGAAGGATGGGGATGTGTAAGGGAAATGGCTTGTTTTTGCATGAGGGAGCGAACTTCTAAAGAAATGAGGTGCAACATTTCTGTGGAAAAACGAGGAAGGGTAGGTAACTCTGTTTGAATAGGAGTTGCATAAAGATCGATTATATAACCTTGAACCGTGTTCAGGATCCAAAAATCTGAAGTAATTGATGACCATTTTGGAAAGAAATAACAAAGACGACCTCCTATCGGAAAAGATCCGAGAGGCGGGCTTACCTGCTTGGTTAGAGAATCTGGAATTCCTGTAGCCCCTGGGACGGGTATTTCTGCCTCTCTGCGGATAAAATTGGGGTCTGTATTCCTGGAAGGATGCATTGTAGTATCCATGGGAACCTTGGTTAGAGTAACTGCGGCTGGCAAAGCGGTTCCTGCCTCTGCCAGCCCTGGCAAAAACACGTTGATTGAACATCTTCTTTAATGATTGCTGAGCCTTGTCCAAGGAAGAGAAGGTGGCTACATATTTGCTCAGTTCTTTGATGAAAGACTCCCCAAAAAGTAAACCTTCGGTTTTAATGTGCGGATGAACTGTTGCTAAATTGATCAATTTGGGTTGAGTTTCAACAGAAGGCCTTTCCTTCTTTCGTGGGTAAGTGTGGAATTGGCATTTCCTAGGAGGCAAAAGGATCTCTGAACCCACAGAGAAAGTTATTCGGGATCAATGAAAGTGCCATCCATTCTGGCCGCCTTGCCCAAATCAAAGATACACGTGAGGGGACCGACCAGGTCCAAAAGTTTATCCTGGCAAGATGACCATGCCTTATCCACTCCTTTTCGGGGATCTTTGCCAAGTTTTGTAAAAAATGTAAGCAAAGGTTGATCAATTGAAGGGGTAGTAGTAGACTTGTGTGAAAGGAAAGGACAAGGACATTTGGATTTTAACTTAGCTCTGGGTTGTTTGTCCAAACAAGAAAACAATTTGGTCAAAATATATTCCCCCACATTATCCGCAGGAGCCCACTTAGTGGAGTTGGGATGCAGGATGTGAGAAGGATCGAACATTGGTAAACCTTCAGAATCTAAAAGGGTTATGGGCTTGAGAGAGTCAGAGGAGGACAACTTGGGTTTCTTTGAAGGGGGGAGGCAAAGAACCTTCGTCATCTTTGTCAGACAAATAAATATCTGAATCAATGTCAGGCATGTCATCATCTGTATCAGGGATGGAAGAAATTTAAATAGGAGAAATTATATTTTTTTACTTTGATTTGCATTTCAAAGAGGTTTTAGAATTATCCAAATTTGTATTCTCCTTGGAAGGAGCCTTGTGAGGAACCACGTCCTCTGCCATATGTGAGGAAACCTCACTCTCCTTTTGCGCCATTTTATGTGATTTTTTGGGTTTGGAGGGAGAAAGGCGCTGACTGCATTCCCACGCAGCCTGGGCGGAAATTGTTTTGGAAATCATATTAGAAATTGAGGATTCTAGATGATATTGAATAGAAGAAGAAACAGCCTGCTGGATAGAGCTTTTAATAAAAGAAGTAAGCACTTGTCTAATTTCATGAATGTCATGAGGGACATCCTGTCCCAAAGGAGAGCAATCAGTCTCCATATTACCAGTTAAATGATTTTGCAGCTTATTTTGGAACAAACCAGTAGAAAAAGGGTTCAATTGAAAAGGGGAAAGCTGAAAGTTAAAGCCCCGCCTATGGGCAGTCCAACATAGAGTAATTTGAGTCGACGTGCAGACTCTGTCTTGGGAGAAACGAATAAGGCAGGCCAGCAGTCGAACTGGGACAGTTTAAAATTGTGCGCCTCAGCATGCAGCAAAATTAAGGAATGCAGAGAAAATCCAGTAATTGAGGTGAGGCAAATTTTTTTGACACGTTAGCATGCAAAATGAAATTAGAGGTTGTGGAGAGAATGACGACGTTACTCTCGGCTCCTCAGATGCGTTGAAAATGGTGACCGCAATCTGAGGCGAGCGAGAGGAATGTTGAAGCAGTGGGCACAAGGAGCGGCGCTGGAACGAAATATACGGCAACATGCCGACTTGGAGAAAAGGTAGAACGCGCTACCGGTAAATGGAAAGCAGTTTATAAATGACATTCAAGGTGAATACAGAATAATTATAGTAAACCCAGTAAATATAAATTGGAAAAAAGGTGCAAAGGTACTTAACTTGACTGCGAGCAGCAAGAAAAGAGGGCTGTTCGCAGTCAAGTGATGTCATAATGCTTTGTGTACATTCTTATTGGTTCTTATGTTATGACTACATTTGTAATCCCATTGGCTCCCTTCAATTCGCCTTCTGGGATTTGTAGTACGTTTCTTGGCTGCTACTATTAAATAAAATAAGAAAAGAAATGCATAACACTCGCCTCCGGTCTTGACATAAAATCGAAATTTAATGTGGATATTTTCTTTACTATTGGCCCTGGATGGACCTCCTAGCCCCTCACTTGCACCCATTATTGCATTACTGAATGTTAGGTTGGCCGTTGTTATTGGGGACAGCAAGCCACTGATGCTTTGTTATTCCTCATAGACAGTGCTTGAAATGGAAAAAATAAAGTGCAGGTACTCTGTGGCAGAGTACCTGCTTGTTTCTGAGAGGTGCCGGTACTCTCCAATCAAAAGAATTACGTTTTTCTTGTGATGTGCCCGTACTCTCCCTCTCAAAATAAAAAAGTGCCGGTACTCAGTACCGGACAGTACCGGCCCATTTAAAGCCCTGCTCATAGATTAACACTGTGCCCAACGAGTTACTAAAATGTAAACCTTAATAGATTCATTAGGTGTCCAGCTTCGAATGCATACAAGCGACTAAACCTCTACTCTACACCAGTCTGGGCTTACTTCAGGGGTTTCTTTCCACTGCTGAGATTCTTGTAACTCTTCACTCTGAGCCTCCACACTTAGGCAGTACTATGCCCAGTTTCCCTCAGCTCCGATTCACGTAGTCTCGCGTAATTTGACACAATCTCTCGTAACTTGAATTATGCACTCGGAGATGCGTCAGCCATAGAAACAATGTCCAAACAACGCTGTACATTCCACGATGCATTTATAAATACGATAAAAGGTGAAATATGTTGATTGAAATATCTTGGCTCGTATTTTTTGTGAGTCTTTGCTATTTTGCGGATAAGCGTGCTTTGTCATCATCATATTTTCTATGGGAAAGATTGGCATCTCTGTTGGTTTAACGCACAATCACACAGCTCCTGAATCACAATAAAGGTATGCATTTATACCTGTGTATGTACTCCTCTATACAGATTACATACAAAGTTACATGTAATGTTATCGAAAATAGTATGGCATTAAAGATGTGCAATCAGAATTTCTGAGGCTCGCTTCTGAGAGTGTCATGAGACGTCAGCTATTCTCACAATGTAGATTTGTACAGAGGAACAGCTCCACATAAGAGTACTTTCTGTGCAATTATATATTTGTTCATACTTACAAGATTTTCTTTGGGAATAATCCCCTTGCCCTATATCCAAATTTGGGGATGTTCAGTTCCCCTTCCAGCTATTGGTCGGCTATTAATTCAGACATTTATTGGAGTAAATCTCCGACAATTTCGAGGGTGAGAAAGGGTCAGATTATCATTTGTGAATGCCACTTAACTGAAGTTTAAGGATTTTTGCAAACTCCTAAGGCAACATTTTTCTTTACTTTCCACTCACATTACTTGCATAGGGATTACTACTGCGTAAGTGTACTCAGTAGTGAAACAGCTTTATACAACATTAACACAGCATTTACACTTGACATGTATCCTTCTGTGAATACCTAGCGGGTGTAAACAGAACATAAACATGGTTTAACTCATTTGATTCATGAAACCTATCTAATTAGTTTTCACTTGTTCTTTAAAATAGAGCTTCATAAGGATCATTCCCCCCATTCCAGTTGTTTTTTAGAGTCAAGCGCGCAAGCACTCTATCCTGCTGTAATCTCTCTGTGGGCTTTTTTTAGGGTCGAGCACGCAAGCGCTTTAGCCAGTGGTAATATCTCTGAGGGCTTTTGACCATGCCCCCGCAAGCCCATCAGTTTCATTGGTTCATGGGCTTGCCTTTTAAAAATCGCTTGGTTTTATTTGTGAAAGGCATGTATATGTCATGCCTTTTCAGGTGTTCAGCCACCCTTGAGTGCACCAGCCAACTACTGAAAACATACGAGGCTCCATGTTTTAAGCATGGTTTCTGGACTACTTTTTATTTTTATTTCCTACGCAGCGGCACATTTACTGATACCTTTGACTGTGAGCGAACTTCTGTTTCATTTTGTGTGCTCTTTCAAGCACATGGCTGGTACGTTAAATCGGCTCGCTTATGTAAAACTGTATTAAATTTACTTTTAATTTTATGTGGCAATAAAAGTCCTGTTAGGACTTTACAGCGCTAATAGCTCTAAGTTCTTACAAATGCGAGACCGATTGCATTGCAAATGCTTGTTTTCTTTGCCTCAGTTATTTTGGTTAATGTTTCTTGTCTGATTCTTGAATATCGTTTTCCCCGGTTTATGTCAGAATTGAGCTTGAGACTGATGTGTTTTATATAATGGCGACTTGACAAATATCCCCTTTCAACCAGTGTCTTGTTCTTTAGGCATTATAAGCAGCAGCACGTCAATATGCCCAGAGCCATTGCCTTCTTTTTCTCGCCGTAACAGATGCTATAGTTTTTTCCTGGCATTTGCATCGCAGTATTATGCTTTTATGTACCTCGCAAAAGCATTTTCATGGCAAACAAATATCTAATGAATGCACCAACCTTAATTCCCATCTGCTAATAGTCCATTAATTTCCGAGCATATCCTATTCCTTTGTAACATCAATCTCGTCTGGTTTGTATTTATTATATAATATAGTTTTCAGTATGCTAAAGTAGCGATTTCAGCCTACAACGCTGCTAAATAAATATTGGTGCTTAGTTTTTTCGGATGCAATATTTGCTGGCTGCTTCATAATCCAGGTATTATTTGGACTTTCACATTAGCAATGTAATGATTTATAACTGATAACGACCCTAGTTTAAGAGAGTAATGTAGCTAGTATTTTATTATATTTTTCAGTGCATGTGCAATGATGAAATTCAGACACCTGATCGCATTGCAATGAAAATAGAAAGGTAATCATTCAAATATTGCCCAAGTCATCTGTGAGAAAATATCTTTGGAAGGCAAATGAAAATGATATAATAGAACCCAAGAAGGCATTGACCAATTTCAAGAGAACATTCATCCTTTGCCAATGACTTGTGTGATTTATGGTGATTTTATTCTTTTAAACAGGTTCCACTTAAGTACCCTAATAGTGGTATGCTATGTTGTCATGTAAGGAAACTTTATAGCCCGTACCTACACTGTAAGGGCCAGATTTACAAGCCCTTAGCGCCTCCATGCATCACATTAGCGTCATTCTTTTTTACGCTAATGTGGCTCAAGGAGGCAGTTTGTGTAGTGCCATATTTGAAAGTGGCGCAATTCATGCATTGCAATACTTTGCAACGACGCGTGCCACATTATTCCTGTGTCAGGCATAATGTATGTAAGGGGGGCATGCTGGCATTATGAGGCAGGCACAAATGGCGCAGTGAAATCTACAAGATTTCACTGCTCCATTTTTGGCTCCATTTTCAACGCCTGCTCAGAGCAGCGTTAAAATGACACATTCATTGAAATCAATCAGCCTCCTTGCACTTTGCTACACTAGCGTCAACATTTTTGACATGAGTGTAGCAAAGTGACACAATAGCATCAAAAATGTTGATGCTTTTTTTCTAACGACCACCATGATGCGCCATATTATAAATAAAGTGCACACATCACATTAGTTGGGGCAAGAGCAACGCAAGAAAAGTGGCCAATCAGTACTGAGCTGCCACTTTCTTGTAAATCTTGCCCAAAGGTTTCTTGGATCTGTGACAACCAGGATGGAAAGGAGAGAGGGGTCAGGCTAATCAAATGTTTGCTTAAGCAGCGAGGCCTTCAAAATCTTCCTGAACCCCAGGAAGTTAGATTCCAGCTCGACCAAGGAATGGAGAGAGTTTCATAAGGTGGAGGCCAGGACAGAAAAGCTCTGGGTGACAGATAAAGATCAACTTTTGTGGATGGCTTTTGGGCTTGCGTATTCAACCCAAATTAAAGGTTGTGTCTCAGTATTTGATCCCTGCTCCTATTCCCTTATTGCTTCTTCTGGGCCCTACAATGGATCTTTGTTCTGTGGCTGTTAGGTATAATTATAAGCTGCAACATAAACCATTCTCAACCGTTGTTAACGTCTAATAAACTAAATAATGCGAGTTGGAATAGTTTTAAAGTATTTATTTGAAGTTAAGTAATACATTCATTAATCAAAAGGAAAAGTACTGAACAACTGCATTAAGCATGTCCCAAATTTGTCTATGCTCTACGCACCTGAGTCTATTTAAAAGAAATTCCCTCACTCAAATAATACAGTAGCAATGTGCTATTGTCATATTACAGCAGTCTGAGAACATTTAGCTAAAACAATCAAAAATGTTAAATTCTCTATCACTATCACAGTTTCCACGGCTATTGGCACAATGTGCTTCAACTATCATACTGCACTGCAACAGTCTACCAAGCTATATTTCTCTCTAGCAAAGTCACTGTAACTATTCTGCAGGAGAGTAAACATCAATTATTACATGCCCAAATCACCAGCAAACCAAGAAGCACTCTCTTATATCTAGCCTATGCTTCATGTGGTAGATCCCTCTTCTTTTCCTAGAGCTCCTTTTATACATTATCTATTTGCAACATTATACAGTAACTTTTTCTTTGCATGTTGCAGTTTCAGACAAATGATCTATATACAAGTGAAACGGGATCGGATACATCAAACTAAATTCTCATGCATAGTTCTGCTTCTGTAAGAATAAAATACAAACATGGATGTAATTTCCACGTCCTCTCTCACCACATGAGCGCTGTTGAACCATTCACGAAAGATGTAAGCTTGTTCTATATTTTATGCACTTTAGCGCAATCCAAAGCAGGTTAGCAAGCAAAAAAGATATAATTAATACTGGTTCCATTGTTTAAGACGAAAACGTTTTGTAACATGCATAAGTCATACAGAAGTTATAAAAGAAACAATCATTTCAAAGAATGTATAAACGCAAGTAGAGTTTGCAAGTCAAGCAATATAGGTTCTGCAGAGTTCATAATGTACATTGTGGCTATGAAAAAGCAACTGCAATTGCTTCATTCTCTCATATTAGTATTTGCATTTTAGTTTATATTTTTATTGAAAGCCTTTGCACCTTCCTAATAGATTTCAATAGGCCAAAACCCTTTGTTGGGAGTGCCTTGACCTGGGGAATCCGTCCTGCGATTGAGAATTACTCTCTCAGTCTTATCCACGTTGAGGGGCATATTAATACTCTGTCTGCGCCGAATGTGCGTCAAACATTTTGATGCATATTTGGTGCAAACCGTGCACCATATTTATACTATGACGCCTGTTAGAAATGGGGTCTTTGGTTGACAGTCTGGTTACCCCCTGTTCAAGCAAGGACCCTCACTCTAGTTAGGATAAAAGAGAATCACCCTCAGCTAACCCCTGCTTACCCCCTTGGTAGCTTGGCAGAGCAGTAGGCTTAACCTCAGAGTGCTAGGTGTAAAGTATTTGTACCAACACACACAGTAACTTAATGAAAACACTCCAAAATGACACAACACCAGTTTAGAAAAATAGGAAATATTTATCTAAAACAAGACCAAAACGACAAAAATCCCACATACACAAGTCAAGTTATGATTTTTTTAAAGGTTTAAAATAAAAAGAGTCTTTAGGTAGTTGTAACACCACACTAGCGCTGCTAGCGTGAAAATGTACCTGGTTTGCGTCAAAAATAACCCCGCACGGGCGGTGTGCGTCGAAAGTAACCCTGCACGGCTGTGTGCGTCGAAAACAACTCGGCACGGCGGTGCGTGTTGAAAAAGCCAGCCACACGACGATCCGAAAGTCCCGCGGCGCAGGGTGCGATCTCTCAGCCTCCGTCAGCGATGCTGCGCGTCGTTTCTCCTGCTCCGGGCGTCGGTTTTTCGGTCGCGTTTCCTGCGGCGTCGTTTCTCAGCTGCGGAACCGGCGTCGCGTCGTTTTCTCAGCCGCGATCGGATTCGCGTCGATCTTTTCTCCGCACGGCGCTCGGTGCGTGTATTTTTGTCCTTAGGCTGCCAGCCTCTCCTTTCAGGGTCCCAGGAACTGGAAGGGCACCACAGAGCAGAGTAGGGGTCTCTCCAGAGACTCCAGGTGCTGGCAGGAAGAAGTCTTTGCTATCCCTGAGACTTCAACAACAGGAGGCAAGCTCTACATCAAGCCCTTGGAGATTTCTTCTTCAAGATGGAAGGCACACAAAGTCCAGTCTTTGCCCTCTTACTCTGGCAGAAGCAGCACTGCAGGAAAGCTCCACAAAGCACAGTCACAGGCAGGGCAGCACTTTTTCCTCAGCTATCAGCTCTTCTCCAGGCAGAGGTTCCTCTTGGTTCCAGAAGTGTTTCTAAAGTTTGTAAGTTTGGGTGCCCTTCTTATACCCATTTTAGTCTTTGAAGTCACCTTTCTTCAAAGGGGACTCACACCTTCTTGTGAAATCCTGCCTTGCCCAGGCAAGGCCTCAGACACACACCAGGGGGCTGGAGACAGCATTGTCAGAGGCAGGCACAGTCCTTTCAGATGAGAGTGACCACTCCACCCCTCCCTCCTAGCAGAGATAGCTAATCAGGAAATGCAGATCACACCCCAGCTCCCTTTGTGTCACTGTCTGGTGTGAGGTGAAAAACAACCCAACTGTCAAACTGACCCAGACAGGGAATCCACAAACAAGGCAGAGTCACAGAATGGTTTAAGCAAGAAAATGCTCACTTTCTAAAAGTGGCATTTCCACACGCACAATCTTAAAATCAACTTTACTAAAAGATGTATTTTTAAATTGTGAGTTCAGGGATCCCAAACTCCACATGTCCATCTACTCTCTAGGGGAATCTACACTTTAATCATATTTAAAGGTAGGCCTGGCAAGTGGGTACACTTGCCAAGTCGAATTTACAGTGTAAAAATACACATACAGACACTGCAGTGGCAGGTCTGAGACATTATTACAGAGCTACTTATGTGGGTGGCACAACCAGTGCTGCAGGCCCACTAGTAGCATTTGATTTACAGGCCCTGGCACCTCTAGTGCACCTTACTAGGGACTTACTAGTAAATCAAATATGCCAATCATGGATAAACCACTTACATACAATTTAAACAGGAGAGCATATGCACTTTAGCACTGGTTAGCAGTGGTAAAGTGCTCAGAGTTGAAAAGCCAACAGCAACATGTCAGAAAAAAATAGGAGGCAGGAGGCAAAAAAGACTGGGGATGACCCTGCATAAGCAAAAGTCCAACACGACCCCCTACCAGCCTAAAGCCAGGGGAGAACAATCAATACCTTGATGTACTTCCCTGATTGGGGCGATAGAACAGGGACCCAGGCCCACAACAGCAGGGGCATGTTCCAGTTCTACGCCTTCCTGACTCCAGTTGGATCCCTCTGTCCATACTCTCAGGGCCCAATAAGCTAACCCATGGGGAACCCTTCTCCACATCTACAGACACCATCTGTGCAACACCTAACTTTACTTTGCTCACAGATGTATTGCAATGGGCAGATAGTACCACCAGGGCCAACACAGTGGTGTTGCCCACTCCACCCCCGGGGTGTGATTCTCGTCCTCCCCCCCCCAGGGGCAACTCTGTCCACCAGGACAGCAAGCCACAGTGGCCCCAGACAACTGTCAGGGATGAGAGCCCGACCTCAGGCCTCTCTAACCACTGTGACTGTGGAGAGTGGGGGGTGGTAGCCCCAGGTGCCTGGCACCCTTTGACCACTCTCTCTTCCACCAGGTCAGGGATGACAACCTGACCCTGGTCCTCCCCTCTGGGGCTCTGTAACCTCCCTGCAGAAGCGGCACCCCCAGAGTCAAAAACTGTCAGGGTGCTTGTAGAAGCAGTCCTGCACAATTCTTCCACCAGTGCAGGGATGTTAACCTGCAACTGATCTTCCAACCTGGGGTCTGTACCTTCAGGTTGGACCAGGGCCAGGGGTGAGGCTTCCCTCCCCCTGCCCTCTCTTCTGGGGTCCTGAACCACCCAACTAGGAGTGGCCCCCCCAGAAGACAACATGGTAGGGGCACTGTTAGCAGTAGCCCCTTCCTCCAGGTCAGGGGGGACACCCTTAACCTGGCCTCCCAATCCAGGGTCTGTACCCACAGACTGGATCACTGCCTGGCAAACCAGGACTTCCTGGGGGGCATACCTACCCCCTACCAGGTCAGAGTTTACCCTCTGAACCTGGTCATCCAACCTAGGGTCACCACCCTGCGGTTGAACCACTGCCTGGCACACCAGGACTTCCTTGGGAGCACACTTACCCCCCATCAGGTCAGAGTTTACCCCCTGAACCTGATCATTCAACCCAGAGTCACCACCCTGCGGTTGAACCATTGCCTGGCACACCAGGACTTCCAGGGGGGCACACTTACCCCCCTCAAGGGACACACTGTCCCGAAGGGCCACACAAGAGTCTGGCTGGCGCAGGTCTCCTGACCTCTGCCCATCTGACAGAGTCTGGATTCCCCCCAACCCAGAAATGGTCTCACCAAGGTCATTCATGGGGGGCTCTGCTCTCAGAGCTGACCCCTGACCCTCCAGGTTCTCCACTGGGGTCCGCAACCCCCTCTCAACCCTCTGTCTGGACTTCTGCACCCCCTCACTAGGAGTGGTACTGCCAGACACCAGAACTGGTGGGACGCTGGCTACAGCCGCCCCCCCAAGTTCTCCTGACACTGTGGGGTCTCCCTCAACAGATGGCCCTATGGTACAGGCTAGGCTCCCCTCCTGGTGTTCCCGCAGGGAACCCTCCAGGACCTGGGACCGGATCTCGGGCACCTTGGGCCTCAACCCATCCCCATTCCCTCTCCTCTGAGACTGGACATGGGGTCCCTCACCCATCCCACTACACTGGGACCTACCTGGGACACTACAATCCTTCCCTACCTCACCTGGTTGGGAACTACCTAGACCACTCCTCTCAGGAGCACCCCCAAATGCCTCTTCAGACTCTCTGGTACTCACCCAGAAGTCTGCCTCCATTGTAAGCTCCCTGGGGTCAGAGAACTCACACTCCACCTGGTGTTGGCATAGCTCTGGAAAATAAGGACTAGACATATGCTCTCCAGCAATTACATCACTCAGCCCCTCACATGAATTAACCAAAGTACCCTTCACCCAACCATCCAGTGACTCTGCTTTGAAAAAGCACCCCACATCACCCTCCTGAGACTGGTGAGACAGTACCTGACTGTCCCTGACACTCAACCCACACTCTTCTGGGATGTTTTCACACTCCATAACCAGGACTTCTACCTGGGGGGAACCCCTCTCCCTGTCACTCTCACCTAGAGTCAGTAGAGTGTCCCTCCCACCAGTAGGAATATGACTCCCCATGCCAGTTCCCCAATCCACCTCAGGGACCCTGTGCATCACTGGAGCTACCTCATACCCCTGAACCTCCTGGCGTGTGTTAACTCCCTCCTTCAAGTAGGGCACCACCTCTCTGGGCATGTGCACTTCTGCAGCATCACTGGATATACAATTGTTGCTGCCACCATTCCAGCTGGACTCAGCCCTCATGACTTCCAGCTCTTTCAATTTAAGCTCGTAAGCATAAATCATTTTTTTAATCTCTAAGTTCCTCCTCCTTTCTTCCAACTCCCAATCGAGCTTTTTCAGCTCCCATTGGTACTCCCTCTCTGCCTGTCTGTCCTGTAACTCTTCAGGAGTCAGACCCTTGGGTGACACCCTGCCATCCCTCCTGGGGACCCTCCCCCCAGGCGTAACAGGTTCCTCCACTACACCACTGTGTATCCTCTGCACTTCCCCACCCATATTCTCCTCCTCTGTGTGCCCTCCAGCCTTCTTGATTGTCACCCAAGCCCTCTGTGCCTGTTGCAGCTCCCCCTCCCTGGTGGAGCTCTCAGTGGGACAGTCAAGATCTTTAAGGAACTGTTTCAATTGAGCAACTGAGTACTCCTTCAGTTTCTCCATTTCAAACACAGCTCCAGCTGTTGCATCTCCAGATTGAGACATGATGGTCACAAGTGCAAAGTTCCAAAAGGCAGAAAAAAATAATTTCCCAATGAAGTAAAAAGAATCAGTCAAGGGATCAGCAAAATCATGGAAGTAGAATAAAAAGAGTCCTTAAGAGAAAAATCAAAAGATCACCAAACAAGTAGTATGTGGTCACGTAGTGGTCTGAGATCAAAACAGTAGTGTACACTTAATTACTGTATGTCAAGTACAAATACAAGTCCAATCCCGACCGCTGGTCACCAATGTTAGAAATGGGGTCTTTGGTTGACAGTCTGGTTACCCCCTGTTCAAGCAAGGACCCTCACTCTAGTTAGGATAAAAGAGAATCACCCTCAGCTAACCCCTGCTTACCCCCTTGGTAGCTTGGCAGAGCAGTAGGCTTAACCTCAGAGTGCTAGGTGTAAAGTATTTGTACCAACACACACAGTAACTTAATGAAAACACTCCAAAATGACACAACACCAGTTTAGAAAAATAGGAAATATTTATCTAAAACAAGACCAAAACGACAAAAATCCCACATACACAAGTCAAGTTATGATTTTTTTAAAGGTTTAAAATAAAAAGAGTCTTTAGGTAGTTGTAACACCACACTAGCGCTGCTAGCGTGAAAATGTACCTGGTTTGCGTCAAAAATAACCCCGCACGGGCGGTGTGCGTCGAAAGTAACCCTGCACGGCTGTGTGCGTCGAAAACAACTCGGCACGGCGGTGCGTGTTGAAAAAGCCAGCCACACGACGATCCGAAAGTCCCGCGGCGCAGGGTGCGATCTCTCAGCCTCCGTCAGCGATGCTGCGCGTCGTTTCTCCTGCTCCGGGCGTCGGTTTTTCGGTCGCGTTTCCTGCGGCGTCGTTTCTCAGCTGCGGAACCGGCGTCGCGTCGTTTTCTCAGCCGCGATCGGATTCGCGTCGATCTTTTCTCCGCACGGCGCTCGGTGCGTGTATTTTTGTCCTTAGGCTGCCAGCCTCTCCTTTCAGGGTCCCAGGAACTGGAAGGGCACCACAGAGCAGAGTAGGGGTCTCTCCAGAGACTCCAGGTGCTGGCAGGAAGAAGTCTTTGCTATCCCTGAGACTTCAACAACAGGAGGCAAGCTCTACATCAAGCCCTTGGAGATTTCTTCTTCAAGATGGAAGGCACACAAAGTCCAGTCTTTGCCCTCTTACTCTGGCAGAAGCAGCACTGCAGGAAAGCTCCACAAAGCACAGTCACAGGCAGGACAGCACTTTTTCCTCAGCTATCAGCTCTTCTCCAGGCAGAGGTTCCTCTTGGTTCCAGAAGTGTTTCTAAAGTTTGTAAGTTTGGGTGCCCTTCTTATACCCATTTTAGTCTTTGAAGTCACCTTTCTTCAAAGGGGACTCACACCTTCTTGTGAAATCCTGCCTTGCCCAGGCAAGGCCTCAGACACACACCAGGGGGCTGGAGACAGCATTGTCAGAGGCAGGCACAGTCCTTTCAGATGAGAGTGACCACTCCACCCCTCCCTCCTAGCAGAGATAGCTAATCAGGAAATGCAGATCACACCCCAGCTCCCTTTGTGTCACTGTCTGGTGTGAGGTGAAAAACAACCCAACTGTCAAACTGACCCAGACAGGGAATCCACAAACAAGGCAGAGTCACAGAATGGTTTAAGCAAGAAAATGCTCACTTTCTAAAAGTGGCATTTCCACACGCACAATCTTAAAATCAACTTTACTAAAAGATGTATTTTTAAATTGTGAGTTCAGGGATCCCAAACTCCACATGTCCATCTACTCTCTAGGGGAATCTACACTTTAATCATATTTAAAGGTAGGCCTGGCAAGTGGGTACACTTGCCAAGTCGAATTTACAGTGTAAAAATACACATACAGACACTGCAGTGGCAGGTCTGAGACATGATTACAGAGCTACTTATGTGGGTGGCACAACCAGTGCTGCAGGCCCACTAGTAGCATTTGATTTACAGGCCCTGGCACCTCTAGTGCACCTTACTAGGGACTTACTAGTAAATCAAATATGCCAATCATGGATAAACCACTTACATACAATTTAAACAGAAGAGCATATGCACTTTAGCACTGGTTAGCAGTGGTAAAGTGCTCAGAGTTGAAAAGCCAACAGCAACATGTCAGAAAAAAATAGGAGGCAGGAGGCAAAAAAGACTGGGGATGACCCTGCATAAGCAAAAGTCCAACACGCCCGACCCCGCGAACGTCAAAATTCCTCTGTGTGCGTCATTTTCTGGATGCGGGAAACCGCCTTGCGTTAATGACATGCAAGTTAGGCGTTCCCGTCCAAAACATGACTTTAAGGCATGTGCGCATTATTTATACTCCTGTGTCATTTTGGCGCACAGGAGGGAGCGAACCTTAAAAAATGGCGCACACCCTGATGTGCGCTGTCTTTTAATGCCTGGGTGAGGGCAGGCATTAAGGGGCCTGTGGGCTTACTTCCATGGTCTCTGACCATGGAGGCAGTCCAGAGGTGCCCTTCCCTGCCCCCAGGGACACCCCCTGCCACCCTCACCCACTCCTGGATGACATCCATGGATGGGGGGGACCCATCCCAGGTAAGTACAGGTAAGTAGAGGTAAGTATAATTTTTTAAGTTTTTTTAAAGTGGCATAGGGGGGCCTAACTTGGGCCCCCCTACATGACACTGTCCCCTGGGCATGGCCAATGGGCCAGGGGGCATGACTCCTGTCTTTGCTAAGACAGAAGTCATTTCAATTTTAACGTCAATCCTTAAATAAGGCGCCCACCTGGTGCGTAGGAATGGTGTTAGCCGGTGGTAAGTTTTTTTAAGCAAACCAGCGTCGGCGCTGGTTTGCGTCAAAAAGTATAAATATGGGCCTTAGTGTGAAGAAATAAGTGTCCATCCATTTCCAAATGAACTTCAGGCAAAAGTAAATTTTTGATGCAATTGATCACTCCCCTTAAGCTAAAAGATTAGCCAAAAATCATCAGCGTAGTAGTAGAATTCACTGACATGACTAGTCAGAGCTGAGATCAATGTGCAGATGTAAACATTACATAGGAAAGTAGATAATGCTGAGCCCTGGCAGACTCCACAGATGACATGTCTCTCATAAGTGGAAAAATAGGCCAAATTGCACTTCTTGTATTTGGCTTTCAGTGAAGGAGGTTATCCAAATCAGAGCCTGACTTGATAGACCAGCCGCTTTCAGATGATTTAGCAAAGTGTGTGGTTGACAGTATCGAAGGTGTCCAATAGATTTAGAAAAACTAGTGCAGACACATGTCCTAAATCCAATTCATACCTTAGATTATCAAAACAGAAAATATCACTTCTCTACTGTGGGCTAGGATGATAGCAGTCTGCAATGAATGAAGAAAGTAAGATGAATAATTCAACCTGCTTAACTCCTGAAAAGCAAAACTTTCTAACATTTTAGCTGCATAATGTAGAAGTGAAATGTGGTGATAATCTTTCAGCAGATTAGGATCATTGTCCAGTATTTTCAGCAAGATAAGTATCACTGAAGCTTCAAATCTGTCAGTGACAGTGTCCTGAGAGAAGTGACTTCTTCAGAAGGTCTAACAGAAGGCAGGGCTCGCATAGTGGTAGGTGGGCAAGGATCTAATAAGGAGCCAGATTTCACCTAATGCTTGAGAGGAATAAGAGTGTCATGCTGGAGCGGAGAAACAAATGTAGGAAGTGCAAATTAATCATGTCACAATCCACATTTTCCACAGGTTGCTGAGGTGCTGAAGTGGTCAGAATGCTTTCTCTAATTGATTTAATTTTCTCTGAAAAAAGTGCTAAGTGCATCTCACAGTTTTACGAGAGCTCTATCTACCGAGTTAATTGCTTGAGACAAGTGAGTAAATTTAATATCTTAAAAATTTCCTTTTGCTTATTTTCCGCTACATTATTGAGGTTAGAACAAAAAGAGGATGTGGTGTTGAGGAGTAGACTTTTTTACTTCCTCTAACCCTCACTAAAACGTTCTCTTTCTAAAATGGCATTGTTCTTGTGGAACTGCTTTCAAGTTGGGATAGCCTGAGCCTTGTCACTTTCAATTCATCATTGATCCACAGAGCATGTTCATAAGCAGGCTGTATTATTTAAGCGCATTCTGGGTCAAGTACATCGTGAGCACGCCATGTAAAAAACACTCAGAAGTCTGTTGAACAGAAGACAAAGGGTTTGGGGAGAGGACAGGTTTCACACAGGTTATTGGCCATTTCCTGGCACATTGCCATGCTCCAGTTGTGGAAGGTGCTCATGCACACATTACTCAATGCAGTGCCAGTCATCAGAAATGCTTCATATTTAAAGAGATGGTGACCTGACCATATGCATTGGAGCACGGACACCTTATTGATAGATGTTTTGTGTTGCCATACCAAATCCAAAGCATAGCCCTGAGAATGGGTGAGAAATTTGACCTGTTGTGTGAAAGATAGGGGGGAGATGCGGTCAAGGAACTCTCTGTCTTCTGAATGTGCTGGAGGGTGCAATATCAAAAGATAAAACCTTGAACAACCAACAGATGGTTATATCAGGTACATAGGCTGCATATTAATTCAAAGAAGGAGTCAGTAAAATTGAGAAATTACATTTTTATTGTCATAATGTTAACTTGAAGAAAGTGGTACAAGCCACAATAGATGATTTAAGGACATAACACCCTGCCCCCGCTTGTGAGAGCCTCTATTCGAGTTCAAAATTATATATTGAGATGGTAACATTCCCAAAATAACAGGCATAGCTGACTCTTTCAGCCAGGTTTCTGTAAGACAAACTATGAGAAAATAATGCTTGAAATATTAAAACAAATGGACATTTCACTTTTGTATGCAACAGTTCAATCAAAAAAACGAATAATTGCATTGAGGATTCAGAAGAAGATGACAAGGATGTCAAAGTCAGCTATGTCCTCAGCATTATGGATCATAGTTCTTTGACTGATGTGGAAGATGAAGGATATTTATGTTTCTTCTCTCTGTGAAATTTTTAATAAATATATTCACGTGAACGCTACCTCATAGGGTAACATTTGTATCAGGACAAGAGAGGGAATTCTAAATGGTAGGAATTTTGTGGATCCCTGCAGAATCCAGATGTTTACAGCACAGATATGCAAGCAAAATATGTGATTTTAGGCTAATTTTAGATATGCAAGGTATTGTCAGTAAGAAAACGTTGTGAGATTCATGTGAGGAACACCACTCATGATACTCAAGGACTGATTTAAGAAAAGTGGCACTGCACCCAGTGCAACACCACTTTTCTTACGCCTCTTACCGCCCCCATACCACAACCATGTGTGTGCCGCATATAGAATACAGCGCACCATGACCCAGGGTAGGGGGCAATATAGTCAATATTTATGAGCTATTTATGTACTGTTCTGGTTTAGCACCAAAATGTTGGCACTAACCCTGAACAGTGCACAGGGACCCATTATAAATAATGATGTGCCCCCTGCTAATGCCTGCTCTGAGCAGAGGTTAAAAATGTTGAGAAAAATGGTGCAAAGAAATCTTTTAGATTTTTTTGCACAATTCTTTCGCCCCCCCACCCCAATTGGGGGACGTCCCACTTGCATACATTATGCCCAGAGGATTGCGCCACTTTGTAAATCTAGTGCAGTGATTTTTTCCTTGTTGGGCCACATTAGCATAAAAAATTTACGCTAATGTGGCACAAGGGGGAGCTAGGCCCTCTTAAATCTGGGCCCTAGTTTTCCAAAATGGTTGGGTCTAGTAGGTTTCCCTAGGTTGTGGCAGAACCCAAGCCCAATTATTGCAGATAACCCTATTGTAGATGTCTCACAATTGTGTTTTGGTACCTTTTGTGTTGCGGGGGCTGGGTGCATTAATACAAGTGTAGTACCGTTTCTATGAGGACACATGTGGGAGCACTAAGTGGTAGGAAATGTGTGGATCCTTACAGATTATGGTAGATATCCCTCGGTTCCAGCTCAGCCAGGACCAAAATTCCACATCCTCCAACATTGCAAAAAACCGTTTTGGACACTTTCTTATAAAATGGGCACGATCCACCCACAGAAGTGGGATATAATTTTTATTTATACGAGTTGTGTGGTAATGCTAGTTGGTAGTAAATTTGTTGACTTCTGCATATTCCTAATCTTTCTCTTACAAGAATGTGGTAAAAAATGTGTTTTTAGCCACAGTTTGAGGTTTACAAGGGTTTATGTGTTAGAAAACCCCAAGAGATCCACACAGGTCATAATGCAGTGGAACTCCTGCCCCCAGGTGTCTCGTTATCAGAAATGTCTGGGTTTTGTTTGGCTTCCCTGGGCTCCACCTGAGCTAGTGCCCAAAATCCACAGTCCCCCAAATAACAAAAATGGGATTAGTTTGGAGTGGAATACTGTTATCTGTCAATGTTTCATTTTGGACCCTTTCCTATCATGGAGGCTAGGCCTACCCATAAAAGTAGGGTACCATTTTTATCAGCAAATATGTGAGGATGCTGGGTGGCAGAAATTTTCTGGATCTCTGCAGATACCAGAAAATGTCCTCACAGAAATGTGAGGGAAATGTATGTTTTTAGCAAAAGGTTAAGGTTTGCAAGAAGTCTAGGGTAAAAAAAACTAATGACATATACACAAATCACTCAGTATGGACTCCTTTGGGTATCTGTTTTTCAGAAATGTCATCATTTTCGTTGTTTCCCTTGTTGCCTCCTGAACTAAGGTCCAATTCCACAGCCACCCACATTGTGAAAAGAATTGGTTATGAGTGGAAAAAATGTCTGTCCATATTGTGTTTGTAGCCCGTTGTTGTTGTCGGCAATAAGCCCACCTACACAGGTGGAGTACCATTGTAATAGCAAGATATGAGGAAATGCTGGGTGGAATTATATTTGTGGGTTATTGCAGAAATGTGAGGACAATTTGTGTTTCTAGCCAAAGTTTGAGGTTTCCAAGGGTTTCTGTTTAAGAAAACTCATGAGAATCACACATGGCACAACATCCTGGACGCCCCCTGTTACCTAGCTTTCAGAAATGTCTGGGTACGGTCGTTTTGATTGTGCAGCAGCTGCACCAGGGCTCAAACTCCACAGCAACCTACGTTGTAAAAAAAGGCCTACCTCTCCCTTTGGATAACACTCAGGTTACCATATTACATTTATTAGGCTATAATTTCCAAATGGGAACACCTAATTAGTTCATGTTTGGTTTCTTTGGAATTGTGATATAACATCCTCTCTTATTGTGAAGTCAGATTTTAAATTACAATTTTGAAAATGCTACCTTTAGAACATTTGCATTTTCCTGTTTAAGCCGTTTAGTGTTTGTAGCCTGTTTCTGGGCCACATGTCTGGGTGTGGCTCACAGTTGTACTTTGTGTATTCATTCTAGGCAGCCACACCCAATAGACAGGTTAGGTGTGCCTGGATGGCACATCTGTGCTTACACATGAATAGGCTGTGTCCTGTATGTATACAAAGGGCTGCAAACATCCTATAGTTAGTATGGAGTCAGGGTAGGGGAGGCAGGAAACCTGTGCACTTTAAAGGAAAACATCTATGAGCTTCTCCGACTTCAAAGGAGGCACCTGGTATAAATATTGGACCTCAGGCACTAACTCTTCAATACATCTCTGAACCTATGGATTACTCTGCCAGGACGAAGGACTGCTGTGTTGCTGAAAGGAGAGCCACTCTGCTGGCTGGACTGGTGCCTGCAGTGCTAACTTGCTGCCTCCTGCCCTCTTGCCTGGGTGAGAAAGCAGAACCTTCCACGTGTGCGTGGTACCACAAGGATGACTCCAAAGACTAGACTCTTGTAAGCAATACCTGGACTGAGTCCTACCCTGCCAAGTGGTGCTACCCCAGTGCTTGACCCTTGGAAGTTGGCCCAAAGGTGTTCTGTCAGTCCATATGGGGATCCAGCATAACCGATGCATCGCCTCTGCTGCACGGCAGAAGCCTGAACAGGACTGATGCATTGTCTCTGCTGCAAGGATTCTCCCTATGCAAGGACTCCACAGGTGCATCAGAACTTCAACTGTGCAGTGCATTCCTGATGCATGCCTTTGCATTGTAAATCTCTCATTGATGGCAGCCTTCACAATGACACTGGTTCTCAAATCACAGGCTTTCAGCACCTTGGCAGCAATGCATCACCTCAGCTGCACAATGTATGCCCGCATCTTCAAGAGGGTCATCAACAGTGATAAAGGACCTCACATCACAGCTTTGCAACCCCACAGAGCGGACACATTAAATGAGCTGTGCAGCACATCTTTGGTGTAGGACCTCGCAACATTCCACAACCAGTGGTCAAGATAGATTTCCTCAGCTGGCTTTACTGAGTCCCTGTAGTTGGCCTGCTCTCCATTGTTGTCAGCCTGAACTTGTTACTTTGTCGTGATCTAGTGTGACCAGATATCCACAGTTGGCTCTTTGTGCTTTTTGGCCCTATTTTCCCTCAAATATTTAAATCTGCAAATCTTTAGTTTTACCTTTTGGATTTTTGTTGTTGTGGTCTTGTTGTATTAAAATCTACTCTAGTTTTTAAATCTGGTGTGGGATCCCTTTGTTGTGTGTTTGCATTGTGTTATTGATTGAAGTGAAGCACAAATACTTTACACATTGCCTTTGAGTTAAGTCTGACTGCTCTGTGCCAAGCTACCGGAGGGTTATGCACAAGTTAATCTAGGGGTGCTTGTTATTTCAATATGACAAGGATTGTGGATCCTGATTGAGTAGAGTTTCACCCTCCTCAACCAGCAACCCAGTTTCTTACACTCGAATATTAGGTTCCATTGATTGCACCCAGGTGGCAGTTCAGCCACCCTGGAAGTGGGAACGCCATTTCTGCAACTGACACCACTAGCAATTCATCAAAGTAAAATCTGTCTGTGATGCTAGCGGCTACCTTTTCTAGGAGGCATTCAGGACAGCTACATTTGCAGAGGCTCCTGTATATTAGTTTGTTGCTTGAATCTTTTGTGACATAGCTTTGAGATAAGAAGTTTAAGAAAATCGCACAGGCAATGCTATTAGTAATAGCACCTGGGCATATTATTGCCTTTGAGGAGGTTAGTCACAGAGAGATTTGTTTTTACAAAATCTGCACAAATGCACCAGCCATTATAGTCTAGTTAAAAAAAAAAAACAACGATTTTAATAATTCCCAAATCCAAGAGTAATAACAGTTTTCAAGCTAATTCATCAATGGAAAGATGGTCACATTTGTAATGCAGTTTCCTAACATAGATGAAGGTATTCCTTTCTACACTTTAGACTAGGGAAGGGTAGATTTCTCAGCTTGAAAGTATTTAGGTAGTTCATGCCAAATGCCTTGAGCATTCCAGTTCCCTCCATAGTCAGCTGGGTTATTTTACTTTGAGTCTTCTTGGTATTGTTCCTGGCCACTGGTCAGGGTATTTCCCACAGAACACAGAGGACACTTCCTCAGTACTGGTTAGACAATGCCATAATGTAGTTCAGAAGAATAAAACAAGTAGGATAATTGGAATGCTTAAATTAATTTCAGCCGCTGGTAACTACTCAGGCTGCATTCCACTCCATCATTTTTTGCCTCCCATTGCCACTTGAATCAGGACTCAGCCATATGCAAATCAGCCTTGGTCCTAAATCAATGGAATCAGTCCAGCGAGAACTGCCAGGCCAAGTCCATTCTGCTCTGGAATAAAAGCAACTCCACCTATCTAGGCCCTTTCAGTATAGAACAGCTTTGTTAATGTGGCGCAGTGAGCACGAGAACCACGTATAGGTATACCCATAGGTTGTGGACTGAGAAATACAAAAAGTGATAGGTGGAAAGCTTAAACTAATGTCAATCACTTGTAGTTACTCGGGCTGCATGCCAGTCAAACATTGTTTGGCCACATGTCACCACCTCTTGAGAAGACACAACAGGGAAGTAAGCCTGTGCATCCTTTTTCTTCTCTTTTCTTTAATTTTCTTTTCTTTTCTTATTTCTTGCAGCAATCTAAATGGAGTGCTGTATATTGCACAGGACTCAGCACCACGATAATTGACTCAGAGAAGGTCGCTCTGCAGCTTACCAGTTAGGTGTCATATTTAGCCAAATGACTGGTCATGATGAGACCCATTGATTATATATTGGGTTGAAAATTTGACATAAAGCTCTTGGTTTCATATGATTGTTTCAGTAGAGAAATACCTGTGAATTGTTCAACACACTGTATTAGAATATCTTTGTTAAAAAACAGGCAAATCGTATACTGTTGTAATTTAACTCACATTCACCATTCCCCGTGTTGTCTGCACTATTGTCATAATTGTTTTATTATGCATGTACATAAATATAATGAACAACAAATACATTAGCATCAAAATAATCAAGTCTTAATTTTTTATCATTGAATGATTAATAAATTATTTAACCTGACTTGGTTAACGTTGAACTCAAGTATGGTTTCCCTAGTGAAAGACTACCACAGGACCTTCCTCTATTCTAACTACCCAAGTCATCTCAGGCATGACCCTGCCATATCCAAATCCGCTTTCATCCTGCACCAAAAGAGACAGACAAGCCAAAACATCCAGGCTAATTCCATTCAGACACTGTTGAGAAATCAGATCCTTTTCTTTTAGATCCATTTTATTTCAGGCTAGTTATTTACTTGAGAAATTTACTTAATAGTATTCTTTTATTATGAGCTTCCCAATCCATCATGGTAAGGTATTATTTCCTGTCTTTACTCTGTGTTCCAGGTCAATTATATCTAAGAATATAATTGCTCAGTCTTCTTGGTACATTGCAACTGTGCTCTTGAAAAATTGCTCACTTCTAGTGGCTTCTAGTTTTCTTCCTTCTTCTGCTACAGCAATCTGACTTACTTCTTTTGATCTGCCTGCATTCTGAGAAGACATGCAACTGGTACCTGGTCTGTGAAGAGGAAGTAGATGTACAGGAAGTTGTCACTTAAGACAGGAAAGCATTTCTGACTTTTAAAGTTTGAGACAGATTTATCATTTTTTCATGCAATGCAGCAAGACACCTTGCCATGGTGCATGAAAAAGGGAGGGCAGGATTGTGCCATATTTAACATTATATGGTGTATTCCACTCCTTGCACTGGCACACTTTTGGCACACTTTTGACTGCCTAGCACCAAAGCAGGTACTCTTGCATCATGGTGCAAGAGTACCTGTGTTGCAGGCAGGATTGTTTTTGTGCAGGGAAGGACATCTTGGATGGATCTAAAATCCATAGTGAATGCATGGGAATACCCAAGCTCCACCCATGGAATGCCTCCCTGGGACAGAGTAAAACAAGACAGCAGCTTATTCTGCCTGGCATTACTCCAGATTTACCAAGAACTGCAGGGCCACACAAGGTGGCCTTGCGTGCCTTGGTAAATCTAACTGAAGTGCTGTGTTATGTGTGAGTTACCTTTTCTGATGCAAGGGCAATGAACACCTTGGTAATTCTGGCCCTCTGTTTGGGACTCTGAACATTTGAAACATGTGGTACTTTTGTAAACATTATACCCATTTGACAATCTAAAAAATAATGGTCCCCTGAAATTCTCAACGTGTTTTTATGTTGCCCACACGCTTCCAAGTTGAATCTACCTCCATGGATCTATACACTATTTTTCTTATTTGTCCCCCTTCCAAGATCAGTTGACTTTTCCAGAGCATATGTGGAAGATTCATGGCCGCCAACATACCGCCGCAGAGGCAGATATCCGCTAACCATATTATACACATACACACCAATCCATCACTATTCAGACACACACACAAATCCGCCAGCTCAAAGGTCAGTGATAAAGTGGCAGTAGCAAAACACACACTGTTACGCCAACAGAACAACGCCCACAACATTATGCCCCACGAATCACTAGGGTGGACATTCAGTGGTGGTAAAACATTGGTGGGACATACCGCTGTGCTCAAAATACACACACACTAACAAAACAGCACCAGATTGGACAATTCAAATTACAAACACCTAATACCCATACGCACACCACTCCCACACCCACCACTATAAAACACACACCCACACTACCCACAAACCATTGTCAACAGACTGACATCACGACTACTGACAAGACCAGACCGACACACCCCCATCACTTATACACCACCCACGCACTATACAACACCCACCCCAACACATCACCCTACACACCCTCACACACACCACTCACACTACACTCACGGCACCAAAATGACACCCCAGATTCTCTGAGGAGGAGCTGAAGGTCATGGTGGAGGAAATCATCTGGGTAGAGCCACAGCTCTTTGGATTACAAGTGCAACAGATATCCATTGCTAGGAAGACAGAGCTATGGTGGAGAATCGTCAACGACATGGGACAGCACCCCAGAACAAGGGATGATATCAGGAAGAGGTGGAATGACCTACAAGGGAAGGTACGTTCTATTGCAACAAGACACTAACTTGCTGTACAGAGGACTGGCGGTGGACTCCCACCT
Organism: Pleurodeles waltl; assembly: GCF_031143425.1. Taxonomy (NCBI): domain Eukaryota; kingdom Metazoa; phylum Chordata; class Amphibia; order Caudata; family Salamandridae; genus Pleurodeles; species Pleurodeles waltl. The sequence continues at coordinate 254,427,607 of NC_090438.1, read as the reverse complement.
CCTCACCCACAACTAACAACATGGGAGGAGCAAGTCTTGGCAATCATGCATCCTGAGCGCCTGGCAGGAGTAGTAGGAGGACTGGACTCTGGTAAGTCGACTCTCCATTTCTATAACCCCACTACCTGCATGCCATCACATACCCTTATCCTCACCCTCACTCCCATCACTTCACACACACCCCACCATCAAATCTCACTCATCCCAATCCCAAGCCCTGCATGCTCTACCAATGCATGGACACCCCTCACATCCCTGCATGGACACCCATCACTAAAGCATACACACTAGAGCGAATCAGCTAGCCCACCAAATAACAACTCACATAAAGCAAAGCTGCCAGGGCAATTACAAACATAGAGGGCAACCCACCCATGCACAAGATGTCACACACAGAAACAATAACACTGCATTTACATCCCCACAGGTATCCGAGCCAATGTCACCGGAGAAGAGATGCCAGAAACATCCAGTCCCCCCACAGAAGAGGCCCACGGTAATGGCAGCAGCTCTGGCCGCATGGATGTGGATGACCAACCTGGCCCATCAGGGACCTCTATACAGTCGATTACCCAACAACAGTCTCACACCACCACAGAGCCTCCCCCATCAGGAAACACCACCACAACACCCACCTAACAGGCCATTACCTCTGTCCCCAGGACACATCAATCAGCAGTGTGTCCACCACTACAGGGACCCCAGGCCGCCCCACAAAACCCAGGACAATCAGGGACCCGGGGTCAGTGGCAATGGGCACACGGTTCAGGGGACAGAGGCACAGGACAACAGGGAAGCTGGGAGGACTGCTGTGCGACAGGGGGAGGACAGGCCGGGGCAACCAACCCTCCAAGAGGCACTCAGTGCGATCCTGGGAGCATACCAACATCCCCAGGATGCACTGGGCCAGATTCTGGACAAGATGCAGGAGAATATGTGGCTGCAGGAAGGACAGTACCTGGGGATCAGGGAAGACTTGAAGTCCATTAACACCACCCTGGTCTCCATTGCAGGGGTGGTGGCAGACATGACCAACAGTATGAGGGAGGCAGTGGCGCACCACCAGGCCCCTGACACTAGCCTGACTACTGAATAGCCCTCCACCTCCGTTGCTGCTAGTGGACAGGAGGCCCTGCCACAGGACCAACAGGCCACCAGCACCCCTCCCCCTGCAGAAGGTGAACCACCCTGAAAACGTTCCCTGCAATCCAGGCAGAAGCCAGAGACTATTGCCATGACCCCCGCCAGGAAATAAGACTCTCCTGATTGTCACCCTTGTGTCCCACTCTGTCACCCTGTCCACCTTGAACTGCGATTGCTCCCCTTCCTATGCCACCTAGGACACTGCACCTGTGATACAAATAGGATGGACTCTACCCTGGACTTTCCTCCATCATCATCCCAGCCCATTGCACTACCCCCTCTTCTTCAGAACAGTGCTATAAACACACTTTGAAAAAATACAAGTATGGTATATGTCAAATGATTTCAAAATGTATTCGTTTAACAAGGTTGAAACATTGCAATTCAACTGTACAGTAATATTTACATAGGAAAGACCTGTAGTTGGCTGCACTGAACACACCAGGAGCAATAGTGGGGCACCAAGATCTGTAAGCAGAGATGCCAAAGAGTACAGTGAGTGGGCATAGAAGTAGGAATTCACAGCCTGCCAGTGACTGTAAATGAAATGTGAAGTTACACAGTCTTACCTGTGTGTTATTGGAAGTATTGACAAATGACTGCACTCCTGTTGTCCTCATCCTCATCCCCTGCCTCCTCATCTTCACTGTCCACAGGGTTCTCTGCTGCCACACGGCCGTCTCCAGCCACCTCCTCCTGCATAAAAGGCACATCGTGGCGCAAGGCAAGGTTGTGCAACATACAGCATGGCATGGTGATCTGGCAGACCTTCTTGGGTGAGTAGCACAGGGATCCACTGTTAGATGGAGGCAATGAAACCTGGCCTTCAGGAGGCCGAATGTCCTTTGTATTATCCTTCCTGTTCGCCCATGTGCGTCATTGTAACTTTCCTCTGCCCTTGTCCTGGCATTCCTCACAGGGGTCAGTAGCCGTGAGAGGTTGGGGTAACCAGAGTCACCTGCAAATATCGAGGGACAACTGTTAGCCACACACTCACCCTTAGGGCCCACACCATACCCATACACCAACATCCACTGGGTGGAAACCAGGGCTCACCTATTAGCCACACCCTGTGCCTCTGGAGTTGGGCCATCACATTTGGAATGCTGCTATTCCTCAGGATAAAGGCATCATGCACATACCCAGGATACTTAGCATTGACGTGGGAGATGTACTGGTCCGTCAGGCGCACCATCTGGACATTCATGGAGTGAAAACTCTTTTGATTTCTGAAGACCTGTTCATTCTCCATGGGGGGACAAATGCAACATGTGTTCCATCAATTGCCCCAATGATGTTGGGGATATGTCCCATTGGAGCGAAGTCAGCTTTCACTGTAGCCAAATCCTCCACCTGGGGGAAAACGATGTAGCTGCACATGTGTTTAATCAGGGCAGACAACACTCTTGTCAGCACTATTGAGAACATTGGCTGTAACATTCCTACTTCCAAGCCCACTGTCACTTGGAAAGAACCCGTGGCCAGGAAATGGAGAACAAATAGCACTTGCACAAGAGGGGGGGATCCCAATGGGGTTCCGGATAGCAGATATTAGGTCAGGCTCCAATTGGGCACACAGCTCCGTGATTGTGGCCCTGTCAAGACTATAGGTGTGGATAATGTGCCTGTCCTCCATTGTAGCCAAGTCTACCAGGGGTCTGTACATGGGGGGATGTCTCCATATCCTATTCATCCACAGCGGTTGCAATCTATGGGGCAAAAGATTAAGCAGCCGTCATTATCTGTATATAGCAACCACTACAGTTCCAAGCAAATTGTGATTGTTACATTATTTAGGTGTGACAGGTCGTCCAAAATGTGAATTTGTGTAATGTGACGCAGTTAGGATCTATGGCCTGCACCCCCTCGAATTGGCGTCCGTCTGTCCAGTATGGAGGGACAGGTGGAAGTGAGGTTATTGCGCTGACGTTGTGTACCGTTGCAGGAGGTGATCCAGAACCACTGTGCAACTCCTAATTGGTTGTCATTGGGCCCTATGGGGTACAGTGGCCAATGGTGATATACGCCGGTGGTGATGGTACGCACCACCGCAGATGTGACCGCCATTTTCTGTCTGTTCACTCACTTACTACCTGACCATCAGGAGAGGACCTACACTGCATGTGCTGCTGTGACCTGTGTCTGGAACCGACCATGGCTCACGTGACTGGGTAAAGGGCCCCTGCCTTCACCTCAGCAGAGTTGGAGAGACTGGTGGATGGGGTCCTACCATGATTGCTGTATGGACCTCCAGAGTACACAGTGAGTATGATGCATGGGCCATGAATGCATAGAGTGGTGTGTGTGAAGGCCTCGTGTAGAGTGGGTGGTGGATGGGCCCTGGGCAGCGTGCAGCATGTATGCTGGGCCATGTCTGTGCTAATTGGGATGTGAGGGGGCATGGTGGGCCATAAGAGTAACAGGTGGGATGGTCGGACTAATAACTTTCCCTCTGTTTATTTCCCTTCAGGTCAGCACCCATCAAAAGAAGGGTATATGGCGTGCCATTGCCAAGGATGTGCAGACCCTGGGGGTCTATGGCAGGTGGAGCACCCACTGTCGGAAACGGTGGGAGGACCTGAGTCGCTGGGCACAGAAGACGGCGGAGGACCTGCTGGGGATGGCCTCCCAACAAGTAAGGGGTGCCCATCGAACTCTGACCCCTCTGAAGGCCTGCATACTGGTGGTGGCCTATCTGGAGCTGGATGGGCTCTTGGGGGCATCACAGAAGCAACAAGGGGGTGAGTACAGTGCCCTTCATTACAAGTTACATCTGATGGGGTGGTATCTGGGTGGGGTGTGTGGGTCTTGTGGGTGCCCCTAGGCCAGGCCTGACATTGCAGAATATGTCCCATGTTGGGCAGGGTTCTGATTTGAAGGTACTCCAACAAAGCTAGTAGGCATCCACTACTAGGCAGGTGTCTGTGGTTGTCAGGTACGCTGCAATTGGCGTTAGGTGTCCCTGTCCATGGGCTGCTGACTAGCATTGTGACTGGTACTTCATTGCCCATTGCGTCGGGCTGTTCCCTGTGTGTTGTGTACACCAACGGTGGCGTTGGTGCTGCCATTGACTAAGTGTATCCTTTGTCTCTTCCCCCTCTTTTTGTTTTGTCACCCTGTCCTTATGTGCATTAGCATCATCTGGTGGAGGAGCAGAGGCACCGGCGACAGAGGGAGCTGCATTCCACAGGACCCAGGAGGCCAAATCCACTGACGGTGAGAGCACCAGTGGGACGGAGGGCGAGGGGAGCACCACGGAGGAGACTGGAGGGGATAGATCGGACACTGATACCTCCTCCGATGGAATCTCCCTGGTGGTGGCAGACACCTATGTGACCACCCCAGCTACAGGTACAGCCTTCACCCCCGTACCAGCACCGCCCTCCCAGCAGCCGCTCAGCGAGTTTCCTGTGCCCGCTCACCCAGGAGAGTGGGCATGTCCTTCACCCCAGGCACCTCAGGCCCTGCCCCAGTCAGCCCTGCTGCCCTGAATGAGGAGGCTCCTGCGATCCATCTCTGTGGGGCAGTGAACAATTGTGAAAGCCATTTCTGGAGGGCATTCACACTGGCTTGGCGGCCCAATAGAGATCAATCCAGGCTCTGGCCTCCTCTCTGATGGCAGTCATTGTCCCTGTTTCCACCCTCCCCCTCCAACATCTTCCACCCAAACCCATTCTCCTCAATCCCAACCTATCCCAAGCACACAGGTAGATGAGCATGCACACAGAACAAAACACAAGAGTAGACATGGCAAACACAAGCACCACACTTCATCCCACAGGCACTCACACAAACACCATCCAGATGCAGACATATCAAAATCCACTGCCTCCACTGTGGCCCCCTCCTCCTCATCGTCCACCTCTCTCCCAGTACCATCTCCACTCACATCTGCATGCACTACATCCTCATTCATTACCACCATCACCAGCACACCTAGCAGTATGCACCCCTCACTGGCAGTCACCACCCCCACATCCATGCACACGTCCCCTGTGTCCTCTCCCCCTGTGTCTGTGCCCCCTCCTCCCAAAGTACACACACGCAAGCACTCAGTCACCCACAGCCATCCACCTCACAACAGCATCCACCCATGCACCTGCACCCAAACACAGCAGACTGACACCTCCTACAACCACTTCCTCTTCTTCCACTCCCAAACCTTCTCCCTCTTCCTGCCGCAATGTCCCTAAGAAGCTTTTCCTCTCCAACATTGACCTCTTCCCTACCTCTCCCCCCTCAGTCCCTAACGGCTGCCCAGGGTGGTCAAAACCCAGGCAAGCACCTCAGCCACCCAGTCCACGGGCACAGTAGTGTCCCTAGCAACTCCAGGTGGGAAAGGATCCCGGCCACAAGCCAGCAAGACCCAAAGGGTGCCTGCCGCAAGTGCTTCAATGAAGGGCAAAGAGCCAGCCCCAGCTGCAGGAAGGAGGGGCAAGGAGCCAGTCCCAGCTGCTGCCAAAACGGGCAAGGAGCCATCCACAGCTGCTACCAGGAAGGGCAAGGGGACTGCACCAGCAGGCAGTAAGGACAAGGGGCCTGGTGCTAGGACTCAGTTGGAGCCCCCACCACCAACCATGGTGGTGCAGCCATCCGAGGCTGCAGGGGATGGGCTGTAGCCTCCCCCCACCACCACCAGCTCCAGCACCGCAAACACCACCAGCAGCAGCAGCCCCAGTGGGTAGCTGTCCGAGGCTGCAGGGGATGGGCTAGAGCCTCGCCACACGACCACCAGCTCCACTAGCAGCACCTCCACCAGCACCACCACCAGCAGCATCCCCAGTGGGCAGCTGTCTGAGGCTGCAGGGGATGGGCTGGAGCCTCCCCCCACGACCACCAGCTCCACCAACAGCACTGCCACCACCAGCAGCACCAGCAGCAGCCCCAGTGGGCAGCCGTCCAAGGCTGCAGGGTATGGGCTGGAGACTCCCCCCACCACCACCAGCAGCAGCACCACCACTGCCAACAATGAACAGCCATCTCCGCTGGCAGACAGTGTGTAGTCCTGCATCCATAGGCTATTGTGCACCCTGGCCACTGCAAATCCTGTGGGTATGACACCCAGCTAAGAGACTGTGACCTTGCACTCCCCAAGATCTGCATTACTGGGCACTATGCCTCCTCCAGAACCAGTGGAGAAGCCATCCACTCACCCCATCCTCGCCAGGATAAAGCTCACTGGTTAAGATGCCCCCTCCAGAACCAGTGGAGAAGCCATCCACTCAACCCATCCTCACCAGGATGAAGCTCACTGGGCACTCAGGAGACTGTGGCCTCACACTCCCCAGGATGGAACACAGGGCATGTTTCCCCCTCCAGAGCCAGTGGAAAAGTTATCCACTCGAGAGACTGTGGCCTTGCACTCCCAGGACAGAGCAATGGGCATGTGGCCCCCTCCAGGACCAGTGGTGTTGTACTATCTTCCGGCTGTGGTGTCCCTCCGTTCCCCGTCCCCTGAGGTGCCTGCCTATTTTCGACCTGATGCCCCTGCAGTGTTCTCTCGTGTTGTTGCAGGAGTGAGCTGGGGCCTTGGACTTTGTGATTTGGCCCTTTGACCCACGAACATTGAGGACTGGGCAGTGTCCCTTGATTAGTACATATGTATATACTTTTTTTTTATTTGGATGCACGTATTCCTACAATATTTGTCCTATTACACTCACTTTAATCTATTTTAGTTGTCCTTGCATTATTCCTGAGGGGTGCGGGGTCAATATGTCATGTTACTGCATCTGCTTCTGTCTATGGTGTTTGGGGTAGGGGTGTTGCGTGTTGTGTGTGTGTGTGTCACTCTCTTTTTCCTCACCCCTCCCCTGTGTGCTAGGCGGCTGAACTCACCGTGGTCGTCTTCGCCGCCGTTGGTGTTCGTAGTGGAGCAGCACGTAGAAGAGCTTTGGGAAGACATGCAACTCAGGCTGCATGGTGACATGGTTCTTCCCAGAGTCTCCACAGATGAGTTGTTTACCTTCTGTGCAGTGTTTCCGCCAAGCTTTTGATTTCGTTGGTACCGCCCCGGAAAAGGTGGTGGATTGGCATGTCTTAATATAGTGGGCTAAACATTGTCTGCCGCCTGGCTGTAGGCGTTTACCGCTGTGGTGCCTGTCGATTCCACCCTGGCGGTTGGTGTGTTAAAGTGGCTGTCTGTCTGAACTGTTTCCGCCATGGTCATAATTTGGCGGTAATTACCACTGGCATGTTGGCGGTATTAGTGCCACTTTATCACCAACCGCCAGGGTAGTAATGAGGGCCATAGTGTCCATCCAGAGCTGCAGCACTGTTTGTGCAAACCTGATTGTGGCCAAAGACAAAATGGCTCCCAGCCTGCCACTATAGACAGGAAAGGCAGAGCTTACACTGCTAGTTCAACTTTGCTATTCAAACCAATGGCAACGTCACCACTTCCCTTAATCCTATAATTCAGTCTCCCCTAAGGAAGCCCTGTGAAGCCCTATGGCAGAGAGCAATATGTTGTTATGTAAGACATATAGGGGGTGATTCTGACCCTGGCGGTAAAAACCGCCAGGGCCGGGGTCCGCGGGAGCACCGCCAACAGGCTGGCGGTGCTCCTTTGGGCATTCTGACCGCAGCGGTACAGCCGCGGCCAGAAACGGAAAGTCGGCGGTGTACCGCCGACTTTCCGCTGCCCAGGGGAATCCTCAGCTGCGCCGCCATGGGGATTCCGACCCCCATACCGCCATCCTGTTCCTGGCGGTTTCGGCCGCCAGGAACAGGATGGCGGTATGGTGTGTCGTGGGGCCCCTGGGGGCCCCTGCAGTGCCCATGCCGATGGCATGGGCACTGCAGGGGCCCTCGTAAGAGGGCCCCACTTTGAATTTCAGTGTCTGCTTAGCAGACACTGAAATTCGCGACGGGTGCTACTGCACCCGTCGCACCCCTTCCACTCCGCCGGCTCCATTCGGAGCCGGCTTCCTCGTGGAAGGGTGTTTCCCACTGGGCTGGCGGGCGGCCTTTTGGCGGTCGCCCGCCAGCCCAGTGGGAAACCCAGAATGACCGCCGCGGTCTTTTGACCGCGGTACGGTCTTCTGGCGGTTCCCGCTTGGCGGGCGGCTCCCGCCAAGCTTGGAATGACCCCCATAGGGGGTCATTACGACCCTGGCGGTCGGTGGTATAGTGGAGGTATTACCGCCAACAGGCTGGGGGTACCTACCTTCACTATTATGACACTGGCTGTTTGGCCAAAGCCAAACTGCCAATGTACCACACCGACTGCCACGGCGGTAACAACCGCCAGGCTGGAGACTTAAGTTTTCAGCCCAGCGGTCCTCACTAGGCCGCCCATGGCATTATGACCCCACCCACAGGCATGGTTTCAGTGGTTTTGACACCACCACTGAACCCACGCGGTAGGCACTTTCAGTGCCGGGGAATTCCTTCCCTGGCACTGATAGGGGTCTCCCCTGCCCCCCTCCCGTCCCCAGGGACTCACCCCCCTCCCCCTCCCACCCCCTCCTTATCCTGACCTCTCCGCACATTTACACATATACTCTCACATACAAACACACCCACACACACATGCATACACAAATTCACCTATGCATTCATACAGTCATACACACTCACAACAACACTCACGAACATACATCCAGGCACATACTCAATCTCACAAAACAACATGCATGTACACTCACACCCACTTATGCACACACGTATTACACATGCAGGCACGCATTGACACACACTCACACACACCCCCACTCACGCACACAACACCCCCACCCCCCTCTCCTGTCGGAGAACCCCACTTACCTGCTTGCAGGGGGTCCTCCGGCAGGAGACGGGATGCGACAATGCTACCAGCAGCAGCGTCCACCAGCAAAACAACACCAGGCCGTATCATGGAACATGGTACAGTAGGCGGTGTTTTGCTGGAGGTATTCCGTCTAAGGTCATAATGCCATGGACGGTCGTTAGCCGCAGCAACAGTATGTTGCTGGCTGTCGACGTGGCAGTAGGCGGCATTTGCCACCAAGGTCCTAATGAGGGCCATATTTTTCCACAGCAACACTTAAAAATTGGCATTTTGCTGGGGGAAAGTTAGTAGCCCAGTTGGCTAACACAGGGTAACCAGCTGGCACCCCATGGCTAACTCCTGAATAGGACTACCTAACTGGGTACTATTAGGTATCAAATTATTCATGGTATTAAACCAGATATGATTTCCAGGTAAAATTTGATATCACAATTAAAGTTCTGCAAACTTTAGAAAGTTGCTACTCTGTGCCCCAGCTAGTCCAGTAGCCTCCCAAAGGCCCTGGCCCACAGAAAGCTTTCTCGACACCTGTGGAAATGTACGAATGACTTCCAGATTTAGGAAAAAAGGTAGTTACCACAGAGCGAAATGTGACCTCCTCTCCTATTATGGCCACTCGGGTGCTAGCACAGAAGACCAGCTTCAAAGGGGAAGCCACCTTTGAAGAGCATATGTTGATAACACTCCAGAGCAGGTGCCCTTTTGTTAATGTTGCTGACAGGGTCAGAGAGGGAATCCCAGTGGCCAACACGTTTTTCCAAAGGGTGTGTAGCCCTCAAGTAGCTACACCTCGAGGGATGGCTACCACGCTCCTGACGACTGAAGAGCAGCCCAGACATCTTGAGAGAGGCTAGGAAAGTGCACTCTGGGATAGCCTGATGCCACAGTGGTAATATCAGATCAATCAATGCACACAACAACAAAACACCATTATACACGAAATATACAACGCATGTTGGATTCCTTTGCCATGAACTTGTAATGATATTTGTGTTTTGACCAATGACTCCACGTTGCACTTAGCCTAGCAGCACACGGTCACATTAGTCACCACCAACTTCATTTTGTCTATTGACTTTATTTTAGCATTAACCACCACCGCATTAAAAGTTGCAAGTATTTTTCCATGCCCACGATAGACAGTGTGCTCATGTTTTTATTCTGCATGTTTGCCTGTTCTTTCTCACCAAGGGCTTAGGCTGATAAGGATGTACTATGATGATGTTTATGGTATGCAGGGAACAGTTTTGTTTTTAGAGAGGGATTCTTGGAATCTTGGCGAATTCCCAACATGTTCTTTTAAAAAATAGCCAGCATTTTTTCATAATAAACTTATGGAGTCGAACAGTGTTTCTGGTTTGTTGAAAGTATAGAAGAGTCTGAGACCTGATGGATCGGCGTGTGACTCAGATCTTGGACATGCTCAGGATGCTGAGGTGTGTCATCCTTCCTGTGAGGATAATTGATCTCTCTCTCTCCACAAGCGATCCTGGGATCTGGCTGTCTGATGTTGATGAGGAGGAAGATGACACAGATTTACCCCTGCCTCATGGTGATGCATTTTTAATTCTTGTTATCTGCTTTGCAGTGTGACAGATATACATACATATAGATATACATTTGCTGTGTATATTGCAGTGGAGGATAATTTGTACATGTTTTTATTTCATTGCTTGGACTATTTTAAATGTGTGCTTTCAGCATGTTAATCTTCCTCTATGAACCTTGAAGAGTGATTTAATAAAAGTCTTCTTTAGACTAAAAAGCGCATTCTAGAGAATTTTCGTCAGTGCATGAGTGTTTCATCTTGATCACTAGTGAAGCAAAACAGAACTCTCTTTTAACCCCAGCACATTGGCACATTGTCAGGCACGCTCTTCAGCATAGGCCTGAAGGTTAATGACTGACAGGTCACAGGTGGGGTAAAACTTAGTCAACAGCCAAATACACAAGCTTAGTTCAGATCCCACAGGCAGCAACATTACAATGGTTCCCGGAGTGTGACCCCAATAAAGCACAAATGGCTGGAGGGATCATGCATTTCCAAAACACCGTAAAGTTAGATGCTAAATGTAGTTAGGTATACTTTGCCAATCAGGACACAGCACACACAACACACACAGCCACCACATGCCCCTCAGACCAGAAATCTTGACACGTACTAACTGGGAAAAAATGTTTTATGTGGTTGTTGCTTTCAGAGAAATGTATAAAATGTGAGTCATTTGAATGTTCTATGAGATACAGACCTCAGACCACAGTGCAGTAACTGCTCTCCCACTCTAATGTTTAATTAAATTGGCCAACTCCTGTTTTTGCCAGAGGCGTTTTGTCTCTTGTTTTTTAAGGTAAATCCTCATTCGAACAACATTTTTGTGAGCCAGATAGGAGCTGATTTGATCTTCAAACTCAAATGCGACCAAAGGGATTTACATTTGCGTAAACAAGAAAGGTGAGAAGATGCCATAATTGACTGAAAGTTCTACTGAATCCACTGGGCGAGGTTCATCCTGAAGCTGCTGTCACAAGGGTAAGAGACTACATGAGAGCCTTAGTGCTAGCATTTGGTGTGTGGCAAACTAGGAAAAATCATAATCTGCGGAAGTCACTTTCTTGATTATCAGGAAGGGTGATGGCTTGGACTGATGGGTATCACACAGCCCAGGTACTTAACCCCTGGGTGCAGTACAGGGTTTTCAGATTGCTGGCCGCTTGGATTGCTGGGCATGACACAGATGGTATGCATACTCTGGGTATGACATAGGGCCAACTCTCTGTTTTATGAGGTGCCTTCGCTTGGACCACTGGGGTGATGCAGTGGGTACCCATAGGCTCTGGATGTGATACAGGGCCCATATTTGCCAAGAAGGATCTATGGTCCCTGGCCCACATTTTCCCAGGAGGATCTATGGTCACTGAAATAAGCCCTTTCTTTCTCCATATAAATTGGTACAATCTTTTCTTCTGAGTTGGTATCAACAAGGTTATCTGGCTTCTCTAGGAACACAGCACAGAACAACCCCTTGGTCACAGGATAACATGAGTTAGGAATGGGCAGGGCTAAGGTATTGCGGACAGGCGATTCCCGTGAATATTGGGGCCAAGTCAGCATCTCCCCTGCCAGTTGAAATTGTGTTGTTTTGATATTATGATGCTGGTAGACCAATTGACTATGTTTGTCTTAAATGTTGAATGTTGAGTTGTTTTCACTGTTTAATGTATACATGTAGAAATTGTTGATTTGCACAATTTGTTGTTTCCTGCCAAAGTAAGGCTCGCTATTTTGTTGCCAAATTGCAGGCAGTTGCAAACTAACAATTTCACTTTTTCCTATGATTGTGTCCCTTCATGCACTTGTTTGTTAAGTGTTTTCGATGCATCTGTGAATCACTGAGCTCATTATATCCAGGAATCCCTATTTATATATCCTCCCCCACCATATTAGGTTTGGTAAACCCCTTGTGTTTCGAGTTCCCATTACCAGAGAGATCCAGTATTTCCCTTGTACATACCATTGCCAGGGTTAAAATGACAAAAAAACCTATAGAAACTGAAAAGTTAGCAACAGAGAAAGCTAGATCCGTATAACTTGAAAATACTCTAAAGAAAGCGAAACCTAATAGAGTAACTGTCCCCTGAAAAAGACTACCCAAATACCACCATAGGATCACCTTTAGAACACATGCAGAGTAAAGTTCCCTACTCAGGCCAAAAAGCTTAGTAAACTTTGCCACAAGGTACACGCACATACCAAGACTCACACATTCCCTCGGCCTAAAGAAAGAACCTTCTACACTAATATAATCACATACAGAAGGATATAAGTACAAAGAAAGTGTACAGGGCAAGAGAAAGACACAAGGAAGCACTGATAGAGTTCTGGGCCATTTTTGAGGCCAATAACCTTGACCCATCACCAGTAAGTAAGGCGTCTGCACTGCCCTCACCATACGTAGCTATGGAGGTGCTTACCCTGGTGCCTGCTCTCTCCGTGTTGAGATAGAGAGGAGGGAGCTCAAGGGGCCCCTACTGAGCAGCAGGCTGTCAGGCCTAGGCATGGCAGATCATCAGGCCCTTACATTACCTGCACCAACCCAGTCCAACGCTAGTGAGCTTCGATGCTCAACCACCAATCCAACACAGTCTGCAGTCCAAGTCTCAGTGGCACAGAGAGCATGCCCCCTGGTGGTTCCTATGAACGTAAGCAAGTGAAGGGAAGATTTATAGCCATCTTGGTCAGTGAGATACCTAGCGATAGTGAGGGAAGCAACAGGGTACGCTCAGGTAGCTGAGGAAACCACAGGGAGCGAGCATGAGATCAGGTCCAGACGTAGAAGGACATCACATAACTCTGAGTGAAGGAGGCAATCTAGATGAGAGTCTGAGGAAAGGTGTGAAATAAGGAGAGAGAGGGAGAGAGAAAGAGAGAGAGAGAGAACACCCTTAAAGCCCAGCATGAGAGCAAGGTAGTGCACCCTCCACCTAAGGAGAGTGGGACTAGGTCTGGAACCCCGGTCATAGAAGACTCTGAGCTAGAATCAGAAGGGAAAAGTTTGATGGGGGTACATACCTCACTAGAATGCCAGCAAAGAAGATGGGCTGACCAGGAGATTAGGGACCAAGGCAGTGTGGTACAGACACAGTTTAGACATAAAAGGACCAAACTGGCAACAATGTGTGCACACGAGGAGAGCAGCGATGAGGCTGTCTGCTACTCCCCCCGAATGCGCAGGACTGGTAAGCCAACACCAAGGGACATAGTAGCTTAGGAAGAAGGCAAAATACTTGCCACCTGCTAGACTGCTGGACCGAGAGGAGTGATCAGTATGATAGGAAATGGCCGGAGGAGGAATCCTTTGAACCAGAGGACATAGCGATTGCCAAAGACTACATCCAGCACAGAGGGGGAGATCCCAAGTGGAACTTCCTCCTCTCCTCCCTCCTAGCACAGATGGCTCATCAGGATATGCAGGCTACACTCCGGCTCCCTTTGTGTCACTGTCTAGAGAGAGGTGCAAGCAGCCCAGCTGTCAAACTGAACCAGACAAGGAATCCACAAACAGGCAGAGTCACAGAATGGTTTAAGCAAGAAAATGCTCATTTTCTAAAAGTGGCATTTTCAAACACACAATCTTAAAATCAACTTTCTAAAAGATGTTTTTTTAAATTGTGAGCTCAGAGACCTCAAACTCCACGTCCATCCAATCCCAAAGGGAATCTACACTTTAATCATATTTAAAGGCAGCCCCCATGTTAACCTATGAAAGGGATATGCCTTGCAACAGTGAACACCGAATTTGGCAGTATTTCACTGTCAGGACATATAAAACACATCAGCAAATGTCCTACCTTAAACAGACACTGCACCCTGCCCTAGGGGCTACCTAGGGCCTACCTTAGGAGTGTCTTACATGAAAGGAAAAGGGAAAGTTTAGGCCTGGCAAGAGGGTACACTTGCCAAGTCGAATTGGCAGTCTAAAACTGCACACACAGACACTGCAGTGGCAGGTCTGAGACAGGGCTATTAAAATGGGTGGCACAACCAGTTCTGCAGGCCCACGAGTAGCATTTGATAAACAGGCCCTGGGCACCTCTAGTGTACTGTGCTAGGGACTTACCAGTAAATCAAATGTGCCAATCATGGATGAACCAATTACAAACACATTTTGTATAGGAACACTTGCACTTTAGCACTGGATAGCAGTGATAAAATGCCCAGAGTAACAAAAACAGCAAAAACATGGTCCAGCACACATCAACAACCTGGGAAACAGAGGCAAAAAGTTGAGGGAGACCACACCAAGGATGAAAAGTCTAACACCCCCAAAAACCCGAACTGAGTTGAGGGCCATCTTGGGCCACACAGGATAGTATAGGAGGTTTGTTAAGGGATATGGCACCATTGTTGCCTCCTTGACTGAGCTGACTTCCAAAAAGCAGCCCAGAAATGTGATTTGGACTAAGGCATGCCAAAAAGCATTTGACTCCCTAAAACAGGCCATGTGCATAGCCTCTGTGCTCAAGGCCCCTGACTTTTCCAGGGAATTCATTGTCCAAACTGATACCTCAGATCATGACATAGAGGCTGTTCTTGCACAGCTTAATGATGAGGGCATAGACCAATCTATAGCCTTCATCTCTAGGAGGTTTCTTCTCAAGAAACAAATATGGAGTGCTTTTGAAAGGGAAGACTTTGATGTGGTCTGTCCACTGAAGAAGAACCTGTTTGGTACTCACTTCCGGATTCAAACAGACCATGGGCCCCTCAGGTGGCTAATGCAAATGAGGGGTAAAAATCTCAAATTGTTCGGGTGGTCCATCTCTCTACAGGGAATGGGCACTTTGCCGTGGAACACCGACCTGGTTCAGACCACACCAATGCTGATGGTCTCCCTAGGTTTTTCTGCCTCAGTGATGAGAATCGGTGTTAGACCTGACAGCCTTAGGGTGGTTGGCCCCTAAACCTTTTGCCTGCTTGCCTCACATTTTTACTGAATTATTTTTGTTGGCCTAAGGATTTTGAGCATTTTAACACTACTGACAAGTGCTAAAATGCATGTGCTCTCTCCCTAAAGCATGGTCTTATTGGTATGTTCTTAGTTGGCATATTTAATTTCCTTATATGTCCTTAGTGAAGTGCACTACATGTGCCGAGGGCCTGTAAATTAACTTCTACTAGTGGGCCTGCAGCACTGCTTGTTCCACCCACTTACATAGTACTCTAAAAACATGTCCCATGGCTGCCATTGCAGCCTGACTGCAGTGTTACATTGCCATGTCAGCTTGACATCTTAAACCCCTGGCCAAGCCTTAAGCTCCCCTTTTATTACATATAAGTCACCCCTAAGGTAGGCCCTAGGTAGCTCATTGGCCAGGGTACTATGTAATTAAAGGACAGGACTTTTAAGTTTTCCATGTCCTGGTAGTGAAAAACTCTACAATTTATTTTCCCTACTGTGAGGCTGTCACGTAGGCTCTCATTATTCTAATGAGACTAATGGATTTGAGCGGCAGAATCCCCTGCGATGTGGGAGACTGAGTCTAAACCCACTACAGGTGACACCTGTCGCCTCAATCCGGGTTTTGCTAACTAACAGTGCCTCATCTCTACCCAGAGCTGGGATGATTGGGTAGCCGAGCGCATGACACAATTGATTTCTCAGGTGAATCGTGGTCACTCAGATCTCATCCATTTCTCTCAGCTACATTAGTCTCACATATGATATCAATATCAACAATGATAATCAGAGGCAGTATATGTTTCAATAAGGTTTTAATGAAGCAACTGCATCTTAGACAATAAAGCATGTACTGCAGTAACTAGGACAATAAAGCATGACAGGATTAAAATTGTGACAAGGAGAGTGAAACATAGAAACAATGCTTCCCTATTGTCACTGAAGTCACTAGACTAATTCCTACCTAGGCTATATTAGAGCACAGCATGTTAAGCTCTAGTTCTGCCCTTCAGGTTCCCCTTGGAAGACATCATCCCCCATACCTAAGCAAAGGCCTGAAGTCTGCATAAGCAGCTGCATGGAAGCGTTCAGCAATCAGCATATAGTCTTGGTCATCTGGCTGGACTCTCCCTCTAATGTGTATGGGAAAAGGAAGTGTTTTTATAATGAACCAGCTGATGTTCAGAGAAAAGGTCCCTATGTGAGGATGTATATCTTTGCATGAATACCAGAGGCAAAGCGTTATCACATTTTACCAGCAACCTATCTCACTGCAGCCTTGAGAGAAGCACAGAGTGAACAAGAATGTCTTGTTTAAGAATGTAGTGCTGGGCTAAGGAAAGAACGGTTAGCTAGAGAGAAATAAAACAAGACAGCAAATGTGGCTATTAAAATAATAAACAAAGCTGAATAAAATACACCTGGGATAAAGTGCACAGCGGCAGGCCTAGTGTGCTAAAATAACGTGCATGGAGCTATAACTAAAATGGCTACACAACAAGGCCTCACTCCCCATTAGATAACATTGGGGATTTCTTATTCTATTGAATAAACTATAATTCCTGATTGGGAAGGAACAGAGGTGTTATGTTTAGTACCTGTGGAACTGTAATAATAAATTATCTTTGATGTTAAAGTCAGATTTGTTGTTAAATGTTTAAAGAAAGTTGACATTTTCCTGCTCTTAGCCCTGTACGCCTGCAGCCTATCTTCAATATTCATCTAGGCTGGGGTGACTTGTGGACTTGTGCATTCCCTCTAGACAGCCACACATATAGGGATCTTAGGTGTGACTGATGGGTCATTAGCATCCTTATGAGACAGTCTGAGCAGGGTAGGAGGGAGGTGCTGGCCACAGCCTCACACTTACACCTGACTGGGCTGTGTCCCCACAGAAGACTGCTTAACCCTTTGTGGTGGGTCTGGAGTCAGGACAGGAAGGGAAGTCCTCTGTACACTTCAACTGCCTTCTTTGAAAATGTCCTCAACTTCAAAGGCACCACTGGGTATAAAAACTGGACTACTGACCCTAACAACTCAGTACACTTCTGGACCTGTGGATACTCTGACAGGAAGAAGGATTGCTTTGCTATTACAAGGACTACCACTCTGCTGTATTGCTGCCCGGGAAGAACTGCTTTCTTGCTGTGCTGACCTGCTGCCTGTTGCCCTTGCTGCCTGGGTGAAAAGGACTGTACCCATAACACTTACATCCAGAGCCAGAGTGACTCCAAGGGCTTGCTGTCTTGACTCCTGGTCTTCTGAAGTCTCAGTTACACAAAGAACTTCCAGCTCATCACCAACAGCACCTGCACTCGGCCATATGTAAGTCGTGCTCGGCCAAGTAGTGTCAATCCAGTCCTAAACCCTTGGAAGTTTGTATAAAGTGCTGCTCTAGTCCAAAATCCACGTGTTGATGATGTTGTGCCACTCAGAACCGGTGCATCTCCATCTACGCCTTACTGCTGCTGCGAGGTTTGAGGACACTGCATTGCTGTAGATGTTGGCACATCGCTGCTACTGCAAGGATCGGGAACAATGCATTGGTGACTATGTTATGCACTGCCTCCATTCCTGATGCATTCTTGAATTTGCGCGGCTTGGAGCAAAAGCATTGTCTACAATTGTCTACATTGTCGGGACCGACTTCGACACATTGCTTCCTTTGCTTCTTGCATCTTGTCCTTGCTGTTGACACAACTCCGAACCAAGGTACTGATTCATTGGGCCAAGGCTAGTCCCTATATCTAAACCGTACTCAATTGTAGTCAGCCTGACTATTCAAATTTGACCAGTCTAGCATGACCATATAGTCTGGTTGGCACTTTATGCTTTTAAGCACTACAACTAAGTATATTCTTTTAAAAATCATATCGCAGCTTATATCAATTGGATTTTTGTCATTTTTATCTTGTTTTGTTAATTAAACTAAGCTATATTTTTCTAACCAGGACTGGTATCTTTTTGTGTGGTGTTTTGTAAGAAATGGGGTCTCTGGTTTGCAGTGGTTTTCACCCTGTCCAAGTAGGGACCCTTACTCTAGTCAGTGTAAAAACATCACACACCAAAGAAAACCCCTGCTCACCCCCTTGGTAGCTTGGCACAAGCAATGAGGCTTATCTCAGAGTCAATGTGCAAAATATTTGTACATACACACAGTAACACAGTGAAAACACCACAAAAGGACTCCACATCAGTTTAGAAAAGTAGCCAATATTTATCTAAATCAAACAAGTCCAAAATGACAATAATCAAACATACAAAAGAAAAGACATCACTTTTTAAAGTTAAAAGAGCCTTAGTCCATAAAAGTCAATAGTTATGTTGTTTTAACACAGAGTGCCTGGTAAGCATCGAAAATAAAGCTGCAAGGGAGGTGATGTATCAGAAAAGCAAGCAGTGCATCAATTCCGTAATTGCAAGTGAGGCAATGTGTTGATTCTTTACCTGCATGATGAACGATACGTCAATTTCAAAACAAGCAGCCTCAGGTCCATGCAGTGATGTTGAAGATTTGATAACGAGAGACGATGCGTAGAAAATTCGGATGCACTGCAACTAAAGATCCATGCTGAAGCAGGCGATCGATCGATTTTAGAGCTAAGAGTCAGACACTGCATCGATTTCACCATTAGGACATGTAAAAGACACCAGTACATGTCCTACCTTTTAAATACACTGCAATCTGCCCATGGAGCTGCCTTGAGCCTACCTTAGGTGGGGCTTACAATCAATCAATCAATATTCAATCAGGAGATTTGTAAAGCGTAGTACTCACTCGTGAGGGTCTAAAGACGCGGGGTGGGGCTTCTACTGCTTGAACAGCCAAGTCTTGAGATGTCTCCTCAAGCTAAGGAGGTCTTTGGTCTGATGTAGGAGAGTGAGAAGAGTGTTCCACGTCTTGGCAGTGAGGTGCAAGAATGATCTGCCACCGGTGGTTGTTCTGCTGATGCGTGGGACGGTGGCAAGGGCAAGGTCGGCGGACTGAAGCTGTCGGGTTAGGGTGTAGAAGGAGAGCCGTCTGTTGAGGCATTCTGGTCCGGTGTTGTGCAGTGCCTTATGAGCATGGGTGAGGAGTTTGAATGTGATTCCCTTGTTGACGGGGAGCCAATGCAGGTCTCTCAGGTGGGCTGTGATGTGGCAGTGCCGGGGTATGTCCAGGATGAGGCATGCGGAGGCATTCTGGATGCTTTGCGGTCTTTTCTGAAGTTTGGCTGTGGTTCCTGCGTAGAGGGCATTGCCGTAGTCCAGTTTGCTGCTTACCAGGGCTTGGATAACTCTTCTTCTGGTTTCAGTGGGGACCCATTTCTAGATCTTCCGAAGCATGCGCAGGGTGTTGAAGAAGGAGGAGGAAATGACGTTGACTTGCTGGGTCATAGATAGTGAAGAGTGCAAGGTGAATCCCAGGTTGTGTGCGTGGTCAGTGGGTGTCAGTGCGGTTCCCAGTGTGGCAGGCCACCAGGAGTCATCCCATGCAGACGGGGTGGCGCCGTAGCTGAGTACCTCAGTCTTGTCGGAATTTAGTTTAGGGCAGCTGTTCTTCATCCATTCGGCGACGGCCTTCATTCCTTCGTTGAGGTTGGTCTTGGTGGTCTCCTTGGTGAGGGAGAGGATCAGCTGGGTGTCATCGGCATATGAGATGATGTTGAGGTTGTGAGATCAGGCGATGTTGGCGAGTGGAGCCATGTCGACGTTGAAGAGGGCACATGTAGCAAAAGGGAAGGTTTGGGCCTGGCAAATGGGTGCACTTGTCAGGTCGAACTGGCAGTTTAAAACTGCACACACAGACACTGCAATTACAGGTCTGAGACATGTTTACAGGGCTACTCATGTGGGTGGCACAATCACTGCTGCAGGCCCACTAGTAGCATTTGATTTACAGGCCCGGGGCACCTCTGGTGCACTTTACTAGATACTTTCTAGCAAATCAAATATGCCAAGCATGTATAAACCAATTACCAATCCAAATTTAGACAGATAGCTCTTACACTTTAGCACTGGTCAGCAGTTGTAACATGCCAAGAGTCAGAAGCAAAAAGTACAGGGGCAGACACACCAAGAGCTAACAGGTCTAACATGTTTTTACTGTTTTACTGTTTAAAGTGTTGTGCAAATACTTAACACATTGCCTCTTAAGTTAAGCCTGACTCCTCTGTGCCAAACTGCTAGGGGGTGAGCGGTGACTTACCCTGTCTAGGATTGTGGTTTGTGCTTGGACAGGGTGCATAGTTCTGCCAACCAGAAACCCAATTTCTAACTTTAAGCCTTGCTGCCCAAAGCCACAGCTACCCAGGATTGATCTAAAGTTGATACAAAAGAACCTGACTTGACCAAGGACATTGTTAGCAAGCGTATTCCATGATAAGACTCACAGCCATATCATATATTACTCCCAAATCCTCACATTTTTAAATATATGTAAATTAAATATTTTGTTTCCTAAAGGTATTGCATTCTTAAATACACATGCCTTGGCACATAAGAGATGGCACACAGGTAAAAGGCATGTGCAAGTGATATGATTGAACAGATGCCCAACAAAACTATTTCGGAATGCATCTAAAATTGTGGGATGTGAGATTTTAACAATTGGTGTGTGTTTTGTGAGGATAGGTGAATGAGCAGTAGATCGAGCCATCATTAAGGTTTTTAAAATTCTTTCCTGTATTGGCCAGCATTCTTCTCCGCTTCCTCTTGAGGTGTGGATGCCACGCACATTGCACCTTAGATAAGGTTTTGGAGGATTGCATTCCAGCCTTCACATGTGTGGTATGACATTACCGCAATTCTCTTTTCCTCGAAAAGCAAAATTAACATGGCAATATCACTAGTACATTTCTTATTAGAGATTGCTATATTCCCAAAACACTGCACATTATTTGAGAATAAAAAGCACTTTTTTCTATCAAAATTAAATATCCCAATGTTATAAAGTTAGCCATTCATTATTTTAAGCCCAAAGACATGATATACAATGCTGTATTACCTCCTTTTTCCGATGGATGTTTCCTTTGTTGACGGACCCCTAGATGTCCTTCATACAGTGAACACATGTCCCTATAACCATCAGCTGGTGAACATAAAATACATTCTAAAATCAGATTAGTAACAGTATGACTGAGGTTAATTATGACATGCATTCTCAATATGATACGTATTCTCAAGGTAGGTAACACTCGTGGAGAATACTCTTTTATGAGAGAGATTGTTTATCTGCGGACAGAAATGTGTTAATAATGAGAAATAGTAAAAAAAAAAAAAAACGAAATAGAAATGGCTGTAGACTATTGTGTGTATATTGACGTCACAGTTTTACGTGGCCATTGGGTGACCATATTGCGGCTTGCAGGATGTCCCCCGAATGATTGATTGGCAGAATGTAGTGAGGACACCAGGAGCTGTCAGATCAATACACCTGTGAAGCTAATCATATAAAGGAACAACATAAATGTACTTACATAGTATCAAAGTATATTAAATTATCTTTAATATCCATTCAAAAAAGGTAGTATGATAGAATGGTTATTTGTACTATATATATGCATAACATGGGAGACTGTAAGGTAGTGTGAGTTGATAAATGTCATTCACCAAGTGTAAGCAATGTATGCATGAGTGACTAGAGTGATTGGTAAGGGACGCCTGCATATACTTAACAATACATGTGAACAAATCAAAATAACTGATAGTAAAACCTGACACTGCTACAAAACACACACAGATATGGAAGCGCTGGAAATATTGATAACATGTCATTCTAGTGGAAATGGCTAGACCCTGGAGTGAATAGAGCAGTGCAGACATCGGTGCATCCATTCTGGAGCTTTTACAGTAAAAACAGTTGCTAGACCTGACAGCCTTAGGGTGGTCATCCCACAACTTTTTGCCTGCCTCCCTCCAATTTTCTGACACTGTTTTGCTGGTTTTAGGACTCTTCCCACTTTACCACTGCTAACCAGGGCTAAAGTGCATATGCTCTCTCCCTTTAACATGGTAACACTGGTTCATCCCCAATTGAAATATTTGATTTACCTATAAGCCCCTAGTGAAGTGCACTACATGTGCCCAGGGCCTGTGAAATAAATTTGACTAGTGGGCCTGCAGCACTGATTGTGCCACCTACATAAGTACCCTCTTAACCATGTCTCAGGCCTGCCATTGCAAGACCTGTGTGTGCAGTTCTGATGTGAAAGGGTTACCAGGTCATATGTAGCATGGCCAGAATGGTAACAGAAAATCATGCTTATTGGTGAGGTTGGATTTAATATTACTATTTTAGAAATGCCACTTTTAGAAAGTGAGCATTTCTCTGTACTTAAAATGATCTGTGCTTTTCAACCTGTCTCCAATTAACATCTGGCCTGTGCTGGTTGCCAGCTCCCTTGTGCATTTCACCCAGACAACCACAAACACAGGACTCTCGGTTACGTCTGCATTCATCTGAATATTGAACGGGTCTTCCTGGGCTGGAAGGATGGAGGGCCTGACACATTTCAAAGGCCAGTGGCTTGCCCTCACAGAATGGACTGATAAACCCCCTACTGGGACCTTGGCAGACAGGACTGGACATTATTTGGGTACATAAACTGGGTCTCTGACCCCACCAACTAGAGACACATCTAGACCTGCACCCTGTCAGAGGAGCTGCCTGGCTGCCCAAAGGACTCATCTTGATTGCTTTGCTGAGAAGGACTGCTGCCCTGCTGTTGCCTTGCTGCCCTACTGGCCTCTGACTTTGCTGGAAGGACTCTGGGGGTCATTCCGACCCTGGCGGTAAAATCCGCCAGGGCCGGGGACCGCGGATGCACCGCCAACTGGGCATTCTGACCGCGGCGGTACAGCGGTCAGAAACGGGAAACCGGCGGTGTACCGCCGGTTTCCCGCTGCCCTGGGGAATCCTCAGCTGCGCCGCCATGGGGATTCCGACCCCCTTACCGCCATCCTGTTCCTGGCGGTTTTGGCCGCCAGGAACAGGATGGCGGTAAGGGGTGTCGTGGGGCCCCCGTAACAGGGCCCCACCAAGATTTTCAGTGTCTGCCATGCAGACACTGAAAATCGCGATGGGTGCAACTGCACCCGTCGCACCCTTTCCACTCCGCCGGCTCCATTCGGAGCCGGCATTCTCGTGAAAGGGGGGTTCCCGCTAGGCGGGCGGGCGGCCTTCTGGCGGTCGCCTGCCCACCCAGCGGGAAACTCAGAATAACCGCAGCGGTCTTCTGACCGTGCAGCGGTATTCTGGCGGCTCCCGCCGGCCCTGCGGTTACCGCGGCCGGCGGGAGTCAGAATGACCCCCTCTGTCTTCCCCAAAATTGCTCTCCAAGGGCTAGGATTGAGCTTGCCTCCTGTTTCTAAAGTCTCAGGACCAACAAAGACTTCAGTTCTGCAAGAAGTTCCTTGTGCGTCGAAAATCGACGCAATGTCTGCAGAAATCACTGCAAAGCCTCCGTTGTGACTGAGAAATCGCCGCACAGCCGACCAGAACGACCCAGCCCAACTTCCCGACTGGAAATTCGACACAGCACCTACCTTGTGATGAAAAAGTTTCACACATCGCTGTTAGAAATGGAGTTTCAGGTTGGCTAGGCAGAACTTACCCACTCTAGTCAGGGCTAGGGAGTTACACGTCCAAGAGAACCCCTGCTCACCCCCTTGGTAGCTTGGCACGAGCAGTCAGGCTTAACCTGGAGGCAATGTGTAAAGTGTTTGCACAACACACACACAACATACGTGACGCAAAATGTACACCACAAAGTAAACACAACACTGAGCTATGTAAAAATAATCTGTATTGCACAAAACATAATTAGACCAACATTACACGTGAATAATACCCTGCTGCCTTAGCAGTTGTCAGAATGTTACACAAGTTACTAATACTCTGCAGGAATATGCAGTTGTCACATTAGAACACGTAATTACTCAGGATTCTGCAACATACGCAGTAGACAGGAATTACTACTACATGCACTTGTCATGAACAATTCATAAATACCCATAAAAGGAACATTAGAGAATATACCACAAGTCATATAAATACATATCAGCTAGACATGCCCATAAAAGGAACATTAGCACAAATATGTATAAATAGTCAACAGGTAGGAAACCTAAAACATCTATAAGTCTGTACTAGGCTTCAGGAGCCTAAATTCCCTGAAAAGTACCTGTTTTCTGGTAGGAGAGGCATTTCCAGTGCCTAAAGATGAACACGGGGGCCCCCGGCGCTCCTGTGCGCAACACAGGGGCCACGCGGTGTCTGTGGGGGAGAGGGGCGGTCTGCAACCTCTCTACTGTGAACGGGCCCCTCCGGGGGCCTCCTTTCTTGGTGAGGGCAGGCCTCGGCCTCCTCACACCCTGTCCGTGGGGTGGGGGCCGGCCGCGGCCCAACAAACAATTCTGGAGCAAAAGGCGGGAAGGGACCTCCGTCGAGGTCTCCCTTCCCGATTTCAGCTAGGACCAAAGATGCCCAATAACAGGAGCGTCCCGCTCCTTACGCAGTGACCGGGGAAGGGGGACGCTCCCTGTGCCTTCCCCGAGTCCTGCCTCAACGGTGAAAGAAAGCTCAGACCCCTCCGGCGGCCCGAGGGAAACACTCGCCCGCACCCGATGTGGTGCGCGAATGAGGGAAGCTGCTCCCGAGCCGCCGAGAGGCTTCCTGTCGACTGAAGGTGGCTGGTGCCCCGGGGGCGCTCCCAGAAGCAGGAGGTGCCTCGGGGGCGCCGAGAGGAGCGCGCTGGCTCCAGTTCCTTTGTTGGGGCGCCCTTGGGGCACTCA
This sequence comes from Pleurodeles waltl, assembly GCF_031143425.1. NCBI lineage: Eukaryota > Metazoa > Chordata > Amphibia > Caudata > Salamandridae > Pleurodeles > Pleurodeles waltl. The sequence goes on along the minus strand of NC_090438.1, from coordinate 254,402,461 downwards.
GAGGAGTGCGATCTCCGTGCTGCGAGTTAATTAACAAACCCGGCTGCGGCAGTGATCCGGGATCCAAATAAAGCGCTTTACACAGCGCTAGGACCAAATCTGCAGCCTGGGCTGCGGCAGTGAATCTGGGCTTCAAATAAAGCGCTTTACACAGCGCTAGGTCAAATCTGCCACCTGGGTTGCGGCGGTGATTTTTCTTTAGCAACAAAGAGAGTGCCCTTTGGAAAGCGCTGTGGGCAAAATTTGTAGAAGGGTTGGCAGGGGGGAGGGGCCACAGCACCCTGCCCCTGGGAGCAACCAAAACAAGAAGGAGCACAGGGCTGGTGGGCCCAGCTACAGGCCAGCACAAGGGGTGCAGATGGTGGCAGTTCCTCCTAGTGACCAGGCAGGTCACAGGTCAGCACAACAGCAGCAGTCCAAGGTGGTTTCCTGGTGAGTCCATTCATCAGCGTTCTGTGTCCAGTTTCTAGTTCCAAGAATGTTCAAATTCTGGGGAAAATTCCCCTGTACTTATGGTCAGTTCTTACAGTGTTTTACAATGGTAGGGAGAGGAGGTTCCAGCCAGTTACAACTGGTTCTGGGAGTGCCCCCTCTCTCCTTTCAGCACAGGCTCCAAACATCAGTGGGGGGGTTAACGACCCTATTGTGTGAGGCCAGGGCACACTCTTTAAAAATGCAGGTGTGCCCCGCCTCTCCCTTCTCTCAGCCCAGGAAGGCTTTACAATTTGTAGATGCACCTCTGTGTCACCTCCACCCTCCCTGTGTTCAGGCTGTCTGAGAAGTATGCACAAAGCCCCAACTGTCAGTCTGCCCAGACGTTGATTGGAGACAAGCTGCAAAACACCAAAGTCATAAGCACAGATAAACGCGCACTTTCTAGAAGTGGCATTTCTGTGATAGTAATACAAAATACACCTACGCCAGTAAGCAGCATTTCTTACCACTGTCACAACCATACCAAACATGCCTATGCTACCCCTCATAAATCAGACAGTACCCCTTACACATAAGGCAGGGTATTTCCAATGCAATCCTATGAGAGGGCAGCACTCACAGCAATGAGACACCAAGTTAGGCTGTTTGTCACTACCAGGACAGGCCACGCAACATGGCACATGTCCTGCCTTCTACATTCATGGCACCCTGCCCAAAGGGCTAGCTAGGGCACACCTTAGGGGTCACTTACATGTAGTAAAAGGGGAGTTCTGGGCCTGGCAAGTAAATTTAGATGCCAGGTCCCTGTGGCAGAAAACTGCACACACAGGCTCTGCGCTAGCAAGCCTTAGACAGGTTTGACAGGCTACTTCAGTGGGTGGCGCAAGCAGCGCTGCAGGCCCACTAGTAGCATTTAATTTACAGGCCCTGGGTATAGGGATACCACTTTACAAGGGACTTAAGGGTAAATTAAATATGCCAATCAGGTATAATCCAATCATACCAAATTTGTAAGAGAGAGCACATGCACTTTAGCACTGGTTAGCAGTGAAAAAGTGCTCATAGTCAAAACATCAGCCAACAAAGGTCAGAAAAATAAGGAGGCAAAAAGCAAAAAGTCTGGAGAATGACCCTGTAAAAGAGCCAGGTCAAACAATCGCCTACCGGATCAACTTAGTTCCTGCTCCACCTTCCAGCGCATCAAGGATGTTCATGCATTTTCCCTGGGCTTCAAAATATCCTTGCACTGCAGTGAGGAACTAAGACTGTGCACCAAAAAAAAAGATGCAAGCCCCTTGCAACATGGAAAGAAATGACACATGTCTGTGTTGCTTCGGAAAATGTGGTGCAACACCTTATTTTCCCATGCATCTCCTCCTTTGTGGTCTCCGTGCATCGTTATTTTTTATGCATACCAGGTACTGTGTGTAACAAAGAGGCAATCATTTATTTCTAAGGATTGTGACTCTTTTAAACCTTTTAAAAGTGATATTTCAACTTCTGCCTATTGGATCTTTGTCGTTGTTACCTTATTTTTATTCAGATACATATTATCTATTTTTCTAAATCTGTGTGGTGTATCTTTGTGGTGTTTTCACTGTGTTACTGTATGATTTATTGCACAAATACTTTAAACATTGCCTTCCAAGCCAAACATGACTGCTCAGTGCCAAGCTACCAGAGGGTGGGCCTAGGATAATATGGATTGTGTTGTGACTTACCCTGACTAGGATTGTGTTCCCTACTTAGACAAGGGTGTATACCTCTACTAACTAGAGACCCCATTTCTAACACCAGTGACAAGTTATTTGCTTCTGTTATGTTGTGGTGATCTTTCTTTTCTAGTGTACGTTTAGTGATTTTCCGATAAACTGTTTAGTGTCCACGTTTGTGTTTCTTGTTGGATTTGCTTTAAATACTTTCAAGCTTCACTGCTCTTGTTGTATTTACTTAACCATGTTTAATTACCAAATTGTTAGACCTGACAGCCTTAGGGTGGTCACCCCTAACATTTTGCCTGCCTCCCTCTACTTTCCGGACACTGTTTTTGCTGGTTTTAGACTCTGAGCACTTTAATACTGCTAAACAGTGCTAAAGTGCGTATGCTCCCTTTAAACATGGTATCATTGGGTCATACCCAATTGGACTATTTACTTTACTTATAAGTCCCTAATAGTATGCACTATATGTCCCCAGGACCTGTAGATTAAATGCTACTAGTGGGCCTGCAGCACTGATTGTGCCACCCACTTAAGTAGCCCCTTAACCTTGTCTCAGGTCTGCCATTGCAAGGCCTGTGCGTGCAGATTCACTGGCAATTTGACTTGGCATTTAAAAGTACTTGCCAAGCCTAAAACTCCCTTTTTCTACATATAAGACAGCCCTAAGGTATGTCCTAGGTAACCCGTAGGGCAGGGTGCTGTGTAGGCAAAAGGCAGGACATGTACCTATGTAGTTTACATGTCCTGGTAGTGTAAAAATCCCAAATTAGTTTTTCCACTGCTGTGAGGCCTGCTCCCTTCATAGGCTAACATTGGGGCTGCCCTCATATATTGTTTGAGTGGCAGCTGCTGATCTGAAAGGAGTAGGGAGGTCATATTTAGTGTGGCCAGAATGGTGATATAAAATCCTGCTGACTGGTGAAGTTGGATTTAATATTACTATTTTAGAAATGCCACTTTTAGAAAGTGAGCATTTCTCTGCATTTAAATCTTTCTGTGCCTTACAATCCACGTCTGGCTGGGTTTAGTTGACAGCTCCTTGTCCATTCACTCAGACACACAGCAGACAGAATACTCAGCCTCACTTGCACACATCTGCATTTTGAATGGGTTTTCCTGGGCTGGGAGGGTGAAGGGCCCGCTCTCACAAAAAGGACTGCCTCACCCCCTACTGGGACCCTGGCAGACAGGATTGAACTGGAACCAGAACCTGCATCCTGCCAAGAAGAACTACCTTGATGCCCAAAGGACTTGCCTGACTGCTTTCTGTGAGGGACTGCTGCCTTGCTGCTCTCTGGTTGTGGTGAAGAAGTGCTCTCCAAGGGCTTGGATAGAGCTTGCCTCTGGTTCCCTGAAGTCTCAGGACCAAAAAGACTTCCCTCTTCCAATTGGACTCCTTGTGCAGTGAAAAGTTAATGCACAGCTTGCTAAAACCGAGGCACAGCCTGCCCCGCAGTGAGAAATTCACTGCATGCTGAACCGGAACCACGCAGCGCGACTTCGCAAGGAGTAGATTGATGCGGCACTTGCGTAGCGACCGGAACTCCGATGCACGGCCCACCAGATCGACGCACAGCTGACCTAGGATGATGCAGCCCGACTTCCAACTTCCAGAAGGGAAATCGACGCAGCACCTGCCCTGCAAAAGAAACTTTCACACAACGCCAACCAGAACGACACAGCACTCCGCAAGCCCAGGATTCCATGCACAGACCTCGGGGTATCTGAAAACCCCACAACCCGAAGAAGATCCCCGACCGAGCGCCGGAAATTGATGCTCAGCTGTCCCTGCATGGAAACTAAATGACACATCGCTGTGTGCGGCCCGAGAAATCAACGCACACCCCTTTGTTTCTACGTTTCTCCTCCTCTGCAACCCTTTGCAGAGATTTTTCACGCAAACCAGGTACTTTTTGCTTGAAAGAGACTTTGTTTGCTTTAAAAAGACTTAAGACACTTTGGGCCTGATTCCAACTTTGGAGGTGGTGTTAATCCGTCCCAAAAGTGACGGTAAAGTGACGGATATACCACCAGCCGTATTACGAGTTCCATAGGATATAATGGACTCGTAATACGGCTGGTGGCATATCCGTCACTTTACCGTCACTTTTGGGACGGATTAACACCTCCTCCAAAGTTGTAATCAGGCCCTTTATCTCACTTTTCAGTAATATCTCTACATTTACTTATTGCATCTTTGATCGTTTTGACCTGCAAATATCGAAATAAATATATATTTTTCTAAAAACTGTGTGGTGTATTTTTGTGGTGCTATATAGTGTTATTGTATGAGTTGTTGCACAAATACCTTACACATTGACTTTTAGGTTAAGCCTTACTGCTCAGTGCCAAGCTACCAGAGGGTGGGCACAGGATAATTTGGATTATGTGTGACTTGCCCTGACTAGATTGAGGGTCCTTGCTTGGACAGGGGGTAACCTGACTGCAGACCAAAGACCCCATTTCTAAAACGAATGATTTTTGCAATCATTCCAGTATACCGATCCAGGCACATAAATGTTACCTCACTAGGATCTGTTATTATACCAGTCCCAGAACAACTGCAACGGTTGCCAGTGAAAAAGCGAGACATTTTGGAGGTGCTGTGTATTGTATATTGCATATTTCAATTTGGTGGCACCTTCTTTCATAGAACAAGATCCTACATTATCAGTCTGTACATATGCTTTACTGTGCATATACAATATTGACCTCCTTAAAAAATTGGATTAAGGAGTCACTCATTTTCAGTTCTAGTTGTCCACTTTTTGAGTATTCTTCTGACTACCTATCTATGAGCCAAGAGATTCACATATGAGATATATTAAAAGGAATACGCAAACTTGAGCAGAAGGTTGGAATCAGAGTCCCGTACACACAATCACTGGACTTGATCACTCAGCATTTTAATCATGTAAAGGGTATGCTGTGTTTTGGATTCTTGCTTCTGAAAACACAATGAATAGATGGTTTACTGACAGTTCTATTGATAACACCTGCAAAATAGCTAAAATAATTCTACATAATTAAGGGGCCACAAAAACCAGTGTGGCATGTTAATCCAACAATTAGTTTTTTTTAATGAATAGCTTGGCAAAAGGTATTCAGAAAATTACTCTTAAACCATATCTGCCTTTGATCACAAGATGGTCAGTAGGTCTTTATTTGTAATTACGTTATAGTACATTATTTTTTACATTTTGGATGGACATACTAAGGCCCTCCTAATGAACATGGTGGCAATCACCGCCGACCACAGTGGTGACGATGAACGGAAGACTGCCAGTGGCGGTGAACAGCACACTGCTGTATAATGATGCCAAAAACTAAAACCTTCAAAAATCCTGCAACATCTAGCCACCTCCAGGGCTTGATGGCGGACAGGCTGTGCACCTCACCCGCCACCACCATGCAGATAAAACCTCCGCCCATGATGCACAAGTCACTGTGGCGGTTAGTGGATGTCGAACGACCATTGGTGGTACAGACCACCACGGCCAGCAATGGAACCCAACAACAATAAATGCACACATTGGCAAGTTTGAAACCTACACACTTGACACACATCCACAACACTACAAAACACTCACATACACACCCCAACAATCCTTTGCAATGCCAATTGCATGATTGAGACTGACAACACTACATGCATACACTGAACACAATATAACAAAAGTCACACAAACAAATACACAATCGCACCCTCACCAATATACCCATAACACCACACCCATAACACACACCATGGTAACCAAAATGGTGTACATTGTGACTTACTTCTGACACTACAGTGCGTGGGATTCCCTTCCTGCAATAAAGGTATGATTTTGAAATTGACTGGCTAATGCATACACACTCAAAATTGTATACTCATAATGACAGAGGACGTACAGTTTGGTGTAGATGTCTTTTATTAACTGTCACAATTTGTAAGTTCACTATACAGTGATATGGAGTGGGCTAATGGTGCATATCCATACTCTGGTGCATGGGCTCAGCTGTTGGTGGCAGTGGGTATTGGTCCATTTCTCCCTTGGTAGTTGGTGTATTGATATTATGGGTCAACATGGTAGCACAGTGGCACACTTGGGAGACAGTTCAGGGCAGAGTCACTTCTTAGCGGGGGCCTTGGTCTTGGCAGGTGTTCAAATGCCATATCTGGGTCTGAGGGCACGTTTGAGTGACAGGTGCAGGGCTGCAGGACTAGGGGTGCTGGTCTCCTGTGTGTCCTCTGGCAGTGCCACCAGTCCAGTATCTGATGCAGATGTAGATCGCAGGGCAGTGTCCTGGCTAGTGGTAAGGGCTTGCAGGTTGGTGGGGGTCTCAGGCTGGCTAGGGTAGTGGTGCTGCAGCACCCTTGCAATGGTGGCCATGGTGGCATTGAGTTGTTTCCATTGCTCCATGGCCTCTTGGTGTTGGGCAATCTGCAGCCTTTGATTCTGCTCCAGGGTGACCAGGATCTGGCCCATCCTGTCCTGGATATGGTGGTATGCTCCCAGGACCTCAGAGATCACCTCCTGGGCTGCAGCATCCATCCTTTGGCCTCCCCCCTGGGCCACTGATGCCCTCCCACTGGCCCTTGCCCCCTCTGCCTGTGTCCCCTGCACAGGTCTGGCAGTCCTACTTGCACTGGGGCCATCATCGTCCTGCCTGTTGGTAGCTAGAGTCTCTGGCCTCTGTACATGTAGTCCACCGGTCTGTGGCCTGGAGACACTGGTGTGAGGTCATTTGGCCAGAGCTGATGGTGGTGGCTGGGTGGTAGGGCTGTCAGTGGTATCCTGGGTGGGGCTGCTGGAGGGAGACAGTCCAGGACTGTGTGACGGGCCAGGGTATTCCTCCCTGTCCATACATCCCTCTCCAGTCTCCTGAGTGGGGCCTATTTCTCCATGTGGGGTGCTGGCAGCCCTTGGCCTTTCTGTCCGGGTGGCATGGGTGGTGGTGCCTGTGGGGGGAATGGACATGTATGTTACATGTACTAATTCGCAAATGGATGCACAGCTCTACCCTATTTTGTGCCTTTATTCCCCTGTCGGGCCATGCAGGGTCCTTTTATGGATTTATCCTTTCATTTTGCGTGGGGGGTGGAGGTGTATTGTTGGTGCCGTAGTGCCATTGTGAATCCTTGCAGGGGTAGGTGACTGTGCACAGGGGCAGGGATGTGGGACATGCATCCACGTCTGACACACATACACCTGGTACAAGCACTCCCTCTACCTCCACTCCCACACCTTCCTCCAAATCCACCCCAACTGCCCCTAAGAAACTTTTCCTCTCCCATATTGAACTGTTTGAACCCATTGGCCCACCCGTCTCGTCCCTAAACGTGCACATCTCTTTACCCAGTCCACTCCTTCCTCATCCAAGTCTGCCACAGTCCACCCTTCCCATTCCTGTGCCACTTCCCCAGAGAGGAAAAAGCCCTTTTTTGCCCCAGGTCCCTCTGCCACCCCTGGTCAAGCCCACTCCCCCACCTTCCAATGCCAAGCCCAAACCCCCTCCACCTCCAAAACGTAAGCCCAAACCACCCACTTCCAGACATAAGTCCCCACCCCTGCCACCCCCTGCCCTGGTTCCCTGAGGTGCCTGGCTGCCCCATTGATGTCCCTTCACAGTGGAGTACCCTGTGCACATGTGGGAGTCAAGTCCGGCCTATTTGGGCCCTTCAGGGTATTCGGTATGGACTTTTTTCCCATGTGTACTAGGTTGCGGTACTTACCTTCGTCGTCTTCGTCGGTGGTCATAGTCATGGAGGTATATTGCAAGGAGCAGCACTGGCATTATTTGCAACTCTCTCTCCATGTCTGCTTCGGCGTGTTGTATGTACCACCAGTGAGTGTTTCCTTTTATTTTGTTAATTTCTGCCACGCTTTACGTGGCGGTGGTTTCTGCCCCTGAACTGGCGGCGGTCTTGAGCTTCAATATTTGGTGGGCGGATGGGGTCTTTCTACAGGCCTGTGGACGGCCTCCACCATCTTCATCGCCACTCCAATGCTGGTGGTGTGTGGCTAGACTGCTACTTGTTTCTCATGTGCTTCATTATTTGGTGTCCGGACCGCCAGGCTGTTGGTGATAGTTACCGCCACCTCCGGCGGAGCGCTGTTTCCCGCCATATTCATAATGGCCACCTAAATTTGGAGAGAAATCCTGTTGTAGCATTTCTGCCATAAAATGGTCCATATAGCCTTGCTGCCTATTCTTTTTATTCTCAGTTATGAATGATCCAGGAACAATTATTGCTGGCTCAATAGGGAAGGCAAGGGTGGGATTCATAGGCAGGATCATTTCTGAGCGTTATGTTTGTGTTTAATCGGTCCCCGATCATGAACAGGAGGAGGACATACCCTATAAGTCATTGACTAGGCCATAATAAACATGTTATAGAACAGTTCTAATTAACCATTTAGAAGGTAGCGTATAGATGTATTTTTTTCACATTTTTCCTGAGCACAGATATGTGAACGATGCTCTCAATGGACAGCTGAGTATATCATAGGCCTTGTGGCTTTGTACTGTGAATAATTAAGGTCATAGTACATTTTGCAGCCTCAATAGTTGTAATAGGTAATTCCCTTATTCAGAGGCTACAGTCATCAATGGGCATATTTATGAACCCCTTATTCTGCAGGAGCATCACTTTTTGGGACACTCCAGCGGCGCAAACTACAAAATCATATCTATGAAGCTATGCAAATCCACATTGCATGGTTTTGATTGACCTTAGAGATATGGAGTAAGGCAAGGCAAGGCAAATCTCTGCATTGTCTTAGTCTGCACTCAGGAGTCGTTAAATGGGCATTGCGGTGGGTACTCCCACGCAACACTTATGGATTTTGATGCTTCCCAAGATATACAAAACTATGGAAACCTGGGGATGCGCCAAAACCTTATGCCTCCCGAGGTGAGGTGTAATGAGGACAAGAGGAAAACAACTCTCAGTATTGCTTTTCTGCAGGAAGATTCCCCTTCCTGCTCAAAAACAAACTTGCCAACAACACAGGCTCTCTTGCACCATGGTGCAAGGGTGCCTGCTTTGGCGCTAGGATGACAATTGACACCAGCACAGGGTGACAGGACAGGAATGCACTGTATTGCATAAATACGATACATTCCTGCCCTCTAACTTTGGCGTAGGGCAGTGCAGAAAGGTGACTTACTTTGCTGCCAAATCCCCATAAATGAGGGCCTCAAGGTTTAGAACAAATGAATGGAGAGACCATGTCTAAAAAGTATTTGATTTAATTGCAGTTTTAAAAACCCTCTGGCAGCTCATCAAGAACATCTTTGAATTTTTCCTGAGCTATGTTTTCATTATGATAATGAGGTGGATCTTGTTTTTGTGAACTATCATGGTTTTGTGAGACAAGAGTTTGGTTCTCCTCTTATATGTTCCTCAGTTGCACAGCACACTTAGAAGCGTTGTGCACACATTTCGGCAGGTGTGAAAAGCTGGCAGAAGGGAATGTCTCTGCAATAGGATATATTCCTTGGAATAATATGTCTGTTTCTCATGCAGTTTCTTCTATACCATTGACAGAGTGTGACTTTGTTGTGAGCCGGCATTCAGTTCAGTTTAGCAAAATTGGGAGATCGTCTGCACCAATACATGAAGCTGCACAGCTTTTGTTTGGCGAGTGATGATGTATAATCATTTTATCTGTGCTCTGAGTACAACAGTGATGGTCTCCTCGCCTTTCTACGCCGCCTGACCATTCTTTTGTTGTTTGTTTTATTATTCATTTTTAAATGTTACATGTATTTATTATGTCATTATAGCTAACATTTTACATATTTAGTTTCAACTGATAACCAAACAAACTGTACATTGCTTCAAACATCTGACGTGACTGCCAGCGTGATAAAAAGGCATAGAGCATGTCCTTGAAGTAATCAATAATGAACAATAGTTTTAAATCACCTCACAAGAATATTTTTCAGAAAGCGGCTAATTGGAAACAACTCACTGTTTCAATGGCATCCTCCACCATACAAAGTTAACCACTGTTAACTAAATTCAGCTTGGGTTACTGTAAAAAAAAAAAATGTAGCGCTGTCATTAACCACCGTGTATCTCATCACCCTTTCTTTGAGAAAAGGCTTATTTGCCCTCTAACCATCTCTTTGTTATTAAAAAAAACACCATGGAAACTCGGGTTTGCTTGGTGCTGGATCTAAGTGGTTCTAGGTTTAGCTGTGTCTGGCGTTAAGGCAGAGTATAAGTCATTGGTGTCATTACACGATATCATGTCATGTATCCGCTCCCTTATAGTCTGCAATACCCCATAAGCAGTCGAATGATTCATGTCTCTTATTCAACAATAAGGCAATAGCGGTGAATTTATGTCTATTGCATAGTAAATCACACATGTAATTCAACAGAACTAAGCCAGGATGCAGCTCTAATGTGATCTTGACCATACTGGATAATTCCTGAAATGATTTTGAGTAATACTTTGCTATAATTGAACATTGGGATTATCAACTCTACATCTAGGTCAACAAGAGCTGTTATATAATCTGTGTGGAGTGAGGTACATTCTGTGTAAACACTTCAAAAAAAGCATTAATCACAATTTTCTATTGAGATATTTCTCCCTCATTTGGGCACAACAGTCTGACCACTGTGCATCTGATAGTGGGCTACCCGGGACTTTATCCCCTTGCTCCACCGCGTGCAGCTGCTCCCTCAAATTTAATGCCTTTAAATTGATTTAGTTGGGTGTCAAAGTGTTTATTCTTTGCAGCGGTATTCAAGTATGTGAGGGCTAAGAAATGATGCAGTTTAGAAGTCTATGGTGGTTATGTCTTCCCATTGGATGATGGTCTCAGAGCTCATAATGTGTCCTGCAGTGAAAACTGGAGGAGAAGCATGTATTAAGCCAAAATAAGCCATTTCCTTTCTATCTTCCTCCACAGAGCTAGATTTTTACTAGGTACAGAGCCATAAGTTAATACGACAACTTTCTTCCTTTGTTGAAGCCCGTCCAGAGTTTGAGATATTTCTTCCTAGTTTTAGTGGCTATGCCAGCATTTTAAACATTTGTGCGCCCTTCTCCTAGTAGACACTTACCTCTGCTATAATAGCTAGCTAGCACATTTTGAGTTGGAAAGTTTCAAGTAACAGCTCCGTCGACTAAGCTAGACAAAGTAATGGTTATGTTTGTGTCAGATAAAGCAGCCCAGGCATAACAAATACCCTTATGCATTAATTCTTAAACTTTTTCCTTGTTGCTTCCTTTGTTCACATTCACACCAATTTTAAATTTCCTTCACAATCTCTGTAGTGAGAGGTATTGCTAAAGAGTAAAAAGAAACTGAGAAATATTTCATTTATACTAAATGGCAGTACGGCTGAAATCATGATCCTTGGCACCAAAGTCTGGGAGGTTGCCATCAAAGTCAGAACCTTCAGGTGCGCGGTTTGTTCACAAATTCAGCTTTAACAGGGCAATTCAGAAGGTGAGGATATTCCTTTTTATTCCTCAGGAGAAGTGTCCCTTGGTTGTAGGGTCAATGAACCTTGCATGGCTACAGTGCGGAAATGCAGTCTACCTTGGACTCCATGACAGGAAATTAAGGAAACTACAGCGTGCCCAGAACATGGTCGCCCTGCTACTTTTCTCTGTGGAATTACAACTATATGTCTGGGGCTTGCCACTTTCTTCACTGGCTTCTATTTAACAGTGGATTTACCGCAAGGTTCCTTGCCTAATACAGTCGGCCATACAGCACCTGGTCAATTAGTTTCTGTCAGATCGTCATGCTTCCTCACATCTTTTATTATCTGCTTTGCTCCTTGCCTAAAATTCCTCACTTTAAGAAGTCATGCCTAAGAGCGAGGTTTTTTCGTGCACCCCAGCTTTGAAATGCTTCCCTTTACAGTTAGGGCTTACATCTCAGCCCCCTCTGGTTCGAACACACATAAAGACTTTTCTATCAGGATAATTACTTGTCATAGGCCGGTCCTCTCTGCCCGTGGTTTCGCTTTCCATCAGATAATTGTTGCAATGAAACAGAACAGATGCAACACATGCAACGTCTGTCGGAAATTGCATCATCATTCAGTTTATGGATTGTTGACTGGTGTGATATATTGTCATAGCAGTGCTAGATGGGATGGTGTTCCGTGCAGTTAGTTTCTGTAAATTAAAATAACAAATGCTATTGGCTTTCGTTTATTTTCCCTCCAATTTGATAACTGGGAGTCAGTTTAACATAATTACATTTGGTACACTTAGATTAGGGCAATAAAGAAGGATATGCACTTCACATAATTTTCAGAGAACTCACTGAGTAAGTGGATCGTACACATGAAACTTTGCGAAGCATATTTATGAGACCCTTGTGCCAACGTTGCATCATTTTTTTTGATGGGATGGCGGCGCAGTCAGTACTCCATATTTACAAGCCGGCGTATGTGGTCCAGTGCATCAGTTTTAATAGGGCTGATTCGAAAAGTAGCTGGGCCAGAAATGACTGAGCCATGCAGAACTTAAGATATGCAAGGTAGGCGTTCCTTCTAATTTTGAACGTAGAACTGACGCTGTGATACCTATGTTTTTTTTTTAAATATGTGACACAACGTTGGCAACGCGGCATGCAGAGCCTGAAATTGGCCAAAAGTCCTGTGCGTCGGCAACCCAGGCATACAAAATGAAGCAGTGGGTTTGGTACATAAAGAGAATACACACAAAGCAGTTTGACAAGCTCAACTACGCCATGGAAGCACTCATTCTTCAGCTAGGAGTTGTGTTGCTCGAATATGAATTTACTTTTGAAAAACAAAAGACAAGAGGCGTCTGGCAAAAGAGGAACAGTTCATTTAATTAAACATTACGGCCTGGGGAAACAGTTACAGAAATGGGATCTGAGAACTGTCTCAATGTACATTTGTTCTGCATGATGTTTTATACATTTCTTTGGGTACAATAAACCAATTACAACATTCCTTTTAAGGTGAACATATGTGAACAATTATCATAGAGTCATAAATAAGATTCCGATAACAAATTCAGGTGGGCCTCAACTTTGAATGGACGCAATGTGGGCCAGCGAGCACGTGCCATGTGGGCGCCTTATTTATGGAATGACCTTAGCCGGCGTTGCGGACTGGTACGCGTAAAAAAAAAATGACTCACACCAGGCAGCACCGGCGTATGGGAAAATGGGGGTTGTGCATCAAAAAGTGGTGCAAGTCAGGTCTGAGGCAAAAACCAGGCCTCACACCGGACTTGCGCCATTTTTTTTTACGCCCAACCTTCATTGACATGACTCCTGTCATAGCAAAGACAAGAGTCATGCCCCCTTGCCCAATGCCCATGCCCAGGGGACTTATGTCCCCTGGGCAAGGTCATTGGGCATAGTGGCATGTAGGGGGCCCAAATCAGGCCCCCCTATGCCACTTAAAAAAAGCAGAAAAAAATACTTACCAGAACTTACATTTACTTCCCTCCATCCTTGGGTGTCCTCCTGGGGTAGGCAAGGGTGGCAGGGGGTGTCCCTGGGGGCAAGGGAGGGCACCTCTGGGCTCCTTCCGAGCCCACAGGTCCCTTAACGCCTGCCCTGACCCAGGTGTTAAAAAACGGCACCCATCAGGCTGTGCAACGTTTTTTAAGGCCCACCCCCTCCTGTGCGTCAAAATGACGCCAGAGTATAAATAAGGCGCACAGCCCTTAAAGTCATTTTTTGGAAGGGAATGCCTACATTGCATATCATTAACGCAAGGCAGGTTCCCTCTTCCAAAAAATGACTCACATTGTGGGATTTTGACGTCGGCGGGGTTGGGCGTCAAAGTATAAATATGGGGCAGGGTTTGCGCCGAATGTGCGTCAAAACATTTCTAAGTCCAGCACATACCGATGTTGAATCACTATGAGGTTGATGGCTTTCAATTCTTCCTCGATTGTATTAAGGCTGATCTCATTGCTGTTCATCATTTGTAGAATTTACTACCTGGTTATTTGCAACCAGTGAGCGGACGCTTTTGCTTGCAGAGTAAAAAAGGGTATGGACCCTCCTGCTGATACTTGTCCATTGGTGTACAGTCTGAATTCCTCGTGAAAGTCCTTAACTGTGCCCAGCCAAAATAATCTGCAGTTCTTTTCTCTCAAGCCTGATGCAACAGAGCCATCTTCATTCTTAGCAGGTGTTGGTACAGATCTGATAGACCTTTTCTGGGAATGTCCAGGGTTGGGGTGTGTATGTTGATGAGGGAACAGAGGACGAGCTGTGTGTAGGAAAACTTGCTGCATTGCCAGTAAGTTCCATCATAATGGTGGTGCCCAATTGCATATCCAGAATGTGCAGGATTGTGCCTCAATTTTCGTTCATATCCAGCAGAATAGTTCCTTTGCCTCTGAAACAAAAGGAATACACTGTGAGTCTCTCTACAATTAGGGGTTGTCCCTTCCCTTCTATCTATGTATACTTAGCTATCTCAGTATCTCAGGTCTCCTGACATGGGGTATCTTTACTGCTATTCAACCCTCCCCTAAAAGACTCATTCACCTTTGTATCATCGGGATGAAAGCTCTACACTGAAACTCTATGTTTGGGATCCACTTGTTGTTATTAAAAACAGCCCCCGATATGCTAAGGACCGTCCTGGAACCATAGATAGAAGTGGGAGTGGACATGTTTGTGCATTGGCTTGATGTTTTTTTTTGGAAATGTCTAGGGGCCAAACAGTGTCCTCCCCTATGGTGCCTTTCCTGCTTATTCTATCTAGTTCACAGTGTGGGTCACACCAAGGTGTCCTGCTGAGATTTTGTGGTCGCTAAAAAAAGGCGGTGATGAAGTGTTGTAAATGTGGTGCACAAGGAGGCTCTATTGTAGGCCTGTTGGGTAAGAGCTAGGTTTGTTTTGTTATTTTAGAAAACATTGCATTCTTGCATGTCATCGCCAATTATTTTCAAGGAATTCCTCCATGTTTATGTAATTTTACTAAGGCAGTAGAGGATGGCCTCCCTTGGGTGCCTAATTTGGAAATGGGTTACTGTTCATGAACCTACTCATTTTTATGGGTTGCTGGGCCTCCCCCTCTCTGTGCCTGACTAAGTGTACGGTTGTAAATTATTTTTACAGTGTGATCTTCTGAGCATGTGGGTAATTTTAATTACTAACAAGCGCTTTGGGGACATTCTAATCCTTTCAATGTCCTAGTGTGCATGGGAGTTCCATTCATGGGGGCAGTGTTTTCAACCTACACTTGCACTGGGGTGTATAAAGAGGAGGCGTGTTGCACTGAACATTGATTGGCGATCGCAATGTGCTCTAAGGTCATGTGTGTACCCCTCTAGTCCTGGCATGTGGCATGCAACGTGAACCTCTCTGGTGGTGCCAGGTATCTTGCCTGTTGCCTTTTCTAGACACCTCTTATTGGGCTAGTTTTGGGCTTCCGTTAATTGGTCATTGGGTGCTTCCCTAGACCTTTGTATGAGCTATTATCTTAGTTGTAGTGAACCAGAGGGGGTCAGAGAGTTATTCTGTGGCCCCCATGTGCCTGGAGCAACAGTTGCAAGGAGACCACCAACATCACCACAACTAATAACACGTAGGTAGCACAGGAGAAAGGAGAGTGCTTTTCACATGCAGATTTCCCTTACTGACCTCAGGAAGGATGAGATCATAACATACTACAGGCTTAGACGTGAGTCCTTCATTGAACTACTCAATTAGATTATGTCAAGGTTGCAACCACCAACTGCCAGGCCAACCAGCATCCCTCCACAGGTCAAGCTGGTGGCAATCCTCCACATGCTGGCATCTGGTCATTCCAGAGCACAGCAGCCAGAGTGACTGGAATATCACAGCCAGCTTTTTCTGCATTCCTTCCCTCCATCCTAGATGCCATCATTAGCCTCACACGATGGTCCCACCTTTTACCCAAGTTACAACAACAGCAGTTGGACACCAAGCAAGGGTTCAATGTCATTGTAGGGTGCATGGGGGCTATGGACTGCACACGTGTGCAACTGGTTCCTCATGCAACAACATCACACCTGTTCCACATTAGAAAGCACACCTACTCACCATCCAGGGAACCATAGACCGTATGGGGATGTTTCTAAATGTGCTGGGCAAGTACCCTTTGAGTGCTCATTATGCCTACATCTTCAGGCACTTCATCATCAATTAGCACTTCCAAGATCATGATTTGGGAAAGGACTACTTGCTGGTAAGTAACTCTACACAAAACTACTAAGAGTAAATTATATATGACTAAATAGCCATCTCTGTGACTCTTAAGACAGTCAAAGCCACTGTGTGTGCCTTTTATGGTGTAAAGATCCAGAGCTTTGCAACTAGGTGCAAAATGCAGTGTTGTATCACTGTGCAACGGAGGGGTTATGTGTCCTTTGTGTGTATCTTTTCATGCTACTCCCATGGTTCATGAGGCATGTCAGGTATCCCACACCTTGTAAACTGTGAATTGTGTCAAATCAATTGCTGTTCCCAGGTCATGTGTACCAAGGAAAAATAACTTAAGCAACCTAAGAGGCTCTTGCAACCTATGTGTGCTGCATTCTATAGAACATATACATAGAGTACCAGGCCTCCAAGGGTACATCCTATGCAGGAAGGTGCCCCCTCTGCACAAAGTCAATTCCACACACAATGCAGACATATGAGTGCCATGTTGCAAGCATGCCTGTCTCTGTGCTAGGCAGGCCGTTGTGTGCCAGTGTAAATTTAAAGGTCAGGAATGTACTGTATGGCTTAAATACTGTCCAAGACTGCCCTCTTTCAGTGATGCAGTTGAGTGTTGATAGGTGACTTGCTGTACTATATAGTGCCACATTCCCAATTATCTTTGCCAGTGTGTCATGTGCATATGGTGGACCCACTGCACTGCGATGTGTACTCTCCGATGTCCAACATTGACATACACTCACTTGTCTGTCAATGGCAGTAGATACAGAACATAAGTGACTAGTAATGTGTCATCTCACTCTGTGAGAATAAATGGAACCACATCAGCTGCAATGGGTTACAAATCTATATTAAACCATGTGCTAAACCATAAAAGCCTTTATGAGTACAAAAGCAACAAAATAGAGAAGTCTGAGATGTGTCTCCTCAATGGCGTACCTACTCTGTATCAGTCAAGGCTCAACATTTTCAAGGGAGTGAGAACAAGTATAGTAGAAAGGAATAAGTGTGTCACACATTCCAGTATTCTTGTATGTTGATGAATGTGTCAGGACCAACACAAGAAGAAGAATTTTGAAAGGCCATGTGTGACATGAAATGGCAGTGTATGCCCCAGACATGGGTAAATGCCAATACTGGATAACAATGTGGCATTAACAGTAGAAAACATACAAATGTCTCAGCCACACTGATAGTGCATGTACAGACGTACACTTAGGTTTATTGCCACATTGACAGATACAACTAATGTAATTGGGAATGTGGTGCAAGTTATCCAAATGAAAACATATACATATAGCAATGTGAAACTCCCAAAGTCTAACAATGCTTGCACACATCAGTCATCAACATACAATTGAATGCAACCGGGACAAGGCACCAAAGTGTTCTTAGGGTACCAATCTCAACATCCATTTACCACAACAATGATGATAGAATCAGGGCATACAGGTACACAGTTCCCTACAAGTTGCTGTAAAACACATACATGTGAACACCAATGTGTTGTGTCCATGTCTGCGGCAGACAGATATTTATACTACATTAATGTGTCTGACATAGAGATGCCCCATATTGCAATACCTATGTGCCAATCCCAGTGCACCAACACAAATTGTCTGATGAAAAGCAGCAGCTGAAGGCTGACAATAAATGGTACAACTATCCATGGAACATGTTTGCAAAGCACTATATGTACTCAACAAAATAACATGCTAAAGTAAGTGAACAATACAAACGCTCTTTCATTGTCAGGTAGTGCAGCAACAACATCAGTGGTTCCACAAGAACATATATGTGTGTGGGTCTAAAACAGGTTGCCACTTTTGGTCATCCCTAATTAAGCATTCCTATAAAGAGGCTGAATGGCAGTACAACCAGGCATTGGGCAAGACCAGGGTATTGTCTGGAGAGTGTTTGATGTGGCGAAGTCTTGCTTTCACCTCTTGGACATGTCAGGTGCGCGATTGCTATATTTCCCCCTATGGTTTGCAAAATAATACTGGTATGTTGCATCCTACACAACATATGTGCATGGACAAATGTCCCATGGGACATGCCCCATGAGGAGCAGTAAGCAATGGAGGAGGATAAAGATGAGGACAAAGGAGAAATAAAACAAACAATGACAGGTAGGCGGCCACACAACCACGTTTACAGAACTGCTTTTTCTAAATGTTCTGTTACTGGATGGACTAAATCTCAGATATGGACTGATTTCAGAAAAATGTAAATACATTTATGTGCACTATCTGTGTGTTGTAAATTTTTTGTCACAGTCACTGTAAATATCATAACACTCACATTCCTTCAACTTGATTTAGGCCTATTCCAAAGGTCTGTAGCTGGGTGTTATACTCATCCCAGCGCAACATTATGTAAAACAAAATATTTGTGCACATAAACATCATGCACAAAACTTATGTGCCTGGGCAAGATATACACAACTGAAATCTAGCATTGTGAGTACTACAATCGTGTATTCAACTTCTGACACTCAAGCACAGCTCCAAGGGAGTATAGATCCAAACATTGTGAGCTGCCACACATGATGTTGGTTTAAGTCACACATATGTACATCGTAGAAGAGCTCCACCAATATCCTGTATTGTAAACATAGGGGCATGAAATGGGCATAGCCACACAGTGAAGCACTGATATACTCCCTAATGCATGGTTGTGTGTGAAAGGACTTTGTAAGTAAAATGAAATCCATGTTGAATACAAAACAATCATGCGGTATCCCCGGTCCCACTGCTGATTTGACTGGCTAGGGCCTCCGCAGGCACACTTGCACAATGGAGCAGAGATGCAAATATCACATGCTAATAGTACTATCCTTTGAGCCTAACTCCACTATCTATATGTGATGCAGGACCAAGCTCACAGTCACATAGTGAACTAAAGTGGCTAGTAGATTTTTTAGGACATGTCCAACATGCAGTGTGGAAATGTATTACTTACTGGCACATTTCCCACTGCATGTTCTCTGTTATGTTTCAGAATTCATATGTTACCATTGTGTGTGTCTGGGTACCCCAAGCAACAGTCAACGAGCCTATATCTGGTGCAGCAAGAGCCAATGCATTGATTTGTGAAACACTCAGCATTACTGACACTTTTCATGCCTACACCATCAGACCCAGCATTTATCACTGCCTGGACACAGTCCTCCGTAACACAGACCTAGCAAGTGCTGCCAACCCAGTCCACAGCTGTTCCAAGTACCATTCAACACTGGATGTAGTTACGCATGTATTACTTGATTGCAGCCTCATCGCAGTGAAGAAACTGCTTCCAAACCACTTTCAAACCACTGAAAAAAGATAATGTACTCAATTACAAAAACATTGTTACAGTCTCAATATTTTAGCACTCTACATGTCTAATGTAAAATGCTATTATGTCACACATAAGCACACTATGGGGGTTATTCTAACTTTGGAGGAGGTGTTAATCCGTCCCAAAAGTGACGGAAAAGTGACGGATTTACCACCAGCCGTATTACGAGTCCATTATATCCTATGGAACTCGTAATACGGCTGGTGGTATATCCGTCACTTTACCGTCACTTTTGGGACGGATTAACACTCCTCCAAAGTTAGAATAACCCCCTATGACCAGTTAAATGACAAACATAACTAACCCTTGGACCTGTCTGCTATAACTGTAGCCCCAATGGAAGTGGGTACAGGCTGTGATATCTTGTTTGTCACTGTCTACATTACAACTCTCATTTTGGGCCAGTAACATGTTTTAAAAGTCAATGCACCACCCCTGATACGTGGAGCAATGCACCACTTGTGCCGGTTGTAACTAGACATCTAGGCCAATGTGTGTACAAATTCACATAAGTGCCAATGCGGTGTGCCTTCATCTTACAATATCAAATTAAACACCAATGCATCAAAACAAAATGGGTGGAAATGCAGCCAAGAAATAATGCAATGAGTGTGGCAGGTTGCACACGAGGAAGTGTGGTTACTTTCACTTCTCTTTCTCTCTGTTAGTCTGTGTTGGGTGCAGGTGGTTTTTGAGAGTTTGACTGCGATTGTTGGTTGTTTTATCTGGTCTTTGTGTACTCTGTGTCTCTAAAGTGAGTCATTGTTGTCCATTATTGTCCTTTTGTGTAGCTGTGGGTTTAATTATTTTCTATAGAGTTAGTGGGAAGGATAGGGACATATTGGGGAGGGTGAAGAATTTTTCAGAGCTGGAGCTGAGTGGCCACTTTTGCTTGGTCATGCAATATCTGCTCAGGATGGTTGCGGCTGGTGGCAGGGTGAGTCCGAGATACCCAGCAAAAGATAAAAAAAGACAGGTGGGAGCGTGTTCACTGGCACCACAGGAAGATCCTTGAGGAGGAATGTACTGCACAACAGATGAAGCACAGTTGGGCTGATGTGCTGGCATGGGAGGTCAATCTCATTGACTTCCTGAGATTGGCGGACCTGTCAGTATGTATGGTTGTTTCCTCTGATGTTTCTGAAGTATCTATTTAATTAATACTAAACAAAAACATGCACTGTACACCATTAAAAAAATAATTTGTATTGATTGCAATGTTCATTATGTATATCAAAATGTGATGAAATCAGGGACACAATGAACATGAATTGACTTTATGACATAAATCTAGGAATATGGTTGGGCCATTACATCACTTTTAGTGATGTAGCAGTGACGTAAACCTCTCAACCATATCTATAAATCCACGCTAAGCAACTTTGCGTGGCTTAGAATGGCCTCATAGAAATGGAGTAAGACAAGTCTGCAGAAATATCTGCTTTGGCTTACTCTGTGTAAGGGAGACCATCCATGGAGTTGTGGTAGGTGATCCCCTGCCACAACAATAGATTGTCGTACATCAGCGAGTTTACAATGCAATGTACACCTGGGGATGCATCACAAGCTTACACCTCCCCAAGGAGGGTGCAATAGTGAGTTTTTCTTTATACCTCCTTGTTTAATTGCAATTTATTTGCTTGCTGCATTTTGCAGCACACATTGAAGATCAAAATGCCTCCCAGGGTTTTTATGTACAGGCATATGCCCCTTACTGCACCAAAACAATCCTGCACGTAGCACAGATACCTTTGTACCATGGTGCCAGGGAGCCTGCATTGGTGCTAGTCTGCTGAAATTGTACCAGCACATGGGGAAAGAAAAGGAATGTGCCATATGCTATCCAATGGCACATTCCTCCCCTCTCACTTTGACACAGACCAGTCCAGCTATGTGTCATGGAACAATGTGGTCTTAGATGATGCTGCCCATAATAACTACATCACATGCCTGAGCCATGTTTCAATGATATGATGATGGATACTTCTGAACTACATCCTCAAGCCAATTCAGTGCTACATGCTGATTAGCAGTGTTCAAAGTTTTTGCAAAATCAGATATTCATCACTAAGTTGTTATGTAAATATGAAATACTGTGTTAGCATAGCTTATAAGATGTACCTGTAAGCATATGGTAAAGCACTGTCTACAATGCTGTGTTCAAAATCATATTTTCCATGGGGACAGAGACCATTCATAATGACCCCAATGCTACCAGTAGGTGTCATGAGTACATACATGTATGTTGAATGTTTAGGTCTGTGTGTTATCTAAGGTACATGTAACACTGTGACGTTAATCTGCTGTGTGAAACACAATAGAACCTGCCCACAGTTTAATTGTGAATGAACATGGAAGCTTACTATTGTGAATGTAGGGTGTACATACGCAGGCGCACATGATGTAAGCATGTTAGCATTTTGATAATGTATAAACATATATAGTCATTTGGCTTTGGGCACTCTAACCATCACCTGTTGCAGCTATACATTTATGGGGCATATTTATACTTTTTGATGCAAAACTGCACTAACGCAGTTTTTGCAAAAAAAGATTAGCACCCGCTTGCGCCATTCCTGAGCACCAGCCGGGCGCCATATTTATGGAAAGGTGCAAGCCGGTACAATTGGTGGGCTAGCGTAAAAAACAATAACGTGAGCCGGGTGGGGCTGGCGGTATGGGAGAAGGGGGTTTTGCACCAAAAATGACATTAGGCTGGTTAGAGTTAAAAAATGACTATAATCTGCCTAATGTCATTTTCTGACGTAAAACCATCTATACCACATGACTCCTGTCTTAGAAAAGACAGGAGTCACGTTCATCGCCCTAATGGCCAGCACAGGGGACCAGTGTCCCCTGGGCATGCCCATTGCACCCTGTGCCATTCAGGGGGCCCCAAGTTGGGCACCGATGGAACTTTAATAAAAAAAAATACTTACCTATACTTAACCTACTTACCTGGGATGGGGTCTCCCATCCTCCGGTGTCCCTCTAGTGTGCTTGGGGGTGTACCAGGGGCTTAAGAAGGGCACCTGTGGACACATTCCATGGTGTTTAACCATGGAAATAGGTCCACAGGTCCCTTAACGCCTAGTCTAACCCAGGCATTAAATAATGGTGCAAACCAACCTTTGCACCCTTATTTAGCCCCTCCTCCCACCTGTGCATCATTTTAACACAGGGTTATAAATATGAGGCTATGGGGTTAGCACCATTCTTTAGACAGGAACACCTACCTTGCATCTCATAGATGCAAGGTAGGTTCACTCATCTAAAAAATTGTGCAAACTTCAATATTTTGACGTTAGAATGGTCTAACGTCAAAATTTATATATGGAGTTAGTTTTGTGCTGAATTGCTTAACAAAAAATATGCAAATTTGGTGCAAATGGGTCATAAATATGCCCCTAAGTTTCAAATTATGTAGTAGCACAGTGAAATGTGTGTTCCTAAGGATGTCTAGCTATTGGTCAGTTGTAAATGTCAACAATTGGGTTGGACACACACACTTATGATGTGCAATATTTTTACACATACACTGTTAGTATGCATGTACAGGTAGTTATGGTGGAATCTGAGGCACAGTGTGTCAATATGCCAAATGTGTCGCATTAACATGCAGCGTACTTAGCCCATAAATGGCACATACTTTAGATCTCTCAGGCTAAACATTTAACTCTTATGTTTATGTTTAGGTGTAGTTGATGTTAGTATTGTGAAAATAAATGTGTGTAAAGAGGAGTGGGAGTTGATGTCTACCATGTTGTTTGTGCTAAATGTATAAGATAATTTAACATATTAATTTAGTATAATTTACTATAAATTTATTTAAGGTAGTAGGTGTAAAATAGATAGATTAAGGTAGGTTAGGCAAAGATGAGATATAGTATAGTAAGTTAGTATAGGGTAAGTAGGTTAAGGTAGTTTCGGCTTAGATTACATAAAGTAAGTTAGTAGGTCATATATATATTTTCTTAGCTTAAAAGATAAAGGCCCTCAATACAACCCTGGCGGTCGGTGTTAAAGCACCGGTAATACCGCCAACAGGCCGGCAATAAAAAAAGGGGATCATGACCACAACAGAAACCGCCAACACAGACAGCCACTTTAACACTCTGACCGCCACTGCGGAAGCAACAAACATCGCGGAGGTCACTGCCAACAGCCAGGCGGAAGACAATGTACCGCCCACCCCATCACAACCCACCAATCCGCCAGCTTTTCTGGGGCGGTACCAACACCATCAAAAGCACAGCAGAAACAGTGTTTGGCAGGGAAACAACTCACCTCTCGACACTCAATGAAGAACCAGGACGCCATGGAGACTGAGTTACAGGTCCTGCCCATGCTGGTCTACCTCCTCATCTACCAGGAAGGCGCCGGTGATGACCACGGTGAGTACTGCACCTAATACACAGGGGAGGGGAGAGGAAAGAGAGAGTGACACACAGATGTAACAGGCAACACCTCCACCCCCAGCCCCACCCCCAACACCACACAAACAAACACATGCAGCAACATTACATTTACACCCCGTAACCCCGTGGAAAAACGCAAGGACAAAAGGAATATTGTTAAATCATTGATATTTTAGAAATAGGCAGATATACGTAACGATTATAAAAACAGTATTTACAAAAATATACAATATGTACATAAGGCTGTACATTGTCCTTTCCAAATGTCCGTGGGTCACTGGGCCAAAAATCATGGGCCAAGCCCACACTTGACTCCTGCCTCAATACGGAGAGAACACTGCAGGGGCATCAGGTCTAAAACACACAGGCACCTCAGGTGATGGGGAAGGGGGGGCACCTCAGCCGGAAGATGGAATAACACCACTGCTCCTTGAGAGGGCTCCATGCCCACAGCGATGTCCTGGGGAGTTCAAGGCCACAGTCTCTCAAGTGGGTGATTTGCTCATTGCTTGGTCCTGGGGAGTGCAAAGCCACAGTCTCTCAAGTGGGTGGGTTGCCCACTGCTTGGTCTTGGGGAGTGCAAGGCCACAGTCTCTCAAGTGGATGGCTTCTCCCACTGGTTCTGGAGGGGGCTTGGTACCCAGTGTGCTTCATCCTGCCAAGGATAGGGTGAGTGGATGCCTTTCTCCAATGGTTCCTGAGGGGTCTTGGTGCCCAGTGTGCTCCATCCTGCCAAGGATAGGGTGAGTGGATGCCTTTCTCCACTGGTTCTGGAGGGGGCTTGGTGACCAGTGTGCTTCATACTGCCAAGGAGGGGCTGAGTGGATGCATATCTCCATTAGTTCTGGAGGGGGCCTTGTGCCGAGTGATGCAGCACTTGGGGTGTGGTGGTTCACATTCCCTCACCTGGGTGACTGAGGCATTAGATTTTCAGGGACCAGGTTGCATGAAAGTCCATGGAGGCAGGGCTAGACTCCATCCTGCAGCTCCTAAGGCTGCAAACTGGTGGCAGTGTTGCTGCTGGTGGGGGTGCTGTCAGTGGTGGTGGGAGGCTCCAGCCTGACTCCTGCAGTGTCGGACAGCCGCTCACTGGGGCTGCTGGTGCTGGTAGTGGTCCTACTGTCAGCAGTGCAGGTGGCGGTGCTTGCGGCAGTGCCTGCGGCGGGGCTGCTGGCGGTGCTTGCGGTGGTGCAGGTGCCTGTGCTGCCAGTGGTGGAGGCAGGCCCCAGCCCTTCTCCTGCAGCCTCAGATGTCTGCCCACTGGGGATGCTGCTGCTGACAGTAGTGGTGGCAGCTGTGGTGCAGGTGGTGGTGCAGGTGGCGGTGCTTGCAGCAGTGCTTGCGGCGGGACTGCTGCAGTGCTTGCTGCAGGGCTGCTGCAGTGCTGCCTGCGGTGCAGGTGGCTGGGCTGTCGGTTCTGCTGGTGGGCTCCAGGCCTTCACCTTCAGCCTCCAGCGGCTGAAGTGCCTTGCCTTGGGTTTTCCGCCCCTTCCTCACCTTGGCAGATGCTGTTGTGAACTTGGCTCTGGCAGCTGGAGTTTTGGAGGAGGCTTTGCTGGGTGGGTCGTACTCCTTGTCCTTGCTGCATGTTGTCCCTTTCTTCACCTTAGCAGATGGCGGAATGGTTTAGTCCTTTGCGGGGGTTGGTGGCACACTGGCTGGTCTGACGGGTGCCCCCTTTGAGCCTCTGTGAGTTGCAGGTACCACAGCGGATGCTGACTTGGTGGTTGAGATGCTGGCTTGGGGTTCTGGTCACCCTGGCCCGAGGGGAAAGACGGGGGGAGGGGTAGGGAACAGGTCAATATTTGCCAGGAAAATCTTTTTAGACACACTGGGGCGGGAAGAGGGAAAGGGTTTGGGAGTGGAGGAAGAGGGACTGGTGGTAGGAGGTGTCTGTCTGCTGAGTTTGGGTGAAGGTACATTTGCTGGATGCTGTTGTGAGGTGGATGGCTGATGGGTGGGTGGGTGCTTGCATTTGTGTACTTTGGGAGGAGGGGTCACAGACACACTGGGAGAG
Source organism: Pleurodeles waltl (assembly GCF_031143425.1). Classification (NCBI taxonomy): domain Eukaryota; kingdom Metazoa; phylum Chordata; class Amphibia; order Caudata; family Salamandridae; genus Pleurodeles; species Pleurodeles waltl. Next base: position 254,376,377 of record NC_090438.1, on the reverse strand, counting down.
GACACAGGGGACGTGTGCATAGATGTGGGGATGGTGACTGCCAGTGAGGGGTGAGTAGTGATGGGCAAGATGGTGATGGATGTAGCGAATGAGGATTTAGTGCATGTGAGTGGAGACAATACTGGGAGGGAGGTGGACGAGGAGGAGGAGGGGGACACAGTGGAGGCAGTTGATGTTGGTGTGTCTGCATGGGTATGAAGCTTGTGGGAGTATCTGTGGGATGATGTGTGGTGCTTGTGTTTGCCTGAACCCTTTCTGTGTGTTGATTTGGGTGAATGCTGGTCTGAAGGTGTGCTTGGGATAGGCTGGGGTTAAGGGGATTGGGACTGGGTAGAGGAAGTTGTAGGGGGAGGCTAGACACAGGGACAAGGACTGCCATCAGGGAGTTGGCCAGAACCTGAAATGGTCTCTGTTGGGCCGCCACGCCAGAGTGAACACCCTCCAGGTATGCATTTGTTTGCTGCAAATGCCTCTCGACACCCTGGATGGCATTCAGAATGGTTGACTGCCCAACAATGAGGGATCTCAGGAGGTCAATAGCCTCCTCACTGAGGGCACCAGGGATGACTTGGGCAGGGCCGGAGGTGCCTGGGGTGAAGGAGATGCCCAACTTCCTGGGTGAGCGGGCACGGGAAACATGCTTAGCGGCTGCTGGGAGGGTGGTGCTGGTAGTGGGGGTGGCAGCTACACCTATTGTTAGGGTGGGCACAGAGGTGTCCGCCACCGCCAGGGAGCTTCCATCGAAGGAGGAGTCGCTGTCTTTGGTCTCCCCTCCTGTCCCCGTCGTGGTGCTCCCCTCGCCCTCCGTCCCACCGGTGCCCTCACCGTCTGTGGATTTGGCCTCCAGGCCCATGTGGGATGCAGCTCCCTCCGTCACCAATGCCTCTGCTCCTCTGCCAGATGATGCTAATGCACACAGAGACAGGGTGACAAAACAAAAAGGGGGGGAAGAGATAGAGGATACACTTGGTCAGTGCCATCAACACCTCTACCATTGGCGTACACAACACACAGGGAGCAGCCCTATGCACTAGACCATGCCCAACCAGTTACTAAGATAGTCACCAGCCCATGGGGTACAATGTCTAACGCCATCAGCTGCTCACCAGAAAACCACAGGACCCTGCCCAGTAGTATATGCCCACTAACACTATTGGGATAGTTGTGCTTCAGGACCTGCCTAACAAGGGACCTACCCTGCCATTTTCACCCTGGCCTAGGGGCACCCATAGCCCACATCCCCCAACCAGGTACCTCTTAATGTGTGCAAAGTCAGGAGTCAGATTCTATACTCACCCCCTTGTGGCTGTTGTGATGCCTTCAAGTGCCCATCCAACTCTGGATAGGCCACCGCCAGGCGGCAGAACATCAGGGAAGGTCATGGTGCGACGGGCACCCCTTCCTCGTTGGGAGGCCAGCCCCAGCTGGGCCTCTGCCATCTTCTATGCCCAGCGGCGCAGGTCCTCCCACCTCTTGCGGCAGTGGGTGCTCCGCCTGTCAAAGACCCCGAGGGTCCGCACCTCCTTGGTGATGGCACACCAAATACCTTTTTTCTGGTGGGCGCTGACCTGCAGGGAAAAAACAGCAGAAAAGGGAATTAGTCAACCATCTGAACCGTAAGACTCACGGCCCACCAGATCCCTCCCATCCCCTGACGCACATACATTGTCCACCTTACATGCTGCACTCTGGCCAGGATGCCTCTGCCCCCCCCACATGTGGCTTACATACACAGCACTCCATACATTCATGGCCCACCCATCATTCTCACAATGTACTCACCTGTTTGTCTGGAGGACCGTAGAGTAACATGTACTGGGGTAGGACCCCATCCACCAGTTTCTCCAACTCCTCCGCAGTGAGGCCGGGGCCCTTTCCCTAGACACATGAGCCATGTGTCGGTTCCAGACACAGGTCACAGCAGCACTTGCAGTGTAGGTCCTCTCCTTTTCAAGGTCAAGTATCAAGTGAGTGGATGGATAGAAAAAGGACAGTGACGTCTGCGGCGGTGCGTACCGTCACCGTTGGTGTAAATCGCCATTGGCTCCTGGAACCCATAGTGCCCAATGATAACCAATGCAAAGTGGTCATCGATTGCCTACCGCGACGGCACACAACGCCAATGCAATTACCTCATTTACACTTGTCCCTCCTCACAGGTCAGGCATCCGCCATTTACGGGGGCACAGGGCATGGCACCTAACTGCGTCACAGCAAACATTGGCACGGCAAATGATTGTCGGGTTCACATTTTGTTTCTGTAAAGTAAACAAATCATCATTAGTGCAATAGATGTGGGAATATGACCCTCTGCTCACTGTTCTCTTCCATAGGTTTAACCACTGAGGCTGAATGGTGGGATCCTCCAGTGTACAGACCCCTGGTGGACCTTGCGACAATGGAGGACAGACACATTATCATTACATACAGACTTGATCGGGCCACAATCCAAGAACTGTGTGCCCAATTGGAGCCAGACCGGATGTCAGCTCTCCGCCAGCCCACAGGTATCTCCCTATAGTGCAGGTCCTATCAGTGCTCTATTTCCTGGCAAGTGGTTCCTTCCAAACAACAGTGGCCACTGCATCAGGGATGTCTCACCCAATGTTCTCCAACATGTTGAGCAGAGTGTTGTCTGCCCTGCTGAAACACATGCGCAGCTACATTGTGTTCCCCCAGGTGGAGGATTTGGCCACAGTGAAAGCTGACTTTTATGCCCTGGGTCATATCCAAACATCATTGGTGCCATTGATGGTACACATGTGGCATTTGTCCCCCCCCCCAGAGAAATGAACAAGTTTTCAGGAATAGAAAAAGCTATCACTCTATGAATGTGCAGATGGTGTGTTTGGCGGACCAGTACGTCTCCCATATGAATGCCTAAAATCCTGGCTTTGTGCATGACGCCTTTATCTTGAGGAATAGCAGCAGCCCATATGTGATGGGCCAACTCCAGAGGCACCGGGTGTGGATAATAGGTAAGCCAAAGGTCCCCACATACTATGAGAAGGTGTCTGGGTATGGGTTTGTCCCTAAGGGTTAGTGTGTGTCTAACAGTTGTCCCTCGATATTTGCGGGTGACTCTTGTTACCCCAACCTCTCATGGCTAGTGACCCCTGTGAGGAATTCCAGTACAAGGGCAGAGGAATATTACAATGAGGCACATGGGCATGCAAGGAGGATTATTAAAAGGACCTTCGGCCTCCTGAAGGCCAGGTTCCAGTGCCTCCATCTGACAGGTGGCTCCCTGTACTACTCACCAAAAATGGTGTGCCCGATCATCGTTGCATGTTGCACAACGTGTCCTTGAGATGCCAGGTGCCTTTTCTGCAGGAGGATGTGCCTGGAGATGGTCATGTGGCAGCAATGGAGCCTGTGGCAGAGGAAGAAGATGTTGACAACAGAATCAATATAATTCAGCAGTACTTCCAGTGACACACAGGTAAGACACTATAAGTTCACTTTACATTTCAGTTATCTGTTGGACATTGTTCAAGGCAGCCTCTTACCCTATGTCTATGGCCACTGAATGTACTCTTTGGCATCTCTATTTTCTGATCTCTGTGCCCCACTCTGGCTCCTGCTGTGTGTACTGCTGCCCACCAAAGGTCACTCCAAAGTATATTTCACTGTACATTTGAGTTGCAATGCTTTGATAATGTTGTACTTATACATTTGTGAATCATTTGACAAACTGCAGATTAGTATTTGTTCCAAGGGTGTTTATTTAGGTGCTTGTAAGTAGAGGGAGATGTGCAATGGGCTGGGCTGATGATGGAGGAAAGTCCAGGGTAGAGTCCAGTCTCTTGGTATCACAGGTGCATTGTCCAATGGGGCATAGGAAGTGGAGTAAAGACAGTTCAAGGTGGACAAGGTGACTGAGTGGGACAGAAGGGTGACAATCAGGAGAGTCTTATTTCCTGGCAGAGGTCTTGGCAATGTTCTCTGGCTTCTGCCTGGATTGCAGGGACCGTTTTCGGGGTGGTTCTCCTTCTGCAGGGGGTGGGGTGCTGGTGGCCTGTTAGTCCTGTGGCGGGCCTCCTGTCCACTAGCGCCGACAGAGGTGGAAGGCTGTTCATCAGTTTGGCTAGTGTCAGGCACCCGTTGTTCTGTCATTGCCTCCCTCATGGTCTTGCCCATGTCAGCCAGCACCCCTGCAATGATGACCAAGAGGGTGTAGATGTTTGTTACGTCATCCCTGATCCCCGGGTACTGTCCTTCCTGCAACCGCTGGGTCTCCTGTAACTTGGCCAGTATCTGGCCCATCGTCTCCTGGGAATGGTAGTACGCTGCCAGGATATTGGAGAGTGCCTTGTGGAGAGTGGGTTCCCTGGGCCTGTCCTCCCCCCGCCGCCCAGCGGTCCTCCCAGCTTCCCTGTTGTTCTGTGCCTCTGTCACTGACCCCAAGTCCCTGATCGTCCTGTGTTTGTGGGGTTGCCTGGGGTCCCTGTAGTGGTGGATACAATGCTGATTGACGTGTCCTGGGGACAGTGGCATGGGCCCGCTGGGTGGGTGCTGTGCTAGTGTTTCCTGAGGGGGGAGGCTCTGTGGTGGGTTGGGACTGTGGCAGGGTACCTGACTGTCCAGAGGTCCCTGATGGGCCAAGTTGGTCATCCTGATCCAGGCGTGCAGAGCTGCTATCGAACTGTGGGCCTCTTCAGGAGGGGGACTGGATGTAGCGGGCACCTCCTCTCCGGTGACGTTGAGTATGGGTCCTGTGGGGATGCAAATGCAGTGTTAATGTATCTATGTGTGCCATCTTGTGCATGGGTGTCTTTCCCTGTATGGTTGGGCCTGCCAGCTTGGCCTTGTGTGAGTGGTGATTTTGTGGGCTGGGTGAGTCTCTCTACTGGGCATGATGTGGTGATACATGTCCATGCAGGTCTGTGTTGGGGGTCCATGCTTTGGTGTTGCATGCAGGGATTGGTATTGGGATGGGTGGGTTGTGATAGTGGGGTATATGTGAGGTGTTGGAGTGATGGGTGTGAGGCTAGGGGTAGGAGTTTGTGATGGCATGCAGGTAGGGTGGGGGGATAAAGTAGTAAAGATTTAACTTACCAGAGTCCAGTCCTCCTGCTACTCCTGTGAGGCCCTCAGGTTTCATAATTGCCAGGAGTTGCTCCTCCTGTGTTGTTAGTTGTGGGGGAGGAGGTGTGGTTCCACCTCCAGTCCTCTGTGATGCTACCTTGTGTCTTGCAACCATGGAACACACCTTCCCCCGTAGGTTGTTCCACCCCTTCCTGATGTCATCCCTGATTCTTGGGCGCTCTCCCACAGTGTTGATCCTGTCCACGATCCTCCGCCATAGCTCCATCATCCTAGCAATGGACGTCTGCTGCACCTGTGATCCGAATAGCTGTGGCTCTACCCGGATGATTTCCTCCACCATAACCCTTAGCTCCTCCTCAGAAAACCTGGGGTGTCTTTGGGGTGCCATGGATGTGGTGTGTGTGATATGTGTGAGGATGTGTGGGGTGATGTGAGGGGTGATGTGTGGAGTGATGTGTTGGGGTGTATGCTGTGATGTGCGTGGATGGTGTATTGGTGATGGTGTTGTGTGCCTCTGATTGAGTGGGTGCTCCTGGCTTGTGTCTCTCTGTGTTGGCAATCTATTTTTTTCATTGAAAGGATTGTGGGTAATGTGGGTGTGTGTTTTATAGTGGTGTGAGTGTGTGGGTGTGGTGTGTATGTGTGTCAGGTGTGTGCAGTTTGAATTGTCCAATCTGGTGGTGTTTTTTAAATGTGTGTGTATTTTGAGTGCAGCGGTGTGTACCGCCAATGGTTTACCACGACTGAAAGACCGCCACAATGATTTTGTGGGTCGTAATACTGTGGGTATATTCCTGTTGGCGTAACGGTGTGGGTTTGGCTATCACCAGTTTATCACTGACCTTTGGGCTGGCGGACTTGTGTGGGTGTCTGTATTGTGGCGGTATTCTCAGTGTGGGCCTTAATACCTGTAGCGGAATACCGCCACGGGCACGGTATGTTGACGGCCGTCAGCATGGCGGTAGGCGGCATTTACCGCCACAGTTGTAATGAGGGCCCAAATGTAAATACATACATATTCATACTACTTTCACAGCCTCGTAATCATTTAATTCTGAAGAGTTGTCATCATTGCTCACAATGAGTTGAGTACATGAAGTAAAAGATTGCCTTCATTGTTTGTAGATATTGTGTGAGGCCTATAGACAAGAGTACATCTACCTCACACTTGAGTCACTAAAGTACTCTTTATCAGTCTTTAGGCATTGTGAGTGCTTCTATTCATGCGAATTGACGCACAGCCCAACACAGATAGTCATCTACTGTTGTACTGTTTGTGTACGAGAAGTTGCTTATATAGTATGGATGGTTCTGTCTCTCAAGATTACCAATTCCTGAATGTCCTGGGACGCAGACAGGTGCCTGCCACTCACACACTCAGCCTTGTACCATAGTAGTGGGAGGTAATTGTTGTTAGCTGTTTGTAAATCATGAATGTAGTCCCACCCTGCCTGGATAACCTCAATCATCATTGGCATTGAGAACTTGCTAAGTGTGGCAGTTCATGCATTTACCTTGGCAAACTACTTGCTAAGTTCAAAATTCATAAGTGACACATGTCCTCTTCCCCTAGGGATGTGTAGCTTTGTTGCTGGGCCTTTGCTTTAGTTACTTATTTTGGTAAATATATTGTCGGATTGATATCATGGGTTGTTACATTCACACGTTAGACCTGAAAACCTTAAGGTGGCCATCCCCCAACCTTTTGCCTCCCTCCATTTTTCTGACCCTGTTTTGCTGGTTTTAGGATTCTGTGCACTTTACCCCTGCTAACCAGTGCTAAAGTGCATGTGCTCTCTCCACTAAACGTGATAACATTGGCCCAAACACAATTGGCAAATTTAATTTACTCAAACGTCCTATTAAGATGCACTAGATGTGCCCAGGTCCTGTAAATTAAATGCTGCTAGTGGGCCTGTAGCACTGATTGTGCCACCCAGATAAGTACCTCAACCATGTCTCAGCCCTTCCATTGCAAGGCATGTGTGTGCAGTCTGTCTGACTCTTTGACTTGCCATTTAAAAGTACTTGCCAAGCTTTAAACTCCATTTTTTCTATGTATGTCACCCCAAGGTAGACCCCAGTTAACCCATAGAACAGGTGCTATGTAAGTAAAATACAGCACATGTACTTATGTGTTTGACCTGTTCTGGTGGTGAAAAACTCACAAATGTGTTTCTCACTACTGTGAGGCCCACTCCTTTCATAGGGCAGCATAGGAACTGCCCTTATATACTTTTACTTGGTAGATTCTGATCTGAAAGGAGTAGCCCTGTCACGTTTAGTATGGCCAGAATGGTAATATAAAATCCTGCCTATTGGTGAAATTTGATTTTATATTACTATTATAGAAGTACTGGGCTGTTCTCTGCACTTACTGCCATCTGTGCCTTACAGGGTGTCTCCAATCCACATCTGATCTGTGCTGGTTGACAGCTCCCCTTGTGCATTCCACCCAAACAGCCATGAACACAGGACACTCAGTCACATCTGTATTCATATGCATACTGAATGGGTCTCCCTGGGCAAGAAGGGTGGAGGGGCTCTCTTTTACACTTCAAAGGCCAGTAGCCTACCCTCACACAAAGGACTGATAACCCCCACATTGTTCCTGGCAAACAGGGCTGGGTTGTAAGGGGAACTTGTGTACTTCAAAACCACTCTTTGAAGTGTCCCCCACTTCAAATACATTTTTGGTTATATATTCTGGGTCTGTGATCCTTCAAAATCAAACACTTCTGGATCTACAACTGGAATCTGTCAGAGGGACTACCTGGCTGCCCAAGGGACTCATCTGGATTGCTTTGCTGGAAGGACTGCTGCTCTGCTTGTTGCTCTTCTGCCTGCTGGCCCCTGACTCTGCTGGAAGGACTCTGCCTTACCCAAAAATGCACTCCAAAAGCTTGGATTGAGCTTGCCTCCTGCTCTGAAGTCTCAGGGCCACAAAGACTTCACCAAAGAGAAGAAAATCCCAGTGCTTAGGAAAATTACTGCAATGCCTGCAGAAATTGATGTAGCACCTGCCTCGTGGTTGGCAAATCGCCACATTGCCTACTGAATCAAGGTAGCCCCTGCTCCTTCTTACCAGGCCATCAAAGATTTTTAACGCATCATCCCTGGGGATCAAAATATCCCTATAATGCAGTGAGGAACCAAGGCCTTGCTCCTGGAAATCAATGCATCCCCTTGCAGCGTGGAAAAAAACACATCTTCTGTGCCACGCCAAACAATCTGATGCAGTGCCTTATTTTTCAACGCACCTCCTCCTCTGTAGCCGGCATACATTGGTATTTTTGATGCACCCCAGGTATTGTCTGTTAAAAGGATACAACCAGTGATTCTTAAGGATTTAGACTCATTTAAACCTTTAAAAAGTGATATTTTGACTTGTGCATATTGGATTTTTGTCGTTTCGGTTTTATTTTATACAGATAAATATTAGCTATTTTCCTAAACTGGTGTGGGGTACTTTTTGTGGTGTTTTCACTGTGTTACTGTACGAGTTATTGCACAAATACTTTACACATTGCCTTCTAGATTATGGCTTCCCGATCTGTACAAAGTTACCAAAGGGTGGGCACAGGATAATATGGATTGTGTTGTGACTTACCCTGAAGGGTGTATACCTCTGTCAATTAGTGACCCACTTTTAAGCAACACTTGTAGATAATAATTGACACTACATATCCCAAAGTACCTTTAGACAACATGTATCTTTTGAGACAGGACCACAAAGAATTATTACTAGCTTTTCATGCATACTGACATCCAATATGTTGCACAGAGGTTCTACATCCTTGGGTGGCATAGGTATGATGCTCAGTCTGTGCATTAATATCTGCATTTTGTTAGTGCATGCATAATTAGGGTAACTTTGTAACTCTTAAGTGTAGGCATTGAGGCTATCATATGTGCTTGATCACTTTGTCAGGATCACAGAGAAAGACATATGTTCAAATGTGTAAATGTGTTGGTGTATCACATAGCTCACAGGATCTATTTTGTGCAGTTAGACATTTGTGTTGCTAAAAATGCATTGTTACTGTGTCCATCAAAAAAATGATGCATATTTTCACACAATGACTTTCAACACTTAAATGAGACTTAAGACATAGGGCCTGATTACAACTTTGGAGGAGGTTGTAATCCGTCCCAAATGTGACAGATATACCACCAGCCGTATTACGAGTTCAATAGGATATAACGGACTCGTAATACAGCTGGTGGTATATCCGTCACATTTGGGACGGATTAACATCTTCCTCCAAAGTTGTAATCAGGCCCATAATGCCCTGGCCGTGGATGTACATGTTGCTTTGGCCTATCCAACCAGAGCAAGTGACAGTGACTTTATCACTGTTTCCTTAAGATGGTAAGAAGTGACTTTTGTTAGTCCTATCTGCCACAGACAGACAGCACGCTGGTTCATGTGAGTTGATTTTTTTGCAGGTGTGTACATAGCCAATTCCAAAGTAGCAGTTCTTGGGGCAACAGACCCCACATTTTGTAAGTCCAAAGGATGTCCAGACAGGGGGCATAGTGGATGCATGCCATGAGACATGTGAGGCGTGAGGAGGTCTGAATTGCCATAAAGAGAAGCTAGGCCACATCAACAGTCCACAAATTGATCAGATTAACAGGTGGACATTCAAAAAGGGAACAGAACCAGGTGACCATGGAGGTAGCATAATGTTAAACACAGGTCTAATGAGAAACTGGCTGAGAGGCAAAGAAAAATGTTACTGGGCAGTTCATCACCCAGAAGTGATGAAGTCCACATCTTTATTCTCTGTGTGTTGTGTCTCTTCTGAGGGTGGTGGTGGTAATGCAGGAAGCTTTTGAGACACAAACACATCAGGGGCAGAAGATGTGGCTCACTTGTCCCTGACTGCACTTGTCTTTGCCAGCAAGGAAGGCAGCCAACACTGACTAGGACCTGATGGCACGCCAACAAGCCAACAAGATCACTGTGGTAGGAACTCATGGTTGCTATATAGGAGTCCTTCTTGCACTCCAGAGATTGGAGGATGGTGTGTATGGCCCCCAACTATATGGCCACTTCAGTGATCTCACATCGGCAGGGCTGTTGTTGTTGCCTCTGGCTCATGACACCAGCAATGTCAGTCAGGAACTGATCCATTCTATGGCGTGAACAGTTGTTGCCTTTGATTGCCTCAGTGGTGTCCTTATTGGGACTGAGACACCTACGGACTCCCATTAGGGTGCTTACAATAGTTCCATCCCTGCCTGTACCTCATCTACCAGCTGCCACTGGACTTCTCCCTCTTGTTTTTGAAAGACAACTCAGGGGTCCTTGGAGTCGAGAACTGGGCTTAGGCTGGGAGATAGGACTTGAGATGGTCATCCTTTGCCCTGACGGGAAAAGATGTTCCAATGGAGTCCAGGAGTTGCTGGAAGGTATCCTAATCCATGTGCTCCACAACAGTTTGGTCAGCCAGGGCAGGCTGCTGGTCAGGAGGTGTTGCTCTGCAATTTAATAGAAATATGTTACTGGAGACCCATGCTACATGTTGACATGAGTACTGTTGCTGACATGCAGACTTTATTTTCATTCTCTTTCATTTTCAACATTGATGTATAGGACATAAGTTACTTGTAGGAAATAAGACAAAGTTGCACTGTAGTGACCTTCATATGGCAATATATTTCCATTGTTAACATGACCACTGTGTGACAATGGTGGCTTATTGTATCATACCACTCATAGCAACACAGTTACACAGCTTTCTAGCCTGCCCAGCCTTTCAGGCTGAGTTGAGGTGCTGTCCACGTCTGCCTCGATGATTATATTTATTTTCCATGATGGCTATGCTAATTAGTGATTTACTTATTGACTCTACTACTGTGCAAATTGCACAAAACCAGCACGGTGCCTGTATCCCGGATAGCCAGTCCTTAGCCGACATTGTCTTGGAAAGTGTTGTAGATTTGCTCTTGTATTTGATCTGATCCTGCCATCTGCCTTACACACTGTACCAGTCTGCCATGTTGTGCTGTCTTGCATTCACATTGTGCATTCATGTGACTAAGGGCTCATATTTGACACACATATGTTCAACTCTACCCAGCTAACAACCTGGCTACAGTGCAGGTATGTGTAAGGGTATGTTTGTACAACAGATTTATCTATTTGTATGAACTCATGTATATTCATTACACACAGTTGTCTCCATAATTCAGAAGACTTATGTTATGTTATGTTATGTTATGTTATGTTATGAAATTTTATAGAGTGGATAGCTACCCCAAGGCCTCCCAGCGCTACACAGAAAACTTTCACAACAATACCTTAGGGACAGAAATCAATAAAGCCATGTTTTCAGTAGCCGACGGAAAGATAATTCATGGCCAGTTTGACGTAGGGACCGAGGTAAGGAATACCACAATTTAGCGCTAAGATAGGACATGGATCTTCTGCCCCATTTGGCCTTTTTTATTGATGGATTTACAGCCAAAGCTGCCGATGATGACTTAAGATGTCTGATAGGCTTATGAAAAGTGGCCATGGTTCACAAGAATGGAGGACCTTTGACATACAGAGCTCTATGGATATAACATAGGCCCTCATTATGACATTGGTGGTAGCAATATCAGTGGTGGTGCAATGCACAGTGCATAGGCCTGTTCCCAGTGTGTGAGGGTGCTACCAACAGCGGAGTTGGTGCAGCCATTGACCCAGTGTATCCTTTGTCTCTCTCCCCCCCTTTCCTTTTTTGTCATCCTGTCCTTATGTGCCTTAGCATCATCTGGTGGAGGAGCAGAGGCACCGGCAACAGAGGGAGCTGCATCCTACAGGACCCTGGAGGCAGTGTCCACCGACGCTGAGGGCACCAGTGGGATGGAGGGCGAGGGGAGCACCATTGTGGAGACTGGAGGGGACAATTCAGAATCAGATACCTCCTCCGATGGAAACTCCCTGGTGGTGGCGGACACTACTGTGACCACCCCAGCTATAGGTACAGCCGCCACCCCCCTTACCAGCGCTGCCCTCCCAGCAGCCCCTCAGCAAGTTGCGCATGCCTGCTCACCCAGGAGAGTGGGCATCTCCTTCTCCCCGGGCACCTCAGGTCGTGCCCCAGTGAGCCCTGCTGCCCTGAGTGAGGAGGCTATTGACCCCCTGAGATCCCTCTCTGTAGGGCAGTCAACCATTGTGAATGCCATGTAGGGGCTGGCAGCCCAGATACAAAAATCTAATGCAATCCTGGAGTGCATTCACACTGGATTGGCGGCCCAACAGAGATCGATCCAGGCCCTGGCGTCCTCTCTGATGGCAGCCATTGTCCCTGTTACTAATGTCCCCCCTCCAACTACCACTTCCCAGCCCCATTCCCCTCAACCCCAATGCATCCCAAGCACACAGGCAGATGAGCATGCACACAAGACAACACCCAAGAGTGTCACCGGCAAACACAAGCAAAACACTTCATCCCACCGGCACTCACACAAACACCATCCAGTTGCAGACACAACAGCATCCACTATTTCTACTTTCTCCCCTCTTCCTCCTCCTCCAACTCGCACCCAGTTACGTCCACACTCACACCTGCATGCACTGCATCTTCAAGCAGAACACACACCTCACTGGCAGATGCCTCCACAACAGCCATGCACACGTTCCCTGTGTCCTATCCCAATGTGTCTGTCCCCCCCTCCTAAAGTACACAAACGTAAGCACTCAGACATCCAACAGCCATCCACCTCACAACAGCATACAGCACATGGACCTGCACCCAAAACCAGCAGACAGACACCTCCAAAAACAACTCTCTCATCCTCCACTCCCATTACTTCTCCCTCCTCCCGCCAAAATGTCCCTAAGAAGCTTTTCCTTTCCACCATTGACCTCTTCCCTACCTCTCCTCCCATCCTGCACGTATGGCCAGGGTATCACGAACCCAGCCAAGAACCTCAGCCACACAGTCCACGGGCCCAATTCCATCTGCACCTACTCGTGGTGGAAAGGATTCCAGGCCACATATACTGAAGGGGAAGGAGCCTGCACCAGCCAGCCGAAAGGGGAAGGTGCCTGCACCAGCAGGCAAGAAGGGCAAGGAGCCTGCAACAGCAGGCATGAAGGGGAAGGAGCCAGCACCTGCCACCTGAAAGCAGAAGGAGCCTGCACCAGCAGGAAAGAAGTGCAAGGAGCCTGCACCAGCAGGCAAGAAGGGAAAGGAGCCAGCAACAGCCAGCAAGAAGGGCAAGGAGCCTGCAACAGCAGGCAAGAAGGGGAAGGAGCCTGCACCAGCAGGCGAGAAGGGGAAGGAGCCTGTACTAGGAGCTGTCACATAGCCCCCACCACCAACCGTGGTTGTGCAGCCATCCAAGGGTGCAGGGGCTGTGCAGGAGCCTCCCAGCACCACCACAGTGCAGCCATCCAGGGTGCAGGGGCTGTTCAGGAGCCAGCCACCAACACCACTAGCACCATCACACTGCAGCCATCACCACCGGCAGACGCAATGTGATCCTGTCTCCTTGGGCTGCGATGCAGCCTGTCGACTCCAGAACCAGTGGGGAAGACACCCACTCGAGCGACTGTGGCCTTGCACTCTCTAGGACCAAGCACAGGCATGTTGTCCCCTCCAGAACCAGTGGGGAAAACACCCACTCAGGAGGCTGTGGCCTATCACTCCCCAGGACCAAGTACAGGTCATGTTGCCCCCTCCAGAACCAGTGGGCAAGACACCCACCTGAGAAACTGTGGCCTATCACTCCCCAGGACCAAGCACAGGGCATGTGCCCCCTTCAGAACCAGTGGGGAAGACACCCACTCGGGAGACTGTAGCCTGTCACTCCCCAGGACCAAGCTCAGGGCATGTTGCCCCCTCCAGAACCAGTGGGCAAGACGCCCACCTGAGAGACTGTGGCCTATCATTCCCCAGGACCAAGCACAGGACATGTTACCCCCTCCAGAACCAGTGGGGAAGACACCCACTCAACGGACTGTGTTCTTGCACTCCCCAGGACCAAGCACAGGGCACTTTGCCCCCTCCAGACCCAGTGGACTTGTTTCCTCTTCAGGCTAAGGTTTCCCCTACTCCCCATGAGGTGCCTGCCTATTTGCCAACTGATGTCCCTGCAGTGTTCTCTCTGTATTGATGCAGGTGACAAGTTGGGCCTTGGACTTTGTCCTGTGGCCATGTGGCCCACGTAAACTGAGGACTGGGCAGTGTCCCTTTTTCTGTACATTTGTAAATATCTGTAGCATTGAATAAATTATTATTTATACTGTGTTGATCTTATTAGAATCACTTTGGTACATTCCTGTTGTCCTTGCATTATTCCACCTACTTAGGGGGATTAACTTGTTTTCTTGTGCAGCTGGTTATGTGTATGGTGTGTGTGCGGGGTGTGTATGCTGTATGTGTGTGTCACTGTTGTTTTCCTCCCCCCTCCCTTGTGTGCTAGGCGGTTGTACTGACCGTCGTCGTCTTTGCCGGCTTTGGTGGTCGTGGTGGAGCAGAACGTAGAATATCATCTGAAATATTTGCAGTTCTGGTTCCATGGCGGCGTGGTTCTTCCCTGTATCTCAAATGGTGAGTCCTTTCACTTCTGTGCAGTGTTTCCGTCAGGCTTTTGATGTCATTGGTACCACCCCGGAAAAGGTGGCAGATTGTCTGGTCATAATATGGTGGGCAGAACTTTGACTTCCACCTGGCTGCAGGCGGCTACCACCTTGGTGCCTGTTTTTTCTGCCCTGGTGGTCGGTGTGGTACAGTGGCTGTCTTTCGGAGATCTTTCCACCATGGTCATAATTTGGCGGTAGTTACCTCCGGCCTGTTGGCGGTATTACCGCCACTTTATCACCGACCGCCAGGATCGTAATGAGGGCCATAGTGCTTTAAACTTAATCCGTTGCTCCAATGGGAGCCAATGCAGAGCTGAGAGTGCAAAAGTGACTGATTCATGCCTGGGTATATTAAAGAGAAGGCGGGCAGCAGTATTCTGCACCGCCTGCAATTTTAAGCCCCAAGAAATAAGGCATTCCCATAACCCAGGCACAAGATGATTAATGCCTTTATGATAAATGGAAGTTTTTTTAACACCTTTCTAAGAAGTCTAAATATGCCAAAACATGTGGCAGATATTTTCTTCACCTGGTACTGTGTCACAACTCTAAGGGAATATGCCCAGTCAATCACGGTTAACTGGAATCATGCTGTTTATATTCATTCCTCGAATTTGTGCAAATGTTTGAAGTTGGCCTTTTTGGGTGCCAATAGCGGTCCATCTTTCTTTTTATTAACAAACGTATATTCCTCCTGGAAACTTGTGCAATTTCCTGGTGAGTTCACTCTTTACTTTTGGACATGACATCTGCATAAGAAAAGATTGCCCCAGGTTATAATCATAGGAGATCTAAATGCCAAGGTGTCCAATTCCACTTCTGCAATTTTTACCAGTGTTGATAATGTAAATTTCAAATCCTGATGCTCACCCCATTTTGTCATTGCAAGATTAGGTTACCTGCAGTGTACCACACTTTTCTTAACTCAGCCGCACTCACTTGAAGAACCTCTACATGAGTTGGCTGCCAATCCTCATTTAGACACATGGACTCAACTCACTGTCACCCACTAATGCCACTCTGATCATACATTGATTCTGATGTGACCACCACACCAATAAAAGTTGCAATATGCAAGAAAACAACATATTTGCCTGTGTTGAGAACTATGGGGCAATGTGTACCCCACATGCTAGTAGTAATGATTTTCTAGGACATATACATCTAAGGGTTGACCGCACAACTAAGCCCATTCAGTTCACCCTCCACACATTCCTAAAAATTGCACCTCATCATGGGGAACTATCTCGTCTTGTCCCTTCACTATTCCCTGTTTCACTTCCTCATGCTTTGACATATGTGTCATAGTCAGACATTTCTTTGTCCAGCTCCCACATGTGATAAATCTTCACCCAGGACCACATTCCATGTAGGATACCCATGACCTCTTCTATGGCATCCCTTCACACATTCTACAAGTGTGACGAGTAGTGGGTGGGTATTGCTCAGTCTACCTTGCAGTACACACATCACAACTCACCTCCGTGCCATGCAATGTCTCCCCAAGTATACATTTGTAGTTGACAGGAGGTAGCATGGTCATGGTCATGTCAACCAGCACCTGTGTGCTCTCATCCTACACATCATAACAGCTGCAGGCAATAAACAGGTGCTGCACAACACAATGTGTAACTGGACAGTGTGACACATTTATGTGATGAATGACAGAACTTGTGATACCTACCCTTTCTCTTGCACACAGCACAGAACAGTGCAGGAAGAAAGCTTGATTTGCTGCACAGCATGACATTTGTATGCAGATTGTCCCTTGTTGCCACTTACCCTGTAGATCTTGGTGGCCCTCAAAGCCAGCACTGATGTGTCTGTCTACTGCTGCCCCCAACACTGCTGGGGTGACTGATGCCACCTGCTCCTCCATTGGGTCCAGATCCTCCAAGTCCTCAGGTCCTCAGGTCCTCCTCCGGTCTGCAAGGCTGCCCTCACATTCTTGAGCAGGTTCTCCTTGATCCTATGCTTATAATCATGAAAGGTCTTCTTGCACTCTGGCACTGTCCTTTACGTTTGCCCTACACTGTTGATCTTCTCCACTATAAACTGCCAAATGGCTTTTTTTTCCATAATGGAAATTTAGAGGCAACAACGAACTGATGTTCATTCTTTGTCACCTCTGTTATTGGTATTTCATTCTCCTCCTTACTGAAATTATTCTTCCTCTTCCCCTTGGGTTCTGTCTGGACAAGCTGGCTGGAGTTGGAGTTATTGGGATGGTTGCCCTGACTTGTGTTGCTGCCTGCTGCTTGCTCGATCTCTAACTTTTGAGTTATAAGAAACATTCTTCCCCAATTCATGATTTTTAAGAGATTTTTGATGCATGACACAAAGGTGATCTATGACATGTATTTTTTTGTTTTTATGACCCACAAAGCAGCTTGCGTCACTTTGGCTGCATATGCGTCAGATTTTGCTGCGGAATCCATCCCACGAATACAACATTTGTTTGATGCACCTTGGGATCTTATGCTATGATGCACGGTACTGTAAATACAGTGCATTCGTAACGTTTGTAACTGTCGTATTCAGCACAACTTTTGCCCGTGCATTGCTGTCTTGGTGAAGCGATGCAACAGTTTTCATAAATATGACTGTTTTTTTTGCCAAATGTTATTAGCAGGTGTAAATATTCACAATATGTTTATGGACACCATACTTCATATCTATAAAAGTTATGAATGTATTGCTCTTACTTTCACTGCAAACGTTCTTAAACAGTTACTAAAGCATGATAATTAAAAGTACTGTACATTTACAGATCGATGAAAAGAACTATACCGTTCCTGTGCCTGTGATCAAAGCAATGCAAAGATGTACATTTTCTGCAGTGAGGGAGTTCGGCTACTAAATCCTAATGAGGATTGTAAAACACATCCTCATGAATTAAAAATACTGGCGAAGGGAAAATCTCATTACTATGACCCCTTTACTCAAGTCTTGCTGCAGCTCTCTGTAACCTACTGGCATATAAGATTACAAATCTGCAGGGTGGCTAATTTCATGCTGACTCGCAAGTATGTGCAGAGCCTAGATTCATGGCTTTCGGTGGCATGGGAGCCTGAATAATTTATTTTACACTTGAGATAACAAAGTTATTTTAAATACATCTAAACTTACATAAAAGTATATTACCCTCTTTAAAGAAAAATACTGTTTGACTAAGAACTCGTTCTGCTATGCGCTTTGTTGTTGAAAGACTTTCTTGATCATGGTGACATTTGATTTTCTTTTTGAAATATACAAACAAAAGGGAAGAATCCTTATGACCATTTTTGCACTGTACTGCGATAAGTTTATTTTATTTAAGGTATACACATCAATATCAGTGGGAGAGTAAGTGGCATTATGGCCTGACCTCCAGACTTTGAAAATGGGGAGCCAGGTCCTAGTCTTGGTGTCCCCCCAACATCCTGTGATTCTGGACAAAACATTGAGGCTCAGATTCATGTTAATGTGGCACAGCTCCAAAACTAGCACCGCCACGCCACTTTAGAAATGCAGAGGTGCACTGTATTTAGAGGAATACGATGCACCCCTGCGTTGGTGCTAAATTAAGCTGCCTAGCACCATCGCAGGCATCCTTGCACCAATGTGCAAGGGTGTCTGCATTGAGGGGATAGATTGTTTATGTGCTGGAAGGTGCCCCTTCCTGCGCATAAACAATCTATAACGGCAAAATGCAGCACACATAGAAGTACCATAGCGTCATTTAGAATGCTTGTTTATGCACAGGAAGTTGTCCCTTCCTGCATGTGAACAATCAACCATGGCATTTTGATTCTTCTATGTGTGCTGCATTCTCGTAAATCTAAGGCATCATCAAAAGCAATGGGTTGGTTGGAACGCCCACTACAACAACCATTGCACGCCCCTCTGATGGAAAAAACTGTGTTGGAGGGGCCCATATTTACAAGGAGGGATGACGTCACAAAAAAGTGGCATTACACCTCCTTGTAAATATGGAGCAGTGCTTAGCGCCACCGGAGCGTCAAGAAAAGTGATGTTCCTGTGGCGTTAGGGGCTCATAAATATGCTCCTTAGGCTCATATTTATGGGCTTTTGATAAAGGGCAGCACAGCAATTCACCTTGCTGCTCTGCCCTGCATCAAAGGGAAAGGCCAGGAATGCACTGACCTTTCTGTCCTTTCCCAATGTGCTGGAGCTGTACTGGCAACCTAGCCATGGTGCCAGGGTGACTGCGTTGTAGGAAGGATTGTTTTAGTGCAGGAAGAGGCAACTTCCTGCACAAACTCAATCCTGGGAGAATGTTTCCTCTTTCTATGTATGCTGCAGGATGCAGCACACATAGAAAGAGACTGAAAAGGAGAAATAAAAATGTTTCTCCTTGTTGCAGGTTTTAGCACATCCTCAGGTCTTGTAAATCAAGGGATGCATCAAAATTGATGGTTGTTGAGTGGGAACACCAACAGCAAAACTTGTGGAATGCTTCCTTTGTGCAGGATAAGGCAACCCAGCAATTTGCACTGACTTGCCTTATTCCATATCTATGAAGCTATTCAAAGCTACACAAAGTGGCTTTGCGTGGCCTCATAGATATGATTTCAAGGTTTGTGTCACAGCTGAGTCACAGAAAGTGACATGACACGACCATAGTGTAAAGGGCTTGTAAATATGCCCTATAGATCCATATGTATGAGATTGTGGTGAAGGACAGTGCAGCACAGCAAATCACCTTGTTGCACTGCACTGCATCAAAGGGAAAGGGCATGCATGAATTCCTGTCCTTTTTCACTATGCTGGTGCCATTTGGGCAGCCTTGTGCCAATGCAGGCACCTTACACCATGGTGTAAGTGTGACTGCATTGTAGGCAAAATAGTTTTTGTGCAGGAAGGGGCACCTTCCTGAATTAAAACAATCCTGGAAGGCTTAAAGATACTTACTTCTGGTCTATGAGGCCATTCAAAGCAACACAAAGTGAATATGCAAGACTCATAGACGTGATTTCAAGCTCTGCACCGCCACTGCATCACACAAAGTGATGCAAGTGTGGCATAAGGGGCTCATAAGTATGGCCCTTATTCTCCAGTGCCTAAAAAAACAAGCATGAAAAATAAATTGCACCTTGTGAAATAAAATAGTATAATATATCAAGGTCTCCAGTATCTCTGGATCAAGTTTGCGCTATATGAAACTGAAAAAAAAGAATTGATGCAACAGTTAGGACGAGGAGTGAAATGCAAACCAAAATATGTCATCTCCATATAACCAATCCTGGAAATTAAAACAATGAAGCACAAGTAGTATTGGGCCACGTGTACAAATACTTGGAATAACTATTTCCTAATTGCAATTCTCTCCAAATCACAACCAGAAAACCGGTATTCCTGATGTATGAAACTCTTTTTAGTTTCAATAGTGATTCCTAGTGGGTCACAAATAAACCTATCTTATGCAAATGAATGAAGTATGTCGCAATTCGCAACCCATTAGGAATCGCTGCCATCGAGGGATGGTGACCGGTTGGGGTCTGCAGACTAGCCATGCCTGTGATGGCATTTTATTAAAGCAATCTTTTTTTTTTAAATGCAGCTCATTTTCCTTGAAGGAAAACAGGATGCATTAAAAAGGAACAAATGAAAGGTTTAAGTTTCATTTTTTAAGAGTAGGCAGTGGTCCCAGTCTAAAAGCGTATTATTTGAATTCTCAGAGGTAAAAGGCTTCCTTAGGGACCCCATCCCCTTACCGAATGGGTTACAAT
This sequence comes from Pleurodeles waltl, assembly GCF_031143425.1. Taxonomy (NCBI): domain Eukaryota; kingdom Metazoa; phylum Chordata; class Amphibia; order Caudata; family Salamandridae; genus Pleurodeles; species Pleurodeles waltl. The sequence goes on along the minus strand of NC_090438.1, from coordinate 254,356,010 downwards.
CAGTTTTAAACTGATGGTAAAGTATTACTGTTTTGCAACCTGAGTTTAGTGATACATACCATACCAATTTGGTTTTTGGAAAAGACAACCTAAAGACTCACCTTCTCATTTTGCATTTTGCATTTTGTACATCAGGAAAAGCATTTTTCCAGCCACAAATAGGCCGATTCTGTGAATCGAGCCATTTGCGACCAACAAAATGGTTTTTGCATGTGACCTTCTGTCCCAACATATAAATTACCCATTCTTCTTTAAAGTATGGCTTGCAATAAATTATATTAATCCATACTATAAACTGATTTGCATGCGAGTTGAGCTAAGTTATTTGTCTTTCACAGTAAACTAGTGTGGCACCAGCTTAACTACCCTTACGCACTGGCATAGCTATATACGACAGGAAGACAGCCCATGCCAGCTGCCCTGTCATTGCCAGGCTGGAAACCAAAGTAGTCAAAAAGATAAACAAAAAGTTGTTATAGCTGGCATCCTTAGGGTGGTCTTACCCCACACTTTTTGCCTTTCTCCTCCTGTTTTTGATGTATCTTTTTGTTGGCCTTAGGACTTTAAGCACTTTATCACTGATAACCACTGCTGAAGTTCATGTGCTTCTCCCCTAAATATGGAAACATTAGTGTATCCACAATTGATATTTAATTTACTTGTAAGTCTCCTGTAAAGTGGAATACCCTGTACTAGGGGGCCTGTAGCACTGATTGTGCCACCCTCCAAAGTAGCCCTGTGAAAATGTCTTGGGCCTGCCACTGCAGAGCCTGTGTGTGCAGTTCCATGCCACTCTGGAATGACATTTAAAACGTGTTGCCAAGTCTTAATATTCCCCTTTATTACACATGTCAAGCCTAAGGGAGACCCTAGGCAACCCATAGGGCAGGGTGCTATGTAAGTAAAGGGCAGGACATGTACTTTTATGTTGTACATGTCCTGGTAATGAAAAACTTCCAAAGTCGTGTTTCATTTATGTGAGGCCTGCTCTCATCATAGACCAGTATTGGGAATTCCTTAATATACTTTTAAGGTGTAATTCCTGAGCAGAAAGGAGTAGCTACACCATGTTTAATATTGTCGGAATAGTAATGATAAATCCTTTTTAATGGTAAAGTCGGATTTATTATTACAATTTTAGAAATGCAACTTTGAGAAGGCTGGCATTTCTCTTCTTCTACTGCTTTGTGTGGTTTGTATCCTGTCTTTAATACACGTCTTGATTAGGTGACAGCTACACTTTGTGCATTCCCCCAGACTGCCACAAACACAGGAAAGGGTGTTTGTGACAAAGGACTCATCTGCATTCATTAAAAAACATAAATCTTCATTGGCATTTCAGTCTATAAACATACACAAAGAAGCAATGCAAAGGCCGTGATACATAAGCGGCATAGGAAATCAAAAGCAATAGCAAATTTGCTGATGTCGCAGCAAATGCTGGGCAGGAGTCCTGAGTAAATTTAGACTGATAGAGAGGATTAAGCCTGGGAAAGTAAGGTCTCAGTACATCAAAATAAACACAGGATAAGCCAATAAGTGAAAGCGCATTACAGAAATAATACTGCCTAATAACAATATACCACTCCTGCAATAAACAGCTGTCTGGTAAAGAGAAGGATGTCACATCTTTGCCGAAGTCTGGTGAGAAAAAGGAAGGTGAGTGTATGTATAATTACGAAGCACAAGCTTCTTGTGTGAAGTAGTGCATATGAAGCATGAAGTCATGTACGTTAGAGGTGAGAGAGCAGGCGCCCAGTCGGGCTGCAAAGTGGTAACCAAGGCATATGTCTAAAGAAAACTGGACACATATGGTACTGTCTTCATGTAATATCAATCATCCACAGAATTACAAAGTTTAGCAAACAATTGTAGGATGTACCCGTACCAGGTCATGACAGGGGTAGTGTCACCCTGAGATCTACGATTTCAAACGAAGGCCTCAGCTTCAGCTAATGCCAATTTGTGGGTCGACTGTAGCCAAGAGACTATTGAAGGGGGATGTGAAGCCTTCCACTGCATAGAGATTAGGCTTCCATACAAAACAGTCACCAACTCGACAAACTTCAGATAATATTTATCCTGTTTTGTGCGTGGCATGATACCAAGTAGGCAAATCAGCGGATTTGGAGGAAACTAGACTTCTATAATGGCTGAGATCAATTCCATTACCTGAGCCCAGACATGTAGGATTGAGGAGCAGTCCCAGACCATGTGAATAAAAGGTGTAAAGTCCAGATTGCATCTAGGGCATCTAGGCTGCGTCTCAGGAAACATGTTGTTGAGGCTTTACAGTGTAAGATAAGCCTGGTGCACACAGTTGAATTGTGTGTATTTCAGATGTGCTTTTCAAGGGACTCATTGGAATTGCTCAAGGGCCATAGGGCCAGATGTAGAAAAGGGTTTTTCCCATTCTGTGTCAATGGGAAAATGTGTTCGTACATATGGCCCATAGTCCTTTGTTGTGGAGTGAGTATTATGGATAGGGAGTCCTCCCAGAGTTTCTTACTCTGAGGTGGAGGGCCACCCTTACTGTGATGTAGTGCTGCATATAGTGTCGAAATCGCCTTGCGGCCATTCCATGTGTCAATATAGATGGAAGTCCTAGGTGTATTGGGGCTTCTGACATTCCCTTGGGCCAGATACTTATGATCCCGTCCTGATGGCCGAATAGGAGACAAAGAGGCCAGCCCCAATGCCATATTGAACCTGTATGTTGTGGAAGGAGAGCAGGTCACCCTCCTGATACAGTGTGCCTAATTGGGACAGTTCTGCATCCTGCTATGGAGCCAGGTCATGTGTCTCCAGGAGCTTATCAAACCATGCCCGGTGGTGAAGAAGGACCTGTTTGGAAGCACTGGTAAGGCTGTGAAAAATAGAATAAACGAGGGAGGACCAACATTTTAGCAATCAATGCTTTACTCATAGGTGTCAGGGGCAGATGCTTCCAGAACTGCATGGATTGACATATGGAAGTCAATGCCCTCCATGAGTAGATCCCTAGGAGTGTGCTAAACATTCACCCCAAGAGATCGAAAGGTATCGAAGGCCCAGGGAAGACACCCATCTTCCAACAAGTGTCATTGAGCTTGCTTAACTCTCAGCAATGGGGAAATGCAGGATTTACCCAAATTTATCCCATGGCCCATTAAATCCCCAAACTGTGCAAAGAGATCGTATAAGATGGTAGAGTAGAATCATGATTTTGCAGTTAGATAAGGACATCGTCTGCGTATAATGAGACGATCTGCCGAGCAGAATTTACCTGTGCACTCCAGTCTGGTCCTTTCACACGTAATGCAGCAGCCAGAGGCTCAATGGTCAATGCAAACAACACTGGTGATAAAAAACATCCCTGGCGAGTGCCTGGTTTGATGGTAAAGGAGTGTGAGATACATTGGCCTGTGCAGACCCATGCCTTCGGGGCAGTATACTGTATCTTAATCCATCTCAGAAAGCCATGGCCCATACCAAAAACTTAGAGGACTCGAAGCAAGTAATTCCAGCTAAGAATGTCAACTGCTTCCTCAAAATCTAAGGAGACCACCACTGGAAGACCCGGTCCTGCCACTGATGCATCAACGATATGACACAGGCGCCTGATATGAAAATGCGTGGCTGTGCTCGGCAGGGAGCTGTTTTGATCTGAGTGAATAAGGGCCCCCAATAGCTGGAGTAGTCTCTTAGCGATGACTTTGCTTAAGATCTTGTAGTCAATGTTGAGCATTGAGAGCTGCCTGTAGGAACCTACCTCCATGGGACCTCTGCCTGGGTTGGTAACACAATAATCAGGGCTTCCCGAAGTGAATCAGGAAGTACACCACTCCTGCAAGCATCACTATAAACTTCAAGAAGGTAAGGAGCAAGGGTGTCTACAAAAATCGCGTAATACTCGACCAGGAACCGATTGGTACCCGGAGTTTTACCCTGTGCCATTTGTTGGATAGCTAATGTAATTTCTTCCAGCTGGAGGGACTGCTCTTGTTCTCATTGCTGTAGTGGGGTCAAAGTGTGCGCAATCTCCCCCTCAGGTATTCTTGTATGTGCTGTGAAGAGAAGTCCTCAGGACAGGAGTATAGATGCTCATAGTATCTGGTAAACACCTCATTAATAGCCATCTGAATGTTTTTGTCCACTCCGGTATGATCCCGAATGGCCCCTATCAAGGTTCAGGGAACCTCTGTCCTTAGTAGCCACGCCAGTATCCTGCCAGGTTTGTCACCATCAGCATGTTGGCAGGACACCTAGGCTTTATACTCTAAATTGTTCAACTGTTGAAGTTCATCCCAGTATCTGTGATGCAGATCCGCCAATCTCGAACGAGCCAATGGAGACGTGATGGCCTCCAACTCCATAGAAGGAAGAAGCACATTCAACTCTAGCACACTTTGGGCTAGGGTGGTGCAGTCACCCTATGTTGTGGAGATACAGACTCCTCGCATGACAACTTTCATAACTTTCCATTATACACCTCTAGTGGTCCCAGTCCCACATTTTCAGCAGAATAAGTGGATATCTGGGTGCCTAACATAGCATGGTAAAATGTATCATGCAAGGTTTCAGTATGCAGGTGCCAAGAAGAGATTATGGTCTGAAAGAGTTCAGAGGTACATATCAATTGCCAGCAAGAAGATAATGTAGGTGCATAATAGGATTGTTCTTGTTCTCCTGGATGACCTATCTGCCAAATGTTGTGGAGGTCCAAGTGGTTTGTGGCATGTATACCAGCTGTACTCGGTTGGGGGGTGGAATGTAGTGAGTTGTCCTAGTCTGTGTCTTGTATACAATTAAAATCCACCCCACCCCCACATTCCAGGGGCTTGTGGTGTTAACAGCATGGTGGGTGACAAAGAGACAAGAAAGACAGCCTCAGCAGTGTTAGGGCAGAGACGGATAGTGCCTTCACCAATACATAGCAGTCCTCTGCATCACCCGAGACCCTACATTTCACAAATAGGACTAATGAGTGTTTGTGGGACTGGTGTGAGCCACCTTGAGTTGACTGGAATGAACATTCAAGCCCTCAGCCCCCAATTTCTTACCTCCAGATGGGTGGTCAGTCCCCTTAGTAAGGTAACCCCCCTCTTGCTTACTCAGACCCTGCTGAAGAGGATGACATCATCATAAGTCATCTGCAGAGCATGGTGGATCTGTGCTCCCTGGTGCGACAGGGCAGTGGACGACACTGAGTCCCCAGTGTCTGAGCCTGAGTCCAACACCTGTTTGAAGCGCAGGAGTGAGTAGGGGGTTGCACTGCAGAAAGAGGCCTCCGTGACCACTCGAGCCTGTGCTGCCTCCACTTGGTCCTTAGTTGGTTTTGACTCAAGTGACTTCCTTTTGAGAACCTGCAACTTAGGTGGGCCAAAGGTGTTCTATCTATCCTCCCTTGATTCTCCCGCCAAGTTCTTAGCATGTAACCACATCCAAATGACCTCTGGGGAGTGGAAGATGTGGCTCTTGTCATCAATCACATGAAGCTTTGCTGGATTCATAAGGGCATATTTCAAGTTCACCTTGTGAAGACACAATTTAACTTTGGTGTAGGAGTTCCGTTGGCACTGTACTGCCATGGTGTGGTCGGGATAGGCTGTGATTGTGCTGTCCTCCTACTTCCAGGGTCCTTTAGTTTGGAATCTCTGCAAGACCATGTCCTGGTAATTGAGCAGCAGGGCTATTATTAGTTGCAGTGGGGCACAGAGCGACAAGAGCCATGCAGGGATGCAATGAAAAGAACTTTGGTATCTTGCCCATCAGCACCATTTTAGCAAACCAGTCTTCAAGAAATGATTCTGTGGTACAACCCTTTGCCCGCTCTGGGAAGCAAAAGAAGAGAACATTGTTTCTGCGAGAGCGTCCCTCTGTGACCTCTTCTCTGTGGTGGAGCATGGCAACCTCAGTCTCAACCTGCTTCAGACAATCTTGCAAATCTTGCATCAACAGGCGCACCTTGACAATGGTGAGTTCTGTGTTGCCAACAAGATCAACAAATTTGTGATGGTCCGCTCACAATAAATTGACTTCCAGTGAGACAGTGTTTATCCGAGTATCAAGCGAGGATTTCATGACCAAGATAGCATGTAGGACCTTATCAAATTGCAATAAATGTGTTTGCAGTGTTGCTTTAAGCTGATTTAGGTTGTCCACGGCTCTGTCTGGGGGTTTGGAGGGTGTCTGCTCCTCGCCCTTTCTCCCTATCATCAGCATCTTCAGGGACCTGGTCTTCCCCATCATGCTTGACAGCTACCAGGTAATTGAAGGAGGGTGCAGAAAAATGAAGTTGACAGTGCACGATATAGGAGCAGGAGACAAACTGTGCCCGGATCTGTTTCAGGACAAGAGCCTCAAAAGGCTGACCTATTCGCCTCATGCCACACCTGTATTGTGGTAGTTACATTAACAGGGCGGGACGCTGTACAGTAAGAATCAGGTAATTCAGTCCTCTCCTCTTAAGGGTACCAGTAGGAGCAGTCAATATATATGCTGCTTACATTCTTTCTTCCAGAGGTCTCTAGTGGTCTAGTATTGTGCACCCCTCTGTAGTAGATGAAAGAGCGGCACTTATTTTTTATTTGTGGAGAAGGCTCCAATCTGCTGTTGTCCCATCTAGCTTGTAGGTGGGAGAAGAAGGCCTCTGAACACGTTGTGCTGCCTGGCCAGGGGGACTCAGCCTTGGATCTTGTCTTTAACAGTGTCTATTTTGAATATCACCTTGTGCATAAATCCATGTTCCACTCCCCAGCGTGGGGGGGGGGTCTATCAATGTGCTACAGCAGAGCAGGGTAGGCCGTCCCAACCACTTTAATGTCTCCTCTCAGGGAAGCATCCAAGTGAAGGCTGCTGCTGCACAACACCAGCCACACCGCTGCCGCTTCACACCACAGCAGAGCCGCTAGCATATCTTTAACTATGCGTAACACGTCAAGCAAGCCGCACTTTGGTGGCAATTTTGATCCCCTGCTTCAGGGGGTTTTAGTGCCTGTCACAGAGGCCCGGTACAACGCTGATCCATTGGGAGCCCGATGTAGATGTAGCGTGGCCTCGGGCAGGGCTAGGCTGAGCAGTCACTCAACGCGACCCATCCGCCACCAGGCCCACCTGCTCGCGCCCGCCTCCAGGTGTGACTCCCAGAATGGGGCACAGTGGTTCAAAGCCATCTTGGGGTGCTATAGGACAAAATCTAGCACATGAGTTCCGGAGGGGACAGATGTCACTGGTTACTGCAGGATAAATGCAGGGCTCACACAATGGTCCAGGGTTAGAAGTCCATTGTGGTCGCCATCTTGCTCACGCCCCCACTCATCTGCATTTTGATGGGTCTTCCTGGGCTGGAAAGGTGGAGGGAAGGTAACACTTACAATTCACTTGGGAAGTGCCTGCCCCAACACTAAGGGATGATTACAGCCTACTTGTAGTGTATAGCCAGGGCTGGGATGAAAAGGGGTCCTGTGCACTTCAAGGAGATATTTTGAAGTAACCTCCATTTCACAAGCACTTTTTGAGTATAACTACTGGGGCTCTGTCCCTAGCGAATCAGATCACTGTTGGGCTTGGGAAGAATTCTGCTGGAGTAAAAACTGCTGTGCTGTAAAGATTGCCACCCTGCCTGGATTGACTGTAGAAATGAACTGCTTCTCTGCATTGCTGAGCTGTCCTGCTGCCTACTGATCACTGCCCTGCTAAGGACATGGACTGGACACATCTTGCTGACCCAGAGTGTCTCCAAGGGCTTTCAAAATTGCACTGTTCTTCTTCAGTCTCAGGAACATCAAAGACTGCTTACAACTGTCCTGAAACTCCTGGACTCTGCAATCTGTGATTGTTATCCTTCCCTGAGGTGCTCCTCTCCAGTCCTGGGCCTTAGAAGTGGGTTCTGCAGCTAATTTCTGCAAAAACCAATGCATCGCCTCAAGTGCAGAAGGCATTTTGATGCATCGCTCCCTTGATGACAGTGCTCTGTGCGGCTCGATGATGATGCATCTCATTCTCTTCAGTGGAGCCTTACGACGATGCAGTGCCCCGACTGCATGGTAAATACCAATGCATTTGTAGCCAGTTTACCTTCTATTGAGGTCAGATTGAACTTCAGATTTGCACAGGTCCCTAGTGACCTCAAGTAACCTTTTTGATTGCTGGTGTCTAAGCTCTATTTCGCATTTAATTTAAAAAATCTATATTGCAACATCTACTTATTGGATTTTTGTTGTTTTGGTCTTGTTTACTCCAATAAATAATCTCTACTTTTCTAATCTGGTGTGGAGTACTTTTTATTGTGTTTTCTTTGTGTGTGTGTGTGTGTGTGTGTGTGTTTTGCATAAATACTTAACACATTGTCTCTTAAGTTAAGCCTGACTGCTCTGTGCCAAGCTCCCAGAGAGTGAGCACAGGTTAATGTAGTGTGTGTATCTGACTTACCTTTAATAAGAGTGTGGTCCTACCTAGACAGGGTACATGCCTCTGCCAAATACAGACCCACTTTCGAATAGAGGGGACATGCTTTTCTCTTTCAGCACTTTAGGACCATGGATCAAGATCCCCTGAAACACATGATCTGCTCAGGTCCTCCTGCAAACTGAAAAAAAAACATGCACAAGTCTCATCTTATCAAGGAAATCACTTAAATATCTACCCCTTTGAAATGCGCATGGTACCCCAGTAGTGCAGAAAACTGTTTTGAGACCATCAGCTACAAATGTCCCCTAGAAATCTTGGGCAACAGGATGGCAACTTTCTGAAGCTACATTCAACTCT